>NW_027248281.1:4088762-5576262 GCF_041260155.1 Ptychodera flava
GTCGATCGTTCCCTATCATTCTAAAATTTCATACCTGATACTTTATCTGATTCAAAAACGCTCGTTTCGTGTGATTTTCGGCCGAATTCGACGGACACCTCGCCAAAACCTGGGGGTGAGCAACATTCCGGTCACCTCACAGTGGACGTTGGGCACCTCCACTTTACTGACATCAGCGCCGCGTACCTATGAGGGGTGACTTGAAGGTTGTTCATGCCTTATGTTTTGGCGACGTGTCTTCTGAATTCGGCCGAATATCACACGAAAATTCATACCTGATACTCATCTGCTTACAAAATGCTCATTTCCTGTGATTTTCGGCCGAGTTCGAGAGACACCTGGCCAAAACATAAGCGTGAGCAACATTCCAGTCATCCCTCATGGGTAGGCGGCGCCAACGTCAGTAAAGTGGAGGTACCCAAGAGGTGACCGGAATGTTGCTCACCCCCAGGTTTGGCGAGGTGTCCGTCGAATTCGGCCGAAAATCACACGAAACGAGCGTTTTTGAATCAGATAAAGTATCAGGTATGAAATTTTAGAATGATAGGAACGATCGACGGTTGCATGATAGATGAACTTGCTAATTTTCACAGTGAAATCGGACACGGAATGTGACATGGCGTGGTTTTTATAGCCATTCTGTTTCCAGACTTGGGGTATTTCTCGCTTCTGTACTCTCGTCTATGGGGCGAATAGTCCCAGCGCTGAATAGCTCTCCAAACGACTGTGCACAGTCCCTCGTGGGCTATTCAGCTCTGGGAATATTCGCCCCACAGACGAGTGTACAGAAGCGAGAAACAACCAAAGTCAGGAAGGGTCACCAAGGCTAGGCCTTTAGGCTTGCCTAGCGAGATCCTGTGACTGCTTGTACCCTGTTATCAGGGTTATACACAATAGTTGATACTCCCTGCGTCGCGTCCTGTGCCGTGCCGATTTTATCCCTTGCCGATTTCGTCCCCGCACATGCGCAGACTATCCAACATGGTTTCTATTCATAAAACGGCCCCAGACATGTAGCCCCGAATCTAAAGCCACTTTCTTCTATGTCAGCCGTTTCGACTTTTTGTTGAGAAGCATTCTTATCATAGCCTGTCAAATCATATACTTGTACCGAAATTCCTGCAGATGAAACAGTATGGTCGATAATGGGGCGCAAACTGGCAAGATCGCGTACGCATCCGAGATTGTACGAAAGAAATTTTAGCGTGAACTTGGATTTTCAGTCGAGGGTCGAAATCGGCAACTGCAGAACCGAAATCGGCAGCTATAGCAGTTCTATGTTTCAAGTAAATAACATCGATTAATGCACTTCCCCAAACTTATAATACATCTTTAACTAATTTAGACACATAAAATTGACCACCGGATAGATTGTACGAAAGAATTTTGGCGTGAACTTGGATTTTGAGTCGAGGGTCGAAATCGGCAACTGCAGAACCGAAATCGGCAGCTATAGCAGTTCTATGTTCATAGTAAATTCCCGGAGTAAATTACACCGATTGATGCACCAAACTTATAATACATTTTCAACTTATTTAGACACATAAAATTGACCACCGGATTGATTGTACGAAAGAATTTTAGCGTGAACTTGGATTTTCAGTCGAGGGTCGAAATCGGCAACTGCAGAACCGAAATCGGCAGCTATAGCAGTTCTATGTTTCAAGTAAATAACATCGATTGATGCACTTCCCCAAACTTATAATACATTTTCAACTAATTTAGACACATAAAATTGACCACCGGATAGATTGTACGAAAGAATTTTAGCGTGAACTTCAAGTTGATTTTGAGTCGAGGGTCGAAATCGGCAACTGCAGAACCGAAATCGGCAGCTATAGCAGTTCTATGTTTCAAGTAAATTACACCGATTGATGCACTTCCCCAAACTTATAATACATTTTCAACTAATGTAGACACATAAAAATGACCACCGCATAGATTATATACGAAAGAAATTTTAGCGTGAACTTCGTTTTTCAGTCGAGGGTCGAAATCGGCAACTCGGCAGCTATAGCAGTTCTATGTTCCAAGTAGGCCTAAATTCCCGGAGTAAATTACACCGATTGATCCATAGACTTTCCGTTTTTAAGGTCTATGATTGATCCAAACTTATTTACATTTTCAACTTATTTAGACACATAAAAGTGACCACCGGATTGATTTATACGGAAGAAATTTAGCGTGAACTTGGATTTTGAGTCGAGAGTCAAAATTGGCAACTGCAGGACCGAAATCGGCAGAAATTTTAGCGTGAACTTGAATTTTGCGTCGAGGGTCGAAATCGGCAACCAGAACCGAAATCGGCAGCTATAGCTGCCGATCTTATCCCAGTGAAGCCCTGTTGGATAGTCTGCGCATGCGCGGGGACAAAATCGGCAAGGGATAAAATCGGCACGGCACCGGCGCGTCATGGCACTGGGCATGCAGGATCGAAGTGCCTACGGCGCAAAGTATTGTGGGAAAGTGCCACAGGCAGGTCATCGTTTCCGGGTCATACAAGGTCATATTAGCAAGCAGACAAGGAAGTGCAACAACTGTAAATTTGGGATGGCTTCACCTCACGGGATGTGTTATTTGTGATGAAGTGATGGTACATCTTATCAAACATGTGAGTGGAAGAAGTCAAAACCGTTACATAAATGTGACTGTATAATCACCACGAAAACGACGAAGGCGGACAAGTTAAACGTGATCAAACTCTTGATCGCAAAGATTGATTGCGGAAGTGAAAAAAAATGTTTTGTCAGAATCACCAAATCCAGCTGCAAGTATAACATGCACCGTTAACTAGCTAAAGGTAAGTATCATGGTGACTTATTCATGTAATTAGCAAAGTGAGGATGACATCCACAACGTAGTCTTGGCAGGTATATGTTTGCCCTCCGTACGATGCTGTGTGTTCGATGTTCCCAACATTGTACGGCCACCACAGAGGCCGTACAACGCCGGGAACATACAGCATCGTACGCGGGGCTTGGTCTATGCATAGACATTAATGTCTATGGTCTATGGTTCTAGCCTAGCTGCATGCACACTTTTAGCCCTACGATGAGGCGGGCCATGCTTTTTAGGTGAGAGAGGTCCCAAAACCAAAAACTAAAACCATGGAACACCTCACCGTAGGGCTACAAGTTTACAGCCAATGGGAGCCTAGTCCATAGGTACTGCCAGTAGTAGTATACTAGTAAACGTTTTCAGATTTAGCACTGGACATGCATTTGGTCTGTATTTGTTTGTAGCATCGCATGAGCCAGCAGTCTCAGTCTGCATGTGGTCAGATCCTGGAGGGGACATGACAGCTTTTTGCCATACAAATTTCTGCAAGAGCTTTTGCCAGCCTAATGAGTTAGTGGGTGTGTGTGTCAATATGTACTGACTGATAACAATGAATTTTAAATTTGACGCCTAAACCAAGCATGGCCAGTGATAGGACAGAAACGCCGTTCCACTTATCATGAACAACCCCACCAAGTGTAACAATTTGTTTATCGGGTCATAAACGTTATTTTCGGCAGATCGTCCAACTTCAGATAGATGTAAGCTGAGCACAATCACCTTAGTTTTCTAGACAAAGCAAAACGAAAATTTTCAATGGCGCTTTACACAGTGTCGCATGACGATGCTTTCTCAAACAAGCAGGTCTTTGATGCTGAATGATTATGACTAGAAAGTCTATTCACAAGGAAGCAGCGGCATTCATCTGTGTAGTCGTAGCTCTCGTTTTTTCCCGGACGAATATGGATTGCAACGGGAAACTCCGAATCGTACAACAGAAAAAAGGAGTTTTTCCGTCGCAACGTACGAGAGCTATGGCTGCTGCTACGGCTACATATTAGAGAGAACGATCGTCATAATTTGAGTCTTGTTGGTTGAGTTTTAAGAGAAACTTCGTCACTTGAACGGAGAGATCTGAATTCTAGTTTATGAAATCGAAAACTTTAGTGTATCCACAGTCCACTCACAACAAGACTGGTTTGTAATAGTGTAATACTGTTAGTAAAATCATCTTGGGGTTATTGGAGGAGAACAGACAAAATTGAGACATGATTCTTGAAGTTGGCGTGCAATGTTGTGAGCGCTAGGGAAAAGGATTCGCTTTCATAGCCTGTACCCGGGCCGTACCTTGATCCCAGCTTTGTACTTAGCTGGCGGTTAACTGTTTTTATCTTTTCTCTAATGTAAGCCTAGTATATCCATGTGAGATATATATGTGGTCCTATTTTGATATATTGTAGTCTAATTTGCTCACGTGTTGACACACGTGGGCATATGTTGCAGCGATGTCTGTCTGTCTGTGTGTCTGTGTGTCTGTCTGTCTGTCTGTCTGTCTGTGTGCTCAATATCTCAAAAACGGCTCATCAGATCAGAATCAAATCCAGCACATACATTCAGTTGCAAATGGCAAGAAATGATTAGTTTTTGGTGGGTGTGGCTTGCTTACTTTTTGCTCATTTGCATAATTAATGATTTTAGAAAAAACGGCTATACATTAAGAACGACTGCACACAATTTGATGAGATTTGCTACAAATGTTAATCACATCAAGATATATCAGCTGTGCAAGTTATTAAGGGATGGACGTGAAAGATAATTACTAATTTGCATATTTGATGAAATCTACTAATTAGGCATATATATCTGAATTACTTGATCAAAATTGACGAAACTTGGTATGCATATTGAGGATACTATGATTTAACATTACTGAATGTCAATAAGCATTTTTACTTCATCCAAATCCTAATTTGCATATTTAATGGCCTTTTGAAATTAAGGATATATATTTGAATTTACATGACCAAAATTGATGAAACTTGCTATGTACATTATAGATGCTATGATAGAACATTATTAAATGTCATTAAGCATTTTACTTCAGCCAATTCCTAATTTGCATATTTTATTAACTTTCTTAATTAGGGGTATTTATCTGAATTGACGAGACCAAAGTTGATGAAACTTGCTATGTACATTAACCCTTTTCCTGCCAGACAGTAATAACTGTATCACTTCCCCATCAGCCAAGTCAGTAAAAAGCGGTATTGAGCCAAAACATGACGTATTTTCACCCACTTGGTTTGGTAGTTATAGCATCTTTTGTCCAAAAAAAATCAACTTTAACAGTATTATGTTTTCAACAAGCCTTCAGATGTACAGTATTATGTTAAAATACATCATATGGAATACGTTGTGTTTCATTAATTTTAACCATCTTGACCTGATGGTGAAATATGGACTTGGCAGGAAAGGGTTTTAAAGATACTATGATAGAACTTTATTGAAAGTCATTAAGCATTTGAACATTAGCCAATTCCTTATTTGCATATTTAATGAACTTTCATAATTTGGGATATTTATCTGTATTGACTAGACCAAAGTTGACGAAACTTGCTTTTTACATAAATATACTATGATACGACGTTACTGAAAGTCATAAGCATTTTTACTTCATGCAGCTCCTAATTTGCATATTTAATGAATTTTTGAAATTAGGGATATATATTTGAATTTACATGACCAAAATTGATAAAACTTGCTATGTACATTAAAGATACTATTATGTAGGCTAACATTATTGAAAGGCATTAAGCATTTTTGCTTCAGCCAATTCCTAATTTGTATATTAATGAACTTTCCTAATTAGGGATATATACTTGGATTTATTTGATCAAAGTTGGCATAACATGCTATGTACATTGATGATTATACCAGGTTATACCAATATTGATAGTCATTTCACACTTAAGTTTTCGTGTCAGCTAATTTATAGTTTGCATATCTAATGAGCTTTCAAAGTTTGGAATATATAGTTTGAAGGACTTGACCAAAGGCATGCAATTACACTTGCTATATAAAGTGGTGATACAACAGTCAAAGAAATTAACTATTTCTATTTCAGCTAATTGCGTATTTGAATACTTAATGGCCTATAAAGTTAATCTACGGTGAATATTGTTCATTATGTTGATCATAATACTTTCAATGAAGTTGCAAACATGTGGCAAAGGTTCAAATTTACACATAACTTCAATATATAATGAAACACGTGAGCATTTACAGTTCATATCTGGTTTTAATATGCTGACTAACTCATTATATTGAATCACAGACAAACAGAAAAAATGCTACCAGTACATGCTGGCTACGCCGCGAACACATGGAAGCTGTACGCAACTCATGACATTCAAGTCACTTGAACTGGACCATTGAGACTTGTCATACCGTCGCAACGATCGACATGAATGCAAGTGTAGCACTTGTCGCTGACGCGTACTGCATACCATACAATGTCAGCACAGAGCATACGGACATAAGCGAGCGCGTTCATGTACGGCCGTGGTTTGAGGGACTGTGGGGCTTAAAATACACGAAATTATCATGTGTGGCAAGGCATTTCTTTTCATTTTCCACCAAAATTGGTGACTTTGGTATTTTACAACATAACATGTACTTTAATAGTTTGCTAGTATCCGTTTAAACTAATATCGTTTGGTGTCTCTGTTCTCAGCTACCGACAATCCAGTCGTTGTGGACTGACCTGGTGGGAGTGCAGAGAAATACTTAGAAGAGCCAAGTGTAGAATTAGGAATAAAGTCGAGATAATTTGTTTGCGTTCCTGCCAGCCTTATCCGAAGCATTCTTTGTAGTTTTATCGCCCTCGTTCACGCTGAATATTCATAGACGTGGGCACTATCCGGTTCTCAGGGCCTGACCGGATAGTGCCCACGTCAAAATTTGTATGGCCAAAAGCTGGAATGGAGCAATCCTATGGTAGGAGTATATACCACAGGTTTAATCCTCTTTTGCCTCATGTAGACTATTTACTTTTGATGAAATATAGACCTTTACCCTTATTTTTTACTCTAGCGTGACTATTGCGATTTTTTAGTCATCATAGCGTTTTTGACATTGGTGTATAGCCTAAATAGTAAATAGGCCAAAGGCCTAGGCCAAAATGTGGACTTTTGACACCCCTCCCCATTGAAAGACCACTTGTGTTCATCACGGTAGTAGTTTGAAGTGACTGGATACACCTGTACCAAATTCAGAGCAAAGGTGCACCTGCCAGGGTGAGATGGTAGCGCAACACGGTTGATACCCTTATGGAAGTAAAAAAAATACAGGTTAACACAGACATGTGTTACAGAGCTTTTGTGTGATTATGCAGTGTGGAATAGAGTATTCTTCTGGCTCTTAATAAAGGCCTGTCTTGTAGAGGAACACCACTAATGCCCTACACTAGTACACATAGTGGGTTGAGGGATTTTTTTTGCCAAAATACTGATGTTATTTGTAATTTCAATGTCCTTCTTTACTTTACAAAAAAATTCGAAAAAATTCGAAGTGATTAGAATGCAAGTTCTAATACACATCTTTTTGTAAGTTTTGCTCTGTTAAAAGTCACATAATATTATCGTTCAGCTACTGTAAACCAAGGTTACATTTAGGACAGATAAATAAGGCAATCAGTCACAAAATTTTCCCTAACAGTACTAATAGTTGCATCTGTAAACGACAAACAAAGGTGAAGAAAGGTTGGGTCACAATTAGGACCAACAGTAGCGTCAAGGTCAAAGTAGTGGCATAGAAGGGTCAGTCGAAGTAATGGCATAGAAGGGTCACAGTCAAAGTAATGGCACATTGTACGAGATACATTGTAATGGCTGAGTTTAACCCTATCCTGCCAACTTCATACCGGTATATCAACAACATTTGCTGATTAAAACCAGTGAGACATAATATATAGGGCTCATTTGTTGCATTTCAGCCAGATATAAACGTTTGAAGGCCCTTGAAAACAAAGATACTGTAAATGCGATTTTTATTGACACTAAATGTTCCTGTTAGATACCACATGCCAAGTAGGTCAGAACAGACATACATGATGATGATACTGATATAGGTTTTGACTCAATACCACTTTTTACTGGCTTTGCAGATGATAGGCCTGGCACAAGAGCATCAAGGAAGTATTTTCCGCTGTTAATAATGTCTCTGAAACAGACATTATTGAATTTTGTATTCAAATCTCATGAATCACATTTCTGGTGTATTTTTATTTTTAAACATACATTAGCGAATAAACTATGATGATGATGATGATGAAATGATACATTAATTAACAGGACAATGTAATTATCAGTATATTTATTTGCACTTTTAACATGATGGCATTCATTTATTGGCGTTCAGGTACTACAAGTCCTAAAGCTAGGGAACTAGGTGAGTTGATATGTCAATACTAAACATGTCAAGTCCTCTGTAATGGCCAAGTTGTAGTAATAATAATGTAATAAGTTGTAAAACCATCACTGACTAATATTCGAGCATAGAGTATAGGTAGACTCTCTCAAAGTCCAGCAGGTTGCTTGCTTGCAATATCCATCTGGCTGTACTGAGCTGTGTAGAGGTCAGCTTAGGTGATCCATGTAGCCCATAGCAGTGATCCAGTGTAGCCCATAGCTCAGTGAGCTGGTGTAGCTCACAGCTCAGTGATCCGGTGTAGCCCATAGCTCAGTGATTTGGTGTAACCCTGGCTCAGTGATCCAGTGTAGCCCATTGCTCAGTGATCCGGTCTAGCCCACATCTCAGTGATCCGGTGTAGCCCATAGCTCAGTGATCCGGTCTAGCCCATAGCTCAGTGACCCGGTGTAGCCCACAGCTTAGTGATCCAGTCTAGCCCATAGGTCAGTGATTTGGTGTAGCACACAGCTCAGTGATCCAGTGTAGACCACAGCTCAGTGATCCAGTGTAGCCCATTGCTCAGTGATCCGGTGTAGCGCACAGCTTAGTGATCCAGTGTAGTGCACAGCTCAGTGATCCAGTGTAGCCCATAGCTCAGTGATTTGGTGTAGCCCTCAAACTTACAAAAAATAATCAAAAGTGACAGTGACTGGCCCTAAACAGCTTGGCTTGACAGAGATAAATATTTAACAACATGGTATTAATCATTTTACATTCTGCATGGCAATATTAATTAACATGTATTCTAATCTGAATCAAATACTGTATCAGAATTTGGTCAAAAGATATTGGCGTTTAGTCTTAATGTTAAAGTGTTACAGTTAATAAAGAAAGACAAAACTCTAATTGTGCACATCTACTCCAATGCTAGCATATTATTTCATATCATAATTCTTGTTGACCTACTTCTCCTTTTTGAAACGACATTTTGAAAGAAATAGATAAGAAACATAACTAGACAAGACAGGTTGGAGTACATTGTCGTCTTTGTGATACAGCTGACAAACACTCTCATTATCTACCTCAATAAGTGTGCAAAGATTCGAGTAGCAAAAATACAGAACAGATTTGCTTTATTCACATTTTGTGCTTCATGCCCAATAGAAAAGGGAATCAAATTTCTTTTTCTGCTAGACTTCTTTTATTGTTGTAAATCACTGTAAAAACAGGCAAATAAAATTCAAATCAGTCACTTTGTGATTGTTACATTGAGGTATTTACTAGGATTTGATGCACTTCAGATCAATATTGGGTAGTTCACCTGTGAATCTATACACATTGTCTTTGTATGTTTACCTTGTCAGTTACAATGCAGTGATCAAAGAGCCTTTCTGTGCATTTCAATGCATTGACGTATTGCACAACTGTACAACGCTTGACAGTGCATCTTGTAAAGAGAAAAATATGCGCAGTTAAGTGATGTCGCTGTTTTTGCTGTGATTTTTTTTAAGAAAGATAAATAGCGTTGGAATTTCTGCATCAGTTTTGTTGAATTCATGATACAATTAACATCTTGATATTACACAATAAGGAGCTCTAGCATAACCACAGGTACTAACTTTACAGGCTGCATGAGTTTGATTTCCTGTGAAATGTTTTGAAAGATGTTTTCTCATTTGGTCACAATACAAGTAGTCAGTTCATTTTTTACAATTATTGTAGCTATTATACAAACACGATTGGAACTAATTTGGGATAATTGGATCTTCATGTTTTTCAAATTTCTCAAAAGTGTTAGGTGCCCTATAGCTGAATGTTGCTATATTACAAATTAGTTATAAAGACAAGTGTGTAACTTAGAAAGAAAAGGAAATGAGCTTACATTTGCAGATTAAACAGACATTACTTCACCATCCAAGTACCCCAAATTAGTTCCAATCATGTTTACAGAAGTGTGAGTGAAAACAACTGACAAAGTTTGAATGAGAAAGATGTTTTCAGACACAAACTCCTTCATAATTGTTAGAGTTTTATTGACCAGCATTTCAATTTAAAATGGCAGCATAGCTTTGATTTGACCATGACCAAAGTTTTCTGTCTTCACAAAGTCTTAGTAGAAACCACCAATGGTTTCCTGGTAAAATAATTGTATGTAGTCAGAAAAAATTTGGACATGCACAAGTGATAGCATAATATATTTTGTAATGTCGTATAGTCTAGCCTCCTTAGCAATTTCCCATTAGAAAATCTTTGGAACTCTCTACCCTTGGGACATAAAAAACTCTCCAGTGTCAGTCAACACTTTTAAAAGTTGCTTATTATAAACATTTTAAGCATTTCCATTCTCCTCATTATGCAAATTTTGACTCAGCATTGTTTAAATTTGATATTAGGCTCTTTATAAATTTCCAAGATAGATAGATACACGGACAGACAGTACCAAGTATATCTAGTACCAAAAAGACACAAAAAAATTGTCAGAGATTTGTGAAAAGAAAGACATCTCATCATCAACACTCAGTGTAGATACACTGATTCATCAAAACAATGACGTGTTGTTGTGGTCAGCACAGTCCATACTGTGGGTCATGTTATGGTTCTCTGAAATGTATTCTTACTGAAATACCTGGAAAATAATCAAGTGTCATGTTTACTAACACTCACCATTATACAAGTGTTCTATTTTTACTTGAGTAAGTGTCATTAATGTTAATAGCCTGCCATAGTGAACAATTGTAAACAGTCATCCCAATGTAGTGTACAATGCACATGTGATGCACAAACAAAGACTAGCTCATTACATGGTGCATTAAGTCATCCTGTGACTTGCAACCTGCTTGTTTACAACTAGGGTATCTTGCCACTTTGTAATGTACTAGCATGGTAATCAGAGTGTCATAGGTGACGGCTTTCACTGATATTGTTGTTTTCATTACAGATGTAAAAGCTGCCGTGTCAACTACCGGTACAGGGGAGCATTTCAAGTTCATTTCCAATGTGATGAAATCTCGTCAGCTAGGACTTCCATCAATGCATCATCACCTTGTCTAACAATAGAAAGATTATACGCTGCACAGAACCATGGCGTCTTTTACCGAAACAATGAAGAAAGTGTCATCATTTTTCCGACGTGCCTCTGTGACATGTATGAAGGTATTGCTAATTGTTTGTATCAGATTGTTCATAGTGATGCCTGTACGTGCACTGCATCATCTGCAAAGACTGCTTCTTGATGACAACAAACATCTCAACGTTGGAACACGATTCATACAGCATTGCTGTTTTGTTGGTCTCCTACAAAGTACCTTTGGAGTTACAGCATTACTCAGTGGTGGACTACTTCTCCGCTTTGTGAATCATC
Source organism: Ptychodera flava (assembly GCF_041260155.1). Taxonomy (NCBI): domain Eukaryota; kingdom Metazoa; phylum Hemichordata; class Enteropneusta; family Ptychoderidae; genus Ptychodera; species Ptychodera flava. The sequence continues at coordinate 4,100,311 of NW_027248281.1, forward strand.
TGCTTGGCATCTTAGTCATTCTATGGCAATATCAAGTCATGATAAACAAAGAAGTCAAGTTTCATCCCGTGTCCATGTATGCAATGAGAAGAAACCAACTACTTCGTTGTTGTTTCTACCTCACTATGACAGTTTGGTATTTACCGAGTGAGATAAGCATATCAACTCCATTGTATATCATTTTGGCAGTGTTTGTTGTTGCTGTCATCGAAGACCAAGTTCAAGGAAAGCTGCAGAGTTTAGTTGAAGATCATTTTGATGAAATGTTTGACACTATCAGACATGAATTTAATTTCATCCCTCCGTCTGTCAGAAGTCCTAAGTCTGTTTCCAGTAGTATATGGTTTAATTTACATAACTTGAATGGATTTGAAGAATACCAAGTCATTATATGGCAACAATGTATTATAGTGATGATGTCATTGTTTCTCATTATCTTGAAAATCTTTCAATGGATGCAAGGTTATGACCCAGATTTTTACTTAACAAGTCCAATTACATGGGTGAACACAATCACTGTATGCATTGCAAATTTGTATATTCCTTGTTTTAAAGTCAAAATTGCTCAATTAGAGATGTTTAATGGAATGAGAAGAACTCTTGATATCGCCAAGGCAACAGATGAACAGCTGATGGATCATGATGATGACTGTCCAGTCTGTTTGCTGCCACTTAAGAAAGGCAGAATCACCAGGTGTGGACATGTTTTTCATGCAAAGTGCCTTGCAAGACACCTGGAGTTCCGTGGTAACTGTCCAATGTGTCTGCAGCCGTTATTTCAACCAGAGTCACAGATCAGACAGGCTGTCAATGATGTCATGCTACAAGCTAACCTTCAAGCTGATGGAGGTGATGCCAATGATGATGATGATGATGATGATGATGATAATGGCAATCAAGCCATTGGAGGAGACCAGGAAGAGGATGTCAGGCCGGATATAATACATGACATACATATACCTGAAATGGCTGTGGATTTCTTTGAACTTGAACCTGATCTTGAAGGTGATGATGATGTTTCTGATGACAGTGATGATGATGATGATGATGATGGTGGTGATGATGATGAGCAAGATGGAGGTATTGATGACAATGATAGTTCCCATGGTGACAGAGGTGGTGACAGTAATAATGATGATGATAAGAATGATGATGATGAAGTTTATGATGATGATGACGATGACAACAGTTGTCATGGTACAGGGGATGATCATAGTGAATATGATACTGGTGGTGATGGTGATGTAGATGATGATGAGGATGATGATGAAGCCACTGATGATGATGATGATGATGAAGATATCTATGATGATGACAATGATGATTAGAATGATACTGATAGATACTGAAATGATATTGATAGTAAAATCACATGTGTGATCAAACATACTGTAAATGCTGAGACAAGGCACAGACTACTTACTCACAAAGACTCACCTGGAATTCCTTGTTTCTTTTTCTCAAGGAATCAAACATTGATATCACATGTACTCAGTTACTCCGATGCATTCTTACATGTACCGGTACATCTGTCACTTCATGTTTAGAAGTGGAGAAGATATCATCCAAGTACAACATATTTGCGTTAAAATTATCAATTTATTGATGATACTTCCATGCTGTGTACGACATTGAAATGTCCAAAGTTTGTACAACATCTCAGCTGGAATGACAGTATACCTGTATCTGCTACCATGCCCTGTTTCCTTTTGGAGTTGAAAAGTTTCAATGAACTTGTTTTTAAGACATGAACATGTCCCTTTGTAATTGATTCATGATAAGTTACAACTGTCAGTAAAGACACACTACCACTGAATTGAGAAGAGATTTCATATTTACAAACATTTTGATCAGTTTGGTCCAAACTTTCAATAGATGTACTTTGCACATTGTGACGGGACACTCAGAGAGTGTTGTACCGTATTGTGTCACCTTAGAACAGCTTAAGATTTTGTGAGCAGCTTTGTGGAATGCTTAAAATATTTTCAAATATATGGAAAGATATTCAATTTTTGTACTAATCAGGAATATCTTTGACAGATGTTTTTGCAATGTAATGTATACACTTTGAAATACTCAGCTTCAAACACTGCTTTAATGGCCATCCTCAGTTTGTTTGCTGTGAAACTTTTCACACAGTTGTATAGACTAGCATGTACTGGTATACTAGGTCAATGTCAGATGATTTTTGTTTTCAACACTAAGGCCAATAGCACCCTTATGCTGCAGAAATAGTAACGTATTTTGGATGATATCAGTTTGTAGTTGTTTATCCAGCCTTTGTCAAAACAATGGATATGCCTAGGAATGCATTCACTTATATACAAATGTAAAATTTATAATATACAATCTACAGCATTTTTATACAATAAAACCCAGATTTACATGAAAAAGATGATTGCAATATAAATTGTCCTTAAAGTGATAGTGAATGCCTTGTTGCCATAAATATTATTTCTAATTGTGACTTTTGGAACTTTTTTCTCTTCGCCAGCAAGACCATGTTGACTCAACTTGTTGTACTATAGAACCAACAGAATATATGAGCCTACATACTTGTAGATACCACAGATAAATAGTGATTATTTTGAAAAGAAATTTGTATTCAACTTTATTAAGTTATAAGTGATATTTTATATACACAGAGTGACATGGTCAATGCTACAAGGATATAGCTGTAGTTCTTTGCCCATTCATGTTGTATGATGACAAATTAATTGTTCCAACAGAATTGTTAAGTCAGCAATAAATGAACTGCAACAACAGAAAGCCTTGTGTAATCTGTTGTGTGTATTATTTATAGAGAATTGTCCACATAGTCAGTCAGCTTGGAAAGCACACACTACAACACACTCCTCAAGGTTATACAATAGGAATGGCTCCGATATTGAACTGATTTCAGGTTTAGGGGAGTGGGCTAAAGGAAGTCTTTGCACATCTACAACAGTGATACACAGCTTCTGTGACTGTGTGGTCTTCAATTCCCTCCAGAGTCTGACAGTTTTAATGTTTCTGTATGAATGGCACAGATACAGTCATTTCCTATGACCAATACTCATGATATATTGGAATAATTTTGGATAAAGAAAGAGTAAAACAATCAAAGATGGTTTACATCTAAAGTTGCAAGGGTTGTGAATGTTTTCAAGAAGAAAGTACAAACTTTAAAAACTGTAGCTGGCATAGTACTAGTGTAATTACTGTCTGATTTCAAACTAAAAGAACATCCAATAGACTCCCTATGTGTTTCAAATCAAGCTATGAAAGAACATTTTGAAATCACCAAAGCCAGACCTTGCATCATCATTTCTACACAATGAGTACAATTCATATTTCTGGAGAATAAAACAAAGCAAATACATTTCCACTGTGTTCTGAGTATCATACATACATTCTAAACTTCTCCAGTTTTATTTTCACTTCAACACATGAAGTTGACGATGTCAACAAACCAAATCAATTCATCAAGCATTTCAAGACACCCTTCACACCATTTCCAAGAAATAAACAAACTAAGGAGTATTTTGGTTTTGTTTCCCCTCACCACCTTGACATGCTCCTTGTAGTAAAGATAAACACAAAGATTAAATGTTTGAGGTGTTGGTTTCAAGTTTTGTCAATTTCTTTGTCGATGGTTTGCATGTCAATGAAGGTACTAGAATACAGCATGATCATCAGATTACAGAGATCATTTCAGATTCTGTTATGCAGGAGTTTCACTCTTGAAGTGATCCCCTTTGAGTCACATATGTTTATTTCCCATGATGCCTTGTCCCTCTGAGTTGAAATTCTGTGACAGGAAGTATTTGTGATGAAAACATAATTTTGGTGTAGTTGTGTGGTTTCTGCGTGTCTGTATGTGAATAGGTGTGTCTCCAGTGATAATAGCCTCATCAGAGAATTGTTACAAATTACAATTGTTCACAAGTCAGTGATATACTGCCCTCTATCTGATCTCAGCAAAAACAAATCTGTCATTGCTCTACAGAGCAATCCTATCACAATAACATGTTGTATGTATGATCCATTTACAGTAGTGGGTGACTGCTCATTGTAGTGCAAGTTTCACTCTTTATTGTAATTCTCAATCAACAATATCTAACAGTTTAACTTCATTTTTTTTGAGAAAATAGAATAAGAGTTTTCATGAAGCACAGCCAATTTCCCAGCAACTGTCACTACTTCAACCACTCAATGAGCAAGAGTACCCTCCTACAGCGTAAAGTCAATTCCACATGAAATGATATAGAGCATCAAATTCAAAATGTGAACTTTTCGATACGTTTGATTTTTGACAAGTGAACTTTGACCTCAAAGGGAACTGTAATACATGTATGTGCTGTTGATACTGAATCCGATAAAACATACTGAATTGTCGCAGTGCGGTAACACAACATTCTGTTACCATGGTGAAGTGTGAAAAATATCTGCCATGTCTTTGAGTGAATAATAGATTCTTTAGAGGCACCAGAGAAAAAATAAACTGCCACAAAAACATCTTCCACGCTCACCCTATGACATGGTCCACTGAACACTTAAGACCATTGGTTGTAATGCTGCAGGACAGCGTTTGTGTCAATATTTTTTGGGTTGGCTCGACACGGATTATCACAGTAATTTGAAAAAAATATACCAGGCCTCCAGTTATGAAATATACAAGATACACTCGCTTTTTAAAATTTTCAAAGTAGGGCGGACCAGCTTGTTTTACAATTTGGAAAAGGAGAGGGTCACATTTTAGAAAGCGGAATGGGGAGGGTCATTTTGCTTAATAGACAGCCCCCATTTCCGCCCTCCCCAAATCACTGAAGACTCCATTTGATACCATGAAGTGTAATAAGGAATCTTGGAAGTGATGTGCCTCCTTGATAAACAGGTTTACAATTTAGCAAAATATGTTTTTTGTGACAATCTAAACAGTCACCAACTTGTCATGATGGAATAGCCAGTAACTACGACCAAATAATACCATGTATAATTTAAGACAGATCCTGTAGTAACTATCGGAATGACAATAAGGAAACGAACAAACTTATAACATTTTACTGAAATTTAACTTTAATTGGTGAAATTCACAACTTTTTCAGAGACGCAACTGAACAGTGATTTCAAAGATTATTCATAGTAATAAGACTCAACACTGTGGTGGTGGTTGAGGGGCTTGTGTCGTTGGTAGAATACATTGCTTCTTAAACATCTTGGATCTCACAGCACCACAAGCGTGATGTTCACTTGTAACACGATCGATTATATTCTTGACAAACCTCATCTGGACACCATCTTTGAGATCTTTTAAGAAAAGAATAAGACATTGGTAGAGATTTCTTTGAGTTGACTTAATGGTAGACATACTCAGTCGTGAAATATTCCCCGGCATGTTAAGTTTCTATAAAATAGTTAGAGGTGGGCAACTTTCGAGTCACAAAATCATATCTCTCCCGTTTGTCCTTTAATTTGCTATAATATGTTCAGTGGAATATATTTTGACTAAAAAGAGGCATTTTTTATTAATGTTATGCGATCACAACTTAAACTATAGTGCACCATGCACATCCAAACGCAATGTCGCACATATTTTTCATCTGCACTAGTATTGAGTCAGACTAGCTGTCGTTTACAATAATACGGTATTAACCTCAGTATGCAGGCATTTCGACAGCAGCAGCTCATTACAGACCACGGTTTCATGTGATGTTTGTGAACTGCAAAGTTCTAACGGTTAACTGACTTTTTTCTAATGCCATGTTGTATGTATGAATTACTCATTTTGAAGTAACTCATTAAGTTTGAATTGAATGTTCTTACCGTATTTCTGGTCAGTGTAACCCCACCTGTGAAAAATGTAAGATTGCCGATGAGCTATTACCCCAAGCCTCGCAACAATTACAGTTTACTACAGGGTACATCATGTAAAGGCAAAGTGATGGTTATTACATGTTCAAAATAGAGAATATACGGATGACTGTAAGAAAGAAGATGATAGTTTGTCATATGTAGATATGACTGGTGTTGCATAACATGAGCGAGACTACAAGAACAAGGTGTTTTCAGAGCAACTTTCATCAATGCGGCAGCTGTCTTAATATTCACTGTATTTTTCCACTCATCAGAACGTTTGCAGGACTTAGAATGATGTTAATGACGGAAAGCGGAAATCCCGCTCTTGTTTGAAGAACGTGTTTGTATTATGGCTAGCATCACATTCCCCGTAGAGTGACTTAGCTAACATGTGCATGTCACTTATCTACTTGATTCGACAAACACAGAAAAGAATACCGTGCGACCGTTTAAATTAAGTCGACGAAGACAACCAACTGTTTATAACTTCTCACATCATAACTTTAGATAAGATGACCAAAGTTCTATTCACTGATTAATTAATAGATACCAACATGAAGAGAAACAAACTGTCTTACTCTCTTTACCATTGTTTTACCAACATTCTAAAAATTACGGTTCAGAAAATTAGCTTATGATGCACATCTTTTCGAACCACTAGGTTCAAGTTTCGTTAATTTGTCAATAAGACAAAATTTCCAGCAAGTTCAGCAACATCGCCAATGACTTTGATTTATTAAGATTTGATATTTGACATACTTACCAATCCCAGCATGCATTTGTGTTTCCCATCGACGAAACAACTTGAGGATGTATGATAATGATGTTATTCAGTTCACCGACTTCATTGTAACCAGTGTAGAGAACGTATTCTTCATCAAGATTGCCCCTGGAATAGATTATACCAAGCATTTGAAAGAATCAAATTGTTTCTTTCGTTTCAAAAACAACGTCACCCGGGCAACATTACCCCTTGTACAATTTCCTCAGTGCTGGTTTATCATTGAGGGCGGGCTTTCATCTACATTTCACGACTGTCAAGTCAGTCTATCGCCCCGATCTGATAAGAGGCGACAGCAAGAGAACACCGCGGAAGTATAAACGTCGCCGTTCTCTACATCTTATTAATCAGATTGTCTATCGCCCCAATCCTCGCAATTTGTTTCACTTACCGATGAAGACTCTCCGCTACTGTGCCGTGACAACACGTCATTTATCAAAACATGTAGCTCAATACTAACTTTAAATTATTCTAATAAATATAAGTCACGCTTGCTTCTTAGAAAAGACCTACCTGCCTTGAAGACATCCATGGAATTGAATGTGAACTTTACAACCTATTGTTGGATAGAAAATGAACGAATTACAAAGTATACTCTGAAAGAATGGTGATTGTACTGAAAGAATGGTGATTGTACTGAAAGAATGGTGATTGTACCGAACAGGTGAAATCCAATCATTGCATGTAATACAGATCCCGTATGTGCCGTAATGTATTATTTGAATTTCGAAAGCAGGTTTCAATAATTTCCAAATGATTTCAAATGATCAGATCAATAGTTTGTACAGCATTGAAAGTACTTACCTGGATGGTTTCTGCATCCTGACGGTATGTAAATAAATCCTACGGTATCCAGACTTGTCTGACCGCTATAGGCTGGCTCAAGTTCAGTCTGATCGAACGCCAAAATCTACATGAACACAACAAGTGAATTATTTAACTTCAGTCACCAAATACGATCTACTCAGTGACTGATTGATTCAGAGTGTTCTTGATCGATCATGATTCAATATCATGTAAGCCTTCATGCAGAGAGGAGACTTTGTTTCATCCTAGAGATAAACCTAGATGTCACAATTACATTGGGATTCGTGAAATCAACTCGATGACTCCAAATTTTGACACGAGGAATCGGTAGTCAAACCAGTCAACGTTTATTATGAGAATCAACAATGCAACGCGCTCCTTGCAATATCTCAGTCTCTATTATCATTGAACATCAAACGAGTTGGCTCGCCGCCATTGTGGAAACTCATAATTGCAAATCGACAGTATCATATTCTTCTTCCGCATAACACTGTAATTTCATCCTATTTACCAAGGATATCCAACGCATCTCCACCATGGATTTTTCCACAAACAAGTTTACGACAAAATAGGGCACAAATGCGTCGAAATTACCAATGAAAATCAGAGAACGAATAACTTACATCTCCCGGCAGTTCAACGCCATATGTATCCGGTTTCTGTGAATGAAAAGCGTATATCAAAGTGAATGATGTACGTGAACGTGTGGCGACGATTCCCTCACCATTCTTGTATAACTGATCTTAAAAATGCTAAAAAGAGTAATATCACATTCTTTGAATGAATCTGTCTATGGCGTAGATCAAACTGTCATTAAGGTAGAGAAATGAATGCAATTTATGGAAACAAAGCGAGACTCAGTCATCACAGTACTTAGATGAATGTGTTAAAGGTATATGTGAATTAAACTAACCTGCAATGTACCGCCATATATGTGATTCATCATAAGGTAGGCAAGTGGATGGTTGCAATTGTTGATGTATGGCATTCTTTGTTGTGAACAGGCGTTACCATACGATTGTGTTATCTATGAAAAAATGTTGTAGTGTCATTCTCTGCAATGAAGATTGCTGCTAACAAATAATTCATCCATCCATCCATCCATCCATCCATCCATCCATCCATCCATCCATTCATTCATCCATCCATCCATCCATCCATTCATCCGTTCATTCGTTCGTCCATCCATCCATCCGTCTTCCATCCATCCGTCCGTTCGTCCATCCATCCATCCATCCATTCATTCATTCATTCATTCATTCATTCATTCATTCATTCATTCATTCATTCATTCATTCATTCATTCATTCATTCATCCATCCATCATCCATCCATCCATCCATCCATCCATACATCCATCCATCACTCATTCATTCATTCCGTATTTGTCAGTTCGAAGAGAGACAGAGGGTACAGTAGAGATTGAATGACAAGGCATTTGTGTATTATTCTTACGAAGTAGTAAAGAAAACGTGGGCAACTGGGATGAAGTAAGAATTTTACACCCCATTTTATTCATTTATCTACATGAAGCGAAGGAAAAATTAACCATCCATGTAACTAAAGTATAACCCTGACCTATATACGAACTCACGCACGCGCAACAGTGCATTGTCCTGAACTAAGCGGGGAAATTCCCTGCTGAGTCATTCACATTCCAAATGGAACTTGCGCAATACAGTAGCTATGACTCACCCCACTGGGCAAAACAGAACGACATTCTATTCTCTCTCTCATTTGTTAGATAGATTCTGACTGAGCCGTACCGGAGCTGGTCTGCTCTTCAACCCGTACCGGAACAGTTCCGAAGGTGCGGGTCTCGTTTCTGGATGTGAATTTTATCTGCTGGCTGGTCCATTTTCACTATGTTGGAGTCGTCGGAACGAGCGGAACCATAGGGATGTTGCGCAATACCCCTATCAGAAAACTGTTGTGCAATACCCCTATCGGGACGTTTCCAGTAGGGACTTTCGCAATACCGCTTTCGCAATACCGGGCTTCGAATGTTGCTTAGTAACTTGTGATGTCATGTTCAATGTCTGTCATTCTACAGTTTTCAGAAAATCGTTCCGATAGGTTTCTGTGGAATTTTTTCTGAACGACTCTAGTTAACTTGTTCACCCGATAGATAAAATTTTAGTAATTTCCTCTGAACTTAAAATATGACGAAAGACCATTACTTCAAACAAAATGAGTCGTTTCAGATGAATGGTACTGATATCTAAAGTGTTCACTCTTTTATCTTTACGTACAAATGTAGTTCCTAAGTCGTTCTCTATTCTATTCCCGCCAACAAAACATTCAATACTCATTTCATTGCGATCTTTATCAATACTTATGATAATATCACAAGTTGTTCTGTTATCTGTTTTCATAGCATAATATCCAACCAAATCGTCAAATTCATCTCCAGTAGCTAACTTTACACATCTAATGAGAACTGTACCATGTTGAAGTATTTTCATATTATCTGTCATCTGTTGATTTACTGTCTGTAAAGTTAATTCAGCTGCCTCATCACCGACACTTTTAAGACCCAGTTTCTTTAAAGTTGTGTCCCAAAATAATCTAACTGGAACTCCGCTAGCTGTATACGAGCAATAATTCTCCCCCTCGTTTATCCACCTTCTTAGTGTATTATCTGCCTTCATTATTGTATTAAGAGGACTAATTTTAAGGTGAATCGGTATACCAAGAAGTGCAATGTATGGATTCGTAGGAGTAAGCCAACTACGAAAATCTAGCAACTTGTATTTGTTAACATTGCTATCAAAATAAATCACATTCGGAGTTCCTGGTGTTCAGCAACACCTCCTGCAATTTCACTATCCAATATATCTAAGATGTTACGCGGCACATTATAAGGCATGAATTTCTGACTAGCTGAATCCCATGTCAGAGCAAAAGGAGTAGAATCATTCGAAGCCTTTGTGGCGTCAATTACAGTTTCATCAATGTCTTTAAGTTCGGAAAATTCTACAGCATGTTCGTGGGGTGGCGCCGCGGCATTGGCTAAAACGAAATATTTTCGCGGTCTTTATAACGAAGGACGTAATCCTTATTATGATTAGCAGCCATCTTAGTATTATTGTTAACTTTAACATCACTCAGATCTTCAAGCTCAAGATTTTGCATACGAATTGTACCTAGACCGAAGCCACTTGGATCAGACATACTCCGTAGGGACCTATATACAGTGAAAATTAAAATAATGCCTTGTAATATACACAATCATGGCTTCAGCTATAGGAATGACAGTTCTCGGTGCTGTATTAAATGCAACGGCATTCACAGGAGGAAATATTATCGGACAAAAGCTTTCTGGTAATGGTGATGCTCTTATTGAAGAGAAAGTCCGACATGATAAAGCATTAGAAAAATTTGAACATGATCGCAACGTCTGGTCAGAAAAAAGATTACTACAGGCTGACTGGGAAAGAGAAAATCAGGCAAAGGACGCACATGCTGCGGCAGAATTAAGAGATACAGATGCAGAAATCCTGGAAGAAGCAGAAGCGGTGCAAAGCCGTTCCGAAGGGGCAGTTCAATTCTCAGATTATTATCAGCCCAGTCCTGAGCAAAAGAAATATGAAATGATTTATATTGCTGGAGGATTGGTCGTGGGATGGTTTATGTTACACCGGTAGGCGGAACGACTACAATAATTCAATACAAAAGCTAATTGGCCAGTTATTGAAATCGATCATGTTCCCATCCTGATCTGTTATCCAGATACGCATTGAATTCATGTAATCTCCCCTTTTCTCAATGGCATAGAAATTGCTCCGTTTTAAAATCGTAAGTAACCTTTTCACTTATTTCTCTCGTATCCCGGATGGGAAGTATTTGTAAACAGTTCGATACTTTCCCCTGTATGTATCCTCCGGAGGCACCCGAACCAATGAAACATAATTTCCAGTAACATCGACTACATCTGAATGAACTATATATTTAGTGACTGTTAAGAAATCCACTTTCTTCGGACTCATAGTACTTTTTATAACTGGGTTGTTCTCAGGTTTATCTGAAAAGCCGACGACGTTGGCGAAGCTACCTGTGGCATTGAAATAGACTTTAATATCTTTAACCAAAGTTAGATAAACATGGTTTGTCGGCAGATGTTTTTCAAAATTAATTTTTTGCTTCAACCCGATTGCTTTGTTTAACGTATCGATATTGTAGTTACCTGGACGTATTGATTTAGTCTTCTTCGGTTGGTCACCTTCTTGATATTTTATTACATTATTCGTCGATGTTATGTTATGCCATGAATTATATAGTCCACACTCTAGCAGTCTTATCTTCGTAAACTGCGTCGTGTCAATGCAAGGGTAAAAATTAACAGTGACTGGTTCACCTGTTTGGCTTTCAATCCAAATGATCATTGTTGTACGTTGTATATATTACTAAGTATAAGTGTTCGATGAATATTATTATTATTCCGAAGGTGCCCATTACACAGTATAAGGTTCTGCAGGAATAATATTTTTCTGTTCAAGGAGATCTTTGGTCGCAACCGCGGCAGCAGTCGCACCGCCTAATTTTGCCAAGCGAGTTAAATTTGGTCGACTTGGATCGCCAACCTCTATTTTCAGAAATTTGCTGGAGATCATTAGATATCCCATCGTAAGTCCTGCGATTACAATACCATCGTACATTGTGTTACAACTGTTTTAATATCCATGATTGCTGACTAGTATATAAAATAAAAATAAAAATAAAAAATATGGGGAGTTAATCCATCTATACAATGTAGAGGAGCTGGCCCCCGGAGCCGCTACTGGCTCTGTTTTTTCCGCTTTCTTATTTTGGGGAGGATCTTTCCGATCTGGACTCGATCGATTAACGGGACAAATATGCCGAGCACGCCCCCAATATAGCCCTAATGCAGTCAATGAAACTCCCACAATTCCTAAAACAAGATAACATTTATTATACCAGCGTGAATTATTATCACACTGTTCTTTCATTGTAGGCGGTAGGTCTGCTTCAGTCGCTACCGCATCGCTCCCCCCATTCCCCTCCATTGCTTTTAGTTTCTTCTCCCTGTTTTGCCTGTTCCATTCCGCTAATTTCTTGCCCGCAGCAACTCTCCCTGGATGCTTCGGCGGTAACGTCATTTTCTCTATGTTGCGCTGTGTCGGAGGTGTCGGTGTTGGTGGTAGGATCGTCCCTGACGGAGTCCCTGGCGGAGCCGTTTGCTGAGTCGGTGAAGTTGAATCCATTTATTTCAGGTACTATATTAAACCCGATTTTTTTAAAATTTAAATGTTTACCCGTAATTAAACCGGTGGAAATTAGAGCAATCAGGGGCCCCCACGTGTAAGCTATCCGTCCTGATAATCGTTTTATTTCACTGTTTAGAATAAATCCTTTTAAGATCAGTGGCATAGTTATCTCGATCATCGATTGGAACTACCTGACTTATTGCACGGGCTCCTAGATCTATGAAACTTTGAGTGATGGTATCACTTATAAGAGAACTGTATTTCGCTTCATAGACTTTAAAGGCTCGTGTTATGAATTCATCTTTCCACGTTTCCACTTCTCTAACTGTAAACTCCTTACCAAAAAATAACTTACTTTGACCACTTGCGATGACACAGAGTATTTTTTCACGTTTTGTCTCTATTATGGATTGAGCGTCCGAAGGCACCGAAGGCGCCGAAGCCCCTTCGGAATGCGCTGCCATATTTGCCGCTGCTGATGACTTTATTAAATTCTCCATTGTTTGCAGTATGTTATCTATTCTTACTAAAAAATAAAAAATTCGTTTAAACCTGAATCCGAAATAAAGTATTAACATAGTCTGGAATGTTAGTACCCCTAACGTTCCGATAGGGATTCCGACAGGGATTCCGGGAAAATTCTCCTCCATTTAAATCTATATGTATATAGAAACACGAATAATGAGTACAGACTTATTCCCAGTTGCTTTTCAATTGAATAAGACGAGCATACCAACAGTACAGCATGCTGATATTCCTTCCAAACCGGACGGGGGAATAAAACCTATTCTCATGGACTTAGAAATATATGTAACGCCGACAGAAAAATTTACTTTTCATCCTCGGGATGTGTTCAAAGATAACGTAATCACTCATCGATCAGCTAAAGAAAGTAATGTCTGGCTGGGCAGCCCAAAGATGAAATACTGGGACCAGCAACTGAATTTCGCTGTATGGTGTAGCACTACTGGTTGTGGTATATCATTCGCCCATCTCTTTGATAAGAAATTTCCGCCCCAAATACGATCATTCTGCCGTTTCCATGTATATTTTACAATACGTCGTATCCTTCACGAAATGGGAGTTGCACTTCCAGACGATACCCCCACCTTCAAAGCGGGCGACAATTCGTACAATCTCATCCAATATGAACTTCTATGTACTGAATTTGGAAATATAAGTCCAACGAAGTCCGACTTTCGTTATCGAAAAGGTCAAAATAAGGTCTTGGTTATGGATATGATATTACACTAATCTGTTAGAAAAGTACCTTGGTGCCTCCCGCTTTGTTTTTTTTTTTTTTTTTTTTTTTTTTTGTTTTTTTTTTTTTTTTTTTTTCTTGGTTATGGATATGAATATTACACTAATCGTGGGCCTGTTCGACAGCCAAAAGCGATATACAACGGTCGGACTTTTTCCTCTCCGCCGACGGAGGCGTTTTCTATACACATACAATTTTTGGAAAGAAAAAACATGTACTGTCCGACAAAGACCGACCGCACTACTATTTCTTCCGAAATGATGGATCGGAGGGACAATATAATAGTTTCATTCCTCTGACAGGAGACTCGGGACTAACAAAGGCCGGTCTCGCTCGCCTCAATGAAAGCCTTGAAGCCTACGTATATTGCATACTTGGTGCACAAGCAAATATTCGCAGTACCATAGTGGGCGATACTGGCAGTGCAGAGCAAGTCCGAAAAGAATTCGGCGTTCTCCTCGAAGATGAAATTCGCAATACCGACAAAGTAATTAGTTATAGGCGATATCAAGACACAATAATGAATACTGGTGTCAAACTTGATATGGCAGTTTCCCCAATTTACTTCTCTTACCGTCTGAGATGGTCATTCTTTCGGGCCCGGCAATCTCAGGTTATAATAATGAATTGCAATACGCAACAGAATCTATGTCCTTCGGGGTGAATGGTGATATAAACACGGAAGTTCGAGAAAGTGCTGTACACGAGATGGAAGGAGGAGGAGGGGAGATCCTGTGAAGTGGCAGGACGAGCCCGGAGAGTCACCACCACTCACAATGACACGACTCGGGGCCCTCCCCTCCCCTCCCCGGAACGGGCAGCATCTGCAGACCCTATTCACGAATATGGTAAAATTGGTTTGTTATCTTTAGCAATATTCATTACTATTGTAGGTACTGGAATAAAGTCACTAACTATATAGTTCATTCAGATGCTGTCGATGTGACTGGGTTTCATCTAACTCGAACCAGTAACTTAAAAGAACTAGAAGAGATTCATTAATTTACAGTATATAGATCCAGAGGAAATGTCAATATACGTAACCCCACCATTCAACATGATTATAACTGGACCGACATATTCTGGCAAAACAGAATTTATGTTGGACCTCCTCACCGGTCCGTACTTAAGGAAATTCGAATATGTGATATTCATTTGCCCAACATTCATGAATAATAAAGCGTATAATAGAAGATTCATTTTCACCGATGATAATGTGTTTATATTTCAGTCGGACTCGATGCAGTGGATGATACATTAACCTACGTGCATAAAGAATGGGCTGGAACGAACACTTTAATAATCCTCGATGACTGCGCCTCGTCCAAAGATATGAAGAAGCGCAGTAACGTTTTAGTCCAACTTGGTTTCAGCGCAAGGACATGACGGATTATCTGTCTGGGTTCTGACTCAACAATATACTAGTATTAGTAAACCATTTAGGGAAAACATACAGATGTTAGTACTATTTTACACACCGAACAAGATAGACAACAAAACTATTATAAAAGAATATGGAATGGAGGTGTCAGAACGGGAAGCCGTGGGCCTAATCAAGCAATTGAAAAGTAGGCCATTCAGTAATGTAAACTAGTATTTCGTTTACGGAATCCGTACGACATAAAATTATTCGTATAATATAGCAATTATGGAAGCTGAAGCGAAGGTACTCTTAGAGAATTATATTACAACCCGAAAACTGGTTTTGGAGGTGTACAAAAATTGTATGACGCAGCACGGGCCAGCGGACTGAAAGTGACCAAGAAAGAGGTGCAGGAGTGGTTAAAAACTCAGCTAACTTATAATCTACATAAACCGGTACCTCGTTCTCATGCTACGGGCGGCCGTCGCGTTTTTGTAACATCGATAGACTCTCAATGGCAAGCGGATCTCGTGGAATTCCCTCCCCCGTTCGCAAAAGAGAACCGTAACATTCGATACATGCTAACAGTAATCGATGTACTCAGTAAATATGCCTGGGCTAGGCCAATACAGTCAAAAACGGCAGATGATACGTTGCAGGCACTACAAGACGTGATTAAGAAATCCGGGAGAAGGCCCGACAAACTTCAGACAGATGAGGGGCGGGAATTTACTAATCGAAAAATGCAGGGGTGGTTGGAGGAGGTGGGAATTCACTGGTTTCACACCTACAGTGACAAAAAAGCTAGCGTCGTTGAACGTTTTAATCGGACTCTTAAGACGATGATGTGGAAATACTTTACATATAAACAGACACGTGAATGGCTTTCTATTCTACCAGAACTTCTCGAGAATTACAATAACACCGTTCACGGAAGTATCAAAATGAAACCCAGGGACGTAACAGAGGAGAACGATTGGCAGGCATTTTATACACTATTCGGTCCTGAGTTGGCAGCCGGGGGAGTTAACCCTGAATTCAAGCCGGAGAACGGGTCCGAATTACAAAATACAAGACCACTTTAAGAAAGGTATTTACCAAATTGGACAGAGGAGATTTTCGTGGTTTCAAAAGTTGTGTACGCAGCTGGACTGGGAACGCCACCAGTTTACAAAATAAAAGATCTGAATGGAGAGGAAATACTCGGCACTTTCTATCCGATGAACTTCAGAGCGCCCTTTCAGCGACGAGCTGTACAGAGTAGAACGAATTTTGAAGACGAAAAAAATTAGAGGAAAGAAATATTATCTGATAAAATGAAAGGTTATCCAGAAAGTTTCAATAGTTGGGAGCCAGAGGAAAATGTTATTAGAACTTCGTAAGTTCCTGTCCATGGTACTTGTCAAGTACTACGTAAGTCCTGTCCATGGTACTTGTCAAGTACTACGTAAGTACTAACGTAAGTATTTACGAAAGTTATTCAATAAGTACCATGGAAAAAGTCTTAATTTCTTGAAAGCCGAAAGTGTCAGTTTACCACCCACTTCCACCCCCCACCTGGCCAAGTATTTATCATGTACTGTCGTAAGTAATGTTCACTTACTGCATCTTTTTCGGCCGTATGTGGATGAGGTGGTAACTCGGTTCCTGAACATATTAAGTTTGCAAGATCTTCAAAACGACTTCTCATGTTGCCATAGTCCGTTCTTTCGAGTCCCCCTTTTTCAGCTTTATCTATAAGTTCTGGTTGAAGTATAATGTACACAACTGACATGAGCCATAGACAAGTAACTTCAAAGTCCCTTTCAGAACCGTAGGGTTTCATAATGTCAAGTGCTCGTAGGTCAAACGAAGCATTATAAGCACACACAGATTCACAAGCGTTAAGAAGTTTGTGTAGGTTCTTTAGTGAGACTCGAGGTTGTTCTAGTTGTTCTTGACCAGGTGGGAAGTACGCTTTTTCAAGTTCCTCCTCCTTGAAAACGTCTATTAAAAATCCCTGGCTGCCGCCGCTCCATGCAATTCCAAAGTCAAAAGCTCGTGGATATTCTACTGGTCCGACTGTCTCGGTATCAATTGTTGGATTAAGTATATTCTTGAGAACGAGGGGGGTAAGAGCGTTCCGAATTACCAAACATGGAAGTCTGTAGTCGTGGCAAATTTCTAAGAAAGTCTGTTTGAACTTGTTGTGAATCTCTTCTAGTTCTTCTAAGGCGCCTATTTCGTACGACCTGGCTCGAGTCAACACATTCCGCCTGCAATAATCCCAAGGCATATCTTTGAATATGATAATGAAACTGGGTAAATGGTCAAATGCTCTAGAAACAATCTTTTTTTCCTTCCGTTGCCACGCCCGGATTCGAGAAAAAGTCAGATGTTGAATTATGGAAGAGTCACAAATAATGTATTGTTCTGAAGGGAGTAACCTCCCTCCTCCTCCCAGCCTGACATTGTAAACTAAGAGTATGTTCTATAAACTGTTCTGAAAATCGGCAATCGAAACGTGGCGCCCATTATAAAGTCGGCAATGTTGCTGGAAAAACTAGTGTCAAATTCTGGTACGTGATACGGATCCAAATTTACTGCATCGTAACTCTTACCACTTCCAGTTGGTCCATTTATGAATATGTATGACATTTTGGATACTATATCATAGAAAAATTTTTTAAATTATTTTTATTAAGATATATACGATAAGACAATGACAATCCTTTCTATTTCAACTGCAATAAAAATACTTGAAACCGGAGAAGAGAATATTCAAATCAGTGACGGCAAACTCATATTTGGTGAATCATTGGTAGATCCTATATATATGTAGACAGTGAGCTAGAAGTGGTTTTCAACATCGGACCTAAATATGGATCCAACGATCCTGCTACATGCGATGAAATGTGTGTCCGTTGGCAACCGAGTCTTCAAAAGTTTACTGATTTAATAATATTCCGTACCCTAGGTGAAAGTTTCGATGCAAGCACTGCTAAAAGTTATGCTGCAAGCCTGGCCGCTCACTCCAAGAATACTACCGGATTTTACAATCCATCTAAAGTGTATCAGAAGCGAGGGAGCGAGGGGCCTCAGCCAGTGGCGTATTTTAAATTTCAGTTTAAAAGAGGGAGAGGGAGAAATCACGATTTCGCTACATGTATTGATATGGTTCAAGAAATTGACTGCGTTTTAAAACAGTGAGTCCTTACTACCAGTCCGAGAAAATCCTGCTATTGTACCTCGTAATATCAGGAAAGGTAGTAAGATAGAATTCTTAGCATTTAAACCGCGCTTAAGTAAGCGTGCTCTTTCTTTCACTGTTGAGAGGTTATTTTGTGCTGCGCCTAATAAACCAGAAATTCAAGATGCGGAAGAACTAGTCGACTTAGAAAGATTAGGCGAGATATATAAACAAATAAATGCTGCCAAAAATATTATAGTGGATTTTGATGACCTATCATAGAATAATTATTTTTCATTTTAAAATTTTAGGATAGTATATATCATAAAGATTATTATGGCCCGTCGATTACATACAGCATTCAAGGGAGCAGTTTTACGAAAAGAATTTCCTGAAGTCAAGCGAGTCAAGGATATCGGGGAGCTGGTGGATATTGAAGGTATGGTCAAAGAACGAAAGATGTACTCTGTTTATACCGAAATGGAAGTCAAATTATCGGATCCGAAAACTGGTAATACACAACCGCGTTCATTGTATGTTAAATTAAATGATACATACACAAAAGATGTAAGAGGATCGGGATCGGATGTGGGGCAACAATTAATAGATCGCTACGATCGTATGCTTGATACAATTGAAAATGTTGAGGGTTCTGGTCTCGTTCTCGAGGAGATACTTAATTTTGAAGTAATTCTAGTAGAAGTTTTACTCGGGGCTGGCCCGGCTGGAGTCCAACTTCCCAGATGGTTAAAAAATAAGCATTGTGTTAGCGATCTGGTGCTACCTTCGGGCAGCGAGAACTGTTTTCAATACGCCATCGTAGCAAGTTTAAAGTTGGCCGACCCCGAGTTTCGTGAAAAGAAATGTGGTCAGGTAAGGAGAAAATGGAATACGTACGCCCCATTTATGGCTGACTACTGTTGGGAAGGTATTCCCTTTCCTACGCCCGCCGATCTGACTGTATTCAGGCGCTTCGAGCAGCAAAATCCAGCATCAAACTTCAAGTATTTCAGATCTACGAAAATGATCCCGCTCCCCCGTCCGACATAACTGTGTTATATAGTGCCCATTCCGAAGGTGAAGCCGATAGGAATCAAATAGCAATATCTTACTGATAGTTGGCGAAGACGGCGGCCGTTCTCACTTCGTACCAATTACTGCGGAAAATCGCCTTCGTAATTCTCGTACTAATCGAAAGAATGAGCGCAGACGGAAGTGTATTTGTATGGTTTGTAAAAGAGGTTTTAAGTCAACAGAAGAATTAGAAAAACATCAGGTATACTGTGGAACAGACACTGCCCAGCCAGATTTTCCTAAGGAAGTGTGTCAATTTGAAGGACATCGGAAGAAGGTTCCTTCTCCCTACGTCGTCTATGCAGATACTGAGGCAATTATTGAGAAGGGGACCGGCCGGCACATTCCAATTTGTCTTTCGTATGTTATGGTGGAACGGGGGTGGGGGACCTTCGGAACGAGGCCCGGGCCGACCCACTGTTTATGGTAAAAGAACATTCACAGGTCTCTCCTGTGTTACAGACTTTCTAAAGGATATGAAAGAACGGGCCGAGTATTATTCTAAATCGTATTATTGGAAAATAATACCGATGAGGGATCCTTCTAATTACCGGCGCGACGGATGTGATCCAGTCTGTATTGCATGTGGAGAGCCGGCAGGATACCGAGTAGTGAAGGAGGAGGCGACCTTCTATTGCGAAGGATGCCGGCCGTCGAGAACCATTCCTATCTACTTTCACAACCTCAAGGGATACGATGGTTCTTTTATTTTGAAAGAATTACATGAAATCGTTACCGAAGGAGATGATGGGGTTCCGGACCAGAGCCTAAAATCATAGCTAAGACGAGCAATGGAGGAATTATGGGTCTCTCGAAAACATTTATTTTTCACGCCTCAATTGTTGTTGCCGGAGGGAAGAGGGAGATAAAGAGACGTTTCTTTTCTATAAAGTTTATGGACAGTGCTCAGCTGATGATGGGGTCATTGGCGAAGTTGGCAAAAACTGTGCCGGAGGATGGGTGGACGGCGGCGCCACTTTCGTACCCGGACATTCAAAGGGCGAAAGGTTTCTTCCCCTACGAATATTTAGACTCGGTTGACAGACTGGGAGAGGACGAGCTCCCGGAGAGGGGGAATTTTATAGCGAATTGACGGAAGAGGGATTTCGGAGTCTGATTACGAACATGCATTAAGAGTATGGGACGAAGTTGGATGTAAGACGATTCGTGATTATATGGAATTCTATTGTGAGACGGATGTTCTCCTTCTTGCAATATATTCGAAAATTTTCGCGACACATGTTTAGAAGCATATAAGTTAGATCCGGCCCATTACATGTCAGCGCCTGGCTTGACATGGGATGCTATGTTACTTTACACGGGTAATAAGTTTAAACTCATTCAAGATGCTGAGCAGATGACTTTCGTACAACGGGGAATCGAGGCGGTATCAGCCAGTGTAATATTCATTATTTACAGACAAATCATCCGGCTTACGGGAATTACGATCCAGAAGAAGCCGGTGACCGAAATAAAATATCTCGATGCAAACAATCTCTACGGCTGGGCAATGAGTCAGGCAATGCCTACGGGCGGACTTCATTGGATGACGATGGAAGAGTGGGAGGAATGGACCGCGGCGGAGCGGGGCGGAGCTGGCGGAGCGTGGGGACCTGGTTCCACCTTTCCACCAAGTTTTCTAGAAGTAGACTTAGAATACCCAGCCGAATTACATGAAGAACACAGCGATTTGCCATTAGCACCGCATCACTATGAATTTCCGAGGCAGGGCGGTCGACTGATTACAAGTGTGATGGATAGAGAGAGATACGTCTTACACTACAAGTTGCTGGAATTCTATCTTCGGATGGGAATGAGATTGAAAAGATTTTCGGGTGAGATTGAAAAGATTATCGGGTGCTTGCTTTCGATGAAGCTCCATGTCTCGCGAAATATATCGACTTTAACACTAAATGAGGGCAAACGGGAAGACAGATTTTGAAAAGAATTTCTATAAGCTGATGAATAATGCAATGTTCGGTAAGACAATAGAGGATGTTCGAAAGTACAGAGACTTTAAATTTGTTTCGGACTGGAACGGCACGGATAGTGGACGTAAAAAGATTCAGAAGTATAATCCAAAGATGAAACATATAACTTTCATAACTTCCGAAGAGGATGGCGATTCCTGCGACAGTGCCCTACTGGAACTGAAAACGGATGAGCATAGATATGTAAAACCAGTTTTCATCGGCGCCGCAGTACTGGAACTTTCTAAGCTGCTTATGTATGAGACGCATTACAATTACTTTCAGGCCCAGTTCCCTGGAATACGATTAGCCTACATGGATACTGACAGTTTTGTTTACAGTGTACCGATCCCGGACCCGGACGTAACTTTCAATGATATAGTCCGAGAAGATGTTGAAAAGAATGGTGAGAAGTCTATATATGATACTAGTGGGATGAGCGGCCCCGCCCCCAACTTTCCGAAGATTAATAAAAAAGTGATAGGTAAATTTAAAGATGAGTTGAATGGTGAACCTATTCTTGATTTTGTCGGCATACGCTCGAAAGTGTATGCTTTTCGAACTCCAACTTCGGAGACGAAAAAAAATAAAGGGGTGAAAGATGTTTGTGTTAGAAAACATTTGAACTTTGAAGATTATAAAGATCTGTTTTAAACTGGGAAGAAGCCGGAGCCGGCACAGTTTGTACAGTTTGTACGGAAAAAGGCTGGAGAAATCCGTAGTGAAAAGCGTAGTAAAATCATGATGGCACCAAATGATATCAAACGTGTACAGTTATAATCCAGACACAGGCGAATGGCTGGCAGAAACATGGCCGATAGGACGGACGACGGGTCATGGTTAATATTGTAAAGACATTAATCTACTATTTTCAATAGAGACCAGGGCATCACTGATAACATAAATGTGGGCAAATATATTATCATTGTGAGCGTCATCGCCAACCCACGCGGTATCTTTCTTCAGGAACTCAAGTTGAATTCCGTCCTTTGTGTTCATTACTTTTAAACCATTTCCATGAAACTCAATATCTTTAAAGCTATGCAGATCGATAAATAGACAGAATTTATTCTTCAAATAATCGGCCTCATCTATATCAATTTCACACCAATCTTTATCTTCAGCAAAATACCGTCGTGTTTCTTTCCAAAATTGTCTTGGTATCATCTTCTGAGCGTACACTTTATTTGCAATGCCTTCGATTGATACAGACACAGATTCAATGGATGGTTAAAGAAAAGTTCACTGTTCATTTCTGCCTGATTCTGATTTTTAGTGAAGAGTATAGCGATACCTCTAATGCTACGTCGTGGTACATTTATATTTTCATTGATAACCGTGTCCGATTCTTTGAATGGGATTGTTCTAAAATAATGTATATGCTCGTAAAGGTAACTTTTTCCACCGTTGTAATAACCAGCAGTTGACCTCGCGAGATCGAGGTCAGAAATTGTCTCGTATTCCATTTGAATGTTTTTTAATTTATAATTGGTTGTAACAACCTGATTACTGACAAGTAATTGGGGGGCGGGTGCCAACGTAATTTCCCATTCAATATGACTCCCTAACGCTTTTGGATATGCAACTCCATGACCTGTTATTAGGGGGGTGAGTGAGACGAATAGCATATTTTGTTTATATGTGTCGAAAAGTAACTTATCGCCCACGACGTTTTGATCTGCATCGGTAGAACCGCTTCTCAATTTTCTTAGATTTTCGTTCTGAATTCCGTACAGTGTCATGTTAGTTCTCTCCTTTTTATGTTTGAAGAGATCGCGATAACATTCAATAAGGTTATATTTATTCAAATCGAAAAGTGTCTGACCCTCAAATGTGAGTTTCATACGCTCCACCAAATTTTTTGCAACATTTTGTACTACTCGGTTATATTCATCTCCCATTACTTCGAGATCAAAAACCAGGTCGAAAGTATCTGGAACTAAGAGTACTCCGCTTTCTAACTTCGGACATCGTATGATAAGTGTCTGGCCTGGATCTGCCTCACTTGGATTATGAGCAATCACATGATGAGTTCTTTCTGACTTCGTTCCATTCGGTATTCGGTTGGTGAAAGTCGGTGATAATGTTCTATCGTACCCCATTTTCGTGTAATGTATATAGTAGAAGAAAAAAAGAAAATTAATCACATCTTAAGTTTCACTTCGTGTATATAATGACTTAGAAGAAAAAATCACATCTTTACGTAAATATTTCCGTCTGCCTGAAAGATAAATCGATTGCCTGTGTCGCGAATCAATCGAAGAACCCAATATTCTTGTAAATGTTGGACTTCCATTTCATCATTGTCAATCTCCTGAAAGACGTTTATGAATTCTAGTCGCTTAAAGAAGTTAGTCTTTTGACATTCCTTCACGAAAGCTAATATGTTATGATAAAGATTATCATCTTTGAGTCGGACACCTGGATTTGCTCGAAGGATATGTCGATTTACCCGCCGGAGTTTGCACCATTCCAATTCGACAGAGAAACCAAACAGGTCTTTATTTTTAGAAAGAAACTTTGCAATATTCTTTTCACCAAACATGTCGATGCCGTAGGGGTGTCATATATTAATACATAATTTTATTTATAATGACTAATGTTAATCCAGTTAAAAATATCCATAGCTGTTCTCCGACAAATCCGACAACCGATCCTGCTGTTTTTAATAGAAAACTGACAAGGGAGCCGATTAAACCTGGTATTGCAGCAGCACTTTTTGCGGCCAGGTTTTTAACCATTCGCCAAATTGCTTTACAATTTCTTTAGCTTTTGTGTATACTTGGGCGGACCTGAACTCCTGCGTTTGCTCCTCCTCCCCCTGCTCCCGCTCCTCCCCCTCCTCCTCCTCTAGTCACACCCAGAGCAATTGTTGATATTGTCATTCCAAGGGCAGTCAGTATTGCAGCGATTGTAATACCATTTCGTTTAAATAACTCTGTTAGCTTCAGCCTGAGTGACAATTCTGGATCGGAAATTACATCACGAAGAGACCTAGTCGTAGCCAGACTTTCACGTGCCTCACTGATCTTACCATGTTCGTATTCAATTCGATTGTCAACTTTAGCTTCTCTTGTTATGAGTTCAGCTAGTAGTTTCTTGGCTTTTTCTTTTCCTTGGTGTGATCTTCAGGAATTTCCTTTAACTGTTTTTCAGCTTCTCTTTTCAATAGCCTTATTTTAACTTTTTCTGTGTTAAGGTCGCTAATACGCATATTCGCAATCCTTAATTCATCATTAATAGCTCTATATTCTGGGTTTAGATTGTTCCATTGTTCGATTTTATTTTCAAAAGCTTGTATTTTGTCTGCATTACCAGACGCATCTTGTCGTAACTCTGTCAGTTTATCTTTGTATATACCCATGTCTTTTGGCGTCATCTTCTCAGCCGGTATTTTATCGTTTTCCACATCTACAGAATACAATGTATAACTCACATTTTCGGGCTCACTATATTTATATACTTTATTTACAAATTCAGAACCTCCTACCTTCTTTTTTAATGTGGATTTCTCTAAAAATCTACTTCCTTTATCTGTTGTAACTCTGATGTTTTTATAATACAGATCATTACCAATAATATCAGCATTTATAATCAATTCGTTTCGTGCATACTGATTAGTAATATTATATTTGTCTAAGAGTTGTTCAGCCATATCTTGTGTAAGTTCTCTTCTCTGTTTAATTAAAATATCCACCTGTGGGCTATCCCGGTAAGGATCGACTTCTGCAAGGACATTATCATCTTCTATAAAGAATGTTTCAGCAGTAGCGTCATCATCATCATTTAAATTTGCATCATCGAAATCCTGGAGTGGTATATCTTCTCCTCCTTCTGCCATATTGTCTTTCTATATTACTACAATTATTTTTTATCATCCCTTACATATACAGTAAAAAAATGCACATCTCAGTTGTTGAAAGCGTTGAACAATTGGCTGATTACATAGAAAGAACAAGTGCTGCATATCGACGAAGTTATAAATTAATGGGTCGAATTGATATGGCTCTCAATATTACTAAGGGAATTCTGTAAGCTCTGCTGTAATAGCAGCAATTCCAACAGTTCCGGTACTGTTAGCCTTAACTCCTATACCAGGTGTTATTATTGATGTGATACAAGGGAAAACTGGTGTAGCAAAGAGACGAGAGAAATATAAACATTATTACGTTCAATATAAACAGCTGCTTACACAAATACAAGAAAAAGGCGCAACAACAGAGGCTCCGGGGTCAGAACTTATTCAGAACATATTTCATCAGGCATTAGAAATACAAAAACAAGAAGGATTTAGTCCGCCGCTGGAGCGATATCTACGATATTAGGATTGAATGGATATGAAAGTTAGGTTCAGAAAAAATTCCACAGAAAATTTTGTCTGAAAACTGTAGAATAACAGACATTGAACATGACATCATAAGTTGCTAAGCAACTGGAAGGGTATTGCGAAAGCGGTATTGCGAAATTCCCTACTGGAAAGTCCCTGCCTGAAAACGTTCCGTTAGGGGTATTGCGCAACAGTGTTCCGGTAGGGGAAAATCTCGTTCCGACGACTCCAAACATAGTGAAAAGGGACCAGCCAGCAGATAAAATTCACATCCAGAAACGAGACCCGCAGCTCCGATACGGGTCTTTGTAAGAGCTCCGGTACGGCTCAGTCAGAATCTATCTAACAAATGAGAGAGAGAATAGAATGTCGTTCTGTTTTGCTCAGTGGGGGTGAGTCATAGCTACTGTATTGCGCAAGTTCCATTTGGAATGTGAATGACTCAGCAGGGAATTTCCCCGCTTAGTTCAGGACAATGCACTGTTGCGCGTGCGTGAGTTCGTATATAGGTCAGGGTTATACTTTAGTTACATGGATGGTTAATTTTTCCTTCGCTTCATGTAGATAAATGAATAAAATGGGGTGTAAAATTCTTACTTCATCCCAGTTGCCCACGTTTTCTTTACTACTTACGATCGATGGGTCTAACATTTGATCGACATTTCGTCTGAAATTAGACCTCACAATTATACTAATTTTACTGTAGAGGAGACTATAATACGTATACATTATATGCTTGTAACCGTACTTGTAGAAGTATGACGCGAACACCAACCAATACATCAGTAAAATGACAAACCAATAAGACCTGAGACTCGAAATGAATATGTAATCATTATAAATTGCAGCAAAATGGAAGACACGTGTCTCACCATGGCATGGCCAGCAGCTATGTTGTAGTCAGTTGTTATATCTTGGTCTGCCATAAAATTCCTTGTGTAATCTTCACATTTAAACATGACACCTACGAGAGAAATGTATGATTCGAATCGGAAAAGTTCGATAATCTCCATGTTGTGAACACAAATACCAAGGTAAACGGCAAATTCACCGGTGCTGAAAGACCAAAGCAGCAGTTTGTAACTTTCACTGTATTTATCACGCCAGACAAATTAATGTCAATTTTCGGCTTTCCAATAAGCTATGAAAATACAGTAAAATCGAGTTGAAATCGCGCTTTATGGATATCAAAGAAATTTAATTTTGATTTGAAATTAGACATCGTTTTTCCAAGATGATGGCAATTTCGTCATTGTCGGTCAACAAGTTTGTATATTGGAATTCAGGAAACGTTATCAGCTAATTGTTTAAATCATTCATTCAAAGATCTAGACACATCTGAACCAACATAGGTCATGTAGATTCTTACGCCGATAACACTCTTTGGGAATTCATTTCTTCACAATGGTGGGTTTAACGATACAAAAAGACGTTGTATGAACAACTTTTTTCGGTGTACTTATCTGTTAACTAAATTTGTGTTCAGTATTTGTGAATTTTTTGTTTGAAGTTATTCTCTGAAACTCTCTTTTATTAAGAGATTGATTCTCAATATAAAATGACAATAATAGAGAAATGATGTAGTATGTCACCATTATTTATCTACCTACCCGGATCAACAGTTGTATCTTGCGACCCAGAAAACAGATAAGTTTTTCCATTTTCGAAGAAGGAGACCGGATCAATTTCACCGCTCTGCGCCTTTTCATGCGTGAAATCAACTAGTTGTTGTACGTTGATGTTATTTGGAGCATTCATACAATCCTGCAAGGCTCTTAGTGTACTACCCTGGGCGCAATGGTATGGTCCTGTGAAGTGAAATACATCGAGTCAAACAACTCGAAGGGACGGTAATGAAAAATGAAGAATGAATGAAACGAACTGTACTTAAATTAGTCCCATCACCATCATCGTCGTTGTGGTCATTATCGTCACTATCATGTCGCTGTTTTCATCGCTGTCAGTGACAAAAGAACATCACAATTTATTTGTCGCATAAATCTCTTAATGTTATCAAACTTGTCATTTACAATTATAATTTTCAAGTTCACTTTTAATAGTTAATTCGTAGTAAATTGTTCTTATACATTTTTCACGAGCTGAGATCAAAATCAACAACCATTGCAGTTTGTAATGCATGAACTTGAATCTTTGAAATAGTTGTTTCTGTGCATGTTAATGTTATATTACTGATACTGCAAATAAAGAAGCAGCTTTGTGTTTGTCGTGGACAGATTCCCAGTCGTTTGGTTTTCCCCATGCTGTATATCTTTGCTTGCTGGCCGAGCTGGCGATCACCTCATATACGAGACAGTCTGCCAAAGTATATTACTCCATCAATTTCGAAATCCCCTCACCATCAACGCGACAGTCTGCTGAAGTTTATTTCTACAATTTACTCTGCATGGATAATTATATGTCCACAGACTTGAGGCAAGTCTATCTTTATGAGTGAACTCAGAACTGTGTGTGTAAACTCACCAGCGGCAACGATACCAGATCCCATAATGCTCGCTGAATAAGCTACATGTACCTGTGTTGCCATATATCCACCAGACGACACACCACTTACTGATATTTGGTCTTTGTCGGCGCCATAACCCTCTGCCAACAATGAAATTTAATAAGAGTTGCGTAAGACAGTGTTAGCTTATGCTGAATCAATGGATTAAAATTTCAAAAATGCTGAATTGAATATACATAGCGATGTACGAATGTAGACCTTAATTTGAAAGAGCATAAGAACGCTAACATAGTCTATAGCCATTAATATTTGTACTCACAATGAGATCAGACTCAGAAGATTGCCAGATGGATGAAACTTAAGTAACAAATTTAATTACTTTGTACTTGAAGTAATTTGTTAATTTGATTTATTTATGACGCTTTGCTTCACCATCGAGCACTGTTATTTCCCACAAGGACATATGTAATTAATATATATATATATATATATATATATATATATATATATATATATATATATATATATATATATATATATATATAATATATATCGCTGATACATTTTAAATGTGCAAACAACAACAACAACAACAACAACTTCGACTTGCTTGAACTCGAAGGGGAACAAGTCCGTGGACTTGTCCTCTGTGACTTGGATTTCAGTTTAAGTTTAACTTACCTAGCGGTGGTGGGTCCTCAGAAGGTTGGCACCACCAGTACGGGCAGCCTTGGACAAAACAGACAAGCAGTGAAGCAAGACAAACTCCCAGAACAAAACGTTCCATTCTTTGTACTGTTAGCAGCTCTTAGAGTTACATACGATGGGGACTTTTTGAAGACAATCAGACATACAGCCACATCGCACTGACAGCTGCCGAAAACATCAACATATCTGTTTTCTTATCTATTCCGAATCAATTGTAGTGTGACACAATTTGAGGTCGGTCGGATTTTTTCCCATTATCTGATTACTTTAAGCATGACATGTCCCGGATGGAAAAAGATAAAAACATCATGGCTCTGCAACAAATATACTCCGACGTGTGGAACAATCTAAACCTAAATGTCATCTTAAAACAGCAACACAATAAATCCAAAAATTATAGGACGATGTCAAAATTTGTAACGATGATAAATTACACGAAATCTTGTGAACGATGTCTGGTGAAGAGCGACACGTTTCCCAGCGATGTGTATGGTATGTTTTGTGGATATTTAACTGCCAGAAATCTTCTTTTAGAGAGAAAGGGGCAAGTACAGAGATTGAGCATCTCGTAAATGATATCTCGTCTCATCATGGACATCTCCGATCGACGCATGCAGACAGACATTGAGAGAGACAGAAAGAGACAGTGGCAAAAAGAGTGATTTAGTGAGTAAGGGATGTAAATTGAGTGGTTGAGTTTATAGATAGTTCTGGCTGTACTAATGTTACATGTATTACGACTATCTTGTAATGCGAATGTATGTTTATAAATGTGGAAGGCGAGGTGACGAACAGTAAAAAAAAACGGAGACAACACGTACGTTTGAAATACTGCAATATGGTAGAGTAAGATATCCTTGGGAATTTACACATATGACAGTGATAGCAGTAAAGATATAATATATTGATATATTTATCGAATCATCCCTTCATAAATATCATCTAAGTGACACTCTTTCAGATCAACTGATATCCCCTATCGGCTCAGTTGCTGGTTTGAGTAAACCGGCTAGGCTGCTAGCTTATTGCATGCCCATAGTCTGACAACACAAGTGAGTCAACATTGTCGGGGGTCGGCCATGCAGTGGACGAACGGGGCGCAGTGCTCTGCCCGGCAGATGCGTCGGCGCCGCCGCCCAGCTGCCTTGCAATGGCCTCTGTCGCCGGGGAGAGGCATGGCTCAAAACTTGTATTATTGTCGGGGTTCGGCCATGCAGTGGACGAACGGGGCGCAGTGCTCTGCCCGGCAGATGCGTCGGCGGCCCCGCCGAGCTACCTTGCCAAAGCCGCTGGCACCGGGGAGATCACAGAGAAAGGTTCTATCGATCGGAAAAGCAAAATATAGAGAAATTAAGAGTGGCCGTCAAAACAAATCTTGTGACTTACAATAATCAAATATACTCTAGTTTATGTTTTCGTCACATGGATGAAAACTGATGACGAAGTGGAAATGATGACGAATCCTTACAGAAAAATCAGCTTGATCCGTTCTAGAAATTTCACATCATATGGAAATCATTGCAATACCTGCACTGTCTGACGTCATTTTCACCCTATTAACATGGTGTACACCGGTTTTGAAATTTGAATGTCCGCAATGTCTGTTCTAGGACTTTGATTGGTTGTGACGTAACAATATGGTATCCAATAAGTTGTCATTTAAGTCACCGTCTTAATGGCGAACACTCTTTCTCAGAGATGGTGCGTTTTTTGTCGCTTAAGCTACCATAATATCACAATCAAACACAATCTGTCATAAACATTTTTGAATGTGATTCTCTTGTAAATGAAATATAATCACTTCGTCGAAAATAGGCTTTTTGTAAGCGTATTCACAGTATATGTAACTTGGAATGAATGCGCATGCGTATCACCATCATCGGAGCGTGTAACGTTCAGCGAGGCAGATCTTCATTAGAGCTCACATGTCAACAACTTACAAACTCCCGTTGTTATGATGGTTATACATCTGAACTGACGTGTTTGAAACATGCAAATGTTGTATAACAGCCAACAGGTCTGTCACATACGAATGACTGTCCTATTTACGAACCGTGTCCCTTATAACATTATAAGAAAATTCGCTCTTGATTCTGAAATCAATCTTCGGAAAAAGATGAACACTAAGCTTATTAAAAGTAGAATTCGCTCCAGAGACAAATCTTTTGACGCCGATTTTGCTTACAATACTTTGATAGTCTGATGTGTCGGTCGTTTTAAAACCAAGAGTGAATAACGTTTTCACAGTCTCGTTTGTGTTAAGAGAGGAACTGTAATTTTCTCAACCTTATCACTGACAGTGTATAATGTAAAAAGACAAAGAAAAATTGTCTGTGGTTAAAAGGCAGATTTTACAAGAGAGTCGCGTTACTGTACCTGCAGCAAAATTACTGATCCATGATGCCTGAGGAGTAGGCAACGTACATTTGACTTGAGTTTGATCCGCTCCATACAAAGCTGAAATTGTCATGAAATGTTTGTCAAAGTTGTGACTTTTGATCTGATATTGTCGGTATCGTTGTTTTGTGTGAGGGTCAATGTATTATTCTAAATCGCGTATAATTTCAAGACTTGAATCTCTTCATTGAGCGGTTTGATACGAGTGACATAATTAAATAATATAAAATGGCAATTTTTATTTGTTGTTGCCAATCACAAAAAGGCTGTGTGCCTTGATTGATTACGTATACGTTAAGGAATTCAGGAATCTGATTATTTCAGTGTGAGAAACCTTCTTCAGCCAATTTTATGTAAATCAATGATGCGCACACAGTTTTCTACGCTGATCATTTGATCAAAACCCCTCAGAACAGATCTAGTTTTATATGTATTATGACTCTTAAATCATGAATTTTTATGCAACGAAATTCCTGGCTGTGTTTTCTCAGGGTCTGATATCAATGCAAATCTGTTTTCCACCGGTTTACACCAATCTCTGAAATCATCGATTATAGAGTCTGACGTAACTTTCCGATTGTATATGTGTCGTAAAAATAATTTCCCTGACGTCATATCTCTAAGCCTCGCATTCTATGTTGATTTCTGGTCCAAATGATTTCTTTTGCCAATTTGTGTCAAAGTATTATAGTCTGACTAGAGAAAATGGAGAAATGTTAACTTGGTAACGCGATGATGCGTATGACGCGTCACCGAGAAATGAGTTAGGTGGGCCGTGTTTCCCCTCGCCTTGGAATACTTCAGACACAAATCATATAATAATATTTTGTCGTCAAGATCATGGCGTTTGCCTTGTTTTACAAGTCACCAGGAAAGCTCTTTCAAGTTGAAAATAGCTGCAGTTTGACTGCATGACGTGGTAACGGACATTCTTCTGTCGTCCAGCATTATTTGCCACGAATGACTACTTTCCTACAAAGCTCCATTAGTTTTACTTTTAAAGTATCGTCATACTATCGTACACCTATCGCTTCAACCTGTGGACTTCGCATCATAGAGTATTGTACGATATATTCTCGACAAGATGCATCAAATAAGGGCGCATGCACGGAAATGTTTTATGTTACTTTATATTCGATATATTATACCCAATGTAAACGCATACGTAAATTTACGTTTAAATACTTGTCACTGACCTATGCAAAGGTGAGTCTCAGCCAAGCTGGAACCGATAACTGATATCAGATAATTAAACGCTGCGCGTGGCTTCACTATGGTGTAGAGATGTACCTGAATGTACATCGTCATTTGTCAAATGAACTCTTTAAACACAAGAATATTCTTCAAACTTTGTGAAATAACTCGACTGCAATCCATGTCATACTTTTACAAGCAAAACTTAATTTCAAAAAGTCCACCCCTGGGGGATAAACAAATTTCAATATTTCAATAAATAAAATGTTTTTGTTTTTGTATGGAAACTAATGGAATATTGTTTTTGGGGAAAATGAAACTTAGAAAAAAGACAACACAAGAACAAACTCCTTTGAAAGTTTTTTTCATAAAATATAAATGGTAGTATTATTTCATGTACAGATACCGACCATAAATCAATCGCTGTAGATCTGTCGAAACGATCATCTTGCATCGTTTTGTCATCTGTTGTAACTATGACTATAGAGATTACCTGCAGTTGTATCGGCTACCTTCAAACTAGCACAGGTAAAATAACACGTTTTGCTGCAAAAAGTCCGTCGGGGCCGTCCTTTATCTGACAAAGACATACTTCATTCTCATTTAGTCAACTCTGATGAGCTGAACTGTCTAATAAGTTACTAATGTCGATGTGTATCTCCTCTATTCTCATACTTATTTACAATAGTTGGTCCAGTTCTCACGTCAAAATGACACTGTCATACATTCAGTGACATCACAGGCGACCCCAAGTATTACTGAGTTTTTCGCACTGTTTTCTATACCATTTTCTCTTCTTTCTTCATGCTCCGAATGATCGGAATAAATAAAATAAATGGTTTATATAACCTAACCTAACCTAACCTAACCTGTGACTCTTTATTTATTTTACACTCCATTGAAAGGACGTATATCTCTCATACACACATGCTGTAATTAATTAGTCAACACAACTAATTATGCTAATCCGTGGACTTATCAGGGATTTTACGGGTTGGTCAACATCGCGAAAGATAGGAATGGTTACTAACATCACTATCTTTCCGATGTGACCAACCTCTGATAAGTCCACGGATTAGCATAATTAGTTGTGTTGACTAATTAATTACAGCATGTGTGTATGAGAGATATACGTCCTTGCAATGGAGTGTAAAATAAATAAAGAGTCACAGGTTAGGTTAGGTTAGGTTATATAAACCATTTATTTTATTTATTCCGATCATTCAGAGCATGAAGAAAGAAGAGAAAATGATAGAGAAAACAGTGTGAAAAACTCAGTAATACTTGGGTCGCCTGTGGTGAAATTTGACTCTCGGTTCTGTGACGTTTCAGACGTTAATGTGTTTCTGTGTTTGGGAATGTACGGGATGTGTCTGACTATACGGGTACGTGTCTTGGATGTGAACATGTATGTGTTATCGATATGCATTAATGGATATCTTAGCAAAATCGGATGTTTGCCCAATTCAAAGAATCTTGATCAAAACCCATATGATAAACTTAGGACTTAGCACAAAGATTGTTTTAATGTTTAGTATTTATGTCTTCTCAGCATCAAAACAACCTTACTTAAAAGCTTTATTGAAGTTATACTAGACAACTAACCGTGATCACTTCTCGATTCCAAAGTTGCAAGATGTAAGACTTTGCCAAGGCTTATTGGATATACACGTTTTGAGAGGTGACAAGGACAATTAACATCTGTAGTTTTCAAGAGATACATATTTACATGTGATGACTGGAGATAACATCTCTATGGAATTTCGATGCCTGTTGTTGTTGCGTGATAACAGTGCAAAATTATAAGAGGTCGATTATGTAAAAACTTTTGTAAAATTTTGAGTTGAAATATCTGCTGATAGAAACATTTCATTATGGAGAACAGCCGAAGATCTAAAGGATACTGACTTGTAGTACGGTGTAGACCAACCTCTTCGAATATCCAGCATTTATTGTTCGTGTCCTTATTAGCCATTAGAAACGCTCTTGCAATAATCCAAATCATACACGTTTTCGTTTTGATTTCCAGAGGTAGAGTGCCCCTCTGGGACAGATATACGGACTCTCAAATATTTACAATATTTCTCTAATGTACCGCTTGTGTGGAATAATTATTTAAGCTGTTTGGCTGAATGAAGTTGTCAGTGTCTTGATGCTTTTATAGAAATGGAAAATATTATTTTTACACCCATTGAGTTAAAGCAGGGATGGCGGCCATGTTAAATTCTAAAACATCGATAAATTTAAGGTAATTGTTTCCCTAGTTTGCATGGTGACCCCCACGATTTTTATTTTTATGTTTAAAGTTAGAGTATGATTGAAAGATTTCGAGAGGAAAGCTTGAACAAAAGCGTAATTATGTCATCTATAGGCACATACTACCTTCACTTGACATGATCAATCCAAAACCACATGTCCTAATATATTCCAAAATCAGATTTATATGTGGCCTCGAGTTGCTGACCACACTGACCATGATATCCATCGTGACTGTTTCGCCAGAAAGTCCGCCATTAAACGAGAAAGAACAGCACAAGTGTTCTGTTTTATAGCGATATGAAGGGTAAGAAACATGCTACTGATCTGTTTCATTCTTATCGTATTTTAAAACTGCAACTGCCACATATAAATACTTCAAAGATAAAATGCCGGTTAATCTGATGACTTTATTTCCCAAAATTATGAATTATAAGACAATAAAAGTCAAATTAATAAACGGGAGGACAAGTTGTACTGGGAAGCAACACCGTTGGGTCAGGAGGTGCTGGTACACACTGGTATCTGGAGAACATGTTTTCCATTACGGCACAAACTTCCATATCTGACGTCACTCGGTCGATTATATTTTTGACGAACTGCATCTGCACTCCGGACTTCAGGTCTGCAAGCAAAAACAGTAAGGAAATAAAAAACACAATATAATGATGTGCAACTTGACCTCTGTGAACCTAAGAGTAACCTACTTTATAATTTAAATGAATCCATTACAGATGATTCGTCTAGTTATCGTTTAGCACTGTGATATAACAAGTTAAATTGAAATTCTCTGTTAAAAGCAAAGCACGGGGATTTCTGTAAACTTTGTCATCGAGAAAATACAATGTAGCCATGTCTGTGAATTTCTTTGGGGTATTTTTGTCCAGTATGTTTGATCTTATCTCATTAAGTGAAACGTTGTGGTCAAGTGATGGGAGATGGTTTGACAGAAACTGTCTTTAATGGAATAAAATATCTCCTAACTAGTATTTTTGTAAAACTGTTTCTTTTTTTATATTTTGCCTGAAAAGTTACCAAAGCTGTAGTCATATTCAATTGTCAATTGTCTTACCGTATGAGTTGTTTGTGTAACCCCACCTGAGAAGAAATAAACGTGGTATCGAAAATGTTATTCACAAACAT
Source organism: Ptychodera flava (assembly GCF_041260155.1). Taxonomy (NCBI): domain Eukaryota; kingdom Metazoa; phylum Hemichordata; class Enteropneusta; family Ptychoderidae; genus Ptychodera; species Ptychodera flava. Next base: position 4,136,291 of record NW_027248281.1, read on the forward strand.
AGTTTTACAGTGCAAAATCTATTTTAAGGCTGATTTGTGATTGTTAATTATTGTAGGACAACAAATGTTTTAACGACGACCTCACTCAGGCATTCACAACTTTAGTCTCACCAAACTGTAATCATTTAAGTTGTTTGCATAAAAAACCCTCACCAATCAAAACATCCATTGGTGTTTCCGGCGCTGCTTGTTGCCTGGGGATACACGATGATGATGTCATTGAGTTCGCCAACTTCGTTGTATCCTGAATTCAAAACAAATTCTTCTTCCAGTGTGTTTCTGTAAAAATATCGAATCATGATGAGACATTACTGCTTCCAGTAGGAATGTGTGGAGGATAAAACAGCTACGTATTGGTTGTTATTTAAGTTAATTTCTCACCCAACCAATATTACTGAAAAGATAAATATTATTGAGAAGGATATCTCTCGTTTAACGAGTTCAAAGCAAATTTTATCTTACCTTCCCTGACTACAGCCGTGCAAAACGATGTGCAACTTGCAACCTGTGTGCGGCGAATGAAAGAACGTAACAAAGAGGTAAGATGGACAACATTGTTGTGGAGTGACTGTGAATACTAAATCTCTCACCAAATGTTAGGATGATCTCTCCGTTGACAATATTCGTAATTCCAGTCTCAGTCAGTCATACACTCAAGGGACATGTCAATGTCTTCGGAAGATATTGTCGTTTGGTTGTTGTGAAAGAAATTTGACTTTCACAGGACAAAAGTCCATGTTTTCGTTAACAAGTTTTACTAACATATCAATTTGTGGTAACTGTTCAGTCTGTTGCAAATTCACCGTGGTTTTATGAATATCTAAACCAATTTACCTGGTTTATGAGCGCAGCCTGTCGGTACGTATATGTAGCCAACACTGTCAAGGCTGGTACCACCAATGACAGAAGGCTCCAGTTCGGTCTGATCAAATGATAGCAACTATAACAAGAAGCAAAATGTATGTATAATTTACTCTTTCATTCATCTAAGTCTGATCGACAGCGTGTATCTTATTTTAATATTATCTCCCATCCTAGCTTCGCTGGATTTTGTGCTGTTGCGCGAACATACTTTTTTTGTAAGTTGTGTAAAGTTTTCTCGAAAAAAAATCGAATTTATAGTCTTCGAAGACAACCATACTTAAGTCGTGTGATTTAATCAGATATTTTCGTGTGTCATGCTGTATTGCTCAAAATTTTAAAATTTGCAATTCTTCTACAAAACTTACGTCACCGCCAGGTGCAGCCGTGTAGGAGGGTCTCTGTAAAAAACAAAGAAAACTATAAGAAAGCACGCGAAAAATGTTTTGCGGCGAAGATGAAAACTTCAGCTAAACGCACATTAAGGTACACTCCCTCTGCCAGTTCTCGGCCACTTGAATGAAAACCGATATTAACGATCGGCCGCAAGCGGCAGTTGCCAGTCTAACGTGTTTTGAATGTAGGCAAGAGTTATGCCTTCACAACCAATCACAAACATAGGTCAAAGGGCAAAAGGTTAAAGAGCAACAACAACAAATGTGCGCTCTATCGCTCTTCCCGTTATCGGCCACTTCGCCCCATTTCCATCCACAGTGTTGACCTGGCGTTTGTAGCGTGACTGTGGCCAAATATAGAGCGATTTCACACATGCTTATGAAGATTTGTTATCTTAAAATGTTTAAGGGCTGAACTGATCACAGAAACAGTGAAACCGCACTTAAATCCCGTAAAAATAACAGTTTGCAGAGGTAGCTTAGTCCTGGGTCTGCGCTGTGGTTGAATTAGTTCATGCTGACATGGTGCTGTGTATTATAACAACGGTGGGATACAGGAGTTCGCGTTCAAATCAACCATTATTTGTCTGATTTCTCATAGCATTTATTATTAATATCTGCCCAGATTTATATCAAATGTTAATATATATTGACTAAATAAATAAAAATGATGTGATATATAAAAAAGACAGCAAAACATAAACTACGCAGTGACTGGATATCGCCAACAATATAACCGGGGTAGACGTCAAGGCAAATCCCGGAGGCAAATCCACAAGGTTATATAAAACTACTTGATCGTATACATACAAATGTAAATATGAACTAAGATATGAACGATGTGTTGCCTTGAGTTGCTTTCCCTTTATTGAATACAAGAATATATTCGTATGTACACACGAACAATTCAATGCAAAGCATCAGGCAGACCGATTGCAAAATGTGAATGAACCTGTCAGCGTGAAGTATGGCCGATTTCAGGCAAATTACAATTTTTTTCAACCATGTACATCGGTACGAAATTCTTCAATGATAGACAAATAACACACATCGTAACATAGACATACTACCAGAGAACATTTATGAGTATTTGGTGGTTAAAAAATTCTTTTCGACTTCCAAAAATGTAGTGAGAAAAACTGGTCAAAATCGTAGCGACCATAAAATGCGCAGTAACAGTGAGAATCGACATGAGCATCTCTTCTTTTTATACCTGATATCGACTTGCTGATTCGTAATGGAATCCTAAAATTTGGTGCCGAGATTGTTGATTACATCAATAATCCTTAGGACCACGGAACTGACGAAAAATATCATAACAACGACTTACGGAACTCTTTTTCATGCCCTGGCCGAGAATAGGTGCTGGCCGAGAACAGGCGGAGGGAGTGTAGCAAATACTATCATATAAAGAATACTTGCTCGGTTTTATTCAAAATTACCAGTGTAGTGGCTGTGAAGATTACTCTTGCCAGAAGATCATAAATGTGAGTTGTTGCATTTCCAAAAATCTATGAATCTAAATTCTCAAGTATGCTCCAGATTATTTTATTATGCTAAATTTGCCGAATACATTTATTCTGCTCTGTCACTTAGTGCGTTATGTATTCGTTCTTGATGATATGAGGGAAATGAATTGCATGCATGGTAAAAAGAGTATCATCCTCGGCACTGCACTTGATTTTTGAATACTACAGCAAATATCAAGCTTATGTATTGAAACGTCGTAAGTAAATAAAAAGTTATTTACTACAAATTCTCCATAAATCACGTAAATTTGTCACAAATTTGCGATAAGACCTATACCAAGTTTACGTTTTGTGTAGACTTACACGACGCGTAAAATATGCTATGACATGTCAGATACCATGTCGCGCTGTAAAAAGCTTATTCAATGACACTTGATTTCAGGTTGTAGAAAGTTGTTGAGATCAGTCTGTACCTGCAAATTACCTCCATATATGTGATTCATCAGATGAAATGCAGCAGGATAGTTACAGTTGTTAATGTAGGGTCTCCGACTTGTTGTACAACCGTTACCATAGTGTTCAGTGATCTGAAGATGAATGTAATCTACATTACTTTCAAAGCATGGCCACAGGGACTGGTACGAATTTCACACAATCCTTTGTATCTTTGATAATGACTGACTTATTTAATCCCAAGATAACCTCAACACGGTAGCTTATTAGGCAGTGTTCAGAGACAAACAGCAGTGTGTGGTGAAGTGATCGGGGGGTCCGATTAAAGTGTTATTAAAGTAAGAGGAGACCATTGGTAAAAAAATACAGTTCTTCTTTGGAAATATATATGAATATCTTGGTTTTCGTGCAGGTCCCTGTGGTAGTGCTTGTATCTCTCCTAGACATCCAGTCTTGCAAATGTCATTGTAGTCATTGTGTAAAAGTATTGCATCTATATTGATGGATTATTTTCATGGCATGAATCGATTCATTCACAGTAAATCATATTATATGACGTTAAAAACTGAGGAAATTATCACTTTTGACTTCATTTGTACATAGAAGGGGTTCGTATACAGTCTCTGAAAACTTTGAAATTATTGCAATTGTTTCTCAGTAGCTGCATGGAAACATATCAACTTTGCCATGCCAGTCTTACTAGATGATGCATTGTCAGCGTTAAGAAACCCTGGTAACTGTACAGGGTAACATCCATCTACGAGATCTGAATATGAAAAGACTGATAGATCATGTCGTACCCTTAGCCATTTCATTGGCATAGTGTCGTTTCCATTTCATTTCCGACTGTACCTACCATAGCAAAGTTTGCATTGGTGCCATACTCCGTCATGATTTGAGTCGGATTAATGAATTCTTTATAGTAGCTTTCCAATTCCAATACCACACCTGTTTCCCAATGTACAAAACAAAATTAATTTGAAATCCCGTTATTTACATCTCTGTGCTTCAAAATGTGTTTGGATGCGTCAGTCCAATTGTATTTTTTTAAAATTAATGTTGTCAAGGCAACGAGCGAAGTATAAATTTCATGTACTCTTACAATAGCTTTCTGTACGCTCAACGTCTATACGTTCTGTCATTGTTTTTGAGTCTTTGCTTCGTAACTTATGACATCTACATATTCGTATATGTGAACAGAACTGAACTTGTCAGTGTTTGAAGATCACAGCCCCAATGGACATTCTTACCGGGTACAACTGTTGTGTCTGAAGTTCCACTGAACAAATAAACTTTATCATCAGCAATTCCTCTCACGGGGTCAATGTCTCCAGAACCTTCAGCAGAGTATGTGAAATCAATCAATCTGATGACGTCAATGTCTTGAGGTGAATCAGAACATGCGCCAAGTGCCCTAAGCGTACTGCCTTCTGCGCAGTGATATGGTCCTTGCAAGGAAGAAAATAAATAAGACGATAAAAAGTTCATTCTAAGACTAGGAGTCCATATAATTGAAGAAAATAATTTTGTAATTCGCTGAGATGATCTAGCTGAGATGTATCCAGTTAAACAACAATTCCACTGTGGCCGGAGTCAAAGTTTCATGGCATTCAGTTCAGAGATTATTTTGCGACGAAAGATACTCGTAGGTGCCTATGGTTAATGAGATATCATAAACATTGACTGACTGGGCAAATGTGCTGAAAGAAATAGCAATTTGTCAACATGAAATATTCTGTAAAATCCACGAAAGGGTTAGAACTTTACAACATTTGGTTGGAAGAGCCAGAAGAGCTGGAGGAAAAAATATTTTGTCAAAGCCAGGGTGTTATCTCCTGCCCCTATGGATGCAGTAATTAATGTCACGCTTACCTGCAGCCAAAGTTCCACATCCCATAATACTATTTGAATATGCCACTTGTACTTGTACAGCCATGTAACCTCCCGATCCAATACCACTGACCGATATCTGGCTTGGATCTGCACCATAACCAACTTATAACGACAAATATTAAAATCGAGGTGTGAATATGCACAGTGTAGTCGATATTGACGACCTAAAATAATACATATTAAGTTTTTATACAACAAAAGTTATAATGCATTTCCCAGGATATTCCTATTCTTCAAGCCAGCGACATTGAAAAAGTTTCAAATTTGACAGTGGTAGAAAGGAATATGTTAAGAATGATGCTGAGGTAAGATACGCTGATGGGAGAAGAATTCCATCAAACTCCTGTAGAGTCGATTATCCTTTGCCTAATCTCACAGATGCCTGTGTCATTTTTGACAGAATGACATTTTATCGTACTAACAAGTTGTTAACGGTAAACTACCATCCAAGATTCAATTCAGTTCCAAATGTATGCCATCCTTGCTTGCAAGCATTGGTAAAATATCTCTTGTATATTTCCATCGTTCCTGGCGGAAAATAATACGCCATGTCGTAGTTGGAAAGAATCGAATAAAACTTACGGAGTGGATCTGGATCAGGGTCTGGTACCCATAGAACACACTGACTTACAGTAGCTAAGGACAACAGTGTAGAGACTAACCATATTGCAGTCGCCATCTTGAAATTTCCTTACAGACAAACAGAAATGGATGACGCTTCGTTAAACCTATTTGTCGCACGAATACCCGGCCCATTTATCTGAGTAAAGTAAGTCTTTATTATCAAAGGGATACATGTGTCCTGGGACGACATCCTGACCTCTTTGTCTGAGGTGATAGCATATCAGTGTACAGAGTCGTGGGAAGAGAAACCTGCTTTGTGAAGATGATAAAGACGACTGTTGGTATACCTGGTGTAATGCAAATATCGGAGATAGAAAAATCATGTTATCAAATCAATAATTTGTCAATTTGTAAGATTGCTAGCACGCAAGAGTGTTCATCATTTTCTATAGAATCGTAATGTAATCGTTAACCCAGGTACAGTTGTAATGATTTCGGGTCAACTAATTGTTTAACACACCTATTCTTCCTTGCGGCTTTCTCGTAGCGTTACAATAATGATACAACACACCGTCAATCACATTATTATCACTACCAAATGCACTGTATAGTGTTAATTAGTCATTTTCAAGCAATTCGTCTTTCTTTATAAACCTAAACTGTGCTTTTACTAGTTCCAGTTCCTTTCTTTGCAAACGTTTAATCCATTCTTCCGCTTCGTCGTGTATGGCCTAACTCAAGGTCATTACTCTTCCTGCGTCTGCGAATTTCGACACGTCTTTGGAAAACGCATATCATTTATTCTCACCGTGGTTTTAGTACATTTCCTTTGCAATTTGACTATCTTAGTCCGATTATTCCGATGCCAAATCCGTAGCCGAGTTGTTTTTTTTTGATAATCGACAATTGAATAGCGCTCACTAAAGAGATCAGAATTACAGCACACCTCATCATATTTCCTATGCGATAAACCGTCAACGCTAGTAATGGTTTTTCCTGGCTTCTGAACGATTTCAAAATCATAACCCTGAACTTAAAGAATCCCCCCTGGCGATCCTACCTGATTGTTTGCATGGTCAATAACGATCTTAAATTTAGTAGAACGATCTTCCCCTCTACTGTCTATGGTAGAACGCAGATGGAGGTCGCACTGAGATAAAACATTAAATACCACTATAGCTTTGCGTGCATGCGTTTTGTGGTAGTGTATAGCTGCTGAGCTGGGAAAAGAAGTCCTCCGAACGCATTTTGTTTCTCAATCCCATGTCAAAATAAAAATAGAGGAATGAGTAGACAAAGTAAACGGTCCATCAAAACGTAGGTATTCCAAACTAGGATGTAGACACCAAAACCTGATTTAAGATATCGAAGGCCTGTTGACGCTTGGCCTCCCGAATTTTACGAATAAATTGTACTTCTTCCTTCAATAAATCGTGCAAAGGCCTAGGAATCTTCGCATAGTCTCTGATAAAGGGAAATACAGTTCAGCTATCTCAAACAAGGCACAGACACTAGATTCTAGCTGAGGGAAAATTCTTAATCACTCTTATCTTCTATGGATCAATCCACTTTCAATCTAGCTTCTTTAAGACGTGACAACACAATGTTAAGACGCTGTAGATGTTTACTAAATGTCTTCCAAATTTCTGTCTTTCCGTATCCAAATTATGAATAATTGTCTCATCTTTAACTGAAGGAAACACTATTATGCACGCACTCTCATCACCAGAATTTAATAGCCTGAGTTGAATGAAGCCCCTCTTGTTTTATTTTGACATTGCAAAATGCAAGTTGTAAATGTTGCTGTAACATTTCAAACTAGAATACTATCAGTTAGTAAGCAGAATCTTTCCAATCAGTTTAATCATGGGACTTCCAAAAGCAAAACAATCATCACAGAATGTATACTAAATTCTGGAAGTACATGCATTGGTGTGTATTGGCTTGTCACAGATTGAGAAACGAACACAGACCAATGACAGTCTTGAATTTTTGACATTAAATTTGACTCTCACTACTAACTATGAAATGATTGACAGTAGTTCAAGTTTTACCATTGACAAATAATGTTCTGCCTGGCAAATTTATGTTATAATTTTAAGAAGTTGGTACACGGTTTGCTACAAAAATGAATCAGGTGACATATGGATTTCTTATCTCAACTGTATGAATCACAGGTTTGGGGACCGTTTACTGTATATACATATTCAAAGGCAAACTTAAAGCCTCAACAGAAGTGGTATTTGTGAAAAAAAATCAGTCTTTCTGTCCAACAATTTCCCTGTCTGACTGCATTAGCTCATAAATCCAGCCCATAGTATATTCCACCTTCAGCTTGTACATGTACGTCAAAATTCTGAAAGTTCAAGAACGCGAACCTGCACATTGGCGACAAAACTAAATCAAAGCGACTTAAGGTTTTCCAGGTAGATATATTTTGTCAGATTTTAATAATTTTAGCTGATTTTTACGAAACGGACTGAATTTCAAAGTCGGTCCAGCTGGTCGCGTCAGAATAAATAGTATTCATTGTCGGGAGAGGACAAACTTGTCTTATGCATGTGATAGAAGATGTTACAGAGAATTTTATTGTACCATTATGTATCTAGGTCTTTCGGTTCCTAGTAGGATAGTTACAACGTTTGATATCATGAAGGTTTGCTAAGAATATATAATTCGTGGTCGGTGACTTGTTTGTTGAACGGAAGAGACTTTAGATGGCTGATTTTCAGAACATGAAAATATTACAGAAACCATTACTGTTTTACTATGACTATTGTCAGTATTAGTTAGTCTACGATATCATATCTTAAACACTCATAATACGAAAGATCCCTTCCTGGGGAATTGTCGACGCATACATTTTGCTTACTATTATATGTCGATAACATTCTTACTTAGGCGTGAGAAGTTTTGATGATTACCATAAATCTTTAGGAGAGGTATATACTTTTTTAAGGAGTTAATGTTGGAAATGTAAGACGATTAAATGTTTTTATAGAAATGTAAACTGTGGCCAACTTTACGAAAAAGAATTCAGAGAAAATGAAAAACTTGTTGAAAGTTGCCTGAATTTTTCACTTTGGTGATTCAAGGAACGATCTTCAATCACTAGAAGTCTTGTAGCAGGGAGCAAAATGTGAACTGGATTTTGACAGGAGATCGTTGTTTGTTGACAAATTTCTCTGTTGAATCAAGATTGCGATGACTCAGCTCACATAAATGTCGTATTTACGTTGTTGGAAAAACCATGTATACCTATGCCCTATGGTTTCAAATTCTCGAGTCCATATACAAACTACTCCTCGGATCTAGAATCCCGGCGAGAGCGTCTCAATGTTTGACCTCCGTTCAAGCAAGGACAACTTACATTCCAAATCGACGGAATCGTTGAAAGTTCTGATCACTTTCAAATAGCATTATTCTAATATCTTTATTTTCTGGAGATGTCAGTGTTATAGGCGACGATATCATTGGTGGATATTTAATGACGGTAGTCTAAGAGTGAATATGTGCCAAAAGTAATACAGACCGCGTTTTGATGTCCGGAAAAAAACACAACTCGTCAATGGTATTTATTTTGGATATAACAGGTTATATTTACGTTTGTATTTGTGCGATTAATCATACTTGAATGACAGAAATATGCCGGCAACCATTTTGATCATGCCTTGTCTAGCCCACCCTCACCGGGCAATACGGTTTTTCTACGTTTTTTACGTACTCGTTCAATATGCATGAAAATATATATCACTTTGTAAAGAGAGTAGGCAAAATTAAATATGTTTCATGCTCGTCGTGAACATTGCTGGAAGTTTAAAGCAGACTGTTCATTGTCTATTGTATGCAAAAATTGGGTATTGTATTTGAGAGGTTAGTCACTAAGAATTGAACTGGTCCAATCTGATTAATATCAGATGTAGAGTACGGCGACGTCTACTAACGCGTATACGCGGTATTATGCAGTGTCTTGGACGCTTCTTTTCAACAATACTCTTCTTGTACAGAGACAGCGTCCAAAGGTATACTCAATGAGAAAGCAGCTATAAATTTTGATTATTTTTTCTATTTTTGTAATAACAACATGGTGTAGAATGTGCACTGGCAATATTGTTATTACTGAGGAAACTGAAAAATGCAGTATATCGTCATGACTCCTAAATCAATTGTTTGTAGATTTTGACGATGAGAAGATTTGATTCGGCATTTCGCTGTGAGAAACTAGACGAATTGCTCTTGTTTTAAATTGAATGACACGGGCAATGATATCAAGAAATCGGTGAATATTCGATTGGTACCCCAGCCATTTTAATCCCAGTAATGTATACAAACCAATAAAATATCAAAATTAGAAAGATGGAGATTTCATACATATCAACGTGTCACACTTTCTGATGGTATAAAAAGCTGCAAAGTGATCCATGCAGTGCTCCAATGTTACCTCAAGTAATTTGTAAGAAGCGCAAAAATGCGCATGAGCTGCTCTATAAGTTGCACCATTGCGGATTTTGAGAGAGAGAAAAAAAGTAAAGTGCGTGTGTGGCACTTAAAAACGCCAAGCCTACTAGCTCCTCTAAAGGCTCCATTTTGTGATTGCGTGTAGAAGTCATGCTGTCATGAAGTCGTGATTCTTCGTAGGTCACATGACGCACTAAAATAAGAAAGTAAGTAAGTACTTCTTCTGTCTGATGACTGCAGGATGCATGAAACTTAAGTAACAGATATCATTACTTGGTAGTTGAAGTAATTTTGTGTCTTGTCATAATATGATAACTAGTGTCCACAAAGCGATAATCTTTCAGTTTTGAAAGTCCTATAAATATTATGTCCCTTTTCCTCAGGCATAGGAAAGAGATTGTCCACGAAACAAGTCCAAATTCTTGACCATAATGCGTACCAGGGACGTTCAGTTCATGATGGTTTCACATACAAAGTTGCCAGAAGACTGAGAAGATTGACTTCACTCACACTATTCTAAGAAATAGAGTCGTGCATATTGCAGATGGAAAAAAACTATTGTCAATAAACACGATATTTACGGAGAAATCCAGCAATTCTTCGTTCGTTTGGTGTACTGTCTGTCTCAGGAATGTCGAATCCGAAAAGTCCCCGTTTTATATATAACAATGTCACACTTTACTATCATGAAGCAAGTGTGGACGCTTTTAACTCTTCCTTCACGAGTGTTGTTATATCGTTATTACCTTCAGTGTTTGCATTGCCTTGCATCATAAAACGTTGATATCTTCAAATATTAGTAAGACAGAAGGTAATGATATAAACTTGACTCCAAGACTTCTTAAAATAGGTGCAGCTAGCATTGCTGATTCGGTACCAGCATCTTCAACATGTCAGTATCCAAGGGTTCTTTTCAAAATTGTTTTAATTGCACTCGACTCGTTCTGATCCATAATGTTATCAGTAAATACACGTGTATTTCCCTTCTACCAGTTACATCTAAAATTCTCGAGAAGAGGTATCTCAAGACAGCAATGGCATTGTTACCTCCCCTGGCTCTAAACAGTTTCACTTATTCCTTACCGTACTTCTTAAGCTTAAAGACAACTTTCGAGAATTATCCATAATGGTCTCTACATTGTTATTATTTGTAGATCTTCGTAACGTAATAAATCTTGTGAATAGCGATCTACTTATTAGAAAGCGTTCAAACAGCCCATCTTTACCGTGGTTTTGATCTTATCTAATAGGTCAAAAGTGAAAGGTGAAAACTCTAGGGTCTGATGTCCACAATTTTCGATTTTTGAAAAACTGAGACGATGAATTTCTTCTAACCCCTATAGCTTTAAAATGAGCCCCAACAAGTGGTAGATCAGAAAAGACTTGTAAAAATTTGTTGAGACAAAGTCATGGACAATATAGCTTCAAGGTTATGTAGAAGTGGCTTTCGAAGTCCCTCGTTAGTAATGAGTGTGAACTACATCCATGACTTTTATTATGTCTTGGATCAGTTTATAGATAAGTGTGATACAACTGATACAGGACAGATAAGTGTGATACAACTGATACAGGATAGATAAGTGTGATACAACTGATACAGGACAGATAAGTGTGATACAACTGATACAGGATAGATAAGTGTGATACAACTGATACAGGATAGATAAGTGTGATACAACTGATACAGGACAGATAAGTGTGATACAACTGATACAGGACAGATAAGTGTGATACAATTGATATAGTGCCTCTATTGCCTTATTTGACTTTTATATGGACGCTCAAGTCCGAAATAAAGATATAATAGTAATAAATAATAATAATAGGATAGATAAGTGTGATACAACTGATACAATATAGATAAGTGTGATACAACTAATTCAGGATATAAAAGTCATTTATTCTTATTACTAACTTCGGACTTCAAAGCCATTTCTACTTAACCTTTAATACACATGCTGAAGCTATATTTTCTGTGACTTTGTCTCAAAACGTACTAATTACATCACAGATCAGTTTCTCCGTGTTGCACTGTGTTTAGGTACAGCAGCCGGATGAGAGCCTCGCTGAGTAGTCTTGTAAACTGACAGAGAGATATGACAAAAAACAATAAACAAAGACATGAAAGTATAAAATTAAAATTTTTAATGTTTGAAGTCTCAGCCAGTATGGCATAAAGGGAGTACTGTACAGTGATTGATTTTACACTGGTAGTTGAAAAGTGAGAGAGGATTCCCTAGGGGAATGTACAAAGCCATGACTATAGCTCCCTAGCTGCATATAAATATGTGTATGACAATGGTATAGGAAGCTAGCTGAGAGAAACTGTGAGAAGAGGAGTGTACACTGAAAATCAGTGACAGATATGGTATTATCCATCCTTAGAGTCGATCCATTTTGGTGACAATTTGATAAGACCAGTGTGTGGTTGCTCAATGCTTTCTTCGCTGGAATGAATTTTACAGACACCACTGACTTGAAAATGGTTGATTCTATGGTCAGATTGGTGAAATAGTTCAGCTGAAGGAGATATTATAGATACATGCATATCTTGAACTTAGTCTCACCAATGTACAGGTGCTGTGTTTGATATGGCTGGTAACATAAATGGGATACCATGTGTTTCAGGTGATGTTACTAATCATTTTGTACATTTTCTGAGTGGCTAGGGGGTTATTGTATGGAATTCAGAAACAAAGTTACATTGGTGACAAAAGCTACAATGTTTGGTGTTACCAGAACTTGGTGGATTAGTTTTTAAATGAATCTTAGGTGGTGCAAGATAATATTGTCTAATGTCAGATGGGTAGATAACGGGCAGTAATTTGCATATCAGTGATGGCTTTACAAATATTTAATCTTTGACAATCCTAACCTAATGTTTAATTAGAATATCAGATATTTTTGGGAAGGCAGGAACACAACAGTAAAAACCTTTAGAAATGTATACAAACCGCGTCAGTGCGAGTGTAAAAGACATGATAATTACAATATTTGAAAAATGGTGGATAAAAACACTGGGTGTAAAGGATTAAAAACAGATGTTTCAGGGTCAACCCTTCTGGTATTGCAATTTAATGTCTTTTGAGGAATGCAATATTGTCATTTGTAACATTAATGGGATGTGAGTTGTATTAAGATTGTGTCTGTCAAGGGATTTAGCTTTGTTGGCTTGTTTTCAATATCATTGGGTCATATCCACTGTTACTAGTAAAACGCCTTTTCAGTTCAAACATCTTCCATTATATCAACTGGTCTAACTCTAATATTGATAATTCATTCCCTTTGTCTTATCCATCATCATCATCTTGAAAACAAATCTTAAGGCAGGCAATAAATCATGATATTACCCCTGCCACATATATTACTAGTTTGATTACAAACTGAACACAGATCTTAAGGCCGGCAATAAATCATGATATTACCCTTGCCACATATATTACTAGTTAATTACAAATTGAACACAAATCTTAAGGCAGGCAATAAATCATGATATTACCCTTGCCACATATATTACTAGTTTGATTACACCAAACAAACATTTTGTATCTGAACCTTATGACAACGTCAGTTACTCAGAATATTGCTTTGAACAAACAGAGATTTAGAATTTGCATTTTAGTCTGTCTCTCACACCTACCAAATTTTCAACATTTATTCACTTGAAATTTGTATAATGATCATGTTAACATACAAAAATTCATTCATACTCAGTTCACTATCACACAAGGGAATACATAATGATCGTTAACATTCTAATGATGAAAAGCAATTACGGTTACTCGTAGTGACCTTTCATTCTCAGTTTTACTTTTAGCATTCCATCGATTTGTTCAGAGATGAATATGAGGATATGTCACCAATTAGAAATTTATAATACTGTAAGAATTAAAATGAAATCTTACAGTCTGTTAGTGAAACAAACAAAATTTGCCAATCCTGGGTATGGATACTTCTAAAGAACTGATAGGAATGTGAATGCAAGCCAAATATATTTTCCTTTCACGTAAGCTACACTCTAAAGTCTAGTGCATATAGGATAGAACCTTCCCATGATAAATCAACATTTTGGTCGCTACTTGCAATACCGGTGATGGACGGTCGGCCGAGTGACGAAAGGACCATGTTATTCATAGCGGATACAATAATTCAAACAGAATTGCTAATAATTTCATACAATTATCAAAATGACATTATTTTGTCCTTTCACTGTCGTTTATGTGGAACTTCGTATTGTACCTGTACTAATTCTGAGTCATTTAATTTTATTTATATTGAATACGTGAAAATACCAAAACTGAAAGATTCCGGCGCAAGGTACTTTTCACCATTGTTTCTTTTCCTGAGAAATAACTGCTATACTTTGTTAAGTCATGTGACTATAATTAACAGTCCTCAGACTTTTTACCGAACGGTAATACTAATGAGAAGAAAGGAAAAACTGCAATTACTGTTTTTTGAGTTGTCTTTCTTGATTTGCAGTCCTGGAAAAACTTCTAAATATGGAGCGTAGGAATGCTTATGTAGACGTGTATTAGAGTAAATATCATTGACATTATCGTCGTGACTGGTTTAGAGTATTACTCGTATACAATGTATTCGGAAGTGTGCATTCGATATTCCTGAGTGGAATGTGCAAGGCAAATAAAATATTTTAATCACGGATCGTACTTATTCAGCGCAATAAAGTCTTTTCAACATGGATCGTAAGATGTAGATAAAACAGCAAAGGTTTGAATTTACCTGAAAATTCCCCGTTCGATTTCAGTATACTTCTGTATTTACCAACACCAATTACGATTAAACTCGGTGAACCTCGACCTTTCCATCTAAACTTCCGGTGTTACACTTGTCGAGAAAAATTGCACGTGCATTGTTATATAGGCTCCTATGATCTGCAAAGGTAACAATCAGTTTTAAAAATTTTGTCGACTGAGTTTGCGCTTAAAATAAAAATTTCGAAAGTCTTTTCTAACAATGTTTTTCAGAATAATTTTACTCATATTGTTGCTAGTTAAAATTGACATAAAGCGATATTGAATATTGTACTTCTACTCAGCATCCATTAGTATTAAAATAACACGAGTATGCCCTGATTTGACTCACGGTTAGAAAGGAAAATCGAACTGTTCTCATTCGGCAGTAGGCTTATTGTAAAACTCCATTTACCCAACCGTAAACACCGCATTCACCAACAACCTAGTCCGTTATTTGAAATGAACTTTTACTATTTCTTAGCTATGGATTGACACTTCCCAAAAAATTATGTTTAACTGAAAACGGAAACGTCAAAAGTACCACTACCAAGGTTGTAGAAGTGACGGACATCCAACAAATCCTTGCCAATCTTTTCAAACAGTTGTGGTCTATTATCATAAATAATATTGCAAAAATCCACCAGATTTAATTTGCATTGAAATTTTTAGAGGAGAATATGAGGATGTTTCACCGATTATATGTATGTCATAGGGTGATTTTTTATGTTTACGCTTAATATTAATGCAAAATATGGTGGCTTTCAATACAAGGCGAAAAATGGCTGATCGATGAGAACATTTTTAGGTTTACAACACTTTAACTATCAATTCAGAATATAACATATTATGGTAAGGGAGCATTCATGTTTTTACGGGGGGAGGTCCGGTGGAACGCAGGCTACAAATGGAATGCAAAAAGCGACCCCTTCCAAATTATATTTTACAATATAACCCCATCAATTGTGAGATGTGACCCCAATTATTATCAAGTGTAAATTAAATTTCAACAGTTTGAGCGGTTGCTCATTGCATAAAAACTGAAAAAAGTAAGTATATGGCGAAGAGACGTTCTTGAAGAGAATAATTTCCTTGGCAGACATTTCCTCGATATTCATTTTGGAAAACAGTTGAGTATTTTGAAAAAGTACTACGACATGCAAGCTGATGAAATTTGTCTATCTGTTCAATAATATTAACTTACAATGATCACAAAACAATTTTGATAGAAATAAATATGTATTGAATATCGCAGGCGTGTTTATGTCCACAATAAAAGCGTTGATCTTACAGTAGAAAGTATTATACACTGCTGTGCCAAACAGTCTGTGATAATTCACTTCTCATATATCCACATGATCGTTTTCGTAAACATTCTAAAATACACGGATACACCTGGAATGGCGTTGTCTAGCTAGAAATACAAACAATTGGTGTTCGTTGACTGATGGCTTAGTAATTATATTCAACCTTCTATATGCATATGGTTTGATCACCTTGTCAAAGGCAAGACTGGTGGTACTTGTTGTGGGGACAATCACGTGAAACCACATGTAATCATCTTGAGGAACAATAGCACCCTGGGTGTATCGGAAATCGGATGTTTTCAAAGTTAAATTTTACGTTCATAGAAATAAAGTTCACATCTCCAAAGACCAAATTGTCTTCTCGTTTGATAGAGTCGCCTTCGCTGTACTCATGTACGTAACACGATCGCAGTTTGAGCCATTCAGCGTTCGTGTTATAAAAGTTGGAAAAGGGATTATTGGAATTGTAAAAGTTTACTGTTTCAGTTATTTGAAAATTCTTACCGGGCCATTATCCGGGAAGCATCGGGAAATAGTCCATTCCCTCGGCCATGTGATAAGTGTTGCTAAACTCACATGTCACTTCCACTGACTCAGGTGTGTAGCTCGTAGAATTGTATTGCGTGGTAGAGAACGCCAATTTTCAGCGTCCATGCCATGAATAGATGAGCAAAAGTTGTCAAATAATAACACAAAGTTTCAGTTCCTCAGTGTCCACGGAGCAGCGTTTAGGCTGAGTGTAGGGAGGTTCTGGAGAGACTCACGTGCGAAAACCAACACATGTTACAGTGAGCAGAGCTAGTAAACCAGTGAATGGAATGTGGTTCATTCCAGGCAACCACAGAATGGCTGTACATACAGTCCCCTCGAGATTTTGTATTTGGAGTGGGGGACTGTGATTGGGCCTTTGAAATGGATAAGGATTATCGTTTTCGGTCAATGTGTTCTTCGACCGATCACAGTCCACAAATATCCACCTGGCAACATCAATTGGTCAAAATATGATTCATCTACACTGCGATAGTAAATTAGTCTCGCTCGTTTGAGTGACTTCTTTTACATACGTACATATAAACGTATTTTTTCCATCGTGTATTGAAGTAACTGCTTATAATCTGACAAGTGCATGCTAGTGTGATTTACCCTAATAAGAGTCAGTTTTCACATCAAACATTACGATTTCCCATATTTCTGACATTTCAATCGTAGAAAAACCATAGTTTAACCATAAATACCTTTTTATTCATCCTTACGAATACTGCATACAAGCCGTAATATTACCTTTGCTGCAGCATGCACCGCAGATCATCCAGAACTTTACAATATTTCGTAAAGCTGCAGAAAACCGACGTGTTCAAGGGACGTCCTCTAATTGAAAACATTGCTAGCCGTAAAAAACCAAAAAGGTAAAATAATGATAGAAGCTCTTATGAAAACGAGTGATTAAACATTGACTTCGTGGTGACAGAGGCAATCCCAAGATAGATTATCAATATGAGTGAAAAAAGTTGACCAAATGTTACACCTCACATTCAGATCTGTATATAGTCGCCCGAAATATCTATTGTCTCAAAGACAAGTCTACCAACATGGATGACATAGACTACAAAGAAACGAAAAGACAGGAGGAAAATGACTGACAAGTGAAAAGTTTAAACTGCGAATGTGATCGGTTTTAAAAATTGTACATAGCGCGGAATCACATTTAAATGCATCGTCCGCTCGCACGGGTCCGTTACTTCGATTGCAGTCTCCCACTAACTACCTCTGATTTCGGGGAGCACCCAGCTGCCGGACAACAGACCCTGGTAAGCGAAGATGATTGAAAATACGATTGTATGAATGTTTCAAAATGTCACAAGAGGCATCCTGCTTGCTGATAGAGCTCTGCTGTGATATTGGCATACGATATCCATGGTTACTATTAATAACTGTTTGTGATCAAGCTAGAGGCGAATATTAAGAACCGATGAATGATAAAAATCAATTTTCGAAGACTTATATATTAATGTATGAATGAGTCAATAATATGAGATAACATGGATTTTCAGTTATAATTTCCTACAGAGAATGAATGTACCCACGTGAATTCAACTCTATCAGCTTTTTTTGAACCCCTTAAATACAACCTTACTGAATGCTGTATGACAATGGTTTCCATGAAAATGGCAGAGCAAACCCCTAAAATACAACCTTACTTAATGCTGTATGACAATGGTTTCCATGAAAATGGCAGAGCAAACCCCTAAAATACAACCTTACTGAATGCTGTATGACAATGGTTTCCATGAAAATGGCAGAGCAATTTTGCAAAATTTTAGATTAATTTCTTTGACAGTCACCTTTACTACATCGTATCACAGTTCCTCCATGTGGTAAAAACCTCAGCACAATTTTAATTTTCGTCTAACCAAACTTTCAAAATTTTGATATTTGTAAAGTGACATTTCAGATTGAAACTACAAAGGAACTTATTGGATAGAAGAACCTTTCTGCAAACTGATAATTATTTTGTAAAATTGAGAGAGAATTGTGGTTATATCCCTTGGAGTGCATGACATGGCCCCTCAGTACAATTTATCTGCCTCTCAGCACCACATATCTGTATCTATGCATGTATCTGTATGTAGATTGCAAGAAACAGCTGGCATATTATCGAAGAGAAGGAAATTGAATCGCATCACATGCAGAGCTACTATAAAGTAATTTATACTAGGTTACAACAGCTGGTTTAACATAGATACTTTAAAGTAATTTATACTTAGGTTACAACAGCTGGTTTCACAGAGCTCTTTACAGTAATTTATACTAGGTTACAACAGCTGGTTTCACAGAGGTACTTTAAAGCCCGAATAGCTCCGATTTTTATGTATTATTTTCATGATTTTATATTCAAACAAAAGTTTGTTCGTGTAAATGCTAACTGAAGAAATGTGCTGACTCAAGAAACCAAAGGGAACGTTAAATACTGCATTGTGCAGCATTGGATAAACCCTATCCTGCCAAGTTCATATTTCATCATCAGGTCAAGTCTGTCAATTTAGTGAAGCACAATATGTCCCATTTGGTGCATTTGAACAAAAACCTGAACATTTGAAGGCGCCTGAAATCGCAGATACAGTAAACGTGTGGAAATACATATGGTTTTGGCTCAATACTGCTTTTCACTGAGTTGGCTGATGGGGAAGTGATACTGTCTGGCAGGGAAAGGGTTCAACAAGGCAATATTCATTACAGTCAACTACACTTTTTGCTAGGGCAACATTATTGCCAGGATCATGTTGATCTTTCATGCTTCTTTGAAACTGTACCAGTTTTACATCACCAAATTACAAGGTATATACTCACAAGATGATAGAATGCTCATCATGGCTATCCTTGACTCTACATATCTTGATGATGTCAAAGCAAATAATCATGATCTGGAGCTGAATTCATGCAGGCTGGAGAATATGACCCAAGGATTATGTTATGCACTTCACAATGAAAGATCCTGACCATAGCCTTGCCCGAGTATGAGTAGTGAATTACAAATGGCTAAACATTGCTGGTTTTCCCAGTTTAAACTAGTAACTTACTATTGTCTGTTTTATTTTTTTCTGCTAGGTTCTTGTTGGACCTGTCATATACAGAGTGTTGTTTTTGTGCGGTGCTTCAGATATTGGAGGAGTTCATACGAACAGAACCAAGTGACATTGATCATTACTGCACGTGTTTACAACAACATAGATCAACGTACAACTTGTGTTACGTTATTGTAGTATCATATTTTATCGATTTCATGATCCCTCAATTGCAAGTCTAATTCGGGTTGTGTACATTTTCCGGTCGTCGTTCATCTTTATGGTAACCGATGCCAAAAAGCTACACACCAAATGCACTGAGGGTTTTGCGATGACTTCTAACATTCCTAACCGTGTTTGAACTATGTGATATCAAACCAATTTATTACAAATGTCGAATTCATTCTGGCTGCAGTGTAGAGCTTGACGGCAAAACCTGAGTTTTGCTGTCCAACTCACAAACCCTGTCAAAGCCTCGAGCTACTGCTCTGCACCTGATTTATCTTTGATTGAGATGGACCAATATGTAATTTTATTGCTCTACTTTCAAGCAGTCGAGTTGCAGTTCAGACAATGTTTAGCCCCAGGAATTACGCAACATGTTCAAATATTGGTGCAGCATGTACACATGAGATATGCAGCATTGACAGTGACACACATACCTACCTCACTCCCTCCATCAGTCTGTATGTACAGTAGGTCAACCTCATTATGTTAGGATCGGGAGTATCCATATATGCAGCTTGCTTTTGAATTCTGCATGTGTAACATCATGAAAACACATACAGAGGGCTTAAGGCTGACAAAGATATGCTTCTCATATAAATTAAACCGACAAACTAATGAACAATACCAGATATTTATTTATTTATTCATTTTTATTTATTTATTTTGCACAACATGATAGCATGGATTACTCAGAAAAGTCTGAAGACTTATTTCCACTGTGGTTCAATTTTACAAAAGACCGACAGACAAAAGAAAGTAACTATTTCAATGTAAATAATTGGACCAAAAACAGTAAAAACGCCTCCAAAAGATCTGTGAAAAAGACAAAACACTCGGAAGTGTCACAATATCAAAAGTAAATTAATACCGCATTCTCTTGGCAATTATGACTGAATTTTTGTGTGTCACTTCTGACAAGTCATGTACTGTTCGTTTGCCCACGGTGTATCTTAATGGTGTTAAACTTGTTTTCGTAGAGAACAAAATGTATCTTGGTTATATATGAACAACTCACTTCAGAGACGATGCTGACATTGAACAATAGGAAAGATTGTATTACGTTTTCAGCTAACATACTTCTAAGGAAATTCTCCTCATGTTCTTTTGATGTTAAATGTACGATATTTAAGATTTATTTTCATCAATTGTATGGGGCACACCTCTGGTTCAACCATACTGCCAGTCCCCTGAGAAAGTTGAGGGTCGCCTACAATACTGCGGCTCGGATCAGCGTGTGAAATTCACCCTAAAAGGATGGCCCGAGGACAGTTTTCATGCTGGACCAGTGACTCTTGAAAGATGTCCTGCTGTCCCTAAAGACGCGAGCCAGTAACTTTCCCCATATTTAAAGAAGTTTACCCAAATGTTTTGCTAGGCTAAATACCTGACAAAATTATTCAAAGATATTAAATTTATTCTTTCAAGAGATTCGTAAACGTGTAATTCGCAAATTAAAACTGAACAGACTGATCGGTACTGCATCAAGGCGAAAAACCTTATCACACGTTTTCTCGCGAGAGTAGTGGCGAGAGAGTAGTGTTAAGCAAGTGTTAGGTTCGAGATCTCGTTGCGGTCATAAAAGTGTCATTGTTTAGCGTATCGACATGGATGTAAATGCTCGTCGTTTTTCAGTGCTAGTTCCTGAAAAGTGACCTGCAGTTTACCTCGAGTGGGAGTGCAAGTGACGCATGGCGATTGGTAAAACGCGAAGTATGTATGTGCAAGCATTTGAATAGTAAAAAGAAAAGAAACGAAGCATTGCAACTTCACACATCGGATCTGCTATTGTACGATATATCAAGTGGATCATTGCAGTTTGTGTTATTTTGTGTGAAACACAGGGCGAGACGCAACTGAATCGTACAAAAATGAGGACACGCGACATTGCACTTTTATATGATATTTGATATTTACAGCTACAAGACAACACAGTATCGAAATTAGAATTGTTTGGTCAGATATGTGAGTTGGAAATCTCTGATATACCGTTTTTGACAATTCTTGACCCCGCTGTGACGTCAGTAGGTGAATCGCACGTGAGCGAAGTGAATGAGAGATCAGACGATACAGAAGAGCGAATGATAAAGAAATTGTGTGAAAAAAAGCAGAATTAAAAGTTATGTTATTTATGTATATTGAAACTTAGACTATTGGTTTGGTGGTTGAAAATTCCGAACTTCGAAATTGTTTCACCGCGCTGTGACGCAAAAAATGACGTAAGAACCCGCAAATATCCGGATGGCCCGCGGTCGAGAACAGTATCGAAGTTGACGTCGGACTACGGAAGTCGGGCTTAGCCAGACCGCGGTGCCAGATCTGTAAGGTAGTGAAATGCCAGATATCAATCGGATATTTACCCGCGATTTGAAAGTCTAGAGTCGACTAGTATCGATATCAGAGTTCCGAAATTGCCGATTTAACATAGAGCAGACTTCAGCAGACGTGCCGAGACACAAGGCAAGTCATACCGGTATCTTTTAGTATCGATTATTAGAGTCCAAAAATCGCCGATATGTGTCAGCCTGACGTAAAATATAGCAACTTCGCAGACCCGGCGTGCTGCGACAAAAGGCAAGTCACACTAGTATCGATATTAGACTCGATATGTAGATTGTTATGTATAACAGAAATATGTTGGACGTTAAACTTCGATACTAGAAAGTAAATGTCCGATATTTAAACATTGTGCAAAGTCGCACCTTCATAGTGATTTGACCTGATGGCCATTTGCCTTGGTCACCTGTAAAGATTAAGCTTACATTTTTGTGATTCGTCTTTTAACGCGGGTCTCCGCATTTTAGTAATTTTCTCTTCATCAGTTGTCCTAATTTTTTGTATTCAATTCTTAGGATTTGATGATAGTCATCTTCCCTAAGAGGAAAAGCCAGAATCGTTTTTGAAAGAGTCATCTGTTGTTGGCTGCATTTGTGTGTGATCTGATGTTTGACAGTGGTGGTGCCAAAACTTACCAATTGATGATCGGAGTTCTACACGCTTAGCTTTTCCGTGTTGGCACATATTTCAAGCCCACGCTTTTCTTAATGTCAGAAATATTTGTTGTGAAAGGCTGTTTTAAGAAATAAAACGTTTTAATGTGTTTGTTTTTAACCTGTCACTGATTTCATATTTATTTTTGGCACTGAGACCAGTTGCCCAAACTTCTGATTTTGATTGACATCTTTACTTGCTTTCCATTAAAAGAATTAGGGCACAAAAACAGTATGATGTTAGGATGATGAAGTGGTGTTGTTTATATTTTTTCAGTCAAATGTTCTCGGCCCCTATACTGAGTTCGGATAAAAAGTCTGCATTATATTTGGATTTGACCTGAGAATCGGACCAGTTGATTTCCGTCCGGGCCATTGTTTCTTTACAGTTGCTGGCCCGCTTTGCCAGTAGAGATTTTGTGTGAGTTTCGCACACTGGCCTCGGATATTGCTAGGATTTGACAAACAGACTCAGTGCAATGTATGTTACCAATAATTTCCACAACTTCGATGCACTTCGTAGAAAACAAATGTATGGTTTTATGACACGCTTATCGAGAAGTGAAAATATGATCGTTAGGCTGGTACATGATCGTCTTTATTTCATCTCCGATATTTGTAAATTGTGGATCGATGCCCTGTACCTTTGATTTTGTCTTTCTCTATCAACACAATATTATACAAAAGAAAGTATTATATTTTTGTAATATTCTAAGAATTTTTTTACTGTGAAATCAGAATTCTATGGAATGATTTAGTCTGGAATAAAGTGAAATAAAAAAATTAAATGAGGGGAAAAAAATCACAGATTTGCCATTTTTGCGTATTCTTTCATCTGCAATCTCAAGCAAACTGAGAACTTTATTGTCATTATATGACTGTTGAATACTGTGACTCAAACACTGATATGTAAAATATGTAATAAAAATATCAATGTTCAATGTCATTTTCAAAGTTTTACCTAGTGCTAAATAAATTTACTCAAATCCATCATGGTTGGCGCGGGTGGGGGGGGGGAGAGCTACTCAATATTTTGAATTTTTCAACGAAATTCCTCCGACCCAAAGGCCTTAAATAATGACGGCTACCTAATGTTTTAGAGCACCAAACATTCTCCTTTAAATCACTCATCAGATCACAGTAAGTGTTTTCGACCGTCGTGGAAAATATATCTGGACATAATGATCATGACATTAAAGAATGTTTGGTCAAAACTAAGATTACTGAAGTTTAAATGTTAGTAACAGATCACATAGTGTGTCAAGATTTTGTTTCGTTTTCATTTACAGTATTCAGAGAACGAATTATCATGACAGCAACGTGTGCCATTGAACGGCGCCCCATGGCCTTTAAAAGATGTATGGTCGAAAAGGTTGCCAATTCGCATCCATTTAGGTGATATAGGCCTTTCAGGACTATTGAAGGCCCTCCTCAAAACTAATACGAAATGTCAAAAAAATTAATCGCTGTAGTAGCACATATTAATTCACTTTAAAAAATCACCCTGCTCCACGATAAACAGGTAAACGGGGTAACGGCCCGCACCAAAATTTAACACACTTTTAAGATTTATTTTTCCCGGATCACTGTGATCGACTTTGAAGACGTTTTTTCTGTAAAAATGCAAATTCAACCACAGGGAAACAATGACAGCTCCTTCGGTGAATTGCAGTTGTAGTCAGATTGACTGCACGTGTCATGTATAACAGAAAAACAAGAAAATCTAAATTTGGTCATCACAGAGTTGTCAAAACCGTTAAACATGAAAACGGTGGACCCCCATCGTCATTGTTCCTTTTGAACTCACATCGCAGTTTATAGTTTATGAATGAATACACATATTTATGCGAAAAATTCCCAAACTGAAGGTTTTTCTTATTTATAATATTCGCGGCATAAGTATATGATAAATCGGTCATAACACTGTATCGACTGTTTCTTGCGTATCGCGTCGTGTCAGCATTTGTGTCATCTGTGCTGCATCCGACACTTTGTCTGGTGCAGCACAAATATGACCTGTTGCCGTGTACTAACCTTTGATTATCATATACCCATGACCGTATCCGTGTCTCCTCTGACGCGTCGTGACGTGGAACGTAAAACATCAGTCTGATACGGCACGTTATACGTCATCAATTGTTGTTTATTCCGATTTTTATGTTATGTTCATCTTGCATTAACGATCAAATCCATCTTTTTCACTTCAATCAAAAATTACCAATATAAAACGAAACATATTACTAGTATATATGAATTTAACGTTCCTTATTTCAAATCCAAAAAGAGAGTTACAGGACAGGTTGTTGTAGAAAATTAAAAGTTGATGTTTACAATCTGTTGTATTTCGCGCTACTTCGTCGTTCCTGTTCACGTCAGCCATGTTTCAGCAAGAGTTATTAAAGTGAATTCAAACTTACAATATTGTCCGTGTAATAATTATCTACCAGAACACCGGGACGGTGACCAGAATAAGTAAATTGGCTCCATTCCTTTTCTGAACTGCGGTAAATTGCGCTGAAATAATCCTGTTTAGACTGTATACACTCGACACGATGCGATCGACGACTTGATCAGCTGTTGTAAACAAACATGTATCAATGCGCTCAGACAAGCGGCAGAATATAAAAACATAGTCCCTTCGAAAGACTGACAAAAACTAATAAAATTTCTTTTTTTTAATTACCTTTTACATAAATATACGGTCATGGGCATATGATAAATCGGTTATCCCACGATATCAGCGCTTGGGACGTATTGCCACTTGTGAGGGTGCGCGCCAC
Organism: Ptychodera flava; assembly: GCF_041260155.1. NCBI lineage: Eukaryota > Metazoa > Hemichordata > Enteropneusta > Ptychoderidae > Ptychodera > Ptychodera flava. The sequence goes on from NW_027248281.1 coordinate 4,162,003, forward strand.
ATCACACTCTTCTTCGACTCGTGTGATGCGGCTCGCACCCTCACTCGTGGCAATACGTCCCAACCAAGCGCTGATATCGTGGGATAACCTCATATTATTCAAAACATGTCGCACATTTTCTGCTCTCAATGAGTTCTAAAGTCTCTAATATGAAACTGTTTAAAAAACCTTAAAATATACTTATGATGACCAAATTAAAAACTGTGCACGTGGCACAGTGTTTCCGGTAACCGGACATATCCTAGAAAAATCCTCCAACCCTAGAAATTTCGTTCGCATTTACAAAAGTTTCAAGTAAATTCGCTACATTTTAAATTATTTTCTTTATTTTTATTTTATTGGTCTCAACCAAGAAAAGTAAAAATAATAAAAAATTAATCTGACCTATTGACCGTAATTCTCGGAGCCATGTTACCGAAACACACACTTTTTTGCCTCACCTAGATATATGGTGTCAATATGACGATCGCTTACAATAACAGCCGAGGTGAGTTTCTGCCCTCATTTTATTCATTCAAACTCCCCTTCGATTTTCTACTCGTAATTTAGTATGTTTATATCAAAAGTTTCGTTGCGCCGAACAAAAAGCAACTTTCTGAATGTAGTGAACCCATCAGGGAAAAATACTATGTTTTGTCGCGTTGCGAGGAGTACCACTTACCAGCGTACGGGAAACAGATGGTGGTGTATCCAATAGGACCGACTCTTTTGAGGGATTATGCTTTCCTCTGTACATTTGGCAGCTGCCGTTAGGATTTGATAGAGCCAATTCCATGCTTCATGATTCCACTATGGCTCTCAAGTCACATGCTGCAGCCAGTGAGGTGTGTCTGATTTATATCAGTCGATAAACCCATTTCGCAAGTGCTGGTACCAGAACTTTGACCCTTCCTTACCACGGCAATACAAAAAGGTAATAATAACTTGTCCAGTGAAATTATCTTCAATTCAAAAACGAAGAGGGAGATGATGATTTGAAGCTGAAGATTTCATCATGCTATCAAAAATCGTTTCGTACCAACCATAAGTAATTTTTACATTCCAACCATATATAAGAAATAAAAGTGTTCAATACAGATAAAATGTCAGATCAAAACTCACACTAGTGAAAGAAAGCCAAAAAATGTCGAAATACCATGCAATGTATAGCGCAAAATTTATTATAGTGATGCCACCGGTTCGCCGACGTATTGGAAGCATACATCTCCACATTTATAGATAACAGCTTTCATGCCAACCAGACACAACTGTGTGCCATGACGCATATCTGCTAAGAAAGCTTTCCCACTGTGGCAAAGCTTCTCTGCATCTGCTGTAACCCTACAGGAAGTTTCTAGGAGAATTAAGTTGGTCAGTTAACTGTTGCTAGGTACCACCATAAATACTATCGGTATTTGTGAATCTCCTGCCACTATAAAGTAGCGATTTGACTGTTTCTTTACCGTGGTTTTTTATAGAAAGGGTGTATCTGTGAACAAAACAAAGCATGTGAGGTTATCGAGACTGAGGGAATACATTGCTTTATATGAGACCATAAACTCCACCAGTTATTGCACAGGGCTTTTGTGCTCCTCTAAAATAGGATATTGTTGGCATGTTGTTTGATTCTTAGTTTCCGCAACAGCTTGCTCACATTTCATATTGAACGAGGCAATAAACGTTTTGTAATGAATAGTTAACGGCTTAAATAAAATGGATTATGTCCTTGACGACCAGTCTAACCAAAAGATAACAGATAGTAATTTTCAACTATTGACATTAATATTGAACGGGATGATGTAGTACTATAGCATTTTTAAACAATAAACAAAATTTGCAAAAAACACTAGCAATGAAAACCTTGTATTGATCCTAGTTTCAAGATATGTAAACGTCATATCGATGTTGACAGGCATTCAGGATTCTCCTTTCAGTAATCCAAATATAAGTTAAAACATATATGCTGCTAACATTAGTAGTGATTCTTTCTACTACTGTACATTAAATAGCCACACTTTGTAAAATAGTTTCATGTTAACATTCATGTTGCTTTTGTAGAAACTATGTAAAATTAATTTGGTTGCTATACAGTAATGTGTGGTTCTAATTACATGGTCGTACTTCATCAGTAGAACACCAAACGACATATTCAAAATTCTGACTTTGCCAGTATTATATATCGCCCATTTCCTAGGCAAGAGCAGAATATTTACAAACTTCAAACCTCTGACAGGTATAGCAGTTCTTAAAAATCTGCAGATCACTTATGCCCAATTACATTCAAAGCCACTGTTGACGGTTGACAGTGTAAAAACCTGTTCTAATGTTTCCACACCCTTACATAGATCACAGTTCATAGTTTTTTTCCCTAGAAAAGTTAAAAGCTAAGCAAGATATGATAAAGAGACGTCGACAAAACATCCTTTTTCATGAGTGATGGTTATCAGACCCTGTTAGTTGCCTACATTATTGTTTAAGTGAAATTAAAAATGGAATGTAGTAGACCGGGTTCTGGTTCGACAAAGTAAATAAATAATTCACTAGAGTTGCTACTTCCACTTTTACCTTATTGGTAATTATTTTGAATGAAATAAATATTGTTATCATTATTTCATTGAAAGAAATTTTATTCGGTCTCTTTCTAAGCAACCCTGTATATCGTGATTACGTTGTTGTGTAACTTTGATGAGTGCAATGGAGAGACGGCTTACTATTGTGAACATCCGTGTCAGTTAAAGTACATTTATGTTTGTTAGTATTTTAGTGTGTGTAATGCAGTCTTATTGGTTATGACTCTGTAAATTACTCCGACCGCTGTAAGGTGTTGGAAGTTATATTACATGTATCGGGACTAAGCATTCAATTTGTGAACATTTCCTGTATATGCAATGAGTATTATCATTTTGGACGATTGAGTTCAAGTCATAATTATAAACGTGGTTCCATGTAAACAGAGTGTTTACAAGCTGAATACTGGTTATTTCGAAATGCTCTTCATTATTCCCCGTTTCTCGGTCCACAGATTGAATTCTATCATGGGAAAACAATAGAGGTGGAGCCTAAATATGGTAAAAGAGTTGAGGCGGTAGACCAGTACTCAATGTACAGAAAGTAAATACTGAAAACACGTTAAAAATTGCAGCAATTAATCCCTTTGAATGAATGCATGAAGCAAACACTTCGTCAGCTACTGCACTCTTGTTTTACAACAACGTTTATAAATCTAGTGAAAAGAACATGTAGTGCTCCTTTCTCTCCAATCATACGCAATATACAGCATTCATTGTCATAGAATAACTTGTTACGTTTCGTGAAAAAAAATCGCTAGCCGCTTCCAGTCTTTTGCCAAAACGTCCGAGGAACATTACTGTCAGTCGTAACTCTTATACGATATTTGGTTCTTCAATGTCCCGTATATATTTTTCATCACATATCTAGGCAAACGTGGAGTAGAAATTGGTTGTTTGCAGAAACGTGCCGAGATAAGATGACAAATTGTGTAGCGGGAAAGTAAAGCAACGAGCTTTCGAAATAGAGAAGAAACTGTAGAGTAGCTTTATAAGGTAAAACTGGTCAGGAAGAAGTTTAATGACAAAGGAAAATGATTGAGAAAATCTACTAGCTGGTTGGGAAATTGTTACATCGTAGTCGGAGTTCCGCATTCCCCTCCAAACTACTGCTACACTATTTACAATTTGACCTTTCCATGATTAGAAAAATAGAGCAATGGAGCAAACCCTGTAAATTACATGCTTTGTAATGATAACAAATTAATTTGTAACTTAAAGGTAGATTTGCCCAGCATCTCTGGATGTATTATTCTCTTGGTAATTTACATTGACTTTAACAACGTCATCGCGAAAATTGAGAATTAATTAGGAGCAGCACTAGTTAAGAATTGCAAAAGGTATGACGATAGTGAAGAAAACTAATCTTGCTGTGTAGAAAACTCGAAAGTGGCGTTTATGGTAGCAAAGCTGGTTAAAAAGATGTACGTTTTTTATGCAACAGTTTATTTCCAGATCACTCATACCTTACTCGCTCAATAATATGATAATTATTTTTCACAGTGCAAGAGAATGAAAGATCAATATTGTCTTTCATCGAAAATATGTTTACTATTATTTACAAGTCGTATGGCACTACTTGAGGATATCCTCTATCAAGTAATAGTTTATTTACCATCATAATGCGTTCTGTAATATTCTGATTCTGTCCTTTCACAAACTCAAATTGAACTTTTCTGTCAGCGACTGTCAATTCCCTTTTGAAGTTTCCGGATAACTCCTGTTTTATACAAAACAATCTTTCTTGATCGACATTCATGTTAAGAAAATTGACGATTCTTTTAAGCATCTCTTCAGGTTGCTGCTTGATATCCTCGTAGTGGATCACCAACACGGGGCCCATGTAATTTTCAAACACATTGTGGATAATCCTTTCCCAATAATTCATAACTTGTACAACTGTGGTAGAAAATTCTGAGAGAGAGAGAGAGAGAGAGAGAGAGAGAGAGAGAGAGAGAGAGAGAGAGAGATTCCATATCAAACTTTTAATGTGTGCCCTTTGGGAAGGAATTGCTCACAGTTGATGCATATGATAAATATGAAAAACATCAACATCAATATTGTTAACATTCTTGACACAGTAACCATTGGTATAAACATATTTAATTGATCATTATTTTGCAAAGATTCCAGGTCTGGTATCTTATTTGGCCCTTCCAAACAACCTTTTCTCTGCAAACAAGTGACCTCGCAACCCCGTTAAACTATGCATATTCTGAAGGCCATAACGTTGGTTAATACTGTGGATTGTATGTTGTGACTAATTGCAGCGTAAGCAAATGATTACAAAGCACGAAATCAATTGCATTTGCTAAATATACTTAAACTTGTAAAAATCCATATTTTAACAGTGTTACAGGCTTAGCTGTTTGCACAGAATTCATTGTTTGACGGAACACTTGTCTTGGAACTTAAAGTTTATCTCACAGTGTAGTTGATTGTATCCACATACATCACTCGAAGACAACGAGATATCAACCAATCATCGTGTCTATTTCTATTTTGACGTTCCGAAGTCGGCGAAGAAATCGTTTGCAGTAGGCTTTGCTTATGCTTACTTCGTCACGTATTCGATGATTGAGAAAGCGTGATAGTGACTGTATCACAGTTTGTTATTATTGATGAAGACAGTAAGAATAACCAATATGGTAGTGACGAAATGATCAGTCGTTTCCATTTTGCGAAGGTTTCACAATAATTATTGGGTAAACGTGCCTGGTCGCTGATGTATTCATGTGTATTTTACGGTTCAGTGCTCGACCAGCCTCGTCGACGAATGCGAGGTGGGTATAGTAGCAGAGAAATCATAATATTGCCATGGAATTTTTGTTCTCAGGCATCCGCTATTTTGAATTATGGGAAGGGACTTTTTGAGTGGATCAGGGACAATGTTAATGACACATGAGGTGAATGCTGCATGAAAACTTGAAATTCATTGAGGACGTTGATTTTTTGTTTGATGCGAATACAATATGTACAGGTGCTGTACTATTTTCGCTAGCCTCAATACACCGTCGTCGATAAACGTGACAGAATGCTTACATCAGTTGTACTGTCTGATTTGGGTCGATAAACGTTACAGAATGCTTGCATCAGTTACACTGTCTGATTTGGGTCGATAAACGTTACAGAATGCTTGCATCAGTTGCACTGTCTGGTTTGGGTCGCTGATTGATGGTTTCCGCTAAATCTAATCATCGGCAAATTGGCCTTCAGCTGACTCTATCATAAAATGCAACGATGCACTGATGATCCTACGTTACAAGCCGACGACACGACATACAGAACGCCATAGCAATAAACATGGTGTGATGAAGGGGTTCGGTAATAACACTGAGAAATTGTTTATTTTCGGTAAAATTAATCTTTCAATTAAATGCAGTAACCAAAAGCAACTATAAAATTATAACTTGAACCTAACGTTTCGGAAAATTTAACAATTGTGTTCACTCTGCTGCTTCGCGCACATGTGTAAATATATCAGAGCTATCCTATAAGTTCCATTAACTCTGAAGATAAAACGTATATTTTCGCACGTATATATGTTAAAATGGAGTTCATGCGTGTTCTCTTTACACGATAGGTAAATACCAATATGGACGTTACCTGTATGATAAATAACCTGATGTATACGTACCTTCACTTTCTGCTAGTTCCTTAGTCCATTGCATTTGGAAGGTGTGTCCTCCAAGTCGTCTATTTACCTCACTAGCAATGGCACCATATGGATTTCTTATCAACAAAATGACGGATGAAAATCGCTGTAGATGTATTTTACTCCTCGTGTGTGTCTTGACCGCAACGACCCGACCAGAGTTCCATTCGTCAAATTCACCAAGGAAACCTCATACCATTTCACAAAAATAGAAAAACATGTTTATGAAAAATTCTGTTTGCGAAGGAAAGTTCATAATCATAGTTGAAGTTCTACACGGACGCAGTGATTCATTGAATGTAAAAATCTTACCTCCTTGGTAGAGAACTTTGTCTTGATAGACAGAACCCGTGTAGATACCAGTCATTAGCTCTATCAGATGACGTAACCATGTATTTCCGGATCCGGGACAACTTAGAAGAGCTACTGGTGGAAGACCTAGTGCCGGTGCGAAGTTAATACCACATTTCAACTCTAAAGAAAAATAAAAATCTAGTTCCCATATGAATTTCCCATTGTATTACAAGGGATGTATATATCAGGGATTTTACGGGTTGGTCAACATCGCGAAAGATAGGAAAGGTAACATCTCTATACAATGTTGACCAATCCTTGATAAGTCCACGGATTAGCATAATTAGTTGTGTTGACTAATTAATTACAAGATGTGTATATGAGAGATAAACGTCCTTGTAATGGGGTGTAAAATAAATAAAGAGTCAAGAGGCTATAGGTTAGGCTATATAGTCATTTATTTTATTTACTACGATCAGTCAGAGCATGAAGAAAAGGAGAGGGACTGACAGTGACAGAGAAAACTGAGAAAAATTCAATAATAAGCTTATTAATAGTGATTGGGCCGCCTGTGATTAAACGCAAACAACCAGGCATAAACGATGTGTGGAGTTGCTTTCTCGATATTCCACATTCCAGTTTTAAACATCGATACGGTCAGAAACCTTTCCAGTATTTAATCAGTTGATACATGTATACAAGCAATATGCGACGAATACAACTCTGCTGTACTATTCTAAAATGCGAGTATATATTTCAATGGTGTGAAGTGCATATTCGTTTTCACTCTACACATGCTGCACACTGGCACACAAGTTGGCTGTCTTACACAATCGTATCAATGCAGGCATGATCCACCATACTAGCAAGCTGATAACCCTCTTCCATCTTCCATAAAATGTAAGCTTGATACAGCATTACAATGAATTTTATATGCACAGGCACTTTTATTACGTTGCCCTTTTGGCCCAATTTTCTTTACGATGTAAAAAAGGGATTTGTGTAAAAAAGATGCTAAGCTCGGTCTATGATGATTAATTTGTAAAGCCGTCGCTGTAATTTTAACATAAGACGGATATTCAAAATAGATATACTTTTATTGCTGACGTTTTAATTTAAGAATTGCCAATAAGAGAATGACAGAAAGATACTGTCTGCCTTTCAAATGACGGGTGCTAGTAAATTCCACCATATATCTTACAGTAATCCTACGATATACCTTACAGTAAAATCTTTTGCACCCACAGACCAGTTTAAGGTTCCAGAACAAGTATTGGACACTTCCAATTAATGAACTCTCTGCAGAAAATTGAGCTCGTAATCCCATCAAAGTATATATTTTCTAAAAGCGTAGATATTGGCAAATACTGTGTCTTCTATTATTTGACAATTGTTTATAGGGGACCACGTGACAGTCAATTTGAAAAACCTCTTAAAACTAGGTTTTTACATTTCCCTTCACTAACGCTGCAGTATTTCCGGTCAAAATTAGCATGATTAAAAGGTGCCGTGTCAATCTTCCAAGTGTGTCTTCGATTTATGTTTTACGCTCTTGAACGTTATTTTTTATGACGTGACAGTTTTCTTGCCGATAGCTGATCCCCTGAATCTAACACATTTTAGTATGTAACATAAAAAGTAGGACAATTAAAAAATCCTAGCCACACTTTTTCACTTGAAATTTTACTCATGGCATCAGTAGTGTGAGCTAATAGTATCACTTTTGCTAAAGGCATTTGGATCGGTTATGTTGTTTTGTCGCCATATTTGATTTAAAAAAAAAAAATTTTAATCTATCAAAAATCTTAAACTCCAGAACCACCACACCATTTGAACTTAAATTTTACTAATGTCATCACTGGTCAAAGTACTATCAAGTCTGTAAAAGCAAATGGATCAGTCGCATGATTTGGCGGCCATATTGTTTTTTTTTCAAAACCCTATGATAACCATTGAATAATGTTCAAAATACTTCTGTTCCAATACCAATAAACAGTTTTTCTATTTTGGTGTAGTCTCTTGTACATACATGGGTGGAGGAATGCCGAAGTTCCTAGCTTCGGCACTCGCTATCATGCCTGCAGCATTCCCAGCCCGCTCTTTCGGCACTATGCTTGCGGAACACACCCCGTATGTGCCAGAGATTATACAAATAATAGAAAACAAAGGGCACAAGGGACTATCGACAGTCTAGTAAGGACTCTTATCATATACCCATGACCGTATCCGTGTCTCCTCTGACGGGTCGCGACGTGGAACGTAAAATATCAGTCTGATACGGCACGTTATACGTCATCAATTGTTGTTTATTTCCGATTTTGATGTCATGATGTTCATCTTGCATTCAATCAAAATTTACCGATATAAATCGAAACATATTACTTAGTACATATGAATTTAACGTTCCTTTATTTCAGATCTAAAGAGAGTTACAGGACAGGTTGTTGTAGAAAATTAAAAGTTGATGTTTACAATCCGTTGTATTTCGCGCTACTTCGTCGTTCCTGTTCACGTCAGCCATGTTTCAGCAAGAGTTATTAAAGTGAATTCAAACTTACAATATTGTCCGTGTAATAATTATCCACCAGAACACCGGGACGGTGACCAGAATTTAGTAAATTGGCTCCATTCCTTTTCTGAACTGCGGTAAATTGCGCTGAAATAATCCTGTTTAGACCGTATACACTCGACACGATGCGATCGACGACTTGATCAGCTGTTGTAAACAAACATGTATCAATGCGCTCAGACCAGCGGCAGAATATAAAAACATAGTCCCTTCGAAAGACTGACAAAAACTAATAAAATTTCTTTATTTTTAATTACCTTTTACATAAATATACGGTCATGGGCATATGATAAATCGGTTATCCCACGATATCAGCGCTTGGTTGGGACGTATTGCCACTCGTGAGGGTGCGCGCCGCATCACACTCGTCTTCGACTCGTGTGATGCGGCTCGCACCCTCACTCGTGGCAATACGTCCCAACCAAGCGCTGATATCGTGGGATAACCTCATAAAATCTTTCTGCATACTATCAGCAAACATGAATAACGTACCTTCCAAGAACGGAATCGGTAGTAATATCAATTCGAAAAAAAATGTCGGCAAATTTACTGGAATAATTATGAGGAAGCAGAGTTTTACGATGTGCTGAATTTAACCACGTTCTTCATCGCAGTAATTTATTGTAAAGATTGTTTAAAAGATTGTAAGGTTGGTCCCTCCGATGTAGCCTATTTATTTATTCTGTATTCTTGTCCATGTCAACAGTACAGACAGGCAGGCAGTTTAGTTTTATTCATTAATGCAGAAGCAATTGGAATTTCATGCCAAACACACAAAAGTAGATAGAGTCCGTTGGGATTTTATTAAAAGAATGCCACTTTTACAGCTGTGACGTAGTTTTGGAAATATATGGTCAGAACAAACAAACAAAATTCTATGATTTTCCATGTGCAAAAGAGTGGACTCACTTCATTATGAATTTTGTGAATGGGATAGGCTAGATAATGTAACATTTTTGTAAAAAATATTGAACACGAATTACCGATACCACCATTGCTAACGGGACGTATCACTTCAAAACGAGTGAAAATCAACCAGATCGTCAATACTTGTCTATGCTGATGACACGGCTCACTGATAATTAACCACTAATCTGCTTGATGATTAACCACTAATCAACTTAGTGTAAGTATGAATGTTTCATACAACATCAATAAACCATTTCGACACTTTCAGTTTAGTCAACGACTATTTACTTTGCACATTCAATCTTTATTCCAAATGGATCAGGACTTATCCATTGGCTGACAAGGCACACTGATGATTAACTTAGATGTACAAATTACATTAGCTTTGACGGAAAGTAGTAGAAAGAATCTGAATTCCACTTGGTGCATCTTCTCACCCTTCAAACATTAATATCACCAACGTATGAAATGATCGAATACAGTTCACTGGAAACAAATCCTAACACATCCTAGAACAACATTTAAAATGTGATAGCGCCACATGTGTTGGAACGATCTCTTCTCGTAAGGAGAGGAAGTGGCTAAAGATATTATGGATATATAAACACATGAAGTAGACAATGTTAAAATTCGAACATACACGATTGGGCTTATTTCTTCCACATTACATTGTGTAGTAACTTATTTCAACCTTTCCAGTGTTGCTTTGTGAGCAGGCCTGCTCTACTCTGTCCGCATATTCGAGCAAATAGCGTGCGCTGATTGTTGTTAATTTTCATCGCATTGCTCACAAAACGACATTCAGTGGGCAGAAATGGTCTGATTCGCTGACCGTTCGTAGCTAAGGCTAGCACTGTTCACAAGAGAGACGTTCAACAGATACGTACCTGGCGCGACGCTACGAAACTTTTTACAGTAACCGTACTGTATAAGTATAAATTACATGAGCCGAAAGTGTATTAGCAAATGTCTATATATATTATCTAGTCAATATGCGGAATGTGACCATGCTATAAAACGTATAAGCCAAGTTTGAAATTTGTCAAATAAGTGGTTTTTTGTCGTGAAATGCGACAAAGTAAGATAATTTGAAGAATATATTATATTTGTTGTCATTGTTAGTGTATATAGAAGGTCTACAACGTAGATAGTTGGCAATTGATTGTCGATGGAACACTATGAACGGCATAGCATCAAAATTCACCAGATGTAATTTATAAAGCGACTATACATTGAGAAACTAATTCCATGACTTGCCTTTCAAGTGGCCTGCTATCTCTCCATCATCTGACGAGTATCTCCAATGTGCGAGAAAAACAGTAGTTATCACTCCTGTTGTAGTCAAAAACTTAATGACTCTTATGGACCTCATAGTTACCCATTCACAATGATTAGCTATCGTTCGATGAACCAGTATCTTAGCTATGGTTGTAAGTCCTGTCCTCAACAACGTGTTATTAGATATAAGCAGCATAAAATTGACGTCGCCATGGAATCTCACTTATTTACATATGAAAGGAGAGTTTAGCATATTAGTATGGATATATTATGACTTCTGCATTCATTATATATGACTCTATAAACGATTTATTTGAATGTTTTGGTGGTAATCAACTTTTAAGCAAGGTTTTTACAAATACGGTGTGTAGGAAATGATCAGTGTTAACCCTGTGAATTTTATTCAAGTTGATTACAGTGAAAATCGAATTAAATAAAACAATACATCACGTGATTGCGTGTTAATGCGTATATACCTTTACACATATGTAATATGTGTCGATACCACATTCTTGACAAAGGTTTACTGCCTTTCGACATGTACTCAGTGAATGGAAATCTACAATTTCCAGTACTATGAAAGTGCCTTTCTTTAACCCAGTAATTGTAGATCTTCCTAATGGTTTGAAGGATAAGATACGTTCTTTATCAAACAAATGACTTTCTGCGACTAAAACAAACCAGTTTTTGTTTTGTCAAGCCTGTATATCTCCATACATAATAACAGAGCCACGTTAAATGTATCATAGACTTTTTTTAATAATCGTCCTCATCATCTTCGACATAAACTTTCAATGACTTCTTTTGGACTCTATGCCAATTAATGCGTGAAAACCTCAATCATCATTCTTTCATCGATATCCTTGAAAACATAGATTTTAGAGTTGAAAAGGGAGGACTATATAACAGTCCTCGTTCCCAGACAGAAACTCAAATTCTGGGAAGTATGGAGAAGACAATGCTTTTTTCTACACCAACTTTAGTCCTTGTAGAACGTCAATATTCAATATCGAATTATCCCATCCTCAAATCCCCTCGTGATCATTATGTGCTTTTTATGTACACGTGTCACCTGAATTCATGAACCTTATACTCCCTGTGTTTATATGCTTCAGACGTGTGTGCGTGTGGCAGCTGGCATTATTGCACAGCATACCCTGGATATGCTACTACGTCATCCTAAAGCGCCAGTATACTCGGTAATTTTATACTTTGATGGTGAACATTTTCATCAATGTGGATATGGCAACAGGAAAAGAGCGTTGTGGATCTTTACACGGCTGATACCTACTCTACCAGGCCTCGTGGCCCCATTTGGCAATACTGACCACAGCGTTGTGCAAGTAACGTATGTATCACTAGGTACTAAAGACAACAAAGCCATGACGACAAATCTAAATATGTGCGTTGGCAGAAGATTCAACTGTCCGTTTCACCACTACCAATTCAACTGTCCGTTTCACCACTACCAATTCAACTGTCCGTTTCACCACTACCAATTCAACTGTCCGTTTCACCACTACCAATTCAACTGTCCGTTTCACCACTACCAATTCAACTGTCCGTTTCACCACTACCAATTCAACTGTCCGTTTCACCACTACCAATTCAACTGTCCGTTTCACCACTACCAATTCAACTGTCCGTTTCACCACTACCAATTCAACTGTCCGTTTCACCACTACCAATTCAACTGTCCATTTCACCACTACCAATTCAACTGTCCGTTTCACCACTACCAATTCAATTGTCCGTTCACACCAGTACCAATTCAACTGTCCGTTTCACCACTACCAATTCAATTGTCCGTTTCACCACTACCAATTCAACTGTCCGTTTCACCACTACCAATTCAACTGTCCGTTTCACCACTACCAATTCAACTGTCCGTTTCACCACTACCAATTCAATTGTCCGTTTCACCACTACCAATTCAACTGTCCGTTTCACCACTACCAATTCACATATTTTCATACCCGAGTCAAATCACCTGATTGGATATGAAACTGTTGTGTCTTATCTTTTGTCATTGAATATTGACTCAGAGTTCAGAATGCTCAAAGCTTGGTCTCATCGAACGTTATATCAATATGCCGATTGGAAACACAAATACTGATTATACCTTAAACGAGACAAACGATAGAATACATCCTGACGGTATGACATCAGTACAATACAAAAGTAAATTCAGGAAAATTGTCGAAAAGTGAGATTAGCTAAATGTAACTACAAATAGGGTCAATTACATATTTGGTGCTAGGTCCAAGTGACAGGCAGTCTATATCATCCTTTATTCAATTCCAGACAAATATGCTTCCTACTGCAATACGTTTTACACAAAATGATTTGACAAACGTGAATATATTAGGAAGAAAAAATCAGCTCCCTTCTCTATCATAGCTCTAACAGCAGTACTATAACTGAAATGCGATACACTGCATCACGATTTGCAAAGCCCTTGTTCATGATGTCATCTGGCTGTCTGCTGTAAACTTACACAGTTGCTCAGTCCCGCACTTTGCCTTTCAGCGTTCAGTTGATATTGGTGTCAGCCACACTATTGGGAAAAAAGCTAATTAAATATCTCATAAATTTGACTGTTTTATTTCCACCAGGACCAAATCATCATAAATTTGTGGTCTTTCAATATTCTAAAATATTTGGAAAAGTTGATCTTGTTTTGTTCAATACGTCAGTCGTCTCTCCTGTCATACCAATTGTCTGCTGGTTACGGATTATGTTTATTGTCACCAGTCTGTTGCACAGTTAATTAGAACATTACTGTCCCATTTTGATGATAATCTAAGTAAAAGGAAAAAGTTTTCAATTCTTCGTACTGTTATTTTAGGTAATACAGCAACAATGCGAGCATTTCAGCATTGTTGCAGTATTATATTACCTAAAATACCTGTAAGAAGAATTGAACTTTTTCCCTTTACTTTGATTCGTTAGTGACTGTAGAGTTTCCTATGAATGAGCTCGCTACTATACTTATGATACTCATACCTCTGCCAGGCTTACTTCATGTTGGCATGATGTCATATCTGCCATATTCTAAATTAAAAATTGATAGATGTAATTTTTGATGCCGACCACAGACAAAGAGTCTCTCCTTGTTCGTGTACTGACTTAGTACTTGCAGGACCACCCTAGCTAGTGTCATTTGAATTGTAACTGTTCAGAAAAGGGTTACGTGTGCTGGAATGGCGCCAGGAATCATATTATCAATGAGCAGGTACTCGTGAACTCTTTCTATCATGCATTTTGCAAATCGATGCAAGAGTATCTATAAACTATTGTTGTAAACAATACAATATCATCAAGCATGACAATCTGCATAATGTGCCACGGGTTGTTCTCGCCACCCTGTCATGATGTGAATAAATGATGGTCCATCAATTACATTTTATATGATTCATAACATCATTGCAACGAACGTATCAGATATCTTTATGGATCAGAGAATATGTGTATCAAGCATTCTAAATCATGTGTTTGTTTAAATGCAACATACTGCAACTATCCTCATTTAGTGTTTTCGCTGAAAAGATGAAGCGTTCTGTAAATAATATAAAAAGCTTAAGATTATGATTGCACAAAATATCTTCAATGCTTGTTGGTAATTTCTGTACAAATGTGTATAGAGATTAGTTGCACACTGACATGCGCCTGATATATTAAAGGGAGACAGTTGTCGGAATTTCGCTCAAAGGTCGACAAGGACTCCTGCGACCGATGTACAGTGCGTTTTACCTACCGCAACTCAGCGTACGGGACGGACACAATCCACGTACAAAACAAACGATTAGCTTGAGTATCACGACACATTTGAAAGTCACCGACTCATTGATTAATTACAGTAAACCAGTATGGGGTCACCGCTCTGTGTAGACTGAAAGACACACTTGATCTACAATGTGTGGCTTTTTAGTTAGTTTCTGTTGAGAATACCTTCACCTCTTGAATTCTTAGCTGAAATTGTAAAAGAAACAGTTAAATTGTAGCAAGTCTAGTCAACTGTTTATCTCTCATTCCAGACATCGGCTGCCCCATGCTTGTTTACTTAATTTGTCGACGAGTCGGTGGCTTTCAAATGTGTCCGTGATACCAGAGCTAATCGTATGTCTTGTTCGTGGATTGTGTCCGTCTCATACGCTGAGTTGCGGTACCTAGGTGAAACGCACTGTAAACACTCAGTGTATCCAAGGTACGTCGGCGATCGAGAAGTTAAAACATGTTTTTTATTGGGTACATCGTGAAATTTAAATGTTGCAGCTAAAGTTGACATGATGCATCTATATATAGTGCATGAAATACATTGTTTGTAAAAAAAACGCACATGCGCAGTTCCGACGATCGCTTCCCTTTAAAGATAGGCCTTGTCGACGTCCTTCAGCATTTCCTTATAAAAATGGTATACTTGCCTGATCAGGCATGGAAAACATCCACTCTCCATTCTATAGGGTACTGATTATTTGGCAGAATGTGTAAAGAAACTACGAATTATACAAAACATTGGACTGCCTCAATAACAAACCAATCTTTTATTGGAAGAAAATAATTTGTCGTAGTCCAAAAATACCTGAGCAATAGAGAATTATCGTATCTTTCAACCAAAGGTAAATTTAATCTCCACATTACTTTTTATGTTCTTCGTCTTGTTTATTTTCTCAGTCCTCTTTGACACAAGTTTTGGCAATCTCTTGATAAACATAAATATTAGGGAAACAAAGTTTTGGGATCTATATGCATTGTCATCCATTCATTCAGTATCTTTCAACATGTCAAACAATATAAGTAGTATCTCGTATCAAACAAAATTCATGAAAAACAGCCGACTTTGTCCCTTTAAGGTAGTATGTGCCTCGAAAGTGAAAGACTTAAACTTTAGCTCAAAGTTTCCTCAAGGAACCTTTCAGCCGTTCTCTTTCAAAATCATGAAAGATAAAATTTTAACTTTTAATTATTTAATTATATTTGCTGTATATTGTTCTTGCGGCTTTTGAGATAACAGTCCGAGCTCCCCACTGCCCTCTCTCTACCGCTGAAATTGCCCACTAGATGTACATCTTTGGACATTGGGCAACCTTTGGACTTTGCTCCACTCAATTTAGTGCTTAATCTTTCCTAGTTCTAAACGATATTGTGTACACAATCCAAATACAGAGAGTTCGACCTATCCATTTTTAAAGACTGAGTTCAAAGATTAAAGGTCAGTCTGAAGTATCTCGGGCTGCCATCACGGCTAGCGCTCGGCGTTTGCGATTGAATGTCTCCTGCATTTCATGTACAGAATGACTGATATCAACGTTAGCATAAAACATCTGTCTGCCGAAGACGTAGGGGAAGCTTACAATATCGAAAAGGCGGGTAAGATTTTCTCAAGCAACGGATATATTCCAGTAGTTGGCGATAACTGTATGACTATACCGTATATATGTAACATTTAAATCAGTTACATCGTCTGTCACGGTAACACAAATAGCATTGTAGAGCTATATAATTGGTATAAGCGGGGTTGGTTAACTCAAAATACTCTTGCCAGCCTTTGCCAGCCTATCTATTCAGCTAGTTGAGCTCGTGTTTGCCATGCAAAGCGACCCCCATGGCGCCGTACAATGATCAGGGTGACATGCCTTCTGATTTGTTTGTCCACGTAATGAATCATAATTCTTGACTTTATCTGCTTTCTGCCAAATGGTAGGATTTCACTAGACACATAATGAGATCTGTTTGTTATTAACTGCAAGCAAGGGACTTTAGGTTGGCCTCCTTCATCGCGGTCATTATTAACAACGTGTTTATCGTCAGATGTGGCCAACTGTTAAATGTTTTGAAGGCTTATATACCGTGACTGCCCTCCCACTCGCATATGCAGAAAATATGCCCTCCCTCGAATTATGATGCCCACTGCCCTCCAGTATCTATGGTCTTCCCGCCCCCTCTCACCACAACAGTCCGAGCTCCCTACTGCCCTCTCCCTACCGCTGAAATTGCCCACTAGATGTACATCTTTGGACATTGGACAACCTTTGGACTTTGCTCCCCTGAAAGTTAGGTGCTTAATCTTTCCTCAAGTTCTGGTATTCCCTCCTATTTTCCGGTGCCCGCAGCCAGAAATTTTCTCCCCGCCCGCTGTAAAAACAGAAATTTCGTTCCCGCCTACTGTAAATATCGAATTTTTCTCTCCACCCGCCGATTAGTTTTTCGATTTGCCCGCTGAAAAGCTGCGCACGAACGCCTTTTTGCACGAACAGCTTCGTTGGCGGCACCTGCAGTATCGTACCGCCCCCGTTCAGTTTTACCAGTTGCGTACGACGCCCTACAGCGATGTTAAGGAAAAACAAAGATGTTCGTAAGCGGTTTGTTGATAAGAGAGCATTTTCACCTCACATCAGTAGACAGAGAAGGTAATCTTGATCATTACGCCCGTGACATACGGTTAGACAGTAGGATTTAGTAGATTTAAATGGAGAAGGAAACATTATGCGGCGGAAGGAGAAAGACTAGGAAAATAGGGAACTGCTGTAGAGGGAAGAAGGTCTTATGGAAAGTGGTAGAGAGAGGGAGAGAGCCGTACACAACTGGATGGAAATTCAAATTGTCAAATCCATAGTGGGGAGGACAGTCGAGAAAAATTTTACATTCTTCTGAGAATACTAATTCAATTTCAAAAACATTTTTAACAAGTAAAACAGCTCCGGTTTTAATCTAGAAAATTGTATTTTGTAGCTCACTGATATTGGCCGGTGTTTAGAATGCAATTAATTCAATATATACGCCCATGTGAATCACAAGGAGGGGTTGATTCTGATGAAATTAGAAAACAGAGCGAATAGTGCTTATGGCGAAAAGATGAAGAGCACTTAACTCCCGACAGCTATGTTGATTTTCATCGTAATTCATTCAGTTTGATGTGACATTATATAATACAGTGTAAATAATATATAACATTATATAAAACAAAAAAGTAAGACATTTTGATAGTGTTGATGCGTTATATATATATATATATATATATATATATATATATATATATATGCGCATATATAATATTATAATATAATTTATTATAGTATAATATAATATTATAATATAACATTATACGCATTACAATATATTTTATTACAGCTTTGTCAATACCGGTGAATTTTGTGACGTCATACCTCTGGTTATTACTGATAAGGTATCCGATTATCCAGCATTGTGGCTCAAGCAAACCGTTTTGCACTCCATAATGTACGAGGAGCCCAGTAAATTATGGAGTGCAAAGTTTGTATTCGTCCATAATGGGCCGGAGAGGGGTACTTTATTGCTTAAATATAATATTATTATGTAATATTATCATTCCCTATTACTTACAAAAGGTGATCAACAACGTCAGAGTCATTTTATAACGATTACTTCATAAATTGATGAACGGGACTACATTCAATCGCCGTATCTTTCCTAATTTGTGCTTTATCAAAACAGGTTATCCAGCTGACGAGGCGGCAGCCCTTGAGATGTTAAATCTAAGGCAACGCGAAGCCCCAGAGTTGTTCCTCGGTAGATACCACAATGGAAGATTGATAGGGGTTTGTTGTTTGTTGTCCTTCAACTTATTGAATGCAATTAAATTTGCATCACTTTTATCTCTTTGTTTCTTGTTTGAATTCATTTTCCTTATAGAAATCATATTTATCATCCCAACAAATGACAAGTTGTATACTATCCGTCAATTCTGAAGACAGAAAGCATCCATTACAAACACGATCGGAATTAATTTGGGATGATTGGATTTTCATATTTTTCGAATTTCTCAAAAATATTAGGTGCCGTATAGCTGAATGTTGCAATATTGCAAATTATTCCTAAAAACAAGTGTGTAAACTTTAAAAGAAAAGCAGTTGAGATTACACTGTAGATTAAATCGACATTACTTCACCATCCAATTTTCCGAAATTAGTTCCAATCGTGTTTACATTGATATATCGCTAAAAGCCCGTTACTTAACATGGCCAGCCAACCAGCCAATTTCTGATTCTGCGGTCAGATCACATTTTCATTTAATTATGCAAACCGTCTTCCTTTTACCGTAGAAAAGTTGCTTCTCACATCGATTAGATATCCTCTGTCTCAACCCCTTCTCTACACTCTATTTGCCACCTTTGTTATCTCCCTATTTGCAAACTACTCGATAACAATGACATTCGCTTCCCATCCACAGGGTCTTTCAAACTATCCACTAAGCGAAAGTCTGGAATTTCCCGATTCGATGATGAGAAATGATTGTAAGACCGCTTGCCTTCTGATACGAATATGAAATGAGCCGGCGCCGAAAAATCGCCAATAGCATTTCCATTCAAAATTCGTCAACGGCTTATTCGATGCTACTGATTCAACGAGTTTTCTCTTTAGTTAAAAACACCAAATGCACATCTTGATTATTTCTCATTTTCTTTCACTTCAGTACGCCTGCGGCACACGTAGTAACTCTAAAACGTACACATCGGAGTGTTTGCGATTAAATGTGGTCGGTGGCAGTACTGCGTGCATCCATTCAGTTTGTTTTCGAGTGGAAGAGAGAGGAAAGGTAAATCAAAGACATTTATTCTTACAGCTAAAAGCTTACAAATAGATCATTCAATTCTTGCCAAACATACCTAAAGAATATCATTGTTGGACGATGGAATTTAAAAACATAGTGTATTTTAATATAATAGAGAAATTAAATATCAGCGGTAAAGATTCATTGAATCTGATCACTTCCTTGTAACCATGGCAACATGCTACCGAATATGCATATTTTCTTACGACGCTATACGTTGTCAGGGATACGGCTTGGATCTGATGAAAAGGTACATCGCTAATATCAAAAACTCACTTCATGATATTGACAAGATTACACTAGTCTGCAAAGAAGACGTCATACCATTTTACAAAAAGGCTGGATTTTCATTAGATGGACCCTCTTGCGTAACACTTGGTAAGATGATTGAATTTGCTTATTAAGTTAACGTATCATGGACAAATACTCCATTTCTAGAGTGTCACTGTCATTATAATTCAATTATTTAGGGACGTTTAGCATGGTTTATAAAATGCCTCCAACGAGAATTAGTCACCAACACACTTATTTAGGCACATGAAAAGTTGATTTTCCTGGGGCTTTTATCGGGAATCTGATTTCACGATACTTCAAGAATGTAGAGATTAATTTTAAGAGATAGTCTACACACTGTTTGACACCTAAATCGGATATATTTGACTTAAATCTGATATATGATAAATTATTGTTGTTTAAACAGGCCAGGATAAGTGGTTCGAGTGTCACCTCGACATACAAAGAAGTCCAACAAAATAGAAATGAAGAATTTAATAGTCTGATAGATGTTTCTGTAAGAAGTACTTCTATCCTCGTCAGTCTAAGCCATTATGTTGTCAAAGGAAAATTTTCGTGTATATTTCCTTGTATTTTAATGTTTACTCGTCACCAAAAACCAATAAAGAATTCATGCTGATTTGTTCAACTTTTTCATTTGCTTAAGCTAGATGTTTACTTGCAACTTATCAAACCATTCAATTTTTGTAAAGCCTGTGAAGATAACTGGTGTTAAATTTTGAATCGATGTGGTTGATGGTGGAGGTAAAAACATTAATATCACAATGTTAGGTTTGCATGGCGATATTTCAATCGGCAAGGCAAGTGATATGTGCTGAAATATGTGCATAATTTGATACTTGTCGTACAACAAGCAGGCCAGGAGTTTGCTGATTCTACCAGGAAAATCGATTGTACCCTTTTGGCATGCCATTCTTCAGAATTGGTTTGCTGGAAGATTTGCAACAAGTAATGTTTAAAATTATGATATGGCAATTGACCAATCCGAAAGCTGCATTCGGAAGTCGTTATCTATTCACGAGGCCTTTCGTTACGATTTTGATGCGAATGGCAATAGTGGGGAGGGCATGAAGAACAGGGATATTGTGGAGTAAAATCTAAAAATAACACACAAGAACTGAGTTTGCGAAATGCTTTATTTATAACGCAAGAAACTTGAGTATAATACTCACAAAGCAGCGGCTTTTTATACAAAGACCTGAAACTTTGATGTAAAAAACCGTAAGACACTAGGATCTAAAGAGTTTTAGTTCAAAATTCACGTCGTTAGTTTTCGACACAGTTTCAGCTTAAACCCTCTTTTTCATCATACCATGGAGAATTCGTCAACTTGTGACGAAGGCTGTGTCATTTTAGTCTATGAAATTCATATCAAAACACACAAAATCGTCTCGTTAATGCTCACTGGCACACACCAGCTAGTGGAGTGTGGTATATACTTCTCGCCATGACACATACGGTCTATCACAAAGAAAAGTTTAGTACGGTGGCACTCACCTCACTGAAATCAATGGAAACTCTGTCATATTGCGAAACTGAAACGCCTTGAGATTTTCTGTTTTTAGCTCAATTTTTTAAAACCTGATCAGCCCATTTTGTGTTTGACTGCGTAGATTTTGGTACTGTCGGTTCGCGAATATCTCCAAAATCACTGTCGGTTCGCGAATATCTCAAAAATCACTTTCGTTCGCAATCACCCGATGACACCAACTGACCGTGATACTGCGGCGGCAGTCTTAGTAATTGCAAGACTCGACGGATTTGAACTGAAACGGGGGTTAAAATAATAATCCCTTGTGAAGAAGAGGGTTGCTACACCGTACACATGTACTACACCTGTCGCACATTGCCTCGAAAAAAGAAGTAGGCAATTACAGATACAAGTTTGCAAGACTTTTGCGCATTCCCCGCTCAAATACTGAGAAGACCTAAATAAGCATCATAACGTTAAGGATGCACGTCACTGAAAGCCAAATACAAATGATAAAATCGCTAGCAAAGCATTATCCAATCAAAAGCGGTCGCGTCATATTATCCCCTAACCAGCTGCAAATTTCAATATTCAAATTTAACACAAGAGCTGAACAAGTAAACTGCTTTGGCATAAACATAGCATAAGATGGCGTAGGGCTTTTATGGGACGTTCCAGAACACTTGTAGGTGACTTATAAACCAAGGTCTAATTTATGTGATGAAAACGATACATTCACGAAAGAGATAGTCAAAGTTAAAAAACCCATAAAAAAATAAGAGTTTTGAGTGACACTTTTAAGTAGAGTGTGCTTGGGGACAGGTATTCGGACTCTCAAACATTTCCAATTCTTTTCTGATCTACTATTTGTTTGGGTTCATTTTAAAGCCCTTCGTGTAAGAAAATTTTATTTTTGTACATAGAGTTGACACAGGGATGGCGGCCATTTTGAATTTCGGTAAATCTTGGGTTATTTCTTTCTCTAGTACCAAATTTGCACGGTGACCCCTAATTTTTATTCTTGATTTTGAAAGAGAATGGTTGAAAGATTCCTTGAGGAAAGTTTGAGCAAAAGTTTAAGTCTTTCACTGTCGAGACGAGTACTACCTTAAGTCAGATAAAACCCTCATAATCGGGGTCTTCTGGCGTATAAAGTCCTCCCCTATGATATCGTAGGATCGGACTTTGTATACTAGAAGAGCCTTCGTATTTGGGCTTTATCCTATATATGTGTATCTGTGCATTGATTGTTGTTGTTTTGAACAGGCAAGGCTCACTGGTTCGAGTGTCATGTCGACATATACAAAAGTGCAACAAAATATGCACGATCACATGATAAAATTGTCAAATAGGATGGTTCTGCTCGGAAATTTATCCATCCTGCTAAGGCCAGGGCATTTTCCTGAAGAAGAAAAATCATCATGGACGACATTTTGCATGCATCTTGACCTTTACTTTGCCCCCAAGAACAAATAAAGGGTTAATGTTTGATCATATTATTTTGTCTACTTATTGCACACACGCTACGTGACTGCGAAGGCATTTACGTTATTATTGCCTGTCTTTAAAATAATTACATCTGACGAGAGTGCTTTGACTTTTCTTAAACTTCTTTCATGTGGATATGTCTAAAACCGTCTATATGGGCCCCCTTGACCCCTCAAATGACAATTAGTATGGAACATCTTCGCGTAACGAAAAGTTCTTATTGGATTGTTGAAACAAGAAGATGACCGTGGCATTTTTCTAAAGGGAATATATTTTGTCATATTTTGTTAAAAGAATATGCGAAATTTTGATTAGTCGATTCACAAGTCATTTTCTTTCGTTCTTCTTCAATACCGAATTTATACATTCATATGCTATTTATGGGGAAGAGTTGCTTAAGCCCCTCCCCAACAATTTTTTCTTACTAATAGGTAAAATATACAACACTTTTAATTATACTATCTCCAATCCTAATTCCAAACGCCTCCAAAAATTATATTTGATGTGCTTCTTCCAAGGAAAGTTTGCGATTAAAGTGATTTCCAGGAATGAGGGGACCTAAATGAACTCTTGTCGTATTTATGTATGCTAATTATTTAAACCTCTATTGAAAGAGTGCTTTTCTGTTGTATTTAGTATGAGCGTCTTTCTAAGTGTCTCATAAAAATGTTAAACGACAGACACATATTTTTGTCCAGATTAAAATGATGTTTTTATCTAAATATTTTATTTATCTCTTTGTCAACTTCTTTTGTACTTCATTTAGCCATCCAATTCATCTTTATGATTTATGATGGTTTTTATCACAACTGGAAGTTGTGATATAGAGGTGGTTTCAACCGGTGTTTGATGTCGTCCATTTCCGTAAACGACAAAAAGTCAAAAACTGCTGAACAGACTGCGTTGATATTTGATATCAATACATAGACTGGTTCCAAGGTTCCAATTCTGAAAAATGGAGCCAAACGGAGCGCCGGTTAGATAGTTTTTGGAAATTTCTAACCCCCCTTTTTATCTAATTGATTTTAGGGGTCTTTCATATATGTAGTTTTGGAATGTACACCAATCCTGCAATGTGGACTGTTTTATGAGTTGTTGAACAGAAATGAGGTTTTGATGAATGTAGAAACATGCAGGATGGCTGATTCGAAGTATAAGAGATTTCTATGGTCTTTTGGGCATCAAAAGCATTAAAAAAACATATTTCATAGTTTAGATTCTCACTTTTGAGATGACCCTAGGCATTTGTTAAGTAAAGATCCTTGAGTCAATATACAGACTTTGACATTCCAGAGATTAAGTATCCACAACCTCACATGTACAGTCTTTCACTACAATGGTATGGCCCAAACCATTGTTATCAAGGGAGAGTGTGGACCTGTCTACAGGAAATTGGGGTGAACAGGTTAGACAATGACGTTACAAGTTGTAGGTTAGTTATCAAGGTAGCACCAGCATAGAGTCCTGAGCATCTGTCCATGTGTTCTCACAGCAAATTACAGGGAAAAAAATTATTTGAGAAGTTTCTCTCCTTTAAATAGAAGTATATTACAATTTAAACCTGTCATGGATAGATTGCTCTCAAATGATCTGAAACACAGTTATTGCCCATTAGCAACAAATCTATAGCAAGATTTATGTAAAGTTCATGAACTTACACAAGGTATTAGACAAAAGATGACCATGACTTGCTACTTTTCAACATTTATTTCAATCAGATTTCCCCAGCTTAGTGTATAATTTTGTAATCTTAATTACTGTCAACTTAGCTTTACTAACTTATTCATACCTCATTATTCTTACACTACTGTTATACTTTATAACCACAAAATTTCAAGAGATGCATATATGATTGTCATTAACAAACAATTTACAAATATGTCTTCTGCTTTTTCTCCATATACATATACATGTCTCTTTTCTCATAAAAATGAGCTTAAAATCGCAATGTGAAAAATAGTCTTTCAGCTATATGTTGCTCATTGACTTCGTGGTCTGTCTAATTCACAGTGAGTGTGGTTGTTGATAAATGCCGATAATACTAGGCGGTCATTATGTCCAAGCGCCATTGGCGGTATTTTTTAACATAATGACCATAGGTCATTATCACATCTGGAAGTTGTGATATAGGGTTAGCTTCAACCGATGGTGGACAGTGTCCATTTTCCGTAAACGACAAAAAGTCAAAAACCGCTGAACAGACTGCATTGATATTTGGTAGAGATATTCAGACTAATTCCAAGGTTCCGATTCTGAAAAATGGAGCCAAACGGAGCAGCAGTTAGACAAAGATCGTTTTATTTTGTAATAAGGATGTGTGATTTCGTAAAACATAGTCTATTAGCCTGGAAATGTGATTTTTGCGAATATTGCTTACCCCACTGACAAACAGTGTGGTTTGAAAATGGCTGGAATTCGCTACTTCGGGACTTTGTTTTCTGTGTGCATTTACTGACAAACTCCAAACCCGCAGCACCTACCCATTCAGTATTTCATGTACAGGTGTACCCAGAGATAGAGTAGTTTCACAATATGCCAGTTGTGATCAAGTGCCATTGGCGCTATTTTTATTTTTGATTATGGTTGGTTATTGTCGCTGTATTTGTCACTGATTTGTGAATTCACAATATGCATGGTATGGGGTCTGCTAACTTGAAAGAACAAGATGAGTTTCAAAAGTGACAAAGTCATATCCTGAGCCAATGTAAGTGAAATACCAGCTATTGGAAACATTGCAAGGGAGAATGACTTGTCTTGTGAATGCAAACGGGGCTTTTGTTATTACCATGATATTACCATGAGATGCAACAGTGGCAAAGTGAAGCTGCAAAAAGAGAAAAATAAACTTGTTTGTACCATGGCACGTTGTCACTAAGATGATCTGTGATAAGAATATCGACTTGAAAGTATGTAACGTTTCGTTCACCTACATGTTTATTTCTTTTATTTGTGTCTCATGGTCTAATCATTGTCATAAATACTGATCGCCAAAGTTTCAGATTGAAATAAACTTATCTTCATCTTATGGTATGACGTGGATGTTCTTAGTGTGATTGAGGCTGATAAAGATGACATAATTTGTTTAACAAAGATTTACTCGACTTATGGCGTGAATGCCTGCTAAAATTAAACTTTGAGATATTGCCATGAGGAAGTTACATACTGCAGTTTCAAAACGCAATAATGTATTGCTTGAATGCCACTCGATAGATTTCATCATGACATATTGACGTCATAAGATGATGTAATGCCAATGCACTATTTTGCTGTTAGGTGATGAAATAATGTCCGATGACGGTATTACTGTCACGATTTTGCACTGTAAGGTACACACGAAAATTTTGTTATGGTGCAATGGAGGATGTCACAGACAATACACAATCATGCTACCGACTTTCGGAATTTCGACGTTGTGATGACGCAGTAAGTATATGAAAACTTGATCTGCGAGTCTCTCTCATCAAAATGAAGGAAGCTAGGGACCACTTTAACAACTATGCACAAACTGTCACAGCACTAAATTGGTCGACCACGGGCATTTTCGGCGTATATTTGTTTCATTTGATGCTGGAGGCACATCTAAGTCAATCCACTGTGACTTTACAATTTGGTATACATTTTTTCAAATGATATTTATTCTCGGTTATTCTCATCGAAGATGGTGGCAGGGAATACGAGCAAGTCAACCCATCATACGGATTTTGATTCCGGTAGGAGGTATAGTTGGGAATATTATTTCAAGACCCGTTACGCTCCTGGACCCACAGGTTTGACAATAATATTCTTTCCGTGATCCATATAACTTCTTATTTACAGACTCTGAATGTAATGCCTTCTTTAATCTATAGATGTTTTCATGTTCCCAAAGTCCCAAACTGAAAATATTCTACTAATTTCGCCTAGCAGCTACTCCTCTAAAAGTTTCATCAGCACATGAATTCAGGTAAGAAGCCCAAAACGTCGACGTCACAATGTCATAGAAACACATGCACATACGCAATCAAGTGAATGACCAGTTAAGATGTGAAATGACCGACAGGTTGTGAGAAAGTGTGTATGACAAAAAGGGAGACAAGATAACAGTTGCAAGCTATGAGAAGGGAAAGCAATTTTGCTTTGAATATGGTAAGAACAAAGGAGAACACACTATGCTCTCTAACTTCGTCGATATGTGTTGGGAGGTCGCTGGACCGGCCGAACGATGGCGTTGTTGTGTCCTTCAAAATTGAACTTAATTAATGACGCAACCTGCACTCCTACCAACAGTTCACCCGTACGTGGTCGTGTAAGTATCAACATTAACGAGTGCAAAAATTACCTGCCATGTCAGGACAGTTGTAGTACAAATTCTCTCTCTC
This sequence comes from Ptychodera flava, assembly GCF_041260155.1. Classification (NCBI taxonomy): domain Eukaryota; kingdom Metazoa; phylum Hemichordata; class Enteropneusta; family Ptychoderidae; genus Ptychodera; species Ptychodera flava. The sequence goes on from NW_027248281.1 coordinate 4,189,455, forward strand.
TCTCTCTCTCTCTCTCTCTCTCTCTCTCTCTCTGAAATCTAAGATCTATATTTTGAGATTATTCATAGATCATTGTTCGATCATTTGCGTACAGTTTCATCCTAAATAATCAGTTTAACGATTATTTATCCATTTTAACTACCGCTTGCCACCCGATAATTTTTTTAAAATATACTTTTATATAAATGTTATTACATGTATCTCTAATAATTTTCCAATTCGTGATATAATTCTTTCCGCCCAAAACGCCATAGTCTTTATCTCTTTCTTACGCAACTTAATATTGCACATCACCATGGCCACCTCAAGTGGAATATTAGAATGGAATACTTCCTAATTGAAATCTCCCTGGGGAATGAGCATATAATGAAAATAGACATTGGAATGTTTTCAATTAGCATATCCAGTTAGTCCTCCAAGAAAATATTGGAAGGATTCAAAGCTTACATTAAGATGGACTATACTGTAGGTAGTTTGCAAACGAATTTCAATGCTTTGTTACGTGTCTAGCAGTTTATTGACATGCGAGTTCAAAATGACCATAACTGCAAAAGATCTTCGCATTTCACATTATGTTACAAGAAAATTCAACATGTTTTACAAAGATGAGCTAAGATTAATCAGGTGAATTGATTCTGTAAGGAAAATATCGACCCTCGTGAAATACTAGCTTTTTCCTTACATAAAGAAACCATCAAGATTATTGCAAAGCATCGTTCGCGTGGACAGCAAATACCAGAACTAAGGCTCCTCGATAAATGACGTTCAAATATATCTCTTTTTCAAAGTACACTAAACCTGTGTAGCGATACATATTCCCTCTCCGACAGATAATCACCGTACAAATCAGGCGGCGAACATATCGTATAGATATACATAAATGATACAGAAATTTAGCATTACATAAGTACGAAGTACAATTATTTCTATTTATCTTTGGTTTGAAATTTAGAATAACTAAAGATGTCCGATACGTTAAAAAGACTATCTCCTCTAGCTAGATCTACGATTGACAAATAGAATGTAAAGTTTATAGATGCAATTTATGAATTGACAGAAAATTTATTTGATCCTTCACCGAGATCCTATGCCTATTGAAGTTTGCCTGTAGTAAATCAAGAAGTTTATTAATAATATTTTAGCTTCGGTTAATCTGGTCAAAATCAGTGGAATTTCAAAAAAGAAGCCTTGTGTAACACGTTCGTGGCACTGTCTTCTGATCAGCCCTTGACGTAATAGTATGTTGTTACATCGTTGACAAAGTGTGGAACTCTTGCGTTGTGACCAATCAGCTGTGTTGACTCTCTCATGTCAGCCAATCAGCTGTGTTGTCTCTGTCATGTCAAAATGACTTACTGATATGTTACAATATTCGTTTCCGCTTGATTCTGTAGTTTGCTTTTTTTCATCTTTTATACCCTTTCATTCCTTCTATACCACTCTATCTTAGTAACTATAGCTAAGAAGACATGTGCAAGAGATAGATTATGTAGAAAATATTACGTAGAGCATGCGATCTAACTCTGAAGCATTGTAAAGCGGAAATGCTAATGGTTGGTAAACAACTCGGAGACAAAAATATTACACGTCCTAATCCGTTAAAACTTTTCTTAAAGGCCTGTGTTGGTACCAGATTGTCTCATTAGAAAATTTACCCTCTGGATTACGATTTCAATGGAAAACAAAGGCTATCACAGTTCCATAATCCTCTTACAGACTAGAACAAAGGCGATCCCAGGGATCGCCAAGAGGGCCTTTAAGACTGTGAATCATGTGAACGGAATGAATGGAAGTTGCCTATATTTTACAATAATTTAAAACCTTTTTCCTTTAGGAGACATATCTTATCACGTGACTCAAATTTTCCAAATTAGAACAGGCAAAAACGAATGAGAATCTGTTTGCTGAGTATTGTAAACTCATGGTAGACTAGAAGTCAATATACTGCTCTCCACGATTTATAGATTGGCCTTTGCAGGGAAAAACTGTACCATACCCATACGTTAAAAAGCCAATGCTGACACATGACCTCCGTCGAAATATCTGTTCTTCGGAATATCACAGTCTTAATATGTCATTCACGATTGTGTTCTTCGACTCGTCGTTTGTTACTGTTATTAGATTGTTACTGTTATCAAATTGTTACTGTTATTAGATTCTCTGCGTATATATCATGATGTATCCATCGAAAGCTGTTTCTTCCAGTTTGCTTGTATTTAAAGATATTTTGGGTTCTTAAGCATGTTGAGGTTATCTCCATTCATTCTTGCAAATGTCCACAAATAAAAAGTTATATTGACTCGTCAATTGTATTGAAATGAGGACTGGACTTCCATCCGAAGTGTCACGTGACTTGTACGTGTTCTCAGAAGGGTAGAGTAAGACGTGAGGTGATTAGCTTGTTTCTGACTCCAATGGTGCTTAATAAACGTGACAGGCGAATGAAAAATTACGAAAAAGTGACCTGAATTTTCCAAAGTACGTTCAACAGAAAAGAAGCAGAAAAGAAGTGGAGAATAGACAATGATCGATAAGAAACCCATCGAGATGAGAGAAAATTTGGTAGGAAAAATAGCAATGCTCTGTTCCGTTGCCGACACTTGTCAGGCATTTACCTTGTCGAATAATCAAAATGAGACATCCAGACTTTACACAGGCGTGACCTGCGACTCTATAACTATGCTCCTACGATCTAAAGACAGACAACTAACACTTTGTAGTAGTTGTACCGACATGTCTGAGGCGTTCACATCATTACTATTAAAAACAATCACCTGCCAGATCAAGGCAGTTATAGAATCCGACTTCTTTCTCGCTTTTTCTGTCTGTTCGTCTGTCTGTCTGTCTGTCTGCCAGTGTCTGTCTGTCTGTCTGTCTATCTGGCTGGCTGGCTGTCTGATCTGGTCTCTCTGTCTGTCTGTCTGTACATGTCTAGCTGTCTGTCTGTCTGCCTGTCTGGTCTGTTTGTCTGGCTGGCTGGCTGTCTGCCTGGCCGGTCAGGTCTGTGTGTCTGGTCTGCCTGCCTGCCTGTCTATCTGCCTGAGGCTGTCTACCCCCCCTCTCTCTCTCTCTCTCTCTCTCTCTCTCTCTCTCTCTCTCTCTCTCTCTCTCTCTCTCTCTCTCTCTCTCTCTCTCTCTCTCTCTCTCTCTCTCTCTCTCTAATTTATGTATTAATACATACACGTACACAATTATGGCATATTATTCTCTGTTTTGAGAGGTCATCTACAGTCTTATTATGATTTCAATAAACAGTTTAACTTCTTCTATTTCCAGCCCAATGATTTTGTTGATATTTTATATGGTCGAATCTTTTTGAATTGATAACTTTCCAATCATGAACCCATTTTTCACATAAATTGAGTACAAAAAAAATTCAAATGGAATATTTCCAACTTGGAATCTATCTTTTTGGAAGTGTTGTAATGTGTAATTTCAAAATAAACCATTTACAACGAAATTTTTGAATACATACATTAAATGGACAAAATTCCTGCTCTACTCAAATATGCTTTTTGATGTGAATTATATTTTGCAGATTGGCCACATATTTGCAGTTATTTGATAAGAAAATATTTCACTTACAATTCATAAACAACCTGCCCGAATCAGATGCAGCATTATGTAATGATTTCGACATGCATTGGCCATCGTTTTGAAAATGAGTAAACAAAACCACCAGTCGATTTATTCTGCAAGTCTTCACGAGTTCAATATATAATGACAACAGAAAGGTATGAAATCTACCAACACCTGTTGACATTATCTCGTGTAAGTCTGTCAATGATGCATAAGTCGATGATGGCGCATTATCCTTGAAAAGTGAACAAGACAGAGTTACATCTGACATACCAAATTAGTCCTCGAAGAATTTTAATTGGCTGTCGAGCCTTGTTTGCCTAAAATACCGCCGTAGCCAATTTACACTGATCTTTAAATTATCTCAAAATCTCGCTGTGTATTTAACCATCTAATTGACCAGTTTTTTTCCTGCAGTCTCACCAAATGCATATTACAAACGGTCTTTGTCTCGGCATTATTATTCTAAGCAAGTTAAGGAGCATTATACTGATATATTACCATTTTATCACAACCGAAACAAGTTCTCATCCAATAAGAGCGACATACTGCAATAGGTGTGTACGCTGATGTAATATAATTGGCAATTTACGATCCGATCAGGAGTCCATAAAATGCTTCACAGAGTCCGCTTACATGTATTTGATGTATAATACTTGACTTGGCCACCATGATGATGTAATGTACTGAACAGCAGCCTTCGGTGTGTCTCAGCGTATTCTGTGATGGCAGGTACGTGCACAGCGTGGCAGTGACTAGATTTAGCAGGTATGAACCCTAAAATTGATACATATCTATGTGACTATTCACGAGGTGTACTAGTGGCCAGATATGGCAGGAATATCAGAGAGGTACGACTGTTATATAAATTTTAAGGAGGACTAATCATAATGAGATGAAACACAGCAATACAAAATCTTCTGCGATGTGATGACATGGGCCACGGTCGCTTTATCACGTGATAGAGGGACCGTGCTTGGGCATACAATAGAACGGTGGGTTTACTGACGTCAACTTGAGAAAACACATGATGTTAAATCACAATGGTAGGCTAGAGGGCAGTTATGTTCCTCTCGATGTCAGCGAAAGTCACACAAACCTAGAGATGCCTTCTGTGGAGTGAGTCAAAACACTCTATGGGTTGATGTCGATCATTGAAAATTGGGAAAACTTGTCAATTTGGCATTGAGAGTTTGAACTTGCCCTTGTGTCATAGCACGAGATAAAGCGATCAAGACCAGATCAACATTCACAGATATTTCAGCCAATGATTGCTTATGACGTAATATAAATTGAGGAGGTTGTATAGGAAAAAATGCGAGACTGGAGCGAGAAAATGAGGCTTTCTCGCAATTGGTGAGAATCTCTTGTTATTCTCACTGCATACTGGTGAGCAGTGAGAAATGCACTCCTTGGTGAGATAATAGATTCTCAACGGTGAGAATGGAAATTCTCACCAAGCACTGTGAGAATGGTAATTTTTACGGTGAGAATGAATTATACTCATCATTCACTGGTGAGAATCAACCCGACTCTTTGTTCACTGTTGAGAATTAACCAGATTGATTCACATAAGTGTATAACAAGCCTTGCCGATTCACACCAATGAATGGTGAGTCTCGTTGATTTTCACCGTAAAAATTGAGTTATAGCACGACCGTATGATCATAAGACAACAGTGAGTTTGACCAGCGAGAATATTTGCACTTGAACCTGCTGATATCAACATCTCACTTTCGCAGAGCTGTCTTCTGTATCAGAGTTGAATGAAGGTGTAACACGAGTTCCAGGACAAGAGTTCATGAACCATGACCTCCGAGTTCGCAACCACGCCATAATGCTTGGAGTGCAAGGTATGTTTGCACAATTTCAAAGGTTACGTTACCTGAGAAATATTGTAAGGCGTGTAAATTGTCCCTGTGAGCTACGGATCACAGACTGAGCAAAAGTTCACAGATTTATGTCATAAATCATCTGATATATTTGTGTACCAAACATGTTGTATCAAGCTATAATCACTCAAAAATGTTTGAAATTATCGTTGTTCTTTAAATTACGGAGCTACAACCACAGTCCCCTGTGATCTATTCCGCTCTTGGACTATGCGCCCCATAGACGTGTCATGCATACACACGTCTACGGGGCGCATAGTCCAAGAGCGGAATATATCACAGGGGACTGTGCTACAACCTTGTACCTCAGGCAACCTTTGATGGTTACGTGCGTGTAACACGTAAATGTTACTCTTCATCTATTTAAAACTATTTTTACTTCTCCATTAATTGGATTTCATGTCTTTTCTACCATGACGTATAATTGTTTCATCATTATCGAACCAATCACGTGAACAGTACCGTAGCTGTCTTCATGCACTTGATTCTGTCATGACGCAGTACAGTGTGCGTTTGCACTGTACAAAGAGTGCCGGAAACGAAAGAATTACGAAATTGGAAATACCCAACATGATATATTGAGTTCCACGATATCATCAGATCATTAAGTGTCAGCATTTATGTAGGAAGCGACCTCGATAATCTATGGCACGGGCACGGGATGTCACTGATGCATGTCAAGGGTCAAGCTTTATAAGTTCATCAGCCAAACTGCAGCACCCATCAACCAGTGTATATATATATATATATATATATATATATATATATATAATATATATATATATATATATATATATATATATATATATATATATATATATATACATGTATGTATATATAATCAAGCATTAAAGCACCAACAGCGATGGTATATGGTATACCAAGAGTTTGACCAGCACTTCACGACTTATATGTACGAGCGATCGATAGCGAGTGCATATATGAATGAACTGGTATACCGTCGCTGGGTGTGATTTATTGCTATTATATTATAACAGTGTATTTGAATTCTGGGATGAAACGTAAAAAGGATTTTTGCACTTGCCGACAGTGAACGTGTGCCAACCACGGTATATCGCGAATATACCATTGTTCTCGACCAATCAGATCGCTGCATTTGCACCATCGATATACCGGTACGATATAATATCTATTATATTACCATGCCCTGCCCGTCGCATTTTGATTGGGCGAGCTGAACCACGTGACTGACCACAAATACACAGTAATGGTTTGTTTACATGCCCGTGAATATGAATAATAAGATTAACAACTCAAAGTATCGTAACTTTACAGCTAAAATGTAAATCATAATCAATCACAAAATAAAATGGAGCACTTGTAGGTCAAGTTGAGATACTTTTTTTCTGAAAACATCTCCGAATTTGCCAATTTTTTTACAGCGCGCGTGACAGTGCGTCGCGTATTGCTCAGTTTCTGGGGCCCAGTTGTCGTTCGCTCCTGAAATTTTCGGAATTTTGACGGTTTTCTTGGGTTCGCTGATAATATAATGGAAATAACAGACTCCGCTCTGACCATTAACGTTTATTTGTGGGCGCGGGCTCGAGGAAAGCCAAATTAACGGGCTCGGCAAGCCTCGCCCGTTAATTTTTGGCTTTCCTCTCGCCCTTGCCCACAAATAAACGTTAATGGTCAGCGCGTCACCCGTTATTTCTATAGTATATGAGGCACAAGAAAACAGGTATAAATAAGTTTTATTTTTATCGTTGAAAATTTAAAAAATGACATTCCTTTCCTGTGTAATGCCCCTAATTAATTTGTCAGTGTTTATTAGTTCAGCTGCTGTGGACGGAAACGAAGATTTCAGTCATTCAATAAATTAAAGAATAACATTGTGAAGCAATAAATAAATTCACATATGGAGGGCACTTCAAAAATTTGAAAGGTACATGTCGGACGCATTGTCAAAGTTCCAATAAAACAATTCTTTGTTCGTTAGTAAGAAAAAAGACTTACCAAAGTTTGTAGGTATCTAATTCAAGATACGGTGCAATCAGTGGTACGCGTACAAGTGAAAGTCAACAACACCAGATATTATAACATTACGAATTTGCATACTCTGGTGTTAATGTCTGTTACCAACACTCGGCTCCGAAAATTCAAAACGAGCAAAGACAGTCTTCAAATATGGGTTGCTTGAGTTGGCGGTGCTGTAACCTGAGATGACCCATTACGACATCTTCTATTCCCGTATGACGTCACCAATGTGACGTGTTTAGGCGGGGGGGGGGGGGGGCTACTGCTTTTTTCCATGCCGTACTTCCTCATTAAACTGCTGTTTTCTTTTTCTCATTCTCCGAGATTTCCTTTTCCGACTTGTCTTGGATGTCGATTTTACGTTTCCTTGACAAGTTTTTTTTCGCTTTTTCTCAGAATCTGCATCCGGGAAAAAAAAAGAAAATATATCAAGTGTCTTGACCACTCCCTTGATGTAAAATTTCACTTGTTCATATGTATAATATGACACTGAGCTTACTATAGATCAACAATTTAGTTTTGATGTCAGTCACTCTAGAAGTGTTGTATTTGTAAACTACAGAAAAATTCAACAAAGTGCTCAGTGTGGTCTGTTGTATAAGATGAAAAAACGCGGTGAAAAATATAAAATGGCCGGACATTTTGAAATCAATAAAATAATTGTATTAATTCATTTAAAGCACAATCTTAAGAAGTTCAGTATAGAAATAAAATGTCCTCGTCAGCTTTAAGATTTGAAACTTGAGAGTTGAAATAATGACAACACCTACATGCGGATCACTATAATATGTGTGTAAACTTTGCATTTCCACGTTGCACATAATATATCAAAGATTCTGTGTTATTTATTTTTAGTCGTGGTAAAATCGAAACTACTAGACTGAGAATTATATGTACATGTCTTACGAATTCACCTACAGGTAAACTGTAACATACCTTTACGTTGGACGGCCAATGAAAATCTGTAAGTGTCTTCCATCAAAAACGTCTCGTTGTTTTTCTGGAATATCATGGTGTGAATTTCCCAATCGCCGTTGTCATGTTTCCATGATACATCTTCAATAACAACTGTCATTGTATGTTCAAAGGTTCCCGGTCTATAAGTAATACTGTAACAACCAAGGGTGTTTTCTAATTCTTTGCTTGAATTCAATTGTATTTTTAGATCCATAGGCATATTTAGGTTGTCTCCATGTATCCCTGCCCTTGCATACAAGTAATAATTACTTGTAAGTGGGAATGAAGACTGTACTTCTACTTGAAGTGAGACTCTTTCGTGTTCTTGGACGGGAAGAATAAGTCGTGATGTGAGTATCTTGAATTTTGCTGACCCAGTTGGTGCTAGATGGTGTCCTGTAAAAGTCCAGAAGTGATGTACGAACATTATTCTAAATTTCGACATGAATGGCAGAAAATGTATTTCGTTGCAAGAATTCACCAGCGATGACGCTGATAAATGCAACATATGAGATTTAGTTTAATTCATAATTGTCCTGGAAATGATTGTCAGTGATCAATGTAATTCCAAAGTGGGTCCAAATTTGCATGTAGACTGGCCGCAGGTTGTCATAGTTGTACATCGAAAGTCATAAAAAGCTTAACTGAATCAGCAGAGATAAGATGTTAAATTAAAAACCCTAAAATATAATGTACAAAAGTGAAAATGTATCCAAATCCCTAGTTAAGTAATATATACGGAGATCTTCCTGCCGCTACTGATTGCAGGACTCGTTCCATTCGGTACTGAAATACTCGTTACAATGCATCTCAAGTTCAAGTTACCCTACAACTCTTAGGCGTTGCATTGCTTGTACAGATTTTAAAGGAAAAAACCTAGCGTCGTTGCCGTACATAATTGAAAGGTAAGGTCAGCAAGTGAATTAGCATCATGATATTCTGTACACGTTGAAGTTCCGGCCTCGTTTCAAATCCTGCTGACATCGACAGTGCACATTTGTGCTATTTTGATAATTTACAGCCGGATCGTGACCAAGCGTTTACCTATACATAGCATACGGACATATATTACGAGAGTTGACCCTTGGCCTCAAGGACAATCGTCAGATTAGGACGTTTAAAACATCAGTATATCACAGTGGACAAATTTCATTGCGGTCGGAAAACTAACCGATTAGAACAACAATGCCTCAACACGTGCTTATATGGTAATAAACAATAAAACTGGCACAGAAAGCTATTTCATATCATAAATCATTTGCACTGTACAGATCACTGAGGGAGATCTCCTCTACCGCCAATGTACAGATCTAGGCTGATATGCGTCTTGTGCATACAGACCTTCAACTACTGATTAACAGGTGGTTGATTGAATATATGCCCAGCGTATCAGCAACACCTTGTCCTATGATTGTAACGTCACGTGTTCGCCTATCTGTCTCTGATCACGTGCTCTGATCACGTGCTTCACAACACACGTATGTTCTCAGCGGCAGGTTATATTGTGTGTGGTTGGGGAATCCCTTTCGAGAGATAGTCAGGATAGTCCTACTTCACTTCAGATTACTCATACCTGTCCTCAAAGTTTTCAGTTTGAGTGGATGTGAGGCAGTGATCAAGGTATTTGCGTGAGTAGATGGATAAATTTTACCACAAAATAATCCGAAGCAGTGTTTAACATTTACCTGATGTGATTAAAAATACATGGCGACGCCATATCAACCGTGTACAGACCTGATTATGCAAATACAGCCTGTAAAATGTATCAAAGAGCACTTACCACTCAAACGTAGAAGTATTATCACTGACACTACAACGAGATGCTTGCTGATCATTGTGGTATTCAACAAAAACTCCGTCGACAGTTTCAAAGAGTATTCTTACAAACACCTTATTGAAGACCAAACTGGTGACAGATCAGCACTTCGAGAACAACTCGCAAGTTCTGACAAACTAGGCTCAAGATCCATTTCTATTTAACTTAAGTTGTCTGGACGTGGGTGTTGGAAAAGGGGCATGTCCATATGAAGTCATGATTTGGTAATACTGCATCTATTTCATGAATGGAATACCTAACATTGTTCATTTCAATAGACAAACCAAGTTATTCAAATTCATCCACTGAATAGTGTACAAGCCATCGGTCAAGGTAAAAGTTCGTGCATTGCAAAGCCACCCGGCCCTGCTGCCCCTCATTGAAGAGAAATCCAAAATACAGTTTCTAGCATTAAGGTATTAGATAACCACGGTGAGATGGAGTGTTACCGTTTGAAATGTCGGTAAATGTTGAATCAACTAATCATACCAACGGTTTTGTTGTATGTATCTGTGGCACAAGCCATCGGGTTCGTTGTCATGGTTACCACATCAATATTCGGAAGACAGTGAGGATTTAAAAAAAAATCTATAAAGGGAGGAGGAAATGCTACTGTACATCCAATGTATTTCCATAATCAACCTCTCTGAATTGCCTGAAAGGGTTTTGTACTTTTAACTTAAGAAAATGAAGTATTCCAGAATCTCGTAAAAAGCCACATAAATCAACATTTGCATTGCTAGGTATCGTCAATGCAATTAATTTGTTTGTGTGTTCATTGTACTCTGCGTTGAAGCTAAAGTGAACACAAATATTCAGAATATGTGAAGTAGCGTCTAAACCCACCTTGTATCTAGTTGACCAGGCAGTCCTATACGGTATACAATGAATGCAAATTAATCGACTTAGAGACAACACCCTTTATGAGGAGACACGGATCTTGTGAGCGTAAGTTAAGAAGAGATAGGTGTTAATTGATCACACATTTTAGACATTTTCTGATATGAGTAGACCCTGCCCAGGATAAATCACATCAATCAATAAGAAAGATTATCTCGACTTCCTACAATGCAATCTACGCGTTTTACATCGATGATGCAGCATTTTACAATACTATATGTATTCGTGTGTTTTATTTAACAACACCACTTTTGCTTTCAATAAATGTACAATTTCTATAGAGGCTGGGGATTCGAAATTGTCCGACTTACGTAGAATTATCAAACTCATCGATCAGAACCGATAGTGATTTCACTTAAACAGCTGGTTCCAGTACCTTGACGCCAAAAGAAAAAAACTGCAGTGAATTATAAAATTCCACTGCGAGTACAAAAACTGTCAATATATTTACCTTTTAACATATTACAGTAACGTACGTTTGTCTTGTATGTCACAATAACTTACGTCACACATCGGGTCTTTGCAACGAGAAAATCATAGCAGTATTGCATCCTGAAGTTTGTCCGGCAGCAATGCAAACATTGAAGTAGGCGTTGTCAAAAATCGCCTCTCGGTACATGGTACATGTCTAGTTGGCCCGGAGACTGATTTCATTCAACAAATTTCTAGTTACGTATACTGTGATCAGAGTTTTAGCAATCGATAAAGGTACACCCCCTTTCGAAAAGTGCTTTGAAGTAACGACATTTGACGTATATGGGAATCTTTAATCTGTATGTCTAAGCGAATGTTGGAAAGACTGGTCTCGAAAATACATGCTAATATAACAATATACCAAATTTACCAGTATACATTAACACTCATCTATGTCCTCGACTAGCCGTAATAGCAGTGTACACACTAAACCTTAAAGGGGGCGCTGCAGCCAACATAGTGTATTTTGCATATCAAAATCACCGTTTTTGCAAATAATCATTCAAGTTCAATTAATTTGTTAACCCAAGATTAAAATATTGGTTGAGTCCACCTTTTAGCTTGTCAAGCAGTCGTAAGTTGCGTGATAAAGAAGTGTTAATTTATGCTAATGTATGCAAATCACCCGATTTCCTGGCTTCTCTTCTCTCCCAATGTCAAGATTTCAAAAGAATTTAGCTCCACTCTGGCCATGTCAAATTTACTGACGTTTTCACATGTTCTTTAAAGGGATACAGTCGTCGGAACTGCGCTCAAAGGTCGTATTGGGTCCAATGTAAACACTGACATCCAAGGGTACGATGGTGATTGAGGAAAGTTTAAACATGTCTGTCATAATCTACATCGTATAATTTAAATGTTACAGCTATGATGATGAGGTGCGTATAGATATCGTGCACGAAATATATTGTTTTCAAACAAGATATATATAGCTATCGAACAAAGCTACTATTTGTTTGGCAATAAAATTCTTACATTTTGAATGAGAGGTATTTTAATTATGCTTATCATGATTTTAATATGTTTTGAGTGTCAGTCTTTCCACCCATACACCAATACCATTATAGAATGAGGATAGATAATGCAAAATAAAAGTATTTTTTTCCTACGCATACTCTTGTTTCGAGTGAAATATTTCATCTCAGAAAATAGTACCATGTGACTTAATTTAATTTTTATCATTAATATAAAATTGACGTTTTTTACCCCAAATATATACCCTTCATCCTTCTAGTAAATTATTGCTAAACTTTAGATTCTCTGCTTTTTGAAAATATACAGTATGAGGGGGTTTCCTTGTCATCTTAGATGAGAAAGATTCATTTGAAAAAAAAACTGTGTTAGCAACGTGCAGCTCCACCTTAATTGATTGTGAACAGCGTATCAGCCCCTTGCCTCATGATTTGTAAATATCTGCGGGCATACGACACGGATCACATGTCATCTTGGGGATTCCCCCAATAGATGTCACCGGCAAAGCGTACAGTAATTAAGCCTGCTGACGAGTTATATTAGAGAAGACAAAAACCACTGACTGTCAATGCACCACTGTGAATGTAACGATGCAGTCTATGTATAGACTTAATGTATCCTATAAATCTGACTTGAATTTCCAACGTGTAGAAGAAGTAGGCTTTGAATAGCGATAACATCGGTACCACGTGATGGTTAAATGTGTGTCATTGACCTGCCATGGCAGTTCGGCCAGAAATAATATAGTACAGAGCGATAGAACGGTAAACGGAAAACGTTCTGTCATGAACAAAATGAAACTCTGAATACAAGGTTAAGTTTCAGAGTGTGGGTCAAACAAGAAGATTTCAACCCACAATACCGTACAATACAGCTGCAGTTTTAGTAGACTGAACAAGGTTCATGAACACTGTGTCATATAGCTTCGTCTGACGATGGATGTGAAATCCTATACTTAGAATTACTTTATTTTTCATCAATAGAACCATCATACATCACTATGTTTTGTTCTATCCTCTGTTTGTACGTGTGTGGCAAGGTCACGGGGTCATGATAAATACAGCCAGTCTATTCAAAGTACTACAAAGGCGCCAACATTTGCCTATGATCTGTGTTGATTTGCCAATAATCACACCCTCTACAGCCTCTACGGTGGCAACAAGTAAATCGTTATAGTTAGAGCCTATCTAACAAAGACAGACATATGAACTTGAAACGACGGAGGGGCGATAAATGTTATCCTCTTACATGTCTGAGATTGTTCTAATATTTATGGATTTTTGCAAGATTTGCGAACGATTTGTGCAACACAATTCATATTGATACCGAAAACGGACTTTCCCTGCTTCCAAAAACGAACGTATCACAATTTATTCTATCCAATCATACTTTTCGTATTTCATAGACAGCTACTGGTTGATGTCACTGGGGAATCCCCGTTGATATGACGTACAATATTAGCCGGAAGTGTTCAGCCCTTACCAAAGTCCACTTTCTCTTTAAGTATCCAAGTCTTGGTGTTAAGGGAACACAAGTGCATCATTCTGTTCTGTACACTGCAATACTAACTGCTACTATATTTTACTCAATGATGTGTGTCAGCAATTGATAAATAGCTCATTGCTTATCATACCAAACCGTTTAGGTCGAAGCAAGTGAAATAACTGCCCGATGTATCCTATTGTGACGTTCTTTTGAGGCGGTTCTTTAGGTTCTTTTTTGCAGACACTGTTGTGGCGTTATTATCACCGGTCCATGTGTTGAGTTCAAAGGCTTATCTGTTGATAACTTGTGAATTAGTCATTGACAATTAGAGCTTACCTGTCAAAGGAATAGCCAGAGACAAGCTGTAATGGTTGCCTGCACAGCCACACGTACTTCAGCCATTGTACGATCAGATAGCAATCTCTGTTATGTCAGGTGACACCTGTTGGCCAAATAGTTTTATGACAGTGTGCTGCTACTGTAATGTGCACACACTGTAGATTGTAGATGACGATGGCCATGGTGCAGGGGGCTCCCTTAAGTGTACCAATGATCGGGGAGAACCACGCGTTCATTTTTAAAAATAGTTTACGAAGTCAACGACATGTCGCGGTGAAAATTGTCATGACGCATAAGAGAAGCTGGCTAAAGCTCCGAGCCCTCAACTCAGTGAGGTCAAAGCTCCTAGCCCTCAACTAGGAAAGGTGAAAAATAATCATAAATGGAAAGTAAAAATCATTGTAATAAAAAAAATCGTTAATCAGATCAAATAGTAATTAAATAGATGCGCAGGTGCTATAACGAATGCGGCAGGTGCTATTAACGACTACAGGGGATTTTTAGCAAGTTAATATGTGATTCTCTATTTCCTGCTTTCAAAATAATCTCAAGGTAAAAGCTATAAAGACTCGGAGGCAAATATCTGCACATCCGAAAATTGATTATTAAGAGGTTGTCGGTACGGAAAAGATTTGAAAACGTTCTTTTGCGTCATTTATAGACTAGGCTATCAATAGCAATAGACTAGGCTATCAGTAACAATAGATCTAGACTAGACTATCAATAGCATGTTTATAGACTAAGCAATCAATAGCATATTTATAGACCAGGTTATCAATAGGTTATAGGCTAGGCTATCAATAGCAGAAGGGACGAAATCAATAAGATAGACAGAGTTTGGAGGGAAAGGAAATGCATATAAGTAACGAAACCTTCACTGATATATTGGGTACACGGACTTCGAAAGCCATGTTTATTGGTGGTTAAAGAGCAAAGATATAATGACCTTTTCAGTCTACGATATAACATTTCATTTCTCATAAATACAAACAACAAAATCTTTCTCCCCTCTGTGCAATCCATCTCTTATTGTGAAAGGAGAAATGCTGATTCATCATATTTGCTAAGACCTTTTTACAATCACATTATTTTTATGTACCCTTCATTGCTCGGTTAGCAACAAGCATTTTTTTCATGTTGTTTTAATAAAGTGGCTTCAGCTTTATTCCGAGCATACTGACAAAATGAAACACGATTGGAACTAATTTGGGATAATTGGATGGCGAAGTAATGTCGTTTTAATTGCAAATGATTCGGTTTTCTTTTTAAGTTATACACTTGTTTTTTACGAATAATTTGTAATATAGCAACATTCAGCTATATAGCACCTAACTCTTTTGATAACTTTGAAAAATATTAAGACGCAATTATCCAAAATTAGTTCCAATCGTGTTATGAGTACAACTTTCAAAGGAGAACGAAGAAATAAAATCACACAAACAGTCAACGTCAAAAACCATTAACGCGAGAATAAGGCATTTAGGACAGCCGCTGTAAAGAAATGTTTTGGAACTGTATGTTGCAGATATAACCATGCTTCAGTCTTAATCAGCTCATGATATGCTTGAACTGAAAATATCATTATAGTGTGTGAACTGCTCTGTGAGCTGCATAAAATAAAATGGTGTGAAATATTTAAAAATAAGTAAAAATAAGTGGTAATTCGACTTTTCGCATTACATTTCTTGTCAACCCACTGAAAAATATACAATTCAAAGAAAAAAAACACAAATTGGCCACCAATGTAAAGAGCAGGTAAAAGTGTCACCTCTTTGAGAGAAGATTATTATACGAATTTTGTTTAATATTTCATTTTGCCTTTTATACTGTTTGTACGGCTCTGTTATGTCTCATTGGATTCGGATGCCGAATAATACCTTTGGTATGACGCGATTGCGGACGGAATGTCCAGTAAGGGCGCTCTTCGGTAACGTAGAGGAACCGTCGAAAACGACGTGGAAGAAGGGAGTTCAGGTAAAGCACGTAAAACATATTTAAACACTGATGAGACACAGATTTCTTTGGAAAATGCTTCATGAGAACTCAATTTATTGCAGTGAAATGTCCATACAAAGACAATATATTCCAGCAACTCCTGGTGTTGTCAAATACTTTTACAAGAGATATGTAATTAAAGCTATATGAGCATTGAAATTGTAGTAGTATTCGCCTCAAATCTTGGCAACAAGTTAACTTAAAATGACGATCCTTAATCCTGGGATGATCATTATTTGAAATGCTGCTTGCCAGACGATTGAGTCACGCAGTTGAAGGGGAGCTAATGGATGTCAACTTATGCCTTAGTATGACTGAATTTATTTTTGTATGATTTGATTTCTTTTTATTACATTTTATTTTATTCCATTTTGTTTATTCTTTATCTTATTCTATTTCATTTTTGAGCACAGTGGCTTCGTTTTTTTCAACTCACTATTGCAAAAAATCTTTTTAGCTGTGTTTCAGCCCTGTCCCATGCGTTGGCGATTTGTTATGAAATGCTGTTCGTCATTTGTACCTAACTCAGCTGTAATATAGTATACACACAGAGTAACATCCATGTCTGACTCAGCGAACGGCAAATACTACGGCAAATATAATAAATTTATTCCTTTCGTTGGAGAGCTTGGACAGTCTTTGCCACCAAGTCATAATTCAAGAAACACAGCAGTGTGGAACATTGTGGAGAAAACCGATAGCAAGTAAGGTCTTTTCAAAGTACAAACGTTGATAAATCACTCAAAATGAAGGTTCTTCATTTCTCAACTCTAGGGATACCAATGTCTGAACTATTTTGTCTTCGACCTTTGCCCTTTCTCCTTGTAACGCCCTCTTTCGGCTTTCTGTGTCGAATATTAGACTTTTTCTCTTTTTCACGTTTATAGAGAATTTGACCGAGCCATTGGCTTTGAATGTGAGCTTGCCTTTTTCTTGGGCATGAACTTCCAGAAGGTAATCACCGTCGTCATCGTTGGTGGCGTTTTTAAGAAGAAATGTAATCTCCATTTTCAGGTTTTTCTTCTACTCACCTTTATGCAATAATTTCCCAGACAGTTTGGATGCATTTCTGTGGTGTGTCCATGAAACTCGTGCATGATTTTTGTTTCTTTTCCGTTGTCTTCGAAACTTTTATTCTGAATTTGTAACTTTCTTCACACAACCGACATTTCATGGCAAACGACAACTCGACAGGGTCACCCCGGTAGACTTGGAATTCAACGCTGTCAAATGTGATATTTGCAACAGACTGCGAGGCTGCATAGGAGACCAGTCCTAGTGGAAATACAGGAAGAAAAGTATGAAATAAACTCGACAGTTCATTACCATAGCTTTGTAGTAGTAAAATGTAAGGTGACACGAGGTATAATAAGAAAAAACCGTGTTCACGACCGTAATTCACTATAGACGTGCTGAAATTCCTTAAAGGGGCAATTATTTGTAGTAGCCAATGTACGGTGAGATAAAAAACCCAAAAACATTGTTCTTGGCCGAGAAACGTAATTGACTATAGACATGTTAAAATTACGCTGACATGTTTTTGCCTGAATTTACATGTACAGTGTATGTTCAGCCATGCATGACGAATTTGAATTTTGGAACTTGATTTTTTTTGGTACAGATCGTAAAATGTTTAACCTTGTTGCGAGCAGAGTCGTAATTTGTGCACAGCTGACCTGTATTTCAGCAAGATTCATGTAGTCAAAACGCAAAACTACAGTAACTTTTCATATCACACAAAATTTATGGAAAAGGCTCCAAAAAGAGCGACGTTGTCCCTTCAAGCTGTAATTATTACACGTTTTTATGTCCTATAAAGCGAATATGTTGCACTGTTATTCTTTCTCGTCGCAGCTGATGGAAAGTTACTTCTATATTCGGATATAAAAATAATGTTTACAGAAATATCTATACCATTTGCGTCATATTACATTGTTGGTGGGAAATTCCTGATTTCATTCGACAGGAAGTTACAGGCTTTGAGGAGGTTGCCAAATATCCATAAATACCGCCTACGTATGTATGCTTACCTAAAAACCATCAATTTCTATTTCCGCATTTCTTGTTATGTGCGTAATTTACTCTGCACTTTTGACTTTACTCAACTTTGACCCAGCACCCGTGCTGAGCTACACGGTAGCCTCGGACGTAACAGGCAATAAATGAACTTTTCTAGGAGTAACACACTTGACAGCATTCTGAATACCCGTACCACTGTAAAACAGTCAATGTTGTAACCTCGAAATGAAATTGCATTGTGTATTTATATGACCCATTAAATTGGCTATAACATGTCCTCAAGCAGGGGCACTATGGGGAATGAAATATGTCCGTGACGTCATTGTGTCGAGTACATTTAGCGGTTATTGTTATATTATAATTTAATGATTTGCTATTTTTATTGTTTGAGGAACTTACCTATGAGGACCGTGGTCAATAAAGTTGTTGTAATACGCTGCGGTCTTGTCATACTGACAGCTCACATCGCAATGTAAAATCCTGTATAAGTCGACACAAATGACCAGCGCTGAGGACGCACGTATGGAGGTTACGAAGTTTGAGCGTCGAAGACCTAGAGTACACATTAACAGGAACCCTTCCTCTTTTCGATGACACAATTACAAGGAGGGTCAGGTTGACCTGAAGACGTCCTAAGGACGAGTCCTGTGAGGACTTTGATGTTGTCCTGCAGATTGCCAAAATCCCTGTGCACCTATGGCTGACTTATATAAATCGATAGCTATATCCGGGATCATGACCCCGTTATCACACATAATCATTAACTTAACAACCGTTGCGTAGCGGTTGCTTTTACAAGTATTTCTGCATGCCCTCTATTTCTACACGTACCCAATGACAGTCACATCGCGTATCAGCCCAGGCTGTCAGAGTCAAAGCGCGTTCCGATCGGTCACTGCACTTGGTAAGGGATGGACCATTAGACCTGGGAGGGGGGGTGGTCACAATGAAATTGTGAAAATTTTTTTTTACTATTGTAAATTCTGAAATTTTTTTTTTCCAATTGAGATTACCTGTGCAAATTTTTTTTTTCAGAGTAAATTTTCAGATTTATAATTTTTTTTTAGTTCGTCGCTGTCTGCCAAGCACCACAAGCGGCCTCGCAAGTGGTCACCGGGGGGGGGGGGAGTCAGGAGAGGGGTGTCCCCCTGCTGCTGTTGGAGCTTTTGAAAAATAGAGATTACAATGGTGTTATTTGGTGGCACTTGGGGAGTATTTTTGTGGGGGGTGGTCAGGAGGGGGGGTGCCCCTCCTGCCGTTGGAGCTTTTGAAAAATAGAGATTACAATGGTGTTATTTGGTGGCACTTGGGGAGTTTTTTGTGGGGGGTGGTCAGGGGGGGGGTGTCCCCTCCTGCTGTTGGAGCTTTTGAAAAATAGAGATTAAAATGGTGTTATTTGGTGGCACTTGGGGAGTATTTTTGCGGGGGGAGGTCAGGAGGGGGTGTCCCCCTCCTGCTGTTGGAGCTTTTGAAAAATAGAGATAAAAATGGTGTTATTTGGTGGCACTTTGGGAGCATTTTTTCGGATTACACATCTTCCTCTGAAACATGGTCTTCTTGCTCCTCAGTAGCTTCCTATAGTTTTGAAAATTGACTATTTTGGTTTCCTGGCTTCCCTTTCTACTGCGTGGTGAAATGGCTACATGCACCCCACCAAACATCATGCATATCTCATGATTTACAATTGATTTTGACAAGCTGAGAAGCTAAAATAAGCTAAATAATATAGTTAAATTTGCATATTTGTGTTTTAGAGCAATTGTTGCCCTTTTTTGATCAAAACATCTATTTCTCTGTAGCAGCATGTCTAAATTGATTGGATGTGTATAGATGTGTTGAAATTTCAATATTTGTCTTTTTAGGGCAATTTATGCCATTCATGGTCAAAAAATCTGTATTCTCTGAAAGGGCTTGTCCAATTTCTTTGAAATTGCTACACAAAAACGATTATTCATGCAGATTTATTCAGTATTTGCTATCAAGAAACTTTCAAAGTTCAACCCTTTTGTGTGTTTTTGTGTTGGGATTAGTTGGATAGATGGCATTCTACGTAGTGTATTGTTGAATGTTAAAACATGTGTTGCTGTTGTTTTTTGAGGCTGTTTTTTGAGAAAAAAGAATTGAAAATGCCTTTTTAAAAGCAAAATAATACATAATGACTTGATATGTTGTTTTATCATTATTGACGTGTTTCTACTTGTTCACCCATTCTTGCATTCATCATTGCAATAAAATGCTGTGAAAAAAATGAAACTAATGTGGCCTGCATCTGTTTACCTTGATCTTAAAAGGCAAATACAACTTTCTGTCTTGACAACCATACCATAGTTTCAATGTTTTACTTAGTGTACCTGCTTGGTTTGTACGCAGGAAACAAGTAGAAAACAGGTTCTATAATTTCATAATTTTCAAGTGATCAGAATACAAAAGTCCTGAAAAGATAAGATAATCACAACTTCCAGTATAAGGGATACAGTCACTCTAAATGTATAAATTAAAATTAAAAATGTGCCGGGAGGATGTACTAAAAAATACAGAAAGTTGCTTTCTGTCGGTAAAATCTAAAAAAAATTCAAAATTTTAAAGACTTTTGCAGATTTTTTTACGCCTTTGTCTTCTTATTTATTTATTTTTATTTTGCAAACTAGTTTGAAGATTTTTTTTTCCTAACTTTCTGCTCTGAAAATTTTTTTTTCTGTTTTTGACCACCCCCCTCCAAGATCTAATGGTCCGTCCCTAAGCGCCCCTCTACTGTCTGTCACGTGACCTTCACCAAACGTAACGCCTCGTTCTCGCCTAGTCTCTCACGGCGACACTACTACATATGCTCCACAGAAAACATGTACACCCGACACGGCCCTACTGGTGGATAAGGGATGGAATGAGTTATTTGCAACCTAAGTAATCACAGTTACATTGTCAAAATAACACAGACATGATCTTAGATTGCTAAATTAATAAAATACGTGACTGGGAAACGTGAAGATCTAAAGCTAACAAATTCTTTCAGTTTTAGCGTGAATGATTTTGTGCCAAATTTTGATGATATTCAATTAGTGAAAGGGAGGGGAGATAAAAGTTTATCGTTTTAATTTGGCGACATCTAGAAGTGGCCATAGATTTAGATTGAAGGCTCACTCAGTCTCAGATCTGGAATGGAATTATTTCACTGTGAAATGCTATAAAACGATGAACGATCGATCTTTCGATAAGTCCTCAAAAAAATCGAAAAACGTTAATTGTACACCTATAAAGTGTTGTAATTTTCAGGTCTCTCAGTATTTTCAGGTATATGACAAGAGAAACAGTTTCTGCCTGACATTATTTTGTCCTATTTGCATCATTAGTAGACTTTGTGAGGCATCTTCAAAATGACGAAACCGTTCCCTAACGGTATAGATACCTTCTACAACACTTACAGACACAATTCAAGGAATGATGATACACTTTTTAAACGTATGTCAGAACCCAGCAAACTCCAAACCTTGGAGTGGAGTTGGGAATGATTGATCACTATAAGTGCTTCATAGTATTCTTTTCATTCGCAGGGAAGGGTACATGGAGACCAACTCGGTGTAGGAAAAGATATCTTCAGATATTGGTGGCATTCCAACAGAATTTGACGAGAGGACAGGATGGTTAAGATAAATTCCACCCATGTACAAATTTAAATGGAATTTACATCGCAATAAAAAGCTGAAGGGATACATCATGTTGAGAGCTGATGCATTGAGCTGTTGTGACAGGTGGTTGTTTTGACTGAATTTTGATAGGGCATGCATGGCGATGGACGCTGAGGGCGCTGCACAGTCGTGAAGGGCAAAACGATGAGTATGACCATTGTGCTACTTGTACCTCCATGGGACGATGGTCGGCAGTATTTTCTGCCATTGCGAAACACTTTACCAATCTACGGTGCTGGAGGATCCAAGCTTCGTAATTGCGAAACTAAGAAATATACCCGATGGGGACGTTGAGGAATGCAGCGCCGAGCGGATCAAACGCGTTTTCCTCAGAAAGACATCAATATCGTGCGACAGAATTTACCAGCAGACGCCTGTTGGGATAGATGTCCTCCTTCAGAAATGAATCTTGACCAAAATAGCTTTCAATGATAACAATTAAATAAACACCAAGGCAAAACTTCTGACAATGACAACACTACACTACACGGTGAAATATCTGTCCCCTACGGCAGTGGAGCGGAAAGACTATGCATATGTGCACACTGCATTTGCTCGCATCATACGCAGGAATACGTTCCAGTCGCTTCAATACGATACATTCATAGCAGAGTAGCACATGTTATCTGCATATTAGAAAGAACAGGTGTCGTATTAAAGCGCAGTGGTCGTCGCGCTGCGCATGCTCCTGAGGGGGTCCCCCCTTGTTGACAACATATCCGAGAATGCCGCATGAGGTTACAGGTTGATTATTATGTTTGCGATATTGCCGCTGATATGGCGGCTGATTTGTCACAAGCATACCAACTTACCAAATCTAACACGCAATAAAAGGTCAATTAATCTAAGTTAAATATCTGCTGAATATTGAACAGTAATTACACGCTGGATTGAGATCACATTTGATCATGATTTTCTTGAATCAGTTGAATGGGGCTCGGCTACTGTTATCGCTCGAGCCATGGAGCTAAACACTTACCTGTACGCGTGTATATGCAAACAGACTATCAATGACCGGGCTGTAGTCTACGACATCGCTAGCAAGAACGAGAGCTTTCATTTCAAGAGGCCCAACAGGAGTACAATTGACAATAACGCAAGCTACAGAAATCTACAGCTGTCAGAGCAATGCCCGCTGCAGCAAGAAGCATATGTTCCGTGGTCTGCATGAACGTCCGTGTCAAGAGAACCGGGTATATGGCGCGCTACACTTGGCTGCGGAGAATCCAACTCCACTATGAAGTTTACCCCGTTGAGGGGTGCAAACGAGAATTCCGAGTATACAGGTATCAAGTCAAGCGAAGGACCTTTCATAGGTCTTCTTGTTATATGGGGGTTATTTCATTTGAAAGAGGATTCAGACCTACCCGGCAATCAGGAGGTACAACAACGAAGTTTGCGTAGCACCGGTAGGCCTACACTAGCCACAGGCGGCCCAAAACTATTACTGAGTTTTCTCACTGTTATCATTTTCTCTCCTTTTCTCCATGCTCTGACTGATCGTAGTAAGTAAAATAAATGACTATATAGCCTAACTTATGCCTCTTGACTCTTTATTTATTTTACACCCCATTACAAGGACGTTTATCTCTCATATACACATCTTATAATTAATTAGTCAACACAACTAATTATGCTAATCCGGGGACTTATCAAGGGTTGGTCAACATTGCAAAGATAGAGATGTAAATGAAACCTTTCCTATCTTTCGCGATGTTGACCAACCCGTAAAATCCCTGACTAACAGTGACAGAGGAAACTGAGAAAAACTCAATAATAAGCTTATTAATAGTGATTGGGCCGCCTGTGCACTAGCTAGCCATTGGATCTCTGCCATGACCTAGCTCTGCATGGCAGGGCTGTGTGTTACCGGCGTTATACGGCCTCCCACCATAACGCCGGTAACACACTGCCCTGCGCACAGAGCTAGCCATGACCGTGCACAGGATCTCTCAATACGTCCCTATGTGTAGCCGTGCAATTTCCTGGCAAATGCCGCGAAAACCCGCTCGTTTTGTCTATTGTGTCCTGTCATTTGCCTATTTCTTGCCACGTATCACTAGAAGAAGTAAGAAATGGTGATCAACAGTGGGTCGTGGGCCAAGTCGTCGCGGGGCCGGTACGTTGCGCAGCTGGTGTGGGACCGGATTCTCTTATATCCGTGTACTCCCTTATCGAAGCAACAACATCTCCCGTGTCCTGCTCTGGCTTGCCGATCATGGTCTTGAGTGTAATTTTGTGTTAGGCATTGTTCTATTGTTCTTGTTGCTGGTCTATATATATATATATATATATATATATATATATATATATATATATATATATATATATAATATATATATATATATATATATATATACACATATATATACACACACATACACACACAATATTGATCATTTTAGTGATGTATGTTTACTGTGCTGTAAATAGCATTGTGTACAACCAGCGTGACCGCGCGCGATCAAACACACTCGTTCATATATGCAGTAAACTCAGCGACATAATGTGCCGAGTGTAGTGTCTCAATGTTCGTCAGTAGCCTTACATGAGTTTATAGACAGAAATACACCACTGAAGTTCGTTTCCGATCTTAATATTTTACTATTGCATGATGTTGAGTCTTACAAAGGCGTTAACAAAGTGAGGGACCGCTCCCATCTCACTCCGATTGAAGTAGAGAAGACTTATGTTTACAAACATTTATGTTTATCAACAAAAGAATCGCGCAGGCGCAGTGCGACGACCACTGCGCTTAAAGTTACGCTGGGCCATGTTTTGCCATTGTCGTAAAAAATCAAAAGAGTTGATATAAAGTAGGATGATTCACTACATCCTCAAATATTACGGCTGAATTAGACACTCATGTTTACGTTGAAGAGGATCGAAATTCAAAAAGCTACAAGTTTGCTTGAAAGGAAGTTCCTGTTTGACTTCCTGTCCTTTGCAGATGGCGATGCTGTCTCGAGACGTTGTTAGTAGAACGTGCTTTACAAGCCAGAGGTGGTTGGCTACTCTTGTATGTAGTTGACTTACTAACTCCAAAATTAAATTTTCATATAGCAATATTTTCGAAATCAGCCTGGGGTAGACAGCTAGTGTGCAACAGCAAACGTATTATTTTGTATCCTCCATTTCATTTCTTTGGATATCGGTCTCAAGGACTTGAATACACCTATGCCTTAATCACACATCACGATTCCACTGCCCGGGTGTCACTTCCGTTTGCCGTGCCGCGAACATAGACGCAATACATTGTGCCATCCTGGAAACTGAAGTCAGCATTAAAAGATGACGTGGACATGGTGGACGTGCATGGGATAATGTGAGATGACTAGGGACCGTCAATGAACTTGATCAAATTACGTTCATGGTAAACTAGTAAACGCGTTCATTGCGTTTGTCCTCAACCACCCCGTAATGAACTGTTTTGAAGAAAAAAGTCCGACGACGAAATTCTGATTTGAACTTCCGTACAACAAGATGTATTGCTGATATAGGCTACTGACAGTTTTAATTGCTGACAGATTTGTGTGTAACAAATTTTTGGAAACAAAATCTGAACGATGATTGAATACTTGCAGATATGAGGGTTTCATAGTGTAACCGTGGCAAGACAGCATTGTCCAGGCTAATTTACAATCTTTGATCACAGGAAAGAACTCTTCATCACGAGACCGTCACAAACTCCGACTTATTTCCATGGAGCACGTTTACATAGGCCTCTCGCATCACGAGAGAAGTTAGTTGAGCAAAATTCCATTCGAGGCTGTTTGCTCAGCCATTTTACTCTCACATGTGCGGGCGATTTTTCGTGAGTTTTTATCCGTTCGAGCCGTTCAGCAAAGTATTCAACATGTTTGATATTTTTACCTCGCGAGGCAAATTCCTCACCGTGTGCGCCGAAGAAGGTGATTTTCATCATTGCTAAAGCGCGCGTGTGGAGATCACATGACAGTGCAAAATGACTGCCCGCACTACACCATAGCCTGGCCAGTAGCATTGAAAACGCAGTCGCTTGTGATCCGATACGCGGCGAAGGCCGCTGCATGCTGTAAGCATTCGAAAGATAGGCCAATCTGTCACGGTCTTATCTTCCATGTATTTTGACGGCATTTGCTGCAACTTTGCATATATTCTGCCTGCTGTTGTTGATTACTGAAAATTCTACCAGCAAACGAACCAACTTTGATAGAAGTTGGTATCGGTGTTGTGGGTTTTCTATAAATATAGTTCTGTCTCCATTCGGCACGTTGATTAACTTGCCGTTAATTCTCCATTTCATCCGATTTATTCGTGTCTTTATTTTACATCCGAGTACTTTTAGCGTGTCTGCTATGGCACTGTCATCGACAGAGAGAGGAATATCTTTGATAGTTAACCTGATCCAGTCTTCGTTAATGTCTCTGCGATATGGATTTTTACCCCAAAGCTCGACTGCTTTTCCTCTCAATCTTACTCCGTGTTGAAGAAGTATTGCTCTGTCCGCTTTATCATTTAGGTAGAGTCTCCATAAACCTCGTACACTCCGTAATCCTTCCAGGCTGGTCATGGTTATAACTTCTGCAATAGCATTCAGAATTTCCTCTCCTGGTAGCCATTGTTTGTTTTCAGGCGGCAATACATCAGATTGCTTGAGGAAAAGTGGTAAAACAGGGGGCTCACCAGTACTAGTGTTATTTTGATCCGCACTCCAGTCTTTTCTACCACCTGCGCATATGTTGCACGTTCACTTCCCGCCGTGGCCATGATTCTCTTACACACGAAAATGTCCCAGAAAGTCTTCAATTTTAGCTCTTCTTCAGTCATTTTCGTAACACGGACGTAAGCTCTCTAACTTGCTTTGTGTATCGAAGTGAGTTCGTCACAAAAGTAACTCTTTTATGTCGAAAAACTCATAAAGTTCGGAGCGCTCTGGCAAACTGTTCCGTAGACTACAGAACAGGGCGCCCTCCGTCATATTATTTACTTCTTCTCTCTGTTTTTTTTTACGTGGAAGCAAGAGATGATTCATATAATATGCTTTTATGATCAATTATTTGATTTTTTTCTTAACGGTACTTAAAACTTCAACATCGTAGTAAACCTTGCCAATTGGTTAGTTTAACAATCACCCACGTATAGGCGTTGCCCCATGCTTATAAATACAGTGGTTCGTATACGATTGGCTGCAGACAATCTGTCCTACCAAAGAATCGTACCAGCAGAGAGGAGTCTTTAATATTAGCAAAACACTTGATGCTTGAGAGTAGCAAGATGTACATCAGAGAGCTGACTTTCTGTGCAACATGTATTATCTGTGGTAAGTGGCTGGCCATATTTTGGCCATATTCTACAGCTACTATGCTGCATCGAATGCAGAAAACGTATTGCAATCCGAAAAAGTTCAAAGTGGGCGAAGCTCTTAATAACTTTACTTCAATTACTTTATTACATTCATTTGAAAAAGTCTATACACATTCAGCAAAGTTTCATTTTACACGTTTTCTTGTTTAAATATAAAAGCCTTCTCTCAACAAAATTTGAAAAGCACCTTGAAATATATTCTCAAATTTATAGCACTGATGTCGGTGGCGATACAATTTTTAAACTTAATGTTAAAGTCGATCAGAAAATCATGTGGTTCAAAGGGAAATGTCTTATCATAGACATTCTGTGATCGATAGTCGTACTTGGAAATATTAAATTGGACAAAAAACAAAACATGAAGTTGAACGCCTGAATGCATACACTGTGTAACGTCAAACTAAAAAGCAGAACTGATGACTCCAACTTCTTATGACGTACATTTTAATTCACAATAGTCACATGGGCGATATTCAACAAGAGGTAAACGAATATTTGATAGTTAAGAATCACATATCAGTGATAGTTGGTCAACTTTTGTGTTCAAATATTGCTCCCCTACTCATTAGCTTCATTCTCAAAATTGTTTGAAAAATTTGTACAAATCACTGAGTCAGCCACTCAGATATTTTCAGTGGTATCCTTATAGCAATCATCGTAATTTTAATCTCTATCAGAATTGGTCTGGTAAACGTTCAGCCCAGCTCTAGTTAAAATAAATCCCTTCAAAGATTTTAGGTATTTTCAGAAAGGATCACGTAGATTGTCCGACTGTACGACGTGTATTGTATAACACTGTGTTGTCTCACACGGACTGATGTAAAACAGAGAAGTCGAATGATTTATTTACAATGATCTGAAACTAAACGTAAATAATGTTTTCATGGCACTGTTGAAATGTTGCACCGTAAACGTCGTCTGTAAAATCTGTTTTGTCGCCTTCGTCGATTCCATATCTTCAGGAACACCAATGCATTTGAGTGTGTTAAGATCTACACCACATGTAGATATGCGGTAATTTGAGAGAGTGCGTGAGAGAGACAGAGACAGACGCCGAGATAATCCATTTACGTCCACGTTGACAGACGGATATGTAGACAAGTCATTGTGTCCAATTTGTGTCGCCATACCAACAGACACAATGACTTTACATCACAGTACATTCTTTGCAGTTATTTCAAAAACACAACATATCATCCGTTTCATTCTTTAGCTAGTATTTCTTGTCTATTTGTTCACAATAGTATTAGTTTTCATACTATCAATGCTGCCACATAGTGCCAAAGTTACGGATCACCAGCAGATGATCAGAAACGATGACGAAACGGTTACACTGCAATGCATATATTACACTCCAATAGTAGAATATACCAGAATGACGACTGATTGGAGAAAAGTAAACAAGAGCAATCCTCTCTTCACGGTCACATTAGTCACGATTGTCGACTTCAACGTCGTTGGCGTGGTACACCCCAAATATAGTACTATAGGGGAAGGATCGCTGACAATTGAGGAGTCCATTTACAGATGACGATGTAGGCAAATACTCATGCCTGGTTGTATTAAGATTGAAAGAGCCTTTGGAAGACACTGGATATATATCTGAGCACCATTATGTCTCCCTCGATGTAATCAGTAAGTATTTAAATATAAAACGAATCAAAACAATGATGACACTGGTTTCTGTGTTTTGCATATTGCTGTACATATCAGATCTAATGAATAATGATTAATTTTGCATGGTCAAGAAGTGAAATCAATGAATCACTGCAATGGAGGTTTGCTACAAGAGAAGTAACTTATTACCAAAATTTAAAGATATCCCGGGAAGATATCCGAGTCTCAGAATGCTTGACATTCTCCTTGCTCACTGCATGGTAATGGTTGTTAGTCCCCACGGACACCGTCCGGGGGAACTTAAAGGTCTGGTCATGTCCGTGCGTGCGTGCGTGCGTGCGTGCGTCCGTTCTTCGTTCACGCAGATATCTCAGACATGCCCTGGTCGATTTCTTTCAAACTTTGCACAAGGATAGTACCCTACCCCATACAGATGCACGTCGATTTGTTTCACAATGCGATCAAATTTGGCCGTGTTAGAGGACTTTTTAGTTAGAACTTTAGTTACACCTCCACAGACCCCCATGTATAAGACAGTTCTCCATAGACTCCCACGTATAAGGCCAAGAAAAATAAAAAATTAGTTTCTCATCGTATTCATATTGCCAAAAGGATGCCGTGACACAGTTTTTAGTTCCCACGGATGAAGTCCATCGGGCTTAGGCTATAGATTTGGTCATGTCATCAGTTACGCAGATATCTCAGATATTTTGACATGTCACGTGACCTCGGTGACCTTTGACCTCAAATATACATATTTATCCATAACTCAGTAACCACAAGTGATGGGAGACCTTATGACGCCACATACTGTACCTCATTAATTATGTACATATCTAATTTTGAGCGAACCAATAGAGCTAGAGGTTTGATTTTTGGTATATAGGGATAACTTAGCAATACAATTCTTTGTCATGTGACCTCAATGACCTTTGACCTGAAATATATATATTTTGTCCATAACTCAGTAACCACAAGTGGTACACCCTTCATATTTGGTATGATGGGAGACCTTATGACGCTACATACTGTACCTCATTAATTATGAGCATATGTAATTCTGAGCAAGCCAATATCTGATTTTTGGTATATAGGGATAACTATAGGATAGAAGTTTTTGACAAAATGTCATGTGACCTCGATGACCTTTTACCTAAAATATACGTTTATGTCAATAAATAAGTAACCACAAGTGCTATGTCCTTTATATTTAGTTGGATGGGAGACCTTATGACAAACACATGCTTTACCTCATTAATTATGCACACATCTAGTTCTGGGCAAGCGAATAGAGCTAATACAGCTAGAGGTCTGATTTTTGGCATATAGGAATTAATTAGCAATACAATTATTTTTTTAAAATGTCACGTGACCTCGATGACCTTTGACCTTGATTGTACACATATATGCATAACTCAGTAACCACGTACACAAGTTCTATACCCTTCGATTTTGATAGGATATTAGACCTTAAGATGTCACATCTTGTACTTCATTTATTATGCGCATATGTATTTCATGGCTGGCCAATACAGCTAGAGGTCTGATCTTTTTTTCCCGATTTAGAACCATAACTTAGACATGCCTCATGTGTTTCAAATTGGGAACAACGACATAGACCTATGTGCCCATAGATCTCAACATATACACTCCAGTGATACTTCTTAATGACCACATTTCCTGCCCCATCAAGATTAATACTCCTATTACAAGTGGGGACTATATCATTTTCAATGACTTGTTAAGTGTTTTGTGAGTACAAGCTCTTAAACAAGCGCACACAAACTGTACTTTTAGCAACTGTCACTCTTTAGGTCCAAACGGCTTCCCGGGCTCAGTGTACCCCAATCGTTATAATCCAAGGACGTGACATTAGATGCACTTTTGAAATTTTGTCGTAAATAGGACGATTAAAATTTGTTGAACATTTGAAATAGGTAAGCTATGAATAGTCAAGTGGACGGGATGCTTCGACTATGATTCAAAGTAACTTTCAATATATCAATACAAAAGAGATATTGCCTTCATTTCAAGGTTGTAATGTGATCCTCAAACATTGCTGTCAATTTCAGGATGTAGATACAGGGTATATGTACGGTGGACTATTAAAAACAGAAACAGATGATACCGTTTTTCCACTGAAATTTTTTTTGAAATCCCAGGAGTCGATTTGCTTAACTGTGTCTACGCATCATTCAAATCTATAATTATCCAAAGTAAAATACGCCAATGACCTTTTGCTTTCAAGGCAGCTATGTAATTTCTGCAAGTTATAGAATTCCAGAAGGTTTTACTTTCATTCTCTTCGTTGTCGTCATCATCATCATCATCATAATCATCATCATCATCATCATCATCATCATCATCTCGTCGTCGTCGTCATCATCATCACCATTGCTATCATCAGAATAACATCATTAACACTGTTATAATGAATGTTGTCACAATCACCTTCCTTAATCATCACAATATTAATTCTGTCGACTCATGTATGTTTGTTACTTTCAGACAAAATTTCCTTATATGCCAAGGCTTTTGGACAGTCCTCTTCTACTGCCAGTCAGATTAGCATCCAAAACAAACCTAGCATATTTGTATGTAATGCCAGCAGCGTCTATCGTAACACTGAAATTCGATGGAGCATCGTCAACGGAACGAATTCGAGGACGAACTGAATAATATGATTATCAATTCTGAGGAAGAAATCAGTGGGGGTAGAATGGATCTAATAAGTGAACTGACTTTGTTGCCAGACCTGGACATGACAGAAACACAGGATTTACATATGTCATTTCGCGGAAGATGATGATATGATTTTTTCCGATAATGCAACCATACAGGTTCAGATAAAACCTTCCTCAGGTAAAGTTATGTGAAATCATTTTGAGTATCTTTTGATATAGATTTAATGGACTGCTTATAATTCCTACTGAAGTTCATTCAGGGCTCTTGTTTCATTTAGCTAGTATCTAAGACATTTGATTCCAACCACACCCAGAGATATTATTTTTCGTAATGCCCAGTACATGTTCTCTGCTTTCTTTTGTATTCGTTGCCGCATACGCATGCTCGTCGATATCATTTTGAAAGATTGTTATCGTAAGTCAACAATTGCTTTTATTTAGCAAGAGGGTTACTTTTACAGATTTTAAAAATCTGTCAAATAAAGTTGACAATGGCAAAATAATTCTGCTCTCCGTATTTAAACATCTTATAAGAGGAATATTAAAGTGTAGTCCTGGGCAACATATTACTCTTTTGTTCAAAATCCTTATTTTACTTTGACAGGCAAGAAGAAAAGAGATAAATATCGGAAAACAAATAAAAGGCGACGGCAAAGGGGAAAGAAAAGTCGCAGGTGTTGAAAACTGACTGGCAAGTTTAATTTAAAGATGCAAAGTGTTATTCAATGGGACATTAAGATCTGTTTGTTATGCTTACTCTAATAATTCAATTGTTGTTTTAGACATTTCGCCTGGAAAGGTTGACTTTAATAATTCCTCAAAATCCAACTCAAATGGACACGCTCTTACGTCGGTTATCACATTAGTTGAGGCTATTCTATGATCTATGATCTATCTACAACTAATCTACAACTACTACAACTGATCTATCTACAACTAATCTCAATAATTTCTGATGCATGAATCAACAATGTGTCAATAACGAACTCTCGACCCGTTGTACTTTCCATGACATTGGACATTGGACAGTGGGCATTAAGTTGCTGCTAATTATCATGTAAATGAAAGAATTGAATCATTTGGATATTAATATTTACATGAAAAGTACACTGCTAAACATTTAGCTGTGAGATTATTCATTGCTATGTTCCAAATCTACTGCCGCAAGATCATATAGACATACACACATACACATTTAGTATTAGAGAAAAATGTAACAGGGTCTATCTATCTATCTATCTATCTATCTATCTATCTCTCTATCTATCTATCTATCTATCTATCTATCTATCTATCTATCTATCTATTTCCAACCTACTTTGAATTTTCCTCATTCCTTCTTTTAAAAACACCTACCTATGTTTGGTAATTGCCATACATGTATGCGAAAGTTTATATAACGAGCTAATATGGACTTTCGTACATCAGTAAAATTAACAAACAAAATATGTCGTGTTGAGTTTGCTTTTAATCAAGAAGAGTGAAAAAGCGTTTAATTATGTTGCCATTCTCTGAAAATTTCAGAAAATCTCAGACAAAGTAACTTCAGTCCTCGGTAAATATTATATATATCTGTTTGTCAGCTTGAAGAATGTAGATCACATTTGTTTACATGAAATCACTTTTGGCAGTGATTTGGATAATTATGATTGTAAACTTTCTTATTTTGAGTAATTATCACTCAGAAAGAACGCCTGACAAACAGTGAAAAATATACATACAAATATTGTAGGTATGTATGGGTCTTGTATTAGGTCCTTTTAAACTTGACTCCTTGGTTATTCTTCACATCAAAATACTACTGAACATAGACAATTTTTGTACAAACTGTTTAAATTCTGTGCCTCATTGTTACTTTTGTTGAGCACTCTGAATTTTTTAGTATTGTAAACTCATTTTAATTTGACTTTCCGTCACAATATTTATAAACCATTATAATTATTATCATTCTCAAGCCTTCCCTAAAGACTTGGTTCAAGTCGGTGATCATTATCAATAGTTTCTCTTGTGTCTCTCCTATTTCACACAAACCTGTTTGAAATGTTGCAACCTGGGCCAGGTTTTCTTAGCAATTAATGCTTTACTACCTTGAGTCTGTACATTAGTGAGTTAGTCTCTGCCGGGAGAAACCGTTCCCCTCTATAGCATTCACTCCATTCATCGCGTTCACCCCACTCACGCGTTTCACATGAAAACAGAACGCAAATCAGCGTGTTCTCAAACATTCACAAATCACAGATTTGAAGATAAGTCTACCTTCCCTAGTCACATTTGTACTTAAACAAAGACTTTACCGAAATCCAGAGAAATCATTTTATCGTTTGAAAACTTCACAAGGGTAAGAAGAGCATCCTTCTGTTCACCTGAAGAGAAATACCTGGAAAATCTGAACTGAATCGACTGATCAAGTTATGATAATTATAATGTGTCAGCACAATGTTTCAGCAAAGTCGCGATTTTGCTAAAAACTTAGAAGTGGGAAATTGTGTCGTGATGTTGTTCATTTCCAGACCAAAAAGTAATCACCGCTTCATCTCTGCAAACATTGACAGTTTAAAATTGTAAGGTAGACACAACAGGACGACTTTGACGTATAAAATGTGTAGATCAAGACTATTACGGCTGTAGTGATGTGATGTACAATTATGATGTTGTCAGTTTTTGAATGGAAGTCAGACATCACCTCTCTTTCCAGCTAATGAATATATCATAGCAGACATTTCGCTGAATCATGGAACACGATGACCACTGATTTAATCTAATGTAAAGGAAGCAGTATTATAGTACACAATGCATGATTTTACTTCGTAAGGACAACAGGAATAAACTGTCAGAACAAGAAAGGTGTGGTGCTTTCTGACGTCAGAGCTGCGCAATGACACTGCAGCAAATAGTAACAAATGTCTATTGTTTTCGTCCATACTAGGCAAGCAAAGCTAGCCACACTGAACTACATATTAAATAACCTACCGATATTATACACATATGTAGAGTACGGATCGGGCACATGTGCTTAAAAAGGAAACAAGAGCTGCCTCCACAGTAGCGTGCATTTACAATACCTGAACCAACCGGTACGAAATCCCTGAACATCAACGCCGTCGACCAATTGAAGATTATTACGAAAGTTTTGCAGGAACAAGGAACAGAAAATTGCACGTAAAAGATAAATGCATGGGTAATGTCGGGAATATGTCGCTAATATTATGAATTCAAATTATTTATTTCCAAATCTAAAACCAGTATGCTATGTATGCTTTTCGTGACGATGTCATTCCCTTTTACACAAGCGATAGTCAACTGTATATTTCCATCATCGGTTATTGGTATCCTTCCGTTTAAAAATATGGTAAAAGGTCGATAAATAATACAATTTAGACAAGAGATATACTTTGAACTCGAAAAGTGCATTAAGAAATTATCATGATAATTTTATCGGCAATTTATCAGAAGATGACACTTGGAATGTTCCAATCACACTACGTCATGTATGTTGGTTTATATTGTAGGAAATGACGTACTGTACCGTTAGACTCCTGGGCAGGAGTGCTACGGTGTAAGTCAAAGTCAAAACTTTGTGACTTTCCTTGACTCGATAATACTTAGATTACACAACACTGCAGTAGATCATTACCAAGACAATATTCAAGCCTGAAGTCAAACACTGAACTCAAAGAATGACAGCAGAAAGAGGAAGCTGAAGATATTGATTCAATGCGTTGGCTGTAATGTTTACTTCTCCTTCTTCTTACTTCAGGATTTCATTGTTTGGAAAAAGTGGCGAATTTCCCCATGCTACAGCTGTACAGCGATCGCAAAATTGTTATAAGATTGCTATAGCTGCAAAGACCTTGTAAACATTGTAGACGCCATTGGTGATACTGTTGCCATCATTCTCGTGCTTTATAACCTAAACATGTGCAATCATCGAATCAAATTGCAAAAATTTAAGGAAAAAAATATCTCATTATTTAATATATAACACTTTAAAGATAAATTTTCAGATTAATTATCAAGTACATTTCTACAAAGAAAGGATACTAGGCCTTATTGGGTTTGGTGTTTTGGCGTCAAATGGAATAGTAATGGTCACACTCCTTGCGGGGACACATTTCGTTTTGGAATTCCCAACGTGAAATTTGAAGTGAATCACGTGATAGGGAAGTCAAGCCACAAACTGATAGCAATTGAAGTTTGTTGATAAGATTAATAAAAAGCACACTTTCGTTCTGTAATGATCGGAATGCCTATATCGTTCCCTAGCAGACTTGACACGCAAGTCCGTTGAAGAAGTGGGACTCTTAGTGTATTATGTGTGTATTTGACATACAAATTTTCACTCTAGACGTGGTCAAAGCGTTTGCCACGTTGCATGCAGTCTTTTGGGCAACCTAGTCCTCTCTTAGTCTGGTTCCCTGACCCATTTTCCCCGGTAGAGGGCGTGGGGAAATATAGGGTCAGGTACCGGCAAATGTAAACATGGACGCTATTGGGTTAAAATAAAAACAAGCTGTGATTGGATGAAAGTAACACTTGTACTTTTTCTCATGTTTCTTGGGTTTCGCACTTTCAGGCTCACTTGACACCAACTTCTTGTTTGTACCACATAGCCGTGGAGGTAGAAAGAAAGGCTTTTTACCTCCATGATTTAGCCACTGATTTAGCACACCTCTTGATACTTTTAGAACGTCGACATGATGCCTAGCATTTTTCACGAAATTCGGACACCATATTCTATCCATCGAAATCAATCGTCGTTCACAGTTCCAACAAAGTTTGCTTTCAATTAGCTGTGATATCGCAGCAATACTTGTGGCGTGTATCGGACGTGCTCGGGTCATTGGGGTCACGCCACAGTCGGCGACGACCTCAATGACCCTAGCGCGTCTGATACACTCCACAAGTACTGCTGCGAAATCACAGCCAGCCTTCAATCACCTCTATTTCCCGTACTTCTGGATTAATCCTTTCAGTTCATGTTTCCCGTCTGGTGTGCCAATGTTTTTGGTTCGGATACCAGTATTCGAACATAATTCTGATCCAGTCGAATTTTGACCGGCGTTTTCATGGTAGCAGCCATATTGTTGTAGCATGTTCTGTCAGGTGACTAACCTCCGCCATCTTGAACCAAATTTTGTTCAAGATGGCTACCAGGTACCTGACCCTATATTTCCCCACGCCCTCTACCGGGGGTTATGGGTCTGGGAACCAGACTAGTCCTCTCTCAGTGCATATAACTTGCCGCCAGTGTCATGTGCTTCACAATATATCGACACTCCATTAATTTCGTAGACTGAGCGTTATATAGCAGTCCTTTGTATCAATGTTATCGTCATTCAGGGGCAAATAGAGAACATGCTTTTGTTTGTGTCAAATGATATCAGGGTGATATACGAACGACGACGAATGTCAAAGCTCCCTGACTGTAGTTGTCATACAAAGCGGAACATAATCACTGGTTGCAAAGTGAAATCATACTGTATGAGGTCTCCACTGGCATTTCAAACCTGGAATCTACGTGAAGTCTTTTCTATATAACAAAGGCGGGAAAACGGCGCAGAGGCATAAAATGCAACAATTTGCCTGAAACTGTCGTATTTTGACTCAAATTCCGTGACTCCACTTACAAAAATTACATTAACAAAATTGTCAGCAATGAAAGACTAAGGTCTGCTGTGTGAGGAAATTTCCTTTGCATGCTTTTGATTACAATTTACTAAAAAAACTGCATTTGTTGAGAAAATGACGGTTTTGAAGTGGTCATGGACGCAAATACCAGTATTTTCTGTAAATTTGTCAGTATCAAAACTTTGTCTGTCAGTAAAATACTTATCATAAATTGAACTTCATTTGCTTTGTCGACTGAACATTGCTGATGTAAATACCTTAAACGCTTTTGAACACGATTGGAACTAATTTGAGATAATGGGATGTTCAAGTATTGTCTTTGAAATCTGCTAATGTAAGCTAATCTGCTTTTCTATTAAAGTTACACACTTGTTTTTATGATTAATTTGTAATATTGAGACATTCAGCTTTAGGGCACCTAAGATTTTTGAGAAATTTGAAAAAATATGAAGATCCAATTATCCCAAATAGTTCCAATCGTGTTTTGACACCAAACATCTTTTTATTTCTAAAATACATGATGGAAGCTCTAATGTAGAGCTAAACGCTAGGGTATAAATAAACATCACATGATCAAAGACAGAAACAAAACACTGAATCAATGGAAGTAACTTCAGTTCTCAAAAAACCAAGCCAATACTCACTGACTTACATGACAATGAATCGTTCATGGCAGTTGAAAACGGGAAGAAGGGTAATCTTATCACAGACCGTTACTTTATTAGACATTGAACATTACGTCTTACAGATAACGATGTTAAAGTGGATGTCTTCTACTGTAAGGACTAATATTTCACATACTGCATGTCATGTCATGTCCTGTCCTATTTTAAGCGACCATCCACTGATTGACGAATCTTCTTTGACGTTTCTAATGTTAAACATATTATTATGTTTCCTGATTCGAGTTGGGAAAGGTTATCACGAGACAACGCATCGTCGTGTTGTCAGTACAGAAATCATGGAAAGGATGATCACACCAAATTAAAAGAAATCTCGTGGAGAGCTTTGACAATTTTGACAACTTCTCTGTAAACAAGTTTTCCAAGGTGGCTTCAAAACCGAAAGTATTTTTGATAGAAAATCGCTCGAACAATGTCTTGGATATTAAGTCTATGTTGCACAATATGTCATCCGTTGTTTGTACACAGACTGGAAGATTCTGAATTCCAAAATAAGTTTCTCTATTGAGATGTTTTAGAAAATTGAAGTGTTCATTGATTTTACTCTTCTATTAATTACTTGATATGTTGTAAGAACGTCTCAAGGGTTCAGAATCTGCCTCACGTGCACGTGGTTTCTGTGTTATCATATTGATGCTATAAAACTATGTGAAATTTTAATTACAGGTGCGTGTCGTAGGATTCTTGATTTCCGCAAGACATAAGGCTACTTCGTAGATGTAGCAATTCTTCAGTTTTCTTACCGAGAACAAATCACAAAAGATGAGCAGTTTAGCATCAATGACGAAACAAAAAAGCGACATATAATCCCGACTTACAAATATGAATTTCTCTTAAAGTATAGCTAGAAGGTTTTACCTTGGTGATAACACACTGAATTTGGAAAACATTTAATTACGTGTCATTACCTGGTATTACTGGTTAAACATTGTTCATGTAATTGACTAAGACATGACCAAATTGTATAAAATTTGTAATTTCCAACAAATGCATTTTTGTTCAGAAGTAGAATCTACCGATAATAATAATCGTGCAGATAAACTGTCTACAACAATAAAACAGTAAATCACTTGAATCGATTAGAAATCATAATAGAGATTGATATTTCGTCTTTGTTCAACAATTCCTAGTGGAATAAAGGAGCAAAAATATTTCTCACGACAATAATTATTTCATACATTTTATTTTAACGGGCTATATTCGCTGTAAAGTAGATCTCCCGTTATCATGTTTATGTAGCATTTGCTTACACCCACACTGGCTGCAGACACCAATGCAAACGAGTTAAAGAAATTCATTATATTATTACTGCAATAATGTGTGAAATACAAAACTCATACTTTTGGTACAAACACCAGTGATAATATCGCTGTATTGACGATGATAATGGCCGATGTCAGGAAGGTAAACGTAAACGTGACGTCATTTCCTTTCAGATAGAGAACCGGAAGTACGACTGTGCAGGTAACGAAGACTGTATAGATGGACTGTGCGATGTACGTACCTTGGATGAATGAACAAGAAAAAATATGAAAATATGTCAAGTAGATGTCGTGATCATTTTGTTTGCTCACAGCTGTCTCAAGCATCTTAATCACAGGCTTAGGCTGCGTTCATAAAAGGGGGGGGGGCTGGAGGAATTCAGGGGTTCGAAAGTCTTAGGGGTAGTAGAGGGGGGACTTGAAAGTTTTGCCCTACCTATAGGGGGCCTGAAAATGGTTTGGTTCCCTTTTACTTTTACATTTTCCGATTCCACGTCGGTTTGGTAGGTAATTCATTAAGTGAATAATGCCAGCCAATTGTTCTAATGTTAGTAATAATTAAACAAAATCAAGAACAATTTGTTAAATTTCAAATTTTTTATCTCGAAAAATTCTAAACATGTATGATATTTTCGTTACAAAAGTGGGCCTAGTGACGGGGCAGAAGCAGCAACTCTGATATTTTTTCAATATTTATTAGTATTTATTTGGTGGACTTGGTATTGAGGGGAAATCCGAAAAAAATTAATCGCAATTCCTCCAGCACTCTCCTTCGCCGTTATTTGTGAACGCAGCCTTGCAATACGTTCCCTCACAAATCACACCTTGCATACCAAACACTGAGAGGTGCGATAGTTCTCATACATGGTACCTCCTACCACATTTTTGTAGAAATGCAAGCGAACAGAGCAAAAATTGCGTGTCTTACCAGGTCGATGTAGGATTATAGAACAATATAACAGAAAAACTGAGAAAACTCAACTATTTTGGGCGCACATATCTATCACTCGAGTTTCATGCATCATTTGGCACATAAATTTTGTCTGTCTGACATGGAATATCTTAGCCTTCTCTGTTACTGTCAATTACCAACCTCTATCCGTGAGACAGGACATGGAATATCTTGGCCTTCCCTGTTACTGTCAATTACCAACCTCTATACGTGAGACAGGACAGACAGGACATGGAATATCTTGACTTCTCTGTTACTGTCAATTACCAACCTCTATCCGTGAGACAGGACATGGAATATCTTGGCCTTCCCTGTTACTGTCAATTACCAACCTCTATACGTGAGACAGGACATGGAATATCTTGGCCTTCTCTGTTACTGTCAATTACCAACCTCTATCCGTGAGACAGGACATGGAATACCTTGGCCTTTTCTGTTACTGTCAATTACCAACCTCTATCCGTGAGACAGGACATGGAATACCTTGGCCTTCTCTGTACTGTCAATTACCAACCTCTATCCGTGAGACAGGACATGGAATATCTTGGCCTTCTCTGTTACTGTCAATTACCAACCTCTATCCGTGAGACAGGACATGGAATATCTTGGCCTTCTCTGTTACTGTCAATTACCAACCTCTATACGTGAGACAGGACATGGAATATCTTGGCCTTCTCTGTTACTGTCAATTATCAACCTCCATCCGTGAGACAGGACATGGAATACCTTGGCCTTCTCTGTTACTGTCAATTACCAACCTCTATCCGTGAGACAGGACATGTAATATCTTGGCCTTCTCTGTTACTGTCAATTACCAACCTCTATCCGTGAGACAGGACATGGAATACCTTGGCCTTCTCTGTTACTGTCAATTACCAACCTCTATACGTGAGACAGGACATGGAATATCTTGGCCTTCTCTGTTACTGTCAATTACCAACCTCCATTAGTGAGACAGGACATGGAATATCTCCATCCGAGTCAGTGCAGATAAGCAATAGGTTAAACATAATATTCATCAGACGACTATGTTATGGCGGTGTTTCAAGAAGGTTGTATTTTTTGTTTAGAACTCAAACTTCACCCTCTCTGTTTATATAAAATTGAGAACATTTCCACGAAAGAAAATTTTATTGTGCGGTTGTCATATTAAGTTATACACCTGTCACCTGGTCCGGGAAGTGTTTTTTTTATATCATATGATGTTTTCTTAATTTAAATATAAAATGAGGATTTTAGAAAGTATCACCCCATTACGTTTGGTTCAAGAATAGTGTCAGGACGACTGTCTATCATTTGAAACTCCCTCTTAACGCATACAAAGGGATGATATGAGAATGAGAGGTGGATTATATAGTTTTCGTCCATTGTAGATTGTAGCTTTGTCAAATATAACAAATATGACATTTGAGATGGACAAGTAGCCCTCCGACATTATTTTGAAGATAAATATTGCTAGATCTTTATATCAATACAATATTAAAAGACATCGTAACTTCAAAAATATTGATATTTACTGTACTTTTCTTTAGTACGAATTAAAATATTTCAAATGTATGTACACCGCATTGTTATCATATTTTTTGTGAACGGCTTGTCTAAATGGGCAACAACTTGTCTGAACGAAAGTGTGCAAGTGTGACTTTTCATCAAAATCATATATTCTATACTGCATGGGGTTATATTGCAAACACCAAGGAGAGAAGAAGCCAAAATACCTGGGACTGGCACTTTGGAGGTACCAGCATTTCGGAGCTTGCAGTAGCTCATTGTATATTTAGTGAAATGTATCTGCGTGAGTGCAAGACAACAACCCATGGCACAGTGGTCTGATAGAAGGCCATGAATCGCTGCATCAGTAATAAAGTTATCTGCATGCTGAGAAATAATCAAATCAAAGGTTGTCCACAACGATGAGTAGCACATTGTCGAAGATTGCACGATTCAGCAATTCAATAAAGTGAGTAGCACCACGAT
The DNA here is from genome assembly GCF_041260155.1 of Ptychodera flava. Lineage (NCBI taxonomy): Eukaryota > Metazoa > Hemichordata > Enteropneusta > Ptychoderidae > Ptychodera > Ptychodera flava. The sequence goes on from NW_027248281.1 coordinate 4,231,713, forward strand.
TTGTCTCTACGTCAGTATGAAGATTAAAATCACCGGAAATCAGTAAATAACCGGGAGCATATATCATCATTTCAATCATGGAGGAAAATTCACTGATAGACAATGATGAAGTTAACTTATTCTTCTACAACGGTGGTGGCCTGTAGATTGTAATTAGTCGAGCTGTCACTAAGCCAGACATAGCTGTAAGATCTATGTGTTGGAGGGAATTATACTTGAAGTCTAATTTGTTGACTTCAGAGTAAAACACCTTCTGTAAGAGAACAGCATCACCCTTCTTTAGTCCTCCTTGGAATCTGGTATAGATTATATAATTATACATTATAATCTGGCAAGGTTTGTTGAGTTCAAATGTGGTGTTGACGCAAATATTATCAGAAGGGCAACCAAAAACCACCGAGAAAATAACGCAAAATACGAGACAAGGATAGCGCAGCCACCGGTGTACCTCACACTAGTATGGGTATGTGTGTACACATTGTTCACGTGAGGATCGCGTGTCCAAAGTTTGAATAAGATCTAAAGAGTAATTTTTGTTAAAGTTTCATTAATTTAACAATATTCCGCTGCACACAGTCTTACATTTCTACAAAATATATTGGCTAAAACTACGCAAGCCACCTGTTGTCCTAGCCATGGTAATCTTTTCCAAGTATAGCCCTAGGCACATGTTGTCCTAACCAGGGAAGTCGTTGCTATTTGTAATCCTTGCTAGCCATTTGTAGTCCTTGCCATAGGTAGCCAAGTGTAGTCCTTACCACAGGTAGTACTGGCATGGTGTATTCCAATGGGTAGTCCTTGACAGGAGAAGTCCTACCTATGGGTTGTCCTAGCTACTTGCAGTCCTTACCACATGTAGTTCTAGCCAGCCATAGTCCTACCCATAGGACTACGGTAGAAGTAGGACGGTAGGACTACGACTAGTCCTAGCCACGGTAAGCCTACCATGGTAAGGCTGGCCATGGGTTGTCCTATCCAGGGGGATCCTAACAATGGATTGTCCTATTCAAAGGTTGTCCTAATCAACGGCAGTCAAAACCATCTTTAATTCTAGTAGCACGTTGTTTTCTACGTAACGTATACCACGCTTTCAAGCTCCAAAACAGTTAAGGAGTACAAGCGTTATTTCTTAGTATGCAGAACCATATCGTTGTAGCCGTAGATACTGTGACCCTCAGGGAGTATGAACACGAAAACAGGCAGCAGAGTCTTGAAAACCGTATAATTGGTTTTTATTCGATCTGTAAACAGTAACATTAAACGTATACAACCAGTAAGTTTCTGTTTGAACAGACAACTAAGCACAACATAGGCCTAAACTTGAGTGTCCGTACAAAACTTCTCATAAACATCAGTAAACTGATCCGCGTTTAGTGTCCGGTAAATCTCTCAAATATAAAGTCTAAATTCACTGATATAACAGAGTTTCTCTCAGCGTTCAGATGATTGTCCGTTTTGCCGCGTTGTATGCTGAACTGCATAACACATGTATATGGCGGTAACTCACTGAACTGTCTGTCACATGGTTTTGGCAAGTATGCATCAAAACGTCAAATTACTGACTGAAAATATATAAACGGCTTAATAACAGTATAAATAAAGGAGTTCTTACTTCTTTGCAAGACTCTACTGAAAACCTCTGAACAGTTATTCAACAAACAGACAGGAAATCGGCTGATTTCACTGGAACATCGTCCGTACAGTGTGTACAGTGCAGTGTTACAACTGTAAACAGAAATGGCGGCAAAGCCAATAGTAGTAAACAAAAGAATTATACTGTCTGAGCGTGAGGGCGGGCTTCATGTCCCTACATATCTATTTCTCAGCGTACCATTTTTCTCCCCCGCGATGAGACAATTGGGCTCATCTAATAACCTTCCGATGGGTAAATAACTGCAATCTTTGTGACTGGTCTCTTGTAAATTCCTGTGGCTGTTTTGACTTGCACATTACGTACTTTACCATCTTGTCCAGGGTAAACTTCAAGAATACGACCAATATGCCATTTATCTCGGATTGCATTAGAGTCAGATAGTATTACAATGTCGTTGACTTGTACATTGCGTCTTTCTACTTTCCATTTTCTGCGCGGTACCAAATGCGGTAATACATCTCTACTCCATCGCTTCCAAAACGAATCTATGATCTTCTGCACAAATTCTACACGGTGTCTTGGGTTCTTTGTCTCTCGAAATGGTCCTTGCGGTATGGCTGTCGATGCTCGACCTAACAGGATGTCATTTGGGCATAAGTATGCTCCATCATCAGGATCATTTGGAATTCTCCCTATTGGTCTCTGGTTGACGAGATTTGCTACTTCAAGTAGTACGGTGTATAGCTCGAACGGTGTCAGAACTTGCTCTCCAACTGACTGTTTTAATGCTGCTTTGCATGTCTTTACGAGTGATTCTGCACATCCATTCTGGTGTGGGGCTGCAGGCGTGGTAAATTTCCATTTCATGCCTTTATCTGCACAGAACTCTTGTAACTTCTCTTTATCCCATCCTTGTACTATACGTCTGAGTTCTTGTTCTGCTCCTACTAACTGACTTCCATTATCACTGGTCATCATTGCTGGATATCCTCTGATCGCAAAGAACCGGCGGAGTACTTGCATAAACTCCATAGTTGAGTAATCTACAGCTAGTTCTAAGTGAACGGCTCTGGTATTCAGACAAGTGAAGATCACTCCATAATGCTTGGTGGTCTTATTGCGGCTGATCCTTACTTTATACGGTCCAAAGTAATCACAAGCTGTGTAATAGAATGGCGGTGTATACGGTGCCAATCTTTGCTGTGGTAGATCTCCCATGAACTGTGTTTCAGTTTTCTTGTCTCTTTCTCTGCAGAATACACATCTGAACTTTATAGTCTTGGCTAGTCTGTGGGCTTTCAAGATCCAGTATTTCCTTCTAGCTTTCGCTACTGTAGCTGCAATGCCAGTGTGTCCGAACTGGTGCATGTGTTGCATAATCAGTAGTGATACATGGTGTCGGTTTGGTAACAAAGCTGGATGGCTGGTCTCATATGACATGAACGAAGCATTTACTCGACCTCCAACTCTGATTATTCCTTCATCTGTGAATGGACTCAGTGTCTTGAATTCTCCAGCTGCAAGGCGTTCATGGAGACTTCTCTGTGCTCTGGTTATCCAGTACGTTTCTGCATCCTTGAGTTCATTCGGTGACAGTGGACCTTGTTTCATCGGTGCTCTGTTTTGTTGCTTGTCGCGTAGATTGTCGATGAATCTCAGGACATATGCGGTTACTCTGATCAGTCTCATCCATGACGAAAATCTAGTACAATCGAGAATTTCTGGGCTCTCTTGTGTGACAAGAATCTGCTGAGTTTTACGTTCTTCTTTGTCTAGCTCAGTTTGGTCTGGACAGGAAACATCTTGTGGCCATTCAGACTCGGGTGAATACAGGAACTCTGGGCCATGTTGCCATCGTTCAGTTAACTGCTTGACAGATATACCACGTGACACATCATCAGCAACATTGAATTCTCCTGGTACGTGTCGCCAGTGTGACGGATCTGTAGTGCTCTGGATTTCTCCAACCCTATTAGATACAAATGGCTTGAATCTTCTTGCTGGTTTCTGAATCCATGCCAATACTATGCTGCTATCTGTCAGAAATATCGGCTTACTGATCTGAAATCTGGTTTGCTCAGTGATTGTCTTGTACAAGCGACTTGCTATGACTGCTGCTTGTAGTTCAAGTCTCGGAGTTGTCAGTTTCTTCAACGGTGCTACACGTGATTTTGCTGCAATGAATCTGACATCATATGTACCATCAATCAGTTGCCATCTGAAATATGCGCAGGCTCCAAAGGCTTCTTCAGATGCATCGGAAAATATACACAGAATCGGATCTCCGGTGGCATCAGCTGGTGTGAGACATCTGCTGAAGCTTACATTGTTCAGGTCAGTCATTTCTTGGAACAGCTTCATCCATTGATGTTGCATTTGCTGAGATAATTCTTGGTCCCAGTCTATGCCTTGTAACCATAAATGCTGCATACCTATCTTTGCACGGATCAGGAATGCTGTTGCAAAGCCTATGGGGTCAAAAATGCGTGCAACTTGACTAAGAACTCTTCTCTTGGTCAGTTTCAGATTATCAGACTCTCCTCGGTTTGCTACATATCTGTCTAAGTTCATAGTGACTTTGAAACTGAGAACATCTTCTTCAGGTTCCCATACGGTTCCTAGTACTTTCTCTTCTGCTTCATTTGGGAGAAGTTTCCGTTCTACTCTGTCAGAGTCTGGTGTTTCTTCATTCAGTGACTTGTTTGACACCCAACCTTTCACTTTGAATCCACCTTCAGCCAGGACTGTGTCTACCTGCTTTGTCAGTTTCTGGGCTTGATTTACAGTGTGGACTGAATCACAGATATCATCCATGTATGTATTTTCCTTCAGTGTGCGTGCTGCTTCGGGGTACAGTTTTTCTCCTTCTTCAGCTGTACGTTTCAGTGCTGTCTGAGCCATGGCTGGTGCAGGTTTATCTCCAAATGTAAGAACTGTTTTCACATAAACTTCAGGTTTCTTACTGACATCAAGATCTCTCCATAGAAATCTGTGTACATGCTGATCTCTTTCTGGTATCAGGATTCTGTGGTACATCTTTGATATGTCACCAATAACAGCTGTTTCATTTTCACGGAATCTCAGCATTACTCCAAACAGGTTATTCAACAGATCTGGACCTTTCATCCAATAATCATTCAAACAGTGTCCTTGGAACATAGCTGATGAGTTGAAAACAATACGAAGAGGTGTACTTTTCTTCTCTGGTTTCAATACTTCATGGTGAGCAATGTAGTGTACAGGATCTCGGTACGACTCTGATTCTTCATCGGATATTTTTCTGGCAAACTGCATTTCTACCATTTCTTTAATCTGACTGCTGTATGCTTCTGCGTGATCAGGATTTCTCATTAGACGTCTTTCAGTTGCATACAATTTCTTCTCAGCTTGGACTCTGTTGTCAGGTAACAGACTTGGATCCTTTCGCCAAGGGTACGGTATGAGCCACTGGTTTCCAACTTTAGTACAGCTTTCATCAATAATTCTGGCTTCATCTGCTTCTGCAGGACTCAGGTCATCAGGCTTACAGGTACAGGACTTAGCTGTAACTCCCATTGTCTCAGTTGTCCAGAAATCAGTCAAGTCAACAGGTGCTGAAAACTTGATATGCAGTACTTGGCAGTTTTGAGACTGTTCTTCAGTGGATGCTCCAAATACTACCCAGCCTAGTGGTGAATGACGGGCTATCAGGTTACCTACTTCTATGGTTTCTCCAGCATGCATTTTTGCATGATCAATGCCAATTAACAGGTCTACTGAACCACTTCCTCGGTGAATGTCATATGGCTTAATGTTCAGTTGCTTTGACATTTCAATAACACTGACTTCAGATATGTCATCACTGATGGAGGGGATGCCAACTGCTTTAACTGTGAACATCTGCTTCTTGTTTACAGGGCGGACAGGAACAACATATATTTTCGTGCAGAGTTCTTCTTCTTCACCTCCGACCTTTGTAATAGTAGTACTGACGGTTTTACCTCTGAGTTGTAGACTTTCTGCGAGGGATGTCCTTATCAGGCTGATCTGTGCACCAGAATCTAGGAGTACATTGGCTGGCTGCTGTCTACCATGGTTACTGACAATGTTTACTGAAACAACTGGCAGTAGTGTCCCTTTGCTGTATATGGTTGCTACGCCAACTGAATTATTCTCTGACTTTACTGCAGTAACAGTGTCTGTACCAGCATGTAGAAGCGGATGGTGGAACAGGTTACATGGCATACCATTAGTCATCTCTTGACAGTGACGTTTTCTAGTACATGTCTTCGCACTGTGGTTTTTACCTGCTTTCTTCAGACAACTGAAGCATGCATGACCATCCTTCATTTCTCCAACCGTGCTTGCGGATGATTTGATGACTGACATATCCAGCACTTATAATGCAGTGAACTTCTGCTACCGGTGCCATCTGATACGTAGTTAACTGCTTGTGTACGTGCTGTTTGAACTGGATTACGTAATGGTGCAGCTGCTCTCATACGGGATTTCATTTCTTGAGTCATCCAGGCCATCAGAGCTTCCATTGTTGCAGACTGGTTTTCTGTTTCTAGCAAACGGAACCAAACTTTTCGGTCATCAGCACTCATTTTCTTTTCTATCATAGCCAAAACATGATTGTTGTCCATATCGTGTGGTCGACCCACTTCTTTCAGTACGTTATAACTACGTCTTACCAGGTGTACCAAGTCACAGAAGCGGCCATCTTCCTCACTCTTTAATGGCTTGAACTTCACAATATCTTGCATAATGATATCTGCTACAAATCTAGGATCACCATAGATTGAGTCCAGATATGCCCATGCAGCATCATAATCTGTGCCTAAACCTTTGATCAAATCAAGTGGTTTACCTTGCAGGCAGGTGCGCAGGAGTGCCACAGCATCACGTTTACTGTATCTTGTGTTGACCATATGTTTGAAATCTGCCTTGAATGTGAAATACTCTCTGACATCACCTGAAAACTTTGGAAGTTTTGGCTTTTCCATCTTAAAGCTGCAAGACAAACTGGAATCTGTATTCTGTTGCACAGGCTCAGTATGTTGTGTAACTAGGTTTACAACATCTTGTACAGAACCATTGATTGCTGGGCTTGACACATCAGCAGTATTAATTTCATGAGTTTCATCTGTACTGTCATTCTCATTGTTGTCTACTGGCTCTCCTGTATTACTTTCTGAATTATCAGTTTTCACTGGGGCTTCACTTTCTTTCATGTAATCTATGGCTCTACTCTTCAGACTGATGAAGTTTTGTTGGCAGTCTTCAATCCAGGCTTCTTCACGTTCAAATTCCTCATCATTTTCAATGTATTGAATATACTCCTCGTGTTTCTGAACCAGATCATCATATGCATGTATAAATCTTTGCAGTGACTGCTCAACTTCATTTCTGGGACGGTTACTGTCTATCAGAACGTTAAGGCCCTTACCATGACGAGTCAGTGATGCTTTAGCATTTCTTCTCTTCTTCTTGGCTTCCTTTGCTTTATTCCTGCTATCAGTTTCTGACATCATGAACCATGCGGTGTATCCACGCTCCCTAGGATCCTGGTTAGCAGCTTACAGAAATCGAATGAATGTGACCCTCAGGGAATATGAACACGAAAACAGGCAGCAGAGTCTTGAAAACCGTATAATTGGTTTTTATTCGATCTGTAAACAGTAACATTAAACGTATACAACCAGTAAGTTTCTGTTTGAACAGACAACTAAGCACAACATAGGCCTAAACTTGAGTGGCCGTACAAAACGTTCTCATAAACATCAGTAAACTGATCCGCGTTTAGTGTCCGGTAAATCTCTCAAATATAAAGTCTAAATTCACTGATATAACAGAGTTTCTCTCAGCGTTCATAGATTGTCCGTTTTCCGCGTTGTATGCTGAATTGCATAACACATGTATATTGGCGGTAACTCATTGAACTGTCTGTCACATGGTTTTGGCAAGTATGCATCAAAACGTCAAATTACTGACTGAAAATATATAAACGGCTTAATAACAGTATAAATAAAAGAGTTCTTACTTCTTTGCAAGACTCTACTGAAAACCTCTGAACAGTTATTCAACAAACAGACAGGAAATCGGCTGATTTCACTGGAAATCGTCCGTACAGTGTGTACAGTGCAGTGTTACAACTGTAAACAGAAATGGCGGCAAAGCCAATTGTAGTAAACAAAAGAATTATACTGTCTGAGCGTGAGGGCGGGCTTCATGTCCCTACATATCTATTTCTCAGCGTACCAGACATCGAGAGGAGTACAAAACTTCTTTTACTTGCTTGTGACTGATAAATGTTCTACTCTACTATAGTTATCATATTGTTGCAAATGAAGATAACTGTTTCAAATCCACAGAGTACACGAAACTAAATTTCTATCTGTGTTAGATGATATGCGATTTGATATTCAAAATGGCGTTGCAGTGAGCACACCAACTTGCACGCGCTCTTACTAGGACTATACGTTTACAGTAACGTTTGTTGGATTTCCAAGTTGGTTTCTGTCACGATTTATTCATAAGATTTCCAACGGTTGTCGAATCATAGCGGAACCTCTTTGAGTCTGATGAACAGAACATATACCTTGATTTGAAAAAAAAATGCAAATTTTTGTGACCAGAAGTCAGAAAGTGAGACAGGAAGGCAAAGCTAGATAAGTGTAGAGGGATGGGCAGAGAGCCATTGAAGAAGGCAGGCAAATGACAGGACGTAGCAATAATCGTTTACAACAATGTAGCGATGACAATGGCGAGTATCACTTAATTCTCCGTCCAGAGTCCTCTACAGATTTCGTATGAGCAGCCAATCTTTGCAAAGGCTGTAAACAGCAGGGTGTAAGCATAGTGTTATGCTCAATTCGCCTGCATCGGACAAAAACCTAACCGACCACTATGAATAAATCCGCAAAGTGGAATTTACGTGGAAATAGTTGTGACGGAGATTGATGACATCACCACAATACGGAAGTTCACCTAAGTCTTGATGACATAAGGTATGTATGCTTCTGAATGCGCACGTTGTTTGGTTGTTCCTGTGTGTGGAGGTCAACAACATTGTAGATGACTAAAATGAAATCAGACAGAGGCGGCCGAAGCAATATCTGAAAGAGAAAGAATTGAATTACCACCATGATACACTGGTAAGCATGAAACTTCCATGTTATCAATAATGGTGTAAAAAATCAATTAAGTGGACATCTAGAGAGTTCTCTCAATCAGCATAACAGAGCATTATATGCCAAGTTTCCTTTCATTTACATAAACATTTCATGCATTACAGGCCTGATACATCAAACATTGTTCGACTTTTGTATGCAAGTTCTTCTTAATGCTGATTGCCATTAACCGTAACTTTTAATATATTTTCAAGTACTTTTGCTCAGTGTAAGAAACATAGTTTCTAATCTTACTCCAAAATCTTTCCAAAACGGCCAGACTTTGCCGTTACATATTCGTTATCGTCAGTGCGTGTATTTGCAACGCTAATATTTTGTACTTGAACATACTTTGGGGAATAATAAAACATTTCACTTGTCTCCTTGGTAAATAGAATAAGTACAAAAGCTGCAGTTGTCCCAGTTCATTTTTCAGATAATTCATACGTAATCAAAGAACAATAAATATTAAAATTTACTGTGTGCGAATAAATGTTTAAAAAACTTTGCTGTTTATAACAGATGTTGAGTATATTTGAAATTACTGATCACGTGGCTTTGATACAAGTTGTATCGTTTGATCGATTTCCTTACACCACACTTTGCATCATTTGAATGCATGTATATAATGTCTGACCGTACGAGACTAAATTATCCTATTTCGATTCATACGGCTTTGCAGGGATTATCTGTACCACGGTATCAACTTTACTACAGAAGACTATAACTGAAACACTCCAATGTCCAGATGACGCTAAAAGCCCTTGTTTCTGGTGTAAAACACACAGAATTCAATCAGTAAAAATAGTGCATTGCTTACATTTAAAGTTCAGAACCCAAAATTTCGGAATTGGAGTAGGTGGTACGCAAGGCAGTGCAGGTGTGGTATATTTAGAACCGTGTGCAATGTACGCCTAATTTTTACTAAGCTTCCGGTTCGTATCGTTCTTAAGTCGGAAATTTGTCACGACATTTAAGGTTGGGAGTGGCTACTTTAACATGCTTTTCAAATACCAATTTTACAGGTAGACACAAAGACAATGATCTATATTACTCATAGTCATCAATGTTTCAAATACACTCCCACACGTCAGGATGAATTCGTATTTTAGGGCGGACCCGTTTCTTTAGCATACCATGGTCACGGTTTATTTTACCCAAACCAAGCAAACAGACAATTTGCTTTTGCAATCTATATATATGCACTTACATTTGTTTGGTCGTGCTATATGATGCAAATGGCTGACAGCTGGCCGACTTCTCCTTCAGCTGTCCGTACTCATGACTCGAAAAAGTAAACAGTTTATTTCATTCAAATTCACATAAGCAGAGCCCGCAGCTGCAGTAAACAGTTTGTTCATTCAAATTTCACATAAGCACAGCCCGTTGCTACAGTAAACAGTTCATTTCATTCAAATTTCACATAAGCACAGCCCGTTGCTGCAGTAAACAGTTTGTTTCATTCAAATTGTACATAAGTGCAGCCCGTTGCTACAGTAAGCAGTTTGTTTCATTCCAATTTCACATAAGCACAGCCAGTTGCTGCAGTTTGTTTCATTCAAATTTCACATTAGCACAACCCGTTGCTACAGTTTCATTCAAATTTCACATAAGCACAGCCCGTTGCTACAGTAAACAGTTCATTTCATTCAAATTTCACATAAGCACAGCCCGTTGCTGCAGTAAACAGTTTGTTTCATTCAAATTGTACATAAGTGCAGCCCGTTGCTACAGTAAGCAGTTTGTTTCATTCCAATTTCACATAAGCACAGCCAGTTGCTGCAGTTTGTTTCATTCAAATTTCACATTAGCACAACCCGTTGCTACAGTAAACAGTTTATTTCATTCAAATGTCACATAAGCACAGCCCGTTGCTACAGTAAACAGTTTATTTCATTCAAATTTCACATTAGCACAACCCGTTGCTGCAGTAAACAGTTTGTTTCATTCAAATTTCACATAAGTGCAGCCCGTTGCTGCAGTAAACAGTTTATTTCATTCAATTTTCACATAAGCACAGCCCGTTGCTACAGTAAACAGTTTATTTCATTCAAATTCCACATAAGTACAGCCGTTACTGCAGTAAACAGTTTATTTCATTCACATTGTACACAAGTGCAGCCCGTTGCTACAGTAAACAGGTTGTTTATTCAAATCTCACATAAGCAAGGCCTGTTGCTACAGTAAAAAGTTTATTTCATTCAAATTTCACATTAGCTCAGCCCGTTGCTGCAGTAAACAGTTTATTTCATTCAAATTCACATAAGCACAGCCCGTTGCTGCAGTAAATAGTTTATTTCATTCAAATTTCACATAAGCACAGCCCGTTGCTGCAGTAAATAGTTTGTTGCATTCAAATTTACATAAGCACAGCCGCAGCTGCAGTGAACAGTTATGTCATTCAAATTTCACATAAGCACAGCCCGTTGCTATAGAAAACAATTTTTTTCATTCAAATTTCACATAAGCACAGCCCGTTGCTACAGTAAACAGTTTGTTTCATTCAAATTTCACATAATCGCAGCCCGTTGCTGCAGTAAACAGTTTATTTCATTCACATTGTACATAAGCACAACCCGTTGCTACAGTAAACAGTTTGTTCATTGAAATTTCACATAAGCACAGCCTGTTGCTGCAGTAAACAGTTTGTTTCATTCAAATTTTACATAAGTGCAGCCCGTTGCTGCAGTAAACAATTTATTTCATTCAAATTTCACATAAGCACAGCCAGTTGCCGCAGTAAACAGTTTGTTTCATTCACATTGCACATAAGCACAACCCGTTGCTACATTAAACAGTTTATTTCATTCAAATTTCACATAAGCACAGCCGTTGCTACAGTAAACAGTTTATTTCGTTCAAACTTCACATTAACACAACCCGTTGCTACAGTAAACAATTTATTTCATTCAAATTTCACATAAGCACAGCCCGTTGCTACAGTAAACAATTTATTTCATTCAAATTTCACATAAGCACAGCCCGTTGCTGCAGTAAACAGTTTATTTCATTCAAATTTCGCATAAGCACAGCCCGTTGCTGCAGTAAACAGTTTATTTCATTCAAATTCCACATAAGCACATCCCGTTGTTGCAGTAAACAGTTTATTTCATTCACATTGACACAAGTGCAGCCCGTTGCTACAGTAAACAGGTTGTTTAATTCAAATCTCACATAAGCAAGGCCTGTTGCTACAGTAAACAGTTTATTTCATTCAAATTTCGCATAAGCACAGCCCGTTGCTGAAGTAAACAGTTTATTTCATTCAAATTCCACATAAGCACATCCCGTTGTTGCAGTAAACAGTTTATTTCATTCAAATTTCACATAAGCACAGCCCGTTGCTGCAGTAAATAGTTTATTTCATTCAAATTTCACATAAGCACAGCCCGTTGCTCCAGTAAATAGTTTGTTTCATTCAAATTTCACATAAGCACAGCCCGCAGCTGCAGTAAATAGTTTGTTCATTCAAATTTCACATAAGCACAGCCCGTTGCTCCAGTAAATAGTTTGTTTCATTCAAATTTCACATAAGCACAGCCCGCAGCTGCAGTAAACAGTTTGTTTCATTCAAATTTCACATAAGCACAGCCAGTTGCTGCAGTAAACAGTTTATTTCATTCACATTGTACATAAGCACAACCCGTTGCTACAGTAAACAGTTTGTTTCATTGAAATTTCACATAAGCACAGCCCGTTGCTGCAGTAAACAGTTTGTGTCGTTCAAATTTCATATAAGTGCAGGCCGTTGCTGCAGTAAACAATTTATTTCATTCAAATTTCACATAAGCACAGCCAGTTGCTGCAGTAACAGTTTATTTCATTCAAATTTGCACATAAGCACATCCCGTTGCTACATTAAACAGTTTATTTCATTCAAATTTCACATAAGCACAGCCCGTTGCTACAGTAAACAGTTTATTTCATTCAAATTTCACATAAGCACAGCCCGTTGCTACAGTAAACAATTTATTTCATTCAAATTTCACATAAGCACAGCCCGTTGCTGCAGTTCACATTGTACATAAGCACAACCCGTTGCTACAGTAAACAGTTTGTTTCATTGAAATTTCACATAAGCACAGCCCGTTGCTGCAGTAAACAGTTGTTTCATTCAAATTTCACATAAGTGCAGCCCGTTGCTGCAGTAAACAATTTATTTCATTCAAATTTCACATAAGCACAGCCAGTTGCCGCAGTTAACAGTTTGTTCATTCAAATTTGCACATAAAGACAACCCGTTGCTACATTAAACAGTTTATTTCATTCAATTTCACATAAGCACAGCCCGTTGCTACAGTAAACAGTTTATTTCATTCAAATTTCACATTAACACAACCGTTGCTGCAGTAAACAGTTTATTTCATTCAAGTTTCGCATAAGCACAGCCCGTTGCTGCAGTAAACAGTTTATTTCATTCAAATTCCACATAAGCACATCCCGTTGTTGCAGTAAACAGTTTATTTCATTCAAATTGTACACAAGTGCAGCCCGTTGCTACAGTAAACAGGTTGTTTAATTCAAATCTCACATAAGCAAGGCCTGTTGCTACAGTAAACAGTTTATTTCATTCAAATTTCGCATAAGCACAGCCCGTTGCTGCAAGTAAACAGTTTATTTCATTCAAATTCCACATAAGCACATCCCGTTGTTGCAGTAAACAGTTTATTTCATTCAAATTTCACATAAGCACAGCCGTTGCTGCAGTAAATAGTTTATTCATTCAAATTTCACATAAGCACAGCCCGTTGCTCCAGTAAATAGTTTGTTTCATTCAAATTTCACATAAGCACAGCCCGCTGCTGCAGTAAATAGTTTATTTCATTCAAATTTCACATAAGCACAGCCCGTTGCTCAGTAAATAGTTTGTTTCATTCAAATTCACATAAGCACAGCCCGCAGCTGCAGTAAACAGTTTGTTTCATTCAAATTTCACATAAGCACAGCCAGTTGCTGCAGTAAACAGTTTATTTCATTCACATTTGACATAAGCACAACCGTTGCTACAGTAAACAGTTTGTTTCATTGAAATTTCACATAAGCACAGACCGTTGCTGCAGTAAACAGTTTGTTTCGTTCAAATTTCACATAAGTGCAGCCGTTGCTGCAGTAAACAGTTTATTTCATTCAAATTTCACATAAGCACAGCCAGTTGCGCAGTAAACAGTTTATTTCATTCAAATTTCACATAAGCACATCCCGTTGCTACATTAAACAGTTTATTTCATTCAAATTTCACATAAGCACAGCCCGTTGCTGCAGTAAACAGTTTATTTCATTCAAATTTCACATAAGCACAGCCCGTTGCTACAGTAAACAATTTATTTCATTCAAATTTCACATAAGCACAGCCCGTTGCTGCAGTTCACATTGTCATTCATCAAGCACAACCCGTTGCTACAGTAAACAGTTTGTTTCATTGAAATTTCACATAAGCACAGCCCGTTGCTGCAGTAAACAGTTTGTTTCATTCAATTTCACATAAGTGCAGCCCGTTGCTGCAGTAAACAATTTATTTCATTCAAATTTCACATAAGCACAGCCAGTTGCCGCAGTTAACAGTTGTTTCATTCAAATTTGCACATAAGGACAACCCGTTGCTACATTAAACAGTTATTTCATTCAATTCACATAAGCACAGCCCGTTGCTACAGTAAACAGTTTATTTCATTCAAATTTCACATAACACAACCCGTTGCTGCAGTAAACAGTTTATTTCATTCAAGTTTCACATAAGCACAGCCCGTTGCTGCAGTAAACAGTTTATTTCATTCAAATTCCACATAAGCACAGCCCGTTGTTGCAGTAAACAGTTTATTTCTATTCACATTGTACACAAGTGCAGCCCGTTGCTACAGTAAACAGTTTGTTTAATTCAAATCTCACATAAGCAAGCCTGTTGCTACAGTAAACAGTTTATTTCATTCAAATTTCACATAAGCACAGCCCGTTGCTGCAGTAAACAGTTTATTTCATTCAAATTCCACATTAGCTCAGCCCGTTGCTGCAGTAAACAGTTTATTTCATTCAAATTTCACATAAGCACAGCCCGTTGCTGCAGTAAATAGTTTATTTCATTCAAATTTCACATAAGCACAGCCCATTGCTGCAGTAAATAGTTTGTTTCATTCAAATTTCACATAAGCAGAGCCCGCAGCTGCAGTAAACAGTTTGTTTCATTCAAATTTCACATAAGCACAGCCCGTTGCTACAGTAAACAATTTTATCATTCAAATTTCACATAAGCACAACCCGTTGCTACATTAAACAGTTTATTTCATTCAAATTTCACATAAGCACAGCCCGTTGCTACAGTAAACAGTTTATTTCATTCAAATTTCACATAAGCACAACCCGTTGCTACAGTAAACAATTTATTTCATTCAAATTTAACATAAGCACAGCCTGTTGCTACAGTAAACAGTTTATTTATCAAATTTCACATAAGCACAGCCGTTGCTGCAGTAAACAGTTTATTTCATTCAAATTTCGCATAAGCACAGCCCGTTGCTGCAGTAAACAGTTTATTTCATTCAAATTCCACATAAGCACATCCGTTGTTGCAGTAAACAGTTTATTTCATTCACATTGTACACAAGTGCAGCCCGTTGCTACAGTAAAACAGGTTGTTTAATTCAAATCTCACATAAGCAAGGCCTGTTGCTACAGTAAACAGTTTATTTCATTCAAATTCACATAAGCACAGCCCGTTGCTACAGTAAACAATTTATTTCATTCAAATTTCACATAAGCACAGCCCGTTGCTGCAGTTCACATTGTACATAAGCACAACCCGTTGCTACAGTAAACAGTTTGTTTCATTGAAATTTCACATAAGCACAGCCCGTTGCTGCAGTAAACAGTTTGTTTCATTCAGATTTCACATAAGTCAGCCCGTTGCTGCAGTAAACAATTTATTTCATTCAAATTTCACATAAGCACAGCCAGTTGCTCGCAGTTAACAGTTTGTTTCATTCAAATTTGCACATAAGGACAACCCGTTGCTACATTAAACAGTTTATTTCATTCAAATTTCCAATAAGCACAGCCCGTTGCTACAGTAAACAGTTTATTTCATTCAAATTTCACATTACACACAACCGTTGCTGCAGTAAACAGTTTATTTCATTCAAGTTTCGCATAAGCACAGCCCGTTGCTGCAGTAAACAGTTTATTTCATTCAAATTCCACATAAGCACATCCGTTGTTGCAGTAAACAGTTTATTTCATTCACATTGTACAAAGTGCAGCCCGTTGCTACAGTAAACAGGTTGTTTAATTCAAATCTCACATAAGCAAGGCCTTTTGCTACAGTAAACAGTTATTTCATTCAAATTTCGCATAAGCACAGCCCGTTGCTGCAGTAAACAGTTTATTTCATTCAAATTCCAATTAGCTCAGCCCGTTGCTGCAGTAAAAAGTTTATTTCATTCAAATTTCACATAAGCACAGCCCGTTGCTGCAGTAAATAGTTTATTTCATTCAAATTTCACATAAGCACAGCCCATTGCTGCAGTAAATAGTTTGTTTCATTCAAATTCACATAAGCAGAGCCCGCGCTGCAGTAAACAGTTTGTTCATTCAAATTTCACATAAGCACAGCCCGTTGCTATAGTAAACAATTTTTATCATTGAAATTCACATAAGCACAACCGTTGCTACATATTAAACAGTTTATTTCATTCAAATTTCACATAAGCACAGCCCGTTGCTACAGTAAACAGTTTATTTCATTCAAATTTCACATTAACACAACCCGTTGCTACAGTAAACAATTTATTTCATTCAAATTTCACATAAGCACAGCCTGTTGCTACAGTAAACAATTTATTTCATTCAAATTCACATAAGCACAGCCCGTTGCTGCAGTAAATAGTTTATTTCATTCAAATTTCACATAAGCACAGCCCTTGTTGCAGTAAATAGTTTTTTTCATTCAAATTTCACATAAGCAGAGCCCGCAGCTGCAGTAAACAGTTTGTTTCATTCAAATTTCACATAAGCACAGCCCGTTGCTATAGTAAACAATTTTTTCATTCAAATTTCACATAAGCACAGCCCGTTGCTATAGTAAACATTTTTTTCATTCAAATTCACATAAGCACAGCCCGTTGCTACAGTAAACAGTTTTTTCATTCAAATTTCACATAAGCGCAGCCCGTTGCTGCAGTAAAGAGTTTATTTCATTCACATTGACATAAGCACAGCCCGTTGCTACAGTAACAGTTGTTTCATTGAAATTTCATATAAGCACAGCCTGTTGCTGCAGTAAACAGTTTGTTTCATTCAAATTTCACATAAGTGCAGCCTGTTGCTGCAGTAAAAAATTTATTTCATTCAAATTTCACATAAGCACAGCCAGTTGCTGCAGTAAACAGTTTGTTTCATTCAAATTTCACATAAGCACAGCCCGTTGCTACATAAACAGTTTATTTCATTCAAATTTCACATAAGCACAGCCCGTTGCTACAGTAAACAGTTTATTTCATTCAACTTTCACATAACACAACCCGTTGCTACAGTAAACAGTTTATTTCATTCAAATTTCACATAAGCACAGCCCGTTGCTACAGTAAACAATTTATTTCATTCAAATTTCACATAAGCACAGCCCGTTGCTGCAGTAAACAGTTTATTCATTCAAATTCACATAAGCACAGCCCGTTGCTGCAGTAAACAGTTTATTTCATTCAAATTCCACATAAGCACATCCCGTTGCTGCAGTAAACAGTTTATTTCATTCACATTGTACATAAGTGCAGCCCGTTGCTACAGTAAACAGGTTGTTTATTCAAATTTCACATAAGCAAGGCCTGTTGCTACAGTAAACAGTTTATTTCATTCAAATTTCACATTAGCACAGCCCGTTGCTGCAGTAAACAGTTTATTTCATTCAAATTTCACATAAGCACAGCCCGTTGCTGCAGTAAATAGTTTATTTCATTCAAATTTCACATAAGCACAGCCCGTTGCTGCAGTAAATAGTTTGTTTCATTCAAATTTCATATAAGCACAGCCCGTAGCTGCAGTAAACAGTTTGTTTCATTCAAATTTCACATAAGCCTGTTGCTACAGTAAACAATTTTTTCATTCAAATTCACATAAGCACAGCCCGTTGCTACAGTAAACAGTTTGTTTCATTCAAATTCGAATAAACACAGCCGTTGCTGCAGTAAACAGTTTATTTCATTCAAATTCCACATAAGCACATCCCGTTGTTGCAGTAAACAGTTTATTTCATTCACTTGTACACAAGCTGCAGCCCGTTGCTACAGTAAACAGGTTGTTCATTCAAATCTCACATAAGCAAGCCCGTTGCTACAGTAAACAGTTTGTTTCATTCAAATTTCACATAATCACAGCCCGTTGCTGCAGTAAACAGTTTATTTCATTCAATTGTACATAAGCACAGCCCGTTGCTACAGTAAACAGTTTGTTTCATTCAAATTTCACATAAGCACAGCCCGTTGCTGCAGTAAACAGTTTATTTCATTCAAATTTCACATAAGCACAGCCCGTTGCTGCAGTAAACAGTTTGTTTCATTCAAATTTCACATAAGCACAGCCCGTTGCTACAGTAAACAGTTTTTCATTCAAATTTCACATAAGCACAGCCGTTGCTGCAGTAAACAGTTTGTTTCATTCAAATTTCACATAAGCACAGCCCGTTGCTACATTAAACAGTTTATTTCATTCAAATTTCACATAAGCACAGCCCGTTGCTACAGTAAACAGTTTATTTCATTCAAATTTCACATAAGCACAACCGTTGCTACAGTAAACAGTTATTTCATTCAAATTTCACATAAGCACAGCCCGTTGCTGCAGTAAAACAGTTTATTTCATTCAAATTTCGCATATAACACAGCCCGTTGCTGCAGTAAACAGTTTATTTCATTCAAATTCACATAAGCACAGCCCGTTGCTGCAGTAAACAGTTTATTTCATTCACATTGTACATAAGCGCAGCCCGTTGCTACAGTAAACAGTTTGTTTCATTCAAATTCTCACATAAGCACAGGCCCGTTGCTACAGTAAACAGTTTGTTTCATTCAAATTTCACATAAGCACAGCCCGTTGCTGCAGTAAACAGTTTATTTCATTCACATTGTACATAAGCACAACCCGTTGCTACAGTAACAGTTTGTTTCATTCAAATTTCACATAAGCACAGCCCGTTGCTGCAGTAAAAAATTTTTCATTCAAATTTCACATAAGCACAGCCCGTTGCTGCAGTAAAAAATTTATTTCATTCAAATTTCACATAAGCACAGCCGTTGCCGCAGTAAACAGTTTATTTCATTCAAATTTCACATAAGCACAACCCGTTGCTACAGTAAACAGTTTATTCATTCAAATTCACATAAGCACAGCCCGTTGTTACAGTAAACAGTTTATTTCATTCAAATTTCACATTAGCACAACCCGTTGCTACAGTAAACAGTTTATTTCATTCAAATTTCACATAAGCACAGCCCGTTGCTACATTAAACAGTTTATTTCATTCAAATTTCACATAAGCACAGCCCGTTGCTACAGTAAACAGTTTATTTCATTCAAATTTCACATAAGCACAGCCCGTTGCTACAGTAAACAATTTATTTCATTCAAATTTCACATAAGCACAGCCCGTTGCTACAGTAAACAGTTTATTTCATTCAAATTTCACATAAGCACAGCCCGTTGCTACAGTAAACAGTTTATTTCATTCAAATTTCACATAAACACAGCCCGTTGCTACAGTAAACAATTTTATTTCATTCAAATTTCACATAAGCACAGCCCGTTGCTACAGTAAACAGTTTATTTCATTCAAATTCACATAAGCACAGCCCGTTGCTGCAGTAAACAGTTTATTTCATTCAAATTTCAGCATAAGCACAGCCCGTTGCTGCAGTAAACAGTTTATTTCATTCAAATTCCACATAAGCACAGCCCGTTGCTGCAGTAAACAGTTTATTTCATTCACATTGTACACAAGCGCAGCCCGTTGCTACAGTAAACAGTTTATTTCATTCAAATTTCACATAAGCACAGCCGTTGCTACAGTAAACAGTTTATTTCATTCAAATTTCACATTAGCCAGCCCGTTGCTGCAGTAAACAGTTTATTTCATTCAAATTTCACATAAGCACAGCCCGTTGCTGCAGTAAATAGTTTATTTCATTCAAATTTCACATAAGCACAGCCCGTGCTGTCAGTAAATAGTTTTTCATTCAAATTTCATATAAGCAGAGCCCGTTGCTGCAGTAAACAGTTTAGTTTCATTCAAATTTCACATAAGCCAGCCGTTGCTACAGTAAACAATTTTTTTCATTCAAATTCACATAAGCACAGCCCGTTGCTACAGTAAACAGTTTATTTCATTCAAATTTCGAATAAGCACGCCCGTTGCTGCAGTAAACAGTTTATTTCATTCAAATTCACATAAGCACAGCCCGTTGTGCAGTAAACAGTTATTTCATTCACATTGTACATAAGCGCAGCCCGTTGCTACAGTAAACAGGTTGTTTCATTCAAATCTCACATAAGCACAGGCCCGTTGCTACAGTAAACAGTTTGTTTCATTCAAATTCACATAATCGCAGCCCGTTGCTGCAGTAAACAGTTTATTTCATTCACATTGTCACATAAGCACAACCCGTTGCTACAGTAAACAGTTTGTTTCATTCAAATTTCACATAAGCACAGCCGTTGCTGCAGTAAACAGATTGTTTCATTCAAATTTCACATAAGCACAGCCCGTTGCTGCAGTAAAAATTTATTTCATTCAAATTCACATAAGCACAGCCGTTGCCCAGTTAACAGTTTGTTTCATTCAAATTTCACATAAGCACAACCCGTTGCTACAGTAAACAGTTTATTTCATTCAAATTTCACATAAGCACAGCCCGTTGCTACAGTAAACAGTTTATTTCATTCAAATTTCACATAACACAACCCGTTGCTACAGTAAACAATTTATTTCATTCAAATTTCACATAAGCACAGCCCGTTGCTGCAGTAAACAGTTTATTTCATTCAAATTTCACATAAACACAGCCCGTTGCTGCAGTAAACAGTTTATTTCATTCAAATTCACATAAGCACACCCGTTGTTGCAGTAAACAGTTTATTTCATTCACATTGTACACAAGTGCAGCCCGTTGCTACAGTAAACAGTTGTTTAATTCAAATCTCACATAAGCAAGGCCCGTTGCTACAGTAAAAGTTTGTTTCATTCAAATTTCACATAACGCAGCCCGTTGCTGCAGTAAAAAGTTTATTTCATTCAAATTTCCATAAGCACAACCCGTTGCTACAGTAAACAGTTTATTTCATTCAAATTTCACATAAGCACAGCCTGTTGCTGCAGTAAACAGTTTATTTCATTCAAATTTCACATAAGCACAGCCCGTTGCTGCAGTAAACAATTTATTTCATTCAAATTTCACATAAGCACAGCCCGTTGCTGCAGTAAACAGTTTATTTCATTCAAATTTGCACATAAGCACAACCCGTTGCTACAGTTAAACAGTTTATTCATTCAAATTTCACAAAGCACAGCCCGTTGCTACAGTAAACAGTTTATTTCATTCAAATTTCACATTAGCACACCGTTGCTACAGTAAACAGTTTATTCATTCAAATTTCACATAAGCACAGCCCGTTGCTACAGTAAACAGTTTATTTCATTCAAATTTCACATAAGCACAGCCCGTTGCTACAGTAAACAGTTTATTTCATTCAAATTTCACATAAGCACAGCCCGTTGCTACAGTAAACAATTTATTTCATTCAAATTTCACATAAGCACAGCCCGTTGCTACAGTAAACAGTTTATTTCATTCAAATTTACATAAGCACAGCCCGTTGCGCAGTAAACAGTTTATTTCATTCAAATTCCATAAGCACAGCCCGTTGCTGCAGTAAACAGTTTATTTCATTCAAATTTCCACATAAGCACATCCCGTTGTTGCAGTAAACAGTTTATTTCATTCAAATTTACACAAGTGCAGCCCGTTGCTACAGTAAACAGTTTATTTCATTCAAATTTCACATAAGCAAGGCCGTTTGCTACAGTAAACAGTTTATTTCATTCAAATTCACATAAGCACAGCCCGTTGCTACAGTAAACAGTTTATTTCATTCAAATTTCACATAAGCACAGCCCGTTGCTGCAGTTCACAATTGTACATAAGCACAACCGTTGCTACAGTAAACAGTTTGTTTCATTAAATTCACATAAGCACAGCCCGTTGCTGCAGTAAACAGTTTATTTCATTCAAATTTCACATAAGACAGCCGTTGCTGCAGTAAACAGTTTATTTCATTCAAATTTCACATAAGCACAGCCCGTTGCAGCAGTTAACAGTTTATTTCATTCAAATTTCACATAAGCACAGCCCGTTGCTACAGTAAACAGTTTATTTCATTCAAATTTCACATAAGCACAGCCCGTTGCTACAGTAAACAGTTTATTTCATTCAAATTCACATAAGCACAGCCCGTTGCTGCAGTAAACAGTTTATTTCATTCAATTTCACATAAGCACAGCCCGTTGCTGCAGTAAACAGTTTATTTCATTCAAATTCCACATAAGCACAGCCCGTTGTTGCAGTAAACAGTTTATTTCATTCAAATTGTACATAAGTACAGCCCGTTGCTACAGTAAACAGGTTGTTTCATTCAAATTCACATAAGCAAGGCCTTTGCTACAGTAAACAGTTTTATTCATTCAAATTTCACATAAGCACAGCCCGTTGCTGCAGTAAACAGTTTATTTCATTCAAATTTCCACATAAGCACAGCCCGTTGCTGCAGTAAAAGTTTATTCATTCAAATTTCACATAAGCACAGCCCGTTGCTGCAGTAAATAGTTTATTTCATTCAAATTTCACATAAGCACAGCCCATTGCTGCAGTAAACAGTTTGTTCATTCAAATTTCACATAAGCACAGCCCGTTGCTGCAGTAAACAGTTTGTTTCATTCAAATTTCACATAAGCACAGCCCGTTGCTACAGTAAACAGTTATTTCATTCAAATTTCACATAAGCACAGCCCGTTGCTACAGTAAACAGTTTATTTCATTCAAATTTCACATAAGCACAGCCCGTTGCTACAGTAAACAGTTTATTTCATTCAAATTTCACATTAGCACAGCCCGTTGCTACAGTAAACAATTTATTTCATTCAAATTTCACATAAGCACAGCCCGTTGCTACAGTAAACAGTTTATTTCATTCAAATTTCACATAAGCACAGCCCGTTGCTGCAGTAAATGTTTATTCATTCAAATTTCACATAGCACAGCCGTTGCTGCAGTAAAAGTTTTTTTCATTCAAATTTCACATAAGCACAGCCCGTTGCTGCAGTAAACAGTTGTTTCATTCAAATTCACATAAGCACAGCCCGTTGCTACAGTAAACAGTTTTTTCATTCAAATTCACATAAGCACAGCCCGTTGCTACAGTAAACAGTTTTTTTCATTCAAATTCACATAAGCACAGCCCGTTGCTACAGTAAACAGTTTATTTCATTCAAATTTCACATAAGCACAGCCCGTTGCTGCAGTAAACAGTTTATTTCATTCAAATTTCACATAAGCACAGCCCGTTGCTGCAGTAAACAGTTTTTCATTCAAATTTCATATAAGCACAGCCGTTGCTGCAGTAAACAGTTTGTTTCATTCAAATTTCACATAAGCACAGCCTGTTGCTGCAGTAAAAAGTTTATTCATTCAAATTTCACATAAGCACAGCCCGTTGCGACAGTAAACAGTTTGTTTCATTCAAATTTCACATAAGCACAGCCCGTTGCTACAGTAAACAGTTTATTTCATTCAAATTTCACATAAGCACAGCCCGTTGCTACAGTAAACAGTTTATTTCATTCAAATTTCACAATAGCACAACCCGTTGCTACAGTAAACAATTTATTCATTCAAATTTCACATAAGCACAGCCCGTTGCTGCAGTAAACAGTTTATTTCATTCAAATTTCACATAAGCACAGCCCGTTGCTGCAGTAAACAGTTTATTTCATTCAAATTTCACATAAGCACAGCCCGTTGCTGCAGTAAACAGTTTATTTCATTCAAATTCACATAAGCACAGCCCGTTGCTGCAGTAAACAGTTTATTTCATTCAAATTTCACAAGCTGCAGCCCGTTGCTACAGTAAACAGGTTGTTTAATTCAAATTTCACATAAGCAAGGCCGTTGCTACAGTAAACAGTTTATTTCATTCAAATTTCACATAAGCACAGCCCGTTGCTGCAGTAAACAGTTTATTTCATTCAATTTCACATAAGCACAGCCCGTTGCTGCAGTAAATAGTTTATTTCATTCAAATTTCACATAAGCACAGCCCGTTGCTGCAGTAAACAGTTTGTTTCATTCAAATTTCACATAAGCACAGCCCGTTGCTGCAGTAAACAGTTTGTTTCATTCAAATTTCACATAAGCACAGCCTGTTGCTCATAGTAAACAGTTTTTTTCATTCAAATTTACATAAGCACAGCCCGTTGCTACAGTAAACAGTTTTTCATTCAAATTTCACATAAGCACAGCCCGTTGCTGCAGTAAACAGTTTATTTCATTCAAATTTCACATAAGCACAGCCCGTTGTTGCAGTAAACAGTTTATTTCATTCAAATTTACACAAGTGCAGCCCGTTGCTACAGTAAACAGTTTGTTTATTCAATTTCACATAAGCACAGCCCGTTGCTACAGTAAACAGTTTGTTTCATTCAAATTTCACATAAGCACAGCCCGTTGCTGCAGTAAACAGTTTATTTCATTCAAATTCACATAAGCACAGCCCGTTGCTACAGTAAACAGTTTGTTTCATTCAAATTTCACATAAGCACAGCCCGTTGCTGCAGTAAACAGATTGTTCATTCAAATTTCACATAAGCACAGCCCGTTGCTGCAGTAAAAAGTTTATTTCATTCAAATTTCACATAAGCACAGCCGTTGCCGCAGTAAACAGTTTGTTTCATTCAAATTTCACATAAGCACAGCCCGTTGCTACAGTAAACAGTTTATTTCATTCAAATTTCACATAAGCACAGCCCGTTGCTACAGTAAACAGTTTATTTCATTCAAATTTCACATAACACAGACCCGTTGCTACAGTAAACAGTTTATTTCATTCAATTTCACATAAGCACAGCCCGTTGCTGCAGTAAACAGTTTATTTCATTCAAATTTCGCATAAGCACAGCCCGTTGCTGCAGTAAACAGTTTATTTCATTCAAATTTCACATAAGCACATCCGTTGCTGCAGTAAACAGTTTATTCATTCACATTGTACACAAGTGCAGCCGTTGCTACAGTAAACAGTTTGTTTAATTCAAATTCACATAAGCAAGCCCGTTGCTACAGTAAACAGTTTGTTTCATTCAAATTTCACATAATCAGCAGCCGGTTGCTGCAGTAAACAGTTTATTTCATTCACATTGTACATAAGCACAACCCGTTGCTACAGTAAACAGTTTGTTTCATTCAAATTTCACATAAGCACAGCCTGTTGCTGCAGTAAACAGTTTGTTTCATTCAAATTTCACATAAGCACAGCCCGTTGCTGCAGTAAATAATTTTTTTCATTCAAATTTCACATAAGCACAGCCCGTTGCTGCAGTAACAGTTTGTTTCATTCAAATTTGCACATAAGCACAACCCGTTGCTACAGTAAACAGTTTATTTCATTCAAATATCACATAAGCACAGCCGTTGCTACAGTAAACAGTTTATTTCATTCAAATTTCACATAAGCACACCCGTTGCTACAGTAAACAGTTTATTTCATTCAAATTTCACATAAGCACAGCCGTTGCTGCAGTAAACAGTTTATTTCATTCAAATTGTACATAAGTGCAGCCCGTTGCTACAGTAAACAGGTTGTTTCATTCAAATCTCACATAAGCAAGCCCGTTGCTACAGTAAACAGTTTGTTTCATTCAAATTTCACATAATCACAGCCCGTTGCTGCAGTAAACAGTTTATTTCATTCACATTGTACATAAGCACAACCGTTGCTACAGTAAACAGTTTGTTTCATTCAAATTTCACATAAGCACAGCCTGTTGCTGCAGTAAACAGATTGTTTCATTCAAATTTCACATAAGCACAGCCCGTTGCTGCAGTAAAAAATTATTTCATTCAAATTTCACATAAGCACAGCCGTTGCTGCAGTTAACAGTTTTTTCATTCAAATTTCACATAAGCACAACCCGTTGCTACAGTAAACAGTTTATTTCATTCAAATTTCACATAAGCACAGCCCGTTGCTACAGTAAACAGTTTATTTCATTCAAATTTCACATAAACACAACCCGTTGCTACAGTAAACAATTTATTTCATTCAAATTTCACATAAGCACAGCCCGTTGCTGCAGTAAACAGTTTATTTCATTCAAATTTCACATAAGCACAGCCCGTTGCTGCAGTAAACAGTTTATTCATTCAAATTCCACATAAGCACAGCCGTTGCTGCAGTAAACAGTTTATTTCATTCACATTGTACACAAGTGCAGCCCGTTGCTACAGTAAACAGTTTGTTTAATTCAAATTCTCACATAAGCAAGGCCGTTGCTACAGTAAACAGTTTGTTCA
This sequence comes from Ptychodera flava, assembly GCF_041260155.1. Taxonomy (NCBI): domain Eukaryota; kingdom Metazoa; phylum Hemichordata; class Enteropneusta; family Ptychoderidae; genus Ptychodera; species Ptychodera flava. The sequence goes on from NW_027248281.1 coordinate 4,258,058, forward strand.
TTCAAATTTCACATAATCGCAGGCCGTTGCTGCAGTAAACAGTTTATTTCATTCACATTGTACATAAGCACAACCCGTTGCTACAGTAAACAGTTTGTTTCATTCAAATTTCACATAAGCACAGCCTGTTGCTGCAGTAAACAGTTTGTTTCATTCAAATTTCACATAAGCACAGCCCGTTGCTGCAGTAAATAATTTTTTTCATTCAAATTTCACATAAGCACAGCCGTTGCTGCAGTAAACAGTTTGTTTCATTCAAATTTCACATAAGCACAACCCGTTGCTACAGTTAAACAGTTTATTTCATTCAAATTTCACATAAGCACAGCCCGTTGCTACAGTAAACAGTTTATTTCATTCAAATTTCACATAAGCACAGACCCGTTGCTACAGTAAACAATTATTTCATTCAAATTCACATAAGCACAGCCCGTTGCTACATTAAACAGTTTATTTCATTCAAATTTCACATAAGCACAGCCGTTGCTACAGTAAACAGTTATTTCATTCAAATTTCACATAAGCACAACCCGTTGCTACAGTAAACAATTTATTTCATTCAAATTTCACATAAGCACAGCCCGTTGCTACAGTAAACAGTTTATTTCATTCAAATTTCACATAAGCACAGCCCGTTGCTGCAGTAAATAATTTTATCATTCAAATTTCACATAAGCACAGCCCGTTGCTGCAGTAAACAGTTTTTCATTCAAATTCCACATAAGCACAGCCCGTTGCTAGCAGTAAACAGTTTATTTCATTCAAATTGTACATAAGCACAGCCCGTTGCTACAGTAAACAGGTTGTTTAATTCAAATCTCACATAAGCAAGCCGTTGCTACAGTAAACAGTTTATTTCATTCAAATTTCACATAAGCACAGCCCGTTGTGCAGTAAACAGTTTATTTCATTCAAATTTCACATAAGCACAGCCCGTTGCTGCAGTAAACAGTTTATTTCATTCAAATTTCACATAAGCACAGCCCGTTGCTGCAGTAAACAGTTTATTTCATTCAAATTCACATAAGCACAGCCCGTTGCTGCAGTAAACAGTTTGTTTCATTCAAATTTCACATAAGCACAGCCCGTTGCTGCAGTAAACAGTTTATTTCATTCAAATTTCACATAAGCACAGCCCGTTGCTAAGTAAACAATTTTTTTCATTCAAATTTCACATAAGCACAGCCCGTTGCTACAGTAAACAGTTTGTTTCATTCAAATTTCACATAATCGCAGCCCGTTGCTGCAGTAAACAGTTTATTTCATTCAAATTTACATAAGCACAGCCCGTTGCTACAGTAAACAGTTTATTTCATTCAAATTTCACATAAGCACAGCCCGTTGTGCTGCAGTAAACAGTTTGTTTCATTCAAATTTCACATAAGCGCAGCCCGTTGCTGCAGTAAAAAATTTATTTCATTAAATTTCACATAAGCACAGCCGTTGCTGCAGTATAACAGTTTATTTCATTCAAATTTCACATAAGCACAAGCCCGTTGCTACAGTAAACAGTTTATTTCATTCAAATTTCACATAAGCACAGCCCGTTGCTACAGTAAACAGTTTATTTCATTCAAATTTCACATAAGCACAGACCCGTTGCTACAGTAAACAATTTATTTCATTCAAATTTCACATAAGCACAGCCCGTTGCTACAGTAAACAGTTTATTTCATTCAAATTTCACATAAGCACAGCCCGTTGCTGCAGTAAACAGTTTATTTCATTCAAATTTCACATAAGCACAGCCCGTTGCTGCAGTAAAACAGTTTTTTTCATTCAAATTCCCCATAAGCACAGCCCGTTGTTGCAGTAAAAACAGTTTATTTCATTCAAATTGACATAAGCACAGCCCGTTGCTACAGTAAACAGTTTATTTCATTCAAATTTCACATAAGCACAGGCCGTTGCTACAGTAAACAGTTTATTTCATTCAAATTTCACATAAGCACAGCCCGTTGCTGCAGTAAACAGTTTATTTCATTCAAATTTCACATAAGCACAGCCCGTTGCTGCAGTAAACAGTTTATTTCATTCAAATTTCACATAAGCACAGCCCGTTGCTGCAGTAAATAGTTTTTTTCATTCAAATTTCACATAAGCACAGCCCGTTGCTGCAGTAAACAGTTTGTTTCATTCAAATTTCACATAGCACAGCCTGTTGCTACAGTAAACAGTTTTTTTCATTCAAATTTCACATAAGCACAGCCCGTTGCTACAGTAAACAGTTTGTTTCATTCAAATTTCACATAAGCACAGCCCGTTGCTGCAGTAAAACAGTTTATTTCATTCAAATTTCACATAAGCACAGCCCGTTGCTGCAGTAAACAGTTTATTTCATTCAAATTGTACACAAGCACAGCCCGTTGCTACAGTAAACAGGTTGTTTAATTCAAATCTCACATAAGCAAGGCCGTTGCTACAGTAAACAGTTTATTTCATTCAAATTTCACATAAGCACAGCCCGTTGCTGCAGTAAACAGTTTATTTCATTCAAATTTCACATAAGCACAGCCCGTTGCTGCAGTAAACAGTTTTTTTCATTCAAATTTCACATAAGCACAGCCCGTTGCTGCAGTAAACAGTTTATTTCATTCAAATTTCACATAAGCACAGCCCGTTGCTGCAGTAAACAGTTTGTTTCATTCAAATTTCACATAAGCACAGCCCGTAGCTGCAGTAAACAGTTTTGTTCATTCAAATTCACATAAGCACAGCCCGTTGCTATAGTAAACAGTTTTTTTCATTCAAATTTCACATAAGCACAGCCCGTTGCTACAGTAAACAGTTTGTTTCATTCAAATTTCACATAATCACAGCCCGTTGCTGCAGTAAAAGTTTATTTCATTCAAATTGACATAAGCACAGCCCGTTGCTACAGTAAACAGTTTGTTTCATTCAAATTTCATATAAGCACAGCCTGTTGCTGCAGTAAACAGTTTGTTTCATTCAAATTTCACATAAGTGCAGCCCGTTGCTGCAGTAAAAAATTTATTTCATTCAAATTTCACATAAGCACAGCCGTTGCGCAGTTAACAGTTTGTTTCATTCAAATTTCACATAAGCACAGCCCGTTGCTACATTAAACAGTTTATTTCATTCAAATTTCACATAAGCACAGCCCGTTGCTACAGTAAACAGTTTATTTCATTCAAATTTCACATAACACAGCCCGTTGCTACAGTAAACAGTTTATTTCATTCAAATTTCACATAAGCACAGCCCGTTGCTACAGTAAACAGTTTATTTCATTCAAATTTCACATAAGCACAGCCCGTTGCTGCAGTAAACAGTTTATTTCATTCAAATTCACATAAGCACAGCCCGTTGTTGCAGTAAACAGTTTATTTCATTCACATTGTACATAAGTGCAGCCCGTTGCTACAGTAAACAGTTTGTTTCATTCAAATCTCACATAAGCAAGGCCGTTGCTACAGTAAATAGTTTATTTCATTCAAATTTCACATAAGCACAGCCCGTTGCTGCAGTAAACAGTTTATTTCATTCAAATTTCACATAAGCACAGCCCGTTGCTGCAGTAAATAGTTTATTTCATTCAAATTTCACATAAGCACAGCCCGTTGCTGCAGTAAATAGTTTGTTTCATTCAAATTTCACATAAGCAGAGCCCGTAGCTGCAGTAAACAGTTTGTTTCATTCAATTTCACATAAGCACAGCCCGTTGCTACAGTAAACAGTTTATTTCATTCAAATTTCACATAAGCACAGCCCGTTGCTATAGTAAACAATTTTTTTCATTCAAATTTCACATAAGCACAGCCCGTTGCTACAGTAAACAGTTTGTTTCATTCAAATTTCACATAATCGCAGCCGTTGCTACAGTAAACAGTTTATTTCATTCAAATTGTACATAAGCACAGCCCGTTGCTGCAGTAAATAGTTTATTTCATTCAAATTTCACATAAGCACAGCCCGTTGCTGCAGTAAAAGTTTGTTTCATTCAAATTTCACATAAGCAGAGCCCGTTGCTGCAGTAAACAGTTTGTTTCATTCAAATTTCACATAAGCACAGCCCGTTGCTAGAGTAAACAGTTTGTTTCATTCAAATTTCACATAAGCACAGCCGTTGCTGCAGTAAACAGTTTGTTTCATTCAAATTTCACATAAGCCAGCCCGTTGCTGCAGTAAACAGTTTATTTCATTCAAATTTCACATAAGCACAGCCGTTGCTGCAGTTAACAGTTTATTTCATTCAAATTTCACATAAGCACAGCCCGTGTGCTACAGTAAACAGTTTATTTCATTCAAATTTCACATAAGCACAGCCCGTTGCTACAGTAAACAGTTTATTTCATTCAAATTTCACATAAGCACAGCCCGTTGCTACAGTAAACAATTTATTTCATTCAAATTTCACATAAGCACAGCCCGTTGCTGCAGTAAACAGTTTGTCATCAATACATGAGCAACCCGTTGCTACATTAAACAGTTTATTTCATTCAAATTTCACATAAGCACAGCCCGTTGCTACAGTAAACATTTATTTCATTCAAATTTCACATAAGCACAGCCCGTTGCTGCAGTAAACAGTTTATTTCATTCAAATTCACATAAGCACAGCCCGTTTTTGCAGTAAACAGTTTATTTCATTCAAATTTCACATAAGCACAGCCCGTTGCTGCAGTAAACAGTTTGTTTCATTCAATTTCACATAAGCACAGCCCGTTGCTGCAGTAAATAGTTTATTTCATTCAAATTTCACATAAGCACAGCCCGTTGCTGCAGTAAACAGTTTGTTTCATTCAAATTTCACATAAGCAGAGCCCGTTGCTGCAGTAAACAGTTTGTTTCATTCAAATTTCACATAAGCACAGCCCGTTGCTACAGTAAACAGTTTTTTCATTCAAATTTCACATAAGCACAGCCCGTTGCTACAGTAAACAGTTTGTTTCATTCAAATTTCACATAATCGCAGCCCGTTGCTGCAGTAAACAGTTTATTTCATTCAAATTGTCATAAGCACAGCCCGTGGCTACAGTAAACAGTTTGTTTCATTCAAATTTCACATAAGCACAGCCCGTTGCTGCAGTAAACAGTTTGTTTCATTCAAATTTCACATAAGTCAGCCCGTTGCTGCAGTAAAAAAATTTATTTCATTCAAATTTCACATAAGCACAGCCAGTTGCCGCAGTTAACAGTTTATTTCATTCAAATTTGCACATAAGCACAACCCGTTGCTACATTAAACAGTTTATTTCATTCAAATTTCACATAAGCACAGCCCGTTGCTACAGTAAACAGTTTATTTCATTCAAATTTCACATAAGCACAGCCCGTTGCTACAGTAAACAGTTTATTTCATTCAAATTTCACATAAGCACAGCCCGTTGCTACAGTAAACAGTTTATTTCATTCAAATTTCACATAAGCACAGCCCGTTGCTGCAGTAAACAGTTTATTTCATTCCAATTTCACATAAGCACAGCCCGTTGCTGCAGTAAAACAGTTTATTTCATTCAATTTCACATAAGCACAGCCCGTTGCTTGCAGTAAACAGTTTATTTCATTCAAATTGTACATAAGCACAGCCCGTTGCTACAGTAAACAGTTTGTTTCATTCAAATTTCACATAAGCACAGCCCGTTGCTACAGTAAACAGTTTATTTCATTCAAATTTCACATAGTGCAGCCCGTTGCTGCAGTAAACAGTTTATTTCATTCAAATTTCACATAAGCACAGCCCGTTGCTGCAGTAAACAGTTTATTCATTCAAATTTCACATTAAGCACAGCCCGTTGCTGCAGTTAAACAGTTTGTTTCATTCAATTTCACATAAGCACAGCCCGTTGCTGCAGTAAACAGTTTGTTTCATTCAAATTTCACATAAGCACAGCCCGTTGCTACAGTAAACAGTTTATTTCATTCAAATTTCACATAAGCACAGCCCGTTGCTACAGTAAACAGTTTGTTTCATTCAAATTTCACATAAGCACAGCCCGTTGCTGCAGTAAACAGTTTATTTCATTCACATTGCACATAAGCACAGCCCGTTGCTACAGTAAACAGTTTGTTTCATTCAAATTTCACATAAGCACAGCCCGTTGCTAGCAGTAAACAGTTTATTTCATTCAAATTTCACATAAGTGCAGCCCGTTGCTGCAGTAAACATTTATTTCATTCAAATTTCACATAAGCACAGCCGTGCTGCAGTAAACAGTTTATTTCATTCAAATTTCACATAAGCACAGCCCGTTGCTACAGTAAACAGTTTATTTCATTCAAATTTCACATAAGCACAGCCCGTTGCTACAGTAAACAGTTTATTTCATTCAAATTTCACATAAGCACAGCCCGTTGCTACAGTAAACAATTTATTTCATTCAAATTTCACATAAGCACAGCCCGTTGCTACAGTAAACAGTTTATTTCATTCAAATTTCACATAAGCACAACCCGTTGCTACAGTAAACATTTTATTTCATTCAAATTTCACATAAGCACAGCCCGTTGCTACAGTAAACAGTTTATTTCATTCAAATTTCACATAAGCACAGCCCGTTGCTGCAGTAAACAGTTTATTTCATTCAAATTTCACATAAGCACAGCCCGTTGCTGCAGTAAACAGTTTATTTCATTCAAATTCCACATAAGCACAGCCCGTTGTTGCAGTAAACAGTTTATTTCATTCAAATTTACACAAGCGCAGCCCGTTGCTACAGTAAACAGGTTGTTTCATTCAAATTCACATAAGCACAGCCCGTTGCTACAGTAAACAGTTTATTTCATTCAAATTTTCACATTAGCACAGCCCGTTGCTGCAGTAAACAGTTTGTTTCATTCAATTTCACATAAGTGCAGCCCGTTGCTACAGTAAACAATTTATTTCATTCAAATTTCACATAAGCACAGCCCGTTGCTACAGTAAACAGTTTATTTCATTCAAATTTCACATTAACACAACCCGTTGCTACAGTAAACAATTTATTTCATTCAAATTTCACATAAGCACAGCCCGTTGCTACAGTAAACAATTTATTTCATTCAAATTTCACATAAGCACAGCCCGTTGCTGCAGTAAACAGTTTATTTCATTCAAATTTCCACATAAGCACATCCCGTTGTTGCAGTAAACAGTTTTTTCATTCAAATTTCACATAAGCACAGCCCGTTGATAAGCTCAGAGCCCATTGATAAGCACAGCCGTTGCTGCAGTAGACATGCATACTGATTTGATTTACAGAAAAAGTAAAGATTTCATCTATCTATCAATACCAACGTCACTCGCTTACCAAGTTTTCCACACATCAATCAATAGATACAGAGTGTAATACACAAAGCATGAAGACACACATTGCATTGCCTTGTTTGTGAAGTGCTCTATATTCCATAGAGAATGAATCCCATGAAGTAGTCAGCGAAGTTTGAGAGATCACAACTATCACAACAGGACGTATCGTGAAAAGGCCACTGTAATCAGGAGCTCAAACGTCAAATTCAACTAAAACACCAACATCAAGTACCCAACTTGTTACTTGCTATCACGTCATGGCACTGTTAAATACTCGTTACAGATTTAATTTCAAGTTGGCCTACACAGTAGCTTTGATCATATCATCCATGTATTCAGATGTTCTGTCAGTAAGAAAGGCTTCAATGAATTCAAAACCCTTTGAAATTACAGGGCAATAACTTGTGATATTCATATCAGTTGAATACTAAAACATGAATGTCACGCGCAACCGCCGGATTGAAATGGGGACCGCTCTTCAAAAACGACAAAGCTATGCCATCCGAACCCTCGCCAATTCTAGCATAATTCGATATGTATGCTTTTTAAACGACATTAAACTACAGATCATAAGTAAAAGTGCACATTAATATTAACAAATATAGTAGCGGGCACTATGAAATGAGGTGAATTGCTCTATGTCTACAAAAATACATTTCCTTCGTCTTCAAGACAAAATAATTTTCAGCTGGATGGTCAAATAAAAAATTACACCTTTAGCGAGAAACTCAATTACTTGCGTTATCTTTATCTTGATATGCAGCAATATCGTCAAATATCGATAATGCGTAGGTAAGACTGATAGTTAACAGGAAAAACGATAGCGGCCCACACATCGGGTTTTACCACAGATGAAAGAAGAAGTGAAAGAAAAAACTTTAACCCGACTAAATAAATCATTGCAAATAATAGTCAATTCGACAGATGTGAAAAAGTACGCAGGGAATGGGTTGAATCCGATTATTCAAGGCGAAGGTCATTGTCCTTGCTTTTCGTAGTCAAAACTCCCGTTGTCATTATTCAGTAGATTTCGTATGGAATAATTACTTATCATTTTTAAAATTTTCCTTTGTTATTCTAAATGGCTCCAATAAAAGTTGTAACAAACAATACTGACTAATACTTATTTTGACGAGGTTGATGAACTGGGAGTCGAAGATACAGTATAGTTCTTATGCTTTTATATTTAAAGCTTGTGGAAGTAAAATACATATTTGCATATAATTATGCTTGTTAGTACTGCCTTTAATGTCACTGTATATCATTGTCTTGTACTGCAAACTCCTATCAACATGATGCACGATGTGGTTGGATACTATATCAGAAGTATTTCAAGATACTCACAGTCATTCATTTACGGTTTTGCTGAACATGTGCTAGGTTCTTTTTGAGAATCCGGGGTCTGTCTCATCCTCCTCATGACCCCTCAAATGTGCGAACGAGCGGGCAAAGCGACGTTTTGCTTCATACATCCTGGTACAAGACCGGGAAGTACGCGACTCTGTCGTGACCTTTACTGTGTTGACGTAAGTTTTCATATTCTTTCCCTCAAATTACCAAATGCTGATATCCTGAACTTGACAATTTAAAACATCTAATATTTTACTTGGAAATCTTCTTGCTCTATGGCATCAAAAGCTGACTCCACTAGGGTGCGTTGAAATCGTCATATTGTATTTTTACTGAGTGTTGTGAATTTATCGACCATGGCAATTTTTTACAGATACTTGAGTTCATTTTTTCAACACGTCCACCATCCCTTCATGGTCGTATCAGTACGACTGTTTGCACCATTTTCCTGACTAAAAAGGATAACAAAGAATTCAATCTATATCACATGCCTCTAATATTTTTTTCTTGTCCAGTCCAGCAGAGTATAATGGATTTTAAAATGTCTGAAGTTATAAATCCAGCTTGGACGAGGTTTTATTGAGTTGTGTTCGTTGTGAATGTCTTTTTCCATTCGATGGATTTTCCGAACTATTTATGGACTCTTTGGGGAAAAACGGGAAATGCGTATTGGGCGTGATTTATGTGTCATGCAACTTTACATTACATCTCGTTGTGAAAAAAACAAAAAACAAAACTGAAGTGTGACATTTTAACCACATGTCTAACTCAGAAATCCAATGTATAAACGTAACCTTCGATCATTCTCTCACAAGATTTCTTTGAGTACGAGTTTGAACATATTTGAGTCTGCGAAAGACAGTGTTATCCATCAATGAATGAAACTTTCATGCCAATGATTTGATAGTTTGTGACTATATTGATATGATGCTATAGTCCGTTTTATTAACTTAAGATCTGAAATGAGAGGTCTGTTTTCAATCTTTAGATGTAATCAAAGAGTTGCAAAACAGGGTGTGAAGATAATTGTCGATAGGGTCACGTGGAGAATTAGCGAGAGAAGACTTTAGCAGGATTTTACTGGGCTCTTTCAGAGATTGACTTCACCAACCATGGTACAAGTTAGTACTCTGACTCATTAGGATATAGGAAGTGGGAGATAGAGTAGTCGGTCTAGCGAGTCGATTATGAATACTGTTAAAGTCACGAATGCTCCACTATATACTCATCATAATTATTTTGGCCTGCATATTTTTTTTTAAAAGAAACATTTAAAATGTCAATCAAATTGATCTTAGTCATGTTTGAGTTCACTATTTGCGCAACAATTCGTTGTTAAATGTTTCATCATAAATGACACGAAAATGTTACGTTAAGGACAACCAAAAAGTGACTGCAACTCAAACTGGAAATGTAATTCATTGCCCCGTGACACAGTTGTACGATTTCATTCAGTGGTGAAGAGCAGACATAATATCGACATTGTTTGCAATGGTGACGACCTTCGTGCGAGAAGGGTCTTAAGGCTTGAGGACTTTGAGTTGTTGATCTCTTGTACGCACACAGATATCCATCAGTTGGACACTTCTTCTAGCCATTATTTTTGTGAATGGAGAACGAATCTAACGTTTGAGATGTGACATGCTGTTACACTCTAGCCCCTCCCATGCAGGAAATAAGTCCTCTAAAAACACAAGTGGTAATATCAAAATGTGACATAGATTTTTCAACTGGTGTCTCACTAGCTGCTAGCTCCAGTTGTGTTATGATTAAAATGCAACATCGATTTGTCATGATTTCTTTAATGGAATGTGCATGAAAACGAGTTATCAGAAATGAAATATTCCGGACTATAAGTGACACAAACCAACACGAGGTAATATGCCTTGAACGTTTAACCAATGACGAAAACAAAAGAAACCATAGCTTAATGTTTTTATTAGCTTCAGACGAGAAGTCGTTTCTCGAGATCTTATTGTCAAGACTTCCCTTATTTGTCTCACAATACCTGTCTACAGAAGACTGCCAAAGCTGTTTGGAAGTAGTCATATATTTGTCCTTGACCTAAGTCAATATTTCAAACATATGTCTCTCAGTGACATTCAATAGCATTGGCTTTGTTACAATCAATACCAAGTTCTATCATATTATTTTACTTCTTCTCTCTGTTTTTTTACGTGGGAGCAAGAGATGATTCATGTAATATGCTTGTATGATCAATTATTTGCTTTTTTTCCCTTGAAGGTATTTAAAACTTCAAGATCGTAGTAACTTTGCCAATTGGTTAGTATAAAAATCACCCACGTATAGGCGTTGCCCCATGCTTATAAATACAGTGGTTCGTATACGATTGGCTGCAGACAATAATCTGTCCGACCACAGAATCGTACCAGCATAGAGAAGTCTTTGATATTGGCAAACACTTGATGAACGAGATTAGCAAGATGTACATCAGAGAGCTGACTTTCTGTGCAACATGTAATATCTGTGGTAAGTGACTGGCCATATTTTGATGTAGCCGTGTAAGTATTCTACAGCTACTATGCCGAATCGAATGTAGAAACGTATTGCAATCCGAAAAAGTTCTTTAATAACTTTACCTCAATCACTTTATTACATTCATTTGGAAAAAGTCTATACACAGTCAGCAAAGTTTCACTTTACATGGTGTCTTGTTATAAATAGAAAAGCCTTCTCTCAACATAATTTGAAATGCACCTTTTAAATATATTCTCAAATTTATAGCACCGATGTCGATGGCGATACAATTTTTAAACTTAATGTTAAAGTCGATCAGAAAATCACGTGGTCCCAAGGGAAATATCTTATCATAGACATTTCGATAGTCGTACTTGGAAATCGGACAAAAGCAAAACACGAAGTTGAACACTTGAATGCTTACTCTGTAACGTCGAACTAAAAAAGCAGAACTGACGACTTTAACTTCTTATGACGTACAATTTAATTCACAATAGTCACACGGGCAATATTCAACATGAGGTAAACGATTATTAGATAGTTAAGTAGCCGTAAAGACATATCAGTGACAGATGGTCAACTTTTGTGTTCAAATATTGCTCCCCTGCTCATTAGCTTCATTCTCAAATTTGTGTGAAGAATTTGTACAAATCACTGAGTCAGACACTAAGACATTTTCAGCGGTATCCTTATAGCAATCATCGTAATTTTAATCTCTAGGAGAATTGGTCTGGTAAACGTTCAGCCAGCTCTGGTTAAAATAAATTCCGTCAAATATTTTAGGTAGTCTGAGAAAGGATCACGTAGATTGTCTGACTGAACGACGTGTATTGTGTAATAGTGTGTTGTCTCGCATGGATTGATGTATAACAGAGAAGTTGTAGAGTTTATTTCAAATGACCTGAAACTAAACGTAAATAATTATTTGTCGGTACATTTAAATATGGCAGCGTAAACTTTGTCTTTAAATCGTTTTGTCGATTTCATTTCTTCTGCAACACCAATGTATTTGAGTGGTGTCAAGATCTACACCACATGTAAATATGTGGTAATTTGAGAGAGTGCATGAGAGAGAGACAGAAACAGACTGTCAGACTGTTAGAGAGACAGACACCGAGACACCGAGACAATGTATCTATGTCCCATTTGCGTTGACAGACGGATATGTAGAGAAGGCATTTGTGTCCATTTTGTGTCGCCATATCAACGGGCAGAGTGACTTTACACCACAGTGCATTCGTTGCATTATTTTAAACAACGAAACATATCCTTCCGATTCCTTCATAAGCTAGCAATTCTTGTCTCTTTGGTCTCAATAGTATTATTTGCCGTACTATCAACGCCGCTACACAGTGCCAAAGTTACGGATCACCAGCAGACGATCAGAAACGATGACGAAACGGTTACACTGCGATGCATATATGACACTCCAGAATTAGGATATACCAGAGTGACGATTGACTGGAGAAAAGTAAACCCAAACAATCCTCTCTTCACGGTCACATTAGTCACGATTGTCGACTTCAACGTCGTTGGCGTGGTACACCCCAAATATAGTGCTACAGAGGAAGGATCGCTGACAATTGAGGGTCCATTTACCGATGACGATGTAGGCAAATACTCATGCCTGGTTGTATTCAGATTGAAAGAGCCTTTAGACGACACTGGATATATATCTGAGCACTGTTATGTCTCCCTCAATGTAATCAGTAAGTATTCAAATATACAATAATTCAAAACAATGATATCACTGGTTTCTGTGTTTTGAATATTGCTGTACATATCACATCTAATGAATGATGATTAATTTTGCACGGTCAAGAAGTGAAATCAATAAATCACTGCAATGGAGGTTTGCTACAAGAGAAGTTTATTACCAAAAATTAAGATATCCTCACTTCACAATGCCTGACATTCTCCTTGCTCACTCCATGGTAAACATTGGTTGTTAAGTGTTTTGTGAGTAAAATCTCTCAAACAAGTGCACACAAAATTGTACTTTTGGCAACTGTCACTCTCTAGGTCCAAACAGCTTCCCGGGCTCAGTTTACCCCAATCGTTATAATCCAATGGCGTGACAATAAATGTACTTTTGGAATCTTATCGTAAATAGGGCGATTAAAAATTTGTTGAACACTTGAAATAGGTAAGCTATGAATAGTCAAGTGGACGGGATGCTTCTACTATGATTCAAAGTAACTTTCAAAATATCAATATAAAAGAGATATTGCCTTTATTTCAAGGCTGTGATGTGGTCCTCAAACATTGATGTCAATTTCAGGATGTAGATACAGGGTATATGCACGGTGGACTATTCAAAAAACAGAAACAGATGATACTATAACACACCTCATCCGCAGTCTGTGTTCTAATTCGCCAATTGATAGTCACATGGGATGCGTTCTTTTTGTGCTGATCCACGTAAACGACGTCATCAGGCATCATTTGTTGGAACTGTTGCCTGCCAGGCATCAGTTCCGAAAAATGATGCCTGCTGACGTCAAAAACGACATTGGCGCATGCGCGAACCAGAATGTAAACAAAGATGTCATCTGCCGCCGATCAAAACGATAGTCGAGAAATTTCTAGGTTTATCCTACTTTCTGAAGAAGAACTGAATGCTCTGGTTTCAAACAAGGACTCGAAACGGATGAAAACGATAATCAAAGGTGCATTGAATGTTTTGCAGAAGTATTGCGATCCTGTCGGGAAAAACTTTTTCTTGCCGAACCACTCCAAGGTATAAGTACATGCGACAAGTTTTGTGTATGGTACGTTCTTATGCATGACTGCGGATGAGGTGTGTTATAAAACACATATTGACTGGCCATGAGGGCAACAGCATACGTCTTTAACCCCTCGGGCCTGTGAGTCACCCCAAAAACAGACTGTTTCCCTCGGCCTTCGGCCTCGGGAAACAGTCTGTTTTTGGGGGTGACTCACAGTCTTTCGAAGAACTGACATATGCTGTTGCCCTCATGGCCAGTCAATACGAATATACTGTTTTTCCACTCAAATTATATTTTCTTGAAATCCCAGGAGTCGATTTGCTTTACTGTGGCTACACATCATTCAAATCTATAATTATCCAAAGTAAAATACGTCAATTACCTTTTGCTTAAAAGGCAGCTATGTAATTTCTGCAAGTTATAGAATTTTAGAAAGTTTCACTTTCGTTCTCATCGTTGTCATCATCATCATTATCATCATCATCATCACAATTGCTATCATCACAATAACATCATTAACACTGTTATCATGAATGTCGTCACAATCACTTCCTTAATCATCACAATATTAATTCTGTCGACTCATGTATGTTTCTTACTTTCAGACAAAATTTCCTTATATGCCAAGGCTTTTGGACAGTCCTCTTCTACTGCCAGTCAAATTAGCATCCAAAACAAACCTAGCATATTTGTATGTAATGCCAGCAGCGTCTATCGTAACACTGAAATTCGATGGAGCATCGTCACGGAAACGAATTCGAGGACGAACCGAATTATATGATTATCAATTCTGAGGAAGAAATCAGTGGGGTAGAATGGATCTAATAAGTGAACTGACTTTGTTGCCAGACCTGGACATGACAGAAACACAGGATTTACATATTTCATGCGACGCCGAAGATGACGATATGAATTTCTCGGATAATGCAGCCATACAGGTTGAGATAAAACCTTCCTCAGGTAAAGTTATGTGAAATCATTTGAGTATCCTTTTGATGTAAATTTAATGGACTGCTTATAATCGCACTCGAAGTTAATTCAGGGCTCTTGCTTTCATTTAGCTAGTATCTAAGACATTTGACTCCAACAACGCCCAGAGATATTATTGTTCGTAATGCCCGGTACAAGTTCTCAGCTTTCTTCTGATATTCGTTGCCGCATACGCATGCTCGTCGATATCATTTTGAAAGATTGTTATCGTAAGTCAACAATTGCTTTTATTTAGCAAGAGGGTTACTTTTACAGATTTTAAAAATCTGTCAAGATAAAGTTGACAATGGCATATCAATTCTGGCGATCCCCGTATTTAAACATCTTATAAGAGAAATGTTAAAGTTTAGTGCTGGGCAACATATTACTCTTTTGTTCAATTCAATTAAAATCCTTATTTTACTTTGGCAGGCAAGAAGAAAAGAGATAAATCTCGGAAAACAAATAAAAGGCGACGTCAAAGGGGAAAGAAAAGTCGCAGGTGTTGAAAACTGACTGGCAAGTTTAATGTAAAGATGCAAAGTGTTATTCAACGGGACATTAAGACCTTTTTGTTATGTTTACTCTAATTTACTTGTTGTTTCAGACATTTCGCCTGGAAGGGTCGGAATTAATACATCCCTAAAATCTAAATCAAATGGACTCATTCACACGTTTGATATCTCATAATCTATCTGCAACTAATCTCAATTATTTCTGATGTATGAATCAACAGGGGTGTAAATGACAAACTCTCGACCCGTTGTACTTTCCAGGACGAAATAAGTGGGCATTATGTTGCTGCTAATTATCATGTAAATGAAAGATTTGAATAATTTTGATTTTAATATTTACATGACAAGTACACTGCCAAACGTTTAGCTGTGAGATGAGTCATTGCTATGTTCAAAATCTACTGCCGTAATATCATATAGACATACACACATACACATTTAATATTAGATAAAATTGGAATAGGTTTTATACATTTTCTACGAAATTTCTCGATATCACGATGAACGAGTAATCTACGATCAGGAGGCGATTCTGCAGGCGTGTAGTAAATACTTGTATATTTACAATTGTTCATGTAATCGGTTTTTAGGGAAAGTGTTAAGATTTATCACAATAACAACGGCGGTTTTTACTTAAACGGTAATTTGTCTGTCTGTCTGACGATATCTGTCTGCCTGTCTCTCGACATGCCTACCCACCTTTTTATTGCCCTACCTATCAACCTACCTATCTATCTTTGTATCAGTCAATCAATCAATCAATCAATCAATCAAACAATCAATCCATCCATCCATCCATCCATCCATCCATCCATCCATCCATCCATCCATCTGTCTTTCTATCTATCTATCCTTCTATCTATCTGTCTACCCATCTACCTACCTTGAATTTTCCGCTTTCCTTCCTAAATACCTGCCTATGTGTGGTAATTGCCATACATGTATTAGAAAGCTTTCAAAGTTAACAGTTATTTCATATGACGGGCTAATATGGACTTCGTACATAAGCATAATTAACAAACACAATATGTCGTGTTCAGTTTTCCTTTCAATCAAGTAGAGTGAAAAACGCATTTAATTATGTTGCTATTCTCTGAAAACCTCAGAAAACCTCAGACAAAGAAACCTCAGTCCTCGGTAAATATAGATCTGTTTGTCAGCTTGAAGAACAGATCATATTTGTTTACATGAAATCACTATTGACAGTGATCATGGATAATTATTGTTATAAACTGTCTTATTTTGAGTAATTATCACTCAGAAAGAACGCCTGACAAAAAGTGAAAAATATACATACAAATATTGTAGGTATGTACGGGTCTTGTATTAGGTGCTTTAAAACTTGACTCCTTGGTCGGAGCCAAGTTATTCTTTACATAAAAAATACTACTGAACTTAGACAATTTTTATACAAACTGTTTTAAATTCTGTACCTCATTGTTACTTTTGGTGAGTACTCTGAATTTTTTAGTATTGTAAACTCATTTTAATAATAATTATTATCATTCTTAAGCCTTCCCTATAGACTTGGTTCAAGTCGGTGATCATTCGTAATAGTTCTCTTGTGTCTCTCCTACTCAACACAAACCTGTTTGAAATATGGCGGCCCAGGCCAGGTTTTCCCAGCGATTAAACGCATTACCTTTGAGTCTGCGCATTAGTGAGTTAGTCTCTGCCGGGAGAAACAGCTTCCTTGTAATTTACCCTACCACAGAGAAACATATAGACAGAGTGGCAAAACTTGCATGCCTTTTGTTCCATGGTCGTCTCGGTAGACTATTGGCTTTTCATATTAAAATGAGCTTCAAAGGTGTTAAACTTTTTGGAGGCTTTGTTTGTGGTTGATAATTACACGAGATTATGCGAAAAATACGACGAGATGGCATCGTACTACCAGTCGCGTAGCAACCATAGTTACTTCGTGAGCTCTCAGGCCAGAAACACTGCTTACGCCAATCAAACATAACACGCCAGCAGTTTCATAAACATGTCCTTTCCTTGAACGCACGTGTAAAAGACGGTATGACTGACCGTAAACCATTGAGTAAACCAGACAGTATCGATAAAAGACTTTCAAATTTGGTTCAAATACACTCATTATATATTCATAAAAATATGAGAGGAATTTTTAAAACGGTAAAACCCATTTTCCTGAAGCTCAAAACACTCCCGTTTTCGCCAGCTGGTCAATTCTGCTCAGCACCACACGACAACAACAACAAACTTTGCCGAACATACTTTCGCTTAACAATTGGCGAAAATCCGAAAATTACCGAAGGATTCATGGTCGGCACTCTTCGGAAAAGAGAGGCGAGAGCAACCTGAGGCGAGGCGAACATGGATGGGTTACGTAACCGCTTCACGCCTTAAACAATACCCGTTGCCACTCTATCTATCTTTCTCTATGACCCTACTCATCGCGTTCATCCTGCTCATCGCGTTCACCTCACTCAACGCGTTCCAAATGAAAACAGAACACAAATCATCATGTTTACCACACTCAAATATTCACAAATCACAGACTTGAACCAAGTCTACCTTCCCAAGTAGCATTTGTACTTAAAAAAAGACTCTTCCGAATACAGAGTAATAATTTTATTGTTTCACACGGGTAAGACGTGCATACTTCTGTCTTTCTGTTCACCTGAAGAGAAATACCTGGAAAATCTGAATCGACTGATCAAGTTATTATAGTAATTACATGTGTCAGCACATTGTTTCAGCAAAGTCGCGCTTTTGCTGAAAACTAAGAACTGCGAAATGTGTATCTGTGATGTTATTCATTTCCTGACCATAAAGTAATCGCCGCTTGATTCATGCGACCATCAACAGTTTTAACAGTGTAAGGTAGACACAATAGGACGACTTCAACGTGTAAAATGTGTAGAATTAACGCAGCTATGACTATTGCCAAAGCGTATGGCTGTATTGATGATGTACAATTATGTTGTTGTCATTTTTTCAATGGAAGTCAGACATCACCTCTCTTTCCTGGTAATGAATACATCATAGCAGACATTTCGCTGAATCATGGAACACGATGACCACTTGATTGAATCTAATGTGGAGGCGGTACAGTATACAAAGCAAAATTTGGTGATGTTTACTTCGTAAAGATTACAGGAATAAACTGTTAGAATAAGAAAGGTGTGGTGCTTTCTGACGTCATAGCTGTGCAATGACCCTGCAGCAAATAGTAACAAGTATCTGTGGTTTTCGTCCATACTAGGCAAGCAGAACTAGCCACATTGAACTACAAAAATAACCTACAGATTTTTATACACATATGTAGAGTACGGATCGGTCACATGTGTTTGAAAAGGAAACAAGGGCTGCCTTCACAGTAGCGTGCATTTACAACACCTGAAGCAACCGGTACGAAATTCCTGAACATCAACGCCGTGTAGTTGATGATTAACCAACCAATTGAAAACTATTACGAAAGTTTTGCAGGAACAAGGAAAAGAAAATTGCACGTAAAAGATAAATGCATAGGGAATGTGGGGAATGTGTCGCCAATATTATTTCCCACGCTAATATCAGTATGCAAATGTATGCTTTTCGTTTGATGTCATTCCCTGTAACACAAGCGATAGTCAGCTGTATATTTCCATCATCGGTAATATCCTTTCGTTTAATGATATAATAAAATGCCGATAAATAATACAATTTATTCAAGAGATATACTTTGAACCAGGAAGGTGCATTTAGAAATTAATTATCATGATGATTTTATCTAAAATTTATCAGAAGATAACACTTGGAATGTTACAATCACATTAAGTCATGTATATTGATTTATGACATCTGCTCAGTGCTACAGTGTGAGTCAATATTAAAACTTTGTGACTTTCCTTGACTCGATAATACTTGGCTTACACAACATTGGAGTATATCATTACCAAAACAATATTCAAGCCTGGAGTCAAACACTGAACTAAGAATCGACAGCAGAAAGAGGAAGCTGAAGATATTGATTCAATGCGTTGGCTGTAATGTTTACTTCTAGTTCTTCTTACTTCGGGATTTCATTGTTTGGAAAAAGTGGCGAATTTCCCCATGTAACAGTCGTACAGCGATCGCAAAATTGTTATAAGATTGCTATAGCTGCAAAGACCTTAAAAAACATGGTAGATGCCATTGTTGATACTGTTGCCATCATTCCTCGTGCTTTATAACCTAAACATGTGCAGTCATCGAATCAAATTGCATAAATTTAAGGAAAAAATATATGTCATCATTTAATATGTAACAATTTAAAGATATTTTTTTCAGATTAATTATCAAGTACATTTCTACAAGGAAGCACACTATAGGACTTTTGGCGTTTATTTTCAAACACTTCTTTTCGTTCATCATGAACGCCAGATAGCTATACAATGTTTGATGTACAGCTATACAAATTAATCAGTTGAGCTACTACAATCATAGCTCAATTTAGCCTATATCTATTGGTGTATTAGTCTTCACGCAAACTCTTTCCTTAAGTTGACAGTCGGTCAAGGTTTTAATGAGACTAAATAAAACTGAGTAAAATTCCAACATAAACAGCAAGCTGTTGACACAAAATAATTCAATACATATGGCTGAAGAACTATTGTCAACATTGCTACATTTCCCTATCTGAAAACTATAAGTCTTTAGCAGGTATCGTCGAGGTTAAAACCTGCATGAAAAAACATTAGACATGCCTCTTTTAGAAACTCAAAGTATTTCAAAGTGGCAAGCAGGTTTTTGATTGCGAATTTGAAAGGTGGGTTTCATAGAGCTGCCGAGTTCAACTTATCCTGCCCATGACGTCATGAATAGATAAAAACTTGAACTTTCATAATATTATCTCAAGTTTTTCTAACATTACGCTTTAGAGGCTTGTACTAAGACATCCATTGCAATTCAATTTTAAAGCTTTATCACTTCAAGGAATTGATTGGTTAATTCTATTGATCCGATCCAGGTACTGCTACTAAAAGGCTACATCTAGAAGTCAACGAAAATCGTTTAGAATACGTCTCTGTCTGTCTGTATGTCTGTCTGTCTGTCTGTCTCTGTCTCCCTGTCTCTCTCATACACATACACACACAAAGAAGGGATAACTTCGGTTCAGATGACAAGAATGAATTTAGAAAGTATAAACAAGTAGACTGATCTATATATATCTATATATTAAAAAAAATGAAGGTTTATTTTCCATTTACCATGAACAATAAATTCCTTATGGCACTTATACATGCATTGTCTCAGCCTGGGGTCAAAGCCTGAAAGTCGATCCATACTCAGAATGATTAATATCTAAAGCCTTGTCACTCCGCTCATGGATGTAGCCTATTGTTAAGGATTTGGGATGCGGATATCGTAGGGGCTACATCCAAGCGAAGAATTACACCAACTTCAGGGTGGATGGGTGGGAATGACACCTTTATCCCTTGCTCTAGTCTGAGATGCCATTTCAAGTGGCAACCTGGCCCTGTCTGCGCGAGGAATGGCACATGCTTTGGTACGACTTTTTTCTTTTATACTTCTTTTTGTTCGGTGAATATTTATGAATATGAACACTTGGAGTAATTATCTCGCGTGATTGGGCTTTCGAAAAAACCGCGAAGGCAGAACACTATCATCAATACGTACTATACAGCGGTCAAACAGCCAATGCGTATTGTTAGCGTCAAATGAAATATTAATGGTCATACTCCCCACCCAGGAGTAATGGGTACCTGGTAGGACAGTGGTTGTAATGTGTGTGTTTAGCTCTGCTGCGCTTATTGGCTGCACATGTGAGCTGTTGTTTCTCCCCAGGGAGTTGAGTGGTATCATATTAGGTCCAGTGACCAGGGGTAATAATAATTGTAAAGCGCCTTGAGCACATGTACTTGTGGATATGTGCGCTATATAAGAACCAAATATTATATTATACTGCTTGCGTGGATACATTCCGTTTTGGAATTTCCAACGTGACATTTAAATGAATCACGTGACAGGGAAGTCAAGCCACAAACTGATAGCAATTGAAGTTTGTTGATAAGATGAATAAAAGGCATACTTACGTTCTG
Source organism: Ptychodera flava (assembly GCF_041260155.1). Classification (NCBI taxonomy): domain Eukaryota; kingdom Metazoa; phylum Hemichordata; class Enteropneusta; family Ptychoderidae; genus Ptychodera; species Ptychodera flava. Next base: position 4,279,395 of record NW_027248281.1, read on the forward strand.
TGATGATCGGGATGTCATATCGTTGCCTTGCGGACTTGAGACGCGAGTCCGTCGGAGAAGTGGGACTCTCGGTGTGTTTTGTGTGTATTTGACATGCAAATTTTCACTCTAGACGTGGCCCAAGCGTTTTTGCCACGAAGCATGCAGTATGCAGTCTTTCGGGCAACGTAGTCCCCTCTCAGTGCATGTAACTTGCCGCCCGTGTCCTGTGCTTCACAATACATCGACACTCGATTAATTTCGTAGACTGGGCGCTATAACAGTCATTTGTATCAGTGTTATCGTCATTCAGGGGGAAATACAGAACACGCACTTCGCTTCTGTGAAATGATGTCAGGGCAATATACGAACGACGAATGTCAAAGCACCCTGACTGTTGTTGTCATACAAAGCGGAACATAACCACTTGTTGCAAAGTGATATCATACTGTATTAGGTCTCGACTGACTTTCAAACCTGGAATCCACGTGAAGTCTTTTTTATATAAAAGAATGGCGCAGAAGGCATAAAAATGCAACAATTTGCCTGAACTGTCGTATTTTGGTTTGAATTCCGTGACTCCATTTACAAAAATTACACTAACAAAATTGTCAGCGATGGAAGACTAAGATCTGCTGTGTGAGGAAATTTCTTTTGCATGCTTTGATTATAATTTACTAAAAATCTGCATTTGTTGAGAAAATGACGCATTTTTGAAGTGGTCATGGACGCAAATACCGGTATTTTCTGTAAATTTGTCAGTATTAAAACTTTGTTTGTCAGTAAAATACTTATCATGAATTGAACTTCATTTGCTATTTCGACTGAACATTTCTGATATAAATACCCTAGACACTTGACACCAAACATATTTTTATTTCTAAAATACCTGATGAAGCTCTAATGTAGAGCGAAACGTTACGATATAAATAAACATCACGTGATCAAAGACAGAAACAAAACAGTGGATCAATTAAAGTGACTCCAGATCTCAAAAAGCCAAGCCTATACTCATTGACTTGCAATATCATGACAATGGATCGTTCATTGAAGTTGAAAACGGGAAGAAGGGTAATCTTATCACAGACCGTTACTTTATTAGACATTGAATATTACGTCATACAGATAACGATGTTAAAGTACGTAGTTGTCCTCCACTGTAAGGACTAATATTTCACATATACTGCATGCCTTGTCAATGTCATGTCCTGTCCTATTTTAAGTGACCATGTATGAGTACTACTTGATTGACGAATCTTCCATGATGTTTCTAATGTTAAACATATCATTATGTTTCCTGATTAGAGTTGGGAAAGGTTATCACGAGCCAGCACATCGTCGTGTTGCCAGTACAGAAATCATGGAAAGGATGATCACACCAAATTAAAAAGAAATCTCGTGGAGAGCTTTGACAATTTTGACAACTTCTCTGTGAACAAGTTTTCAAGGTGGCTTCAAAACCGAAAGTATCATTGATAGAAATCGATCGAAAAATGTCTTTGATATTAAGTCTATGTTGCACAACATGTCATCCGTTGTTTGTACACAAATTGGAAGATTCTGAATTCCAAAATAAGTTTCTCTATTAAGATATTTTAGGAAATGGAAATGTTCATTGATTTTATTCTTCTATTATTTATTTGATATGTTTTAAGAACGTCTCAAGGGTTCAATATCTGCCTCACGTGGTTTCTGTGTTGCCATAGTGACGCGATAAATCAATGTAAAATTTCAATCACAGGTGCGTGTCGTAGGATTCTTGATTTCCGCAAGACATAAGGCTACTTCGTAGATGTAGCAATTCTTCAGTTTTCTTACCGAGAACAAATCACAAAAGATGAGCAGTTTAGCACCGATGACGAAACAAACAAAAGCGATATATAATCCCGACTTACAAAATTAATTTCACTTAAAGTATAGATAAAAGGTTTTACCATGGCGATAACACACTCAATTTGGAAAATATCTAATTAAGTGTCATTACCTGGTGTTACTGGTTAAACATTGTTCGTGTATTTAAATAAGACATAGCCAAATTGTCTTAACTTTATAATTCCATAACAAATGGAGAACAGAATATTTATTGACTGGGAATGATTGTACTGTTTCGGAGGAGCATTCACATTGTCAAAATCTTGGTCATTCCTTCTATCTTTTTGTCGATGTTTCTAGTACTCAAAACTGTCTTACCTTCCTGTACAACTCTGCCAGGTCTCTTGTATCCTTTGTGTCACCAGAGTGCGATGAACTCGATATGTGGATGATACTGGTGGTCAGAGACTCGGGCTCTTTGTTCAGAAGTAGAATCTACCGATATAAGTAAATAATGTAGTTTAACCGTCTACAACAATGAAACATTGATAAATCACATGAATCAATTAGAATCATAATAGAGATTGATATTTCATCTTTGTTCAACAATTCCTAGTGGAATTAAGGAGCAAAAATATTTCCCACGTCAATAATTATTTCACACATTTTATTTTAGCGGGCTATATTCGCTGTAAAGTAGATTCCCGTTATCATGTTTATGTAGTATTTGCTTTTACTCACAATAGCTGCAGACACAAAAATGAAAAAGGGTAAGAAGTTCATTACATTATTACTGCAATAACGTGTGAAATACAAAACTCATACTTTTGGTACAAACACCAGTGATAATATCGCTGTATTGACGATGATAATGGCCGATGTCAGGAAGGTAAACGTAAACGTGACGTCATTTCCTTTCAGATAGAGAACCGGAAGTACGATTGTGCAGGTAACGAAGACTGTATAGATGGATAGTGCGATGTAAGTACCTTGGATGAATGAAAAAGAAAAATGAAAATATGTTCAAGGAATTTAGATTCATATTACTTGCACAAGTAGATGTCGTGATCGTTTTGTTTTATTCAAAGCTGTCTCAAGCATCTTTATCACACGCTTAGGCTGCGTTCACAAAAAAAGGGGGCTGGAGGAATTGAGGGGGTTCGAAAGTCTTTGGGGTAGTAGAGGGGACTTGAAAGTTTTGCCCTGCCTGTGGGGGCCTGAAAATGTATTGTTCCCTTTTACTTTTACATTTTCCCATTCCACGTCGGTTTGGTAGGTAATTCAATAAATACTAATGCCATGCAATTGTTCTAATGTTAGTAATAATAAAATAAAGTCTAGAGCAATTTGTCAAATTTTATAACTTTTATCTCGAAAAAATCTAAACGTATGATATTTTCGTTACAAAAGTGGGCCTAGTGACGGGGCAGAAGCTGCGACTGTTGATATTTTTTCAATATTTCTTAGTATTTATTTGGTGGACTTGGTATTGAGGGGAAATCCGAAAAAAAATTAAATCACGAGTCCTCCAGCACTCGCCCTCACCGTTATTTGTGAACGCAGGCTTGCAATACGTTCCCTCACAAATCACACCTAGCATATCAAACACTGAGAGGCGGCGTTACAGTTCTCATAGATGGTACCTTCTACCACATTTTTGTAGAAATGCAAGCGAACAAAGCAAAAACATTGCGTGTCTTACTAGGTCGATGCTTGATTATAGAACAATATAAGAGAAAAACTGAGAAAAATCAACTATTTTGGCGCACATATCTCTCACTCGAGTTTCACGCATCATTAGGCACATAAATTTTGTCTGTCTAAGTACGATGAATGAAACTTGAGAAACGGACATCATGATGTGAATATAAAGAGAGCAGCATTCGTTTGCATCTTCACATCTGAAATGTTTACAATATCTGTATTTACATATCTAATAAAATACTTTTAGTAACGTCATCGACAAATATTCCATGAAAAAAATGGATCACTGGGAAATGTATAAGGAAATTAATGATGGCGTGCCAGTGATCTCCATGGCAAGAAAAAACCCAACAACACGAAAAGATCGTCGGTGTTCGCACATGATATATACTCACTGTCATTGAGTTGTGTCAGAGAGACCCGTCTTGTCTCCCAGGCAAGAAATACGCCCCACAGAAGTATAAAGCCTTTGTAGCAATATAAGGCAATGGAAAAATAGAGTGAATATCTGGAAGAACAGTGATAGATTTCAGGAACCAAATAGATCTCCAATTCAGGATTGGTCTCGTCAAACTGGAATAGAATAGAATATAGCGTGGCGAAATGAGACCATATTTTACGTCAGAAAAATGTAGATCTTTACCGTGTCTTTTTACACGAGTTTTTACATTTTAATGTGTCTCCTGCTTTATTATTTATTCGATCGCATTGTTTTTGTTTATTTGTTTTAGAGCGATAAAGCTAAAGACTTCATCTTGTCATTAAGCGTATCATCCACTGGCAATGGATAAAAGTACGCGTTATATCTACCCCCTTCAAACTGACAGCCACGACTAGAAAAAACCTATGGAGGTTTTCCTTGGTTTCTATTGATAGCCTAAACACACCCCTTTTATATCATGTCGACATATTCATTATTGACCCTGATTCAAGGTAAGACTATTCAATACTTACAACTAGTTCAAGGTAAGACTATTCAATACTTACAACTAGTTCAAGGTAAGACTATTCAATACTTACAACTAGTTCAAGGTAAGACTATTCAATACTTACAACTAGTTCAAGGTAAGACTATTCAATACTTACAACTAGTTCAAGGTAAGACTATTCAATACTTACAACTAGTTCAAGGTAAGACTATTCAATACTTACAACTAGTTCAAGGTAAGACTATTCAATACTTACAACTAGTTCAAGGTAAGACTATTCAATACTTACAACTAGTTCAAGGTAGGACTATTCAATACTTACAACTAGTTCAAGGTAGGACTATTCAATACTTACAACTAGTTCAAGGTAGGACTATTCAATACTTACAACTAGTTCAAGGTAAGACTATTCAATTCTTACAACTAGTTCAAGCTAGGATATTTCAACTTTTACCACTGGGTTAAACGTAGGACTATAATTTAATATATGTCATTGTTCAAGGTTGGACTATCCAATAGTTGCCACTGGGTCAAGGTGGGGCTATTCAATATTTACAACTTATTCAGGGTAGGACTATGCAATACTTACCACTGGTTCAAGGTGGGCCTTTACTATTTGCATATCATCCAAAATAATCCATAGAACGAATATAACGATGTCGACAAACACTAGAAGAATAATTCCACCAATGAGTTTACTGTCCGGCAAATTCTGAAAAAAACGTGGTATACCAAAAAAAATGTTTCATTAAATGCTGCTTTGACCATTTATCGGTTACATTCAAATGTTGAAATTATATCGTTATGTGTTAAGAATATATGCTTGTCTATTCTGCTGGCCTACCACTGGACATGATACGTACACTTTGGAGATAGAAATATGATGGGATGAAATGCAGTGTATCACGTTGTGATGTGGTCAGGAAAATTTTTTAAAGAAATCTCAAATTTTAGAACACCAATTTGTCATAACAAAAGAGACGTAAAAGCAAAATACCAGGTAAAAAGCCTCTATGGAGCCTGGATATTTCTTGGAATAAACGATCCTACACATGTAACTTAAACATCATTTAGTTCCCTCAACTGCTTTCGTCTTGCACGCGGACAAAAATGTACATTTTGAAAGCAGAATCTGTCGTACGGCAAGAAGACCCTAACTTATTTCATAGCTAATTCTGTCTCTAATGATAATAATATTTTCATATGCAACACTTGTAAATCTGTAAGAGATAAAAAGCGCAGATATCGTCAAGAAGAATTTTTCACAAATTTTGAAGCAAATGTGTAGTCTTGTCAAAGAAAACGACGTCTACAGTAGCTTTTTCTAATCGTTTTTTTTTTTTCAAATTTCTGTCGCGGGATTCTTGCGAGACATCAACACAATATTTGCACGGACCCTCATGAAAAAAACTCTATAGAATTCGCTTCATCATTATTCAATGAGAACGAGTCATTTGAAAAACCTGTGTCTTGTTAGCAATACAGACGTTAAAGCTAAGGCGTACTAATAATGTTCAGAAACAAAAATTGACATTTCAATCCTAGCCTATCAACCTGCAATATTACCTACCTTTATTTGCCGTGTCATTATAATTATTTCAATTTCAGGTTGAAAGCGATTGAAAAGTGTCACATGATTTTTGCAAATCACCAAGGAGTGTGTATGCATACGGCGACATAAAGAGAGATAATACGTTGATTTACAATGGAATCTGCCTTAATTTACCACTCCATTTTTTCACAATTCGTGAAAGTAAATTCCACTCACCTAAGAGCAAAAGCATTGAAATTTTGCGCTGCAATTTTTGACAGATAGAGATATTGTTAATTGGCGTAAACCAAAGGAGAGATGTGTGTTTGCCCAACTGGTAATGATTAGTGGTTTCTCTGATTAGTGTAATTGTGTATGCTGGGACAGATATAGAAATCTAATGGACAGCAGTAGCAGGCATTCCAACAAACAATGTTCAAATAGAAATTAGCTGTTACCTACGGTCATCTTCATCTTAGTCAAAGCTTCATTGAATATGACGTGGATTCGATATGTTTTCATGAACAGCGCACCAAAGCTCAGTGAAAGTCCGACACTAAGCAGTATGATACGAATCTAGTGTAAAGAGAGTGATACTCGATGAAAGGTCTCTTAAATATTCTATGAATCTCACATAAAAGTCCCCTAACTATCACCAAATACAGCTGGTTCTGATAACGACAAACTAAAGCTTCCAGACTTGTTCCTTCGTCTCTGATTTTGAAAATGCATAGTAGCCATACTTATCGATTCTGATGTTGCCATTCTTTGTAGGAGGTACACAAGGTTCACCGTTCTCGACAATGACATTGTCAATGCCCTTTAATATAAGACATTAAAGTTGGGCATGCTCAGGTGAATGACAATGAATGTCATGGAAGTTATTGACCAGCTTACCCAGCAAGATGCAAGTAATAGTTGTACATTAGTTGATACACCAATGTCAATTCCGAACATAAAAACGCCAGCATACAGTAAAAGACAGCCAACAGCGGTGAAATTGTTCAGTGGGGGACTGGAAATTTTGATGGCTCTAAAAGACAAAGGCAAAGATTACGACATTGATCAGATTAAACATCAATGAGTAACGATGTAATAATTTCTTTAAACATTAAGTATTCTTAACCGGTATATTTAAGAGAAGGAAGGTGAACATTTTGGAAAATATTTTTCACAAATTGGAAATAGAGTTTGTAAGTTAAAAACACAGCACACGGTCGCTATAGAATACGACTCTGTGAATGTTTCATGTCAATGAATGCATAATATGATCATCATGACTGAGATGTTTCCACTGTTGTAGAATAGAGCAAACTTACTTAGTATTTCTGTAGGCAATGTTGATCACTAACATGGCAACGGCCGTCAAGCAACCACATCCAGCTATAGAACCACATTATTAGACGATGAACTCGTGACATCGACTCAGGTGTATTTATCAACGTAATGCCATCGACAGGAGGGTTACCGCCATCTGAGGAGAAAAAGTGATTGCAGCTTGACTGGAAGTGCGTAGACAGTGTTGTCATAGGATTCATGGATGAGAGATGACGAAATGGGAAACTACAAGAATCAGTCTGAAGTCTGACAATCATCGGTGTCACCGTTGCCTGAGATATTCCTAAACGCACGATACGATATTTTCTTACTGTCATGGAAATGCACGCATTGTACATGTACTCATGTGAAATTGTTTGAGACCGAACATTTGAGCAAGGATAATCCGCTGTATTCTAAAACATTTAACAATGTAAACTATCTGTTAGATGACGTCACCTTAAATATGGAGACGTCATCGTGTACTGAATTGTTCCGCAGTACGTACATCCCCTCGACGTGCATCTAAACTCTGATCACGTAGAGTTAGGACTAGATTTTTTACTCATAACTTGACAATACTTCTTATTTACAGCTTGTGTGGGTTTATTTTGAGACCTGTTCACAAACTTCAGTTGTCATAGTCTTGATGTTTTTGAAAAAGCAAAACTTGATTTTTCTCGCAGAGTTGTGAGGAAATCACTGTAATTTGAAAATCAAATCGATAAACTTTGAGCGATTTTGCTTGTGTAATACAAATATTTTGCACATCGAGACTACTTTCTACTCTTTACCATGGGAGAGGACAGATTGAAGTTTTAATGTTCATAGAATTAGCAAACATTCAAAACTTTGATTTTTGAGTCGCTAATTACTTTTACGAATGACACTGCAAGTAAAGTATCAAAGGGAAAATTGAAGTTATAACATTAATTATAATTAATTCAAAATATCGTATGAAATGATTTGTCACTTGCCTAGCCACTGAACTCCTGAATACCAGTCAATAATGCCAAGGTCATTTTTGTATTTGCCAATTGTTGTGACGTTGCCCCCTAAAGGATGTCAAATAAAACCAAAAAGAAAAACATACATATTCAAATATTGCACACAATCTCAATGTCTTCTTAAAAGGCCGTGAACGAAGTGACTCTATTGTATCATGTGACGTCATTTGTTCTTTGAAACCTATATCGTTGCTCATAATTGAGTTTGAGTTGTATTGATCGGGTTTCTAGACAAAAGCTAAATATGGTACACACCAACAGCGTTCGTAAAGACCTAGTAAGCTGTTGAAGTCAATCAACTATAGATGTCATAACACAAACCAACCTCGATATTGTTCAATTCCAACATTGCTTTGTCGGCTGTACCGTTCATCAAATTTCACTTTACCCTGCAATCAAATTGTGTAACCACTGTAATTATTTATTGAAGTTTCAATCACTTTTCCGAAAAAGACTTGCCAATTCGTTACTGTGGACAATAGACTTGATATAGACTTGATATAGACTCATTTGAAATATCGAATAGCCTGGTGATTGCAAAGACTAAGGCCAACTGAATTATACATTCCATGATTTATTCAAAATTACATCAAAATCGGTACCTTTCATGTTCTATGTCATTTTCATGAGAGTAGTGTTTTTTGATTTCGTCAACTCAGAAGTGTATCAAGGATCAGGCAGAATTACAGCCATGCAAATCTCTATTCATTATTTTAAGCGCTTCAAGTTGTTTTCCGTCACAGTGATGAGAAATAATTACCGATGCTCCGGTAAAGTCGAGTTTCATGATTTCCTGTAGAAGTAAGTAAGCCATGTCTTCATTATCGTAGGTGAAATCTTCCAGTCTTCGCCTTGGCGTTTGTTGGCTAAGTAGACTTAAGGAAGCGTTCATTGCTAACGCCATAACCATGATAGCATCATAAGACAAAGTCAAGTCCATGTTGATTTGCATTATTGATGCAATAAACTGTTTTTGTGAAGTCGATGGTTTCTGCAGAGTAGATGAGACATTAAAAATGCATGTACATTCACTGTTCCCTGAAATTTGACATTAAAATCCTCGGCTGAATATCTGAAATATTGTAACGATGCAAACTGTTAAAGGATATCAAAACTCTAAGCTTATGGAATGCCAACGTAAAAATATGCAAGAGTACATATTGGTAGGCATTTGGCACGACGTGTATGACGTTTGTAGCATTCTAGTATCATTTAAAAGGACGAGGTATTTTATCAGCTTACCCAACTAACTGAAACAGCTTTTAAAGGAGACGAAAAGACACACATTACGTAAACAGTCAATATCAACGAGCACTGATGCGAGAACCAGGGATGGAAGACGGCCCCTAAAAGTTGTTAAATTGCGTTGCTTGAATATGAAATAGACTAACGTTTGCCCGATGATTCAATAGTTGGACTTGAAATCACAAAGTTGTCATATGGAAATCTTGGCTCTTAAACTTGCATAGGAATCGTTTAACAATTATAAAACTGACATCTTTATTTCGGTTACTTGGCACTTGAATTGTACGAGAACATAGTTAATTAAAATGCTTCACAAGTGCGCCATCTATGCTGCCTGGAACCTACCACACCATTGAAGTCGATCTCGTCCAGATCATCTAAATACGGATCTGCTACAAAACCTATGTAGCCGTCCATGGCTTCTCGCACCTGTTCCCTGTTGCATGGTATAGTTTTCCAATCAAACTTATCCCAGCTATCCCAGCTGAAGTCGTACAGCCATCCAGGAATTATCCAAACATACTTACGACCGTACATACCCTCCAGATAGGCCTTCCAAGAAATTGAGAACAAACTAAGTTTCACCGAATGAAACATTTACATGCTTATCAGATATTTCGATACAGAAAAATAAGCAGTGTCGTATGTTAATGTGTTTGTTTGGTTGTTTGTTTATAAAGAAAAGTCAAATCATAGCATTCGTGAAATGTGAAGACGTCACAAGTGTCATGGCGCAGAGTGTGTTCCCAAATATCTCACCGCAGTGTGGGTTACTGAAACAATTACGCGCGTATAATTTTTTTTCTCGATCTGTAAAGGTAATTAACATTTGTGTTCTAGGCCTCCCTGAAATCTTAATTACACTACGTCTGATACCGCCTTAATACACTTAGCACGTATACAGTCACACGTACGAGGTCACACCTTATTCGCCACGATGTGTATCATGATCTCTCGAGCAGAGAACAATGTAAACGGTCAGGCATGTTTTACCCGTCTTTTGCCATGATCATTTTACTGGTTGATGCAATGGGACTGCAGTCCCTCGACTGTCTGTAGCAAAAGCCAAAATTGAGTTGCATACATGAGTATAAACGCAGAAATTCTAGGTGATCATCCGATTTCACGTCTTTGTGATGACAATGCTACATGAATCTCATTCTCTTGTTAAGGCGATACAATACTTGTAATGATTAGAGACCGCCTAGAACAATTGAACGAAGAATACAAATGTCAATCTAAAACAAGAATGTCGCTAGGTTTGAAATCGCCGTACACCATTGAAATCAGTACTGGTGACTTTATAATAAAAGATATTTCCAGGGAGCCTGTAGCGATGGAGTCCATCAAAAACCCTAATCTGAAGACACCCTAGCTTACTAGTGATCGATGCGAAACGCTGTGTGTCGACTACTCTAAGGTTCTTGGTTTGACATGTGAACGCCTCCGTTGTTACTGACCAAATCTTTATTTCCGTGAACTTTAATCCTGGCACAAATACATGTTGCTTTTTTGTCAGAAACGAACCATTTGGATTCCGAAATCTCGCGTACCCTAACAAGCAAGTGATTTTATTATGATTTCTGTCTTTGCATTATTTCATGTGTTAGAATGTTTTGAATACAGTTTCGAAGATTTGTGTTTATTTGGACTTTGTCGATGACGGGGTAATATATTTTTTCCTTCCATACTTGGCATTGTCTTCTTATTGGTTAACCTGTTCTGTATGTGCTAACATATATGGGAGATACTACTACTTACAAAATTAATACTTTACAAACACATTCTCGATGCTCGCTACAGTCTTCGATGTAGCCTACATGAGATCCAGTTACAGCTGTTGTATTTTATAAAGCAACACACTCTGTAAAGCCGCATAAAGTTCAGCGTAGTCACAGTCATTACTTTGTTTTGCTCATCTTACGGTAGTTTTATCAGCAAATACCGTTATATCGGTATTATGCGGTAAAGGAGACGTTTTATTTTTTTTTAAATAACACAGTCAGCCATCCATGAATCCAAATAAGAGATGTTTTCGATAATATGTATCTGAAAGTGTACTTTACTGGTTAGATCTGTGCTTACGGTGTAGCTTCGATCAGCAACAATCTTACATCGATTTACATTCTAGGCTATTGACAAGACTGCAATGTAATAACCCTTCGATCAATACCTCAACAAAACCTCCTTCGAACACATATCAACATTTTCTGCGAGAACGCCAGCGCCGATCAGAACACCGATGACGATCGCGACTTGAAAAGATATTATCATTGCACATTTTGTGCGTTGAAAATGTTCACACAAGTAGAAACACGCGTACGGTAGACTGAATGTGTGTTCATGATTGCGTTGATTTCTCTGTCAGATACTAGCTATGCAAGCAGGCCTGCAGCATGTATGGAAGCTATGCAAGCAGGCCTGCAGCATGTATGGAAGCACAGATCATAGATAAAGCTGAGTAGTTTATCGTTCATGACACTGGATTAACTGAAGCGTGAATCACTGGTCTGAGTTTGTATGCAACGTTCACTAAAGCCCTATAGCATTCTACAAAGATTCAGAATTGCCCGACATCTCTCCCAGCACACACTGTTATGACAGAGGAGTATTTACCGAGGATATACAAATGACTTGCACACGCTAATTCGCAAAATACACATATCAACGGTGACAACTTGAAGTGTCTGTGGATTGAATGCAGTCACTTGATCGTACATGCTTCAAAATATTCAGTCAAAAGCTCAATCTACAATCTATCAATTACAGTCATTGATGTACCAACCTGACAGAATACGGTAAAGGTTTCTTCCATGTAGGCCAAGAGGAAAATAATTCTAGCGTCGTGTCTCTGCATAAAGCAAGCATAATTACGATAGGTTGGAGCTAGCGCTAACTTTACAAATCCTAACGCTAACAATATGGATTTGCATTCTTATACTCGGTGAGTTGACCCGAGAATTCAATTACCTCCCCTATTCTGACAGTTCGTTCGCTCACCATTCATCACGTTACGCAGACTGGGGAGGACTGTCATTCGTTTCGATAATCTCATATATCGATATTGTGAAAAGACACTTAAACTAAAGGCCTGGCTTGACTCCATGTGATCTACAATTAACTACTTTAATCTGCGTTGACCCTTTAAGCTTTTTTGGTACATTTTGCCACCCATGCCATCTGTAGAAATGAGTTTGATTTGAAATGATGACAACTACAGCATTCTTATTCAACATCCATTAATGCACACGCAAGCAGGAAATCGTTGTTCTACCTGTGAAAATTAAATACTGACCTTTAAACTTTGAACCTGTAAACTTGGGTCATGGGATATTGATTCCATCGTTAAGATATCTATTTCTTCATCAGTCAGTAATTGTACTAGATTCTTCATATTCTACATCGACAAGAGAAACCAATGAACTGTAAATGCTTAGTCCATGTCACGCTTGTAAAATTTCTTATTTGACAAAGTTACTTTCATTTTAAGAGCAAAACATCAGCACGTAACAAGGCAAGACTTGTGTAAATCTTCCTAAACACTTGAATACATATTGACTGAATATACTCACACTGTTGTACGTAAGAGAAAGACGTATTCACTGAAATTTCTCGCAAAAACAAATTTATTTCAATTGCATCGATTTTTGTTACTTCCCTAGGAAATGACATAAATGCTATAATGTACTACGTTGTAGATTGCCATGGTGACAGATGTCGATGACATGGTATACATGTGCGTACACCATATAATTGATTAGATACGCCCCCTTGCCTTTGCCACCAATGCTATTTGTCTTGAAAAGTTATGTTTGAAAGCTCTGGATTTTACTCATCGTCCAGATTGATCGTTTATGAAAAGCTGACATCTGTTGATTGAATGGACGAATAACCAATAGTTTTATCGACACAAATGACAGTAAATTGCACTTCATTGCCGTCTGAAGTGCGCTGAGAAAGCGCAGTTTCTTTAAAAGAATAAATATTGAGGAAAAATGAAATCATGTGTGTAACGTAAACGGTCGGAGTGAATTTTTAGTTAGAGTGAGTTCAAGCGAAATATTTCAAAAGCTGCGCTTTACCCGGTCATCGTATAACCCTTTACAGTTCATTGGTGATGAGTAGACTGTCTTATTACTTTGTAATAAGGGCGAGGGCTTCTTGCAATGTGGCTTGTTCAACAGACACGCTCACAACAATTTGGAAAATCCAAAGCAACATCTTTGAAAGAATGAATACACAAATAAGGAGAAGCAGAAGTAAGAGCATTTAATTTTTGTCTATCCAAAGTTTTATTGCTACACAATTTGAACACGAGTTTCGACTCCATCTGAAACCTCTGACCCGTAATCAACATGTCACCTCTCGACTTTGTACAATGCTCTGTGACATTATTTCCTCCTGTGCTGTCTAAGCTAGTATAAGCACACACTAGCTGTGTACTTACAATATATCATTGGATCACAAACCCTATGTGTATAGAGCGAAGACCATCATCTAATGCATGTTGGGTAGTTCTATACAACATGCCGAAGAACCTACTTGGACTGATAAGAGATAGCAGCGTTAAACGTACTGATCTTACAACTATCAACTCTGCTTCACTTTGAGTTTTGTTTTAACTTTTTTCCTGTGACCATGTGGTACTTTGTTGTCGTCACAAATGTAAGAACATTTATATCTTGGCTTATTTTAACACCATCCGATCAACTTTCAACGATAGACCATCACTTTGGCACAATAAGACTGCATTCACAAATATGGGACAGGGCTGCTGTAGGAATCGCTATTGAAATCTTAATTCGTTTCAGACCCCTCAATACCTTAAAAAGATTTTAAATCCTTTCCCTCTAGATTATCAAAAATGTTAAAATCCCCCTAATTTATATGGCCAAACATTTACTAAGCCAACAATATTAAACTAAAATTGTCATATCTGTTTTTCAGTATTTTTGCACTTTGTAATACTTCAATCACTTGTTACTTTCACTTTTTTGTTTATCAATAGGCTAAACAACTGGCTGGTGTTGCAACCACTTATAGTTGCCGCGGCTGATGACCTAAAGTCATCGACAGGGGGTCGAGGGGACATGCTCCCCTCTTGAGAGGGGTTCCCCCTAGCCGCCCTTGAGACTTTGTGGGTTTTTAGAGGCTATTTTGAGCCCTTCTGTACCCTTTTTGAAACAATTTTATGGATTTCGTATTTCTAATGATTATTTTCATAGATGATTTTAAATGGCAAATTTAAGTGCAATTGTTGTGCTATGCAAGTAATAGTATTGGTCAGTATCATGTTGAACTATCCGGTTTCAACTTGGCAACACAGCCTGTAATGTGCATTTGTATCATTGACAAATTACTTTCAATCTGGACTTAAATTCAGTCATCGACGATAATATGTACACATGGCAGACATCGTTGACAAGGTGAATGTTGGGACTTCCAGCATGTCGTATGGAAATAGAAACTGTAATTTATACATAGAATTGAAATATTGAAAAATGTTAACAAATGCAGCTTATTTCCCCTGTTACAAGGTATAATTGTTATTTTTCGTATGAAAATTCAAGGGCATTCATAATATTTAACCTTTTTTCAAATGAAAGTCATAACATACAATAAAATATTTCTAAAATGTATTTATTATTATTAACATTGGAGCCATTGGATGACATAAAATGAATTCTTCCAGCTTTCCCTTCAAGTATTTGCAAATGCAGCCTTATGATTACAGCAGTATTTGTATCTGCAGAGATACTAATTTGTTAGAATATCTCCCAGATTTGAAACCTTACGTCAGAACTTTATCTTACCGAACGAAAGTATTCAATATCATCGAAAATTATGGCGACGCGACTCCATTTGAAAGGACTTGATGAATTGAACTCTGGCCGGATTTAATACATCATCCACTGGGTAGATTTGGACAGTAAATGGGTATGCCACCTTATCACGCAGTGACGGTGACGAAGCGTAGCCAATCTGTCAAATCAAGATTAACACCGTGTCAGTAATCTGGCCATCAGAATAGCAAGCGAAATATCCTTGGGTAAGACACACATTACTTTACTGATCCCAATGATTTTCCGTGCAAAACTTGAAGTGCCCACGCAATGCTGACTTACATAAAGGTTGTGGATTTATCAAGCTGTAAATTTCACTGCAACACACGTGACCACCAATTAGGGCGGATTCGTTCTTTTTGAGGTCAAAATCTTAACAGCACAGCATCTTCTGCAATCTACATGTACGTTACTATAAGAGCTCAAGGACTTCAAAATAATCTTGATCCCCAGCAAATAAAATCGAACAAACTTATTTCGAGGGTGTTTTAATGTCTGTCCGCAGATGCACATTAAAATGTCCAAAGCAATCTATGTGAAGGTTACACTTGCTGTCGATCTGCAAATAATTTTACCACAGATTTGCAAGGACTCTTATTTGATAACTGCAAAGGTTAATCGTTATGTTTATGCAGAACCAAGGTTCAATTGACAGAGATCGGTATCTAGAATTCTGTACCACTTACCAATTAAAACAACCAAATTTAAAACATGATTATTTGAGAACAAACTATTAGTTTTGTCTCACTCTTGCCAAATTCAACAAGAACTGTTTCTCACTGCGTTGATAAATAATTTCCGATTCATACTGCAAAAGCACTGAATCTTTTGGCTTTGAAGTGTGAACCAATTATTGCTATTAAAACGAAGGTATTTGTAAATGAGAGTAGATAGTGAATTTGTAGATTGATTTCCATTGTAATTCCATACGACAAAGTGCTTCTGGTCGTGAGTTGAACATCAGTGTAAATGGAAGCACTGCACACTCTCAGTAAATTGACATGCAGCTGTTAACTTCTGGCGAAGGAATAACATAGCAATGTCGCTTATGGAGATCATAATATGGTGATTATTGAACAACAAGTAGACCAAACCACTAAACCTGGAGCCTGTTTGTCTTTAATCCAATATCCGCGGGATTGACAACTTCATGAAAAGAATTGAACCGATGATGCGATTTGTAGTCTATCGTAATCACGTGATTGAATTTTAGAAGGCATAACATCAAACGTTACCTGTATAATGTTATATTCGGCGGCTACTCTGTTGACGACTGAGGCAACATTTGAAAACGTAGGGCCGAACATGGTTGTTAGTTGTGGTTTTCGGTAAATGAAGTCATAGAGAATATGCAATGCTCTGTCAGGCAACATCTGTGAAGAGATACATATTAGGAGATTTAGAATGTCTCTCGTGAGGGGAAAATGTAATTAGACTTTTGTGAAACGTTTACAATCTCGTGAACACTGCCGTAGGTAATATGGATTGTGTGTACTCCAGGAGAAAAAAAATGTTGAACACTTCACTCGTGATAAAATTAATGAAGAGATAAGACTATGAAGATGGGACATTGAAATTTGATTGCTACGTACACTGAAATATTTACACTGTGAAGGATACATCAGCATGAAGATAACGTATTCTGTCAGCGCACAGTTGATGTCAAGGTTAAACAACCACAAACACTTACGATCTCACGGCTGTGGCAGGTGCTTCCTCTATTCATGACTGGTATTAATTTGACAACACGATTTCTGCTAC
The DNA here is from genome assembly GCF_041260155.1 of Ptychodera flava. Lineage (NCBI taxonomy): Eukaryota > Metazoa > Hemichordata > Enteropneusta > Ptychoderidae > Ptychodera > Ptychodera flava. Next base: position 4,296,523 of record NW_027248281.1, read on the forward strand.
AAATACCCCGAGATATATTCGACATCACGCCAAGTAGGATTGGGTTCAATTTACTTTCTAAGCCACCTCATTAAAATTAGAAGACAACTAAATGTCATTAGAGCTTTCTTTGACATAATGACATACAGCTCTGTTCGTTTTCTTTAAATCTATTCATATATTCTGTGCACACACTTGACATTTCAGAGAATAGTCTTACTGTTCATTCCGGTGAAAACATGTGTAATATCCTTTCAATAGTCGAGGTATTACTCCCAGGTGCAAGCTGGAGATATTCACTTGGGAAACTTAAAAACGTAAGAACTTTAAATTTGTTGATGAACCACCGAGTACCGTACATTATAAGGTCATTTGAAGGTCTAGTTGTCGGATCAACATTCTAACAAATGGATGACTTGGGTTGCAGTGATAGTCAGTTTATTTTAGTGCATGTTTCTTTGTCTGTCTGCTTTGCGATCCTTTGTAGCTCTGTAACTGATTCAGATATGAACGAATGACAGTTGGTTTTCATCATTCCATCGTCAGGAAAACTGTTGGCGCTTTATTTCATCTGTGTGATATGACAGACATGCTTTTTCAACGGTTACACACAAATGTTGCTGTTTTCTAAAACAATAACCTATTTATAAACAATGACCAAATTACTCACTTGTGGCGTTAAAGATAAATATTGTGTGTCTTATTTTCAATATTGACTCGTTTTTTTAAGATTTAACGTAAATTCTCCAGATGCCAAATAATCTGTTATCAGTTTCATTTAAAATAAGTGTTATTTCATACAATGTGTGTTAACGTTGTATTCACGGCTTTTTCGATAAATCGTACCCTTCACAGTCGTACACAGCATATGGCAGTTATAAATAAAAAGCATATTGAAGTAACAGTGTACAAGAGAAAGAGGTCATACACGGCTAATTGAATAGCACGGCCTGTGGTCAAATATTGAATTCTCGAAATATCATTGTTGACATCAAGTCTCGTCTGTGATGCTTATCCCACCGTTCTCATAAATAAATATCGTTATCTGATGACGTAATGGATTTCATTCGATCCATGACTACGTTAAGTAGTAGAGGTACGATAAAACCATTAATGTTTCATCTACCATTGTCTTACTTGAACTAAATATGTGACTGTTTAAAAAATTATCATATCATGATGTGCTAATGATCATGATATTGACAACAAGACTTGGATACAGAGAGAGAAAGAGAGAGAGAGAGAGAGAGAGAGAGAGAGAGAGAGAGAGAGAGAGAGAGAGAGAGAGAGAGAGAGAGAGACAGACAGACAGACAGACAGACAGACAGACAGACAGACAGACAGACAGACAGACAGAAGGATGGCGAGAGAGTCGTAGAGAAGACAATGGACAGAGACGGAAAATCCCAACTAAAATATGCGTTTTACCCACCCTGGAGACGACAAAGTCAGCACCCATCGAAATGCAGCAGTGAAAACCCGACTTTTTAAAACACACGTAATGCTATTAGATCGAAAAAACACATTATATGATCTGTAACTATTCATTATTGCTATGGTGTATTTGGATGTATTATCCAATTATTCCCAGATCAGGCTTTTCTGAAGCAGCACAATGTGTCGTTTACTTAAACACACCCAAGTAATCTGTATTTTTATTTCCACCAGAATGACATTGTAATTTGATGATGCTCTAGTAGATTGCATTGATCCTCGTTCACCTTCACTGTGACGGTATTAATTCTCAAATTAGTGATTTTTTACTAAAATCTAACTTACGATTATTTCGACGAAAACATTTCGGAGATTTATTGGATATCATAAAAAAGCAGATGTATAGAATTATAATACTGCTAGAGTAACCAAACTATTTAATCACGATTGGCAGCTTGCTTAAAAGGAAATACGAGATCAACCATGCATTCTCATGAGGGAATTAAATGTTGTGTTTATCGACTGCTGAAAGAACGCATTTTCACATTCCTTTCGCCAATGTCATGGATGTCGTAGAAAGATAATTTATCAAATATACTGGGATTTAATTGAATTATAAAATAGCAGATCATCAGTTTCTTGGAATGATGGCCCCACTTTAATGTCTTCGACGAGATCACGTTTAGTGGCCTTTCTCGTAAAGTCACCGGTAAAGTCACGCATGTGGTTTTATTTCGCAAGAAAGTAGTACTTTATTTAAAAATGTGAACTGTACAACAAGCAATGCAAATCCAACTGTGTTTTTTGTCAGAAACTCTTACTTAAATATTGCCAAAAAGTAAATGAGATTAATTCCTATGAGTTGAAGTGATCTTGACATCATTTATCTTTGCTTTGCATCATGGAAAATTCCAGACTTGTGTATTGCGATTACAATGCTGAAAATCAGTCTTTTAACCATGTCGTTCTCATTAAGTAGATACAACTCAAAGAATCAATTCGCTGTGACTGGAAATACATCACAACAATGATCTACTCAGTCATATATGGGTTAGTTCACTACCGATGCCTATGTAGTCATCTAAGAAACATCTACACTTTCATGTTAGATGAGATTCTAGCTAGCGAATACTACAAAGTTCAATTTTGATTCTATTGTCAACTCTGCTTCATACTTTCTCTCCACTCAAAGAGTGTCAAACAATAAAATTACACTAAGGCTTTACGGTAGAATGCGCCTTGGAGACAGATATTCGGACTCTCAAACTTTTACAATTCTTTTCTGATCTACCCACTGGGGTTCATTTTAAAACTCTGGGTGTAAGAAAACTTTTCACTAGCTTAGTTTTTCGAAATTCCAAAATGAACACAGGGATGGCGATCATTTTGAATTTTCAAATGTTGGTAAATCTTGGGTCATTTGTTTCTCTAGTACCAAAAGTTGCACCGTGACCCCAGATATTTATTCTTGATTTTGAAAGAGAATGTTTGAAAGATTTTTTGAGGAAAGTTTGAGCAAAAGTGTGAGTCTTTCACTTTCGAGGCGCATACTACCTTAATCAAACCCTTTAACCCAAGTCTTCCCGTATGGTCTTCCATCTACGTGTCAATATCGCCTGCACTCTGGTCTACTGCTCCATAAAATTTTTCATCAATTATGTTTACGTGATGTGGTACCACGGATCGCATTGAGTTTTAATACATACCTACAAATAACACGATTGGAACTAATTTGGGATAATTGGATTTTCGTTTTTTCAAATTTCTCTAAAATGTTAGGTGCCCTATAGCTGAATGTTGCGATATTACAAATTACTCATAAAAACAAGTGTGTAACTTAAAATGAAAAGTAGATCTGCTTACATTTGCAGATCAAATAGGCATTACTTCACCATCCAATTATCCCAAATTAGTTCCAATCATGTTAAATTATTCATTCATTCATTCATACAATCGCGAAGTTCTTAAATTGCTACTGTGTGTCGTGTTCTTTTTTTTCTGAAAATGACCCGAACAGAACGAGTGCAAAGAAAATTATGGCTGTAAAACATCGTAAGGTCAAAGTCAAAACCACGCTCACACGAAAAACGACGGAAAATTGCGTAACAGTATACGTATGGAAGTATTTTGGCGCCATGCCAATTTTGAAAGGCTGGGATTCGATGGATAGCAGATTGAGAAGTAAATCGTGGTGATTATATTCTCTGTATTTATTGAAACATAGCCTTCGGCGCCAACAAATCAATAATTGAATAGTGGAGATCATTTCTCAGAACGGAAGTGCGTTTAAATTGATATTTAAGTTACAAGAAATGATTTGATCGGATTCATGAGTAAAATATGATTTATCGTAACACGTCCATTTATTCAGGCAGTGTTTATATCCAGTGTGTCATCATACTTTTGAGAAACACTGCTAAAAGATACGAGTTTGTACAATATATTGTTCGAAACTAACGTTCGACGCAATTGCATCAATGCTAATTTGTTAGTTTCCCGCAAACAGAAATAAGAAGGAAAATTCATTTCACAAGAACGACAGGATAAGTGGTTTAAGCAAACTATACAACGTTTGGTGAGTAGAATCGAGTTGATGGTAAACCACTTGTTTTACAAATCTTCTCACAAACTGCGTCGTAACAGCAGGGCCTATTTTGCATCGATTTCAATGAGATTGCAAACTTCTTTCCTCTTACTCTATTGGTCTCTACGTGATTGTAATACCAAGTAGCCTGATCGATTTGTATAAAGAGTAATTTGACACCGTAAGTTCAGCGTTTGAAAGTGTCGACCACTGCCTACGAATCCCACGGCTTTGCATTGTTCTGTATCCGGAGAATGGAATTTAATATCTGATATGGTATTACATTGTCATCGGGTGATTGTTGATCGGTAATTATACGAACTCACGTAGAGATGCCCTATCATATTCGGCGAAACTGAAGCCTGACTGTACTAAACATCTACAATACTTTATCAGGTTTGCCTCGTTCCACTGAAAATGATAAAAGCACTCTTTGATCGTAAATGTCATCTGATAATGATTTCTTCTTCTCGATGCAAACTTACATCAATGGAATGTTACGTCAATGAGAGTACATGATCTGTCGCTATTGGTGTGTGAATTCTTACAAACCATTTTAACTTTAGCCACACACAGTTAAGCCATAGACTCTCGAGAAAAACACTACAGCTACACGTTCACGTGTTCTACTTATCAGACTTTGTGAAAAAGTATGACGTACACCGAATAATTTCCCGCCAGGTAACTTGAATACCCTCTAAACTTTTGTTGAGTGTTCAATGTACATTCCAGGAAAGTTACTTGAGATATCCATGGAAATGCATTACTGTTACTCGGACTGCCCAAGACAATGCATAAACGACATTTCTCGCGAGAAACGTATCTATTGGGATTTTTTGGCTACAATGACGATGTAAAGCAATTTATTTACGTCTGATAACCATCCTTATTCCATAACAATGATGTTTCTGCATAAGTTGTAACGGCATCGAGAAATGTCCATTGCCTTGATAACTTTCATACTTTGACGTAAACACGAAAAACCGTGAAAATACTGCGTTTTCATGATTCGTCATGTTGACTTGCACCACACTAAAGTGTCACTTATAAGATAATTTACCATCGTGAAATCCTAATAAGTATATAACAGAAATGCCAACGATTCACATATGTAACTATTTACGTATTGAATGTTTCAATTCGTTGTTCTATAGTCATCTTATGGTTCTATTGAATAAGACTTATCGTGTTGTTTGTTGACTTGGAAATACTATATCGCTTGTTCTTACAGCTTCAAAACTGATTTTTTATCCGTTAGGCCTACAGTATAAATGTCATTCTACAAATACACGTCCGTCTCTTTCTTCCGAAGTGAAGTATCAAACTTCAAAATAATATTTGGATTACAGCGGTCGTGCAAGCATATAAAAATGTTATAGAAAACTTGGTTTGCTGAGTTTAATATCAGAGGCACCGCCAGACAAATCAATTGCGAGGAATTTTCTTCTCGGCTGTTAGTTAATAGAATGACTGAAGAAGAAATTTCTGTCTCAAGTAAATATTGAAAAGGCATGTCAAATGTTAAATTATCCCTTTATAGAACATATCTAGCCATGTACTTCCTGTTTATATTTGGAACTGAACACAATGACGTCAGAGGCAAATAAGGATAGACAATCGGGCAGATAAACTGGAAATCATGCAAACAGAAGGCAACTTGAAGACAGCAAGGACTACACTATGGTGATGACAATCAGCGAGTAAGAGTATATATGTCACACATGGATTATGATTATAGTCACCGTTCCACTGTAAATACACAATAATAATTATAGTCAGCCGTATATCACTGAGTAATGTTATTTCTGAATTTATTGAGCGAGTATTTCAAACCTTCCTGTTGCGACAAAAGACTCACAAATTATCTTGTTTGAAAAGATATCGATGTATCATCAGTTTGCGGTAACTTCCCTGCTTTATATCTTCAAAACTCATTTGCGTCATCCTTTTAACAAAGTTATCTTGAAAACAATAAATAAATGCTGCAGTGATCCGGTTTCAGTTTTAAAGGACTGGTTGTACTGTAACCATAGTTACACTGATTGAACTTCCCGTCTATTTTATTTGGACTTTTGTTGGCATTCTTTCAATACACAGAAACAATAGTTCAAGAGTGCCATCGAAAATGATCTTAGTGATTCTTTAATAATCATGATAATACCTATCGGGTAACATCAACAAATAAAAGTTTGCGTTCATGCAAATATCATACAGAGTACTTTTCTTACGAGTAGTTAATTGCTTCATATGAAAGCTGTAAAACCTGCTGACATTTACTCCCTCTCTTCAAGTAAAACGCTATGCTGGATTTTGAATCGCGAACAATCGAACAGTAAACTTTCTGTACCGCATCCGGAGGTTCAGCTCATGCAGTCATATGCCAATAAAATGGTAAATCAAGATTATGAAGTATCACTTCACGTGGCGAGGTTCTTTGTTTCTGGAATAAAACGAGACTATTCGTAGGTCCTTGACACAATTTAGTCAAGGTTAACATAAGGTTAACATAAGAGACACAAATTAAAGCCACGATCAGGACATAATTGTAACATTTTTTGGAAGACCCGCATTAGATGTTACAATTTTATGAACATTACGCGCGCAATCGTACGGCAATTCTTAGCTGCGATGTCGTGCTTTTTAAACGAAATTTACCTTTCGATGAGTCAGCAAAAATTAAATGGCGGAAATGCCTATTGATGTGTGGGAGTGGCATGGTGCTACAGGGATTTTAATATCTTCCCTGAGGCAGTTGACGGCCGTGCTGACAGAAGCTTTAGAAAGTCTCGTACTGCTCCTGAGTTGTCAAACCAAGGCTTGACAGAACGGATGTATGTTGTCTAGTATCGGGAATTAGGCGACGAATGTGGTCGATAAAGATTTGGCAATACCGACCACCAAAATTGCCGGGGACTAGAAAGTCGGGCGGCGGGAATGGGCGACAGGTATATCCGATAAAGAACTGACAATTTTCCGGACATAGAGAGCGTGAATAAGGTTGACAGGCGGCGGGAACAGGGTAACAGAAGTGTCCGGTAAAAGACTAGTACTGACAATCTTCGGTACCACAAGTACGGGTATATGCATGTCTGATGGCGGCGATTGGTCGACAGGTGCGCTAATTAAAGGGGCGACCAATTTCCCGCACTTAAAGTGCGACGATTGGAACTGCATTCAATGGGCTGCCGGGAACAGGTATGCCGGGAAAGAGGTTAAAATTTCCCGTACAAAAAGCGCGTAGGTTGGAATTGTTGTCAACCGGCAGCAGACCACAGGTGTGCCCGGAAAAGGGTCGACATTTTCCGTACCCAAGAATGTAGAACGGAATGGCCTTTAGAGGGCAGTTAGCGAAAGCTTTACCCAATAAAGGATTGACAATCTGCAGAACCTAAGGTCCGTGAAATTGAATAACTCTGAGCGGGCAGCTTGCGATAAGTGCCCGATAAAGAGCTGACTATCTTCCGTACCTAAAGTGCGGCAATTTCAATGATCATATACGGGCAAAAGCCGACAAGTATGGCGCTGCAGTTCTAAAAACCTCCCGTCAGAAAGACAAGAATGTACAAATTTTATTCTGCGTCTACATTTGCCGCAGATAGTATTATCTATACCTGCCACACATCATTTTAGATTGATTTTCTTTTTTAAACGAAATTTACCTTTCAATGAGTCAGCAAAAATTAAATTGTCGGAAATGCCTATTGATGTATGGAAGTGGAATGGCGAACGTGTCTTTCTGAGTTCAGAAATAAAATGCTAATAGAGCAATTTTAAGATCGAAATTTGGTCCAATTTTAATGTAAATGGTCAAGTGAACCGATGAGGTTATGCAATTTACCCATATTTCGACTTTCATTCTCTGATTTCAGGGTGAAAAAATGGTTGGCCGAATAATGTCACAGATTGGCCGCAATCTGCTATCCGGAATTACCATGCTTATTTCGAAATCATACGCTCCATATTGAAAACAGGAAATAGAAATATGAGTGTATTTCAGTATTCAATAGATTTTAGCGCACAAAAAATTCAACTAAATATTTGTTTTTAAATTCCTTTATTAAAATCTTGTTGCTGTAAACAGGTTGGCCGCGATTTGGCACTGATTTGAAATAGCTCAAGCAGCTAAATTCTACATTACTGTACATCTGCATTCGAACTTCGACGCAAAGTCACGAGGCCAAGTTAAGGTATGGCATTCGAGGGACTCGAAAATGGGCACCGAAGAAAACGCTTGTCTGAATGCTCCCTTTCCGACCCTTTATTGTAATACGGCATGTTGAAATGCATGTTAAACTGGCAATGGCTACGGTTACTTCAGCCACCAAAAGCGTAACCTTTTACGATGTTGAAGTTACAGCGGTAAACATTCGTTATGGCTATGGTGGCAGGCTCACTCCTATGTTCAATTAGTTACGTCATTTCCGATGGCAAGGCCCGCGAATTCCGAAACGACCCGAATGGCAGCCAACTTCAAAATCGCACAACATATTGCATTTTTATAATATTTAACCGCGTCGTTTCCTTGGGATGATGGGTTTATTTGATAAAAGTAAGGATGGCAAAATCAAATAGCATGGCTCATTTTAAGCAAAATTAAGTTTGAATTTATGCCGGATTTACATTTTAAGCTATATGGCAGCTAACACTTTTGAGACAATTGAAAATTATAAGGAGCCAATTGTCCCAAATTAGTTCCAACCGTGTTATTTCTACATGTATAAGGACAACATTATGTATAAATGGCGAAACCGTTATATCAACTGCTTAATAAGCATGGCTAATATGAATTCCTTTTCGTTGACTTAGTGATAAAAGGTCATTTTACCAATTTAAATTGTCCTATTACACAAGTTAGTATTTTGACACAAGAATACATAACTGACTACCCAAGGGACATCATTTCTCACACCCCTCTTTAAGTTGTTAAATTCTGTCGTAACTCTTCTCATAGACTTTCTAATCCAACTTGAAACAATAATGCCGGGTCAAATTACCAAGAAATGACTGATTCCATTTGATTGCCAAATACACGTATCACATGAGGTAAAAGAGAAAACTTCAAGTTTGAGGTCGGCGGAATTAATTTGCTACAGCAATTGACGATTTCTATTCTTCCTATCAATACAAGTGTTTGCAATGAAAGTTGATGAACGCCAAACATTTGAGAGCAAATGATTCTTGTTTCCGCAGGCGTTGTTTGGAGACGATTTGTGAGAATGGCGCTAATTTCAAAGATCCTTGAATAACGACAAGTATCCAAAAAACCATAGATCACATGATATCTCAATTATCATTACTAAACATGAGACTTCTTGGATAGATTTGGCGCGCATTCAATGCACCGACTTCGACTGTATTGTATCCACATCAAAACATCTGAAATCCCATTCGTGAACTAAATCATTAATTCTGAAGTTCGAAACATGAGGTTAGTTTTCACTATTCTGAAATGGCTTCCGACAGTGGACCACATCCTCCTGAGGGGAAATAGTACTCATCGTGTAAAGTTACCATGGCAACATAGTGAAACGCATGCATGCTAACGGTATAGCATTTCGTTTTGATTTATCTTCCCTTGCACAGAATGCGATCAAATCATGGTAAAGTCAGTGTCTGAAATGCTCCTCATAAGAGCTCTTGTTTACGATCGACACCATGCCAACCAATGCTGCGGTGCGATAATGAGAGTCTCTAGTTTTAAAAAAGTAGAAAATAGTGGCGAGTGCTGAAATACTCTCCTAAATTCAAAACTAGCTTTGTTCATATTGCATGGTCAACTCATCAAGGGAAAAGTGACCGTAATGTATTTATATATTAATTTATTCATAGATTTCTTCTTGTTTCGATAAATTTGATCACTGAAATATGTGTACGGTGTTCACTCAAAATCGTACCGCAATTTAACTTGAATAGAACGAGCTTCATTTCCATCGGTGAAGTACATTCACGAAAGGACACATTTAAATTTAATGTATAATCGATCATCTTTATTAGTGATGGGTGAATTATTCAGATTTAATAATCGGTTATTTCACAGAAAATGTAATTGCATTTTGGAGACAGTAAATTGATGATACTGTCTGTTTCCTCCGTGAGTTGTTTTATGTAAATAAATGTCCTCTACAAAAATGAATTGGCATATATGTAAACGAAGAAACATAATCCTGTTTGCATCTTCCGTATTGTTCATCCTGATGTAAGATGGCAAGTTTAGACGTTCGTTCCATTGTTGTGCTTTGTTGGACTTTAATTACATATTTATCAAAACTTCGTCAATACCAGTGAATTTTGTGACGTCATCCCCTTTTATTATTATTGATAATGTATTCCATTATCCAGATTTGAGCTCGCCAATTTACAAATTCACTGGCAATGCAAAAACTTCAAAATAATAGCTATAATGTACCGCCCTCCTGACCAATAATGGACTCAAGCAAACGTTGCACTTCATAATGTACTTGGCTTCGCCTCGTATTATTTGAAGATGTCTTACTGGTTACTGTAAAGGCAGGTTACAGTGCTTGCCATAAATGTGTAATAATTACAGTTCTCAATTGTGTTAAATCTTTAAATTGGGCGATGACATACTTTCTGCAGTCGAACTGACCGTCAGTATCGTCAATACTACTTTGGTGAACTGAGGACTCAAAATCTCAACGTGTCGTAATTTTTATCTTCTGTCCCTGGAGACATAAAATCCTCTTCTTCGCCACATATCATGGGGTTGGGATGGAGGTGTCTTGGTCTCAGCACAGGTTTCTTCTTGCTATTGTTTATTTTATTTTAATACCTTTGACTATGATACGTATTGCCAATAAAAATTTATATTGCCAACTTTTGATGTCTTGGTTTTATATCAGCACTGGTTTTGTAACGATTTCTTTTTTCCTTCCCTGTGTCACGTAATTGTCTTTTGACAATCCTACGCGAAGTTCATAGACGCAACAAAGTGACAAAACTCCCCCGGGGAAGGACATGTAAGTAATCCCCTATGCACATACCAGCCAATTCTCTCTACATCTTAGTTTACTCTAAGATCATCAATGATTCAAATAACAAGGTCACTTCATTTCAGCTTTCTACAAATACAGTGTACAGAGTTTTTCTAGGCTACATTATGTTTTTGATTCTTAGAAGATATGATCAGCTGTTAGTATTGTGTGTCCAGCAGGAAGAAAGTTGTGAGTCTTATAAGGGACAGACTATTCTGAGAACACGCTCTCACTATCAGGTTGATGTTTAATGCACTTTAAGCTGTCTTAAGAATGCCCCGCCTGACAGCCATTTGCCAGCTTACTTTATCTCGCCTATTTTGTTGCTGTAATTTGCAGTCAGTCCGTCTGACTCTTGTTTCATCGACCATCGAGACACATTCTGTCACAAGTCCAATCGTATTTAACTTGAAGTTCTACCATGATCTTTCAATGTCAAGGTACATGTATGCATACTGTTTGATATTTTGCGAATTCATAAATTAAATTAACAGTGCCGTATAGGGTTAAACATGTGACGATTTCACAAAAAATTTGCACCTTTTAACATGACATCGTACATTAAGGATGTCGCCGATTAAGATGGTAAGAATAATTTCACATCCACAGTCCTAATTCTGCGTTGACTTATTCTTAGGCCCCCCTACTACAAAATGTAAAGTAACGCAAAATGAGATGTGACTTCGTTAGGTAATTTTCATCGCAGGTAGACTGAGGTTTATACTTTCCAGGAGTTCTCTCTGGTTCTTTCTATTCCACAAGTCGCATTCTCAGTATGATTAGCGAACATTCTTCTCTTAGGATTTTTTAACGAATCAATGGCCCTAGCAGTCACAGACATTGCAGTGCCTGATGATGTATCTTTCAATAGAATTGCAGCGTTATTTCAGCGCCTTTCATTCCTGCGCAATTCTATAAATCTTTAGAAACCGCCGCAAACAAAGCTTTCACGTCAACGTTTGCCACAATAGGCGATAAGTTTTTTGTTCGATGTGCGCCCATTATTAGAAAACCTGACGAGCGATGTGGACAATGCCTGCATGGTGTGAACTAAGCTCCACTGAAACTAATCCTCCGATATTTATGACAACTGGCGATTGCAAGTGTTTATGTGTTGATTGTTTCCAACATATTATTCATAAAACGAACAATGAAATCTATCAATTATGACGAAATTATTAAATGCATGTTTGGAATAAATCATTCCTCGATTGAGAAGAAGCTTAATATTGCCTTTAACATTAGCAAACGTGATCTATCGATATATGACAGTTTAAAATTAAGTGATGGTGGATAATATATTCCATTGTGTTTACATCTGATCAACACTGAACAAATAACAATAAAAACAAACACTGTTGAATAGGCGTCGATAGAAGTATACGGAATTTTTCAAATCGACCTCATTCAAAAAATCAATCACAAGGTGATGGCATCTCCCTCCCTGTAAAAACTAAATTTATCTTGAAATGGACTATTCGACGTGTTACCATTCAAGTACTTCGAACATCATCTGTTTACCTCCGAGTCGTTTTTTTTTAAATGATGCCACATATCTATTTCTCATTTCAAGATATAGCTGGAAACATCCCGTAAATGGAACGCTCCGTCGATTCCTTTGACCTAATTTGCTTTCATAGGATTACTGAAAAAAATTCACTGTGTTTGGAGAATGAAATTCAGTTACTGGTCTTTTGCATGACACAACCGACACTGTAATTCGATTTATAAAATTGAACCTCGTGTGACCGGGTCTCACAAGATTAAACTACATCGATATCAGATAGATTGGCTTTGAGTCTCTTATATCGATATCACGTTCACAGAAAGTTCTAAAAGAAGCTTCCGTTTACGACAGACAGCAAGCAGATGAACGACATCACAAACGATTAGATAGAGACACTTGGGACTATTAGATATTAAAGCTATGATAAGCCAGAGCGAACATGATAAAAGCCATCCATTGCACACTATTGGAAAGTAAAACCATCTGACTGTAAAAAGTATCTTTAAGGGATATACTAGCTGCCATGTGTCTCTATATGTCGGTAGGTCTGCCAATCTGTCTGTCTATCTATTTATCTATCCTTCTGTAGCTCAATCTTTGTCATTGTTATGTAGTAAAAGCTGTACAAGTGGAGTTAATTTTGCATTTCCGAACACGAACACAAATGCGACATGTATGTACAACCTAGTTTTGGTCAGTTTACTCGTGAAAAGAATATTTTTACATAAACCAGGAAACAACAAACAGGTAAAATCTGAAAATATATCAGAATTTTTTCAAGGGGTTTTATGGATGCATTCACAAACACCTCAAGGGGGATCAAAAACATTCAGATTTTTTTTCAAATGCCCCCTGACAAACTCAAAATGTGTTCAAATCCCCCCTGGGGTGGAGAGAATCAAAAAGTTTTCAGATTTTTTACAAATGTCCCCCTAACAAACTCACAATGAGTTCAAATCCCCCTTTTTGACTTGCTGTAATTTTGAAATCCCCCTCAAAGGGATGGGACAGAAATTACAGGAGGGTCGCAAATTTTTGGCGCAAGCAATTTTGAAGGGTCAGGAAATTTCAGGCATGCTTTTCAGGGAGGGTCACCATTCTTTTTGCAGCTTTTAGAAGGCAATATGTGACCGTCATAGGGTTTCGTCTAAAAATATCAAATCATGACACACGGGAGTCTGTTAATAACATTCCCCCTTAAATCAGGCTATATTTGAATATTAATGCATGTATGTTTGATAATTCATGTAAATGCACTTTGCTTGAAGTGGGAGGTAAAACGTGCATATATATATATATATATATATATATATATATATATATATATATATATATATATATATATATATTATATATATATATATATATATATATATATATATATATATACAAGAAATTTGACTGTGGTATTTTACCGAGAATGTTTATTCAAAATATGTGTAGGTCTATGACAAAACTTTGAATATTTTTTCCAATATTAAACTCTCTATACTTGTGCATATATAGACGTTAGATATTTGACATAATTGCACTTGATAAGAATAGGGCTGTTACAAGTGCATATGTGCACAAACACTTGATTTGGAATTTCACCGAATTGTTGATTCTCTGTACATTGTATTGTATAAAAAACTAAGAATATTTATTGACAACGCTAAACTAACTAAATCTGTGTTTTTTACAATTGATACAAATGTACTTGATTCAAATACGGCGTTTGAAAGTTCAGATAAGGACAACAAATATGATATTGGAATTTCACCCAAAGGTATTATTTCACTTTCCATGGTTGCCTACAGGTAAACTATTAAGAATTTTCCCTGACAAAAGTTGTTATATCTCTGGTATGTAAGTATTATGCTTATACATGTAAGTACTTTTCATATGGAATTTGAGGTTGTAATAATCAGAATTTCAGAAGAGAAAAGTCTCAGTGAAAGCTGACGAGTGCCGTCGTGTCGAAATACAGTCTGTTCAGCTAAATGCAACAGATGCTATTTGAAATAAAGTGACCACATTGGACGTCAAGCATCGTGGAGACACTGTGTTCCATTATGTACATACTGTCTCCAGTAATTGATGTCACCTTTTGACTGAAGCAATCTAGGAACACATTATTTTAGACAAATCATCGTTTAACTCTTTTCATTCAAGTCTTGGCTTTTTCCAAACTAGTACAAGTGCATTGCATGTTGTCCGTTGTCGATAGTAATTGGTGATATTATGCACAAGACGTTACCACTCTCGAGGTACACATCAAGTTTGTGGGCTGAAATCAAATGTATTTGAATTAAAAAGTACGCGTGTTTTCCACTCATATACATCCGAGTAACATATTATTTTCATGTAATTTAACAGACAGCGTTGATTTAAAATGGCATTGAAGAAATAAATGACTATTATCGTTGCTCAAGGTACACGCAAAATCTGAGAAATGGACTAAGACATCAAGCTTACCATGAAATAAAACAGAAAATGATGTACAGCCAACCACTAGCATTTACAAACTGTACTGTACATAGAAATAGTATGTATGGCCTTACATCGTTTTGCTGAATAGTAGATCGTTAAACCTCTGACAGAGTAGTCGTACGAGGTTAAAGTTAACGTTGGCAATAGATTGTTGCACTGCTTGTAGATTGTTGTGAATCAAACCTGTCAGCTTTCGAATTCCGAAACTATCAATTCAGGTGATATTACTTGACCCCTGATAATGCCTAGGTCTGTTACATTTAAATAAGATTTGATAGCATGGACAAGATCACTATCTGTTAATTTATTACGCGCATAAAAGACACGCACGAAATTCAAGTACGCCAGCAACGTTCACCGTGCGCAGAAAACGATGTGCGCAACACTAAGGCACATCCAAGATTACCTCATCTAACGGGCAAGAAATAAACCTGTTTAATCACTTTTTCCTACATGCCACGTGACTACATCTAAGCCAATCACGATAACCGAATGATACTTTAGGTGTAATAATTCTTAATATGAATGCATATAAACATTGCCATTTGCTTCCCTTAATCTGATCTTAATCCTTTTCACCCGAGGCCTTTCAATGTTCTTTGAACAGAAAAACGTAAAAGATAAGAATCGTCAGAGTTTATAGAAATTCTCACCTCGGTGTAATTACCGACCAGTGTTATCTCATATTCCGTCAGGATCTCGGAGCAGTTATTGACGTCAGCGACCGCTTTCTCCAGTACGTTTTCGTATTGCCGTAAGACTGTGTCTGTTCGACTTGGTAGCAATGCTCCGATGTAGATCCGTGTCTTGTCAACACACCAAGCATCTATCAGACAATAACATATACAGTCATCGTAATCAGATACACGGACAAGAAAAAGTAATGACGCAATCAAATCAGGAAGGGGCACGGCTCTGTACAGTTAAACATTGAGGTTTGAAAATGAGAGGATAAAGGTCTTGTTTGTACAATGACGTTGTTCGAATTTATTTCACAATAAAGGATTTCCCATTTACAGATAAAAATACCCAATAACTTGTACAAGGTGTAATCTCCCGCTGGTCCTTCTAAAACAATGAACAAAAGATGAAAAGTACCAACAATAAATGAACTGATCAATGTGTGTTGAGTAATAAACCTATTTTGTTTCTTTGCCGAAGGATATATTGCAGTAGTGACAGATCAATTAAGTTCTAGCGTTAGCCTACAAGTCGCATAGGTTGATCGTACTGTTCTAACAATCCATCTCGCATGAACCCTGCACAAGGCAAATTCATCCAAAACAAGGTTGCTTTTCGCGTAAAACCTGGCACGCAAGTAGTATGTTTTATAAAATTGCATAAACGAATTAAAGTTGTATTCTTGAACAGTGACTGTCACATACATGTTTTGTATTTAAGTTCACACGCAGTGACGTCACCACGTCTGTATTTGGCATGTTAACAAGTCAAAACTCTGTCCAAATACGCACAATTTCACGCCTTGTTAGGTCCGTTGACGATGTCAAGGTGGTTACGTTTGAGCGGGAACTGACAAAAGTCTACTTTCAATTGATTTATTCACTAGCACAAAAAAACTAGCAGTGGGGAGAAAGAATTTGGAATGAACGCGAAACGTGATACACATGTACTTCGACAAGCCTGGTATTGTTTGTCGGATCTGAATCAGTGAAAGTGTAAAATCTTTGTCATTGAACAGTGGTATCCAATATCACTGCCTTTTGGTGACATTCTCTCTAGCTTTGACTTGTCAATTCGAACAGGATCACGGAAAATCACACCCTGACTTCAAATTCAAAATCCCAACAATCACTAGCTAGATGTCTACTTTGCAGCTCCGTTAAACCAAATATTATCTCCTAAAGTTATGGGTGTTCTGTTTTCACGTGTTCAAATCTTCGTTTTACATCATGGTTTAGTTACAAAGACACTCTGTTTATAACAGTTTATTTCTCCTACATACCAGAGCTATGCAAAATTTTATCTTCGCACTTGAGTTTGTGTAGTATCAAAGTAAAATAACTTCAAGTAGCAAAGTCAGAAACTTATCCGAAGGTTTACCACCGAATAATTACAAGTGTGCACAAGATCAGGTGCGCATTTAATATTTCATATATTTCGTGATGCCATTGAACAAGATTTCATCAGCGTTATTAAAGTCTGATACTGCGCAGAACGTTACTACATTGTTTCACTTTTTTGCTGTGTTGCCTAGGTTGTAGTGGCCAATTTCATAAAGCTCTACCTGATACAGATAACGTTACATTATGGATACGGTAACATTGAAAACATCGTAACTTTCTGAGGATGAATATAGGATACTGCTGATGATGTGCTGCAATAATTTGCCGTAAATATTGTGAAGAAAACAGCCAAGTCTTGATGACTGAATCTTAATGTGCCTACGTTGAATTTTACATCCGGGTAACTATCTCGTGGCATTTTCTGGAAACCTTTGAGGTAGTTACCATTCTTCAGTCAATTTCCAATTCTTTTGTACTTTCAGCGATAGCACGCAGTTGCCCTCGCTCTGCAAATGAACTAAACGTTCCAGGAATACAAAGGTGAAATCGTACTTCCTTGAGCAGTACCTGGAAATAATTCACAGCTGCGGGTACTTTGAAAGCAGAATCACACATTCATTATCGAATGAGAAGGATAAAAAATTAATATGAGCAATAATGTAACTAATGTATTTTGCAATAAACATATCAAGTAGATAGGTATAACAAGATTACTTTTCGCTAAATGAATTACATGATGTACGATCTGGCAAGCTATTTTGCCAAACTGTTTCGTTATTCAATTATTGTACTATGAAATTGCACATCATTAAATTATGTTTTAAAAAATCTCCCACTTTAGCTGCCAGATGTAACAGGTTTGGGTCTAACTTCTATCAATTCTCGCTGTAGTCTTGCTGCTATTACAGTTAGTGAAAATCCGAGTAATTGTATACACAAACCTCAGTTTATTAAAGGCAATTGCTAAATTTAATATTATTGAAAAGGAGAAATATGAAGGCCCATCCATGATTTAAAAAAGACTACGAGTTGCATAGATTATTGTAACACACCTCATCCGCAGTCTGTATTCTAATTCGCCAATTGATAGTCACGTGGGATGCATTCTTTTTGTGCTGATCCACGTAAACGACGTCATCGGGCATCATTCGTTTGAACTGTTGCCTGCCAGGCATCAGTTCTGAAAAATGATGCCCGCTGACGTCAAAAACGATATTTGACGCGAACGCGGACCGGAATGTAAACAAAGATGTCGTCTGCGGCCGATCGAAACGATAATCCAGAAATTTCTTGGTTTATCCTACTTTCTGAAGAAGAATTGAAAGCTTTGGTTTCCAACAAGGACTGGATACGGACAAAAACTATAATCAAAGGTGAATTGAACGTTTTGCAGAAGTATTGCGGTCTTTTTAGGAAAAACTTTTTCTTACTGAACCACTCCAACATATTACATCATAGACCTACATGCGACAAGTTTTGTGTATAGTAGGTTCTATGCATGGCTACGGATGAGGTGTGTTACAAACACATATTGAATGGCATGAGGACAACAGCATACGTCTTTAACCCCTCGGGCCTGTGGATCGTCCCCAAAAACAGACTGTTTTCCTCGACCTTCGGCCTCGGGAAACGTTTCGTTTTTTGGGTTGACTCACAGTCCCTCGGGGTACAGACGTATGCTGTTGCCCTCATAGCCAGTCAATATGTGTATACTGTCGGCTATGGTCATTGTACTTTCCCGATTCAAACAGCTACCCAAATAAATCACAAATTATGTAGTTCCCGGGCAAATTATTTTATTTTCATTTGTATTTCGTGTAAACGACTCGTCATCTGAACGATCAGCAGTCACGTGAAATCATTAAAACAAAATAGTGAAAATTCGAGATTTAGAGCTTTACGCAAGGATAGTGACTTGTTATCAAATAACATGAATATCAAGTGTTCTTTTGCTTTGGCGTAAAACGCAGTTGCAGGTAGGATGATTGTTATCGTTTTGTAATTTTTGTTCAATGTCAAACTCTGCATCTGGTGTTATAAAAGGCAAACCATGCCACTATAGATAAATTTCCAGGATACCTGAGCCAGTACTTGATTACCAGCGACAGTACAAAAACAGCATACCACGTTTCATCTGCTTACATTTCACTGCCATGGAAACCACAATGATGACAAAAGTATTTCTAAGTTCCTTAGAAAGCGATACTGTGAAACTTATAAGCGTACACATAAATATAATTCTTTGAATGAAAATATCATCTCAATATTACAACAAATGCTATTCACTTACTTTTGTTGAGAAAAGCCAGAACCAATAGAACGTACAAGATTTTTATATTCCATACATCATTAGCCATCCTTCAGCACGGAGTACTGCGATACGGCACTTCTTAACAAACTGCGTCTACACACGCAACTAAAATATCGGAAAGCTTAGTCGGTGTGACGTCATCTCCAAACAACAGTGAACATATGGTGCTAAGCTATTGGATCTCTCGGCTTTACTACAACAATGCTGATTGGTCTTTTATAGACGTCACAATTTCATTGTATTTAAAGCAATGGATTCATCATTCGAGTTGGGCAACGCATTTTCACACAGCTAGTCGGGGATAAATTTGAATAATGAATGATGTATATAACCATCCCTAGAATGTACAATGCTCTATGTGGTTGAAGGCAATCCTGAATGTATCGAGTCTACATTAACATGCATTCTATTACAAATACAGAGATAGAAATATATTAAGACAATGTGAGCGATAATTGTATTAAACGCTCCAAGAATACTTTTGATAAATAATTTGTGAGATTACTGAACATTGCAGAATGATCACAGTACGGTGGCTATTCCATTGTGATATCTGCAATGTGTGGCATGTTAAAATAGCCTACAGAGGGATTTACGTCCCTTGCGCCTTTAGCTCCGCTATCTTTATGTTTTGATATATTTCCAGTACGTTGGTCTTGTTTGTAAAATACAGTTTCATGTGCTACTCTAAATGTCACTGGAAACCCATGGAGTTTAACTTAGCGACGTGGCATGTTCAACGAGGAATTTCCAAAACAATAGTTGACAACTAAATTATAGTGTCACTGCATATCTTACTCGATGTGTTGTGTTAGCAAGGCTAATCATTTCTATTCTAATATACTTGAGAGACAAGAAGAAACATGTTTCCGTTTTACAGCAGAAAAGTGAGGACTATATGATCAAAACATCCAGTTACTGTGGCAGTCATTTAATATGTTTATATTGTTGACTTTGAAAGTATGTACGTGTAATGTCGAGGGCTTTCAGGATATCTTCATGTTGCATTATAGTATGTCGTTGTAGTTAAAATTGATGACGATGATGATGATGATGATGATGATGATGATGATGATGATGATGACGGATTGATTAATTAATTTGATTACTATGATGATGATATCGGTGATATTAGAGTTAGAGGTAATGATGTCATTGTTTTACTAATTTAAGATTTATATTTTGTTTTGATTTGTTTTGTTTCATTTGATTTGTTTTTTGCCACACTCAACATTTCATGGATGTTTCAGAAGTGATAAAAGCTTTGACTACAGAACATTATAGTATTGCCATAATACCTTGCCTTTTGTGAATTTTCAGAATTGTATCAACGTCATTATACCTATACACGTGATTATCGCAAAGCAATTGCCATTTTAAGATGTGTATCTACAGTTTCAATGTCTACATTAACGAGTCTTCATAATTCTGTGGCATATTTCTCATCCTGAACTGTCACCATTTTCAAAGCACAAAGCTCGACGTTGACTAAATTTTTTCGAACCACTTTACGTGAATCTCAGAAGAGTTAGTAATGCAAACGAGAAGGAGATCGCACATCCTGTCATGTTAGAAATATGTGTAGGCCATGCATTTGACAAGTTTAATCCTGACTACACGAAGAGTGTGTACAGTTGTTGTGTTTGAAGATTGCCCCGCTTGAAATTCTAATGTAATAAAAACTAACGTTGATACAGATGAAGTGTGTGTACTCGTCTTGGACGAAACAAACTACAAACATAATGGAATGTCTTTTAAGGTATTTTGACTTAAAAGCCGCACTGTAAATATCTTCTTTTAATTATCAGTCCTTCAACTGTCTCTATGTTATTATTATACAATATGTAACTTTGATTATAAAGATTTGTTTCTACTTAATTTCAACGGTTTAGAAGATTGGAACTCCGAGTGATCCCAACAACAGTCTCAACTGTCCAAAGAAAATGTCTGCGTGTACAAAAATCCGTAAGAATTGTCATGTGATACTTGTTGGCAAGGAATCGTGGCGGGTCACATGACCAGTAAATCAATACCTTGTTCAAGAATAAGACCTGCTTTATGTAGGTTTGCTGAC
The DNA here is from genome assembly GCF_041260155.1 of Ptychodera flava. Lineage (NCBI taxonomy): Eukaryota > Metazoa > Hemichordata > Enteropneusta > Ptychoderidae > Ptychodera > Ptychodera flava. The sequence continues at coordinate 4,317,900 of NW_027248281.1, forward strand.
TGGCTATATTATATACAGTCATTCCATCTGGTGAATCAAGTTCACCGCAGTAAGTGCAGAAGTAAAATGAACGTATGAATGAATGAATGCCAATACATTCTCCTTGCGCGTGAAAAAAGCAATGCGATACATATTGATCTGTGTACCCAAGCCTGTGGCAACAACAGTTATCGTTTACAAACCACACTGTGATGCAAGTCAAAAGTATGTCATGGCCACACTGCAGTGCAATCGTCACAAAACCACAGTTCTCCAGTGAATCGTTACGACTTTGCTCTTCAAAAAGCAACATGATAAAAGTCACAAATTTCCTTCATATAAAAAATATTGATTGTCCCGTAAAAACCGTATTATATCCTAACTGACCGTTCTTAAACAGAGTCTCATTGAATAGTAGAGAAGTCTTGAAAATAGTTGCCATGGTTTCACGACGTGAAATTTACCTTTCCTGTCTTCATTTCAAGTTAACGTTTCTCGTTGACAATGAAGTACGATAAGTAGGTCACAGTGTCACCTGTAGGGATCTTACACTCATTGTAAAAGTTATGAAATTAATGACTTTGATGGCGCCGTTTTGTCTGTCGCGTAGAGGTGTGGTAATTAGGTTCCTGAAACGTGTATTTTTAAGTTATTTTACTTCAATATAGAAAGATTTTAATCACTCCTGTCCTCGCATGCATGTATGCATGCATGCATGTATGTATGTATATATGTATGTATGCATGTATGTATGTATGTATGTATGTATTGTATGTATGTATGTATGTATGTATGTATGTATGTATGTATGTATGTATGTATGTATGTATGTATGTATGTATGTATGTATGTATGTATGTATGTATGTATGTATGTATGTACGTACGTACGTACGTACGTACGTACGTACGTACGTACGTACGTACGTACGTACGTATGTATGTATGTATGTATGTATGTATGTGTATGTATGTATGTATGTATGTATGTATGTATGTATTTATGTATGTATGCATAGACGTATTTATTATCAAATAAATTCCTGTTCAACTTTCTGGATTGAATTAATGGTGATTTTATTATGGGTGTACTCGCTTGCCAACGATAGTGAACATTGCCGTAGGTGGGGAAAACTACAGTCGGCGGAGTTTATGGCACCAGCATCCTCGTAACCAGGCAACCAAATAAGTTCACATGTTTTGTTCAATTGTTGGTGTTTACTTAATCATGTAAACCATTAACTACAGACTATGGCTTACGGTAATATTACAAGACATTACCTTGCTTTTTAAAACATTTTGAACTTACAAACCAGTGAAAACCAGGCTGATGGTACAACTAGCTGCCACAGCCAATGGTATGTCACGGTGATACGTATCGCTGGTGTATACAAAACAGTGTGTCACACTGCACTCTCAATATTTTGATACACTCTAGTCGTCATTAACTGTACAGACAATTATTTGAGATGGATACACTGGTCAAGACTGAAACACGACAACAATGAACATTGGAATGGTGATATATTGGTACAATTTCATTTGGATAGAGCTTAATCGTGATGATGCTTCAGCTCTAGTGTATATATATTACATTCAATGCAGTTCAATTGGGTGCCGTATGAGGAAGGACATAATTTCAGTAAGGATATTGAGGATATAAATAAGATTTCGGGACAAGAAACAGCAAATCCCTCCTAAAAGATATTATTCCATATAGAGTACTCACTAACTCATTGATGATCAATATTCTGGAAAGCCAACATATTGCAAACTTAATTTCAAATACACAAAACACAGTCATGTTTTATCATTCTTTTTTACCTGGAAATAGGAATGGATGGGGAAAGTGTTGGCGCTTTCGATTAATTTGGTCTTCTTTGGGAAAACGATGCTATAATTCCAGTTGAGAATGATAGCGTTACCGGAGGGGTTCATTCATTTAACATCAATTCTGCATAAAGGTCAATGACCAGGTTCAGAATTGTAAACTGTGTGCGATGGCGATACGGACTATAAGAATCAAATAAGTAAGTAATTGGTCTGGTGTTTATGGTAATGGCCGTTGATGTGAACGTTGGAGATAAATACGTCAATACAGGGAAGGGTCACTAATGATAAGATGGTAACTGTATGTAAATAACCAATAAACAGATTGTATAATACAGAAGGTGTTTTACGAACACAAGCGCAGAAGGTACAGGGAAGTGGTAGACATGCACTTGACTTGACTTAGGAGATCATTAGCCTGCAATTGAAAGTGCAATATAGTTTTAAAAGCAATATATTTTGCCATTTTCCAATCAGATATCTTAAAAATCTTGTATCATTTCCAGAAAACAGAATTGAAAACAAATATTGTTTAACAAGGGTGTAAGATGTCACTGTGCTCCTTATATAAAGTAAGAAAATGAAATTTGTGCGTTTGGTTTCCCAGATATCGCCTTTCCAAAAATATGCAAATTTGAGTCACATTCTAAGTCTAACGCATAAAATAACAACGGGTAGCTATTTGCCACGTCACACAACCTAAATTGTTAGTGTATACGTAACTGCAGCTAGGCAAAAGTACACTGATTCTTTTCAAGCAGTGCCGTGTGACATTACGATGAACTCTACAGTTTCCATCATAAATAGAAATACTCAGCAATATTGATCTACTTTGTCGAGGGACAGAGTGTAAGATGATACGACTGTTTGGTGAGTGAAAACAAATTTCGATTAGATCGGAGGACCAGCTTACGTTTCCTCTTGAGATGCCTTCATTTCAGAATGATATATTTGATGACGGTAGCATATTGTAGCTGACGTGAAGCATATACACAACTGATTTTCAAAGGTGCGGGCAAGTAATCCCAGTTAATCAAGTTTGTGATTGGAAGCATCTGCAAGCAATATTGTAGGGTCTCGTATTAGTGCAATAACGGGTACTTCTGATTGATTCAAGTGACAATAATTGTGAAGAAGTGTAACGATACAATGTAAACACAAATCTTGGGTACTGAGTATCACCACATGGAATTACATTGTGTGAACCCACTTACATCGACGGAAATGTCAATATAGACTACAGTATTATCTTATTACACCACTCAAGTAAGACAGTGTTGTCTTTCTGTTCTGCCATTATTAAACTTTCTTTGGTTTCACCATCAAGTTAAAGTTGACACTCATGTATGAAATTAGCTCCAGTCGAGACTGTAAAAACTCATGTCACTTCCTAAAATATACATTGCAGGTAATCGATGCGCAGTACACCCAGGAAAGACTGGTTTGATTTGTACGGTGTCTTGGAAATCTACCATGGCCGAAAACGACACTAAGAAAGCCTCTTCGGTTTGTACTTTCGTCGTTCTGTTTTGATCTGCGCTCTTCAGTTTGCAATTTTGTAGTTCTGGTTTGACCTGCGTAATTCTGTTTCGATAAGCGCAATTCAGTTGTGATTTCGTCCTGCTGTTTGACCTGCTTCATTCTGCTTGATCTGCAATTTTCACATTGTAATTTTCTCGTTTAGTCACGGGCACTCCGTTGTTCTGATTGAGTCTAAATAAACTAATGTATGATTATAATACGACCTTTGATGTTGACATAAGAAAATAGCTTCAGGTCATAAGGGCCTGCACCAAGCCAAAGCTTCAGGTCCTTACAGAAAACTGCCGGTCCTCAATAAATGCAGTTGTTAACGACTATTAAAGTAAACACTCTCTCGACTAATACTATGCTTTTGAATGTTGTAATATTTAATTTTTCATGTCCTTTTATCAATACAAAAGGACTATTGTTCACATAGATTGCAGAATAGTGTAAGTGAATGCATCATTCAGCTACATGATCTGGAATCTGAAAAAGATCACAGCCCTCATCTTCCTCACTGCCATGCGCACACATTTATCAATGTTTTCCACCACGGAGTGGGCGGGGGACTATGGGACTAACAGGAGAATTTGACTTTTTTTCTAGCCATGTCAAATCCCCCACTTTCGGACCATAAAATGATGTCAAAAACCCAGGGGCCAGCGAATACAGGCTCATGCACTGACTACGTGTGGGTTTGAAAGCGAGACAGTTTGTCTCTCATAACTTTCTATGGGGGTGATGTTCTCTACATTGCTGTATACAATTGTACACTACACCAGGGCATGTGATATTGTGATTTGAAAATGGTTGGCGAGCTGAAAATCACTTCTGAAATTAGCCAACGTGAGTGGTAGAGGAGTGAGTGAATACCCTAGTACCCTGAAAACGGTCATGAATAAGGGGAGTTTATGAATAATTTTTTATGCAAACATTGATCACTACGTCTTTTTAATTGTAATGTAAAACAGAAGGAAGAAAATACTTGGTATGTATTTTGATATGACGTATGGCTTACTTTCAAAATTTTTCAAAAAATAAATGTGCTTAAATGTGGCCTCTCTTACATTCATGAAGAAACAGGACTGGTGAAGTTATACTTTTAATAAAAAGGACAAGTATCGTAACTTTTTTCTCGATTATAGAAATTGCAGACAACATGAATGGCACACGTCGCCACTCGCGGAAATGAATGCATATTTTCTGATTGAAAAGTTTTGACTGAGCGATTGCTGGGTCTCATCGCCTTTTAAATGATTCTGAAACGTTTGACAGACACTCTACACCGCTGAAAGATCGCGACACGATCAGTTAATGATACCGTAAAATCTTAAAAGACGTAATTTTTGCGATATTTAGACGTACAGACCAGGATGACGGTGAGTTTTGCATGCCTGTCGTAAAACGGTATACATCGAAACAATTTGAAGCCCTACTCTCGGCCTCTGAGAGTAGACATGACAAAACTATGATAAGGCCGCTCTGTTTTATAAAATGTACACTTGTTATCACGTCGATATATCGTGCTAACAGTCCGCCTTGTTAACTTTGGTTGAAGACCAACGAGCAAGCAAGATATTCTAGCGGTCCAGACACAAACTTAGCGAAACGTGAACTTGGCTGTCGACTGCAGGTAGCAATGTTGGGCTGTCGTGTAACATCTTATCCTTGTATTGGGCGTAGTTCAAAACCATGGAGGTAAAAAATACCTCCATGTTCAAAACCAAATATGTTTAGGCAACAGCACTGTACTCGTAGTAGGTTTTTGTCTTAAACTCTTCTATGAACCGTTTATGTTTTGAACGCTTCAATTGAAAATCAAAGCAAAGAAAACGGAGTCAGTTTGATAAAATGAAGGGCTGTATTATGTACATTTGTGTACATGTAAATTCCGAACACTTGAAGAGTGGCATTAGTGAAGTGATACTGGGTGTTGTTATCATATGACACAGATATGCTAAAATTACCAGGGTTACACTCACTAGACAAGTATTATTATAATATTGTATCGCATTGTTGCACCAAAATAAATTACATTGCTAGAATCTGCATGCACGGACGTAATTCATACTGATCTGAATGTAATCAGCTGCACAGTGCTATGCGCGTGCTATGTAAAACGTCGAAAGACAAAAAATTACTATGTTGCGACATTGTCACCCCCTCCCCGTCTGGCGTACCATAGATCGAATTCCCCACTACCAGGACACGAAGTGCGATCAATATCCCCTGTTGTCCCGCACTCCAACGGTGGACAACATTGATAGGTGCATGACATTCAAGTCTGAATCATATGATTCAAAGTTAGTTATTATCTGCATCTGTAATACAGGTCTTGACGGAGAAATTTTCATCATCTATTCCAAATTCCAGTCGGTCATACGGACCGACATGTTGCTAAAAACTTTCGGCCCGACGAGAAATCTGTCGGTCTCGGACCGTCGGACCGACGTTAATTTCGCACACTGAACTGAATGCCGCTCAGATTGAAATGCCGTGGACAGAATATATTGAAGAAGCTACCTCACCAGATTTTGGTCGGACTGTGGCAAATTGAACGCCACAATCGGCAAGTGGCCATAACGACTGCATTCTTTCGTTGCTAACATTGATCAATATTCACTTATGTACGCATACATTTGCTGGCGTGACCTGCACTCTGTAGTCTTGCATATACACATTTGGCTGTCAATACCTTAATGGGATTCCTTATATTCCCCTTTCGCTTTTCCATAGCACATGGCTTTAAAAAGTTTAAAGTCGGTAAAAAACAAGAACATCGGGTAACTAGAACCACAGGATTTATTTCCTCGGCGTGATCATCATTATCATGCCCAGTAGTGACTTTAATTAACGTGCTGGCGTTAAACCGATGATTCTGTATTGTTAGCGCTCAACATTAATTTTCATTTTAATTTGCATCACAACAGCAGGCTCCAGTAATACATCTCACAGGTTGCTTTTCTTAGTCTCCAATATTATCGCTTGATGCGTGCTTCATTTTGTCCTTTACTTCTTAATCAGAGATCTAACAATACACTCTTCATGCTACTTGCTTTTACGATCATCACGACAGGCTGTCACGTGGTTTAAATTTGAATATAATCATAACCGAGAAAATGGCAAGCATTTCATTAGTTCTTCGTAGCTGTATATCTCCTGAATTTCACACCATATTAGTACTTAAGGTAGTATGAGTTTTGAAAGTCAAAGACTTTGTGAGGTTGTCCTTCTGTTTGACCTCTGTCATTCTGCTTGATCTGCAATTTTCACATTGTAATTTTCTCGTTCAGTCACGGGCACTCCGTTGTTCTAATTTAGTCTAAATAAACTAATGTATGATTATAATACGACCTTTGATGTTGACATACCTTGTAAGAAAATTGATATCTGAATGCCGTTCAGATTGAAATGCCATGGACAGAATATATTGAATAAGCTACCTCACCAGATCTTGGTCGGACTGTGGCTACTTGAACGCCACAATCGGCAAGTGGCCACAAGGACTGCATTCTTTCGTTGCTAACATTGATCAACATTCACTTATGTACGCATACATTTGCTGGCGTGACCTGCACCCTGTCGTCTCACACATACACATTGGGCTGTCAATACCTTAATGGGATTCCTTATATTCCACTTACGCGTTTCCATGCCACAGGGCTTTAAAAAGTTTAAAGTCGGTAAAAAATAAGTACATCGGGTAACTAGAACCACAGGATTTATTTCCTCGGCGTGATCATCATTATCATGCCCAGTAGTGACTTCAATTAACGTGCTGGCGTTAAACCGATGATTCTGTATTGTTTGCTCTGAAGATTAATTTTATTGTAATATGCTTCACAAAAGCCGGCTCCGGTAATTCATCACACAAGTTGTTTTTCTCCATCTCCAATATTTCCGCTTGATACGTGCTTCATTTTGTCCTTTACTTCTTAATTTAGAGATCTAACAATACACTCTTCATGCTACTTGCTTTAACGATCATCACGACAGGCTGTCACGTGGTTTAAATTTAAAAATATTCATAACCGAGACGATGGCAAGCATTTCATAAATTCTGAGTAACTGTATGTCTGAAGAGTTTCAACACACCATATTACTTCTTAAGGTAGTTAAAGACTTAAACGTTTGCTAAAACTTTCCCCAATGAAACTTTTATCCTTTCTCTCATCAAATCAAAAATAAGGGACACCTAAGAGATTTTTACATGTGGCAGATTTCTTATCAGTGTACATTGTGCGCAGTGGCTGTGCTAGCGCGAGCGCGCCTATACTGTCGTCTGCTCTCCAGCCTTGCGTTATATCTTCAGTGAATTCCATGTCAAATATAAAAAAATAACTACCTTTTTAATTTTCGGAAGCACGCATCAAGCGACAATATTGGAGATGAAGAAAAGCAACCTGCGAGATGTATTACTGGAGCCTGCTGTCGTGATGCAAATTAGAATAAAATTAATGTTGAGCGCTAACAATACAGAGTCATCGGTTTAACGCCAGCACGTTAATTGAAGTCACTACTGGGCATGATAATGATGATCACGCCGAGGAAATAAATCCTGTGGTTCTAGTTACCCGATGTTCTTGTTTTTTACCGACTTTAAACTTTTTAAAGCCCTGTGGCATGGAAACGCGTAAGTGGAATATAAAGAATCCAATCAAGGTATTAACATCCCAATGTGTATGTGTTAGATGGACTGAGCGCAGGTCGCGCGAGCGTGCGTACGCATACATGTAAGCAATGAAAGAATGCTGTCTATGTGGCTACTTGCATTGTGACGTTCATGTAGCTACAGTCAGACCAAGATCTGGTGAGGTAGCTTATTCAATACGTTCTGTCGTTTGCATTTAAATCTGAACGGCATTCAGTTATCAATTTTCTTATAAAGTAATGTCATCATCAAAGGTAGTATGTTATACATTAGTTTATTAAGACTATAAATTCAGAACAACGGAGTGCCCGTGACTGAACGAGGAAATTACAATCTGAAGAGTGCAGATCAAACAGAACGACGAAGGTCAACACAGAATGACGAAATTACAAACTGAAGAGGTTTTGTGTCGTTTTCGGCCACGGTAGTACCACTGCTGAATTGTAAATACAAATAAATAAGAACCATGAAATTAAACTCAGCTCGACCACGTTACTTTCGATCAAAGTATTACCATTTACATAATGCTTAGGCAAAAAAGTAAGTAAGTAAGTAAGTAAGTAAGTAAGTAAGTAAGTAAGTAAGTAAGTCAGTAAGTAAGTAAGTAAGTAAGTCAGTAAGTAAGTAAGAAAGTAAGTAAGTAAGTAAGTAAGAAAGTAAGTGACGGAGTGAATTGGTAGGTGGGCTAATTTTTTGATAGGTAAGCAGTTAGATAGCTAGCTTTAGCTTAATAAGTATCTGAGTGGGGAATTTTAGTAATCGATTTTTAGCCTCAAGTAAGATGTTCGCTTTTGAGGGGAAGTCCGGCATACTGACACGCAAGATCTTTTTCAATAATCATCGAATTTTAGCAGTTCCTTAAGGATTAGTTGTCATGACCGTTAATATCGTTTGGTGAAAGGTTACGTGACCCAGGGCAGGGTCATGAATGACATTTGTTTCAATGACGTAATTACAGGGCAATATATGCAATACTACTCCTTTATTTGACACAGCACAGTTGTTTTATCTGTACTTCTAGTTAGAAAGAAAATTTTGTTTGAATAAATATTCACAGCTATGCCTGAACCTTACCTGTTTTTCATATTTTTAATCTTGAGGCTGGATAGCCTCACATTTTTCATCGCCTGCTCATGACCCTTAATCCTTTGCCTACCTCAATTTAAGTGAAATACCCCGGATGATCATGTACTTAGTTTGTGAGTGATTTATTTAGACCATCTTAGCCGCTACTCCATCATGAATCAGTCATTAGCCTTGGCACGAATACAAACCGATTTACATCAATGCATGTATTGAGGCGAATGCAAAGTCTGCACATACTGTGTAAACATGTGAGCGTACTGGCCTCAAGTCGACATACATGATAAATCCCGCTTTTAAGTCTGCTGTTATACATCATGATCCCAAGGGGCATCGAGGGGAGCGTGTGAATAGAGAACTGATAATTAGGAACGTAAAAAGCCTTGCCTTTCCTTGGGCATCTTTCGGTAGCAAGACTTGTTCTCATATAGCTGTATACCGATAGACAGTCTACCCATTTGTAGTCACAAGACAGAGACGTTAGAACGCGATTTGACATCATCAAGTCTCAGCGGGACAACTGCCGTGCACTGTCATGACTGTGAACCGCTATGTTTACGATTGATGTGATCAAGCAATTAAAAACACCCTTTTATTTTATCACTTCGAAAATGCAACTTTCGGAGCAATAAAATGCTGCATTATTGATAGCTCAATTATTTGTTAGTTTATTTCCTCCGGGTCTTATACGTCCCTCGTTCGGAAAAAATGCTTGATCATGTGACTTAGAGGTCTTCCCTCCTCAAGAACAACGAAAAAGCGAACATTACAAGCAGGACAAAAACATACATAGAAAGAGCCAAACGATAGCTTGTTAGTCTCTGTAAGTCTCTGTAATGGCAAGGTAATGGTATCAGGTGACGGATGAGGCTGTGGTGCGGGCAGCTTTTGATGTAGTTTTCTCATAGGTTATGATATACTTTTAAGCGCTGCTGCCGCAAGTGTCGACTGCCAGCGCACGGAATGTGGAAAAAACACTTAGTAAATACTTGACGGAATATGCTTCTACTTTCGTGAGAAAGAGTATTTCATCCAAATATTGAACTTGTGGAACACAAAGTCTGCATTTTGTGCGGAAGTAACATGGCATGTACATGGATATGTAAGAAAGATATTGCCGTTTCTGACAATGAATTGAGTGTACACTTCACTTTGATATGTCTTAGACTAAAGAATTTAAACTATCGGATCGCTGTGTTATGACTATGATGATTTCGTCAGAATTGAAATCGTAGCCAGTGTTAAGTCTGACACAATAACACTCTAGCCGAGAGTGCATACTCGTTATCTTTTCTCTGTAAGGTAAACTCATGTTTAATTCCATTTGCTTTGTACGCAATACCCTTAAACGTGAATTCTGAAAACGTCTGGCCTACACTGTTTTATATCACATAGTCTGTTGGAACTCTCAAGAGAGTGGTGATATATGCTGGCTACTGAAGTTCGTTCAAGTTGTCATATTGTACCAAATGAAGGACTACTCATTCACAGGTAATAATTCGGAAACGCTGGTGTAATTATCATTGCGTGCGTGGAATAGGCTGTTTTCGGGCGACTTTCACGCTCTCTGGCAACAGCAGTGTTTTTTTTGCTGAGGTATGGGTACATAGATAAGTGGTTTGTAAACTCCGATAATATTTCGGTTGTACCCCCGACATGATTGCATTCAATTTGCTATTCCTCTGGGAACCCTGTTAACACTACCGGGGAAACTAATGATGTATTATCCTTACAACCGTTACACATTGAGTCATACTCATTTAGCTTTCCGAGAAGGAATGGCCAGTACGCTTGGCAGGGAAAATATGCAGTGACAAAACACCGTTGTATTTTGTAAAATTATTTAAAATTATGTTAACATGTGAAGCAATTATTTTCCCAGAAAATTAAATTAGAAGACGCATGCGTAAGCACTTTCGACCACCAGGCCTGATTTAAGATTTAAATACCATTCATGCTTCAATGCTGAAATAATTTAATGACACCCGCTGGCAATACATGGTTTAGAAATGATTCCTTAAGCTTCTATGCCTCAGAGAAATGTACATGTCGTAAATTATTGAAGGTATATAGCCCTCCGTTAATAAAAATGAATTTCATTTTGATTTATGTACTAAATCCTGAAAAATACCTTCCTGGGGGTCGGGCAGGAAAAGAAACTTAAAGCTCGGGAAATTATTTTCTCATGGACTGTTTATACAATCAGAAATTTGAATCTTAGCTTTTGCGTTTACTGAAACATACTGTAAAATTTTGGTACCTTGTGTATGACGCGTGTCGCTGATCATCCTTTTTTGTGTATGCTCTAATTTTAACTTATAACGATGGGCTCAGGCCCTGTACAGAAACAAACGAAACAAAAATGTTTTATATCAACCAATGGTCGTAGGCCAACTTGTCGTGTAGTAGATTGCTGATTTCGTAATACAACTAAAGTTTGGCGTGTAGAGGGCGCCAAAAGAGTATAGGCAGACGTCGGCAACTCTTAAAGAACATACTGAGGAATAGTGATTATTTCAAGGTGCTCACTAAATAATAGTAGTATAATTTTCCTTTCCTGCCCGTGTTGACTCGTATTTGACTTTGTGGAGAGCATTTGGGCTTCATTATGTTGTTTTCTCCGCTTGTTTGCACCGTGACGATGAAAATTACACCAAAATTCAGACAACCTTTGCCGGGACAACATTTTTCTTTTAGTTTCGATTTGAGTGTAGCCACTTTTATACATGTATCTTTCAATAAGCTACCTGTGGCATGCATTGTGGTCGTTACAGGCAATGTACGTAAATATCTATGAGTATGACGTTAACAAAAGTTGAAATACAGTATTATTACGGAGGTCATGCACTTTGATGTCATATTAGCATAATATCTAGAATCGTTACTTTTCACAGACACAGCTGACTGATAACTCATAAACTCTACAAAAAGACCTTACATTAGCACTACTGCCTACCAAATTAAGAACATTGTTTGGTCTTAGTATATTTTACAGAGTGTAGCGCAAAATTCAAATGACAGTACACTTCGTTATCTGGTCCCAATAGCCCATTGTGTTGATGTTAGGACCCTCCCCCACCTCGCCCACCAAAACATCCCCCAAGTATATGAACTTGGACATCCCAAATTATGATGCTTGAACAGAATGAACTTAAACTCTTCATACAGGAACGTGCTTTAAATTATTTCAGCAGGGTAAACACTTTACCACATTATATGACTTGCCTTGGAAATCACTAGCTTCAAAGTGGTAAGCATACAGGATTTTGGTAACTTTTTCCACTATGTTTAGTGTGTCAATCGCAAGTTCTTGTTCTACTACCTAACATACCTTCAAACTCCCACCAATTTTTCTGTCAACACAGCGTCTTCACTTCACTAATCACCGTGCATGTCAAATTGTGTTGTTGCCATGAAAAACAAAAATAACAAAATATCATCAATAGTTACTGCTAATGGCCCTTCAAAGTGAAAGAATTATAAACTTCTCAAATTTCTCACTTTACTCTAAATGTATCTAGAAGTACATCAAGTATTCAGTTTGTCAATATTACATGTATATGTTCATTACATTGTTATTGCTGCCATCAAATGAAGCTAAATTTGAGATGAGCATCGATATCTGAAAGTTATTCAAATTCAACAGAAATGACAGATTGACTTGCAAATAAATGTACAGCCCTGACATGATTGGATGTCACAAAATGTTGTTTCAAATGCATTATCATTGTTTCGAGTAGGAAAGATGCAACTGTGCCAATGAAAAATTTTAAGGTTGCAAGAAACTTCTGAAGACTGTTGACGTGTGAATAGAAGTAGAGATGACATGATTAATAATTCATCGCATCTGTGCGAGAAGTATGCTGTATCTTACAAAATCACTCCTCTCCTGCTTCTCTTACGATATTCTCTTCTTGCAGAGTTCTATTCTTACACTTCAACTGTATGTTAGCTTTTCACGGGACGACTCGGCAGTCACTGTAACTATTTGCACCATCTCATTACCATATTACTTTCACCATAAATCACGACATTCTACTATGTAAGTTAAATCATTACGGTATTCGTGGGCCCGCATATAGCTGGTTTAAGTCTTATTTGGAAAACCGTCGACAATTTGTTGACATAAACAGCTGTTCGTCAGATATACAGAGAATCACCTATGGAGTGCCGCAGGGATCAATACTTGGTCCTCTGCTATTTCTTATTTACATTAATGATATTCAAAACTCAACTGATACTTTTAAATTCAGGCTTTATGCTGACGATACAAACCTGTTTAGGTCAACGAGAACCAACAATGTCGATCTTAGCAGTTTGAACACAGACTTGGACAAGGTGTCAGGATGGTGTAAAGCAAACAAGCTTACAATCAACACTGAAAAAACTAACTATGTGATCTTTAAAACACCGCAAAAGCAAATCTCTCTGAATGGGAATCTGTCTATTGATGGTTTTCCCTTAGAGAATGTGTCTTCTGTGTTGTATCTTGGGGTTACAATTGACGAATCTTTATCTTGGAAATCTCACGTTAAAAATGTAGTCAATAAGATTAGCCCAAAAGTAGGTATTTTATCTTATCTGCGTCATTTTCTACCCAAATCAACCATTCTGATGTTGTATAATTCCCTAATTCTACCGCATATAAATTATTGCATTGAAATATGGGGCAACACACATATAACCTACATCAACCAAATTTTCAAACTTCAAAAGAAACTTGTTCGTTTGATTTCTTTCTCTGACCCTCGCTCACATTCTGCACCATTATTTAAACAGCTAGGTATTCTCGATATTCGTAAACTTTGTAAATATCACACATGTACCTTTATATTCGATTTGAGAAATAACCACTACGCTCACACAATATATCATTATGCGTCCTTTGTGTCACATTCCTACCCTACTAGATCGGTTTTACGTAATGATTTTTTATTTCCAAAAGTTAATTTAAGTAGTACTCAAAATAATTTTTTCTGTGCATTAGTAAAACATTGGAATGACATTCCTACTTCAATTAAATCGATTAAATCAAGAATGAGGTTTAAGAAGGCTTTGAAAAACTATATCATGAATGAAAAATGAATGTTTTATTTACCCACCTTTTAGATTTTTTTTGTATGAGACTTTAATGTACTTATTTTTACTGTGAATATTTATATTTCTTTTTTGTAAATGTCTGTTTGTATTTAATTTCTTACTATTGACAAGGGTTCTCAATCCTCATGTTCAGCTTGACATTGGGGCTAGGGACTAGATTAGTTCTGTTAGAACTACCTCCCTCGTCCCCACCATTTTTCTCTCGATTTATATTTTTTTATGCTCTGTTTTTATGTGTATTTATTTACTTCCTTACTTTTAATACTTATTGTCGTGTGTATAAAATGGTGAAATTTAGAAATAAAAAAAAAAAAAAAAAAAAAAAGAAAGCAAACCCTTATATAGCCTATTAACTTTTCATGGAACCTATTCGATTGTCACTGCTCTCAGAGCATTATTTCACATTAATCACACCTACAGCTTGCAAATTTCAACTTTTATTTCAATGGGGCTGAGTCAACTGTCATTTTTTTCGTTCCATCCCGATCGTACCCGGCAAATTCAAAACAAGTCAAATCCCTACCTATGTTTCATGGGGACTTCATATTATCAGTGGTAACCATTCTGCCCATTGCCATGGTGATCGAAATGGGAGTCTACATGGCTATCACAGCTGTACTGACATCAGAGAGGAGTAAAGACATGTTGGATGACGGGTACAAGCGAGGCAATGGTTTGATGCCGTTATATGCCACGTTTCGCATTATGAAGCATAATTAGTACAGCTGGCATCCTTATAAACATATCTACATGCATATTCATATACTGCCAACCAATTACTGAGCAGTGCAGATTGATTTGTGTCTTTATGCGAATACATACAAATCGAAACGTAATTACTGAGTTTCCACATGAAGTACACTGACATTACGAGTATGAGAGCCGCGTTCACATGTCGCCATTCCATTATGTCATGTGACGTCATTCCATCTTTCGCATTCAACGCAAATTTAGGATTAGTCAATGTACGATACGGAGGTATTTTAGATTCATCATAACAATGAATCAAATGAGTGAATATTTACCACTTTTTTCAAAGAATACGTTGTTACAGTTTAAGGTTTAACTGTAGTCTGACCTTACCGGTTTATCGTATATTTAAGAACTTATAAGATTCCAGCCAGGTTTTGTACGGTAAGTTTTCCATGTCCTTCAAGACAGCCCCCCCCCCCCGGCCAGAAAGATAAGACACACTAAGTCTTAATTTTGAGTCAACAGAGAGCACATCTGTAGCTTTTATTCCTGAATCACATAAAGCTTGACATTGTTCCAACAACGCCAAAGACGTACAATAAGGTGAAGATTAGGTTGTGTGTTTCACGATTTTCACTGATTTCACGTTTCGGGTTTTTTATGATTTCTGTGTTTACGTACGGCGTAAGAGTGGGTCGGAGAATCGGAACCACGTGACTTTTTTCGTCGGTCTGATCAAGATGAAACAGGCTTGCCATTTCCTTCCAGTGTAGAGAAATATGTGTGTTACCAGCAGAGCAATGAAGGTACATAATAATCCACTGCATAGTCTGGTTCCCTAACCCATTTCCCCGGTAGAGGGCGTGGGGAAATATAGGGTCAGGTACCGGCTAATGTAAACATGGACGCTATTGGGTTAAAATAAAACAAGCTGTGATTGGATGAAAGTAACACTTGTAACTTTTTCTCATGTTTGTTGGGTTTCGCAGTTCCAGGCTCACTTGACACCAACTTCTTGTTTGTACCACAAAGCCGTGGAGGTAAAAAGAAAGACTTTTTACCTCCATGATTTAGCCACTGTGACTTAGCACACCCTCTGATACTTTTAGAACGTCGACATGATGCGTGGCATTTTTCACGAAATTCCGACACCATTCTATCCATCGAAATCAATCGTCGTTCACAGTTCCAACAAAGTTTGATTTCAATTTGCTGTGATATCGCAGCAGTACTTGTGGCGTGTATCGAACGTGCTCTGGTCATTGGGGTCACGCCACAGTCGGCAATGACCTCAATGACCCTAGCACGTTCGATACACGCCACAAGTACTGCTGCGATCGATATCACAGCCAGCCTTCAATCACCTCTATTTCCCCGTACTTCTGGATTAATCCTTTCAGTTTATGTTTCCCGTCTCGTGTGCCAATGTTTTGGTTCGGATACCAGTGTTCGAACATAATTCTGATCCAGTCGAATTTTGACCGGCGTTTTCATGGTGGCAGCTATATTTGTTGTAGCATGTTCTGTCAGGTGACTAACCTCCGCCATCTTGAACAAAATTCTGTTCAAGATGGCTACCCGGTACCTGACCCTATATTTCCCCACGCCCTCTACCGGGGAAATGGGTCAGGGAACCAGACTATCCACTCCAGTGAATGCGCCGTGACCGTTCGGAGTGTGATTTCATCATCGAAAAAATCAGAGTTTTTAGAACCTAACAAATATGGGGGCAGCTAGCTTTTTAGCATATTTAAGCGAAGGAACCATACATTTTTTATATTCGATTTCGAAAGTATGGACATAAAAGTTTTGGAAATGTCAGAAAAATATTGAGCAAATAGTTAGTTCTACTTCTACTTCCTGTCTGTACAGAATTTATGATGATAAAAGGTTGCTGGTGGCTAACAAGGTTACGGTGAGGTGGTTTTGTTGTGTCACTTATCAAAATGGTCATTTGAAGTTGAATGTGACATGTTTTCGGCATCTACATTCAAAATGTACAATTTTATACATATGACCAACGTTAAAGTAAAACGCCTCTAGTTGGCGATATTTGACGGCCTTTTCAAGATATCTCAGGGTAAACCATATACGCGGAGGCGGACCTTTAAACTCGACAAGCATGACAATCTGTCATTGAGCTGTCGACTCGACGGAGGAGACCTTTAAACTCGACAAACATGACAATCTGTCATTGAGCTGTCGACAAGGTAGCACCATGCGAGGTCAACAAACTTCTCTCGTGGTATCATATCTTATTTGCTGAAAGTACACACGTCTCTTGTGAGTGGTGATATCATTGCACTGTCCTACTGCTCTGCAGGGCGTCGAAATCGATTATGTTATCTTACGTTATATAGTTTTTTTCACATCAAATCTCGTATAGTCATCGTCTTGTGAGCGCTCTCATTTTCCCATCGCGAACATTCGAACTTAGCATATTGGTTTTGTTTTTGTCTTTGAAAATAGTAAGCACACTTTTGTCAACGCTCTCCATTTTCAGACTGCACCAAACTGCATCAAAATTGCTATTGAACAAAGTTGACTTACGAGAGGGGTATTACTTCTTCACTGTCCCCAGTAAACAGTTAGGGACTGGACACAAATTACAGGGGGGGGGTGGGCCGGTGTTTTTTGGGGGTGGGTCGCCATTTTTCGCGCAAGCATTTTTGAAGGGTCATAAAATTTTGTGCAAGCCTATGGGGGAGGGTCACCTTTTTTCATGCATCAAAGCTGAAATTGCATGTGCACGTTATGGAATACTGAAAAAAGAAAAAATACCTCCTGGCACTTTCATTTTCTGCCATTACCATTTTCTGCGCGCCCTTCGGGCGCAAATTTCAGGTATAATAAACAATGTATTGATGATCCAAGCAGCCACATTGATTTAAGTTGTCATGATTTCTACTTATTCAACACTATTGTGCATAACTGTCCCCTATAATGACTCTTTCAATAACAATTTGGGAGATTACTTATTTGACATCATTCTCCCATTGACAATACATTGGGTATAGGTCGGTGTCAAACGTTCATGTCGCTGTATGTACATTTTTAAATTTTTTTAGGACATTGACAGAATACAAACTGTTCAGAATAGTGCATAGTGTCATCAATAACAACTGGAAGCTTCAGGTCGAACAACTTTTGAATAACAATTTAGGATCAGATAACCTAGGAGTTATTTGTAGTTTCCTCATAGCCTACAATGTATAGTGAATCAACATTTTGGTGAAATTCCAAAATCAAATTTCTTGCACAACCATTGACTTGAAACCACTCTAGTCTAATCATGAATATTAATACTAATAATTAGGTGTACATAAATGCACAGGTTTACCAAGTTTTGTATTGGAAAAAAATTATTCATAGTTTCATCATAGACTGCCATGTATAGTGAATGGACATTTCAGTGAAATTCCAAAATCAAATTTCTTGCACACCCATTGACTTGAAACTACTCTAGTCTAATCATGAACATTAATACCAATAATCAAGTGTACATAAATGCACAGATTTTCCTATTTTTGTATTGGAAAAAAATTATTCATAGTTTCATCATAGACTGCCATGTATAGTGAATCGACATTTAAGCGATATGCCAAAATCAAATTTCTTGCACAACCATTGACTTGAAACCACTCTAGTCTAATCATGAACATTAGTACCAATAATTGAGTGTACATAAATGCACAGATTTACCTATTTTTGTATTGGAAAAAAATTATTCATAGGGTTTCACCATAGACTGCCATGTATAGTGAATCAACATTTCAGTGAAATTCCAAAATCAAATTTCTTGCACACCCATTGACTTGAAACTACTCTAGTCTAATCATGAACATTAATACCAATAATCAAGTGTACATAAATGCACAGATTTTCCTATTTTTGTATTGGAAAAAAATTATTCATAGTTTCATCATAGACTGCCATGTATAGTGAATCAACACTTCAGTGAAATTCCAAAATCAAATTTCTTGCACACCCATTGACTTGAAACTACTCTAGTCTAATCATGAACATTAATACCAATAATCAAGTGTACATAAATGCACAGATTTTCCTATTTTTGTATTGGAAAAAAATTATTCATAGTTTCATCATAGACTGCCATGTATAGTGAATCAACACTTCAGTGAAATTCCAAATCAAATTTCTTGCACACCCATTGACTTGAAACTACTCTAGTCTAATCATGAACATTAATACCAATAATCAAGTGTACATAAATGCACAGATTTTCCTATTTTTGTATTGGAAAAAATTATTCATAGTTTCATCATAGACTGCCATGTATAGTGAATCGACATTTAAGTGATATGCCAAAATCAAATTTCTTGCACAACCATTGACTTGAAACCACTCTAGTCTAATCATGAACATTAGTACCAATAATTGAGTGTACATAAATGCACAGATTTACCTATTTTTGTATTGGAAAAAAATTATTCATAGGGTTTCACCATAGACTGCAATGTATAGTGAATCAACATTTCGGTGAAATTCCAAAATCAAATTTCTTGCACACACATGGACTTGTAACCACTCTAGTCTAATCAAGAACATAAATATCAATAATCAAGCATACATAAATACACAGATTTGCCAAGTTTTGTATTTAAAAAAAATTATTCATAGTTTCTTCATAGACTACAATGTATAATGGATCCACATTTAATGCGAAATTCCAAAAACAAAGTTATTGTACACAGATGCACGTGTTACCACCCTCTTCTAATCAAGCACAATTATGTCAATTATTCAGGGTCATATATACACAAATAGTGCATATTTTTAATTCTGAAAATTTTTTTTTACAGTTTTGTCATAGACTCCCATGTATAGTGTATCAACATTTTATGCGAAATTCCAAAAACAAAGTTATTGTACACAGATGCACATTTTACCACCCTCTTCTAATCAAGCAAAATTATGTCAATTATTCAGGGTCCATATATGCACAAATAGTGCAAATTTTTAATTCTGAAAATTTTTTGACAGTTTTGTCATAGACTCCCATGTATAGTTTTGTCATAGACTCCCATGTATAGTGGATCAACATTTTGAGAGAAATTCCAAAATCAAATATCTTGTTCACATGTGCACTTGTAAACAACCCATGCTAATCAAGTATATCTATATCAGTTATTAAACATCTGTATATGAACAGATATAGCTAGTTTTATACTGGAAAATACACGTTCGTAGTTTTCTTATAGTCGACTACATGTATAGTGGTGTACATTATCGATAAAATCTAAAAATTACATTTTTTGTACAGGCGTGCACTTTTTACTGCCACTTCAAGCAAAGTACATTTACATGAATTATCACACACATATGATTGATATTTTTTGGACAACGCGTTATATCAGCCACATTTGCCTTCCTTTCGGGAGGGCGACTGAAAAAGTATAGCAAGTCAGAAGGGGGTATTTAACACATTGCGGGGTTTTTTTGGGGGGTATTGAGTAACAGGGGAGGGTCACTTATTTTCATGCACGGATAAGGGGGAGGGTCACTAATTTTTGTGCATGAACTTTTGAAGGGTCACTATTTTTTACGCAGTGGTTTTTCGAAAAACACCGGCCCACCCCCCCCTGTAATTTATGTCCAGTCCCTTAGTATCCTCTTTTTTAGTCTTCGGAAACAGAACAATGTCGTATTTATCAGCACTCGGGTTTCTTAGAATGCGCGTAGTCGTATCAAAATGGTTGAAATTATTTACAGCCTCCGATGGAGAGAAAGACGCCGGACACGCCGTCTCGTTTTTAATTACTTATTTTACCTGAAAACATGATTTAAAACCCAAATATGCAATTCTTTCCCTAATATCAATATAATGTAAATCACATGAAAATTCACATAAATTAGCCACCTTTCCGAATTTCGAAATCACGGTTGCATTAAGACGAAGTTTTGATACCCATCCCTCGACGATTTGATCAGGCTACAGCCCTGCTGGTAAGGCCAATAAAAAAATATGTGCTGTTCCGATTACCAGACCTACCCCAATTTTATCCCCTGACCCTAGACTTTTTAGAGCTTCCTAAACCCGGAAGTAAAAATAATGATATGAAAAAACGTGAAACGTATGAAACTAATTTTAGTTCGATTTTGATACTTTTTGAACTACTTCAATAAAATGCTGTTGAAACAATACCACGCGTAAATTTCCGTACGCTGCACTGATTTTGCATATGAAAGCCTATCAGCCAGTTGAGAGTTACGTTCACAAAAGTTCATTGCCCTTGCCCGATAAGGTTTCTGTGTCACATCATCTCTGTACGATTGAGAAAAGGAGACAAACTGAAGGTTTTGTGCATCATATGAATGTCCATAAAACTCTGAAAATAATTCTGATAGCAAAATTGACACGAAAAATTGGGCTCTACTTTTACAGAAACCTGTTCAGTGCAGACTGCACAAGCATTGAAGCAAGCTGTGGTGTCAATGGGCCCGGTTTTCGAATTCAGTGAACAGACACCGACTCATTTTTCGGAGCAAATAAACCCTAAAATTAACTGTCGGTGACAACAAACCTTTCTGTTTGTTATTTTCCCCATTCAAAAATGACTTAAAAAAGCAACTGGAGCAAATCTGACATCGAGAAAAACTCGACTCCGCATCAATTCAAAACAAGGGATCTGACCCTCTAAGTTGTTCGTTTTAGCTCTACTGAGTCTGCGCACAAAACTACAAGACCAGCTAGGTCACTACAAAAATACAGCTTACTGGTTTGCAAAGGGCAATGTTGATCCAAACTTACAGTAGTGAGGGATGATATACGCACAGTAAAAACGTGACAAACAAGCACATTATTTTTTTTGGAAGCTACAAAACATTCTTTCATAACTACAAATTTAATAGATTTTTTTCTTGGTTTGTGTAGTGCAGGCAGTTCAGTAAAAAATGAAAAAATCCCTTGAAGGTACAGTGGGAATGGCTGGCTGTTGTTAATTTTGATGTTTTAATGTACATTAAGCCCTATGAAAGCAAACTTACTATTTTCGAAACACCTGACATCACTTCTTGGTTTTCTGGCCAGAGGTCCATATATCTTTCTTTCATGAATATGACTTTGTTTGTGTACCGTCTATTTACTGTCTGTTCTGTGCTGTTTTGTGTCTATGTTTACAACTATTGTCTTACGAATTCTGACCTACTGTCATTGGATTATGGATTGGTATGATTGCGATTATTTTACAGAATATGTGCAAACAAACATACAGAATATTTAAGCATGAGGGAATATCCTACAATTTTTAGGGATATTAAAGCTTATGAATATTAATGAGCCGTCCGCAACTCTTGGAAGCCCTATACATTCCTGGAAGCCCTATACATTCACAACAGTGATACTCAAATTTGTTGACTTTTGAGAAAATCCTATAGAGGATGGTGTTTGCAGTCAGTATCTTGGATTGTGTAAGCAAGTGATGTTGTGGCTTGTAGTATGTGTATCACAAGTGACATCATTGCAACATTAAAACTTACATAAGATGTCCTTAAATGTTTCAGTTAAATCTCCCCCAAAATTTTAAATTCCCCTCAAAAATTCCAAGAGAGGGGGACCAATCCCCCTGGTATAGTATCCTAGATGAAACACTGCATTGATGACAGTAAATATTGTGTTGTGTCAGTTCTTACAAGTCAGACTTACCTGTGGATAAACAGTTCACTTTCCTGCCAAATAATTGTAATTCAGCCATATCAATTTCCGTGGCAGTCTAATAAACCACACACTTCAATTCTACTGATGAATATTTTATTTTAATAAATTGGTATTCAATTTGAGTGCATTTCATGAGGAAATTGTTCACTGGTAGTTTGTTTGAACGTGTACAAAATGCACATTGAGAAATAAAAAAAAAAGAAAAAAGTTTCCCTACCTACCTACCCTATTTTTGAAAACCATGTAATCGGAACAGCACAGTTTTTTTGGCCTAATAGAGTATTGTAGGCGCAATGCGATATAGCACTGCACTGTATTTATGAGAAAACTTTCAAAAAAGTTACCCGAAATTAAAGTTTCAGTCTTGTGCCGTAATAATTGTGTTTTCTCAATAATCGTTTATCCTGGAGAAGAGAGTCTAAGAGGCAAGGGTCATTTCGTAGCGGGGTAATTTTGTAAGTTGCATATCACTTTTACTTTGACGTACGTATTTGTCATATACCGTTTACTGTACCGAATTTGTTTTAGATTGTTTGTTTGATTATTTGATCGCTTGTTTGTTGTCTCTTAGTGATTTATATTTTCTCTGTCTGTCTGTCTGTCTGTCTGTCTGTCTGTCTGTCTGTCTGTCTGTCTGTCTGTCTGTCTGTCTGTCTGTCTGTCTGTCTGTCTGTCTGTCTGTATGGTGTTTGTTTGTTTTTGGTCGACCGGGTTACAAGTACATATTTTTATTCCCTCGGCCATTTATTTGAAGCATTTCACTATTCAAAGTGATAGTTTTCTCAGGAAATTTAGCCTCTGTTGGATATTTATGTTATTAGCCGAAACTCCTCATTGAAGAGCGCTGATGTATATTCTTCGGAATCCACACAACATTCCATGGTAGCAACACATAAAGCACGTATCCTTATGCAAACATCACGAACAGACTGAACAAGTTAATTATTAAAATATCGTGCGAGCTTTGCGCATGCTCTTTACAGTAATAGACTATACAGCTCACACAGACAGCACTGTATAACCAGACTAAAGTCGAGAAAACGTCGTCTTCTAATTAGTGCTTAACGCTTCACATTCAAGACTGGACAATATGGGTGGAGAAGTATCGAAGGTTGGTCAAAGGCATTGCTAGTCGATAATGATTTTATGTTCTGGTTGAAAAAAATGTTCTTAAAAGATACCTTTTTATAGGGTCAATTTACCAGACATATCCAACGAAGGTAACCAACTCGTATCATGCAAACTGAATTTCATGCAAACTGGATTTTTTTTGTCATTCAGGGCGGGAACAAAAGTCCGACATTTGATACTGTTCACATATGAATAGGGCGTTTCTTTTATCATTAGGCCTACATGGGTTAGTTACAGATAGCCTAAAACTGCGATAAACATCAGTGTAGCTATAACTGTGCAATTCCCATAACAGCCATTGTAGCTTAAACGGTGACACAATTCTGACATAGCGATTCCGATGTAAGGTCAATCCACGTCATATAACATCTGGTCTTCGGTTGTTAATAGCAACATTGCACTTCACGTGTAATGAAATATTTTCAGGCAGAATGGTAGTTCACGTCCAATGCCACGTTTTCCATCTTTCTTTCATAGGAAGTGAAGAAACCACATAAGAATTTGAGAATAACAAACCACGAAAATAGTTTAAAGTTCATGCTATCTCTCTGCAGTATGATAAAAGGAAACAATACGTGTATCACTGTTCACAAAAATAGTGTTGACAATAGATCACAAGGAACTGCATCTCCTTGAATGTAATGGTACACCACAGGGTGTTGTCTACATGTCCTTCCCCAGGGGTGGGTAGGTGTTTCGTTGTATCGCTAATAAAGATATATTCTACCAACCTCTGCCCTGACAATCTTGCGTAAACGTTTTATCAACATGCTGCGTCTATTATCTGATGAATTTGAGTGCCTAATTAGCCAAAGTAATCAAGGGTAAATTACTAATCTGTGGACGCTCTCACCAGATTATCACCGGATTAAATTTGACAAAGTCAATAACGAACGCACCAGCAAGGTATAACTGAAGATATACCTTGCTGGTGCGTTCGTTATTGACTTTGTCAAATTTAATCCGGTGATAATCTGGTGAGAGCGTCCACAGATTAGTAATTTACCCTTGATTACTTTGGCTAATTAGGCACTCAAACTCATCAGATAATAGACTAAATTACCACCTTGCTTGCTTTGGCGAATTAGGCAATCAAACTGGTCAGATAATAGATGCAGCATGTTGATAAAACGTATACGCAAGATTGTCAAGGGCAGTGCTAAGTTAAGACCGAAACACCAAAGGTTGGTAGAATATATCTTTATTAGCGATACAACGAAACACCTACACACCCCTGGGGACGGACATTTAGACAACACCCTGTGCAATTACACATTACTTCTATTCCTATATGGCTACCTGTATTTGTCATTTACAATGAATACATTGTCCATACAGAGTAACCAAGACATGAATGATAGCTTCATCAAGCTTCATATTCTTTCTCAGTGTTGTATTGCGTATCAACCTCATTTTGCAGCTATTTTTTTTAAATCCTGCTTTAAGACTCTTCTAACAGCCCGAGTATGAATACTATATGCAGCGGTGTTTCGCATAACGTCGATTTCAGTTTCTGTCTAGACTCAAAAGTGCAACTGACAACCGCGGCACTATATAATTGTACATAATACGAATGCAGATTGTGTTGATAACATGAATACTGAACATTTCAACATGATCAGATTTAAAACAGGAGATGGGAAAGTACCAATTTTTTTATTTGCTTAAGTATATGTGATCGGAAAAATTGAAACTATTCGCATACTTTTGAATAAGGGATTTTGAATTCCGGTGTATTAGCATAATCAACAATTAAAGAAAAAAGAAGGGGTTAACATGCTTTTCTCACGTCCCAGTGCGCTGGGAGTGTGAGAACACAGTGTGAGATCAATTTGTTCTCACACTCTGTATTGCTGCGCGACCGAACACCTCGTATGTGAAACGTATGTTGATTGGTCAATTCTGCTCAGCGCCCAATTCCCTGTACGAATTATTTGACGAATAGAACATCGCGTAATGTACAACTGGCACTACAGCGGACAGACGACTGAATCGCAGAGTGAACAGGTTGTTCTAGATTTGAGTACGGTCAGCGCGGCGTCGGCAATAAATACATGGAGGATGACCGCTTTTATGTTGTAACGGGAGAATTCAGGCCATTACAATCCTATCGGCTGTTTACGCTCGTCGACATATTTTCTGGAGAAGAACTGACTTGACAGCGATACAGTTAGCGAAAGACTTCGATGAGCGAGCCATTTGCACACGAGGCTGTAGCAGACGACAGCTTTCACGCAATGTCATCAACAGATGGCCACCAGAGCTGTTTCGCAACATTTTCCTCAAATGACCTAGAGAGTTTTGTGGCTGACCAACCAAACAAAATTGCCATATCGGTAATATACATGTTAACGTGTTTGATATGCTTATCAATGAAAGGAACTTCATTTTCTGTGCGGAATGATACAAATGAAACAAGAGCAATCGGGTGCTGGTTTTTTGATAGTATAAACCTTGTACCTACCACAATAAAATGCAATTTTCTAAAGATATTGGAGGGACGTGAGAAAAATAATCCCACACCCCAATGGGTTGGGATGGAATGTCTCACACTCGTTGGGGAATTCTGTCTCACACTCGCCTTCGGCTCGTGTGAGACAGAATTCCCCAACTCGTGTGAGACATTCCATCCCAACCCGTTGGGGTGTGGGATTCTATTAATCTTGTTTCAAAACGACAATGAAAAGTCACGTGTTTCATGAAAATCACTTAAAATCAAAACACAATACCACTCATTTCAAGTTCATGTAGTGAATGAAATGTTCACATTATCATTATACAATAACACAGAATTGAAACTTTGAACAGTAAGAACTCTTACTTTAAAAGAAAAAAATGTGAATATATGGAATTATTTTCATTTTTACCAACCTGCCACTGTTACATCCAAAATTTCAGAGATTAAAAATTTTATTTTATTTGATGGAATAATTCAATCTTCCAGGATTGCCAATTTGTAAAACTTTTATGACTAGCGTCCAGGTCATGTCTTGTACTCTTAAAAAATAATGGTTGTCGTCAGTCACCGTGCTCAGCTTTCCACAATTTGGCAAAATGTAGTCAGGAATTAACAAGTTGCATACCCTTCATGATCGTCATGTTGGGCGCTCTTCAAGGGATAATGTCGTCGGAAATGCGCTCAGTGGTCGTATGGGACCCATAAATACTGTATCCAAGGTACTATGGTGATTGACGAAAGTTAAAGTATGTCTGTCACAATCTGATCGTATAAGTTAAATGTTACAGCTATGATGATGAGGTACATCTGGATATACATTATTTGTAAAGAAGAAATTTGCGCAAGCGCAGTTCCGACGACTGTTTCCATTTCAGGTAGTGTGCGCCTAAAAAGTGAAAGACTCGAAGCTTGCTGTTACATTCACCGCGAAAAGTATCATGACTTACTTGAGAATGTTACGCTGACTGTAAATGCTTCATAAAGTGTCATTGTCCTTAAGCCATGGAAGGGAGTTGAGATATCAGTAAACTTGCGGACTCACATTTGAACATCTCTCTCTCTCTCTCTCTCTCTCTCTCTCTCTCTCTCTCTCTCTCTCTCTGATTGGTGCAGGATGAGTATGACGACTATGACAACTTCAATTACAAAGAAGTATGCATATCCACAGAGCGCATGGAAAGAGCCGAAGAAGTCGTTCAGGAAATAGAAGCGAAATTAAAGACACCACTGATAGAAAAACTTGATCAAAACTATAAAGTGATACTTAGTCAGACTTGGGAGCATTTCGGAAGTGCCTATGAAGGTCTGAAAGTTCGTGATCCAGATGAGTTCGATATCTTGCTTCCAATTACAGTGCAATACCATGTACCAACGGTAGAATCAGTTAAAGAGGTAGCTGAATTTTTTGGTTCGCTCTTTACGCAAAGTTCCTACCCCAAACTGACGTATGAACACTTGCCGTCTGCTGACCGAAAGTCTCCATTCGCCGTTGAGAGGCATGGTGACTACGTTTTGCATTCTCAGAAAGTCATGAGTGGTTTTCACCGAGTGCTGCAGAAAGCTGTGGACTCTCTTTATTTCAGTGACAAACGAGTTTGGATCGGTCAAGATGGATCTGCCATGACAGTGTTTACAGAGTATTCCGATTATGATGATACATCAACCACATTGAAGATCAACCTTATTCCAGCAATTACGTACCATGGAAGGTAACTGCATCATGACTTCATTTCATATCTTAGCACGTTCTAGTGAATGTTAACTGCAGTTCTGATGTAGCATCGATGCCTTGTTGCCGTAGAAGTACGAAATTAGGCCTAGGTGTAGTTTGGCATACGTCATCATAGTATACAGCGCCATCGGGCTTGCGTTTGCCTTCACCTTTTGTATGACAGAGAGAATAGGTCGGCTATGAAAAAACACCGTCATTCACTAAGAAACCAGAAAGTATCGGTATAAACCGAATACAGTATTTTTACTTTCACCATATGTGCACTCTATAGTGCTGTCACAACTTTCAACAGAATTATATAGCCATTTATCATGAATTCATTTCAATCCTTGTTCATGAAACGACCAAAATTTCATCTAACCTAGCCTGGCGTACTAGTTATTCCAATCTCTTGCTTATTTATACGTCAATTACATTCCTTCGAACGAAAGTGTGTAATGGATCTTCAACCTTTGGCTAAATCAACATGGTTTTTAAAATCATTTTTTAAATAGTCGTACTTTCTATGTCGAGTGTATCGTGTCTATTTATGCATATGCAAAACTGCAACAAAGAAGTTGACAGAAAAACAAAGACAGTGAATCCTGTTGACATATTTACGTGTAAGTTTTGTGAGTATACTGAACAAAGAGTGACATTTCATGATGCCTTCGGATTAGTATAAGGATTCACAAAATATGTCCTGCTGCCTATGCGAGATACATTTTAATGTCTTTCTTTCGAGTCCATTGTGTTTATGCTAAGCACACGCTTAATCCAAAATGTCGGTTGCACATTAGCGGAAAAGTCGATTATTTTTGTAATATTTATAGTATTACTCAAACCCACTTGCAAATGTACATGTGTAAACGAAGTGCTAGTGGAAAGATGATGTAACCTTCAATGTCAGAGGAACGTAATGCTTACGAAAGCGTCTTCTTGTTTTCAGTTATTATGTGGCAAACACAGAGGACAGCAGTGGAAAATGGCGAGTGACTTTCCCGAGTAAGAGATGTGCAAAGTTGGAGAAAATAAGAAGAAAGTTTTAAAGATGGCGAAAATATTCTGCAAGAAAGATACGCCCCTGGCAGCTTTTGATTCGTATTTTTTGAAGAATATCTTTTATCACATGCTGGATAAATATCCTGAAGAATGGACAAAAACAAATGAATATTTCATGAAATTTCTGGAGGAGTTACACTATTCTCTGAGGAGAGGTTCTTTACCAATGTACTATTTGCAGAATCACAATATGATTGAAAACCCATCTCTACATAGAGTAGATGTGCGTAACATAATGACACACATTGAGAGATTATTAAGCGACGAATACTGTATCATAGAAATCATGCGACGACCAATGCCGCCAAAAACTGCAGAACCCCATTTGGTATCGTTCGGAGTTCTGGGTAATTATTTGTTTCATTTGTGTCATCTCTACTAATTTTCTCTTCTAAATTTTAAGTTTATTAAAAAAAGTTGACATCTTTGCATATCAAAACGCCGATTACATTGTCAAAAATCAGCAGGTTGGCTGCCCCGGTATTCACCGGACTTTCTTTCAGATAACATTTCATGTAACTGCATATCTGTCACGATAGTAATAAAGTAGGCGTCCTTCCCAAGCCTCAACAGAGCATTAACATACACTCTTTAGTATTTAAATTTCCATTTGGCTGATATATCAAATAGTGTACTTCACATATCGGCAGCCGGCTGTTTCAGTGTTTTGTGATACTTGGGATGAAGAAAGAGATAAACAAGATAGCAATCATTAGGGTTGATAAAATTGACCAAAAACACTATTTTCTTTTGTCATCTTAAAGATGGACAGTTGCAGGTTTCTCTGGAGAAGTTTTACATGAGAATGGTGGATATCCCACAATACCGTATGGATGATGCCAAAAAGATTGTGGAAACGGTGAAGGAGAGACTGGAAGCACCGTTAAGGAGATGGCTTGAAAGAGAGCACATCACTCTTGATCAAGACTGGGTGTACACCGGAAGTGCATACGAAGGTCTTAAAGTCTGCCACGCAGACGAATTTGACATCATGCTGCCTTTCGACATGAGAGAACATTTCACGGGCATTGGAAGGTTCACTCAAACCCTTGGTGCTTTTGCCGATAACGTTGAATCGACTGTTTCACTGTTTTCACAAACCGAGCCTGAATCTGTTACAGACGTTTATGACTTTCTCGATTCAGCCGAGGAAAGCTCCAAATTCTCAAGCAAGATAGGTGGCACGTACGTACTAGATTCTGATAAGGTCATGAGGATGTTCCAAAGTGTCCTGAAAAGAGCTGCGAACGAAGCTGAATTTGACGACATGAAAATTAGGATTGGTAAAGATGGACCTTCAGGGAAGGTTGATGTCTATTCTAGAACAAGCCATCATCTCAAGATTGACTTGGTCCCGGCTGTCAAGAACCGCGCCAGGTAAACTCAATTATTTCGAGGTTCCTTTAAATGTGAATTTGGAAACTTCCACAGAATAATACAATGTGCGTTGTTTGCAGCGTGCATAGCCCTCAGCTATACGCGTCAGTCAACAAGCTGAGATGTGTCCTCGTCAGCGTGTGTAATATTTTTGTAATGACTTCATCAAATGCAAATACCATTTTGCATTGATGTATGTATGTGACTATCATCATCATCGCTATCATCTTATCCACAAATATTTTAGACTGAAATCAATTTTGAAATATTACCTTAACCCCTTGGTTTACTCTTTTAGGTACTACGTTGCGAAATCCGATAAACACGACACCTCTCCCGGGGCAGAAGCCAAATGGCGAGTGTCTTACTCGGAAGAAGAGAAGAGAATTGTCTCTTTAGCAGGAGAAGACAAAAGGAAGGTACTGAAGCTGGCTAAGGCATTCTGCAAGGAACATCCACCTTTAGCTGGCATTGAATCCTACTACCTAAAAACTGTGTTTCTTCACATGTTAGATGATTATCCTGGAGACTGGGTCCACACAAGCGAATATTTTAAGAAATTTCTGAGTGAGCTTTTAAGCTATCTAAACAATAAAACTTTACCGATGTATCACATGCAACGTCACAATTTAATCGAAAATTTTGTAGAAAGTAACACCGAGTCTTTACGTAATATCATTGGGCGTCTTCAAAGTCTAGTGAAAAGAAATGATCGGGAATTGATAAAGGTGTTAGAAGGGATGTGAAGACCAGAATATAATAACACAAGCAAATTTTAGCAATCTTCAATGAGCATTGTACTGTATTTTCGGTTTCAGGTATAGCTGATAAAAGATGCGATGTTTTAACTTACATATACAGCAGTACTGCTTTTAATTTTTTAAGTTACTTTTAATTACTAATTGATTAGTACTACTTCAAATGTTTCATCGAGACTTTACTCATAACTTGGAAAAACTACAGAATGATGGAATATTTTCAATGTAGCTTTTCATTACATTAATTGTAAACTAAGGATTCGTCTGTGGACTTTTTGAAATATTCATACCCACAAAAGGAAAATGTATTGGTATTGCGGCGGTAAAAATCCACTAAAGGGTACGATGATCATCTCACACCCAGTTTAAAGTGCAGTGTTTGTGGTAAAAAGCAAACTGCATCACCGCATCAATTGTAAACGACAAGAAAAACCTTGTTCTTAAAGTCTGATCTCGAGGATGTAAATGTGAAGCTAAGAAGCTAAAACTTTAAAATTTAACATGTTTCTGATGACGTACCCAAAACAGACAATCCCCAAGTCAATCAGCGCTCACAGCCTTCATGGATATTCATGTATTGTTATTTTCTATATTGTTGCCATCGTCTGAATGACAATGAATTGACAAAATATAATAATGCACTTGATATACCAAATAAGAATTCTAAAATGAAATAAACTCGACAATAGTTGGATTATTAAGTGGGTATAACCTTCTCATTAATTTGTGTTTGTGTGTCTGGATGTGTGTGAGCGCACGCGCGTATGTATGCACCGGCGCGTCCTATACCCACCGTCTACTTTTGCTCTCAAATCGAGAATGAAACCACGAAATCTACCGACGCCTATTCCCTGCATTTCCTGTTTTTCTTCATATGCTTGATAAATATAAGGGACATTGGACAGACACCGGCAATATTTCAAGCGTTTTCTTCAAGTTGATGAACTGCTAAGCTATCTTAGAGGAAAGACTTTACCTATGTACCTCATGCCTCACCATAATTTGATCAAAAAATTTTTGTCAATTCCACTTCTTTGAGTAACATTACTGGGCGTCTTGAAAGATTGGTAAGGAAGGGTGATGAGCTTTGATAAAGCGCTAGGACGATTTACACTGAACGGCGATGACTTGTAACTGAATGTACCGCAGTATAAAACTTCTTCCTTTTTCGGCGTTTTTGAGAAACAAAATATAGTTCACCTGCAACGTCACTAGTTAAGTGTAATGTGTTATATTGGTTAAATTTGCAATCGGTAAATTTCATAACGTGCATTGCGCTGCTGCTAATGACAATTTTTCAGTTCTCCTATTGAGTGATGTAACGTTTTAAATGTTTATCCGCCTGATGAGGTATAATTACGAAAGAGGATATATATCGTATAAAGTTACATTCAAGTTTTCTATGTAGTAAGAATATCATCGACATAGTCAGTTTAGTTTCAGTTGAGAAAATTGTCTGACATCTTGAAATAGAAGATGCTTTGCTGGTAAAGGAATGAATATATTGTGCAAGAGTGTAAGGGTTATTATTAACGTAGGTAAGATGCGTCTCAGGGACAGATATTCGGACTGTCAAACTTTGGCAATTCTTTTCTGATTCACCACTTGTGAGGGTTTATTATAAAGCTCTTGCTGTAAGAAAAAATTTCACCGTCTTAATTTTACGACAATCGAAAATGTTATTTTTCTCCGTAGCATTAACACGGGATGGCGGCCATATCCGTAAATCTTGGGCACTTTCTTTCTCTAGTACTAAAATTTGCATGGTGACCCCCAATTTTTATTCCTGATTTTGAAAGAGTATGGTTAAAAGTATCTTCGAAGAAAGTTTGAGCAAAGTTTAAGTTCACTTTCGAAGCGCATACTACCTTAATGTGGTTCTTCAATAATTTACATTCGTAAATAGGGAATTTTTGATCATTTCTTATTTACCTGTAAGTCACATGATGTACAGCGATTTGCCTTATTTCACATCAAAACCTATGTTTGATGTGAAATTGTGAAATGATGTAGTGATGAGTCTCTGTCCATCAAATTTATAGGACCAGCGCAGTGTTCACCCTAATTTTTTTTCCATCCAATTAGGGGACTATCATTGTATCTCAACCATGTCAACTTGAAATTTACAATTAACATTAATCATTATTAATTAAAATTTAAATTTCTGACACAAGAGACCTAAGAAATGGAAAATATACGATCAGATAGATCAAGTATATTGACGAATAAGACCTATCTGAAAATTATTTTATTTTATTTTGTAGAAAGTAATCCTGAGTATTTAACTAATATCATTGGACGTCTTCAAAGTCTAGTGAAAAGAGGCGATTCGGGACTGATAACGGTGTTAGAAGAGATAAATGATAAATGTGACGGCAAGAACAGAAAAACACCAGCAAATTTCAGCTATGTTCGATAAGCATTATCCATAAGATCGTATTTTCGGTTTCAGGTCTAGTTGTTAAATGATAAAAGGTTTCCAACTTTGATATGGAGCTGTACTGCTTTTTATTATGATTTGTTACTGTGTAAATTCAAATGCTTGTTTGAGACTTTACTCTTAACTTCCTTAATGACAACATAATGATGGAATATTCCAATGCAGCCTTTCATCACAGAAATGGTAAATTTAGGAATCAGCAAACTTGAGCGGTCTCACCTTCATACCCGTAAATGGATAAAAATGGTGCTGGCATTGCAACCGTTAAAAACTCACTAAATGGTTCGGTATGTTCTCATGCAAAATTTAAAGTGGTCACGTTGCTGAAAAGACGACAAAATGCATCATTGCATCAATTGTTGACAACAAGATAAGTTGAAAACTTCTTCCTAAAGTGTGATCTCGAGCATAAACATGTAAAGCTGAGAAACCTTGCAATGTAAACTAAACATGCTACTGATGACGAAGCAACAACGGACATTCACCAGGTCAATCAGCGCTCACAATGTTCATGAATATTCATGTTTGTTATTTTCTCCAATGTTGCCATCGTCTGAAAGACAATGAATTGATAAAATTTGAATGGCCATGCACTTGATATGCTAAATAAGAATTCTAAAAGAGAATAAATCCGACATTGTAATAAGGTGGTAATAACCTTCATTGGTGTCTGTGTATGTATATATGTATATATATATATATATATATATATATATATATATATATATATTATATATATATATATATATATATATATATATATATATATATATATATATATATATATATATATTATATATACATCTGTGTGTATATGTGTGTGTGCACGGCGCGCTACATCGCCGCCGCACACTTTTGCCCTATTAACTGCATTCCCGCTTGTATCCGAATTGTCCGCTGATGAGTAAATAATAAATTTAAACCCTCTCTCTTATTATGAATATTTGCTGTCCTGCACTTCCGCAGCCAACTGATACGACAAAAATAGCTTAACTACCAGCTACACACGCCTCCAACGTTTATAATGTATACCATGCAGTCAGAATCATATCTAACAATTCAGCACTTTCTGAAACAGGTCATCGGGTGTAAACGTTTGCTTTATGAGTGGAACATTTATGTATGACCGTAAATAACTGTAAACGTGGAGAATGTACATCGACATGTTTTTTCCGTTTCGATTATTTGTCGATAAACAGGCAAAAATAAATATCACCATATCTCCCGTGTAATACAAATACATGTACCTATCATAATAATTACAAATCAATTTTTGGCCTTTCAGATCGTATGGTTTGTTACCTCGACCTTGACTTTTAAATCCAATTATCACTAAACTATGTGTTATACGTTTGGTTCTCGAATCAGAATTATACGAAAATCTTTCCTCCATGCATCCACCCATCCCTCCGTTAACCAATTAATCAAATCATGTGGTACATTACGTTCACAAACACATGAAATCCATAAATAAACGCTTTTTGGCGATTCTCAATATTCATATTAAAATATTAGGAGCAAATGGTAAACAACACTAACAATAGATCCTGGTTTAACTGTTTAAGTGCTTTAATTAAAGACAATGGAATGGACTTTCTCCTTGATAAAGCTCCATCACTTAAACACCACAAAGTTATAACTGGTTTAATGAAAACAAATTTAACAAACAATTATGAAGTCTTTTGGAAAAATTTGATCACTGATGAAAATAGTAAACTAAGAATGTATGCCAAAATAAAACGTAATTTTAGATTAGAACCCTACTAGTACTTAACACAGTTACAAGGTGAGAAAAGAAAATTGCTCACCAAACTTCGCATTAGCAATCATGATCTAGCAATTGAAAAAGGGAGACACACTGTTCCAAAAACCCCAATTACTGAAAGATACTGCAATCAGTGTAACACCAACAGTATTGAAGATGAAACACAGTTTTATTAGTCTGTCAGAAATACAAAGTCCAAAGAAAGTACTTTTTCAGTAAAATCAATTTCCCAAACGACGATACTGAAAATCAGCTTATTTCTCTACTAACAAAACAAGAGTTATATTTTAATGAACAACTTGCAGATTATATTTTTACTTTATATAAACAAAGAAATACCTAGTTATATTTATTATTAGCTACTATTATTATACTGTAATACTTTATCTTTATTGAAGAAAATTTTAACTTATTTTTGTATCACACTTTTATTGCCACAAATGTGATGTAAATCCTATATTTACAAGCAAGCAATAAAAAATATTATTATTATTATATAATATTGATTTACCGACATGTCACAATTATGGCCAAGCTTATCAACATAGAAAATTCCCTAACTTTCAGATAAAATCAACCAAAAATCCAGTGATTTAATATATGTGTTGTTAGAAATTCTTGAAGTTCGTAAATTGCGACTTGATATTGAAATCTGAAATGCAGACGCGAACTTGGTTAATCCGGTTCGTGAAAAAGTGATAAAACGTACACTTTTGGTAGGGACCGTTTTATGACCCTCCTTGTATATAGATAGTTGAGTTCTGGTCGGGTTACCCATAATCCAATATATTGAGGACGTCATCGGAACAAGATAGATAGTTCCCTGACCCATTTCTACCGCTAGCAGCGCTGCTAACGAAAAAGGGCCCAATTTTTCGCTAGCAGCGCAGCCAACGGTAGAATAGGGTCAGGGAACCAGATTACGGAACGAGATCGCGTGCGTGCGCACACATCACGAGAACGGAATTCCAGGAAATGACGTACAAATTGGTGCAGTGTATACGCAATCGTACCTGGGTACGCAAGAAAAATCATCCCTTTCGCCCTTGTACTGAGAAGACTTTTTTGAGAACCGCGCAAAATGAGAGCTGCAAGACAAAGGGTAAGGTTATACTTCAAGTGCAATCATGACTGTGCAATGATGCTTTCTGACAAGCCTATGATTTTTACAGTGTTTTTTTTCTTTCGTTTTGACGTCCTGTTGAACCTTTGATCAAGGCGTGTCTGAAAAAGTGTGTAAGCTTAATGGTCGTATTTATGAATCCTGACGACATTTCCCCGAAGCTTTGAATGACAGTGAATTTATGTTACACGAAATTGACCTGTGTGCTGTGATAGTTGTTTGTTTGCCTCTCTTCCTTGCTAAGAGAAACAACATTATTCAAAACGAGTAAATATTTTAGCATATTCGTTGGCAGTGCAGCTTGTAGCCTTCGATCAATTCAAACTCTACGTAAGTAGGGTGTACAAAATAACCATGCAAAATTTTGGATACCCATGGCCTGAAAGCCTTTAGAAATGAGTATGGTTTATTGCCGCATTATTCATATTTCACGCGTTTTCTCATGTCAACGTACGCTGTATACAAAACAGGCAAACATAGGTGAGGACACTTGTTCCTGGTTTGGGTGTAACTGTACCTTTGGCAGGCAATACTATCAAACAGAAACTCTGCAAGTTTTCGTTAAATGGAGGGATTGTTTATTAGTTCACAATTTTAGGAAAATACATGTACCAAAGCTCTTCATTCTCCACAAAATGATTGATCAATTTGAAAGTGCTTTCTAAAAGCTGAAGTAGAAACACGGGGGTCAATGGTCAACATTTCTATCAACATTTCCTTTGTCAAAAGCCTATATGAGACGATAAAGGGGTCATAGTGGTACATATATGTATAGCTTTCCTATGGCATATCCAAGCCCAACTCAGCGCACCAAGGGCTAGCACTGCACATGGATGCACAATCTAATCTATAAACATATCTTAAAAAGAGAGGACACTTTGTCAGTAAAAGTCCAAATCAAAGTGTTTGAGGGAAGAATTCCTATTTGGCGAGCAATATTTGTTTGGATGGGTTAAGTAACGTCGATTTAATCTGCAAATGTAAGCTCGTATGCTTTTCTTTACACACTTGTTTTATGAGTAATTTGTAATATCGCAACATTCAGCTATAGGGCACCTAAAACTTTTGAGAAATTTAAAAAAATATAAAGATCCAATTATCCCAAATTAGTTCCAATCGTGTTGTATAGTTCTACTTGTCTGCATGACCCTAATATAGCGTCAGATTATTGTTAACAGGCAAAGCAAACATAAGTCTCGCCCGATAATAGATCTTGAAAACCAATTTGGTTGCCTGAAATTTGTGATGAGGCAAGCATATTGTCAATTTCGTAGTGACATAATACAGTAACTACACATTGTATCTCGATACAAGTAATCGGTGTAATAATCGATATTCATTTTACATCTGACTCGGTTATAAACTGTTTAGTGTTGCACTTTACGTAGCACTCTGCTTCTTGAGAAGAAGTGAACTGGTCTCTTTATAGGAAAGGAATGGAATTTTGTTGTGATGGTTTATGTGTTGAGAAACGTTATGCAAAGATAGCTACTTCTTAATTCCTTGACAATGAAGACAGATTGCCATCTTGTCAGTTCCTTCCAATATCCTGTGTTTACACATAGTTTTAATTCTTTCTGACGTGACTCATCTCTAACCAATCAAAGTCAAAGACACTTCTTACTTTCCCACCAAAACCGGTTACATCACAGCCTGAATTAGTCATGTTTATGTATAGTACAGTTAATGTGTTGTATGTGTATGCGTTACTCAGAGCGCATCGCTCACCACTGGAACTGGTCGCCACTTATCCATCCACTGATACATTATGTTATGTAGCAGTAGTTCATCGAAGCTGTAGTAATAAAGTTTGAAGAAATACACTTGAACTCAAATGTTCCTGCTTCACAAACAATCCCACACAATATGAACGAAATATGTAGCAGTACAGAAAGTAGCTTCCTCATTGTTGTTGTTTCAGTCGTAACTTATCTCCGTGATTATTTCACTTCGTGTTCCAGGACTAAAACATAAATACGTGTGACTCGTTTCACCTATTTGATGACCTATGGCATGATTTTGACACAGGAATGATGCATTTTGTACCGACTATTTGCATGTTGTGTTTTGTTTAAAGTAGATCTGGATTTTCTATTAAGCGTATAAAGCATAGATATTCTATGAAAGACCTTTTGTCAATTAATTTGTTTTAGAATATTCTTATCGTGGCCAAGGCATTTAAAATGGTATGTTTTTAAGCTCAAGTGCAAATATTTTTACGTCATTAAAGTTGTAAAGATACTATAGATCCCCTTGCAACATTATCTCTTCATCAATCACATACTATCAGAATATTGCTTCCTTTATGGGGCACGTACATAGATTTTGTTGATTTCATGTAAAACAATCGATGGCAAGCAGAATTAAAGTTTAGCAGTGTCCCCTGTTTTTTGAAATCATTCGTTCTTACGTGTTCTTACATAAGTTATTATTTAGTCATGTGACTTACAATGTAATAGAATTTTCTGAAGTTCATCGGCACGTATACGTACGAAATGTCTTGAAATACTGCATTTATTTTCAAAGAATTTTAAACGTAAACAAAATGTACTTTCCCGAAAATTTAATAAACTTTCGTCCGGTACTTAGCAGCTGGGGGGGGAGAGAGAGAGAGAGAGAGAGAGAGAGAGAGAGAGAGAGAGAGAGAGAGAGAGAGAGAGAGAGAGAGAGAGAGAGAGAGAGAGAGAGAGAGAGAGAGAGAGAGAGAGAGAGAGAGAGAGAGAGAGGAGAGAGAGAGAGAGAAGAGAGAGAGAGAGAGAGAGAGAGAGAGAGAGAGAGAGAGAGAGAGAGAGAGAGAGAGAGGAGAGACTTTGACACGTGTTGGCGATATCTCCACCTCCCTATCCCCCCCCCTGCTTCATGGCTAAAGGCAAAAAGACACTTGTGAAGCATTTACCGCTAGTGTGATATTCTCAAGGAAATCACGGTAGTGTTTCAGGAGAATAACAATAACCTTCGATTCACAAGCACTAAGAAGCAGAATCTGATCTTTAAAACTATGACCATAATGACAAATATTTTCATTTTTGATTTGCTTTATTACCGAGACAGGTTGACGACCGTTCACCTTTGCATGTCGCATTGGATAACTTCTATGACACCGTAGTCAATATACAATATCGCCGTATGGAAGCTGCAAAGATAGTAGTCTGGGAGGTGGAGAGAAAATTGAAGCCGAAGTTAACAGAATTACTCGACATAAAATACAACGTGACCCTTGGTCAAAACTGGATGTACACAGGAAGTGCATACGAAGACCTCAAAGTTTGTAATCCCGATGAATTTGACATCATGTTACCGTTTGATATGACGAAGCACTTGGGAAAAACACACAAATGCAGTAGGCGATCATGATGGGGAACATTCACCAGCATATGCATTTTTATATCCCGCCGTGGAAGAGTCTAAATTCTCAAGCGAGCAAGATTTTGGATACGTACTTGATTCTCGTAAGATCATGAAAAAATTCCAGAGCGTCTTGAAACAAGCAGAAAAATGGAGCTGATTTTCATGATATTGACGTCAGGATAGGCACGGCTGGACCAGCTGGGAAGGTTGAAGTTCGCAGTCTCACAAATAGTTACGGAGGTCGCCGGCTCAAAATTGATTTAGTTCCAGCCGTGTGGATTTCTCATAAGTAAGTAATCGATGATAAAATATACCTCTCTCTCTCTCTCTCTCTCTCTCTCTCTCTCTCTCTCTCTCTCTCTCTCTCGTCGGAAATTACAGTGCTCGATGTTAAAGCAGAGCGTTGTAAATAACACAAATTACTTCGAGTATAAAGTAATAATATCTGTTACTTCAATTCCATGCATCCTGAAATCTTCAGACAGATGAAGTGAAACGATT
Source organism: Ptychodera flava (assembly GCF_041260155.1). NCBI lineage: Eukaryota > Metazoa > Hemichordata > Enteropneusta > Ptychoderidae > Ptychodera > Ptychodera flava. The sequence goes on from NW_027248281.1 coordinate 4,358,111, forward strand.
CTTCTTTTCACTTCTGTCTTCTGTCTAAAGATTGCATATCACATGAAACATGGGAGTATCAAATATTATTACTTTGTACTTGAAGTAATTTGTGTTATGTTATATATATATATATATATATATATATATATATATATATATATATATATATATATATATACTGAATGTATTTATGTGTCTGCATGTACATACATACATACATACATACATACATACATACATACATACATACATACATACATACATACATACATACTTACATACATACATACATACATACATACATACATACATACATACATACATACATACATACATACATACATACATACATACATACATACATACATACATACATACATACATACATACATACATACATACATACATACATACATACATACATACATACATACATACATACATACATACTACATACATACATACATACATACATACATACATACATACATACATACATACATACATACATACATACATACATACATACATACATACATACATACATACATACATACATACATACATACATACATACATTGCTCCTTTCCTTTGTCTCGGGCAATTTTGCTCTTTTTTTGGAAGACACATGTATGTCAAATGAAGTTAAAATGAGTTTGTATATTCTTAAACTGACAAACCCTCAATTAAGGTGAAGCACTACGAATTACGTCAAATTAGGTTGTGGTGTCATTTTCTTGAAACTTTGCACAAATATTCTTTGAAGTTGTGCAAGTGCAAAAATGAAATAAAAAATGGGGGTCACCACGCTCGTTTCCATGGAAACGGACGTTAAAATGGCGTCGTTAGAAATAAATAAAAATGATATAATTCACTTAAACTAAAGAAAGCAATTATAAAACGCTTAGCAAATGACTTAATTTTAATAAATACCAAGGATTAAGATCAATATCTATCGAATGTATAGTTTTCATGATGTTTGTAAAGAAATTTTAACATAAGTATCGATTACAAACACTGCATGAAAACGCAATAATACAGATAAATTCACATTAATGAGTTGCCCGTATTATAGAATGATACAAGTGAATACACTTGTATCCACATGAATACAGGCTTGCTGAATACAAGAATGGATTCTTGACTGTATTCATCTGTATATGCACTATTCAGCTTAAATACAGACAATAATCCATGCTAATACAGTAAGTATTATTATAGTGATTTTATGCAGTGAAAATGACGATATCGAAATTATATCACAACATAATTTTCGAACTTTCTTCCTGTCGCTTTGAATGGTGTCATTTTGACCAAACTTGGCGAATAAAATCCTGACATAATACCATTTAGTTTACACTTTTAATAAAAGGGTGTCACCACGCTACTTTTTACAATATCTCCAGGTGAATGGGTAATATGCGCCAAGTAAATGGGAGAGAAATGTTAATTTTGCGCTCATATTGAATAAAATCCAGCTTCCTAGGGGGTCAAAATATGACAAGGTTAAAGGTCACATGTATTTCTAAGAGACTGGGTCAAAAAATTAGGTAAAAGCGCAATTTCAACAATGACAGGTGATGTTAAATACATGCGCTGCAAAATAACCCATTTGCGGCAGGCTGGAGTTAAATCTGCGCAGAAACGTTCTAAAGCGTGTGCGCGTCCGAATTTGTCGCCCTTTACCTTAATGAATCATTTTATATCTTTCAGATACTACGTTGCAAAGTCTGACAAATATGACTACAGTGAGGGCGCCGAACTGAAATGGCGTGTGTCAAACTCTGATGCAGAGAAAGCAGCCGTCGAGTCCGCTGGAGAAGAAAAGAGAAAAGTGCTGAAGATAGCTAAAGCTTTCTGTCTATTAGATGCGCCATTGGCTGCATTAGACTCCTATTATTTGAAGACTGTATTTCTTCATATGCTTGATAAATATAAGGGACATTGGACAGACACCGGCAAATATTTCAAGCTGTTTCTTAATGAGCTGCTAAGCTATCTTAGAGAAAAGAGTTTACCTATGTACCTCATGCCTCGCCATAATTTGATCAAAAATTTTGTCAATTCAACTTCTTTAAGTAACATTACTGGGCGTCTTGAAAGATTGTTGAGAAAAGGTGATGATGCTTTGATAAAACGCTTGGACGAGTTAAAGTGAACGGCTATGACTGATATGGCACTGTAGCATAAACTTGTTCCTTTTTAGGCATTTTAGAGAAACAAAATATAGTTTACCTGCAACGTCACAAGTTTAGTTTAATGTGCTATTTTGGTTTGCAATCGGTTAATTTCATAACGTACATTGCGCTGATGGATATGGCATGTATTTCAGTTCAGTTTTTCAGTTCTCCTTTTGAGTGACGTAACGTTTTAAATGTTTATCCGCCTGATGAATAATTACGAAAGAGAATATTGCTTTGTTTACATAGTCTCTCGATACTTCACGAATGTTATCGTATAAAGTTACATTTTCTATTTAGTATGAATATTATCGACATAGTTTAGTTTCAGTTGAGAAATTTGTCTGACACCTTGAAATGGAAGATGTTTTGCTGGTAAAGGAATGAATATATTGTGCAAGGGGTTATTGTTGCTCTATTAAGGTAGATGCACCTCGGGGACATATATTCAGACTGTAAAACTTTCACAACTCTTTTTTGATCTACCATTTATAGGTGTTCATTTTAAAACTCTTGGTGTAAGAAAACTTTCAACCGTTTTGGTTTGTTGAAAATTGAAAAGTTCATTTTCCCCAATAGAGTTAACACAGTGATGGCGGCCATTTTGTATTGCAAATCTGGGCTATTTGTCTCTGTAATACCGAAATTTGCATGGTGACCCCTGATTTTCTTCTTGATTTGGTAAGCGTAATGCTTAAAGTTTCATTGAGAAAATTTTAAGAAAAAATTTAAGTCTTTCACTTTCAAGGCGCATCTACCATAGTGTGATTCTTCAATAATTTAAACATTCTTAAATGGGAAATTTTGATTTCTTATTTACCGGTAAGCCACATGATTGCCTGATTTCATATCAAAACCTTACATATCATGTTTGAGTGTGAAATTGTGAAATGATGTAGCTGAATTCCATACCCATGAGTCTCTGACCATCAAATTTATAGGACCAGCGCAGTGTTCATCCTATTTTTTTCCATCCACTCAAGGGGCTTTCATTGTATTTCCTTGAAATTTACGATTAACCTTAATCATTATCAATTAAAAATTACATTTCTAAACATAAGAAACCTAAGAGATTGAAAATATACGATCAGATAGATACGATGACGATTAAGAACTATCTGAAAATTATCACATAAGGATTTCATATTCCGTTATGTTCAAACATGATTCCATGGAAAGAACGTTTTCGAAACTTCGCTAAATTTTCATCTCAATGTGAAGAATCAGCGGTATAACGTACACTTCATCTAATACCATTCTTGAACCAACGATATGTGTAACAATTTCTTGGAAGTTCGATTTTGCATACTGTACCTACAATACAACGCCATTATACACTAATCGAAATGCTTAAAAATGCGGCTACCAAACAATTTCTTCTGTATCGTTATATTCCTCTCTGTAAACTTTATTGTTTGCTCGATGCTAAGTGGCAGCCAATGCCTGTTTTCCATTGGTAGTAAATGAGGGCAACGAGGAGGTGAAATTCTCCTTCAGGGCAGGATAAAACATGCGCCTCGGTATTGGGACATTAAGCTGAATAAATGGATCTGGCTGTTTTCTAATACAGTTATTTTTTGATCCCGGCATGTCGTGGGGGGGGGGGGGAACTCAACACTCTTTTCTATGTACACCCAGGCTTGTCAAGCTCATTAAGTGCTTTGTGTTTGAAATTAAAATTCCCATAAAAACTGTAAAATGAATCCCGTTACGTTGTTCTCGTCTTGTGTACAAAGCGTATTATTCAACCTTTTTCTGACCGACAATAAAGCAATGAATAGGTTAGGAAATTTGGAAAGCCTTTGCTAACACCTGCACAATGTTTCCATTTCTTAGCAAATCAATCAACTGCGAAGTCGTTCAGTAAAGGACAAAAAAACTCAAGTTGTGTATAGGTTTCTAAAATATTGTGTATTCACATGAAAGCTCTCATTTCTTGGTCATTCTCGTTCCTGTGCCTGGGTAAAAGAACATGAAGTTTAAAAAATGATGAAATGATTTGGTAACTTTACTGAACAGAATATAGTCCTAATGTACATTCAAAAACGAATTAAAGGTTGTCGCTTTATTGAAAGTGGTGATCGCAACACTGGTTGTATGGTTTGTCGGCGAAAGAATTGTAACTTTATCATTGTGCGATGTGACGGCGACACTGACACGATGCAAAAAATCAAAAATAAATAAAGAATCAGAAATTGCGGCGATGCGGAAGTGTTGACTGTGATGCGATGCCGAGGCGATCGGCGATCCATGGCTTTTAAATGACTTGGGGTCGAGCATGCGGAGAGGTCAGTCTATGTCAGTTTTCACAAACTATTGACAACTGTAGCATAACATTGTCTAACGCTGTCTAATAGTGCAGATAGTTCGGAGTGAGTTGATACTTGTTCAATGATTAACATGGTCACTCATCAACATCAATATAGTGATTACTGCGACTCATGATCGAGAGGCTGGGAGTTGAATTCAAAATTAAATGAAAATTCCTGAATTGGCACGGACACCATAAAGGTTTTGACTGTTGGATCCTGGGAAGGGTTGATCAGAAGATAAAAAAGTCTGTAGAACCCAAAACCTTTGGAAGAAACTATTTCCCTGCCATGCTCATTTATGGTTGGTTGGTTTATTACCATGAAAGTAGTAGTACACTTCACAAGTCATAGCAGGCAAATACAAAATTACATTTCAGTGGTAATGTGGAGCCAGAAAATATAGCTGTTCGCTAGTCGAGCCTGGCCCATTTACAAAATTTAAATTAGTTAGGTTAACACGTACGCTGTTATACAAAGAGTTCTACAAACATTATTTTATATTTATATGATACAAGTTCGATATCAGAGCGAGGTATTCCTGAAAATTCTTACACAATGATGTGACGACTATTGTGATTTAACTAGTTCACTGTAGGTATTCCTGTAACAGATACTCTCTCAGTGCTTTTGTAAAGCTATGCCTGGAAGTATGAGCTTTAATTACATTAGGCAACGAGTTCCATAATTGAGCACCCGTGTACGAAATTGCCGATTGACCTTTACATGTGTACATTTCCGGCAATGTTAAATTCATCCCTACTTTTTGACGGGTGTCATAACAATGATCCGCAACTTGGAAATAGTCTATCCTGACATGTGGCACATTTTGATGATATAAATCAAACACAAAATTACCAACAAGCAGCTTGTAAAGCTTATAAACATCTAAGATGCGTAATTTAAAAAATAAAGGTAATGACGGCGTTCTTAATCCAGAAAATTTAAAATATCATATGAAGGTTAGGCCGAAACAAATTTTGTAACTTACGGATAAGCGGTATGCATGCTGTGAAAATCCTAAAAATGCTAAATTTTGGAGCTCGATGAGAAAGTTGCGTGGCATCATTCTAACATGCCCATCCCCCAACTTGAAGATCGAACAGTTCTTCGTAAGGCCTGCATACTTTAAGGGAGCCTTCAGTAATTACAGGGGGTAGGCCGGGGAATTTCGTGCGTACCTATACTATAACACGGGAGGGCTAGCGTTTTAGGATGGAGGTTGCAATTTATCACGCAAGCATTTTTGTAGGGTTATGCATTTGCGGGAGGGTCACCACATTTTGCTCAATAATAAGGTGGCAAGATGTGGCTGATAAGGTGCTTAACCAAATAATATCAAATTATAATGCATGAGAGTCTATCAGGCAAACTATTGACAATTTTCTCCCACACAACAAGCTATACATATGCTTTGATAATATGTAAATGTACTTTGCTTGAAGTGGGAAGTAAAACGTGCATGTGTGTTCAAGAAATGGGATTTTATTGAAAAATGCTGATTTAATTTACATGGTAGTCTACGACGAAACTATGAATAATTTTTTTCCAATACAAAACTAGGTAAATCTGGGTATTCATGTACTCTTGATTTTTGATATTAATGTATGTGATTAGACAAGGGTGGTTACAAATGGATGTGTGTTCAAAACATTTGATTTTGGAATTTCACCAAATGTTGAATTTACTATACATGGTAGTCTCTGAGAGAACTATGATCAAAATTTTGCCCTATATAAAACATAAACCAAGCAATATCTATGCATTTATAGACATTTGATAATTGATATACGCTTTGCCATCTGTCCCATATATTTTTGCCCTATGTCTTTCATCAGTTTTAATTGTTCAAGGTGTTTAATGTAGGATACCACTGCATCTTCTTTGCTTGTGAAGCCTGTCGGTAATGTGTATGTATTTAAAGGAATGTATTTCGTCGGCAATTTCCTATTTAGGAAATATCAACCGGATATTCAAAGGTTTGGCCGTAAAATCATCTTCTGTCTTCTGTCAAAAGTGACCCCCCCCCCCCACAAGATAGGTTTATAAAAGTGACCCTTCCCATGGACAGTTTTCTTTTAAATAACCCTCCCCAATTCCCCCGGCCCACCCCCTGTAATTACTGAAGGCCCCCTAAGAGTGTCATGCTTAATATGTCTGCCGGGACTTTCCCTGCTCGAATTTTTATGAGCATGCGCATTCAGTGTGTGGGTATTCCGGGAATTTCCACCACGTTTCTAATTAACCATTCAGCGTTTGACAATATAGGCTTAGCCGTAAACACCTTGAAGAGAAGACGTGGAACGTTCAAATGGCGAAATTAATGGCAGAAGTGTTGGTTCGGCCAGTCGCCTTGCTGTTTATTGCTATATTTTGCCAACATGGAGACGTTCAGGGAACAACAAAGCTATCGACGGTATATATACTCGATAAGTTATATTCTTTCTGTTTTACTTTTGACAATATGGGTTAGAGTATGCGTAGACTGTTTTGACTCGATAATAGCCATTGGTAAATGGTGCCCTCAATATGAATCATATTAATCACACTGACTACCTGCCCTTATAACACTGTAGATGTCAGACATCCGCAGAGCTATCACGTGACACCTTTTGACAAAAACTACAAGGGAGTTAGACAATTGTTGCTTTTCGTTAGAATCTGAATGTCCTACGGCTAGGGTCAGAGCTAAAGAGGTCACCTTACCAGCGGTTGTAATTGACTAGCCCAAAGTCCCCACCCCCTCCTCCGGAATAGTTAATAACCAGCAGGAAAAAGAAACAGTGTACCCAGAGCCGCCAAGGCAGTAAGACTTAAGAGGCTAGGCTCAACTGTTTCGTTTTCCGAAAAATAACTAAGGGAATTATGTGCACAGACCCATGTTGGATATACCTTTTCATTGCCAATCAGTTTGTCAAACCATACTTCACATGTTTGTTTCAGGAGCAAAACGCAGTTCAGCCCTGAGATGAAACCCTAAGCTTTGTTCATATTGTGTATCGCGTGAACCATGTGATTTAGGACAAAGTGAAAGGGTGAACGACTATTTACTTAAAGGGCGGTGGTCGTCGGAACGGTGCTCAAAGGTCGCTAGGGACCCTCACGACTGATATAAACTCTGTATCCAAGATACGTTGGCGATTGATGAAAGTTAAAACATGTTTGTCTTTATGTACATCGTAAAATTTAAATGTCGCAGCTATGTTGACATGATGCATCATGCATCTATATATAGTGCTTGAAATACATTGTTTGTAAACAAGAAAGTTGCACATGCACAGTTCCGACGACCACTTCCCTTTAACATGTAGGTGATGCAGTCAGTCGTGATATTTGCCTTTCTCAGTAAGCATAAATGCGACGACGTAGGCTTTTCTGTAGTGACACAGAGATACTTCTTTACACTCACTATCAAACGTTTACCGTGCATAGAAAAAACGAGAGCAGTTTTATAGGTCATTTGACGTCAGCCAATAACAATAGTTCATTGCACGACTCGACTGGGCATAGTCATGGACAAACGATGAGGACGCTGTAAATTAGCATGTCAATACATAAACGTATACTGAATACCGCGTTTTCCACAGAAATGCTGACAAGTCCATGAGAACAGGAAGTTCGCTAAAAATGAATGAAACGGCGGGTAAATATCCAGGTTTCCCAACAATCTCTTTCTTTTAATATTCATAGATTTCAGATAACATTATTCATATATTGATTGCTTGATCGACAGATAGATTGATAGAGCGATTGATTGATTGATAGATTGACTGATAATTTCAAAATAGTTTGTGAATAGAAATAAAAAAAACTTTAGTGTGCAATTGGTAATTTCATTTGTAATGTAAAATTAGCACAATTTTCATTTTACATTTACGAACATTTCCTTTATACTATTATACTATTTATTGCACGTAATTCATTCTAAAATATTTGCATTTTAAGCTGTCATCGTCATGTTGATGGGAAAATATAATTGCATTTTATGTATATTTTTATTCCATAAACTGAGTTTAAAGGGATACAGTCGTCGGAATTGCACTCAAAAGTCGCACTAGTATAGGACCCATACGACCAATGTAATCACTGTATCCAAGGTACGATGGTGATTGATGAAAGTTAAAACATATCTGTCATAATCTACATCGTATAATTTAAATGTTACAGCTATGATGATGAGGTGAATCAATATATCGTGCACGAAATACATTGTTTGTAAAACAAGAAGTTTCCGACAACTGTTTCTCTTTAATCTTATACAAATCACATCGTCAACGTGAAACATATCTTTGTCTTCCATTGAAAATCCATGTGCCAATGATTTTGTGCCAATTTACTGAGTTTTGTTTGTAGAACGTTGCGGGTAGCTTATTCGCGCTTTGACTCGTCCGGTGTATCCCTCTATCGGTCATTGTATAATCCAGACGACGTCAGATCAGATAGAAACCGTGTTCACAAATTCAGTCTTGGCAACAATCATGATTTTCTGAAGTATAGCTTCAGATTTGTCGAACAGCAAGTCATTCTGAGAATTCTCTGGGTAATAATGTCATCCTATCATCCGCTTTGACGGAAGACTTTATGACTTATTAAGACATAACATCCACATCCATGATCAGCTTATCCGTCAATTTGAAACACTTTCTATTTGTACAGCTGCAGGTTGCACTGGATGAGTTCTACGACAAAAAAGTCAACATTCCCGATGCAAGGATGGACGCTGCAAAGACAGTCGTCAGGGAAATAGAAGCTATATTGAAACCCAGACTGACTAAATTACTCGACCTGGAATATGACATAACAATGGATCAGAACTGGAAATATACTGGTAGCGCGTTTGAAAACCTTAAAGTGTTCGATCCAGATGACTTTGATATAATGATTCCGTTTGACATGACACATCATTTGGAAAGACCAAACAGAAAATACACAGATTCGTCGTCATCTCCGCAGTTTTCTTTCGCTGAATGTCAAACACCAAAGACAGCTTTTAATTTCTTATACCCTGCCAATGGTTCGTCCAAACTTTCAAGTTGGTATAATGATATCTTCGTTCTGGACTCCAAGAAGGTTATGAGTCGTTTCCATAGTGTTTTGCAGAAAGCCATGAACTTGGTGAATTTCGGTGACAAACGTGTGTGGATTGGTCAGGACGGACCTGCAATGAAAGTTCAAGCGTCGTATAAAGATCAAAATAAAGAACACAAACTAAAGATTGATATGGTTGTCGCAGTGTCTGATTGTAATAGGTATGTCCTACGGCAAACATTTACCATTAAAAAGTTTGGGCTCTTTTCTGTTTGCTCAAATCGTACCGATAGTAATACTGCAGTCCCCACAGGTACATTAACAGTGAATGGTACAGCACGTTTCTAAGTTTCTGTTAGTTCTTAGAATGTAAGGTCACTTTGTTTTATGCCATCCATATCACACTGTATGGAAAATTACTTCAAACTACCACGACTGTTGATTTTCGGTCACTGTAATAGTAGGTTGCAGTTTAAATACCTGAATGATATGGCGGTAGGAGAAGAACACATACTGGCGGCTAACAGCCAAATATGTGTTTAATTCGCTCCTGTAGCGAAGAAAACCATAATGTCACCACATTACTGTAGGCGTTGCTGGTCAAACAAAATGATGGCCCTCATGTGCCCCAGAAACCGACAATGGTTTTGTTAGAGTTCACTGTGGGCAAAGAACGACGCCAAGAAAACATTGAAACGGGTAAAGCTTGATTTGAACATTGAATTGATCTACACATTTTATACCGAACAGCACTAATTGAAATATGTGCAGGAATTCAGTAAAAGAAACTAATATATAATGTTTTGTTTTTTCAGATACTATGTGGCAAAATCCGATAGGTATGACACTGCAGTGGGCGCCAAAGGAAAATGGCGGCTTTCGTATTCCGATGAAGAGAAGAAAGCGATTCTATCAGCCAATACTTTGGGAGACAAAAGTAAAGTTTTTAAGTTAGTAAAGGCTTTCTGTAAGAAAGATGGCCCTCTAGCGGTTTTAGAATCTTATTATCTGAAGACTGTTTATCTACATATGCTAGATAAGTACCCCGGACAATGGACAGACACCAGTGAATTTTTCGTGAAATTCCTGGAGGAACTGCTTACTTTCCTACAAACTCGCAATTTGCCAATGTATTTTTGAAACAATACAATCTAATTGATAATTTTGTCAGAATAATCCAGATACGTTGGCAAAGATGACGAGACGTCTTGAAAAATTACTTAAAAAGGGCGAAGGCGAGCTCATTAGAATTCTTAAACGGATGACCGAAGAATGACAGTAAACATCGATGGCAGAGTTAATAGTAACTGTTTAAGAAAGATGTTTTGTATTTTTTATGAATACGAAAAGCTCAAAAAGCCCCGGCTTTATTTGAATAGAGTTTATAGATACTAAAAGCCCCGCTTTATTTGAATAGAGTTTATAGATACTAAAAAACAAGGTAGACAACCGAATATTCAGTGTGTGGACACAAACTGCATAAGAGGGACTGAAATTTTAATTACAAATTAGTCATGTCAGAATAAAACTAGTGTTATCGTCTTAAACCTATGTACGTTACTTTAATATGCAGTCCATGTTGACTCGATCGCTGGATTTGTGCGGGAGTTGTCCAAGAATCTATAAAGTTGATACACACAGTGAAATGTGAAAAATTATAATTACTCTATAGAATGCAGTTTCCAATGAGTATGCAGATGTGGAACAAAGACCAGATATGATTGTTTAGTCACCAGACGTTACTAACCAGGTTTTTAATGGCATTATATTCGCTTGCACAGGATCATTTTAATTTACCACACGTGTTTAATAGTAACATTTGAATTTTTTCTTAACATACACTAAAACTGAAACACTGGTATGGAGAATTACCTTTTATCCGGATTTAAAACGGTCGAAAACGCTTATTGAAGTCTGTACCGAATCGCAGTTTTTCTCACAAGTTAACTGTAGAGTTTGTGTATACCATTCGTTACTACAAATACTACAATATAGTCATGTATAAGTTACGAAAATTGTCTTTTTAGCATGTTTTGCTCTCAGTAAATTGGTTACACCATGAAAAGACTAATTTATCTAATGATTTATTTTAGTTGTATTAGCAACCAATCATTTCCGCCACATCGAGTTCAGACCACTTCAAGAACTTTATATCTCTGTGTATAACAAGAATCAGAACTCTTTGACAATTTTGTGACCTTTCAGGACTGTCTCCTTCTTCTGTCTGTCTGTCACACACATTAACTGTTTGTCTGTCTATATGTCTGTCTATCTGCCTATCTGTCAGTCTGTGTCTCTGTATATCTATCTGCCTGTCATATTGCGCACACCACTTGTACGAAAATTCACGAAACTGTCCTGACTAGTTGCAGTGTTTCATCCAGACAGCGACGGGGTGATTCACTTTCTGTTGACATTTTGGCACCCCTTGTAATTTATCAAGGGGGACCAATGCCCTATGAAGTATCAGTCACACCTCTGAAGTTGGATTTGATTACTCATACATTATAAAATTGAGCTTTTCAAATTGCAAACGCCAGCAATTGAATGTCTATGTCCGAAGAGAATTTTTATTTATTTATTTATTCAGCTTTGACATAAAGTCAGGATGAGTCGCACAGGTGACTAACACCTATAAAAAAGCCGCAACCCTCCACAAAAGCACACATTTAACAAGTTACACATACAAAATTAAAAACAGAAAAGACAAACTCAGAATATAACAATAATAAAAATATACAAAAAATTTCAAAACAGAACAAAACAAAACAGAAATTAATAGAGACGGCAATTTTTACAGTGGCACTTTCCCACCCAAGTACAAGTGTTATCAGGATAAAATTCATTGTTTAACAGACCCATGTAATGTTTTAAGAAAATAGACTTGCATGACCTAACACTTGTTGAAGATTTGCCATGAAAGGGCATAACACTATACACGAGTAAAAAGCTCTCCCTGGACTGTTAAAAAACAAGTGACGAAAACATTCAGTTTTAAAAAGTGGCATCTTCATGGAAGTGTCATCAGGAGATTTAAATGTGGCAAACCGGCTTAAATTTAAATCATACATACCAATAAAACATTTAGCTAAGAAGACACAGTCATTTAATTCTCTCCTGTAGCTCAACGGGAACAAATTCAATTTAATCATACGCTCTTTGTAATTCATCTCCTGGGGATATCCAAGGATATATTTGTGGCTCTCCTTTGGAGGCTTCTAAAAGAATCAAGTACGGATATCTTTGATATGACAATGGTGAATTTCAAAGCAACTGTAAGCTTATTCCTCTCAAGCAAACACTGTGCATTTACAATCTATAATTGATAACTTAGTCATTGTGATATAATCAAACGTAAGTAGACGGGTTCTGGCGTCGCGTACAGAGTTGTGTGTTTGTTGATTTGGTGGATGGCAAGTTTTTCCCGTAAAAAGTAACCCGTTTGTCCTGTTTAAGTGGAAAATATTGCAAGTAAGCAGTAGACGACCTTTTATTAATCTATGAGCAAGATAGGTGGAACTCCAGTGTTTTTATGCTGGTTTATACGATACTATTTTTCGTCAGTACAATCAAAATTATATCTCAAATTCCGATTTCCACTCTGTTTTCGTAATTGCTGTAACTAATTATATGTACTTGATTATCAATGAAGTATGTTAGCTGCATATATATGTATTTGTGTTGCATGGACCCTTTATCGCTATCTATTAAATATTGAACATGGCAGACACGAAAGAATACCAAGAGATCAACGTGTATGTAACTGTGATAATTTGTCTGTAGAAGATGAATTTCACTTTTTGTTGGTTTGCCCGATTTACCCGGATCTCAGAAATGTATACTTACCTTTCTATTATTACAACTTTCCTACTTTTGATAAATTTATTAAATTAATGCAGAATGATGACGATTCCATCATTCGAAATCTTTGTAAATTTGTATTTCATGCATTTAAAAGAAGAAACGACCGTTTAAAGTAGTTGTATTATTTTTGCTGTAACCCCTGTACATTTGATCTCAACATCTATGCTTATTGCAATTATGCATGGCGTAAAGGGCCGATGGCCTAAGGTGTGAATAAAGTTAATTATTATTATCATTATTTATCGCTATCCTTGACAGCAATTTATCTTTAATGTGCTGACCTTTAACCTTAAGAGTTGATGGAACCATAGACGTTATAATAAATGATTTTACTGTGAACGACGGAACCATAGACTCACTGTACCACGGTCTTTGAGAGGTTTCCACTGTATTTTATTACTCAACATACACATCGAGGCAGGTTGGCAGTGCGGTAGTACGCCCCTTGATATTGGAAGACTTAAACTTTGCCCAGACTTTCTGTAAGGGAATCATCTCCTTTTGACATCAAACATTAAAATAAGGGGTCACCGTCCGGGCAAAATTTGGTAATCGAGGAACAAATAACTCGATTATTACTGACACTTGAAATTCAATATGGCCACCATCACTGTATTAACTCAATAAGCCAGTGAAAACTTTATTTACGCCACAATTTTCAAATTGAGCCCAAACAACAAGAGGTGAACCAAAAAGCATTGTAAAAGTTTGGAAGTCCGAATATCTGTCCCTGACGCGCACTTCTCGATCTGTTCCTTTCGTGACGTCCTAGAGTATATACCTCAAAACTACACTTTCTAGTGAGTGACTTCAAAACGGGAACAGATACGGTATTACCAGAGAATTGTCACAGTTAATTTGCATTGTAAAGCAGCACGCATAACGATGATGTCATGCCATGGTAGTTTCAAGCATAATGGTACAACAATTGTAACTACCCACAATTCATCACGTAACACGATTGGAACTAATTTGGGATAATTGGATCTTCATATTTTTTAAATTTCTCAAAAGTATTAGGTGCCCGCAATATTACAAATTACTCGTAAAAACAAGTGTATAACTTTAAAGAAAAGCAGACGAGCTTACATTTGCAGATTAAACCGACATGACTTCACCATCCAATTATCCAAAATTAGTTCCAATCGTTTTACCTGTATTCTTGTCCAATTATTATTTTAGATAACGTTGCAGTTTTCGCCCTTCTCAATGTCTACATCACCCACTGCTGTTTGAATGTTAATTCATTTATGGATATTCTTTATCGCTCTGTGTGAATATTCTTCGTTTGAATTGCTCTTGAGATTTCATTTGCACTAATGGTATGTTAGCGATATCATGTCTTGTGACATGTATCTTGAGACATTGAAATCTTCATTGTTGGCGGTGGTATGGAGAACGTACAAGAAATGCATCTAGGTTTAGATCTTGTTTCACTTTCAGCAATGGAAGAAAAATATTAACGGGCATTTTTGATGTAGTAACTTTGGGGATGTCGTCAAAAAATCCACTGGTATTGAAAGCGCTGTAATATGTGTATTCAATATCAGTGCACAAACAATACTACATGTGCATTATATGTGTATACTTATAATTTTGGTGTGTGTAATGAGAGACAAACGATGTGAGGTTATAATAAAAGTGGTTTACGTACATTTTTTACATGAATACCTACAAATGTACGTTGTATGTCATGAACCAATGCGACCTTTTCCAAGGTAACAAGTGGTCCGATGTGCCATATTGCCTTGTTTACTATAAGTAACTAAAAATAGACTTGAACTGACTTTACCTGGTGCGCATCATTGTAGTCATGACCTCAATGTGAAATTTGAATAATCATGACGTATAACAATGTTGCTTTCCTCGAATGATGGACAAAGTTCATTATTAATGTAAGAAGCGCGAATGGCATAGTTACTTTGCTTAAAACATTCTCCCATTTATGCATTATGCCGACGTTAATGGGATACAGTCGTCGGAACTGCACTCAAAGGTCGTATGGGACCCATACGACCAATTTAAACCCTGTATCCAAGGTACAATGGTGATTGGTGAAAGTTAAAACATGTCTGTCATAATATACATCGTATGATTTAAATGTTGAAGCTATGTTGATGAGGTTAGTCTAGATATCAAGAAACTCGCACAGGGGCAGTTCCGACGACCGTTTCCCTTTAAACATCGATTGTAACGTCGCAATATAACCTTACAAGTCGAGGTCGAGGTCCCTAGGTAAACTGTTATCAGTGATGATGAGCTTGTTGCATCGACACTTTGCTCCGTTGTGTAATGTGTTTAGTTACCGAAACTGTACCGGACGAGTCTTATCTGTTGCATGGGAACAACATCATGACACTCGTTTCAGTCTAAATTATCAGAATCTAAATTAATAGTCAAACAAAACAATATTGATGAGGATAAAAAGCAATGAACACATCTCTGACAAATTGTGAAGCCTTTCTAAAATATTCTACCCCGCGACTATCAATAAACGCAACAGGTGTCTCCAAGAATAGAACGCCATGACATTTCACTCATCGGAACAATGTCGTGCGCGTGCGCAGTAACACTTGCGTATGGTGTTCCTCTTTTGGTCATTAATTACTGATCTATGTATTTGATAACTCTTGTATAACTCTAAGAATAACTCTTTGTTTCCGCTGTTGTTTACTCGCAGAGCGATCACTGCGTCTATCCCTGGCGGTATTAACTCGCAGGAACTTATCGAGGTAGGTTCTCGCTGCAGTATTTTACCTGAATATACGTAACTGATATTTATCAAAAACTGCCTTATATTGTGTGTTACATTGGTGGAAACCTCTTCCGCCAGTCAATATGACATCCTTTAATGTATTTGTTTCAGGATTTAAGGAAACGCAATTAATAGCCTGGGGCTTGCACTGCAAACACGACAGCCGAAATTTAAGATATCGACTATCGAGCTCAACTTTAGTAGCGTTGAAAATGTTGGAAATTGGTGTTGGTGTGGTGGTAGGAATTCTCATTATTCTGATATTAGGCTTCAGAAGACCAAGAAAGGTGAGTGGTTTATTTTGTATATTTTTATTTTACTTTCCATTTCGTTTACATTTTGCTTGTTGGACTAAGTTTCGTGAAATTATAAAATGCTTTACAACGGATACTGATCGCAGTGGCGGATCATAGTCTTAAACGTTTAAAATATATTTTTTCAGTGCAGCGTAATTATCTTTCTAATAACACGGGGAAAATATAAAAAAAACACTATTGTCAGTACTTGTAGACATGGGGTGTGGTCTCTTTTTATGTGTCCTGTCATTTCATGTCATCAATTCAACACAATGACATCATTCTCTACAGAGAGTTTGTAAAAGTACTTGCTCTGTTGTTACAGTTTTTGATCATTTAAAAAAGCTAGTGAAATTAACAGCAACCTTCCACTATTTCAACGATAACCTTGCTGTTAAGTACAAATTGATTACCTGGTTATGCGGAAGTTACTAAAATTAACCGACCCGTAGAAAAAAGTGTTCAATCTATATTACGCCGATACAACCTCGGAACACAAGTATCCAATAGTGGTGCGTATATTTCGCAGCGTGATCAGACATGCACAGCTAACCTGTGTATAGGGTACACAGTGCCACGCCTTACATTCGCATCCAGGGTCGTCCATGTATGATGAAACATCGGGGTCCATTCTGCTCGTCAACTGCATATTAATTTTAAAAAACTGATTTCGTTCTCACATGACAGGGAATAACGCTTTACAAAAATATGTCATTGACTGCGAATCTTTTATAAGAAATATTTCAGACCTTTTGTGGCACATTTTGGTTCAATTCCTTTTATACTTTTTAGCAATTGCTGTTTATCACCATCACCACCACCGTCATCATCATCATCATCATCATCATCATCATCATCATCATCATCATCATCATCATCATCATCATACATACATCATCATCATAAACGTGTCGTCTATCTGTATGAATTCATTGAAAAAGTACAGTATTATGTCACCACTATAAAACACTGAAAAAGGGGCATACGTAAAATCCTTAGGGGCGAAAATAACTGTGAAATCTGCTGGTATAAAAACGATCACATAGTCACTCAAATGTTGAGAGCATTACCACTCTTATTAAATCTGCCGTATCTTATGAACTGAAACAAATTTCCGAATGTTAATTAACGTAGATGACCTTAGAAACACTTTTCCATGTACGTATATGTTGATGTCGCAATTGGTCATTTAAACATACGCAGGGAACACATGTGAACACTGGATGGTTGGTGACATCGTTTAACTGGCGATAATGCTCTTTCGACGCTTTTTACAGCACACATTCATATTTGCTTTAATATTCCTCCTTTGTGCAAACCTTTATTTCACCCCAACCACTAATTCTAATAAAATCAATAAGAATGCTTGCAACAAATCTATAAATGGAATGATAATTTGCGTATTGACACGATGTGAACCCTGTGACCGAATCGAGTGTTTTGTTACCAATCAATTCAGTCGTTTGTGATTAAGATGACAATCATGCGTTTTTATATTTAGTTTTATACTTAGTTTTAGGTTTAATTTTTTAATGTATATTTAGTATTATATTTAGTTTTAGTTTTTGTTTTCTTGCTAAGAAAAATGAAATGATCGGTAAAAAAGTACATTTTTTGTAACTAGTTTTATTTTAATATTTGCAGTTTGTATTCACTTTAGTAGTCGTAAGAGTAGTCAGTGATGTTATATTAAGGTCAAGGTTATTTCAAGGTTTACGGTAGTACGCGCCACCGAATTGAAAGACTATGAACTTGTGCTCAAACTTACTGCTGAGGAAACTTTAAATCATTCCCTTTCGAAATCATGAATAATTGGGTAGTTGTGCAAAATTTGGCAATAGAGAAACAACTTACTCCATCTTATCTATACTTTAAAGTTTAAAATAGCCGCCATTACTGAGTGCTCATTCTGTGAAGATAAATTTATAAGCTGGTGAAAACTTTAATTACTCCATGAGCATAAAATGAACTCCTACGAGTGGTGGATCAAAATATACTGTACAAGTTAGTGAGTCCAAGTATCTTCATTGATAATTATGCTCTTTAAAGAGAGTGAGTTTCCGAAACTGATATCAATAGTCTAAGTATCGCATTAGTGGCTGACCCGCAGTTGTATTCAAAGGTTGTCGATTTAGGTCTATATTTGTTTTTTTAAATCGGTTTCATTGGATTCTATGAATTTGTGTAACGTGTGCGTGTACATATAGATTACGTGTACATATAGATAACGTGTACATATAGATAACGTGTACATATAGATTACGTGTACATATAGATTACCTTTTCCAACGAGCTGGAGGTCAACCCGAAACGTATACAAATTGAATGGCTGAACAATATAATTTCCGTTTTGGTAGCTGTCTAACAGACACAAAAATAAACGAACTGAGAATGCTAAACTGTGTCAGAAACGTTTTTGTAATGTTCTGTGCATCATTAATTTGATTAGAACTGCAATTTCTTTGCACATCTTCAGGTATTTATAGGCCTCCCTATCTGCTAAAACTTTCCTCACCGATACCACAAGGTTAACAAATCATTATGCTAGATAACTTACGCTATTAAAGTAATGAAATGATTCGTGCGTGTTAACAAGACTTGGCGAGGTGTCTTCCAGTATCTCTCTTCATCATTCGATATCGGCATCACTACGAATGAAAAGCTCGATGAATTGCAGGATGAACCTAGGCACTGACATCATGAAGTTACAATAATTATGAAAATTAGAGCCTCGTCGAGAATGAGGAGCTGTAAAATAAACAAGGATTCTTGGTACCATTCGCAACCAAGACAAGGGGCCTGAAGACAAAACGTTTACAAAACAATAAAAATAAAACTATTGTCAATAATACAATCGGCCTTGTAAGAAGCAGTGCACTACTAATCAGGCATTCCGCAGATTTGTTACAATTTACTCTCCTAACGCACTCTCCTTAGTTCGAATCCGGCTATAAATATTGCAATATTGTATTTGAAATGCTCTCTGTTACATATTTATTCTTTTGTAGAGTCTTCCAAATTATTTGACCGTGACTCTCGATTTGGAACGAAATATGAAGCAGAAGTATGTATCTTGTGACCAGATTATATCTAATGTATGTTTGTGTTTCGTCAACAGTTGGAACAAATTTTGAAGACCTTTTACAGGAAAGAAGTGTGCATTGCCGAAAAAGAGCTTAGATTTGCGAAAGGTCAAGTGGATGTGTGATCGATAATCTGAAACTGAAGTTGAAAGATCTCTTCTCAGAAAGTATGGCATTAATCTGAAAGATGATTGGGTGAAAACCGGAAGTGCCTTTGAGGGGTTAAAGGTCAAGGCTCCGGATGAATTTGAAGTTTTCGTGGAATTGGATATCTGGCACGACCAGTCAGCCCTATTCGTCATATCACAGGTTGCTTCAGCTGACAGTCTGGGTATGATTTCATCAAAGTGTCTGGTGGAAGTGGAAGTCTTTCTGAGATGGTGCTCGGTGAGGGCACTGTTTTCCACTCCCAGAAAGTGCTTCATGGATTCCAGAGCGTCCTTCAGAAAGCGGTGAGCGACAACGATGATGAGAAACAAATGCTGACTGAAATGGATGGAACTACTTTGAAAGTGGTGTGGAACTATAAAACAAAAGAGGTCAGAAATAAGACCATCAAGATAGAGCTGATACCATGTGTGTGCTCCAACAAAAGGTAATGACATTACATCCTCAGATGTAAACTTCCTGAAGAATTTCAAATAAAGCATAATGAGAGAGAGAGAGAGAGAGAGAGAGAGAGAGAGAGAGAGAGAGAGAGAGAGAGAGAGAGAGAGAGAGGAGAGAGTCTGGGCTTTTGAGGATTATTTCTTTTTGAAAGTTAATTTATTTATTGGGAAAGCTACAAGATCTAGTCCCATTTTATTAATACAATCATGCGACTTTGTAATATTACTGTACATTGATAAATATATTTTTTAAATCGATTATGACATACATGATCAATTTAACGATTTTTATCTAATGCACGAGTTAATTTAAATATGAAAGCAATCACAATTCCTTCGATACTAAATCCAATTTACATTTCTGTGACAAATCAAAGTAACATGGTTGTCACAATATGACGAAGACATTCCTCGTCTCATAAAAGTAATCTGATATCTCTTTACTTGACCAATTTACACCACACCTGTTCACAGATATTAATTGCAAAGCCGGACATCTTCGATGAAAAGGAGGGTACCATCGGAAAATGGAAGATCGCTCTGCTTGACAAGCATCAGCAGAAAATGAAAAATGTGACTGAGAAGAAACGTAGGGTGCTGAAACTTGCTCTGGTTTCTGTAAGAAAGACGAGAATTTAGCCTGGGTCAACCAAATCCACTTGAAGACCGTCTTTCTTCACATGCTGGATATGGTACCAGGCGCTTGGAAAGAGACTGATGATTACTTCAAATTGTTACTTGAGTATCTGCTTGATTACCTGAGAGAAGGTAACTTACCCGATTACTTCGTTCCAAAGCGGAATCTCTTCTTGAATTTCGCACAAGCGCACCCGCAGACCATGGAAAACGCGTCGGCGCGTTTGCGATTTATTCTGCGAAGCGGAAATGACGAAATCATCCGCGTGATAAAGGGGCCTTCCAATCGCTGGCTATGGGTTAAGAGAGAATACCGTGCCCAGATGATGCCTCTCCGTAAATCTGCTGATTTAAGCATCTGGCAGAAATGAATGAATGCAATTTTTAAAATCAGTACATATCGATTTTTTCACTTGAAATAATATTTATCCATCACGTCAGTACTATCTCTGTCCCTGGGGGCTACCAAGACGTTTCAAATATACCACTGTAAATTGACAATGTGTCTATGAACGGTCTCATATTAAACGATTTTTACAATTTATTAAAGTAATATATGTAGTGTGAGACAACAGGAAGTAAAAGTTCGATAAGAAAACAAGAGTCTTATTCATGAGTTCACATTTAGCAGCAATATTTGGAAGAAAGATTTGGACTACGTCAAATTTAACTGCAAGAAGAAACAGCTATGCGAAAAAGTATATCTAACTCCTTTGTATTTTTTTTTTGTCAAAACATTTAGTTAGCGGGACAGAAAAAAGTTTATGCAAAGTTCAGAAGACTCTTTTTCAACAAAAGCTGATTAAACCATTTTGATTTTTTCCCCATTTTCTATGTTTGCTTGCGTACGAGAAAACAACTTTATATTTACACTTTATATTTACATGTTAGGTAGAATATTAGATTCGTTTGCAACATTTTAGTTATTTTCAGGTTTTTTGTTTTTGCTGATGGTAGTCGAGTGTAACATATTAATCATAATACAAGTTGGCATCGATGAGTACTCGTAGTTGTTAGACTAGATTAATTATGACTATGCATTCATACATCTGTGACATCACGTTAAATAGTCATTCCTTGGTGATACTTAGTGGCGTAAATTATCAGTGAACTCATATACAGATATTTATTGAAGTGAAAATCGATTTCATCTGGTAGATTAGAAATGACATCAACAATTTCATTTTAAAGTAGTCCAGAGAGTAAATGAAATATTGACTTGTAAAATGTATCACTTATCAATTTTGTTCTATGCAGAAAAAGGTTCAAATGCACGAAATAATCTGGTGCTTTTGAAAACAATGAAATCATGATTTAAAATGATAAAATTAAGGCAGGTGTTCTGTGGCTGACTTTCGAGTTGAGAATCGACGATAATTTTTGCTACAAGATGAAGACCCCGCCCACTAGTTACTTTGGCATTTGTAAGGGTGTACATGGTAGTTACTGGCTGCAAAGATTTTGCGATCATCCTATCATAAACACTGGAGTCTGCAGAAATGTATTCTGTCAGTTTACTCTGTTGTGATACTAATAAATCTTTCAGATGCAGTGGATTCACACACGTGTTTTGGGCAACCTTATCATTTTTATACATATTTACTTCATTAATATGCAAGATCAGAGCTCTTTTGTTGAACCATTGTTTGAATATCACGGGATCAAAAAATCAGCGCATTTCCATTGTATCTCGGACAAATAGAACGCAAGGGCGCCATCTCGCGACAAATTGTCGCCCTCTCTCCGAACTCAAAGGTCAGTCACTTTTAGAAACTTCACAATTCATAAAAACTTCTTAAAACTATGATTTTCTGGGATGTTTAAATTGTTTTTTTCAAAATAGTGTCACTAGCGGATGAGTGAAGACAATTATCTTTTTATCATTGTTTTTACTCTATGCGTGATAAAATATAAACTTGATAATGAACGCAAATTAAGTATGTTATGTATGGAATACTTTTTTAAGTTTCTGTATCGATTGATATAGAATCAGTGTTAAATAGAATGATACTGTTGTCGAGAATATTATGAAGGGATGTGACTAACAGTTATTAAGCATCAATACATTTATTCATTTTCTATAAACATTAAGAAGTATTGTTTTATATATATGTTTCCTGGATAAAAATGCAGATATTTGATTATACCCGTTCTGTATGGATTGTTGAATTAAAGTTCTGTTTTATCATCGTTTATCTCCATGATAGAGACAAATAAGTCATAGCAGCCATTTGACAAATGTCATGGCAAGATTTAGAATATTTCGCAATATGTCGAGAGTAACTTCAACTCACTTTTTAGCACTATCTTCAGATATTAATTTATCATGATGCTTCTGATTGAAAATTGTTGTTGTAGTCTTTTGCAATTTTCCTTTAAAATCTAGTTGAGATAGTGTGCAATGTACATTCATATTTCACTCGTATTCAGCATGTGACGTCATCGCGTCATGATGCCAAGGGCCAAGGCACCGTTGATTTAACATTTGTACGTTGTGAGTTTGAAACTTTGACACGAAAATATTAATAGCTGAAATATGGCTACATTAGGTGATAGAGCTTCAGATATTTCTGTAAGGATGAGATGTGAAGGCATAACACTTCGAAAG
The DNA here is from genome assembly GCF_041260155.1 of Ptychodera flava. NCBI lineage: Eukaryota > Metazoa > Hemichordata > Enteropneusta > Ptychoderidae > Ptychodera > Ptychodera flava. The sequence goes on from NW_027248281.1 coordinate 4,381,460, forward strand.
ATATGACGTTTTTCAAGTTATTCCTATGTTAAATTGCAAATTACGCATTCTTGACATGTGTTTTATCTATAGGTATTGGATTATTTAGATCGATTGACGAATAAAATTTATCGAAATCTTTCTGTCATGACTGAGTAATTGATAGTTTTGGCTTATACTCGGAGTTTAAACGAGAATCAATTAATATGAAAACACTGTACTTTGGCATTAGGAGACTTTAAAAGAAGACCTGACCTGTTTAAGTTCATTCTTGGTTTATTAATTTATTCCAATTGTTAACTTAATGACAATGATTGGGTAACTTTTCGATCGTAAAGATCTGCTAAGGTCGAGGTAAGGCTTCAGTGTATGGTCAACGACTCCGAGTCTTGGCTAAGTTGACCAGGTACAGATTCCCCAGCCAAGATTTAAGGGTCTCAGTCGAAACAAAAAAGTGGCTGGCGAAGATTTCAGGGTAAGGAATCCGAGGTTGAATATCTGTACCACAGAACTCTTCTGTTGTACGTCAATGAAATAAAGAGAAATGAAAGACACGCCAGTATTACATAGTTCAGTGGCAGTTTTCAATTACGTTAGACAATCACATGTATCCTGTCGACTGGTCTAAAACTCTATTGTGTTTAAAAAGGTGGCAATTTACGCGAAAAACGTGTATTCGTCTAGATATGAAATTATAACGATACACAAAACGTAGTAGAGTCAGCGACACTTTGAGTGCGATAGACTATGGCTGACAATCCAACACAACGTGACTGCGGTGGCAATGGAGTAAATTGGTCACGTGCAGACTCTACTTAGCTCTTGAGTAAAAATAGGATTCCCTCGACGATACACGAGCAGAGTACAATTTTTATGTCCTCACAACGCCTGCCTTGCTTGGAAAACATATCTACCGTACTTGTGAAGGACTACTTGACACAATATCAGACACAACGTGGGTGCTACCAGTTTAGCGATAAAATTAGTGAGACGTAACCCGATATATAGCCAGGGTATAGTATCTGTGACCCGGGACAACTTCACTTTGACCATTAAAACAATTGTTAGCCATCATTCATCGCAGATGATCTATTTACCGTCAGTGCTGGGACTGACCTAGGTCTGTAGTCCTCTGATTTATCGTCAGCCGAACTTCACACCGTGACTCCTGCAACTCACTGAATACCAGCATTGGTCTGAAGTAATACCCGTCAGCATCCAGAATCAATCCAGTTTACAGAGAAGCAACAATAACCATGGAAACGTCATCATTCATATTCATCGCTACAGGTAGACTTTAATAATTTTATCTATACTTATATTCTTTAGCACATGAACCGTTCATTCAAATTTTCAGAAAAGCAACCGGTGTATTTCTATTCTTACATAAGGAAAACCTTCGGCTGCGACCCGCTTGTTACTTTCTTGACACCGCATAAAAGGGAAGAAATCCTTTTTATAGGATTCAAACTCACTACTAATGATATCGAATAACATGATAAAAGAATTCGGTCTCTTAACCACAAAGAAACGTACTTATCCCGCTAAAAGTTTAATTACATCGTTGAGATATCAGAGCAAGTCAACGTTGTTAGTTCTTAAGAATCTGAAAGACATAATTTTGTAAATATGTTGCTATGATCAAAGAATAACCCCGGTGCAGTACCCGCGTTGTAGGGAATTCCTTAAATTTCCTGGTTTAGAACAGTAACTTTTTAAAAGATAAGAAAACCGTAAACCAGTGGCCGCATTGAATTGTTTGGAGCTTGTTGATATTTTTGACGTAAGACACAGGTTTTGTCCAAATTTCCAAATTGAAAGTTTTCACTGCATTGAAATCCAGGAGTTTCAGGCGGAGTGCAAGTCTTTCTCATCTTTGTGAAGACTAAACAGTTCCTCTTCACATCATTATACAATGGAATTATTGGTTCGATGTTAGACAAACTGCATTCTATCCAGACGTTGGTACAATCATGATGACGAGTAGCTTTCTCAACATTAAAGCTACTTTGTTACCGTATTCCAGTATTCTAAGTAACCAATGCTCAATCCTATATCCTCGCACAAGTATTGTTCATACTATCATGTAATGGGTCGAACTTTTAAATATGTTTTAATGGTCTTCCTTTTTATTTGTAGTTGAGAGAGAGAGAGAGAGAGAGGAGAGAGAGAGAGAGAGAAGAGAGAGAGAGAGAGAGAGAGAGAGAGAGAGAGAGAGAGAGAGAGAGAGAGAGAGAGAGAGAGAGAGGAAGAGAGAGTGACTATTGAAATCGTCAATATCTTCCATTTCTTTAACTTTGTTTACCCTTTCCTTTGCCATTGCGTCAACAACTGTAAATTTTACTGACGTAAACGTACATCAAGTAGATACTTTGCAGTCTTCCTGTGAAGCCTATTGCCTCGTTTTGGCGATGGAAGCTTTACTTCGTGTGCAGAACTGTTGACTTGTGGGTGTACTATTCAGCGCCCAATATACAAATGTTGACAATTACTGTTCTGTTTCGACAGCTTTGCCGCACTGGACAGTTTTCGCAAACATAAGTACATCATTTTGAAGGAAAAACTCACGTGAATTGTTAGTTTTTCAAGTGACCCTAGGCATTTTATCTGGAAAGGTAGAGGCTGGAGATGCAATGCAGTGTTACAGTAGCATAAATGCACCTGTTATAGATCAAGCTATCAAAACAAAAGAGTAAATTGTGTGTTGCTTCTAGTCTAAGTCAATACTGAGTGGCCATGGCCACAAAAACTTCATAATTCACGCTTTTTGTACTACACCGGTGTATGTCACTGGCATTGGCAGCTGGTCGTAGGCATTAGGCTATCCCAAAATATGGACTACATTAATAGATTGTGTTTCGTTCATTTCGAAGTTGCCGTCTCTGATGTCATATAACCTTTCTCTAGACTCAGAATATTACACATGTTGTAAGTGAGAGCTCCTAAAGTATTCGTTTTTAGAGCACTGACCGCATTCCTTTTGTAGGAATAGCAGAAATTCATGAGTTCTATAAAACGACGAATATAGTCAAGTGACTGCAGAGCTAGATAACATTGACCTCACAATCAAGCAGGCTCCATGGCTCGCAAGAATTCCAAGGGTACCGACACTAGATGATAACATAATTTGGTGAAACGCTTTCAACAAAAGTAAAATCTTGATGGTAATTATCTATCCGGTGCAAAGAAATAGAACGCGCTCCCTGGGATCAATATTTCCATCGGTCTTGAGAATTCATGACCTTATTAACTATCGTGTTTTATTGTCCCTAGAAAGATTAGGAATTCCCACCACGAAGCACTATGAGAGTATATGATTATTGTTATTTACGAGGCACTTCCGGTCACTTGAAGAATGTGACGTGGCTTTGAGAATTCATCGGTTGGACTACTTCTCACCAGATGTGCACCAGGCTCCTTGGTGCAGAACATTTAAGCTGAAGTTTTCAGAATCTACTGTGTTTTGGATTTTTTCCCCAAATATATCACGTAAAGTTATTTACCTTTGCGATCGTTAGATGAATCACATTTTTGAAAGCAAAACTTGTATCCATAGACAATACCTTCTTCAACCGTAATGTATTCCACAACAATTGATGATGGCAACACATGGATATTTGTTCATATTTTCATGACTTTACATACTTATCAAATCCAGACGTTTTTATCAGACCTAATCAGAGCGTGAAAATACAGCTTAATGATAACTTGTGAATTGTACATCAATAATGCCAAGTTCTTTGGAAACGTCCTGTCATCGTTCGCAGTTTCGCTACTTTTGCAAGTTCTTCAGATGAAAAATGACGACTGACAGCGCCCTCTACAACATAAAGTTTTGTCATCCGTTGCCCCGTCAGTCGTATGAGTCATGTGCAAGTTCCCTGCGCTTTTTCAACTTACAAAGTGAGAGTGAGTCAGATTTGAACCAAAACACGGGGCCAAGACCAAAATAATGGTAAACTCTTTATGATACTGATATGATACTGATGTGAATCACTGACGAAATCGTTCATGAATGATAAAACTACAGCGCAAATCGAACAAAGTCGGCTGCAGCAAGTATTGGGACAAGAAGTCTATATGTAACACCCGTCGTCGGACATTCGTTTTCCTCCATTGTAATAAATGTTTGTTCTATTCCAGTCCTCTCGACATTGCTTATGTCGACACTATAATACGGCCATGTAACGTATACAGAGTAATGTATCGCCACGCAACACGGTAACCATGACGACGTCAACGTGTATTTTAACGTACGAGGATCATCGCCATACCATTACGCAAGAGGGCGCGCGTTTATTCCTTCTTTCAAGTACAAAGTAATAGTGTACTTAACTCAACTTTTATAAACTTTTGTAATTATTCTGGTTCCCTGGAAGAGACAATATCGTGTGTGACAAATCGGACCTTGTCAAGTATGCTGCCACGGAAATACTTACCGAATCTGCGAATGGTTGCATGGACTGATGGCAAGTACATGTATGTTGTCCATACCCGTTTACTGCTTTACCAATACCTGTAAATTGTTGACTTTTTAAAAGTTAAAACTCATGAATCTCAAAATCATAACGATTGACGCGCACCTAGCCAACTATCAGTTTGACTCGTACATGTTGGCCCTCACAACACGGCGACGGCTACCGTCACGTGACTATCATGTATATAACATCTAAAAGTTGTAAACGTTTTAACAAATATTCACAAACGAAGTCGGACAGTAATTATTTCCATCCAAATAAATCGATAAGGTCAGGATAGATACAAAAATTCACTTCGGGACAGGAGGGACGGGGCATCGGCAGACTGTAATACTCCTACTTATACAAACCTTAGACAACGGCCACAAGGTACAAACACAGCTGATTAAACGATGACTGCGTTGTTACTGGTGGTATGATATTACAGTTTTCTGAGATTCCAGTCACCCAATCCCAGACAGAAACGGACAGATTCCAGTTACTCCATCTTCAGACAGATACGGATAGATTCCAATTACCCAATTCACAGACAGATACGGATAGTTGTCTGAAACACATCTTATAGGCCCTAAATGACGCGTTCATCCCCAAGTACTCTCTGTACAATAGATTATAGATTTTCTCCTCATGGATTTATTTCCAAACTGAACCAAAGGTCCATCCACGGTGATGGCAATGAAACACTTTACTTACTGCAAACCTCGTTCCTTATTTTACCAATTTGTTAATTGCTGATAAACCCATAACTTCTGGGATATAATTATATGTCATTGAAATAATATCCACTGTCGTATGGTTCAGGCAACCATAGTAGCAGCTCAGCATACCAGGGTGTATATTCAATACTCGTACAAAAAATGGTCATATTCTATGATCGTGGGTGTGGTTTAACTATGATTCTGTTAAGGCTCTCTTGTATATTTAAGTATTTGTATCATGTTCGCTAATTCGATCACACCCTTCCTGACGCCCCTCCCCCACGACACAACCACCCGAGGGAGGCCAGGCCTGTGAACTACCGTGCTCGAATAACGTTTACTAAAGCAAGCATGTCATACGATGGTGTATTGATTGGTTTAAGTACAGTCTCTCCATCTTTAATGCATGTGTCTTCAGTTTACAGACAACTGTCCAAGTGACGACATATTACGTACATTTGTATACAGAATCTATCATTGGGATATCTTACAGCTGCTCCCTAACAACAGTCACACGACGCACAGACAGCTGCACGGAAATACAGAAATGTAGCCCGTGTGAGAGCGGAAATGTGTCGGAAACAGTCCAGTGGAGGGTACATACACTGTAATTCATTAGTCACATTTTCACTTGATCAATGAAGTAAACATTGTCAAAGCTCCGGATATCCGAGACTTACATCCGGGCAATTTTCAGTTGAAATAATAATACGAACAACTATGTAGATTGAATGTTCGTCTCAGGTACATATACATGTCATTTATTGGTTGGCCCTTCCGACTGCACAGATTGGTTTCTGCTTTACTCCATCGCATAGAATACAGAAGTGACAGAGGAATAAGAGATTTTGATTTATCAAGGGCACTTTCGGAGTCAAAAGTTTCCAGAGAATATTATGGCGGCAATGACAACGATAATATGTAAATCAAAGATTAGGATTTCACACAAGAAGAGACAATTACCAGGTAATATTGTGTCAAATGAAGTAGTGTGATTTTCAAAAGTCCAACAGCAAGATCTGTTATCGGACTCAATTTGCTAAGGTGCGCTCCTTTACTGTTCAAATATGCACTTGTTGTTGACAATTTTTTCCAACATCACAACGAATGTAGAATCCAGGTTGTTTGGGTCTAAAATCACAGGATTCTTCAGAACTTCCAGGACAATTCGTTTATGTGTCGCGTAGTAGTCCGTATGGGCATAGTTTAGCTGTATCATAGATATCTTGCGCTCCGCTGTCTCTAGTTGTCTGTATGGTATTTGTGTTGACATGTACTTTTCCACCCCCCCCCCCTCGACCGGCCGAAGAAACTGACTAGCCCCTAAGTAATAAATAACACATTTTTGTTTGCGGAAAGAAATCAAATTTTGTTTTAAAGTCTTGCACCTGATAAGTTTTGTTTGTGTATTTATATTCTAGTCGTTGTGAACATAGTGACATCAGCTTCAGAATCAGCATCGCCTCTGATGCCCTGTCGAAACGGTTGGATAGCTTACAAGAATAAATGCTATCTCTTTCGATATGACGGCCACCAATCCTGGAAGGACGCCCGCAATAGGTGTAGAGCAACTCCTGGTGCAGATTTAGTAGTGTACGACTGTGTGGATGAAGCCAAGTAAGTTAAACAATTTGACCATTCATAGAGATAGTAAGTTCATTTCTTGCAGGCTCTATGGAACCACTGACCCAGTTTGAATGCTCTTTAGGGTTAACCCTGCCAGGTACCCACAGGGACGGGTAGAAATGTTAGGAACCATCCATTTATTCATTCAGTTTTTGGTTTGTGTAATTATTACTATATGTAGGTCGCAAGGGTCAAATTACTGGCCGAATATATTTTTACAACAACCATGAGCAGACCCCAGCGAGTCGCAATTAGGATGATGGAATTAAAGACAAAACATGCAAAATATATAGTCTGGTTAAAATGAAAGTTCACGATTAGTCAAGAGAACTCTCTCGTTAATGACAAGATATCGCTCAGAAACGCCTACCTCTCTAAGACGTTTCCAATGCCGACATTAGAATGTGGAATATTCTGCAGCACGGAGCCTCATCTCTCTCTCCAGCACGGAAAACTCGTATCTCTCTAAGATGTTTCCAATACCGACGATAAAAAGTGGAATATTGGCAGCATGGAAAACTCAAATCTTTCTTTAGATGTTTCAATTCTGATACACAGTTCACAATATACTGTAGTTACAAAGAAGTCAGATCCAACCTTCTCACTTGTGTGCAACAATGCACAGTAATCACAGCAGCGAGCGCCACGTGGGGGCATGGTGTGGGTTTATATAGGACCAAAATAAATAATTCATTAACACACCTGGGCACGCAAAATAAAGAAACATATAAATCAAAAAGAGTCAGGTAAAATTTTCATCTGGTCACAAACAGAAATCTCGCCAACATAACAATGAAAAAGTTTTATCTGTTTCACAATTTCAAATAGAACTTATAATGTAAGATGAATGAATTGACTTTGAAGATTGTTTTAACTGAACCCTTGTTCAATATACAGGCTATTGCTTCTTATATAGCAGTCAGTGCCTTGTCTAAATGCCCAATGCAGTGCAATCGAAGTTTGAATAATGTGTACAGGTATATTGTTGAACAGTAAAGTCAAGTCTTTCCTTACACTGAAAGCAAATGTAACGCTTTCAACCACTCATCCAGTATACGGCTGTGTGTGCTACAGGGTTGAGTGGTAGGCACATTCTATTAAATATTATTATACATTGTACCGTGATAAATTACATGTACAGCTATGATATGATACTCGGTGATTGAATGGGTCGGTAATTATATGTCGCTTCATTGATAACTTGTAAAGAGGATCACCACACTGAATGACACTTTGTCAAATACAACAAATGACTCAGACACTATCGACATACTGAACGTCCTGTTCTCTAAAGTTTTGTCAACAGTCAGCTGAAGAAGGGGAGTGATTTATGGATTGGCGTGTACGTCACAGTGGATGATTTTGATTCTCTGGTTTATCACTGGGTTAGCGACGTCGAAGTTGAAACATTCTACTGGGATGTAGGTCAGCCAGATAACTTACTCGGTTAGTACCGTTGAGTGATTTGAGGGAGCATTTATTTAGACAGAGTTATAAATCAATATATCCGATCCCACTTGATTTTATAAATCATAACAAATAAGAAGTGCTCAGTAGTCGTTCATTAAAGTGTTGAAACTGTCACGAACTGTATAGACTAACAGCAGATGTCAATCTATTAGACTATCGACAACTTGCGTGTAATCACTGGCATTATGATGGTCCATTATCTGCTATTGCAATGGATTATTTTGGGGAGGGGATTAACTTTTGACCAAAAGTTTTTATCACTGTTGTGATGTTTTGTCGATCTTTTACAAGATTTTTACGGTGCTTTATCCCAAAGTTCAGGCTTTCTATTGTTTGAATTTATGATTCAAATTCTCAGACTTCGAATTCTGCGTGGACGTCCAGGGAGGTTCAGGCAAACGATCGGTAAGAGGCAGATGGCGAGACGTTCTGTGTACACTGAAACGAGGCTATATCTGTCAGTACACACGGCTGATAGGTAAGAGACCAAAGTTTATCTTTGGCGTGGGATTTGATCTTTCAAAGATGAGTCAAATGTGACAGGGTTACAATGAACATTGTCAAGAACAGCGAGGCTCAGTGACCAGATGACATCAATAAATTAAAGTGATGGGTAAAATAGTGTCAGAGTCGAATATGTCATTCTGTTGTCAATTTTGAGAAGCATCGCATCGTAAATTACGCGACTGAAAATTTTGCCATCATTAGACACTGTTCCTACTGTACTACAGCATGTAATGAGGACCTGATGTTCTGTGCGAAAACTTGTCTTTCAGATATCATTCATGGATAATACAGAACTGCGAGAAGAGAGCTGAGATAAACCTTCAAATATCTGCAGCCGCAATGCTTTTCATTCAAGTCGTACTCACAACGCTGTCGTTAGCTATGCAAACAGCCTCCTTCAGTTTCAGCAAGAGAACGGAGCGCTGAGGTCACGTGATAACGTGAGGGCGTCGGAAAGGCTGACCTTATTTACATGCAATTCTGTTCAGTCAAATTCAGGGTTTCTGCCTCAAGATTGTACATTTTGCTTTAAGAAAAGCTCAAAAACAATTGGCATATGTATTTTCCCTTTTAATCTTTGTCATATTTGATATTAGAATTTTCAGAAAACGTTCGTAATATGTTATTTTCCTAATACAATTTTGTACTGTCAGTCTAAAATTGTTTTATCTGCTGTTTGATTATATAGTATAAAAATGTGTCGCAATGCTAATGGTAAAATAAAATTTCCGCATACAGCGCATTTAATGTTTTTCGAGATTCAAAATTAAATTTACCACTAATCCGCGGCACATATATCTCATTTGGAGTGAATAATAGAGAATCTGTTTACTATTTCAGGATTTAATAAAAGCTTTTTCTACCTAATTTGATTTCATGACATTGTAGCGTGTTTGTTTTTTCACTTTAATTTGCTTCCGTGGAATCTTCTAAAACGCCCACCAATATGATTAAATGCATGGATTAGCTTTTGCCTCTATCTATTGCCTTGCACCAAAGGTCATAATTCAAGTCAATGATGTCGTAATTCGGTCGATGAATTTTGTCCTCATGTTTACAAAGTTGTACAAACTGTATTTCATCGTCAGGCACTGAAATTCGTAATCACGAAAGTGGTATATAAACAGAAAAACACGGCGAATTTGTAGTCTGAGGAGCCAATCCGTCTCGTTTTAATATTTCATGATCAAAACATGATATACTCAGTGAAACCGTGTTTTTTAGAATGCAAGGAGCAACGTCAAAGTTACAGTCGCCGTACAGTGCGATCATCAAAGATGTTTTATGCATATGCAGTTTTGGGATAGGCTCTGTTATATTTACGTTTCAAGGCCTGATCTTTTGCACCATTCCTCATCATGATAGCTGTTACATAAGATAAAGAGATCAATTTCCATGCGAATGAGACTGACTTGGCATAAAAGATCATATGTGAGCTTAATTAGTAAAATTCATAACATTTTTAATACATAGAGAAGGCCTCGTACTGTAGATTTTGAATATCGCTGCAAAACGTACACGTGAGTTCAAGGTGCAATCACAACGTCAGGTCGATCATACACCCAATGTAAACACCCAAGCATCTCCAATAAAAATCGTCAGACACTACACAGATGACTTCCATGCATTTTGTTTAATTCTATCATGGTACTGATGATAAAACATTACTGCACACCATTGAGCAACACATCATATGACGAGTTGAAACATCAAGCCACTGTTGTACCTTACTTTGACTTTTTCATATGCATCGTATCATGTAAGGCAATTTATTTTCATAATTCTGGCATTCCTAGGCCAATACTACCAACCATCTCAACGGATCTTTCGTATCCTGTACCGCAGCATGGTACCTGCTTTGTTTTATATGATTTCATAAACGTCTCATACAAGCCTTCATTCAAATCACATTGCCTGTCTACTGTATGTAATTTGTACTTCCAATGCTTAGACGTCTAGGGTGGTTGAATCTAAACTATTGTATATATACAGGGAAATACATGGGGAAGATATTTTCTAGGATTTCAGATACTACAACGATACAACATGGGGGGGGGGGGGGGCTTAATGAAATTCAAAATCATCCTCCCTGCCAGCAGGGTTGAAAATGTGTTATGTTTATCAGTGAGGTACAACAGTAACGAATTGACATCTCGTCAGAGTCTAGAATATTGAATTTCAGAAGGCACGCGGTTGCCGAATTATTGTAAAGGTGATTGTAACTTAAACTCTTACAAATGTCACACTGAAATTCATTGTGTTTACACCATCACTGCAATCTACGAAGGATATTGTCGCAGTATGTAATAAATACTGATTTACACTAATCTTCTGCAAATTTTACACAGCGTCCATCTAATAAGATATATCACGTGACGGATTATTACTGCTATCGAAAAGTCACAGTTTCATTATATATGTAAATATAGTCAGCACACAATTCTGTATCGTCCCAAATGGTAAATATTCAAGAAATATTCATGTCAATCGTATTTATAACGTGCATATTACAATCTCTTCAACGGCGGCAATCTCCTTGGTAACGGGTTTGTTGGACTACCGGGTGATTGACTCAGCGGACAGATTGGTTGGTGACTTAACAACGGCAGATGGATTCTCATCTGTTGCCCTACTTGATACGTAGACTGGTCGCACTGGCACACCATTTCTCCTTCCGCTGGTTGTTCTGACCCTTGACCCTATCAGGTGCCTTATTGGTTGTTTCTATGCGAGGATCTTGGCTGACTGCTTGATGTATGTTGTTACCGCTGATATGCCAAGGTCCCGGGGCAGTGTCGTTGACTTTCTGACTCTTCCTGTCCGAGGTTACATCACTTGACTCGCCGGTCTCTTTCTCCATGTCGTCTGTCAAAACTTTGATTATCTTTGGCGTCACTTTCAGTTGAGGTAAGTGTACCAACACACCACCTCCAGAATCCATGACGTCACTCTTCTTTGTCACTTTATCATATGCATTGTGCATAACTCCAGTGTATGGTCTGAAACGCAAAATGTTATCTATTTACAAGTGCAACATATTGGCTTTGTATGTATGCGTGTGTGATTAATCAGTACGAGGCAGAACTTCGAAACTGAACGACTAAACCTTTTCCTCAGACTCTCCTTCAGAAACTTTACCAATTGGAATCAAGAATTAAAATCAAGGATCACCTTGAAAATGTTAGTACAAGAGAAACAAATTGCCCGACATGTACCCGTATTTCACATTCAAAATGGCCACCAAACATGTCGTAATTCTGTGGGAAAATATTAAATTTTCATTTTCACAAAACTAAGTAAACTTTCCTTCCTCAAAGAGCTTCAAAATGAACCCATGTAAGTAGTAGATCAAAACGTATTATGAACATTTCAGAGTTCCAATACATGTTGCCGGGAGCCTTGTACCTTAAAAACTAGAATAAGAAAATAAATTTGTTTCACATAAACATTAAAGGCATAAGACTTTGCTAAGTTGCAACAATTTGACAGATAACGAGATGTATTCACCTGCTTGACAGTTTTTTGTTTCCATCCTCGTCAAAGTCGTCGACAAAATCTGCCAAGACATCGACTCTACACTCTAACGCTTCAACGATGGATCCAATCGACCATGATTCATTCTCTTTTTATCGTCAGAAATCTCCGTCGTGTGGTATCTATAAAAACGATGTTTCTTATGTCCTTTTTTCTTCTGTCTTGGAGACTTCGTCAAATTATTTATCTTGAGTTTCTTTGATTTGTCGGACTTACTCTCTGAAGCGTCTTCGTCAGGTAGGATTATTTTCGGTTTCTTCAAGAAAGCATGGATTAGACTGTCCGCTGTAACCTTGCCATCATCATTACCTTCATCATCTGTGATGATTGAGAGATGTGTAAACAAGTCAACGGAAAATGAATTTAAAGCAGTGTCTGTCTGTCTGTCTGTCTGTCTGTCTGTCTGTCTGTCTGTCTGTCTTTGTTTCCCCGGAGACATAATGTATGCTTACTGAAAACAATTGATAATAGATGCACGAATAAATGTAAATATGAACGTTGATTCACATATCGGTATGTAAATGCACAATATCGGGGTTGGTTGAATCGTAAAACCTCTTACAGAATACCGTAACATTTTCTGATAATGAAAGACTTCAAACAGAACAATTGACATTAATGCTTACATGGCGGCGGACAGTCATCAGTTACTTCGTTACTTTGGTTGGTGTTGTCAATACCAAGGATTTCCATGACGTTATCCCAGATGAAATCAACAATTTCATAGTCTTCACAGAATCTTGACTTGTCTTCCTGGACAGTGCTATATGCCATCATCACAGCTGTTATAAACATGTTGAGTAGAATCATCATACTCGTCATGATGAACGCAAAGAAGACGATTGGTCCAGCACTGGCTGCGCCTGCGCCATCTCATCGTAGTCGAATGCACCAAGCAAAGTTGACAGCAGAGTTTCCACGGTTCTTAGCAGTGTACTGTAAGTCAGCAGTGTACAGCTGAAGAGCATATAGCACATCTGACCGAATGCCAGAAAGACTATGGCAAAGACAATACAGAAGTTGACCAGGTCTTTCCTGGCAGCAGAAATTGTACCAACCATGAGGGCGATGTGACGATTCAGTCTCATCAGTTTCATCAATTTCAAAATGGAGGCAAAGACGAGAGCCGCCAAGACGTAATTGTAGATCTCTTCGTACAAGGCAGCACTCTGTAGGTTCAGGAAAGCTCTCTTGCCTGCAGTGATTGAAAAGCAAAAGAATAGTTGAGTTATCGTAATTATTTTGTGATCTTGACTTTGTTATTATTAAAAATTCTACCGGTGGCATTAAAATTCACATGGTATACCGTACATGTAATTAAAAATAATGAAGTCACACATAATTTGGAATTATAGTTAACATATATTAGTTTCTAAATTAAAGCCTAGGATAATTTTTCGCAAAATATTAGTTACCCAGTGTAAATTTTAGTATGTGCAAATACACATTAATTACGCTCCACGTTTCCAGAGAAGATAGTCGCAGTACTAGTAGTACTAGTACTAGGAAGGTACAACACCCACGATGACATTTTGACTATTAACTTACCTCCAGTCTCGTCATTGTGAAGACTTTCAACAGCAATGTCTCTAGTTGGAATCTTATAAATGAACATTCCAATACCAACCAATGATAGACCGATGATGGTGAGCTGAAATCAAGTCAGATATAGAAAAATTAGTCTCTCTCTCTCTCTCTCTCTCTCTCTCTCTCATCCTCTCTCTCTCTCTCTCTCTCTCTCTCTCTCTCTCTCTCTCTCTCTCTCTCCCCATTATGTAGTTGCCAAGACATTTACGCCTTCCGTTGAAGCGATTCATTCGTATTAGTAGAACTGTAAAATGCAACAAGCACGATAGAAATAACCAGTGTTGCAACAATCCGTGTTCCTTGTCAATGTGGGTTTGTTTCATCGAATAAAGTTTATAACTCAAATATCGGTAGCATTAGTCAAATCTGTATTCCCATAAAAACGTTGGCGACATAATCTGATTCCTACCTCCAGATAATTCCAGTAGTCTTTGAAATACTTGGACTTTTCCTTCTTGATCTGTCGTATTTCTTCAACGATGAAAAATATTATAAAGATCACAAATATGACGTCACAAGCCATAAGGAACTCCGGGAAAGTTCCAGTAAACGGGTAAAGCCTTATAACTTGAATTGTCCTGTAGGCAACACCGCCCCCAACGGATGGAAACTCGGCTATCAATGTTATCATACTATAAGAAACAAAACAAAAGTGTTTAAGCTTGGAAATCATTAACGAAAACTGAATTGTGTGATACGATTGATAAACACAAGAAAGTTATTCTTAATGGTGTAACCCTTAGGGACATTAACTTGTCAATAGTTGATTACTATAATTTTCTTCTTCTTTGTGACAGAAACGATTACAACACAAAGAGTATTGTGCAAGCCAGCTACCGTGTATTGGGCAGTGGACAGAGAAAGTATTACTGAACCTTTAAACTAAAATTTGGAAAAAGTTGGGAACTACGGTTAACATCAGTTCTCTGTTTCAGAATGTAACGTCACATTTCACCCGTAACATCCGAGCCTTAGTCTTATTATACGACACCAGAATTAACACCTTCATGTAAAATGACAACGGGTTATCCATATCACGGTTTCGCATTTTTTGGCGGAAATATAAGGTATTTTGTCTAATCCAAGTTAAGGTTCCATACCTGAAGAGATCTGACTGAGCGTTGTAGACGGTGAATTCTAAGATAACAGCCCTTGTACGAGGATCCAACCAATTTGTTCTCTCCAGATAGTCAACCATATCGTATGCCTTTTCGATTGTCGATCCAAATTCAGCCGTGTACCCTCCCCCTCCATACCAAGTGATGTGTCCATATAGGGAACCACCATTAAGTTCATCAGCGGAGGCATACAACCAAGGAAGTGCATAGGCGTTATCGGGTTCTGTGAAAGATGCGTTGATTGGTGTCCAAGATTCTCCGTACAGCGTCTTATCTTCTGTCTTTGACATGTCGTACCCTACGTCACACTGGACGACGTATTCAGACATGATACTGGGGGCCTTGCAGAGTTCTGAGAGAGAGAGAGAGAGAGAGAGAGAGAGAGAGAGAGAGAGAGAGAGAGAGAGAGAGAGAGAGAGAGAGAGAGAGAGAGAGAGAGAGAGAGAGAGAGAGAGAGAGAGAGATATTGAATTTTTGAGACACCATGAAAACTAGATTGTCAGCATCGTTACTGCAGCTACAGTAGGGATGTTATTGCAAATATGTTAACACACACAGATACGCGTCGAAGCAATCATTGCATAATTTACCTGGCATGACTCGCAACTGCCTGAGTCTGGCGGGACCTACTCTATAGCCGACATGGTTTGAGATGTATCGCCTTTGTCTCCAGTGTATTCGTTCACCATTGTACCATTTGTCAGCATAGAGACTCGGAATCACAATTGCCCGGATGTACTGGAAATATGTGGGAAACCCTGTGTCGATCTGGAAATGAGAAGAGATTCAAAAAATAAGAAAACATCTGAGACTGAGACGTTGTAAACATGTAACAGTTAGTATGGTCAGTTGTGAAAATCATGAAAATAGTCAGTTGTAAGTTCTCATAACATGCAAGATTCCATTTGTGATGACTAGAGTTCATCCAGTTGTTACGCTGAGTTCACCAAGATAGTGTATTTTTTGATAGCGTTACTGTCAACTGTGGATGTATGTTAGGCATGTCATGATTGAAATTTAAAATAAAACAATAATTAAGTTTTGGTAGATTAACAGCGACATGACACGCCACAAAAATTACTTAAAATTAATAAATGCGTACCAGCCACAAGCTCTTTACGTCACTTCGTTACAATTAAAGTCAGAACTCGCCTCTGCGACAGATATTCGGACTTTCAAACTTGTACAATACTTGTTTGGTTGACCACTCATTCTGAATCTCATGAAGTAAAGAAAGTTTTCACTTGCTTATTTTTGTGAAAGTTGATTTTCCCCATAGAATTAACACAGAGATGGCAGCCATTTTGATTTAACTACAAATGTTGGTAAATATTGTGTAATTTGTTTGTCTAGTACCATTTTTTGCACTTGACCCGTGATTTTCATTCTTGATTTCGTAAGGACATGGTTTAAAGTTTCCTTGCGAGAAGTTCGAATACAAGTTTCTATAATCTAAGTTTTTTTCTATTTTGAGACGCGAACAGCATTAAAGGCCAAACTTTGGTCAAACATTGATTCATTCTAAATCTAAGTAAGACATTTACATCTTGCAATCAAACTCTTTGATCGGTGAACGGTGAATGACTTACATCTTCCAAAGAAAAGGGATCGTCATCCTGATGTAAAAACAAAAGTGCCATAAAATAATTCAAAAATAAATTAAAATAAATGAATAATTAACGTAAATAAAGTCATTAAGCAATAATAGAAAAAATACGGCTGACATATCGTTATGACGTACAGAAAAGTTTCAAAATTACAGTTTATGATAACGCGTCTGCATGTGTCATTACCTATGTCTACTTCTATTCGTCCCTGGTTTTCTATCGTAATATTCACTCACCTTTCCAATATATGGAGTGTCAAAAAACAGGTTATCCATTTCCATGTATTCGTATCGTGACATCAAGTCACGTGCTCCATATGCAATTAAAAGTAGAATGGTCAGATAGAAGCCATACACAAACATTTCTTTCAATACACCTTTCATTTTCACTTCTTTGAATCTCTTTCGTCGAGCTCGCTCCAACTCTTCAGGACTGATGGGGTTTTCCGTTACTTGTGTGTCATCGACCGTGACAATGCCTGTTAAATTTCAAAGGAAGCTGAAAGTTAGAAAATCTCAATTTGGAGAAAGTTGTGAAATCGTAGGAATTCGTTACAAATATTCCATCAAAATTGTATTTGATATCAATAGGTGCATAACATTTGATTTGTCGTGTTTGAAAATACTTTCCATACAACTTATTGTCAAACTACGGAGTAATAACTTAGGCTGGACGGTAAGACTTGATGTGAAGTAAATTTCAAAATGAAAATTCAAAGTACATGTGAGATTATAAAACATCGGGTACAGCAGATGGACTTCAATGAGTGACATACTGCAGTGAAGTATCTTTGTTATCACGTGACTTTGACTGGGATAAGTGTTTTGATGTTCCATTTCAGGCAGAATTGACCTATGTTTGCTCATAGACAAGTAATCGAAAATCTTCAGTTGCCTGCATCCTATTCACTGTCTGATATTAAATATGATATTTTTCCATACGGTGACGAAAGTTAACGTCAACTCCAGTAAATTTTGCGGCAATTTTGTTCCTCAACATCAAAACCTGCATGGAATTAAGTGATTTTTCTTTTTGAACATGAGTCAGAACAGTTTGAATTAGTGTTTCCTTATAGCTGCGTGTTGTACTCTCACGGAACCTAATCTCGTGTGTAAACTTTTGATGCGACTAAAATGATTGCTGTACTAAAAGTCAAATATGACCCATTATTGTAGGATGTAAGATCTTACCAATTGATTATACTTACCTTCATACGCACTCATATCAGCGCCAAGCCATTCCTCGTCTGGTTTTAACTTATTCTCTTCTACGTCATCCTCTATCTGTTCTGGTTTCTTCCAAATCAACGCCACAAACAGCGCTATTAAAATAACCTGCAGCAGCAAGATAGAGTCATTGCTATAATCGAGTCTTAAAAACTGTATTTGCGAGACAATTTGGATGTTTTCGATGTAGTAGATGTTCATTAACTTAACATGATACAACTGCATCTGTGACTATACATGTGATAGATTTAAGAAAACAGTAGCATTTCTCCATAAATCAATCATGCGATGTGACAGTTGCACAGGTCTGAGAAATTGTGCTATCAGTTATATTATACAGTGAATGAAGTTCCTTTCATACTCTACAATGTAGCTAAAGAGCGTTCACAGAACCATGGCACATCGACACATGAATAGAGCACCTACCTTTGCAGGTTGAATCAACAACAACGATTCGAAGAATGACAGGAAAAATGAGATGAGCCACTGGTTGATTTTTCATTTCCCCATTCCATGCTGTAGAGAATCGTAAAGAAAGCCGAAGTGAAACTGGACAGAAACACCAGCAGCCATGCAACATAGACGAACCCATAGGGTAACATAAACGGAGGTTTCTCTTTCTTTTTCTTCTTGGCGGCGCTCTTCCTACTCTCTGGACTAGAAGGTCTGATTATACGTTCGTTCAAATGTTCTGACGAGGAGTTCCAACTATCATCAAGAGATCGCCCAGTCTTGGACTCGGTGTTAGCCTGTCAAAGTCAAAATCTACCGTAGATCCATAA
Source organism: Ptychodera flava (assembly GCF_041260155.1). Classification (NCBI taxonomy): domain Eukaryota; kingdom Metazoa; phylum Hemichordata; class Enteropneusta; family Ptychoderidae; genus Ptychodera; species Ptychodera flava. The sequence continues at coordinate 4,400,072 of NW_027248281.1, forward strand.
TCACTGTCTTCATCTTGCATGGAGAACGCTCCTTTTGTGGATCTGTTCAAACTTGTTTCGTCATCAATGGTAATCTGAAACGCCGAGAGAGGTCGTCTGGAATTGGATTCCTTGAAAAGTCCCCACTTTTCATTCCCAGCAGATTTAGGACCGTCTTTTCTGTACTTCTTAGCAGCTTGGTTGTTATCATAAACACCATCGAACTGAGTAGCCTTGTTGTGTTTGACACTGTTTCTTGGAGTTTCTGGTGATACTTCCAGGACAGGCTTGGCTCTGCTTTTCCTGAATATTTGTACCAGTAACAAGCTCGGTGGAAACACGACAAGACTACTGACCACAGATACGTACAACTCCTTCAATGAAAACTCCAAAGGACCTGTCAATGTCAATAATACAAATCATTCAAATCAAATGAATTCTATATGTGTCTGCATTTCTAAAGAGGAGAATATTTTGTCACGGTTACTGTAACCGTGGTTTTGTGTATTTTCTGGTATGTTCTTAGGCGACATTCATTTCTGTCAGGCTAGGGATTAAGGCCCACATCCCGCCATGCTTCGTATATTGTTTTTAAAAGTTTTTGTAATATTTTTTACGGTTTAAGGTTCCGTTGTGGAATTAGGGGCATGCTTTAAGTGTCAGACAGAAATCTGATTTCTTTGTCTGACAGAAAGCTGATCTCTTTGTCTGACAAACAATGTTAACATATATACATATAAGGTTTCGCTTCAGATAAGTGAACACTCATCCACTTCAGTGCTACTCCAGAAATTTGTTGACAACAATACTCGTGGTACTGCGAATAGTAACACGTATGCAAAAGACACAATTTTCTCTAGACTGACTCATCGTCAGTTGAAGGTATAAGATTTTAATGTTCTGTCTAAAAATACAGTTTTTTGTTCTACTCCAGAAACCATTTCGAAATGACTTGTTTTCAACTGCGTGTAATGTACAATATTATATACACCAGTGTGGTGATGGCAAAGATGCCGCGATCTGATTGGTCGAGACGTGAAAATAACACAGATATATTCGCAGTGTAGTACACTCAGAACACGAGAGAGCTGTCATTTACATCTATATGTAAATCCCCTTTTATCTGTTCACGTCAGAATGTCAATATACTGTTATAATATTACAGCAATAACATCTCAGCAACAATTGCAACATTCGAGTTAGATCAATTCACTCCATTCATGCACTAGCTGTCGTCCGTGCACGTTATGTTGTGAACTGGTCAAAACCTCATTGTATATCCGTTGCCTGGATCCTTTATTGCTGAACTATTGTTGACAACAATATTTTGGCCTGGATAGAATTTCATTTTTGACAATACCATTGCATACTTTACAGGATATGTTTTGTTTTGCAAGGCTTTTGGTTTGTATTTCAATAAACTGCAGGAAGAAGATGACAACATCTTTGTTTTCCAGAACAAAATGATGGTGACAGAATTATTAAAAGTTTTGAGTTATTGTTCTTTCAATTTTATAGGAATGACGGTTGTAGCCTTACCAAGGCTAAATAATTTATCACTTTGGTTGGTTTTCTCATCATCTGTACGGAAGAACATACAGCTGGCAATCATTGTGAGATACAGCAGTGAAAGACAGCAGGACAATCGTTGAACACGGGTGAAGTTACTTCGGTTTGGTCGAGACATTACAGAAAACCAAAGATGTCCGTCTGTGAACTCTTTCCTCGTCGTAAACGAGAAGAGTTGACTGAACCGAACCATGTCTTCGTCTGTCGCAGCAGGTAGGAATCGTTCAACTCGTCCGTCGCCTTTCTCCACAGCAAGCCATTTATCACACAAAAATGTATACCTGAAATATAGTTGATAAACGTTTAGAAATAAACAGTCACCAGAAGTAATACTGAATTGTATGTATGGTTAATTGCCCTGTAAACATTAAACACACTGAAATCTAAAAAGGGAAACTCGAGTTGACAAATAATATTATAAAATCATTCAGCCGCCGACCAAGCCAACAATTCCCGATCAATAATCAAGAGATCGATCGATCAATCAATCAATCAAAGAATATATCTATCAATAAACGGATCACTCGATTATATACAAATCAAACTATTTATTAGTATTGACATTTTTCTATCAGACAATAGGAAATGTTTCCATTTATAAATATTGATAACATTGATGATATATCCACATAACATACATATTTTCGAATGTGTAACGTTTAGTTAGGCAAAAATATAACGCCGCAAAGGTATTCATATAATGATTTTTTAATATCAACTGTTTATTCTACTTTCATAGGATCAATTATTTTCGTCTCCATCACAAGCACTCGTAGAGACTTCGAAATTTATTAAACATTCACAGGTAGGAAAAGTTTGCCAAGTTTACATTTGAAAATTGAATCATTGGATTTTATTAAGGGTGTTTACAAACTCGAATATTAAGACAAGAGTCTTCATGAAATGCACACGGAAGCCAAAATCATGACAAGTGACCCCGGACTATATACTACAAGTATTAATTTCCTTTTATAATATCAATCTAGTGTTATCCAATGAAGACAATACCCGGATTCAGTCTAAAACGTCTCTCCGGAATTCAGTCTGGAATTTCTATTTACTGGCTCATTAAACACAGCTGTTTATTCCAGTGTACTAATTTGTTGCGTCGTTTATTCATTGTTCCCTCCAGCTTCAGCGTTTCTCTGACATTTACGACTTTTGTATTTAAGTAATCAATCTATCTAATGTTGGTGTTCTGGTGGAACGATCATTAACCTTTCATGAACTGTACATGTGTTCTTGCGCCGTCTCTGTATCTTTCAGAAAGATTGTCTGTAGATACATGATGCACATCAAATGATTTTAGAGACATGTCGTCTCTTAATGCCAGTAACTGTCTCTCAACTTTCATCAGCCAACATAGAAACCAGACATACTGTGACTATTAATATATTCTATATTATACATACATAAAATATTCTTTTAAATTTCTGTCCGACACAATGCTCTCCCAAAGAATAAAGGTATTTTGAAGATACTGACACAGCAAATATAGAAATAACTACTTTACGCTATTTGAAGCGGAATTTCTTCGGTTAGGGTATTTATCTATGGTCATTGGTCAACATACCTGTCTGTAGTCTGGATATCAACAACTTCAACTCGACTTAAAAACCATGATGCATTTTTCCCATGTCCAGAGTTATCATGCCAAATGCGTAGAGATCTGAGCCGACCTAGGGGACCCTGACACGCTAAGATGAACTTGCTGATGCTCCCCTTTTCAAAGAGCTGTAAGAATGACACACATACTCGGGGTTGATTTTTGAGATTGCACGTGACTCTGATAACCTCAGCTGGGAAGGAAGTGCTACCAAGATTATCAGTGAATAGAATAATGCGGTTGTCATGGTAATCTATGAAGCTATAAAATATATGTCATGTTAAGTACACTTAATCACATATGACAAAGGTCATTATTAATGTGCATGAAATATTTTCCTGTACTTGTTACTAAAATATCATCAGCAAATTATCAAATACTTTAAATATAATTCTATATGGTGAACATTATGACATCGAAGTTATCAAATTTCATAAAAAATTCCCTGCAACATAATTATATGCACATGTATATACATACAGAACATGTCCACTTTCCTTTGCAGACAAAAACGGCAAACAAATATATGCGATTATTACTGCCATTCTAAATAAGTTACAGTTCTTGATTTGCTTTCTGTTAGCTTTTCTCGTCAAAATGCGAATTCATATTCTCCACAAGGTAACCTGACATATTCGACTCACCATTTCTCTGCATCTCTCTGCATCTTCAAGATTTCTGACTCCAGAGTTCATGATGCTGCCGAATAAAGTACACGATATCTTCGACCTAGTGCCAGAACCTATCTTAGTACCCGTGTATACGTTGACTTGATAATAATAGTGGTGATCAGGGTCATTGTCGGCGAGTGGAAGAACTCCCCACTGTACAAATCAAATACATAACAGTAAGCGTCATTCAGAGGATGGCAGTGAAACTGGTAATATCGTGTAAGTCGTACGTTGGCTTAAAAATTGTGTAACTCTGTATCTTCATTGAACTCTTATTTTGTACAATTACTCGTCAAATTCGAGAGATTAAAATATTTAGAAATGATAAAGGCTCACAGCATGAACTTTGGTACATGTATATTTCGAATTTATTTGCAATTCTTTGTTAGGATTTATGTGACAAAATAAGAAGAGTTTGTCGACTGTGACTTCAATTTTTACGTTGAACACATCTATAGAGAAAGAGCCGATGAGGTGTCCAAGGTATACTTTTGACATTTGTTTTTGTGTTGTAGTCGTTTTTTCTTTCTGGTGAAATAAATTTGATGATTGATTGAAGGAAATAACTGTTTCATGTGCGTTCATATACTGAATAAGATCTCATCGAAAATCGTGTCTACATTTTAATATGACAACCTAATGTAATTCTTTATTGTTTTCGATTGTTTGCTCACTCTTTACAAATCGGAATGTAGAAGATAACAATACACGATGTTAACGTTTTGTGTGCTATGCTCACCTTAACCAAATCTTTCTTGTCCGCTCTTCTGCAGAAGTATACTCCGACCAAGTATAGACCGAAGATGACAAATATCGTCGAAAATACAGAAGCGTTCTCACCGAGGTTGGCGAATTTCTGGAACACAGTACCGAAGTCGATGCTGTTTGGTGGTACGAAGAAATCTGTTGCGAACGAGGTGAGATGGTTGCACCCACATACGGTAGTTGTAGTGCTTGACCACTCCAATGGCTGATAAATGAAATTCAAGTCTGCAAACGTCATTATGTTATAGACGCAATAATTATTGTTTGCAAAAAACTTCTAGATCCTATAAACTTGGCTTAAAGACAGGCATTTATGGTAAGTAAAGCTATAGTGTTCCCAAATGAGCGACTAAAGCGTTCATAAATGTCAAATTGTTAGGCCTACAATTTATTCGCCATGAATACATACAGCGCGTCAATCGCACACTTTAATCCGCACTGATTTTTTCCTATTCATCGATCAGTTAGTTGTCGATAACTAGCTATGACGTATTTGAAGCTATACAAACGATTCATCCATGCACACTACATGCATACTTTCTAACCTGACAGCCTTCTTTGCTCCATTTGTCCACTTTATCATCCCAGTATTTACAGCTGACTGTCGTAATTTGCAAGGAAAAGTCAGGTAAAGTTATATTTCGCCGTTCTTCTGTGAAAATAAGATAGGATTGTGTTTGTCAATTCTACCAGCTCTCTTTTACTCCCTGGAATTCAGAAAGCAACCTGACCTTACGCAATTTTGAGAGTTCTGTTATCTTTAATCGTTTTAAATTTAAAACAAGTCCACCGTGTCTAACGACATGTACAGTCTTGAAAATGGAATGACCAATGTTTCAAGTTCTTGAATTGGAAGTTATTTGAATTGGAAGATATTTGAATTGGAAGATATTTGGGAAATAAGTTCAATGACTGCTTAGGGTATGACTAACAAAATCTTGACAATTTGAAAACGTTAAAGAGCCATTACAATTTTCACCCGTGACAAGATGACTTTATGCCGGTAGGCCCAGAGTACATTGTGAAAAAGGGAATATATCCGACAGGACCATTCACCTTTAGCGAGGAAGAATATCAATTTTACAACTGTGCTTTGGCGAGGAAGAATATCAATTTTACAACTGGTTCAGTATTGGCGGAAAAAGCGCAGAACTGTGAGGATCGTTAGCATACGGATATTTTCAAAGAGGGGAAATACAGTTTATCCCATTTTATATGATGTCTGTAGTTATTGGAAAATATATCTTACCTTGTGTCGTTGGCGGTTCATCTGTGATATCACTTTCATTTCCGGTGACTGTAGAATTCCAACATGGTAGTCTCCGCTTTGATTGATCATGGATGCTGGAATGAACACGGTATAGTTCCACTGTTCTCTCAACGATTCATCGCCGACATCGTCTGGAATTTCGCCGAAATCATCTCTCGGCAGTTGCTGAGACATATTGAATTCTTGTCTGGTTGGACTGTACATGTATCGAAGATAGACTGTGTAGTTCAATGCCCCTGTTCTGTTTTGATTTTCTATTGGTCTCACTGTGATTCTGATGGCCGTGTTGTTTTCAGAATCTGAATGTGTATACAACGATAATATTGAGTCGATTTTACCAGAAATTATTGTATAATAATACTGCTCCAAAGATATCCAACTTTTAGAGATTTAATCATCTATGTTTGGTAAGAACTCAGTTGTAGCGTAGTTAAAATAAGACAAATAACCTAGCCAATGATTTTATGAATTTGCCATCAATTCAAAGGCTGATTTCTTCTTATCATTGGGACTGTGTAAAATGATAAAATGCTGACGATGTGAAATCGCCCTCTTTCCGCCACACAGAACACGATAGAGCTTAAATATACAAGCCAACGTTTTATCTAAGAATTTATAACAAATATCTTCTCAATAAAGGCCAGTAATGAACGAAATAATTGGACGTATATCAAGCTGAACAATGTAGTTCAAATATTTCTAGCTGATAGGCATGTTGATGATATTGAAAGATATTGTAGATCTGTTAGCGCTGTCACCAAACAGTCATGTGGTTGGTGTTTTTACATGGGCTTACTTTGAGTTTTCTGTAGTACATATCCATGTCTACTGTCAACACCGGGTTACTGTTTCCGGTTCTGGAACAGCTGGGTTGTCTATTTCAATCAATATGTCCTCTTCAAGGTCATGGACCGGTATTGCTGAACCGTCAGCGTCGTTCAATTCTAAGGACACTACTTTGGAGTCCAGCTGATTTGACGTGTCATATGTGAAGGGGTTCTTTGATGTTGAAGTCATCTGAAATGAGATTTAGAAATAAAAACAATAAAAATAGGGAACTTGTTTAAATCTAGAGCGTCACGGAAAATATCTCGATAGGTGCTCAATCTGTACGCAATATCAAGGATGTCTTTGAAATTCTGCTGTCATATTGCTAAAGTTCAAAGTTCGAAATGGCTCCATACTAATAGTTACTCGCTCAAGTAAATCACCTCAGTGTCTTCTAACGAAGGAATTCAGTATAGAATACGTACTCTTCCGAATATGCAGTTTGTAGTCTTCACAGTTTTGAGATATAGCCATAATAATGCTTCAAATAGATATCTTGCATCTGCTGATCTGCCATATATTTATGTTAACATTTAATCTCATTGAAATATTTCGATTGGTTGTGCTGTTCCTGAATTTTAAACAATATACAGTAATTTGAAAGGAACATCTTGATCGTCTCACCACAATGCTAACACTGTCTTCATCTTCATCATCGCTAGATGACGTGTCTCTTCGTCGACGTTTGCTCAGCATGGTGGATGACGATGGTAACTTAAACGATCCTCCACCGCCGCTTAATTTCTTGCCCCCTAGATTTGATGGTCTGTCCCGTTGCAGAGACATAGTCAGTGACGTTGTTTTTACTTCGATTGGTTTACTACCAGCAGGCTTGCCTTTCAGAAGGGCATCAGCAGCGGACTTCACTGCTCCAACAACACTTTCTGCGACCAACTTATTCTGACGTATTATACAAACCAAGAAGTTCGTCAAATTAGGCTCATCTCGAAGACCTTATTTGGAAATTAGCTATTCCTTTACCGATAATTGCGTAATTTGTGTTCTTGGAATCCGCATTTATTATGAATACATGAAACGAATATACTAATTTTCAATCATTTTCGATACCTACGAAATTTCATTTTGTTGCCAGAACCAATATTTGAATTTTCCATCACGTTTAACACTGATTTCGCATCCAAGTTCTTCTCTCTCTCTCTCTCTCTCTCTCTCTCTCTCTCTCTCTCTCTCTCTCTCTCTCTCTCTCTCTCTCTCTCTCTCTCTCTCTCTCTCTCTCTCTCAGAAACACACTGAAAAAAAAAATTATATTTTCGAGTAAACGACGCCACTGATAGGCTTTTTCCTTTGTGAAAATCAAGCGAAGAAGGCATCATTTAAGGTGGTTACCTTTTCGCGTTCAACTTCGAGTTCTTCGGGAGATGGTTCCGTTTCAAGGTAGTCGAAATCAGATGACATTGGGTTGACTTTGAGAGCTTCCATTGTCTCGGCTGAGGTAGACGATGACGTCAGTACATTGCCTGCCCCAGATGTGATGTCTGTCGAAAAGGGAAAATGTATGTACATATATATTAACGTGTCATTGGGGTTTTCTTGTCACAATATCAATTTCACTGAAGTAATCAAATAAGAATTAATGGCCATCCGACATGACAACATAAATATAGACGTGACAGTAGGCATGAAATCACAAATACATCTTTATGCCTTACATGTAACGAAATTGTTGTAAATCTCACCTAAGTGATAACGCCTTAACATGTATCGATCGTCAGTAGAAGTATCATATGCATTATTCTTTGAAAACAGGATGCAAAGGTTTAAGAGGCAAGTCTGTTATCAGCTATCTGAACACACTAAATGACCGAGACTTTCAAAGGAGAACAAATAAAAATCAGACAAACAGATAATGTCAACAAGCTGTAGCAATGGTCAGGGATTTACCTGTAGCTGTGCCAACCTTCTCCTGTTCTCGCATTCCATCAAAAGAAGAAAACGTACTGGACACAGACTTTAGGGCTGTGGCCGCTTTTGCCTGTCCAAAGTTCAACACAAATTCGAAATGTTTATTGTATACTATTGGCCAGACAAGGCATGTATCTATTTGGACGGAGCAGTTGATGTAAATGACAGGCATAAAATGTAATTGTATAAAGGAAGATACATATGAATACGGTACAGTATTGACTTCGATTCAGATTCAGTGCTGCTGTACAAAATAACAGACTTCGTTTCGAATACTTAATCAAATTCGTACACGACTTAGGGTAAAACGATGCCTTCAAGTAGAATAAGTCCCATTAGTACTTCTGACTTCTGGTCAAAACTTTGCCAACATTAAAATCAACAGATTGAAAGTTAATGGAAAGTAGATAAAAATACGATAAGTATTGTCGAATTTTGAAGGACAAACAACTGCAGGTAATGAATGATATTGAAGTCTTCCAATTAAAGAGCAGGTGTATAATAATTGCATAATTAATGTAAGTAATGTATATACAATGTACTAATAGCATGTGCGACAACGCACTGCACCATAGAAAATAACGTTTTCGTCAGAACAAGTATGACAGTTTTGTGAAGGAAAATCTGCAGTGCAGAAGGAAAAGAGGAAACATCTACGAGTAAATTACAGCATATGGCGTATGCTGTGTTGGATGTTCATTGGGAAGGCACTACAGTACCTGTGTGCCGCCTTTGATTTCACTGGGCTCGGCCGTCACCGAGTCGAGGGCCTTTGCTGCCTGCCCGACGCTATCAGTGGTTGAAACTCCGGTTGACATCTTCTCCAAACCGTCTATCATTGCAGAGCGTACCTGCATAGGATGATGAAAGCTGGGTTAAAATCAATACAACGCAATAAGAGCACATGGGTGAATTTGATTGAACGTCACAAATAACATCACCTCTTGTCAAACTCAGTGTTTTTATTAAAGGTAGAATGCACTATTTCGACACAAAAATCTTCAAAATATTTTGCCGGTCTGTCCCTTTTGTTGACTCATTCGTTTTAACAGCCTGTTTTTTTTAAAAAATCGAAAAATTTCATTTCCAACATACATTTTTTCTTCTTTAATATAGCGATAGCGGTCCTTTTTATTTCCAAATATCGATACAGTTTAGTTCAGTTCTTCTCTTATTTTTTCTTCTTTATTATGAAAGGAAATAGTTTTAATCAAGCAAAAGTGTTAAACTTTTAATGTCGAGACGCGTACCAAGTAACTGAAATACCCCTGGATTTTGTTTAAAATCTTTATAAGGAGAATTACCTTTGATCTTGCCTCTTTTGCTTCTTTATCATCTTCTTCCTAAAGACGAAAGACAGTTTAATGACGTCAGTAAAATGAATCGGGCTTCTTCTTGCATGTCTACATTTTTGTATCTCTGTTTTCGACAACAACGTCATAGGGCTCTTATGTGTCAGAATAGTCACGACACACGGAAATAAAAAGGAAGACGAATTCATGTTTATATCTCTGATGCAAAAGAAGTTATCGCTTAAAAGACAAAAGGTTCAATGAAACACGTAGTGGAATGTTGAATTGTCGAAAGTAACGCTGTTAGAAGAGATAACCAAAACGAAAATATTCATAGGTTTGGTAAATGACAACTTGCAAATTTGTGCTTCATTGAAAATGGAGGGCCTTAGAAGAAGGTTTTCTACTCACTTCAGTTGATCCAGAGTTAAGAACTGATGCTACAGCACAGATGAGGGTCGTTGCCTCTCCGACGTCGCCGCTGCTGACAAGACTATCTAGAATATTGTCTTTGCCCGTTGTTAGGTTAGCAGCACGGGCGGCCAAGTTTGGCGACGGCATGACCTGACAATGAAACGATGACATTTCTTTTCAGGAGAAATTGGCCTTAAAGATTTCATGTGGAAATTGAATTAGAAGAAGTTCTAGAAGTACGTTTGACTACTCTGGGTGATTTTCTGAATCGGTGAGCGTGAATCCACTTCCGTCTACATATGTCTGTCCGCTCACCTGGCTGCATGTATCTGTCTATCTATCTGTCTGTCTGTCTCATGCACACATATATCTGTCTACAGCAAACTGCTTGGCTTTCTTCACAGTGTGTCAATAAAAACGCTCAAAATGAAACGGAGGGAAATTCTTCAAAGCAATATTTCGTTCTACTTACTTGGACAAAGAAATTCTGCTCTATGTATTCACCATACTTATCACTGACTCTGGCAATGACAGTAAGGTTACCAAGTCCAAATAAATTGCCACCGGTTTGCGTTCTATTCCCATTTTGTATGAGAGTTCGAGTTGGCGAGCCTTGTGACATGGTGAAGAAACTATATGTCAGTTCTGTTGAAGCATAGACATCGTCATCTGGCCTATCAGCTAAGTCCCCCTCGTCGTACCAACTGCTGCAGCTGATCACAAATTTTGTATCAAGTGCGTAACCTGTAAGTGTTAACAGCACAATTGCCATCATTATGAGACCGCTAAAACGGACCAACTTGATGCTGTCAGAAAATTTAACATGTTAACTTGTTGACTTCATTCCAACGTAGTAGTTAAAACGTAGTCACTGCATGGGTATGCATTAAGTGTCGGGACAATGGTGTATCATTCGTACTAGGACCAAGCATAGGGTTTGACGTTTGTTGCAAAGGAGTCAAAAGTAAACATCATTTTCACATACCTGTCTTTGGAGACAATATACAATTTCCTCCATAGGGTGGCAGGTTTGTGGTGAAAGCAAATTCACCAGTCGACCAAACTAAATCACCCTCATCATCAGAGTAAACTACAACCACTTTGAGATAATATTGAAGTCCATAGTTCAATTTAAAGGCATTGATCGAAATACTCTGAGATTTCAGCCCTGCAATACAAAAACAATTTTTTTACATTATATATTTTGCCACTCGTTATTCCATATGAAGTAATCATCTATTTAATCAGAAATTTCATCATTTCATCCTGGGATAGCATTTCTCTCAAAAGTATTACTTTTTAAAGTTACTAAAACAAGATTTCAACCGTTAAAAATATCACTGGTAAAAAATCACAGGGTAAGTTTTTGTTGAGTAAGGTAGTGCGCTAATGTCAAGAGGAAATACGTTTTGAGACCATTTGCATTTCACTTCAGTATTAAAACTCTACTTTTTGTCGATGTGTCTACATATAATAGCTAAGAATTCTGTGCGAGGATCGTGAGATGAGATTCGTTTCACGGCATCACCAGTGTGTACCACAAACATTTATTCTGTAAAGCCGCCATGTAGTTTAGTTTTTCATCGTGAAATGAGATAATACTTTATATAAGTGGATTTGCTGCATAGATTTTACAACATCCGAACGAATGAGAGGAAATTTACCTGTGCTGGTAGCATCATCACTCGTGTCGACGTCAATCATTTTTGACTTTGTGGATTGTAGTTGTGGAGTGACCATGTGTAGTTTTTCGAGACGCCGCTTGGACAATCTGAGCAGTAAGCTTTGACTAGAATAATGTCAGAAGGGTTCACTTTGACGTGATCTTCTCCTCGTCCACAGTTTACAGTGCATCTGAAATGACAACGTTGATCATTACGGTATCACACTGGTATCATTGAAGGTTTTAAAAACGAAACAGTAATGTTTGCTCGGTCGAAATTTAGATCAGGATGTACGCAGCAAAATATGGACTGAGATGTTTGGACGATGTCTGACAAAATTGTGATACTGATGAAAAACCCAACCATTGCATACGTAACCTTGGTGATGATGAAGACAGTGGCGACAAGATGGCGTCAGTGATGATGATGATAATGACGATGACCACAACCAATACGATATTACGATGTTTACTGATTCTATGCCGCTGCTATTCATGCATTCTATCGGTTGTAAGTTGATCATGGAATGCCAGTCCATTCTCAAGAAGATGTCAAATTATTATTAAGAGGCGGTATATTTTGTTTGTGATGTAAAAACAACAAATATGTAGTTGACTTAAAGTTCATCGTGACTGATCTTCCTCGCAGCATTACAGCTGCAGCATTACAGCTAAATTGACATAGCACCAACTTTGTAGCCGGTAAATTGGTGACAATTATGTACTTATGAGAACAATAGGAGATTGAACCACAGGATAAAATTGTCACTGGTTTAAATTTGCCAAGTTCAATACCAATGTGAACCTTCGTGGGCATTATAGAAAGCTTGTGGCATTTATCGATAAAAGCACGCGTCGTCTACATTAGGAGAGAGAAATGATCATGAGCACTGAATGTAGTTTAGCTTTGAAATTATCATTACATTATTGTTGAAACTGGCTATAATTTTGTAGACAAACACAATATTAAAATGAGCCATCGGGTTGTTGAGGCAATACCCCGTTTATCTTGGCTAACAAGAAATGATAAATAGATAGCTGGTGATGATGATGATGATGATGATGATGATGATGATGATGATGATGATGACGATGATGATGATGATTACGATGATGATGATGATACTGTTTTAATTTTTTTCGGAATAGAACGTGCTCATTATGAGAATTGTAATTGCATCGTATGCAATAATGTTGTATGTGTATCATAATTGTACATCGTATTATAGCCGGTACATGAAAAACTATATATGGTAAAATTACGTGATCTGTTATGTTCTGTTCCGTTTTGTTGTTAAATGCTATATTTACAAGTATCAGACTACTTACGTCACATTGACTGTCTCCGGCATCTTAATGGTCACTGAGTTAGTAACAGTTGGCGTGGTACTTTGGAAGCCTGTGGTGGTAGAAATTGCTGTACTAGTCAGTAACATTGTAGTGGACAAAAACTCAGTAGTGGATTGTTCAAGCGTGGTGATTAGGGGTTCTTCGGTGGTCATTCGATTGTCCGTGGTGGTGGGCTCGGAAGACGTGACAAGATTAAAAGTGGATTGCTCAGCGGTGGTAGATTGCTCTATTGTGGTTGCTGGTTCTGTGGTGGTTTTGTCAATATAGGTGGTTTGTTCGACTGTGGAGGGTTCAGCAGTGGTGGGTGGGTCCGTGGTAGGTTCTGTACTGGTAATCTGCACAGTGGTAGCTGGCTCCGATGTAGTATCAACGTCTGTGGTTGTTTCAGCACCTGTTGTTGCAGAAGGTGTAGGCGTATTAGAAGTTGTGCTCGGCTCTTCCGAGGTAAGTGAGTGAATTGTTGTGGCTTCTGCCTGAGTGGTATGGGATAGAGACCTAGAAGTGCTTTGTGTATCTGTGGTTGTCAAATCCCCGGATGTTATCACATGAGTCGTTGATAACTCGAGAGTTGTTGATGCAACTGGTGAAGAGGTTGCAGGGTGCGTGGTCGGGAATTCAGAGGTGGTGGGTTCTTCAGAAGGTAGGCTTTCCGTGACCATTCCTGTCAAGACAGATGACGATGATGCGTCAGTTGCTGATGATGATTTCTCAAAATTGAAGGGTGATGTGGGTGTGTTGGTAGATGATAGGATCGCTGGGGCTGAAGTAATGAAGTGCATTGAAGTTTCATGTGTAGACTCGACTGGAGAACTATAGACGACAACAAGCGTCCTCTGCTTTGGAGCTGTCCGAAAAACTTAACACATCTACGTCTATTAAATCACCTGTCACATCTTCAGTTGTTGGAAGTAATTGGCCACTATTACCTGTAGACATCTTTGATGTGCCCCTTACATTGTCGTTGAGCCTTCCCCGAGTGCGGTCTTAGTGTTCCAAGGGGTTGATGAGGTTTCGCCAGGAGTTGTAGAGGTGATACCTGAGGTTGTAGAGGTGTTTTCCGGGATTGTTGAGGTGCCCATAGGAAATGAAGAGGTGTCCATAGGAGTTGATGGTGAATTGCTAGGGGTCGGTGTGGTCCCTAATAGGGTGGATGTGATCTCCATAAGGGTGGGTGTGGTCTCCATAAGGGTGGGTGTGGTCTCCAGTAGGGTTGATCTTTCTGTTAAACGTCCATACCGAAACAATCGTTTCCATAATAGCAACTTAGTACAACTTTAAAGTTGTGGCGATCGGTGTAAAATTCAGTTTTTGCTTACGGAGAATTGTGCCAAGCTGTCAGTCACCTTTTGATCCAGCTTTTGTAGCTAAGATTAGTTCATGTTGCCACTCAGGCCTACTGCTGTAGTTGATTTTAGAGTCATTCTTTTAATGCAAGCAACATGCCAGGTGCTGTTTTGTGGATTAGAAAAGTTACTGGCGGAGCACTATTTTGTTACTGTTTACTTTGAATAGTGCATCGATCGTTCTGAATATAGACTAGCCCACGTGTCGCTTGGCATTTGTCTATGCTCTTGCTCGGCCACAGCTGCTCTCTTGTGGCTTTCGCCAACGATCAACGCAAAGTGTATTCTTTCAGTTTACACTGTTATGATATTAAAAACCCACAGAATTTGTACAAGTCTACGATGAATACACACACACAAATGTTTTGTTTTTAATTCGAGTGTGATGGGGCTTCACTGTGATCAAGCTTTACATGTTAATGTGCATCTGTATTAGTAATGTTGTATTTATTGTATGCGTCATCAAAGGTTTCCATCATTGCATCCAGCAATGTTATTGTTTCTGATCATGCCACTCCATGCCGACAATTGTAGAATCTCACCTGTTGTAACATCACTTTCAGTAGTTGATAATATAGGTGTTGTGTTTATTGTGGTAGTGTCCTCCGTGGTTGTGAACGAAGTCGTTGTTCTCTCGGCTGTTGTTGGCGAGTTTGTTGTAATTTTTTCTGTCAACAGAGACATCAGGGTATTTTCTTTGAGCGATTGTTGTTCTTTGCGAAGTGTAGTACTCACCCCATGCTGAGTGCTGTCATGCAAATCAGTGATATCTGTGCTTGAGTGCTCCTTCAACACTGGTGCTGATGTAGACGTGATAACATCATCACTTGCAACTTGCAGTGCTTGAAAATAGGAAGTGATATCTGTGCTAACACTCGGTGCAAAGAAAGAAGAAGAAGAGGAGGAGGAAAGTCGTTTTGGTGAATGTTGTTGTGTTTTCGATATTACCCAACTACTTGTGCTGTCTGGAAGTACATCCTTCTGTTCCTCTGTTATCATACTTGTAGCCTTGATATGTTTCTGATTCATCAATAAATCCTTAATTGATACACTGGAGACAGCTGCTGAGTGGCTCTTGGATTCGTCTTTGATGT
Organism: Ptychodera flava; assembly: GCF_041260155.1. Classification (NCBI taxonomy): domain Eukaryota; kingdom Metazoa; phylum Hemichordata; class Enteropneusta; family Ptychoderidae; genus Ptychodera; species Ptychodera flava. The sequence goes on from NW_027248281.1 coordinate 4,415,839, forward strand.
ACTCAGGGTTTTTACTCGTAGGCTGGACAGTCGTCGTCGATAACAATCTATGTACTCCAGATCTGCTTCGTGTCTCATTTGCATTCACGTGTGCTTCCACAGTAATGGCAGTAACATTCCGTGAAGCAATTTTTCCCGATTATTATCTACGGATGATAAAGATGCTACGCCATGTTCAATGTCGATCTGGCTTTCTGTGATTGGCTGGCTTTCTCGAGATGTATTTCTTTGTTGAAAAAGTGTTGACAACGGATTTTGCGTGATAGAGGTTTCAGAACTTAGAGCTCTCGTCATGTTGACTAAATGTGTGTCCGTTCTCATTACCTTTTTCTCGATATTGAAGTTATCATTGAAATGTCTTATATCTGTTGCTATTACCCTTTCTTGATACAACGAAGTTCCCTCGAAGGCCTGAGAAATATTGCTATCGACATTTGTATTATTAATCTGGAGAGAAATGTTTGAATTGTGATGTCTTGGTCGCTGGCTCATCGATGAAATTTTCTCCAAATTGTTCTTAGTATGATTGTCCGAAGGCCATTTCACTGGTTGTTTGGTCAAGATGGTTGCAGATGTTGTTGGCTGTGTTAGTGATGGTCTTTGGGATAAAATACTCAGTGCACTTCTATCTACCAAGCTCGTAGCAGGAGCCGTTTGTGTTGGTTTTCTTGTCGTGTGCACAAATGTTGGAATGACGGTGGCATGTTTCCTATCAACTCCATACGATTCTCCCCATATGGTTTGGTTTGCTGCTGGTGATGTATTGTAATTTTGTGCTGTTTGTTCGACCATGGCGTCATTTATTATGTTTTGCTTTTGAATAGCATCCATGGGAGTTTGTTTGTTTGTGCTTTCACTTTCAGTAGAAAGATTATCAGTGGTCACCTTGCTGCTTATATCTTCCATACTTGCGAACGTCGACAAGTGTGGCCTATTGGCTGTTGTGTTTTCTCTCGTTAAATATGTTGAGTGCTGTCTGGTTTTACTAGAAGGAGACAGCTCTGTTAAAGGTTGATCTAGGGTAGTTATCTTGGCTGTGGTATAAGCTACTGTAGTGGATGGGAGCGTTGTGGAGTCATCATAACTTTGTTGTGTGAGACGTTTGTTGGAGGAGTCACTTGTCATTTGTTCTCCCAGTGAAGACATTTCCGACTTTGTTGTCATCGTATTAGACTTTATGATGGCATAAGTCGCCTGTTTTTGCCGATTGACGGGCAGCGATGTTCACTGAGGCGTCAAATGTACTGACATCTTCTGAAGCGCGTGCTTCATTTGTTCCTATCGAAGACAGTTCAGAGATGGACTTTGCTGCAACTTTGTCTTCCGTCACTCTATTGGCTGTTGATGGGTGCATGTATGTAGTTATTGTAGCTTTGTCTTCGCGAAATCCTGTTTTAGACGATAATATTGATGCCATATCTGTTGTTGACCACTTGATGTGGCGCGCTGATGTAGCATCGTGTGACGCCGCCATTGTTGATGAAACTTGTGAAGTCTTTATTGTTAAATCTTTCGAGCCATCTTTTGTAGACGTTACTTCCGAAGATGTTTCTGAAGGAAACCCTACCTTGTCTTGCTTTGCATCAATTGCGTCTAATCCTGTTATCTCTGAAACTGTAGAGGCCGATGCTGTGTCTTCCAGTGTAGTTTCTACATCTATGGCGATCTTTCTAGTCTTTTGACTCACGAACTGTCCAGTGGAGAATTTCTCTGAGAGAAGACTTACACCAGGCTTCCCTGCCAATCCTTCTGAAGTTGTGAAATCTGTAGAACTGAGTCCCGTTCTAGATCGCAGTGTTGTTACAGTCTCAGCCTCTAACGATGTCGTGGGCGGACTTACCATAGACTGATCTATATTTTTCGCTTTTGAAATTTGCTTGTCGTTCGTTGATGTTAGTCCATCAGTTGAATGGATTACATAAACTTCTGTTTGTGTATCGTCCATGAAGGCAGATTGTTTTGTCGTGGAAACTGCTTCTCCACCAGACGAATCAAATTCCACTATTCTGTTCGTAATAGAAGGCTTCTCAGGCGTCCTCTGAGTTATCATAATTTCTTGTCCAACATCAGATCCATGTCTTTCATTTGCAAAACTTGACAGCGTGGTGTGTGATGATGTTGGTGATCCAGAGTTTTGTGAGTTGGTATTCTGTTGATGTTGATCATTGGAAGTTTGTTGGAAAGTCATAGACGGTACCTGAGTGTTATGTGTTGGGGATTGAAGAGACAATCGCTGCAAACTTTCTGCAGCCATCATGTTTTTTACCATGACATTGAGGTTTGCATTCGGGGTGAAGCTAAATCGGGAGGAGGAAGGCTCGGAGGTGACTTTGGAAGTTGACTGGTGCAAAGTGTCACTCGGTTTGGCAGTAGCGTAGGATGACGTCACAGGTAATATTGTTGTAGCAGGAATAGCTGTGGTTGGTATTGACCGTGTGGTGGTATGCACGGTCGTTGGCGATGCCGTAACTGAAATAGGAAAACGGAATGACTATGATGAATAAGAGACTGACCGTTACAGCATCTTGTCTCATGCCGTTTGTGTTTCAGTCACGGCAGCGCCATGATTATCACGAATCCCAAGATTTTTTTTTCGCTTTTCAAAAGAAAACTTTCAACTTAAGAAAAGAATCCAAACTGGAAAATTATATGCAACTTATCTATTTGAATACAGCCATTTAATTGGGTTACTGATGAAACTGTTAGTTTTGTTAATGAGACATTTTTGATACAAAATAAAATCAAGCGTGAAAAATTCTTGAGATATTATGACGTTCACTCCAACATTTCTAAGGTATTAAACCAACCGTTATAACCCGGAAGGAGAGACAGAAACAACATACAAATTGGGCCAAGTTCAATAGTTTACATTCACCAAAACGCCACTGGTTTATCACATTTCCGTCAACGTTTGAGTGTCTTTACACTAAAGTGATTTTGTCAAATATCTTGACAGAATATCAGGATCTGTTCATTTCAAGTTGTTTGCAGTAAACGTGATGTCTTCCCGGAGAGTTTGAAAATGGGTTGGGAATCAAGTAACGTTCCTTCCGGGTTTATTAAGTGGTGAGCGGCTACTCTACCTCTGTCCAATTCGCATATATAGCTATACTCTGTTCTACAAGTTGCGTCTCTCCATCGACCATTTGAAGTCGGCTTACTGGGTTACCAAATACCACAACGCAGTACTCATTGTCTTCAGGTGACAACGGATGATAATGAAGTAAAGGCATGCAACATAGTGCCATGAAGAAAGAATAATATTACATGTAATTAGTGCATTCATGACGTAGAAATGTTACTATATAGGTACGTGCCCTTCAAGCAGTCCAGACATTTAGTTAGACTTTAGGTTACACAAATTCGTTGTTTTTTTTCTTATCGGTTATGAATTAAATTTTTCTACTTTCTTACTGTATCAACTGTACCATTGTCGTCCAAATGTCTGATTGCTATCGTGGCAGGTACGTGTATTTTATCGTTAATATGAGATGTTCGTGCATTCATAAAATTGTTATTACTTCCTCGACTTTTGTTGACTTATTGACTTTGCAAGTCAGACAATTAAACGATGGTATTTGTGAAGTCGAGAAAATAACCAACAATCACATGTCATTTATAGTGAGTTAGTATTACAATATATTTACACATTCATTTGCGGTAATCTACTCTACCTATTGGTCTAGTGTATTGGCAGATATACCCTTGGCGGTAGCGACATAGTACATCTCTCCAAATGCCCCTCGCTGTTGGCTTTTTCGAACCTCCGAACACATCAACGCAGAATTCAAAATCTACAGAAGTTACATTGTACAAAGTTACATTTACATGGATATTGCTTCTCACAAAATAGAACCTCAATTATCATACACTAACACCAGAGCATGAAATAAAATCATCGGTAAAAACGACTGTCCTGTGAATAAATTGTGGAATTCTTGTATTGAAGACGTTATGCCTCGCCTTCGAATTCTGCAGAGTTACAATTCGGTGGTGTTGACAGGACAGCAGTGTGTGAATAACGCCTATGAATCAAACATGGTACGGTTCAAACTTTGGCATTGAAGTGTCTGACATGTCACTGATTACTGCTAACTCTTGATCGCCAGGCAGTCGCAGTGACAAAACTGTACATGGTATGTGTTTGGCTGTATATTTAGTATGATAGGTTCTGGTGAATGAGTAATTATTCCTTCTCTCATTTTCAATGAAATGTTTTCGTCATTTAACGTAAACAATGCTTAATTTGGCATCTTCTGTCACCGACAGATAGAAACGCATAATGAAGAGATTTTGGAACAGACCTAACAGAGTGACAGAGAGAAAACGATATATATGTAGGAGATGACAGAAAGAGCCAAGTGCGCAAACTCAGACTTTGACATGAAGTTCGACACAAATTATACAATGGAAGACAAAAATTACAAAACTGAATTGTCCTCGTGTTTCTTTTGCAAGATAAAGGCTTCGCTTTCCGATGATCGGAAATAAAACTAATTTAGAGTTTGTAAAAGGAGGAAATAACATTGACGTAGAATATCAGTGCGCTGTTGGTTGCTTTGTTACAAGATATCATCATGTCATTTCCCATGCAGTAAATTATTCACACAACTTCCGTAAAACCACAGCGATTATACCAACTCTGTGAATTAACGGGCCACGAACACCTGTCTTTGTCAGTCATCAGGACGCCAGCTTTCCTTCTAAGGATAAAATCAGTTTTCGTAATGACTTTACGTGCCATGTTTTCACTCTCACGCATGTGATGTTCTTGTTGATAGAAGTATAGCGTTATGTATAAATAATCAAACAATATTTTCTATCCAGTAGTATAGGTAAAACAATGTAGGATTGTATTAAAAGTTCAAAGCTTAAAAATGCGCAATATAAACAGAAAGAAGATAATTCAATCCGACAAATAAAAGCGGATCAGGCAAACTGAAAATGATGATGTGTCCCAAATCGTGTTTCTTTGTGAGGTCATATGGCAATCCATTGGTCATCAATTACCGAGCTGTTGACATATAACAAGTTTCGACATAAACTTTAGACAAGTGTCGGACAGGGGATGACCTTTGACCCTACTCACCATGGAGATTATCTGGCTGGCCCGCTTCCCAGTTGAATTCCTGAACTTCGACGTCGTTAACCCAGTAATACACCAGCGAATTGAAATTGTCGGCTGCGGCATACACACCGATCCATAAGTAGGTGTTGTCCATTAATTGACTGTTGATGAAACTGTATGACAAGTCCTGATAAAGTATATGTCGTCACTGTAAAGTCGTACTCTTTCATTTTAATCAAGTATCTACTATAACACATCAATTGCAATGTTTCGACCGAGAGACTCGATTTTTTTCGGAAACCCGGCCGATGCTACCCTGTGTAGTTGTCGATAAAGAAAACTGAACACGCTTGCCCTCACACGAATAAGGTATATCAAAACACAGGAACCCACTCATTGACTCACAGTCACTATGATATCACAGATACTATGGCACATTATATATATATATATATATATATATATATATATATATATATATATATATATATATATATATATATATATATATATATATATATATATATATAACTGGTGCACCATTATATTCGAAATATCACTCAAAAATGATTTCGTCACAAGTTTCTGTGATTTGACTCATTTTTATAATTCATACGCAGAGTATTATCATTCTTTCCGGCCAAATCTTTATACGTACAGTTTATACGTACAGTTTATACGTACAGTTTATATGTACAGTTTTATCTGGATATGTCGATGAGCTGTCTGTTATAAAGCTAACTTACTCTTGCTCGTCATCATTGTCATACACAACCAGATCTGCTCCTGGTGTCGATTGACAACTGGCGCGTGCGTCCTGCCACGACAGCAAATCGTCGAAGTTGAAAAGATAACATTTGTCGTTGTTTTCGATCCAACCGTCACGACAAGGTACCAGAGTAGAGAGAGGCGCCGACGTCGCTGTTGCAGGGACTACAAAGGCCACTAGAATGGATAAGAAATAAGAATTTCATCGGATGCAGAAACAGTAATATATTTGTTGTACTAAATGTGTCAAAATAGTAAAGTCTACTATCCAGAGTAAAAATGAAAACGAACAACGTGCACACCCGTTGAATTATTAAAATACACGATATATACGTTTTAAATTCGTCGAGTCTAAGTTTTTATTGTTCATAGTACTTGTGACATGGTCGTATAAAAGTAGCGAGAGAGCGCGTAGGAACAGACATCTTTATAAAAAAAGTTTCGAAATCAAATTATATACACTTTAATTAATCTTCACGTAAAAGCGAGCAAGTGTTGGTCGATTCAGTGTAGGCTATATATTTCTCGAATTTCTGTTTGTAATCGAATCCAACGTAGAGAGAAACAATAACCAGAGTTGATTGTACTTAAAGTGCAAAGTCCTCTGTTTGTGCTCCCTCACTGATCTTGGACACTATTTATCACTTTGACATCGATAACCTTGACGTACAATAAATGTTTATTCACTTGCCACGACAGAACATCAACAGAACGGACAGCCTTTAACTTTTTGAGTTGATTATTTCTGAACACTTTACGACAAGTTGAAGTGCTTTCAAGGCTGTTTACACCGTCCGGTCCATGCAGCTTGGCTATATATGTTGATGTCGTATAGCCTCCCTAACCAATGGTGCTGTGTAGAAACACCGCTCTGCTAGGGTAAGATGATATTGTCAAGGAAAATGTACTGCTATCGAACCCTTTCTGTCTTACCCAGTGCTGTCTGTCTATTAAACCCAGTGGTGTCTGTCTGTCTGTCTGTCTGTCTGTCTATCTGTCTGTCTATCTGTCTATCTGTCTGTCTGTCTGTCTGTCTGTCGAACCCACTGCTGTCGTAAGGCAAGGCATGTGCTGTGACGTCTTAATAATCGTCTTTCTATCAGTCTCCGTGACAAACCCAAAAAAATAAATACAACTTGGGAAAGAGAGAATTTAATGCAACGGAATTTTGAATGTGGTTCCCATGTAATGGAAATAACTGATTTTGTATTCATTTTTTAACTGTAAGATCGGCATGATAAACAAAATTGTTTTTTATGACGGTTAACATTAAAAGTTATCATGAAAAAAATACTCTATAATTTGTAATATGAATATGTCACTGCTATGACCGTGATATTCTGTTTTAATCAATAACGAGCTGCTCTGTTGCCTGTCCTCAATTCAAAATGTCTTCAATCTAGTATTGAGAGCAAACTATAAAAACTCCCACTGCAATGTCCCAAATACCGATCTCCGATTTACCCTTCATCATATTGCGTCCTGCTTTAAGTCCCGCTGTCACCATTTCTCAACAAATCGTCAATGATTAATCGTCGGCTGACCAGACGTTAAACATAAACCATGTTATTGGCGTATACATAAAACCCACGCAATTTGAAACACTACACGGTACCGTATCATAGCGCTTTTCTATTGAGTTTGTGATCGACAACCCATACAACGAAGACAGCAGTCTAAACATTAAATGGCATCTATAGCAATATTCTAAAAAAGGCAAAACAGATATGCTCTCAATTTGATCATTCTCATCTCGATTTTAGCGTAATCAGTCCGAAGGCATTCCTTCATTCGATGTTGGCCGTTACATACGGGACTTTGCCTTTTGAATTGGTTGAAATTGACAACATACAAGGTTCTTGACTTTGCAAGTCATAAGTCTTCTTTAATTCTAAAGGTCATTAGCTTTCTTTGATTTAATAAGCCATAAACTTTCTTTAACTTGAAGGAAGAAATTCCAAGACGTAAATGTTATTGTTTACGGAGGGCGTTTTCACATACTCTAGGATTCAACATGTGAATACATAATGTTTTAGAATAGCTAGGAAATATTTTGTCTAAGACAGACATGGTGATCATGTTTAATGATAGAATTTGTCAATATCCTTCTCACAGATACTCGGAAAGTTACATTCGGATATCATCTTTGTCGGATATAGCGAGTAGGCACTAACCCGATATATCTTGTTGAAAGCGAGAATGGATAATCTGTCACCATGGAAACATGTGTGCAAACACTAAGCAAATATTATATTATATTCTGTGAAAGTTTGGCAATTCTCCTCTTGGACGACGAAGTCATAGCACTGTACCTCAGATCTGCGAACACGTTGCTGTCTGAGTTGACGAATATCTTTTGTTAAGCGTTTGATTTTGAGAAATTTCAATACTACATTCGTCTCGTGCAAAAAAGTCTAAAATTTTAAAGATGCAACAGAAAAAGTTCTGCGGAGGTATGGACAACATTTCATCGAATTTTGAAGATACTGTATGAGCTTTGAATCTGAGCGTAAGAATTTGACGTCACTGCTACAATACCCCGTGAGTTCAAATCATACAAATGTTTTTATAGAGATGATATGAGAATCACACAATATGTCCCAAACGATTTCATAGCATTTAACTCTCACATCCATGTAAGAAAACACTTAGTGTTTGTCTCCTCGTGTTTTGGTTTGTTTTTTCAACAGCTATGAACGTCATATTTTCTTCTCTTCATTCTAGTCTCTACTCCGGTTAGTAATTGTTCATTCATTTGGAAATAGTAAATGGAAATAATGACAATTCATTTAATAAATAAAATGAAATAACTTATTTCAAATATGCAAAGACTGCGGGTTTTTTAGAATATGCAGCGAGAAAAAAAAGTTGTGTCACTTAGTTACTTTCACCGATACTTTTTGGATTCTTTAGAGATTCAATCTGTTTTGTAGTCATAGATGACTGCAAGTGTCCGCAAAAACCGAACTGAACCTGATTTGGACAGCCTGTCTAGAAATGATGATTTATTAGAAACGAACGTTTTTTTGTTCTTGATCAGTCAACGGAAGCATTTCACATTTGCTCTTTCCAAGTCTGACGAATGTACCAATACTTTCTACCGTTACAATGTGACAAATGGGAGCCAGCAGTCATGCCAACAGATGCCACTCACGACATTGCACAGATAGTGATATTGGAAACCCTTGTCGGACTTGCAATAGGTCAGCGTAAATCATTCAACCATGTCGTAAATAATCAAACCATTTACTTCTCATTCCGAATCAGTGTCAACTGCCAAATTTCAGTAACGCACACCCTAGTGGATTTGTAATTTACCACCGTGTACTGTCTAATAGCGTTTGCTGCATTCGTATTTAACCATCAGAAAACCCAGACATAATAAAATGGTTAGTAAGCGATCATCTTCTTTATATTCAATCAACAGATGGGTAACGATTCTCAAACAACAAAATCGAGGAGAAGATTAAAGAGAAGCATACTTACACAAACTAAAACAAGTTTTTAGAATCTTACAAGTGCAATTTTATCTCAGTGGGATGAAATTTATTATATTGTAGTGATCGACAAGAAAACTTCTAACGGCAATATTTTCTACTGTGAAGTCGTGATTTTTAAAATCAGTCCCGGGTTTTTTTCAAACATGTCCTGTACGTTGATTTTGTCGGCTGTTTATCGAGGTTAAGTGTACTTTTTCCGGTTCAAGGTACTCCTTCACACTTGTGCAAGATATTACAAATTGTAATCTATAAAATATAGTGTCAAACTTAAGATACGTGAAATGATAGATTATGCCTTTATGATCGAAGCAAATTACGCACACGAGTCGTTGCAAGTATAACAATCGTTTCTGTGAGTCGTGTAACTCTCACAGTATGTATCCATGACAACTTCAACTTCAAGTAAAAGCTTAATTGGGGGGGGGGGGGGGGAGGGGTACTCTTGTATTAGAATTCATTTTCGAGGATGCATGTTCTATGTATGATATTTCATTTTGTATTTCTGCAAAATTTCAATATTTGTTTTTATTTGATTTCAATATTTTTTTATTTGATGGGAGATGCTACTCTTTCAATCGAAAAATGAAATGTTCTACACACAAATGCATGCAGATATCAGAGTTGTGTCTTAACCCTGTACACCAGTGTCAATGACTCGGACACAGGACATCGTCTTATTTGAAGTAAGCAAACTATTAAAGTCAAAGTGGTCAAAGTTTATATGAACAGTTTCACAACACCATGGAAAAAAGTAATGAAAGGTCACACGCCTGATATTTCTAGAGTTGTAGACACACGACTTACGTTCGAATAGAATAAAGTTGTAAAATAAATATCTCGTTTCAACGGAGATATTAAGTAACTTTGATTCCGGATGTCTTGACTGCCCTGCTCCTAATCACACCAGTTGTATCAATTTACTAGTTTTCTTAAGTTTTTTTTTTTATTTTGAACCTCCATATCAAATACATAGATGTGTAAATATTACAGTGACATGGATACGCAAGTATCCAAGTGACAATTAAAACAAAGGAAAATGGACATGTTGTAAGAGGTTTAAATTTACATTAAACTCTTTATCTTCTCAAAACATTCTAATACATCAGCCTTTGCACCCAGCTGCTTCTCTATGTTGTACCTAAAAGTAAACTAATTTTAATTACAACTTCAATCGGTGTATTTTCATAGGTCACCCAGTACTTGTGGACGCTCCATTTACCAAGACAATTAGAAGTTGAAAGACACGACGTTTTTCTTTAGGTTTGACGATCTCACAAGCTTCTAAAATATAATGTTTTATGATGTTATTTCAATATATAAATCCAAATGAGATGACGTATTTAAGCTTATTCCAACATCTCACAGCGATATGACAATAAAACACGATTGGAACTAATTTTGGATAATAGGATTTTCATATTTTGCAAATTTCTCAAAAGCATTCGGTGCCATATACTAATGTTGCAGTATCGCAAATTACTCATAAAAACAAGTGTGTTACATAAAAAGAAAAGCAGATGAGATAACATTTGTAGATTAAATCGACATTACTTCACCATCTAATTATCCCAAATCAGTTCCAATCGTGTTATAAATAAATCTATGTTCCAAAGAGTCAATCTGATGACAAAGTGGACAAAACACTGAATCTTTTAGCTTCCAAAAGTATAAATACTTGTTACATGGTATTAATCGTTGTAAAAGTTTCCACTGAAACTCTCTGAACTTAGTTTCTTTTGTCAGATAGTACACTCTCAACCAAATTTTGTTACAGTCACTCTCTGACTTTACGGGAAAAATATTTAAACTAGAAAACTATTTTAAGAGTTTATCACCTGCATGTAATGAATGCCTTTGTATGAGATGAGCATACAACACCTTGCAAGTTAATTTGTAAACTGAAGTCCTAGAATCGCTATATATGACGTCATGGTCATTACCTGCAGAGTGAGCTGCATAGAAACACCTGAATTTAGAAGACCAGCTGAGCTAAGAAGTGTACGGTTACCTACATGAGAAGAATTGTGTTTCACGCATACCAGGCATTTAGTACATTTACATAGAAGTCTGGGAGTACAGATATAGAAAAGCAGGAATCTTTTGCCAAATTGTATGCTGATGTAATAAATTCGTGGAATTATCTAAACGAAAATATGACCAGGGTAAAACCGCCAATGTCTCATTTTTACACATTATTAATCTTTTAACCGTAAGAGCCATCATCGCTTCCACTCGGCATTTCACATTAATATGTTTAACTCCTTCCAGCTTATAGTCACTTCGAGTCGAGAATTTTGTTCGAAATTCTTCTTTGCGTTTTACAAAACTGTCAACAAGACGTTGTACTTTACAAAGATATCATTGGGAATACCTATTACTGATGACAGATACATAATTTTTGAAACAGCGAGAGACTTGGTGATGAGAATACGGCTGCAATAAATCGTAAGTTGCCGCCTTCTCCACACTTCCAACATTTTTCCTAATGATTTCAACTTATTATCTCAGTTACCCTTCTTACACAGAGCATCATCATATCCAAAATTTTCACAGGATTGTCAGTCCAGCTAATATCGCCCACTCTTTCGTTACATTTTCTTAAAGGTTGGGGATCGATCCCAGGGATCGAGTTTGTTTTAGTCTGTAAGAGGATTATGAAGGTGTCATAGCCTTCTGTTTTCCATTGAGATTTAATCTAGCAAGTAAATTTCCAGGCAAGACAATCTGACGCCTGAACCATGTCTTTAAATTATCCAGTTTAAAAGCCTGTGGTTTCTTTTATTTAACTTTAAACCACTACAACTCTGAAACTTTTCCATTACTTTGAGAACAGAATCAACTGACATGTTTTCAACATTGTGACGCATGCGTTTTCCAGTGCTATCTTGCACACGTTGAACAAATTGTAACTATGACGTAGTTCAATCGTTTCAAAGTTGTTTTCTCGATTTCCCGCGTTTTGCAATGCAGTAACTCTGGTTTCGCATCTGTTCGTTCACTTTCAGCAGGCTTCTGAAATTAAAAGGTGTGACTGATGTATATTAACTTTTTTAGTTTCTTTATCGTGAATTCACAAATTCCAGGTTTAAGATTTAACTGTTTTCCCTTTTCATTAATTTCCGAGGTATTGCAACACATCTTTTATTTCCAGCAATATTTACATTTGGTCGTCAAATTATAGATCTCAAGGTTCTCAGCCGGACAACCAAATTGACAAATATTAGACGCGGTATTGCCAACGTATGTGATCATCTAAAGACCTCATCAAACACAGCTTTCCGCGGAGGGCTAAATGTTCGATTTAATCAATGTCTGGATGAAAGTTCTAAGAATGTACTGAGTGAACAACAAAGGAACGATGGTAGAGCATTGGATTTTCTCTAAGTATGGTGGGAATGGAGATCTGGAAAGTGCATTGTCTTTGAGGAACACAAAGCATGTGCACACGATATTTACAAAGTTTACTCAGTCGAGTGTAGAACTTGAAACTCGAAATTCGGAATTAAAAATGAAATTTGTTGGGTATAACGTTTCTCGACCAATATTAGTCGAAATTTGGTATTACCGAGTAGACAATCATTAGAAACGGGAGCGACCATACGTCGAATCTGGCCAATGTAAAGTCAGAAATGTACGCTATTGTTATGTTATGGAAATAACATCTCTGTTACCATGGAGATAGCTGTACGCGTTTGTTGTCACGTGAGAGGGGCAATATTTGAAATGTGACATGATACAGGAAATCACTGAATTATTGAAACCTACAACAGGTGTACCGTCTTGTGTTTGACTGATTCACGGAAGGTCTCGATAAATACAAAGGACCGAGATTGAATGTGCAGGAAATATTTGTGCATTATGGCTTTACAAATTATAAACAAATAGACGCCAGAAAGTTGAACACCAAAATGCAAAGCGCGTTAATTATACGTAGCGCTATTCTGAAGAACTTTCGTCCTGATTTCAGGTCTATTTTTAAAAACCAAGCATTTGACATACGTAAATGGAAAGGAGACAATCCGTAGTGGTATAAAACACACCTCTGGCAGAATGATATCAACGTAACTGAGTAATAGCCATGTGATGGGACTTACACAATACGTAACAGCCATCACTTCAGACATAGGTATGAAACGTGACTCGACAAAGATTGAAGTAAACAGTGCCAAATTTTCCCTGAAATGCTGTTACATCAAAATTGACTATTGCTGCTAACGTCTCTATTTCTGTCCTGTCACATTATCTCTACGATGTTGAATGAAATGGCCGTAATAAAAGTTGGAAGGGTAGATGAATTTAAACCAAAATGAGATTTCAACCTCTTTTGGATCGTGTACCCATGCAGTCAGGGTTTGTGCAAGCTAAGAAGACACAATCAAAGACACTGAAATTTTGAAAGTCAAGTACCTGCCAATCCAGAATGGTTTTAAATTATCTTCAACCTTAAAACAGCTTCGTCGATACCTGCACCAGCACTGGTAATTTTATAGATTTTGTCACACAAAGGTTTCCATGTTCTCTCTTTGTATTACAATGCCAGTCATTAAAACCAAAACATAATTCTTACACCGAAATAATAGCACTGATTAATCGATAGGAAAGTTTGAAATGCATCCATGGCAACGGTTCTTCTGTTAACATTTCAAATCCAATATGGACGCATAAAATGTGAATGTGTAGCAAAGTATATCGACCTGAGACTACGTTCAACATGTTGTGAGCTTGTTTTAAACTTTGGAGTTGATGTCTTCGAATGTTAAGAACTTTCCCTGCCCGCAGATTGCTGAATATGTTTTCCTTAAGCTCCAAGTACTTGCCATGATAATGCTTTCAAGGGCGATGTAATTATCAAAGAACTGATAACTTTATCTGAATTTTACCTCCTTATCGTACAATTTAATTTTGCTTACTGTTGATCCATCCCCCTTTGATTTAAGAATGAATTATGAAAAGTGTAATTGCACACTATTCCGCTACAATGATGCTGTGTCTTTACTGGCTAATAATGTTTGTGGAAAGGAGTCATTTCTGTTGTCTATCTACCCCTAGACTTGCCTAACTTGCTTTGTACCTACATAACATCATCATGGTGTAAACTAAATGGTACATACATACTGTTCTGTTTCGTTCCAAGCTCTAGGCGCCGTACATAACTAACTACCAGCTTTACAGGCCATTTTCCTCTTTGTATATTACTCTAAAGTTTGTCAGTGTGACAATCAATCTTCAATCAATCAATAAATTCGGTAAATCATTATAGTCATTTCACACACGCACCGCCACGATCGCCACATAAAAACCCAAAAACTGTGATATAATGTCAGGTCACAAATTCAACGAACAGTGATAAGCGGTACAATTATTGAATAAAACAAGATAGATAGTTGACTATAGCAGTATATATTTACATTCTCCTGATATGCAGTATGTTAACCATAGGAAAACTTTGGCCGGTGATTTGGCACGTTTTGTTCCGTAATCTGGGAAAGTTCAAATCTGAATAAGACGTGATAAAAATACAAACCAGACATTCACAAGCTTTTGTCTTCTCAAAACCTGTAGAGAGTTTAACACGATCTCGGTGCCTCTCGTGACCACTACAAGAAGATGATTCGTGCGGGATGTCGTCGTAGGTAAGCAACTTTTTCAAAACAGAGATGTTTGGATACAAATATGAAATTTATAAAAAATAATCATATTTCCGCTGCAAACTAAAACCAAACTAAATTTTCATGGATGCAATTGCTAAACTCAGTAGTAAAACGAGTAGATAATGTGTGTCAGAGATCGCCGTGGCAAATAAAATTGTTGTCGGGATTGGCTTGTCACTAGCGTGTTTCGTGACAGACGAATGTTTGAAATCCAATTCAAGTTAAAATCGAAACAAACAACAGTGAAAGGGAATACTTACAAGCAGTTATTGACATGAAGGAGAGCATTTCCATGGCAGCAATAGTCACATTCTGTGTTGGTCAGATAGAGTAAGATATCGGTGATCACTTGGAAAGATATCTGTAGCAATCAGTCAGATTTCAGACGATACTGAGAAGTTGGCTTAGTGATACTAAATTATACTGCTTGTTATAGGTTTGACCCCCTAGGAACTATGAAATTATCAGTAAGACCCTTTAGCTTTATTGTTATCTGTATCCTTAGAATTGACAAACGCAAGGCATCATAGGTACACGACAGCTTCTATAATCTTTAATATTTCAAAGTTTCCTGAAATGTAACCACTGAGCTTTTCTTTATTGAAGCGGACTTGGATCCATGGAAATAACGTTTGGACGACTTCCTGGACGGAGAGCAGGGGATATTGCAAGTTTAACTTTGGACACACGAATGTAAAACTATGGTGTTTATACAGTGGGATGTAATGTTATCTGGGAGATCAGTTTTGTGTGGCCTTTAAATCAAGACGAGACTTAACCATAATCCCGCTAACAGGTTGTAAAGTTTATTGGAGAAAAAAACTACGTGTCATCAAGAAAAACGACCTGCAGTACCAGGCGCAGTGACAATTGTTTGCACTGATACCACGTTAAAGGTTGAATATATGTTTGAGTTATGTCTGCGTGAGTGTCTGTCTGGAGAAAGAGAGAGCGAGAGAGAGAGAGAGAGAGAGAGAGAGGGGGGGAGGGAGAGAGAGAGTGAGTGAGTGAGTGAGTCGGGGTGAGGTAGTCATCATGTTGACGCAGTCAAATTTCAAGTTCGCTCTGCTTACCTTTAATAGAAAAGAAAAACGCTGAAAGATTATATATGTTTGAACTAACAGATAATCAAACGACTCGAGTACCACTACAAAATCATCGTTGAACTGTACACAGCAGTAGACACAACACTGTCTTTCTGCGTCATTGTGTGATAGCGAGTTAGCACTACGTGGTTTGCAAATCTACAAATAAGTGGGAATGATATAAAGACGTTTCGGGGGATTTTCAGCTTGACAATTTCATATTTTTCTCTTATTTTGTACTCACTGAAAATCTATGGAGAAGCCACGTACGTCAGCACGGTCCCTTCAAAAGTTACGTAACTTCGGTGAGAATACTATAGAATTCTCCAGAATAAATATACTCTTCAACGATCTCTCTTTGTCACTCACTTATAGCAGTGAAAGACAAGATTCAAACAATATGTAGTCATTGCCCAGTAGTACCACATCAACATTGAGTTTAAGTGATATTTTGAAAAAAGTTGAATTGGAAATACTACAAACTTATCATCTGTAACTACTGGAATTTCACAAAAACTTTCATTCTCACTATCTTAGATCTATGTAAATACCGTAACTGTGCCATTTTAATGGGAACATCTTAGACTGGTTGTTATAACTGGAGGGAGACCTTTCCTTACAGTTCATGACACTACCATTGAGAAAGCTTACAGTATTGAATGGTGACATATACGTCACAACCGATATAATAAAATATATGTTGAAATCATAGTGATATAATAGAGAGTTTATAACTCTAACCCTCTGTGAACTGTGGGTGTCATGACATAGCACTTTGTCACTCTATCAGTCTGCACGTGTAGTCTCATAAGATAGCTTCCACTGATATACGTGTTGAAGAATCGACATTGTTACAACGCTCCTACTGTATTTAGCGGCAAAACGCAAACTGGACAGGGCGATGGCGACAGTCTATATATTACGTAGACAACACTGATAAAAAGTGTAATACGATTCATTACTGTTGTTCTGCTTCGATAAAAATGTTCACTACTGAGGGCGCACTTCAACAGTATTAAGTCCTCCTCAACTGCACCACAGACGTACATATATTGTAGACTGAGCAAGTGTATCGAGTTTTCTCATTTGCAGCGTTATGCTTGAGACGTGTGATCTGCCGTATTAGCGAAATTAATGCGCCTCAATTTTTTCTTACGAACTCTTATCAGAAATAAGAATAATGATACTTTTGAGTTAAGGTCCTGGAGAGTGATTTTGTAGGTATAAATTGTTGTTTTTTTTGTTTTTATCGGAATCATATCTTGGTCGATTCGCTGACTCTTAAAAACATGAAGAATGTTGATTATGATTGACTAAGTCATGGCGCGTTTTCTAGCTAAGCGGAATATAATTTTAGAATGTGAGTCTTTCAGTCAAAGTTGCAAGAGCGTTACTTGCAAGTGATTTACACTTTCCAATACGGCGAAAGGGAATGGCATACACCACTTTGCCCATACCGTTAACAGAGGTCTTACTTACCTGGACGCATGACTACAATTTTCAAGGGTTGATTGAATTGTAAGTGAGTTTCATATCGGTATCTAGAAACTAATCGAGAATCCCCGGATGTAGTTATTAAAAAGCGAAGTAATAAACTTTTGCCAAACATCTAATTATCAACTCAGAAATACTACTTAAGTCTTCAACCTTCAATTGAGTCATTATCAACTGATCGTTTGTCGTATCTGTGGATTAATCTCCTTCTTTATGATACTGTTACTACTTTTAATATTATACTTACACATATAAGGTACAGCTATTCGGACTCTCAAACTTTTCCAGTTCTTTTCTGATCTACCACTTGTGGGGGCTCATTTTGAAGCCCTTGGAGTAAGAAAGACTTTCACCGTCTTAGTTTTTTGAAAGTCGAATTTTTTATTTTTCTCCATTAAGTTAACACAGGGATGGCGGCCATTTTGAGTTCCAAATATCTGCAAATCTTGGGTAATTTGTTTCTCTAGTACCAAAATTTGCGTGATGACCCCCGATTTTTATTCTTGCTTTTGAAAGAGAATGAAAGTTGAAAGATTTCTAGGGGAAAGTTTGGGAAAAAGTCTTTCACCTTCCAGGCGAATAGTACCTTAACTTATCACTTAAACATCAGCATGAGCGTAAATGTAAGTGTATATTTCGCCACAAAACCATACTATGTCGTTTTTGTAATGAGTTCATTGTCTAGCCATTGCATTTTTCTGTGGCAATATAATCAGGGAAATATACTTGTAACCGTCGTAAACACAAACATCACAATCGACCATAGACACAGTGACTGCAACAAGTGATGATTTTCCCTGTGTACAAGCGTGTCGTGTTGTTTCTGTAACAATTTATTAGTGAATGCTCCTTTATTGATCTTACATTTTCCATTTTCAAAAAACCGAAGCCCTTATAGACTCCATTTTATAAATGATAAATACCGACAAAAATGAGCAGAACAATCTACATATAAGTTATGACTACGGTGTCCTTTGTACATTTGGAGGCATAAAATTAGACCTATAACGAGGATGATGAACCATCTGTCTGTCTGCCTTTGTAAAGTATCGGCCATCTGTACATTATGGATTATAATGATAACTGATTTTCAAACACTTTACATAGACAATGTCATTAAATACAGAAGACGAGAAAAGAAGAGGATGCCAGGCTGTAATGCCAACACAAGCCTAACAAAGAACGACCCTTCGTTGAACTTCTCTGACATGCAATCACTCACCGGTAGTGCAGAGAACATCTGTTTATTAAATTTACATATGTATTGTTTTACCAGCTATAATTAATTTGATCAATATAACAATACTGTTTTTCAATTTGAGAGAATATTTCTCCTCTCTCTTTCGACGCTTTCACTTCTTGAAAACAGACAAATTATTTTCAAATATATGAATAAAATGTGTTTGTTGTCCCGAGGTACCAGTTCTATCTACCTATAACCTCTGTTTAAATCTACTAATCGGAATTAATTTGATATTAGATGACAAAATTGTTCAAGTTTTCAAATAATGGATGTATACTGGTAATGCGAAAAATCATTTATTACATCAACATCAAACGTTAGTTAGAGCCAAGAAAAAATCTTTTTATTGCAAATTTGTGCTGATGCAGTGGTGTCATTGACCATTGCATAGAGACAAGTGTGATTGTGTTCCGATATGGACCTCAAGACATTTGTGTAGACTCCGCGAAATTGTGTTAGTAACGATTTACTAGTCATGAACGTCGAAGATCATGACACCCTAGCTACAAATTATAGTTTTCCCTTACAAGTGTCTCAGGTACACTGTTTCTCGAAAAGCTCTCTGATAGGCCTAAACGGGGCAAATTTTAAGGTAAAGACAAACGATCAGCCAAATCTTGATTTTTTTCGAACCGCAAGGTCGGATATAAAGCCTAGAAAGCGCCGTACAAACTGTGGCTTACTTTTACTGTCATGCCTGACACAAGAAATGTAACATAGAAATAACGTCTTTCATTATTTTCCTTGCGAAAGATGTTAAAATTTGACTTTTTTACGTCAAAATCTGATCAAAATATCCAGCCGCTAGTGGCGCTTTTCAGGCCCAGGGCATAAATTAGAGAATGGGCCAGCTTATCAAAATATTTCATAGCGAATTATGACAATAAACTAAATAGTGATTATCACTACCTCCATCTCAATTTCAAAGTCAACAACAAACGACCCGATGGTATATGGGGATATGTTAAATACCTGCTCGAAGTCACTTAGACTTACAAGAGTGAATTTACCGGAATCTTCTTAGTGAAGTTCTGTGGTATAATGACAATATTAAAATGAAGGAAGTGTCCTTCTTTATGAAAAATGGTCAAAAAGTAGAATATTAAGGCTTAAGGACATCTGGAATGATGACAGAAATGACTGGCTTCAACAATGGGAAATAATTGCAAAAATTAGAGGGGGTACAAATAGACATGTGCAAAAGGAAATTAAGACAGAGTATGAAACACTCCTCAATGCTATTCCAGATTCCTGGAAACAAATCATCTCTTCAAACATCCAAAATGAGGAAAACTATGATATTTTAGACTTAGAGAATTATGGTCTGACAAAAAGTGATGTCAAAACCAAGTCACTTTACCGGAAATTAATGGATAAGAAATGGCATGCAGTCAAAGGTCAAATTGGTCAAAAATGGGCTGAGAATCTAAGTCTCAATGACAGTTACAAAGATACTTTATTCAGTCGTCTTAATTCAATAGGAATTGTTAGCAATTCAGTAAATGATTTAAATTTGAAGATTTTCCACAGAGGCCTAGTCACACTCACAGGAAGCTTGGCCAAAACTTTCAATTTAAGTGATGGGAAATGCCTTATTTGTGGCCAAGAGGAAACACTGGAACACATCTTACTTGAGTGTAAATATGTAAAAGAAATCTGGCAGAAATGTATTTCTTTCTTTGTCAGAAAACACAACTTTGATAGTAATATCAATATCAAAAGATTAGCAATTTTAGGAATCGAAAATGGTAATCATGCAACATCTGACATTACTTACTGTATTACTTCCTTTGTAAAATATACAGTTTGGAATATTCGAAATTCGGTTACTCTTGATTGGATTAAAGTTTCCCTTCAATCATATGTTATGCAATTAAAATGTTATCTTTCCTCATGGATGAACACATTATATTTCACTTATAAGATGATGAACAAAACTGAGGATTTTATCGCAAGGTTTTCAAGCCTTGTAAGACTTGAAGGAGAAGAAGCATCTTGAATGCATTCATATGATGTCTTTGTAGTTAAACGGCCTAATTATTTGTTTTTTTCCGTGAGACAAGTTGCATTGTAATTTTAATGCATTCACAGTTGTTTGCGACTATGTTGAAATAAATTTATCTTTTCAAAAAAAAAATAGAATGCAGGCAGTGGCCTTCAAAGAACAACCGGTGGGCATAAACATTTAGAATTCGATCTTTAAATTCGATGGATTGCTTTTAAATGTCAAAGTATTATTTTACACAACTGATATTGTTAATGGACATTAACAACAGGACATGGCGAAAACTGATGTTATGATGTTTTTTAACGACAGAGTATGTGTTATATTTACCTAAAGAATGGCTGTTCCACTTACTTTGCATTGTCAGTTTCATTACAATTAAGCTATACCTGTTGTGATTTATGATATCAGCGAACTTTGCAATGCTGACTTAGAAAAACACAATTGGAACTAATTTGCGATAATTGAATTGTGAAGTAATATCAGTTTCGTAGGCAAATGTTAGCTCATCTGCTTTATTTTATGTCATACATTTTTATGAGCAATTTGTAATATTGCAACATTCAGCTATAGGGCACCTAACACTTTTGAGAAATTTGAAAAATATGAAGAAAAGAGGTATTGTCAGTTGTGGTGCGTGGGTCTCAAGCTGCTTCTTACGGCATCAAACTACGAAATAACAGCAAGTACAATGTTGCTTAAAATTTCAACATGTCTAAATAAATGTTATTTGGCACCAAAGTTAAACTGTTTCACGTTGCAGAGTATATTCTCTGTGATAAGAACTAGTTTCTATTCAAATCAATAAACGTTGGTAAAAATAGATGTTTATAGAAATTAACTTAGCAGATGTTTACGGTACAAGTGGGTGGGAGTTATAAATTCAAGGAAGTGTCATTATTGTTAGGCCTGTGTAGGCGATGTTACATTATACGTTACGACATATTTTCCCGTTTTCGATCTTTTGTGATTAAATTTGTTCAAAGAACGTCATTGTAGACTTTTTATAAATCGATTTTCATTAGGTTTCCCCTTCGCCATATTTCTTACAAGAGACACAGAGTGTATTGTTTAGCTCTAAATCTAGTAGTACTTACTATCTCACCAAGTGTACGAACTACTGCTCATTGTATACATCGCTCATTGTATACATCGCGTATTTATTTATCCAGTACAGCTGTTCTTCTGAAAGGAATGGATCACCGGAGAAGCAACAAGTATAAAAATGTAAAATATATTTATGTTTAATTTCCTGTCAAACTTTTATCTTTTACCAGTACGTGTCTTTTTGTATCGCCTGGCAGAATATTACTCGAATCACATTGTACGAAACTGACACCTTTGTGTCTTGTCAACTCAATGAAAAGTTCAATTCTATAAAGGCATCATTAGGTTCTATAATGTTGATGCTTACTTCTGCTAGCAAAATATCCGAACACTACTTTCTGTTAAATCTATCAAGTTCACATTCTCAGGCTACGTTTCGGTTGTTATATAAATGGCACTTTCATCAATGACGATGACAAGGGCAAACTCTGTGCCGCTTTCAAGTGAAACTATAATGTTTCACTATATGAAGAAATTTGGAATCGGTTTAGGATTCGTCCTATAGCATGTTATATAAATATCACTATACGGCTTGATGTAGATCTCTTCATCAATGAGCCGGCTGGGAAGGACACAATCTGCACTCGGTGTTGCTAACTAGGCTTATCGGCGTTCTTGGAGAACTGTTTGTCAACGAACTGGTTGTAAACTTATGGTTCCCTTGTAAGATTCAAAGTGACTGCGAACGATATGCGACGACGATTCATTACATAGTATACAACTATCGCTATTAATATTACAATAAACAATACGGTAGTGTTATCACAAGTCTGTACTGCTAAATATGTGAAGTTCAATGGATCTTCTTCTACAGCCTTGCTGGTAACTTTTTCTCGATCCATCGTGACGTCATGCTGCTGGGTCGTAGATTGGCTTGTCATGTGGTCTGCTGTAGGATTGAAAACACAACAGATCGTAAATTATATCTTTTCAATATCCGAGGTTTACAATTCGTCACATATTCAATGAACGCACATAAAGCATATTGAAATTATTCCTCAATCATTGAGAAGACATTGTCTAGAAGAATCATTCAGTGAGTAGACATTGTTAGTTGTTCTCTCGATCGATTCGTTGTTTTGTAGTGTATCTGTTGACCTTTCTGCATAATTTGTAATGTTGACGTATCTACATATTTCCGACAAGCAATGTAATCAGTAATATGCCAAAAACGTCTAATTTCGCTTGTAACAGTAAGTATTCGTATGCATTTTACTTTCCTATTCAATGTTTTTTTTTCTAAATTAACCAAAGGAAAAATGCCTGTCCAGTGCAATAATTATTGTTTTTGCTTTTGTTAACAAGTCAGATACACGATTGACCAGCAAGACGGGGAACACGGGGCCCAGCTATGTTCAGCTACTCTGTACTTTTTAACAGACGCTAACCTAGGGGGTACGTTTGTGTGTATTCATCACCGTGACAGAAAGGACCCACAGACTTTGCTGGTCCATGTATGTTGTAGAAATATCTAGCAAAGCGCAAACATTGGTGCAAATGTTGACAGAGGAAATTCACCGAAGCAAAGAAAAAACAAACTATTAAACGAATACGATGTCTTAGTAGCCTTACCGTCAACATATTGCAGCACCATTGTAAATCGTTTAAAATCGTAATGATTTCTCAGCCGATATATCCATTTACAGTAATAGCGCCCTCTATCAGATGTCCTCGGTGTTTCGATGACCAAGTTGGTACCGTTTTGAAGCGAATAGCGATTGTTGATGACACTAAGTTCATTTCCATCTTGGAGAATGAGTAAGACGATGGAGTCATCGGGAAATGGTTTATCTAGGAATCGACCCCACTGCAAGGAGCTCCTTGAATACGGTGACGATGGCTTGAAATAGGGACAGTTGAGGACAGCAGCAGTGTCTTCATACGACGAGTTGAATGATGGGTCGCCAGGATATTTATTATCAGCCTTGAACTTCGCGATTGCTGAAAATAACATCAATCTGTACTGTTATGTTTTGTATGTATACTTATCGTTTTTATATTTTTAAAGATTCATTTTATGAGTGTGACTTACACCTATTGTTTCAATCAGCACAGTGTAAATGAGGATTATATTGTCTTCTATGCATGCCTATCAGTCTATTCATTTTGATATAGTTAATTTCGCCACCCTCTTTTTTTAATTTTTTTTCACGCGCAAAACCAAATGTCTTTAATAAAATTGTAAACACATTAAGTCGGCTCGTCAAAGTCCTGTGTTGAATGCAAATGCGTGATCCAATGTTGGCGAGAACGGTTCATAAATGTTGCCCAGGGATGTCCGCAAATGAAACATGAAAGGACGGCAATGTGTTGTGGAACAGGCGTTCTTACTGTTGTACTGTATTTGAAATGATCACGAAAGCATTGAATTATATGGCGATATTGCGCAATGATGTTACATAACTTGTCCTGTTCGATAAACACTCTGTTATTTCACAATGGACTGAAAGGAAAGAACAGAAGCCACCTGTCTTTTCTAGATTCTATTTCAGATAACAACTCTCGCCAGATATGCACTGCGGATACCGAGAAGAACAAAAGCAGGTAGAGTTCACGATGCTCAGAGTATTATGCCAAACCTGACCTTGAAAGGCTTCCTTATCAACACATGGGTGCTATTTATAGCAGCCGACTAAATCTTGTTCTCTGTATTGTTTACTATTTATAGAAACAGAGTAAGTCATTGTAGTGGCTGTAAGTGTCACGTGATAGAGCTAGTGAATGGCTTTGTTCTCTGGCAGGTTATGTTAAAATAAGATGAGCTTCATAGTTGAAAGTTGAAATGAAAGTAAATATGCAAAACGAACAAATTACAACATCTCTAATCTCTATATGTAGAAGACCGAGAGAGCGACATTTCGAGACATTTTCTGTGTGAAAGTTACTCAGCTGGTTACTATAATGACAGTTGAATGCATGCAAGATTTCCATCGACGGTTTTCACCCTTATGAGACTTTAGTGGTTGATCTTGGACATTCATTTTTACAAGTTACATCCACGTGCATGTCTGGTTTTCGGCATCAACTCTCGGATAATGATTTCTTAGAAATAAACAAAAGGAGAATTGCTAACTTTTCTATCCAGAAAAGCAACCGCAACGGTAGTTAACAATATCGTATTTAATCTACGTGTATAAGTTGCAAAGATTGGTCATTAACAGTGACTTACTTACTTAGTCTTGTATTTAAAATTTGTTGTCAACTATAGTGGCTAGAATAAACCAGACAATGAATATTTACCTTGTGTTGGGTGTAGTAATATCAGTAAGCCAAGAATCAAAGTGTGGAATTCTGTCATGTTGTGGAATCTCTTCAATAAAAACCGCAATGATACACAGCAAAGTCAATTTTGACGACATTTGGAGTTTGTCAGCTTATTTAATACTAGTGATGATTCATGATTACACACGCATTTTTTGGAATATCCAGTTTTTGAAACAGCGCAGACGCCTGTATATATGCTTACTCATCGCCTTTGTGAGACATACCTCTTCACCTTTGACCTCAGTGTAAACCATTCCGGGCCATGAGGCTGCGGTTGTATACGTAGGCAATACTTAAGACAGTTGTGAAACTGGGTCAGGTCGCCGCCGGTCCCCCTTACAACACGCTTAAGCGCCTACACGTTACGACATGCACAACACGCCACGCCGACTTACTCAACTTGCCCTTAATTTTTTTGCCATGAGGCGGATGGGTTGTTTCGTAAGATGTTTTTTTCAGGCAATCATGGAAATATCATGTGGTATTGTGGTGTTAGGTGAAGGTCACATGTTGACCGAATAATATTAATCAGGTTTTTCTCCCCATGGTCAATGCTGCATGCTGCGGCAATACAGCAGTCTATTGGTCTGTGACAGAGTTAGTCTAATACTTCAATCTTAAATAAGTTGAACACACAAACTGTACAGAGCTAAAGACCAAAATATGTTTCAGGTCCTTGACATTCAGCAAAAGTCATGCGACAACGCGATTTTTTAACAATTCTGGTTTGGCACTATTGATGCAACAGTTACTGACTTTTATCAATGGCTGCATTATACTTCTATTTTCTAGCATTTTTGGCTCTACTGATGAGTATGTAACCCCCTAAAAAAGACATGACGCACAGGTTCTGAAATGACGTGCGCAATGACCAGAAACAATCTCTCTTTATTTGGCCTAACACGTGATTTATTTTTTTACCAAATTACACCCTTCATTGCCCAATTCACTGTCTCCCTTCTTTTCTTCCTCCTCCCTCTCCCTCTCCCCTCTCTCTCTCTCTCTCTCTCTCTCTCTCTCTCTCTCTCTCTCTCTCTCTCTTATTTACTTGTTTATCTACACTGCCATTGTCAGATATTAATATAAGCGTACGCATTTCCACAGTGGTAACTACTTTTGGCTTGGAGTTGACCAGTGACTGGGAGTCATGCACGGTATGACATAAGAGTTATTGTAAAGCTAAGCTTATCCGTTTTTGGATATAAAGAGCAGATCTTAAGCATGACTCTGCGGAGCTGTATTAAAGTCCGTGCAGATGAGAGAGGTGACCAAAACGACTTGAAAACGGTGACAGGGCTGACTGCAGGAGCAGAACAATAGTTCTGCGTGTTAGTCATTTCAGTAGTATATCGACCGGCTTTCTAAAAGTTTTCAAAGTGTGGCGCCTTGTTAAGTGCAAAGGTCATCTTAGTTGTTGTGATGGAAGGTCATTAGATATTCAATTAAAATGGATATCACATTGGTTTTCCTTCTGTCAGGAACACATATTTGATCAATTGCCCTGCTTAGAAACAGGTGGCGCTGTGCTTTCCTAACTTAGCGCTAATGCTTGTTCATATAAACACCAATGTTTTTCAACGTCAAAGAAAGCTTGTAAATATAGACTTGTTTCTGTCATTCTACTACATTACTTCGACACTTGCGCATACTGTCTTATATTCCCTGTTATGTGTTTTCGACTAAATCGTCACTTCAGTGTTGCTGAACAAAACATTCTTTAATATTCTCAATATTGTAACACTTCAAGTAAAATTAAAAGAATATCTATCTATCTATCTATCTATCTATCTATCTATCTATCTATCTGTCTGTCTGTCTGGGGTCTGTCTGTCTGCCTCTCTGTCTACCTCGCTGTCTGTCTGCATACCCATTTGACAATTAATATAGCGCCTAATAGTCAAAGTTAAGCAAGCATAGTTGCACTTGATGAATGATGAGGAGGATAAAAATGCTCCTAAGAAGGTGTAACCTTTCAAGCATGTTTTTAAATGTTGACATTTGGAATGATTTTTTGTTTCCAAGAGAACTTCAAAGTATACATGAGCTGCTGAGGAGAATGCGTTGCGGCCAAAGAAGGTCAGGTGTGTGCTGAAAGCAATTATTTGTCACGAACGAAGCGTACAGATGAAGAATGCGATTTAATAAAGTTCCTGGGATATTGTCGAGAAGTTCTATTCAGGGCTTAGTAAATAACGGGCAGTTCGAAGATGAATAGAATACGATTATGTACAGGAAGTCAATAATTGTGAAGTTACCAACAGGTGTAATGAGGTGATCAGATGTCCTTGTTTGATTAACACAATTCAGGCTTTTCTGTTTTGCGCACCCTGATTTCACCACGGCATTGCATCTATGGGCATTACTTCCATAACATTAGTCTTAGTCATCCACTTTGAACTGCTTTGTTTCCATCTGTGGTAGGACTGAGATTTCAAGAATACTCCAATACGTTGTCAGTCAATTTAAGGTTTGATACAGACATTAGTCAGACGCGTGAAACAGCGCCCCCAAGGCCAAAACTATAAAATTAATTTCTTCTTTTGAATCTCTTTAAGTTTTGTATAACCAGTCTGGACTGGAGAGGACACATTGTCAAAAATATCAAGAATTAACTTTACTTCTCATCAATTTAAAAATTATTATTATTTATACAACATCAACTTCATGAGTTTCTGAACAAAGGACATGTGACAAAATAAGGTAGAGACTCTCAAGTGGATTTAAATGCTCAAAGTCACAGACAGGCAAACACAGAGCAAGGCCTACACTTATACATCCATACAACGATTGACTGACAGTGACTGGCAAAGATACGGGGTTTCTGTGGTTTTTACATCACACTTCAGTGTTTATTTGATAATAACTTGCCAAGAACATTGCTTCATGCACTACTGACGAAACATAATGCATGCCTGCAATGTAAAAACTGACCCAGTCGACAAACACGTCATTGGAGCGTGACAACAGCGTATCTAAAGGGTCAAAGTTCACTCTGTGCTCACTATTTGTACCTGTCTGTGTCATTTGATACCATATCGTACAAATGCAACTAAAATGCAAACAAGTGTCTTTGGTCCAGTTGCTTGAGTTTGTTAAAAGTATCAGTACTGATCAATTCACAAAAATGTACATTTGATTTAAATGACACGGTGAACGAGACTATACCAATCACCAATGAGTGTAAGATCAAGTTGGAGACCATGATTTTCAGAACAGCTTTCAAGGACTTGGAGCTTACAGTAGTTGAGACACAAATAAAGTGTCAACAATGACTCTGGGCTCTTATCATGATCAGAAGTCCATAGAAATATATGTGACCTATATCTATATCAAGCAAACTCTGTCTTATATATGTCAGTATGTTCTTCTGAGTCAAAATTTTCTGACACAATGTCAAAAATGAAAGAATAAGTACCAAA
This sequence comes from Ptychodera flava, assembly GCF_041260155.1. Taxonomy (NCBI): domain Eukaryota; kingdom Metazoa; phylum Hemichordata; class Enteropneusta; family Ptychoderidae; genus Ptychodera; species Ptychodera flava. The sequence goes on from NW_027248281.1 coordinate 4,444,443, forward strand.
ATACAATCGTTCAGATATCTCTATGAATGCATAAAAATTATGTACATTATATCTAAGATAACTAAAACCCAAATATCAAACTGAGCTGACTGGTTGTTATTTACAATTGTCATATTTTAAAGCTAACTTCAATATTATGTGGTTTTTGCAGACTCAAATCGTGTCAGTTTTCAGACAGTGTGTCGTGATGTCTGTCAGACATACTGACAGATTGACATTGATACTTCCAAGTCACAATGATTAATAAAGTTCTCAAACCTGCATGGATAGTAAGTAATCTAGTGAAATGCCGTTCATGGTTACAATCCTCCTTCACATGTACATTTGTGCTGCAAATGTATGTCATGAGAATTTGTGTGCCTTTATGTACTGTTATGTTGTAGATCTAATCTGTGTGCCAATGCACTGTTATGTTGTAGATCTAATCTGTGTGCCAATGCACTGTTATGTTGTAGATCTAATCTGTGTGCCAATGCACTGTTATGTTGTAGATCTAATCTGTGTGCCAATGTACTGTTATGTTGTAGATCTAATCTGTGTGCCAAAGTACTGTTATGTTGTAGATCTATCTTGCAAAATGCATCTCCAAGCTCTCCTATATCAAGGCCAAATTGGTATCTTCTGTATCTTTCACTGAATCGCTTTGTTAAATCACCAACTGGTTGCAAGGAAGGAGTAGACATTGAGAATATATAAATATAATCTTTGGGGAAAATTCGTACAGACAGGTATAAATCTTTAGTTGAGTCTGCAAAAACCACAACTGTCAACATGGATGTGGTGCATTATTCTTTTCTCCTATTTACATAATTCTCTTTGAAGACAGTTGTCGGTTTGGACTGACAGGATTATTTTAACTTCTTTAGACATTTTACTTGGCAGTATTTAATACCATAAAATTAGTTTCTGTAAAAGTGACTGTCGCGGACATTTCAAAAATGACCCTCTCTGATTAACCTCTTACCATTAAGGCTCCCCATGTACAAAAATTTAAGACTATGTATGTATGTATGTATGTATGTATGTATGTATGTATGTATGTATGTATGTATGTATGTATGTATGTATGTATGTATGTATGTATGTATGTATGTATGTATGTATGTATGTATGTATGTATGTATGTATGTATGTATGTATGTATGTATGTATGTATGTATGTATGTATGTATGTATGTATGTATGTATGTATGTATGTATGTATGTATGAATGTATGTATGTATGTATGTATGTATGTATGTATGATGTATGTATGTATGTATGTATGTATGTATGTATGTATGTATGTATGTATGTATGTATGTATGTATGTATGTATGTATGTATGTATGTATGTATGTATGTATGTATGTATGTATGTATGTATGTATGCCATATTTTATTAAGTGTTATTAAGTGTTCTCTCACTCACAATCGATATTTTGGCACGACAGATGACATTATTTTCAGTATATAAGTCAACATTTCTTCTACAACACCAATATCGCTGAATTCAATGATTTTGATGGCTACTTTTAAAAACAAAAGTCTGTGCCTATACTGTCTGGAAGTTTTCTTTGCTTTACAGAAGAGAAACTTGAACTTGTCGACTTCGAAAGACACAGCACCTAAGTGGCTTGGACGGACTTGCTGGTATTTCAACGATGTTCGCTAATTTTCCTCAGAAAATATCGGACGTTGTCATTGTTTTGAATACACATGTTTGTGTCTGCGACCTGCAAGGTCGAGAACGCACTCACAGCTTTCTGACACCGGATTCAGTTAAATCACACCTTTGTAGTATTTGGCTGTGGAATGTAGATCACGTGTGTCGCGAAGTTTGAGCGAGGTTTCCTCCTGAAGAAGATGAAAATTGTAAGACAGGATACAAAAGCTAAAACAATCAGGATTACAGGAACTACAGCAATGATTATTAAGTTCCTCTGACCAAGAGTTCCTTCACTGTCATTATGGAAATTGTCAGTAAGCGGGGGTGTTGATTCGTCTATAGGTAAACTGCTGGGTGGTGCCTGTCTGTCTGTATTTGCACGCTCAGCTGGCTTTGTAGTTTCTGGGAGAGACGTTTTGCCTGAAATGACAAAGAAAATGCAAAGGTCATTCAAAACATTAGAATGAAAGTGAAGGGTACTCAGAAGATGAATATGAAACATGCTTAAGCAACACGTACCAGCAAAATGAAATCGAGTAAGTGTATTTTATATAGTCTGTATAGTCTTAGCAAGACGATTCTTTAAACGCATGTGTATGCGGTTTGACCATCTACTAACCATCTACTAACGATAAAATCTTTTATTATATATATATATATATATATATAATATATATATATATATATATATATATATATATATATATATATATATATATATATATATATATATATATATATATATATATATATATATATATTATATATATATATATATATATATATATTATTATATAGGAAAGTTATGTATACGAGTTTTGGCCAAACTTTAGAAAAACAGCGTATGAACAGTCGAAGATAACGGTTTGTCATTTAAGAGCTACATACGTCAAAGTTATTTGTGACTATGCAATGGATGATTCTTAATGAGTTTAATGTTTTGATTTCAAAAACATTTTTATCAAAATAAACAATCATTTAAAAAGAAAATTAATTCAAATCAGCACGTTTTCGTGCTCATAATCTTTACCGTAATAATGTTGGTCCTCCTCATGAATGATATATTAAAGATATAAGCTCAGTGCTCTGTTAAGCGCAAACAAAATGGCAAACACAGCAATAACACAGCTCAAATAATTGTTGTTTGAAAGTGCAAAGACCCTTGCTGACCCTTGGCTTCAGTAAAGCGGGGAGTTACTGTAGGGGTCACTTCATGAAATTCCTATGCCGGTGAAAATTTAATTTTGTAAACTTAGAATAAATATAGATAGTATACATAGAAATATGATATCATATTTGCAATTTTCGCTTCGTTAAGTTGGAAGAAGTTCAGTTTATTATTGCAAACATTTATGCCTATAAATGGAGGTACATAATAGTTAGCAATGTGAAGTCTTTGAAATGATTCATACTGTTGAAGATCTGTGTAAGCTTAGCATTACAAACTAACGGGGATTTTTAAGTTATTTTGTTAGTGTCAGGAAACAGTAAAAGCGAGTAAGTTGGTGGTTGTGGCCAATCCCTCTTTCCTCTCTTAATCATTCCATTTTCCCTAAAACTTGACGTACCTGTAGTTGTCTGCCTTGCCTCAACCCTGATGCCTGTAAATATTTTACACTGATCACGTAAGAGGTTGTGAGATCCATCTTGAGGCACGGAAACTCTGAAATTCAGTCGATACGCACCGGCATGCCCTGGTTGGGCGTTACTTTGTTCAATTTTGACACTGACTGACTCGTGACCTTCTTGGGATACAATTTTAAGGCGACGTCCATACTCCTCTACATTCCTTTGGCCGTCTGCCCTCATTACCAATTCTTCCACTTCATTCCCTTCGGACGTCTGTACCTTATAAAGGTCCACAGCAACAATGGCCCCAGCTGGAAGAGGATCGTCTAACGTCGCAGAATACAACATCTCCAGATCGCTGCCTTCATTAACGATGATATCATTATTGTACTGTACAATCGTGCAACCTTTTACACCGAAGAAAATCAACAGACCTGGAAGTAGAGGAAAAACAAAAATTTGATACCAAGGCCAAAGGGATTGCCAGGAAATTGAAGGTGGTGTGTTCTGATGTAAGGGAGCCTTCAGTAATTACAGGGGTTGGGCAGGGGAATTCAGTGCGCACCTGTACTGTAAAATGTGACCATTCCACTGTCCTCGTGTATAAAGTGTGACCCGCCTTCTGTCCAATATTCTAAAACTGAACCCTCCCCAACCACTACAGTATTCCCGGCAGGAATATAATTTCTGAAAGAGTATCAGCTAATTTTCATAACAATTGGTTTGATTGTTATGTAAGTTAGCGACAGAAATTACAGGGGAAGACTGACGATATGGAAGGGAGGGTCGCAATTTATCACACAATCTGTTTTTGAAGGGAAATGATATTTCATGCATTTGCGGGACGGTCAACATAATTTGCGCAACTATAAGAAGGCATGATGTGGCTGATGTAGTGCTTCAACCCGAAGATATCAAATTATATTACATATTAGTCTATCAGGCAAACTATTTACCATTTTCCCCATCAAAACAAGCTATATCTGTACATTTATATACGTTTGATTTTATGTAAATGTACTTTACTTGAAGTGGGAAATAAAACGTGAATGTGTGTACAAGACCTTTGATTTTGGAATTTCATCGAAAATGCTGATTCACTATACATGGCTGTCTATGAGAGAACTATGAATAATTTTTTCCAGTACAAAACTAGCTAAATCTGTGTATTTATAGGCGTTTGATAATTCATTTTAATGTATTTGATTAGACTAGATTTGTTACAAGTGCATGTGTGTGTAAGAAATTTGATTTCGGAATTTCACCGAAATGTTGAATAACTGTACGATGTAGTCTATGAGTAAACTATGATGATGAATGATTTTTTCCGTACAAAACTAGCTAAATCTGTGTATTTATAGGCGTTTGATAATTCATTTTAATGTATTTGATTAGACTAGATTTGTTACAAGTGCATGTGTGTGTAAGAAATTTGATTTCGGAATTTCACCGAAATGTTGAATAACTGTACGATGTAGTCTATGAGAGAACAATGAACAGGTGATCTCCATTGTAAAACTAACAATATCTGTGCATTTGTAGATGTTTGATAATAAATTGAGATACACTTTGCCACCTGTCCTGTTTCCTGTCTTTCATTAGTTTCAGCTGTTCAATGTATTTAATGTAGGATATCAATGCATTTTCTTTACTTGTGAAACTTGTGGAAAAGAATTTGTTATTTCGTCGGTGATTTCCTATTCAGAAAATATCGCAATCGAAGGTTTGGCTGTAAAATCAGCCTCTACCAAAAGTGACCCTTCCCCAAGAAAGGTTTATGAAAAATGACCCTCCCCTTGGACAGTTTTCTGAAAGGTGACCCTCCCCAATGCCCTCCCCCCGCCCAACCCCTGTAATTACTGAAGGCTCCCTAACAAAAACTTGTTTCAGATCAGAAAAGTATCGCTCTAAATCATAACATCTATTATTTCCCTGTCTGCATCATGACAGGCTGATAAAAACATAAACTAATTAAAGTAAGTCCAACGAACATTTGCCTTGAAGCTAGTCCACTACTGTCGACTCTGTTTGTAGAGTGTGGGCAAAGACCTAAAAACGTAGTGGGGAGTAGTATACTACTTTGAAGCCATAGTCAATACATTTCCTTTAAATCCTGAACTTGATGGGCATTACGGTGGCTAGGCCTGGCCTAGCTATTGTAGATGTCTGCGCGAAAAACATTAATGACTGGAGTGTCTATGCAAAGTTTTATCCAGACATTTTCACGCTAATTGCATTTAATACGTAAAAATCACATATTTTCAAAAATTGAAGGAATGTTACAGAGTTCGAAAAATGAAAATATGGAAATGATTGAAAGACAAGACACGATCAAGACCAATGAGAAAGTTGATCACAAAACACGTCGAGGGTCAGAGTAGATGTTTTCAAAAGAACCTGGGACATCTTATGGCTTGGAAATAATATGAACAAAACCACTTCATGTATTATCACGTGCATGGCAGAAGGGAAAAACCAACATGCCGGTCCTTCTTATCAATGGAGTGGATTACCATGAAATAATACTAATGGTCAACCCAAATGTCAAGATAGTCCGCCAGTAAAAACGTCCGTAGGTCATGAGACACCATGCCTGTAACTTTGTGGTCATGATGTTTGGTATTCCCGTCTGCCATCACATGTCAATCAATAGATCCGTCATGTTGGTTAGTAAGATAGGAAACGACATATCTTGGACACCTAAACATAGCAAGCATCCGGTTTACAATCTCAGTCACCATGGCAACAGCAAGCATATCATGGTCAGAATAAACTTAAACATAAAGTGGTAGACCGATCAACAATGGGGTTACACTGCTATGTCAATGTTCAACCGCAGATACAGAAAGTCAATATCATTACCTGACGTCTGATTGTATGTTCAGCCACCGTTACCTGTGGTTGGATACATAGCGGCCGCCGTGTGGTATGCGGCCGCTATGTATCCAACCACGCGTAACTGTGTGTTCAGCGTAAACTGCAAGGCGACACAATGCCACTAGTTTCGTTCACATGTAAAGCCGTCAAGTTCGTACACGTAATGAATGCTACCGCTAACACGCTCGTTGGAACGCCGCTTACCTCTCGATGCTAAAACACCAAAGAGGAAGATTTAACACGCAACATAGTTTGTGAAACTCTGTGACTTACATACTGAGCTGACTGGCCGCACCCTACAAAGGCCAAAATAAACAATATGTTTCCGATTAAAAGCCTTCAGAAAGTATGTTAGGTCGATGGTAAGCTTTATATATTTTTTCATATTTGTAATGGGATGAAGATCCATTAAAACAAGTATTTGCAAAATTGTGCGTGATTTTAACAAATGCAAAAAAAAAAATAGAAGAGAAAGGTTTAAAATATGGTGTGTTTTATTACGGAAAACACTAGATTTTTTTTCCGGAAGTGGGAGAGTCAAAGTTTAGAAGTTACAGGGTTTTGAACGACGAGGAAAAATTTCTAGTAAAGCTCAGTGCGTTGAACACATCACACAGCATTAAACCCGATCTGAGGTGCATTAACCATGAGAAATCTTATTATTAATATGAACTCAATGTCAAAGCGATGAGATTTTTCAATCCTTGGCGAGAGAACTGTGATCATGGTTGAATTTCATGGTACAGTGTATCGTGAGTATCAAACCATATGCAATGGTCGTCATAAATACAATGATCTATGATCTGTGATATATCGGAACAGTCGCCATATTTAAAAACATAGGGCCAAAGTCCCTGAAGCTACAATAGACATGGATATATGACTGTATGAAATTATCTCACAAAGGTCATCCTGGGGACTTGTAAACCAATATTAAAGCTGTCTGACCAGCGGTTTTGAAAAAACAAGCGACTCAACAGTTGACAGAGCTCTGCTACGTTATGTAGAGAATAACCTTTTGTGACACATGTATTGATGAAGAAGGTGGATATCTGTGATAGCTCATTTCAGGATGGCCTCACCAAAAATGGAAAAAAAAATTCCGTAAAAATACAGATTTGCATATTTCATCACAATTTGAACAAATCTAAGTTGGGTTATCCCTAGGGACCTGTATACCAAATAACAAAGCTGTCTGACCGGCGGTTATGAAGAAGAAGATTTTTTACCAAAAACGCCTTTTTTGGCATTAATTTGCCTATTTTCAACAATATCAAAAAATTAAAAAAAACTAGTTTCTCAAAATCCTATTTTTCATCCACACAACAAATATCAAAGCAGTAAGTACTGCAGTTGTCAAGATATTTAAGTGGACGGACGCCTAAGAAACGGACATACATACATACATATATACATACATACATACAGACTGACGGTGCACGCCAGACGGATACCCATCGCAATAGCTTTTATAGACTATATTAGTCTATACAAGCTAATAAACGAGAGTTAATTACATTCTAATTAAAGTAAACAAGACTTGCTTAAATCAAATTAATCAAGATTTACATCATAAAAACAGCATATATGTATCTGTCAGGTTATAAAGAATCTTAAGCTGGTTATCTTTATCAGTATTTCCATCCTATTAACAAAGCACATTTTAACTTTCAAATTAACATTGTAAGTAAGTTCTGTTGAATAAGTTGAGACTGTACGTACTCAGAGAAAGCACACTGAAGAGACAAATGTTTGAAACTTAAGAAGTTCAAGGTCATCAAAAGCATAATAAGGAATCATGTAACACTTTCATTGCACTGTTTACACAGATTGCATAATTGCTATAAATAGCACATGAGGAATCTTACAGCCCAGCTTTACCATAAAACCCCTATCACTTTGACCACTCTTTTAATTGACCACTCTATTTTTTTCCTCAAAGAGTAATTTTATCCTTACCAAGTCAACCATAAATGGAAATTAGAACTTTCTCTATCTCTATTTATTTGACCACCCTATCATGACAAACTATTATGAGCAATTTCTTTTAGATAACATACAGGGCACAATAAATGACGGTTCAGAATATGTCAAAGTTTGGATTCAGGAAAGTTGCCTTTACATGATTTCACTATGAACTGTCAAAAAGTTGAACTTTCTGATAATTCTACACTGAAATTATTTTGGCTTTGATGATTTCCAAATTAATTCAATTATTTAAAATCATATTAATTATTTTTTTCTGGGTGAATTGATAGGGTTTATACAGTACAAGAATTACATACAATGTAAGTCAAATTTTGACCAAAAATGACAAAAAAATTCCTTAAAAATACACCTTTGCATATTTCATCACAATTCGAACAAATCTAAGTTGGGTTATCCCTAGGGACCTGTATACCAAATAACAAAGCTGTCTGACCGGCGGTTATGAAGAAGAAGATTTTTTACCAAAAACGCCTTTTTTGGCATTAATTTGCCTATTTTCAACAATATCAAAAAATTAAAAAAAAATAGTTTCTCAAAATCCTATTTTCATCTACACAAAAAATATCAAATCAGTAAGTACTGCGGTTCTCAAGATATTTGAGTGGACGGACGCCTCACAAACGGACATACATACATACATACATACATACATACATACATACATACATACATACATACATACATACATACATACATACATACATACATACATACATACATACATACATACATACATACATACATACATACATACATACATACATACATACATACATACATACATACATACAGACTGACGACGGACGACGGACGCCGGACGGAAACCCATCCCAATAGCTTCTATAGACTATAGTCTATAGTAGCTAAAAACTGTACATCAATCTTTCTTGAGTTTGGGGCTGAACCCGATTAGTGCCTAGTGCAACTTTTTTTCAGTCCTTTTCTCATTGTAACGCTTCAATGTGTACAAATTATTGTCTTTTTTCAAAAGAATATGAGGAATAAATTATTATTATTATTATTATTATTATTATTAAATAATAATTGTTATGAAATTTCGCCGGAGACGGCGGAGAGATTGTGCTTGAATCATCGGAACAAACTATTTTGAATCTCAAGAACAAGTTCGAATTGATCTTTGCTACTCAGTGAAGGATGTGTGTAAAATGATTGTTTGACACGGGAACGTGGAGTTTTGTACGGATCATATTTCGTAACATCCATCGTCGGACCACAAAAGACCTGTGATTTTCTGACATGACATTTGAACTCAGTGATATATGTAAATTCGAAAAAGTTTTTCTTTTGTTGCTATGATTGACAATTCAATTTCATAGATTCTTTTCAAAAGGATCAGGATAGATGTTTGGAGCTTGGCCATTCAGTTTTCAATGATAAATATATCTACGTATTTGTAGTGCTATAAACTTTACAGCTAATCTTTCATTGAATTTTCTAATACTATACACAATATCGCGGGTTGTTCTCTTAAATCTAGTGATCTCCCAAAAATACGGGATTTGCGTGGTGTTTTTGTGACACTAATTCAATGTATTTTTATGCAGAGACCGGGTCATAACATTTGTTATGGTTCCATGCTAGTTGTCCTACACAATGAACAATTAGAAATTATGAATAAAATTATATACAGGCATGGACCCGTGCACAGAAACATAATTTAAATAAATAAATAAATAAATAAATAAATAAAAGAAGGAATGAAGGAAACGAAACGTTAGTTACTAAATGGCAGATAGCTGTAACGTTTACTGATGTCTGTACAATTTTTACATTAATTGTATTTAATGACAACTACTGTTTTCTGTCCTACTCCCGAAGCATGGATGTTGCAATACACAGTATTCAGCTGGTGAACTAAGTCTCTCTGTGTGTAGACTGCATTGTTATTGGTTGTCAACAGTGAATTCTGGTTGGGACAAGAATTTAATTGTAAAAAATAACATGTAACTTTCCTTAGGCCAAGCCAAACACTTGACGTTTCTGCATGTTTTGACGGGCAGAGCAAGAACTTGTAAATACCCTGCAAAGGTGTAAACCCTGTAATTTTATACCCATTCTTTTACTATAGTGTATAGTAAATGCAGTTGGTTTGTCTAATCCTCTCTGGCGTGCTTAAACGTCAAGTAGGTTTTTGTTTAGTAAATATCGGCCATAATTGAGTATGGTCCATGTTAACACGTAAATTAAGATTCTAAAACGTAGATATGAATATCAAAAGACTTATTTTAAAAGTCTGAATTGTGAAAAATGCAGTACGTTACACCTGGTATGTGGGGCCTTTCGTCTTTTAGTGGAATTCGTGGCACATGTGAAAGTAACTGAGCCATATTCTATCTATGGATATAATCAGTGCTTGCCTAAGGGTGCCATTGATGATGAATGAATGAAACATACCCAATAAGATAATATTAAAGTGTGTTACAGCCTAGTTTGGGCCAGGTACTTTTTAGTATTGCCAAAAAAAACATGAAATGGATCAAATTTCGTGAAAGATACCAATAAACGCAGAGTCCAATGACTAGATAACAACGACAGCTTTAGGTTTATTGAACTATACTTTATATTTTACGGGCCACTGTTGGTTGTAATAATGTCATCACGTTTCAGAAATATTACACTTTGATTTACATAATATCAATATTTCAAGATTATTAATAACACAAGAAATTCACACTTTCTATGAAACCGCAGCCACTCTTCGATATATCAGAAGTATGTCAGCATAACAATATCAGTTCATTGTCAATAGTTTTACAGGAGCTTTGCTCATACATTCGTCTTTCTTCATGACTGGTTCAGAAAAGCGAGCGTTTTATCAGTTCTATAAGTTGACCAAGGAGATTTCAGGGCACTTCTTAGGAATTCCTTTGACAATCGATCAGACAGTATCTAGTTAATGCATTTCTTTCATCGTTAAACTGAGTGTAAATCTGATAAAGAGTCCCTGCGTCACGGACTTTATTCTCAATATAGTGTTTAGTAATAAAGTAAACGACCATTTGAATTCAACGCTTTCAGAAGTCAAATGTAAGGTAAGATCAAAGTGACGAATTAAAAGTGAGATGTACCACGCCATTGTATGTTATTTTCAATTTGGTTCACCATTAAGGTCAACAAATCAGGGACAGGGTAACACTACATACTTTCGTACATTGCAAAATCTGATCCACTTTTGTAACTCCGACACTCATTTTCGGCCACACATTGCTAGTGTAACAGAGATAATGAAAATTGTACAGAAACACCGTCCTTCAAAGATAGTTTGGTTTTTTGTCACCTTTCCGTCCAATGAAAGAAATCAATGCTTCTAAGATGATGCGAAGTGACACCATGTCAAAGATGATGTCAAGGTGACTGAGCTACTGTCCCAAAATGAGTTTGTATGGCCGTAAAATAAAGGCTTCGGACCCTGCTTTCTTTACATGAAAACGGGTAGGGTATACGCATGTGCACATCAATGCCATTTGTTTTCTGACTGTTTCAAACTAAATCCTTTATTTTCCCAGCTGCAGCGTTTTTATAAAAAACGAAGGTCAACAAAATACGAAAAACGATTTAAGACTGAGCTAGGCGTCAAAGATTGGGTACCGCGCTGACTATATCAGAGGACTTGGAGATATCGGGGACATCACTATCGGAGTATGCTAACTCGAGATTCCAGCGAGGGAATTTATTCCTGCTTGCTTCATTGATGCCCTCACTTCATCCTGTAATTGCTCTTTTGCATTTTGGATGATGAATTAAGTAAAGAAAGAAAACAAAAGAGATTAAGAGACATATATAGTCTGTTACACTATTGGTCGGGAGTGTACTAGCCTGAGATGGCAGGTCAAGTTTTGAAAATGTGTTCTTCGTACACTGTGACCCAGCGCTGACTTTACACCCAGCGCTGACTTTCTGCTGGTCAACCTGTGTTCTTTTGAATACACGCATGAAATTACGAACTGATCAATGACTCCCCAGAAATATCTGCTTATACTTTTGTCAGATTTCCACTGTATTACACAGTCCCCGTAAGACGAGGACAGAGCCAGATTAATAGTGTTGGCTGTCCAAGACAAAGCTTGAAAACGAGGGCACAGTCTTGACAGATGTCAACAGTTATTCCGACAATCGGCATGGTATCGGTGACACTTACCGACAAAGCATTTCAAACAGGCAGGAAACCAAACAGTCATTTTCGCACTGGTCCTTGCATCGATCCACTTTCTAAACTGTTGTTGAGATGTACTGATAATTTAGCTTCATTATTTGGTCAGTCTAAAGCCACCATGTCAAAACAGGATAACTCTAACAAGACAGTGTCTCTGTCTATATTCACTGTTCACCGACTTAGATATGATGTCATCGCAATATTGACGTGAAGGCAACACGGGTATGAATAAGTGGAAAGTCCCGTGTCACTATCATGACATAGCGGTTACGTTTATACCTGCAGTGACATTGCGTGTTTGAATGATTATCAGCCAAGCGTTTTGGGTCTTTAAAGGAAAACAAATTGGTATGACCATTAAGTGTCTTCGGTGAAAAGAAACAAACTGAACGACACTTGCTCTTGAAAACATCACTAGGAAGCAGAACGTGAGAAAATAACCCCAGCAGCTATTGATGACGTAAATCCGTGAGAAAACTGCCGTGTCTGCTGTTCATTATGACGTAACACGTCTTCTGCGGCCAGGCCAAGGCCAGGGTTTTGTCATCTGTATCTTTCAGAAGGAACAATAGTTTTACATCAACTGTAAATGCGTGTTCATGTTCATCCTGAATATTTCTGCTTTTCATTTCTATTAGTTTGGCTTAAACTTTACGAATTGTTTTACGTTTTTCTAGGTCACTGATGAACATTCCCATGATGCACTGCACAGATCTCAGGATTAGAAAGAATGTCGCCAACAATTAGAATTTGTTGGAGACTCCGAAAACCAAATATTTGAAAGATCCAAGGCACATATATGATCGCACGATTAAATTTATTTACAAAACTGAGGACTTTTTCTTTTATGTCGATGACAAGAGAGTAAAATAATATTCGTTACAACTGCAAATATCAAAGTTAAAAAAAAAAGCAGGGGCATATTATCAACAATAAAAAAAAATCAATCGGTTAAACAAACAAACAACAAAGTAATGTAAGCAAACGAACAAACAAACAAGACCCGCATTGATAATTATATTGACATCATACTACAATCTAGAAGCCATGCATTATATACACCTGGATAGTGTTCAAATCTGAACGTCAAAGAAGTGCTATAAACATTTAATGCGCTTTAAGAGAAGGCGTAATCTTCAGTTTTACGATCATCAAATAGGTCGAGCTTAGCAGCTTCCTAGGTCAGCGACTTCCCACTTTAAGTGTACAATGTTTAGCGCTTTGTGATCTGGCACGAAATGATTTATGGGTTTAGGCCAAAGGACAGCGTACGCCAACCCTTTCAACAAACGTTTGGATTGAATTTCAGGGTGTGAGACTGACTTGAAGCATATAGACCCTAGTTTTCCTCAAGGGTCTATGCTTGAAGAGATTTGAATAGTCGTTCATAGTATCCATGGCAACGGATTCTGTCAACAAGTCAATCCATTTACTGTGATGGTAGATTGGTTTACACGTGTCAAATAGAACAATTACTGAGTTTCTATTAGTTATACTGTAATTGTACCGATATAGAGGAGCGAACATTTCAGTGTTGCATTTTGAACAGATAAAACTTCCCCTCCGTGCGATGACACTTCATACATTTCAATTGTTAGTGTCGAGCGACAACTTAACATTTGTTTGGTCATCTGACTTGGTTTTTTTGGTTTTTTGCTGACATTTTACGAACACCACAATATGACGGGATATGACACACAGTTTCATAGAAGGACATGTTATAACCAAAATTGACATATGTGCATTCACAGTCATTTGATAAGTATACGATATAGGTCAGCCTGCAAGGATATTCACAGGCCTATAGTTAAAAAAACAGGACTACGTTTTCAAATCTTACTTATCTTTATAAAATGTGTATGTGAAGTCACGACTAATTCATGAGAAAGTGTATTCCATTCTGAATAACAATTGATGAGGCACAAGGGTTATTAAAATATTCAGTTTCAATCGTTTTTCCTTAAGGTGGAGTTGCACGTTACCAACACAGTTTTTTTTCTCAAAGGAATATTTTCCTCATCTAAGATGACAAGGAAACTCCCTCATACTATGCATTTTCAAAAACAGAGAATCTAATTATAAAGTTTAGTACGGTAGCAATAGTTCACTTAAAGGAAAAATGGGGTATATATTGGGGTGGAAAAAACCTCATTTGGTATTAAGGATTAAAAATAATTTCTGAAATTTAATATTTCACTTGAAACAAAAACAGACATTTATTTTGCATTTTCTATCCTCATTCTTAAATGGCAGGGGTTAAAGACTGATACTCAAAAAAGTGATTATTCAAATGTAAGAATTTTATTGTCAAACAAATTAGTAGTTTTGTTATACAGCATTTAAAACACATAATGTGAAAATTTCAGAAACTTTGACCCAGCCAGAGTGGAGTTAAAAATTTTGGGAACCTTCAAATAAGGAGAAAAGAGAAGCCAGGAAATCGGGTGATTGCAGAATTTTTGCATAAATTTACACTTCTTTCTCACCCATTTTACGATTGCTTTATAAGCTAAAAGGTAAACCCAACCAATATTTTGGCATTGAGTTTTCGAATAACATATAATTGAATGAATGTTTATATAATCGTGATTTTGAGGAAAGTACGCTGTGTTATGTTCAGCGCCCCTAAATATCGGCATATGACACGTTATATTGAGTTGTATTGATAAAAATCCATGATACAACCAGCAAAGAATTTGAATTACAGAAGTGTCGTTCCTTTTCCTTTACTATGTACTCAAACAAAGCATTTGTCCTTTGTTTTAAAATGGATTTAAATCCTCTCTATTTCGTTCATTTCTCCCCATATCCCTTGCACAAGTGTGGATGGTGCAACGACAGGCGTTATAAGTTTACTGCTGGATTCATGCATATTCGGAAAAGCAAAAATACACGTTAGTAATTTTAGGTAAGAAATACATATATGATTGCAGAAGATTGCACAGAATACCAAAGATTCAACAATTTACAATATGGATACAAGAAAGAATAACAGTAGAAAAACATAAACATAAATTAAGTTTCTTTGATAAAGATGACACGGATTCAAAATGGTCAAAATTAAGTCTATTTTGCCAGTAGAATTTTGAGATTTTAAACCGAAGCACTGTCCTGCTTTTTTGTTTTTTTCTTTGTTTGGTTTTTCTTTTCTGTTGTTGTTATTTTTTGTTTTGTCTTTCTTTTTCTGAAAGCCAATAAAAAAATAAAAAAAAAATACACGGTCTTATTACGGATAGACCAAATTTTATTTTCACGTAAAAGATTATTTCATCTGCATCAAGCCATGGGGTGTTTGATATCAGCAATTTTGAAATTTAGGATCAAAATTATGTCAAGGGTCAAAGTGCCGGATAAAAGCTTAATACGAGGTTACATGGTGTTAACATCAAAGAAAAATGACTAAAAATCAAATCGCAACTTGTGAGACATAGGCAATTAGCCGCCGCCAAAGAAATGTTTACGCTAATAAAGCTATTCACCTGGCGACACAGCTATAAAATGCGACCTGATTTAGTTTATGCTAATGTACCAAGCAGACGTAAGGCCTGACGCCACACCTGTTTATGACAGGATTTTATTTAAGGCAGAGGTGCTGGACAAAACACATAGGTCAAGGGTCAGGGACGCACTCTGCTTTACTTATAATGGTGATTTGCTATCACGGCAGTACATCAGAAAGAATAACTTGAAGTTGAATGATTTATTCAACAAAATACCAGCAGACTGTCACGACTCTACTCTGGAATCTACCAGAGAAACATAATGGACATAGTCTACTTATGTGAGGAATGAAATAATATACAGACAAAGTTAAGTACTGACAACATGATGTAACGTGCAATACGAATATGGCATAACTTGACTAAAAACCTACAAATCATAATTTGAAATATGACGTCAACTGAAACAGCTATTATACATTTTTACAAAAAGTAATGACATTCAACCATCTTGCGTAGCAGACGGAATTTTCGAATCAGATCTGAAGTTCAATTTTTCAAAAGAAGACTTTGTGAGTAGAATGTGTTCCGAGTTCAAAATGTGTGCCATTTCGTAAGGCACACGGACGTATACACATATACCAAATAAGAACAATAAGACAAAAGTGTTGCAAACAACAGAAAGTGTACCAAAGTGGGGTAAAAAATAATGTTCAAATATACATATTCTGAGTTATTTGACTACCAGGAACCAGGAACCTATGAACTGATTTACATATACTGCCAGTGGACAGTGGGCTGTTGGTGCAAAATTATTATTTAACGGAAGTGAGAAGAACAAGGCATGATGAAATTTTACACTGCATGAAAACGCAATAATACAGATAATTCACATTAATGAGTTGCCTGTATTATAGAATAATACACATGAATACACATGAATCCACATGAATATAGGCTTGCTGAATACAAAAAATGGATTCTTGACTGTATTCATCTGTATATGCACTCTTCAGCTAAAATACAGGCATTAATCCATGCTAATTCAGTAAGTATTATAGTGTTTTTATGCAGTGTTATCATCTGCAATAAGGTAAGGTTTTGAAATTACATATAAATAGCCAGTAATTATTCTCCACAGATGAAAGTCCAACACAGAGCACCTGCATAGTGCTGTAAACCAGTGTCTGCCTATACGTATTCATGCATCAACTACCTCCTCAGCCTGTCAGGGGTCAGTCTTTAAAATTGAGTTTTGTATTACTTGAAGTACGACAAAATAGGACGAAAATTTTTCATGCTCAGCCTTTGAAATTAGATTCTTGTCCGCTGAAACGATTTCAAATTTTATTCTTACAAAATGAAATATCTGTTGTGTATACCGCTGTACAAACCAGACTGTTGAAAACATTTTGATTTAATTTCATTCAGCGTACATGAATAACTTCAGATTATCTGTAAGTCAAACAACGGTGGATTCTGGTCTAATAATAAATGCAGCCGAATACTAAATCAAATGTAAACTCATTTAATACTAAGACAACGTTTCTGAATGTATTTTTGAAGTCTAAGATAGGGTTGTGAATTTGTGTGATGTACAAAAGAAAATGGTTCGTGCTAAGATGGTCAAATGTTTTGAAATTTATTTTCCACAAATGATGAGAAATGCAGAATGCTTTCCTTTGTGATCAAATATTTATTTTTTGTCCAAACCCATTTTCTAGGGTCGAGTTGAGACCTTTCCTTCAAGAGTTTTCTCTGGCTTTAAAAAGTCAGACGGAACTCCTACATTTATTCTTCAATGCTGCCTGAAATAAACATATCGTAATATGTTTGAATGTTGTCAGTCAGCAGTTACTGGCAGCTCTCTAATATCTTAACAACTGTTTCCTCTCTGTTCAGAATAGAGAAACGTTCTCGTATAAAGACAGGATCAGGATATAGGAGTAAAGCGAACTTTGGGGAGGGATAAATTGCTTAGTAATTTGATGAAGTACTTTATTTTCACCAAATCTAAGTTCAACACATTTCATTCTTTTTTACAAGATACGTCGTTATATGACCTGCCAACATGAACAGTGTTATATTTCCCTGTATACACCCTCCACTGTAGTTTCTGATATTCACAGAGTTTGCTTCTGCTCTGCAACGAAAGAAATAATGTACATGCCATTTTGGACTTACGTCCTCTCTAATGAGCCACTGGTGCAGAACTAGTTGGTTTTCAATTGCAGATTGCGGTAAAGAACTCTCAGCTCAATAGCAGCAGTAAATTATTCAAAAGCTTTTTATAGGATATCACTATGGGTTACCAAGACATTATTTGGTAATGCGTCAAATGTTAACGTTGACGAAATGCTTGATTTCTTTCTTCACCATGTTTAACTTAATCCTACTGTTCAATAAACATAAATCCATGACTAGTAATTGTAATATTGTAACACACGTTTCAGGTTCCGTCATTGTTCCGACTGGAAAACTGTGGAGGATGACGCACCTCACTGATCCATATGTTCAGTAGTATGCGTTGGCAAACTGATTTTGGCTTTAAATTCTTGTTCTTACATATATATAAGTCCAAAACATTCCAGAGCAGACAAAATCCCATGTAGCTGTCCACAATTCATCGTAGATCGTTTACTTCAAGATCGCACAGTGCAAGGCGTAGCCAAGTTATATTGGCGTGAGAAAGACGTTTTGATTCTTGGTCGTTATTTTAACACCGGGGTGGGGATCATTATTTCGAATCTCTAAAGGGCAGTTTTATTTTAGTATCTTGGGCAGGTACATGTTTTTTTTGAACCAATTGAGAACTTGGTGTACTTGACGAGATGAAATCCAAAATAGAATGTGTCGTAATCATGTAGGGAAGTGTCCTTATAAGTAACCAACAGTCGGCGAAATGCAGCATTTGCGAAGGTCTGATTTCACGTCATTGCATTGCACAGCAATTGATAGCGACTTTACAATTTTCGCAAGATATCAAGAGATAAACTCACTGCTCCATGTTAAGCTAACATATTGCTCGGGAGATATTTTATACGCCTGTCTTTGTAAGCGACAAGATAATTGACCATATCTTGCAAGACGTAATTGCATATCTATAGTAAGAACTTGTACGTCACCATGTTGAGACGAGAAAGACAGTGAGTGGTCAGGGATCATTCACTTATGATATCGTTATGTGTCAGTACTGTCCTCTCTGAGGTATAATTTTCAGTACTACTCTTGGATTCTGAGAAAACCGGGGACGAGTTGTTTTGCATTTTGGGTTTACTATGCAGACTACAGAAGAATCGTAGCGATGCGTAACCATCGCAGGGTAGCGAAAACTGAGGCTGACCTCTCCAATCAGCCGAGACCAAACTCGGCCGTAATCAATTAAGCTGACAGCAACTCGGCCTTGCTCCAAATTGGCACGGTGGCTTTATACAGAAGTGCACCTCGAGATTGTCCACGAAAGATACAGGAAGGTAGCTATGTTTCTGGATTCGATTCAAATTTGTTGAAAGTTAACGAAGTCGGGGGTCCATTTGAACAAAATGAGACGATAGGTAATCAACGTGCTTTGAAACTGTCAGAAAAGTACAAATTTTTCTCAATTTTTTCTTCAGCCATTGCTTGCCGGGCAGGTGCGTTTTATATTTAGTTGTGTTCTCTTCTGAATAATTTTGATTAAATTTTTAAGCGTGTCACAAATTTTACGTCACTTACGTTCATTTCGTGTTATATTGAATAGCATATTTTGCCCAGAGTGACTCCCGACAAATGAATTTCAAACTTTATGCCAATGCAACACATCAAAATTCAAGAGTTCGAAAAGTTCTTATTTTCTCCCAGTAAGCAACTCATTTTTGTTGTTTTTGTTTTGGAGTTTGAAAATAGAACATAATTTGTTAACTTTCATTTTGGATTTTGACTGAAAATGTTGATTCACTGTATATTGGAATCTATGGGACATTTATGAATATTTTTTTACAATACTTAACTAAATCTGTGCTTTTAAGGTTTGACAATTGATACAAGTATACTTATATTAAGTATATTTAAATATTCAGATGTGGACAACAAATATGATGTTGAAATTTCACCAAAAATAATTTTATTATGTCACTTCTATTGATAGTCTACATTTAAAGTACTAGTATAGATATTTTTTCTGGCAAAACTTGCTCTACATGTAATATAAAAGTATATATATGTATAATATTAAATATTGTTCAACATTGACTTTTAGGCTATAATAAGTTTGTCGATAAACAATGATACAATTGCAAGCCAAACTATAAATGAAGGTAAACATTACAGCTATTGCCCCATTTGCGATCCCATGAGAAAGGTTTAGAGAAAGGATAACTTCTTTCAGGAAAAATGGACATAATAAACATATTTGTATAAAAAGGACAGTAGCTGTACCTTTTGGCCAATCAAGTATGTTTTGTCCCGTGTATCGACTGCAGTTTCTTGTTCAACCCCCTACAGCATACTATATGAATAACAAATATTCTGTTTGGCAATATCAGTACATATGTAAAGACATAACCATTGTCATTATGACAAATGAATTCTAGTCCGGACTTGAACTCAATTTTAAACAATACCAATTGTGACTGTACACATATGGCTATGCTGGAATTTTTATCATGCTGCAGGGAGAAGAACAAGAAACTACAATGGATACAACAAGATACACAAAACAAAACCACCAATAATTGGCCAAACCTAATAGCTTAAAATTGACAACCCAACACATGTCATATCAATCAGAGACAGTTTTGTTTCGAGTCTCCCTTTAAGTCCCCAAATCCTTTCAAGTACCCCTAACATACCCTTAATACTTTCAAGTCCCCCGTCAATTCTCACCCCTCCTCCAGAGGTGTTTGTGAATGTAGCCTAAGATGCACTTACATGTAGCATTGTTTTCCCAGTATACGTATATAGTTCAGAACACAGACAGCAAAGTTCCAGTATTAGAAATAGAGACCGTGTTTCGAAAAGGTGAAACACACTTTTCTTTTCTGAGTTTTGACCCTTTGATATTAGTTTAGCATTTTTCTCTTAAAACAACTAAATCTTGCAACT
The DNA here is from genome assembly GCF_041260155.1 of Ptychodera flava. NCBI lineage: Eukaryota > Metazoa > Hemichordata > Enteropneusta > Ptychoderidae > Ptychodera > Ptychodera flava. Next base: position 4,465,223 of record NW_027248281.1, read on the forward strand.
TTTATTTTGTTGCAGGTTATTTACCGTAGAATTCTGACAGTATCTGAAAGCCTAAAGTCCACTACATTTACTATACATAAATCACCTGGTCCCGTCGTAATTATCACAGTTAAGATTTTAATTATAACTGTCTGATAGATACAAGGGCAAGGATCAGTCAGATTTTACAGTCAGCAAAATTGTAATAATCAGCTCGTTTATTGAACCAATCTTTTGGAGGTCGGGGATATGGCCGAGCGGTTCCGTCTGCGGCTTCTCCGCTAGGCGATTGGGTGCCGTACGTTGTGAGTTCAAAACAACCGTAGTATTTGACCTGTACTTATACCTAGACACAAATACATACCTGTCGTGCATCGATATTTATGAAAGAACACGTTTATCTCCAGCAACTAATGTATAGACTGGCCAGGAACTGCATACCTAACGTTGACATTTTGGTGTACAAATTTCAAAATTTTTATTCACTAATATGGAGGATTGTACGAATTTTCTATCGTCGTTCTCGCTAGTCACATCAATAAGTATACAAATGATTGTCGTGTGAGGGAAATGATACATAACGTTTTCCACCGAGGTAAGAATTAACTCCCTGTTTTTTCGCCATTACAGCCGGCGGTCTTTATAGTTGAAACCACACTTAACCTCAATGTCATGATTGTTGGCTATCGTTGACATATCTGTCGACAAGTATTCAAGATACTTGTCAAACCTTGACTAAATCAATAGTGTCAGGATAAAGTGGCCTGCTACCTATATATGAGCTGCTTCCAGGATATTTCTCTCTAAGCCTTCTGGTATTCAGTTCGTTGTATACGCTCACGGGCACTGAGACGGCGTTGAACAAACGAAATGACACTTCACGAAAAGTTAACTTCGGAAAGTATTCAATGGTAACGGTTCAAAGTATGGTTTTATTGAGAGTTAGAGAACAGCATTGGGTCATCGACACAAAGAAGCCGGAAATCCACTTTAGTCAGAGAAGTAGGGACGGGGCGTAAATTAGAGGGGGCGGGGGTTTTGCATTAAAGCGCTTAGAAAACCATATGGCCGTCTCCTGAAACGTGGTCAAAAACCTGTGAACCTCCCCAGCACATGATAGTGTTTTGATTTGTGTGCACATGGCCCATTTTCCGCGTGCAGTTTTGGTGAAATTTTCATGTCTTATTTGTTGTACACATTTACACCTTTATAGTCTAGTACATTAATATAATTAATCAAGCACACATAAATGCAGAGATATGGCTGGTTTTTGTGTTGGAAAAAAGTGCAATTCATCAATTTATCGTAAACCGTCATTCCAAAATTCCAATATAATATTTGTTTCACATATATGCACTTCTAATTAACCTAATCTAGGTAATCTAGGTAATCTAGGTACATTCTTAGATTTCTCCATAGAATAGAATGGATCATGAAGTTCCAACTTCACAATTGTTGAATACAAATGTACTTCCAACGTATAAAAATGCACTGAATTAGTATTTTGAAAATCTTTAATCACCCCTCTTTAGTCAATTACATCATGGTATGAAATCAGCCATGCATACTAAATTAAAAATTTGTATTCATTAAAAAAATTAGTAAATGTCAAATCTGAACTTCGCAGGCTGTACGTTAAGGTTTGCACAATGCGATTGTCTCCAAGGGCGTGTTTGACTCTCTACATTCAGTTTCATAATAAATTGAAACTCGCCAACAGACGTACTTTGTGTAGTGTCTAACCTGGAATGCCTTATGCCTTTGAGTAAGGATATTAGCCACGGACAGCTTATTTTAGTGGATATGGCGTAAAACAAAAACTCACATTTCATAGTGGTAATTTAATAATAATCAGATTTACACGTGTAACAATATTCTAGCTGATAGACTCTGAGCTGAGTGCAATTCATCTGATGACTTCATACTGTCAATTTTTGAATCAGAAAACAAACCATGTGTTAAAAACAGGGTGAGAATATAAATCTTGGACAAAGGGAAAACAAATAAACTTACAAAGGATACCTAGAGAAACTATGGAAGACATTGTAACTAAACATTTCAACTCGAGTAACAAACCATTACCGGAACAGAGGCAGTGAAAAGATGAATGTGAAAGATAATGTTTAAATCGTGTTTCCTTTAAAACCAAAAAGCAAAAAGGAAACAAAAGAAGAGGAAAGCTTAAGAAGCAGAAAATGACATTTGCTTCATGATAACAACCATAAGTTCTGCAGAATATTGCTCCATTTTGTTGGTAGACATTAAAAATGTTTATGGAGTAATATGTAACAAAGGAAGTATGATGAATTTGATGTAGCAAGAACAAAAGAGTGACATTGACGATGATGATTGTTAAATTTTAACAATAATGACAACAGCAACACTCAAGATCGCGATGGTGATAAGAATGCTGACAAAGAAGACAATCCTAGTTGGTTGCAGTAATAATAATCTTTACGGCTCTGATACGGGTTTAGCGGACTGAGGTTGTACTGTGGAAAAGCGTGCGAGGGCCCGACTGTGCAAGATTTGGAGCTAGAAATACATGCGATATCGGACATTTGTTGCCATCTTTGTTTTTGTTTTTGTTTTTTGTTTTTGAAAAGGAATGGTCGTATCTCGTCGCGTATCGATATGCACAATGGTGTCATTTGTTTAATTGTGGAACCCGTAAAACAATGTGCGTGTACCATAAATCGAGGTGTAAGAACACCAATGGCGTGATGTAAACCATCGCACATCACATACGCAAACTCATCAGAAAGAAAGTCCGAAAAAAATGTTTAGCTTTTAGGTGAAGTTTTGTGATCATTTCGCAACGAACTGACCGTGTACCTGACGTTGGGGAACCGATGACGGATTTTCGCATGTAGCATCGCTACTAATTTCATTTGAGCGATTCAAACGTAGATAGCGGCCTGGGTTTCTTTTATTTTTGCTCTGCTGACACCTTGCTCAAAATATTGCGACCGCCTGCCCTTTAAGGGGCTTAAGAAATTTTGACCCTCCCAGAAACAGTGGTAAAAAACTGCGACCCTCCCAGATGCCCGGCCCTCCCCTCCCGCTGATTTACACCAAGTCCCTTAGTGATGTACAGTAATGGCTGGGTACACATTCTGATGGCAATGCACTCAACGATTATTTCGCAGTCTCCTAAAGGGAGGTATCTTCTCACAGCTAAAATGTGGTAACAAAATACCTATATCCGCTTAGCCCATGTATAAGAGACTGTAGAGACTGTTTACTATACAAAACCTATAATTTAGGGTCTGTACAGAAATTACAGGGGGGCACTGTGGTTCAAATGACGCTGCGTTAAAAATAACGACCCTTCTTAAATGTTTGCAAGAAAAAGAGTGATCCTCCCCAAATTTCATGCACAAAAACAAGTGACCCTCCCCATGCGTATCACACTCAGTATCAATAATATCTTAATTAACATATGATTCTCATTTGACCTTTAACTTTAAAAGAACAAACCTTTACAAATAATCACTTTTATGCGATGTTTCATGTAATTCAATGCAAAGAGATCACAAATCACAATAAGTAATTTTGTCAGCTTATTTGCTATTAAAATTCAGAAGGGACAATAGCTGTAATGTTTACAGAGACCACTATTATTGTTTGTCAAAAAACTGATTACAACTTACTCTAAACATTAATATTTAGCAACATATAAATATAGACTCACGTATATAGCAAGTGTTGTAGTGGGAAGATATTTGATAGTCCCCCCCCCCCCCGACTGCCAAGAGAAGTGAACTTATATTTAGTGAAATTCCTAATATCATACTTTTGTTGTTCACATCTTCTATTTCAAACACCCTATTCTCAACATGTACATTTATATCAATTGTCAAATATTTATAAAAGCACAGATTTAGCTTGTTTTGTGTAGGAAAAATGTTCATAGTTACCCCGTACACTCCCATGTTTAGTGAATTTTGTGCACACACATGCACTTGTGACCGCTCTATTCTGATCGAGTACATTAATATCAATTATCAAGCGCCTATAAATACACAGCTAGTTTTGGATTAGTTTTGGATTCACTGTTTCCCCATTGACTCCCATATATAGTGAATCAACTTTTTTTTATCTAATATAAAATCAAATTTCTTGTACGCACAATGTACTTTTTACCTCCCACTTCAAGCAAAGTACATTTACGTAAATTATCAAACATATATAAATGTACAGATAAAGCTTGTTGTGTGGGGAAAATTGTGAATAGTTTGCCCAATAGATTCCATTAATTATGATTTGATATATTTAGGTGAAGCAGTATATCGGTCACATCTTCCCTTCTCAGCTTATACAGTTGCGATAGTTGCGAAAAAATGATGACCTTCCCCAAACGGCATGTGTGAAATTTCATGGCTCTTCACAAATACTTGCACGAAAATGGCGACCCAGCCACCAAAACACCGCCCCCCTCCTCGTAATTTCTGTCCAGTGCCTTAGTAATGTTTATGTTGTAATCTGACATTTAACCCCCAGCCTTTTCTTAGTCTAACTTATTAATTTGAAATATATTTTCCTTTTGAATCGTATCAGGTAACTTAACCAACATTGGAAATTCAAATTGCCACTGTTCCTATGTCAGAGCATGGTTCATTGAGCTGCAAAACCTACACAAAGTAAAAGAAACATGTATATCTGGAAGGTTTCGCCACAGTGACTGCTATTTATTGGCTAAAAACAGTCCACGTTTTGGTTGTTTGGTGGTACACGCCTGGAACCTCACATGGAAACTTTAGCTGATACTTTCCATATAACTCGTACTTTAAACGATTCCCTTTCATAAGCAAGAAAAATATACCAATACTAAGTGCTAGAGAGAAAAATAGCATAAGATTTACAGATATTTTAAATTCAAAATGGCCGCGATCCCTACATACAATCTACAGGGCAATGTGAAGTATTCTTTTTCACAAAAACGGGATTGAAAAAACTTCAACCGTGCAACATGCTTCATAACGAGCCCACAACAGAGAACTGACCAGCAAACATGAGAAAATTTGAGAGTCGGAATAGATATGTCCCCGTGACGCATTGTATAGATATTTGCTAGTTTTATATGTTTAGTTGTCTGAAACACATGACTGTCTTGCCAATAAATACCATCAATTCTTATGATAAACTATCAGACAACCTTTGCCAGCGTTAGAGATAGTGTATGAAACTTTGATATGACGGTGACCTAGAAAACCAAACTGAAATATAGCATTCACTCAGTGATGTAATTTTCTCTTGACATTGTACAACTTCATATATTACAGAACAGCGTGCCCAGCAGCAAACGTAGAGTTCAAATGAGGACATGAGTGATTAGGTTCAACAGAGACTTGGACATTCACCTTCGTAAACGGGTCAAGACAAATGAGGCGGAAGCACAGGGTATTTAATTAAAACATGTTGAATGCTATCAAGGAGGTAGGAACGTGCCTTTCTACTTCACTGGCGCTACCAAATGTCGTAATCTATTTTCAAACAGGTCTAAGCAAATTGCGTCACTGTAGTGTGTAAATTACATTTATTACACGACCATAAATTTAGTGTCTTTCAAAACAATGATGATATATATCACAAAACATATTGTAATGCAACGATATGCGTTCCGTGTGCACAGGTAAATGAGATCTCCCACGTTTACCTGATCAAACTTTGCACTTCCACAACTACGTACATGACTTTAACTGTGCGCTTATTCCAAATCCAAGGATGAATGTTTCAGTATGACCGGAACATACGACCGGGAAGTTGGTTTTAAAACAATTGAATAGCCAAGACATGCGACTACTGGTAAATGACGCCATTATGGTTTCTAAGTACTATGTGTGGGTGGCTCGTTCGTTATGTTACGACATGAAAATTTAGTTTGTACTTCAAAATAGCAACAACGGCAGCTTGTAGTTTAACTAAAACCTCATGTACTCACCGAAAACGAACACAACTTTGAAGTTCATTGTGATGGCTTTGATCAAGTAACTGAACATTCGGGCCGAAAATTCACACCAGGCTTCCTTCAATGTTGTCGCATTTGAGCGTTCGTAAGTAGAGGGCGGAGGGCGGAGGGGCGCATTTAGTGGACGTACGAAATATTGTTCAAACAAACTAACATGTCTTTGTTCTTTGGCAGATTACAGCGGATCTGGGGCATTGTTTTATGTGCAGTGAATAAAATTGTACCGAACTAGCCAAATGAATATTTCGGACATCAATTGTTATTTAATATGGCGTTTTATAGGTGGATTTACTTTTATACTGTTGCGCGTATGTTAATCGTCATTTCTCTCTGAAGCACCTGGCCGCCTTTACAAAAAAGAGCTTACAACATGAGATTTCATGTCCAACAAAGGTGGCAAGTCATTACAGCTGCTGTTTCAAGCCCGTGTTGACTAGAAAAAGTGAGAAATACTGAAGGAGATTGTAAGTGCATGTGACAATGAGTTAGCCAACGCTCTCACTTCCCGAGCATTAACCATTTACTCTGAGCACGTAGGGTTCACAGTGAGATGACCCCAGTATTATCATAAAATGAAAGTCCAGGCGGAGTTTCTGTCAACCTTATCCTTACATTATTGTTTGTTCTATGCAGTGACTTGCTGTCAATGAGGGCACTGATCCGAGAGACATTATGACAGAAACTAAATATGTCAACTTGAAGGACAAGCAGATTGACAAACAGGAAATAAAAGTCTATGTATGGGAGAGAGAGAGAGAGAGAGAGAGAGAGAGAGAGAGAGAGAGGAGAGAGAGAGAGAGAGAGAGAGAGAGAGGAGAGGAGAGAGAGAGGTAGGTATTCCTTAGGACGCTGGGCTACATTCACATATACTGGGAGGGGGGGGGGGTCTGAAGGAATTGCGATCGAATCTCTTTTTCAGATACCAGATTCAAGACCCCTTAAAACATTTTAAATACCTCCTCTATATGATCAAAAAATTGTGCCATGGGAGTGTAAACATTCATTCACATTTTTATCAAACTTATTCTCAGTGATTTTTCGGGGAAAACTTCAACTTTTCAGAGTCGGGTTGCAGAGAATCAAGCATGGTATATACTCCCATCTTTATTGTTCTAATACAACGAAATTCAAAAATATGACAATAATTTCAATTTTCGTTCTTAAGCGAACAATATTGCAAACATAAAAATTTAATTTGATCACTTTTTTAGAGAGGGGGTGTTCTCAATAACAGTAGTGCATATCTTCAAATTTCAGGCAAATTATACGAAATTACAATTTAAACAGGAAGACAACATATGAACCTGTATATACATCATTTTTAACAAATTGATTTTCCAAGAAGATATCAGCCAAGAACCTTGACCTTTCACACTAGTTTAAGTCACTTGTTTTGTAATTCGCTAATTAGCTGTCGGTGATAAGTTAATGACTCTCATCATCCCTGATATTGTTTGTTTGACTCGCAGCTTATCTTCCTATGCTTAAAAGCTATCTAAGTAAAATTGTTGTTATCGGAGTTCCATATCATTTGCTGGAGTGTTTCCAAGATACAACTGTGAATAGCTATCTAATGATTGCCCTCTGTAGTATATTGACGGTTTACTCAAATTATTGCAGAGAAACAATATTGTACAATGTGACAGGGCGGAACACCACATCTCCAATCACCGTTGACCGTGCAGTGATTAAATCAGTTCACATTAGTTTTTAGACGCATAGATTGCACATGTACAGTTCACCCTGCTTGATTGCCGCTTTTTTTGCCATGATGACAGAGGTCCCAGAAAGACTAGTACTCGAAAGCCAATAAAGACTTGGCTGAGACTTATGGTTCGGGACAGTCAACTGCACTATTAATTGCCACGACCAGGTGCTATGCCATGTATGGGAACTTTGCAACAAAATAAAACGTTGGTTGCAAAACTGAGAGCCACCCTTAACTAAACCCTCCTGCATGATTCGATCTTTCCCGTGCATCTACCAGTTCATTGTAGTACACACTACCTGTGAGAATACAGAACTCAGATCAACGGTGCCCCTCTACCAATCGCTAACTTTCCGAATACCATATCCCGCTACAAAGTTTTGTCTTTCACCCTTTGCAAGCTATGTTCTCCACTAAGGTCGTTTGCACAATTAGTTATTTGTATTTGTTTACATTTATTTATTGTGTTAGCAATACCTCGTATTCATTTTATTTGTTTTGTATGTTTTATGTATGATTCGTGAAGCTTTGTTTAAGAGGTTTCATAGCCTCCCCATGCACACCACAATCCTCGCACTACCCTACACTTGACATAGAACCCGTATTTGGAAATAAATAAATAAATTATAAATATGCAATAGTATAGCTGCTCCGTTTGGTTAAAATGAACATGAGATTACGCTTGGACTCTGAAACGGCGGATAGTGTAAACTGCTCGAAAATAATTGAGAAAAGTGCACTGAACGCATATGAAGTGATAGGAATACAAATTGGGGTCACAAGCGAAGAAATTATTGATTCGTATTGAAATAATCAAATCTCCTTTCATTCATTCACTTTGGAAAAAAAAACACTGAACGAAATGGGTGTCTGGAACGGCGGATTTAGTGTCAACATATCACGTCCTTCTGTTTTCAATATACATCTGGCATAATGTGTGGTGTGATGGCGCTGTCCAAGAATTTGGAGCCCACACAATTAAGGCACTACTTTAATGCCTTGAACCAAACACGGTCCCTCCACAAAAGGAGGGACCGTGAACCAAATTAGACAGTCAATGGGCGAGTCGACTGCATCTTATCTCATGGTCAAGTTGTCTAGGACCTATAAATAGCTCTTCCTGTTTGTATACGCACTATATCTTAGCGCCCTCACAAGTTCAGCAACACTGAGATGTACAGCTTAAACTAAAAAGCGCCCTGTAAACTACTCTTCGGTCACTATTCAGTATCCGAATCGTCAGATGTTTCAAGGTCTGCGCTTGCCTAGGTTCGTATTCATTTGTTATCGCTTGATGAGGCGGTCACTTTTCTGTCAACAAACGTCCACTGCAGACAGTGTAACAGCAATTTGCATTTCAATAAAGTAGAGCGCTTAAAAAGCCCGGTTCAAAAGGCCCATTCACCCGCGTAAACTCCCAGGGTCATGAAGGTGTCTTGTTTTGACGACGTGGCAGTTGTGTAGCGTGAATTTTACACGAAATGGTTCCTCTGGCACGTTTCAATGGTTCGGCATCTCAGGACAAAATATCGCCTCGCTTTTTGATAACTGCGGACATAGACCCTCCCAATATAATGCAGACTACTTTATATACTGATATGTATAGCCATGGTTAGGTATAGTTTTTATACTACGTGTCAAAACTATATGTAAAGACCGACACCATACAGGTACACTAAGATAAAATGGGGAGCCAGTTTTGAAACATTTAGACGCACAAACAAATAAATCTCAGTTGAGTATTGATGAAGCATTATTTTTAGTAAGTATAGTGATGTGCTGTATGATCTTTTAGCTTGCACATGCGCTGTTCGGCCTTCCTCGGGATGCCTACCTGGAAACTAAAACGGGCCAAGGCTTATAAGAAGGAGCTAAGAGCAGAAAACTTGCGTTTGGGGACATGAAAAAGCAAACATAATGCTAGAGTAAGGCGACACTGAATCATTGACAACTGACCATGTCACCTGTTGTTGCTGATCGTGACACCAAGACTGTATAATAAGTCCATAAATAATGTAGGGAGGACAAGGCGACTTTGTTGTTACATGTTATAAATCTCCTCAGTTAATAACCATCTCACTGGAATCACCAATAAGAGAAGAATGCTTTGAGAATGATACTTACAGGTCATGTACCACATGATAATCCGAGTTCCACAAAGTTTCAATCCATCGTGTACAACGCACCTTTGTGAACGGTACACTATGTGGACTGCTACTCGATGTAAACAAATTCACCCAGTGTATCTCGCTTAGGCGAGCCTCCCATCATTGCACACTGTCTGCAGCTTAATCTACAGGGTCCACGATACAGAAGAGATAATATCCACCATAAGTAATACAGATGTTGGTTGTATAGGCTGAACAAATGCCCAATTGCAAACCAGCGGGTTTTTACACCTCCGCGGCACATCGACATCTCCCTGTGATTTACCGAAGCCGAGGCAAATGATTTATGCACATATCGTGAAGACCGACTAGTGCCATGAATGCTTTCCGTTTTCAGTTCTTATCTCACAAAGCTGTTCTTTAATAATCTAATAGGTTTAAGGAAGATGTGAGTGAATTATTTACAAGAAGATAACATTACTGAGAAGGAGGCGTTCAGTTTTTTATAACCTGAGGGGGTTGTCACTGTCCTCATTCTGTAATGCTATTAGAGGCAAAACAATTAACCATTACCATGCTCTACACGAAGACTCGGGATTTCTGCGAACAGAGAAAGGTTTAACGACACCTTCCTTCATTGAAAATACAAAATACGAATATACAGTAACCGACTCAAAGAGTGCAAAGTGCACGGTCGCGGTTCACTAAGGTCAAAGGTCACCTTGCATAGTGAACTCTTTTTGACATTCTTTTTTTGTGGAATATTTGTGGTCAAATATGAAGAGGTCTTTTTCGAATAAACCGTTTCTTGTTATTTTTACTAGTTGTTTAACATGTTAGAATGTTAGGATGTTTTACTAAGCCTAAGATAATTGACCTTGTCATCACATGTTATCACACAAAAAGGCATTTCGGTCTTAAAAGTTAATTATAATTTGTACACCTTCGATGACGTCATAATTGCAAAAGCAGTTATGAGCAATTTTATGTTGACTCTGAAATTACAGAATTTTGCAAATATACCACTTCTCCCTTCTAGACCCCCCCCCCGTCACAATAACTGACATTCACCTTATTATTCAAAATCCCCGCTATTTCCTCCTATTTTCCCCGTCTCTTACTGATTTGCACTTATCGACCCATTTCCGCTTTCTGTGATAAACTCTGCTAAACATACACCTTGCTCATTATCGGATTACTTTGTTTATTCTGTGCATAGTATCTTTGACATGATGATAATTTATAATGCTTTATAGGTTTGATATAAACCTCAGCACATTGTACTGTAGACTGAAAATAAAGAACATGCATGAACAGGTGATAGTCTGTATTTATATTTGGGTATATTTTAAACAAAGACGACAGTGTCATAGCATTAAAACACTGAAAGAAAAAGTTAACATTTTGCTTCTTTATTTAAATTGTTAGTGTGTCCACAGTAACCTACATGGTGTATGGATGTGAACTTTGACACAGATATCTAAGCGTTCATCTACACGTCATTAAAGCTTACTTCAGACACTGGAGGGACTGTGCTTCACATATCGATAGGAAGTGTGGCTCTCGGCTCTTTATCGGTCCCGTCACGTATTCAGGGTTTGATTTGCATTTGAATAGACCGTAAAGCATACAGTCAATATTCCAGACAGACTGATAGAGTCGGCGTCTATAAGTAGTCTAATGTGTTATGGGGCTTCATGAACTCGGTTGTACGTGGAAGAGAGAATGTGTGATATAGATCTGCGTAAGATCTATATAATGTATTATGGCTACAAGCCGTATTGAATGATTGACTTACTGAAAATCGCTCTACACAGTATAATTGTTAAAGCGGTTTAGTGGAGGCAAAAAAACGAAAGAATTTCGCAAAACCACTGCTGGGTAACTGACCGAGATATTGCCTGGTTGATTGATGTATTATGATTTAAATGTAGAAGAGATTGATTTCAATGTGGTATTTTTAAAAGTGTCTGAAAATTGTGAATAATACACTTACGTATCAAGAAAAAGACTATTAAGATTATTCATGAGAAGTCTATAAATTGGAAACCTCGAACTGTATGGTACCAGTGACCGAAAACGATTTATGAGGCGGAAATGAAACATCTTATCGTACCTGATGTAGGGAAGTAATGTAGCAATAATTGATAGTATAGAGTTACCAGGGTTGCATGTGTGTTTCTACGAAGGGAATTGAAAATAAAAATAGTGCAACTTACGTACAACCCTAGACAGCCTGCCCAGAGTAAGGTACGATAATGCGATTAAAAATGGAATTGACGGTTTTTATTACAGGACAGGGAAGTCCCTACTTCTTACAGTTTATAATAGCATGGCTCGCTGCCTCCTAATGGCTCCTACGCTCATACTACTGTCTGCCTGCCTGTCTCTATCAATTGATCGATTGATTGATTAGATATTTATTAAACATATTACAAATGCACTGTCAATCTCTGTGAAAGGCTATCATTGATGTATAATATATAGAAGTAATCATGTAATCATGTAACATTATAGACAAACTGGGGTAGCTGCCAACATCTTACATGGTATATTTCGTGTTCACAGCTGTAAAATAATTGTCAAATCAAAATTGTCACCATGCTATTGTTCATTTGTTTTACATGCTTTGTAATTTAACCATTTCATTCTTCATTCATTCATTCATTCATTCATTCATTCATTCATTCATTCATTCATGCAAATACTTATGGTTCATTTCGACGATGACTGGCCTCTGCGGAAGGCAGAAAGACAGACACACAGACATACTCTAGACAGACAGGCAGACACAGACATACTCTAGGTAGACAGACAGACAGACAGACAGACAGATTGGCACGATAAATACGTAAATGTTCATTGTGTATGTTGTGTAGTTTTCAGCAATGCGTTAGAATTAACCGTTAAGACCAATCCCTTTAAATTGCAACCATTCTTTCGTCGACGTAAACGATTTACACTTTCACTATTTCAGCTAGCTATAATACCCAGGAATAATATAACACCTTAAATGTCATTACCCTGTGTCTTTTGTCAAATAAAATTGTTCTACTCATCTTTACCCCTTGTCTGTTGAGGGGCACTACAGGAGATGATACAAGGGTATGTCTGGCATTAATATGTAGCACAAATAATAATAGAGATTCATACACTTTAGGGGTACTGGTGGTAAGTCGAATCAACTCATCTATTGATACAACAACTACCCTTCTATTTTCTAGAAAGTAAAGTAAAAGTTATAATAAGAAACTTTAGTACATCGACTCAGCATTGACTGTTCTTCAGGGGTTATCTTGAAGTAAACGTTCTAAAAGAAATATGAACCATCCACGGGTGTTTTGAAATTGCCATCATTGCATACACATGTAATCTTCATCAATACAATGACAAGGGAGAATTTGACGCCATGAAAAATATTTCCCATTCCGTTTTCCAGCTTTTCAGATCAGTAACCATAGGAACTAGTAAAATCATGTTCAAATTATAAGACCACATTTCAGTTCGTATTATCAAATCCAATTCTGTCAAATCATCTGAAGTCAAGCAATGTTACAATCAAAACAATAATCACAAAAGTGATGCATGGTACTTTATTTTTAGTTATACTTGAATTAATACTGTAGAAAATAAAGACATTACAGTGTCTGTAAGAATGACAGTTTTTGTTATTCAGTAATCTATGGCAGTTACATGAAATTTATATATTGCAATTCGTTAAAACGCGAACTCACAATTTTCGGCACCCAGTCACCTCAACGAGGACGCAACAGTCAAAATCGCTCAGCCAAATTTTCATCCTTAAATATATTCATACTCATGAGTTGATAAAATAAGGACACCTACATTATATTGACGAAATAAAATATCAAACCCGTATAAAAGTTGACGAATTATAAAACGTGTAAAAGATTTTTTTAAAAATTGTATTGCTAACAGCTTGAAAAAATTAAAGCTTCCATTGTTATTCAACAATATACTAAAAAGTAGCAGTTAATAAAACAGTTTACTAGACAGTGTTCATACATTTTAAACAATAAAGCTTGCTTATACAACCAATTTGTTTACTATACTGCTATTGAATGTAGTATATGAAAGTCAAGGTGAGATAAAAGTATCAAAAATTTTATTTATACCACTCTTGATCACGTGACCCTTCGTTCATTTCGTGTATTTAATCTCGTAAAGCCACTGTAGTCTTATTGTACTCATACTGATTAGTAAATAGCCACACCTTTATTCATATAAAATGTATACATAATACTTTCCGGAACATAAATCATTAGCATATCAAAAAATGTTGGTTTTACCTAGTCATATAAAAAATCAAAGTGGTGGTTTGCTGATCTGTACACGAATCAGTTGCGCCTCAAAATCTCTTAGAAAGTCACACTGAAACTGTTTTGATTAAAAATGAAATTCACAGGGTAATGTACGAAATAAAATGCCAACGTTTTTTAAACCTGCTACTCTAAGACCGTAGATTCTTGTAGATTCGTTATCACTCTTCAAAACTGTACCTTTCAATTTGAATAAAAAACCAACGAAAAACCGTAAATATATGCAGTAAGAGCACGGACGAGTGTCTCATTTCACTGTTTTAAAATCTTCTTGCGATTCTTGCTCTATTGTTATCTGCTTTTTGTCACAGCATCTCGTCCAGCGAATATTATATAGTATGACTTAGTTTGAAGGATGCATGTAAGCAAGTCACACCAACTTATTCGAAGGAGAAGAATGAATTCCATTGATCAGTTTCATAAAGTTTACTCCAAGGTGAAATCATCGTAAACACTCGTGAATGAGAATTAAAAAAGTTGTGAAATTCACAGACATAGATAGACAGGAGACACAGGAACCTAGTGTAACCGTTGTACTTCGCGAAATGTGATATTACTCTCTTTCAATTGTCACTGCCTCACAATTGTCATGTGATATATGTGTCATTTGATATATATGTGTCGACGGTTCGACAAACCTCTGACATTGTACAATGATTTATGTGTGTGTATGTGTGTGTGTGTGTGTGTGTGTGTGTGTGTGTGTGTGTGGTGTGTGTGTAAATTGCGTGTAATACACATTCTCGCTCGTGGAGGATAGCTTTTCATCTGGTTTCGTGCTGTCTTTCTGTTCTCTTCTGTTTTCGTCTCCCTTTCTCCTTTATAGGATTCTTTCGTAGCCTCGGTCGCCGCGTCTTCCATCGTCTAGACTTCTCCCACTGTCTCCGTCTCCTACTCAGGCGAACTGATATGAAAAGAGTTTGTAGTGATTAGTAATGCAACATTAGTATCCAGTGTTCCACTGCAATATCATTGGCAAGTTGTACATACTATGATAAACTTTGCTGTTAGAACTGTATACAGGAATGAAAGACCTACACGAGTTTTCTATTTTATGTCTGATTTCAGGCTGGAAGTGGCCGTTAAGCGTTATGAACACGTTAAAAGTATATCAGTCAGTTTGACAACCTACCTCGTCCTCGATCCACGTACACTTGAAACGATGACGTCATTATCTTCTCATCTTCCGACTGGAAGTGGCCGTTAAGCGTTATGAGCACATTAAAAGTATATCAGTCAAATTGAAACCTACCTCGTCTTCGATCCACGTACACTTGAACCGATGACGTCATTATCATCTCATCTTCCTCAACAGCAGAGCAGGACACATTGTACCACTGAATTGATCGTTTTTACTTGGTCTCCTGAATGTCAATTCACTGAATACAACCATTTTTTCATCTGAAGTATACTCTTCATAATAACTTTTCTTTGTTGGAGGATCTGCCCCAGGGTTGTCAAAATCCCATTGTAATACTTTAGCCGCCGGTAGTCTGCTATGATCTGCCCGGCACACTAGCGTCGGTTCTTGGCGCCTATTTCTGATTCTGTTTTCTGTGATTCCTTTCGGGTAAATCAGGACTTGCTTGATTGAACCTGCATTTATTGAAAGAAAGAGAAATTAAGGTTTAATTTTTTTACTTAGAAAATGTAAACGACCAATAATGATTGTTGCTTAGTCATCAACCGTCAACATAGCGTCCACAATATAACGTTACTGCCCGCAATGTACAACAGACTACGGAAGCGTATTCGTGCCATTGTTGTAAGAAAAATATATCGTTATTACCAGATTGTGATTCTCGTAATTATGAGTTTTTGATTCTCGTAATTACGAGAATTAATATCTCGTAATTACGAGTTTTTATTCTCGTAATACGAGTTTTTGATTCTCGACACTATAAGCCCTGATTCTCTTAGTTATCAGACAATCCTTAATAACTCAGTCCTTATGTAGTTTTGAGCTTTTATTTCTCATACATATTGTTGGTTATTGTTCAACGAGAATATGGTGTTTTCAATATGGTGTTTTCAATATGGTATTATCTTGATTTATAAGGTGTAGTAAGCAATTATAATACACTCGTAGATGAATAAATAAATTGGACTGTTACATGGCTACAATTGTAGATATTCAGTATGTTATCCATTAGATCAAAAGTCAAGCATAATAGCGTGTAGATTTTGTCTGGCTGGATAAACATTCTTTTTAGGGTGAAATATCAATAGTATGACATTATGCAAATATTTCACATCTGTCAACACCTTTATTAGAGTCTCACAACCTGATAAACACCCCCTCCCCGCCTCAGGAGATAATCCCCGAACTCCGAATACCTGCCGATGTGATGTTATTTTTTTTACATCCAGCATAGATTGGCAGTTGTCATCATGTTGGGTTTGCACTAGAAATTATGACAAACAACTGACATCTTCTGACACCCCTTCATGTGTGAAAAAGACATTATCCAAAACAGCAGTGAATGAGGAAGTCGGACAGATTTCCAAACTTTCAGATTAGTATTATTTGCTAACAAAGATTTACACAATCAAAGTTTGTATGGAGACAGATAAAGTAAAGAAAGTTTAACAATCCGTGTCTTTGCATTGCTTCCTCCTAATGTAAAAGAATAGTACACAAACATTGATTATGATCAAGATGAATGACCGAATTGAAGTGCAACTCATTTCAAGAACCCAAGAAATGATTGAAAATGGCAAATAAAAGCGAAAATATGTTTATTTTTATCACAGGTGTTATCAAGTAGAAGTGAAAAGGAAATCTCAAAATAGACGATGAGTTGAAATAACGCTGTGATAGTTAAATTTTCATATGCTTCCATAAACATTGAAATTACAAAATCATCATTATGCAAACATTCTGGCAATTTGGAAACCTCATAATTTTGAGATTTTTAGAAATTTGCGATTTCTTGACTGTAGTTTTTGACCATGTATTCATTTATTCGCAATGACAATGACGGACTATAGATTCTCATGACAAGATAATTCTCGTAATTACGAGTTTTTAATTCTCGTAATTACGAGTTTTTAAATCTCGTAATTACGAGTTTTTGATTCTCGTAATTACGACTTTCTGATTCTCGTAATTACGAGTTTTTAAATCTCGTAAATACGAGTTTTTGATTCTCGTAATTACGAGTTTTTGATTCTCGTAATTACGAGTTTTTAATTCCCGTAATTACGAGTTTGAATTCTCGTAATTACGAGTTTTAAAATCTCGTAATTACGAGTTTTTAAATCTCGTAATTACGAGTTTTTGATTCTCGTAATTACGAGTTTTTAATTCTCGTAATTACGAGTTTTTAATTCTCGTAATTACGAGTTTTTAATTCTCGTAATTACGAGTTTTAATTCTCGTAACTATGAATTTTTGAATCTCGTAATTACTGGTTTTAATTCTCGTAATCATGTGTCTTCATTCTCGTTATCTACTCAAATGGCGTACTGACATGGCCTCTACACATTGTAGTTTTCCTCCAGCTACATTATTACCTCTATCTACATTATTACACGACTTTGGTCAGTCTGGGGGCATGATATAGCATAGCCATTAACATGAGAACGTTGCAATAGTGTTAAGGAAGTCTGTGCCTGTATAGAAACAAAACACTTCAGCCATGTTGCTTAGTTTGCCAATACTTGTAATATGTAAACTCTGTACTTAGTGGATCAGCAAATCAAAATTAAATTCACAGTTCTCACTTGCACCGAATGTCAAAAAGTTTGATACATCGCAACCATATTTGAAAAAATGCATTTATTCACAGCAATAAAACTTACAAACTTACAAGAAGAAAACAGTCAAATATTGATTGCAAATGGCATTGGCATTCTCAAACAGGTTCGTTTGTTAAATGGTGTCTAGCCTGTCGCAATACGTTTCCATGTGATTTACTCAAAGTTCACCATCCATATTTTGGATCACTATCCGGTCAATCTGAAACTGATGGGAAAATAAGATATTTTAGAACATAATTCCATCACAACATGATGTATTAACAAACCCATCGATACAACGCACACTGCACGCATGAACGCACAATGCAAGACAAACTGTACAATGAAAATATTTTGCAACTACATTAAGCAGAATTAGTAGGTAATATGTACAATGCTCTTTAACAGGAATTGACTTGACTTCTTTTAATTAATTCCTGCTATTACTTATCAAATGATTGGGACAAACAGATCGCCCTGCATCAACTTAGATGTGGGCGCACAGCAAACAAGGAGCTGTTCATACAGCATGCATATGCATGGTGGGTTGCTGTTGAAGTAGGGGTCATACAGGTCAATCACTCTTATGCAGCGCATTCGTGGCAAGCACATCGGTGATCATTGGATGGCATGCGTCTCTTATCCATAACAGGAAACTGACCAATCTAGAAAGAAACATTTCAGTGAAAATTCAGGCCAACTACACCGCGTTTCCGACAAGAACTTCCCGTCCGAGCTTAGCTTAGCTGTGGCTGTGAGTGACCTTGACAACACTACATTCACTGATAATGGCGGCAGTGAAAACAGTCGACGATGTAGTATGCTCATGTAATTCCGTTCAATTGCAGATCTTACCTTTCCGTTTGGTAACACTCAAACAACTGCTCAATGAAGTTCCTGCTTCTTAAAATGTTTGTAATTGTTGACTGACTTCGAACATGTCGCACTGTTGGTGTGGTCAAATGGCCGGCATGGTAGGACCCGTCCCTTTGAAGCGTTTTGCGTTCTCTTTCATCACGTGTCATTAAAAGGAGAAGTCGGCTACAAATAGACGCTAACAGAAGTGTTAAATAAAACAAAACCCCAAGGAGCCAACGCAAATATTATTCGCTGAGCAGAAATATCACAAGAAAGGTGATGTCCAGAATTAAAATCTCGTAATTACGAGAATCAAAATCTCGTAATTACGAGAATTAAAAACTCGTAATTACGAGAATCAAAAACTCGTAATTACGAGTTTTTGATTCTCGTAATTACGAGTTTTTAATTCTCGTAATTACGAGATTTCAAATCTCGTAATGACGAGATTTCAAATCTCGTAATTACGAGATTTAAGAACTCGTAATTACGAGAATAAAAAACTTGTAATTACGAGTTTTTGATTCTCGTAATTACGAGATTTCAAATCTCGTAATTACGAGAATAAAAACTCGTAATTACGAGAATCAAAAACTCGTAATTACGAGAATTGAAAACTTGTAATTACGAGAATCAAAAACTCGTAATTACGAGAATTAAAAACTCGTAATTACGAGAATCAAAAACTCGTAATTACGAGAACTTAATACTTGAGAATCGGAAACTCATAAATATGGATATTGAAACATATTTTATAATTATCTTTTCATGAAAATGTAAAGTCTGTAATTGTCATTATGATTGAATATTTATGATCAAAAGCTTTTGTCTAGTAGGCTAATCGGAAATTCCTAAACTTTTAAAATCGTGTAGTTATCAAAAAGCCAGCATGTGAGCATAATGAACATGTCGTAAGGTCACGAGTCAAGTGAAAATTTACTTTTCATCGTGTTATTCCATCTGATTATCTAATTGAAAATTCCTTTTCATTTCCATTTAAATTATCACTTTATCATCACTTTTTCGCTTTTATTTGCCATTTCTTATGTTCTTGAAAGGGATTTTATGTAAATTTCAATTAGTTCATCAAATAGATAATACACATTTTTCGTGTAGTGTTATTTTATGTTGAGAGGAAACAATGCAAGGACACTCATCATACACAAGTCATACTTATATTTATCTGTCTAAGTACATACTTTATTTTACATGCAATGAAGCTTTGAAATCTTTCCAATGTTCTTGTTGAGGCTTACTACTGTTTTAGATATGCTTTTCATATATGAAGGGGGATGTCGGACAGACACATAGAAATCATACAGTAGGATATTTCAAATATTTCAGAAAATGTTGGTTTCTCATCATGATTTCTAGTGTAGACACAACATGAAAAAACTGATGGTCTGTGCTAAATGTAAAAAGTTAACATCACTTTGGGAGGCACATGTAGTATCGGTGTTATCTCCTGAGAGTGGAACTTTTCAGCTTGTCGGAGAAGACCCAAATATAGGTGTTTATAGGCATAATAGCATACTTATGCATTGCATCTAGTAACTCTGAATGTATTGTCTATCCGGACAGACAAAATCTATAGGCCATGCTTGGCATGATGCTTTGCGTGACTTTTGATCTGCTGGATAAGTTACTGAATATCTACAATTGTAAGCCATGTAACAGCCCCAAAGTTTATTCATTCATTTATTCATTAGAGAGTTAACTATACTTGCTCACTATACCTGATCAAGTCAAGATTCACGTTAACCTTTCTATTCATTGAATTATGATCAATAATACGTATGAGCAGAGGTTCACACTAAAGAGCTCAAACACCATAGAAAGACTATGAGTTATTGTACTTGGGCCTCAGCCCAAGTACATTTGTTTCATTCCGTGGGAAAAAACTGTAAGGTATAACCATTTCTGGCTGAGACCAGGGAGGGCAAAATGTATTGGCTTCATCTTTCTTGGCATAATAAATGGCGTAATGATGTTAACTGAATGGAAGTGCTGCTCTCAGCCAGTCTTGAATAAGTGAGATGTGAATATAAATGCTTCTCTATCTGAGTTTTTGCCACAAATCTTCTGAATATAATCAAAATGTGCATCGAAATGCAACAATTAATGCACCCTCCGTTTACTAGGCAATGGCACGACCCTTGCTACACCCACTGGACGAGCCAAAGTGGGAGGGGTAATTTCGGTTTGGTCGAACAGGAGGGCTCGAGACCAGAATTTAACATTTAAACTTGAAACATGTTTAATCACTGACAAGATGTGGATTAGTGTTAATCAAAGAGAGAGTTTGAAAAGGAAAGGTTTTATATCCCGGACACAATGAAAAACATTACGACTGGAAACTGTACCCCCGGTTGAGAATAGTAAGGCCCACAGCGATGGAGAACACTTATCCTTGAGCTGAGAGAAAACCGACCATCATTTCGAAATAGAGCTGCAGATTCGAGAAGCTCGTTAAAAATAGCTAGCTACACCCCATAAAGGGGTGTTTTCGAGTCTTGAGGGCAAATTTCGCCTCCTTCATTTAGAAATCGTACGTTTGTTTTTCCAGGGGAACACATCATTTGACACAAAATTTGCATGAAAAGGGGTCGCCAGTAAGCACGTGGTCAAATCTGGCATAAGAAACAATATGAAATGTTGGGTAAAGCCAGTCCAAAATAAACTGATTTGAACTTTTGTGTTTTGTAATTTATACCATGCAGTAACATGACTTTTTTTGACAACATCACACAATGTAATACGTTTTGAAACTGAATACTCCGACGTATTCTGTGTCCCCTTTGCTAAAAAATACGGTATGCCGATTACCATGTAAGGAGATGATGACGTCAAGACAGATTTGTAGTGCGTTTGGTCTGGTGGATGGTGCACGAAGTTTTGTCGAGGTAGCTTGTGTATTTATTTCCTAAATGGGAGATATTAGGGTCGATCTAAAAGGCCGAAAAATGTTATGATACTCTAAGCGAGCTGAACTCCAATGCGAATGGTTGGATAATTTGGAGGATGTCTAGACTGATCTCGTCTCATTTATTTGGCGGTCAGTATTGAATTTCAACTGCGTCACAAGTTTGCGTCGAACGGTCAACGAACGATATTTTAGAAATCTGGAGACATGATATGGCACATCGCAGTTTTATTTTAGTATTTTATATTTTACAAAAGATGTAAGAAGCAATGATTTTGTTGAAAATTCTGAAAAAAATATAGGAAGATTTGATCGCGAACACATTTTCACTTGGGGGTCAACTAGCCCTGCGTACGATGCTGTGTGTTCCGCTACAGCTAACCGCCCCGCTCACCACAGCCCTGCAAAGACCCGTACGTTGGGTCGGTGACTTCAAATCCATTTTGGGACTTGACGTGAAAAAGCCAAATTACTGCCGAAATTCAGCGTTCTTGGGCCCAAGTCGTATCCCAGCCTACCTCAGCTACTCGATCGCTTCCAAAATGACAGTCTTTTATTCACTTCTCGTAAATAACCGTCGATGTCGGCAACTCTCTCGCTGGCCCTGCGTACGATGCTGTGTGTTAGCTGTAGCACATAGCATCGTACGCAGGGCTAGGGGTCAACATGGGGTCGCAGCCATGTTGCCTCAAAACTTATTTCTGTCTGCACTCAAAACTCAAAAATGTCGCATATGAACCTGAAAAATCGATGTAATTTTGTCAAACTTCGGCGAAATTTCAGCCTATAGACAAAATTTCATCTAGGTAAGGTAAATTTACTGAAATTTGATCGACAAATAATCCTGAGCTTGAACGTGACAACTCGCCTTCTCTGGGAAGTCATGCATCCGGCCCAGTCGCTCGAGAGCTATTCAGCTCTGGGACTATTCGCCCCATAGACGAGTATACAGAAGCGAGAAATACCTCGCTTCTGTATACTCGTCTATGGGGCGAATAGTCCCAGAGCTGAATAGCTCTCGAGCGACTGTGATCCGGCCAGCTGCCCATATGGCCGGGTGCATGAGATTGTTTTCAAGCGACGGCGGCAGACCGTACGGGGCTCTGGATATGAACCTACCTACCGCCGGTGTAGCTGTAATAACTGTTGCGTTGTTTTTAATCACCACGGACGAAGTCCGAGGGACTTATAGGTTTGGTCATGTCCGTGCGTCCGTCCGTCCGTTCACGCCTACAGTACCCAACCCCATACAGATGCACGTCGATTTGTTTCACAATGCTATCAAATTTAGCCGTGTTAGAGGACTTTTTAGTTTACACCTCCATAGACTCCCATGTATAAGGCAGTTCTCCATAGACTCGCATGTATGATGCCAAGAAAAATAAAAATTAGTTTCTCATCGTATTCATATTGCCTAAAGGATGCAGTGACACAGTTTTTTTGTCCCCACGGATAAAGTCCAGGGGGCTTATAGATTGGCTCATATCCGTCAGTGAGTGCATCAGTGAGTCCATCGGTTCACGTAGATATCTCAGACATTTTGACAAAATATCATGTGACCTTGGTGACCTTTGACCTCAAATATACATTATTGTCCATGACTCAGTAACCACAAGTGCTAAACCTTTCATATTTGGTATGATGGGACACCTTATGATGCCACATATTGTACGCCATTAATTATGTGCATATCTAATTATGAGCGAGCCAATAGAGCAAGAGGTCTGATTTCTGGTATATAGGGATAAGTTAACAATATAATTTGTTTGACAAAACTTCACGTGACCTCAATGACCTTTGACCTCAAATATACATATTTGTCCACAACTCAGTAACCACAAGTGCTACACCCTTCATATTTGGTATGATAGGACACCTTATGACACCATATATTGTACCTCATTAATTATGTGCATATCTTATTTTGAGCGAGCCAATAGAGCTAGAGGTCTGATTTTTGGTATATAGGAATAACTTAGCAATACAATTATTATGACAAAATGTGACGTGACCTCAATGACCTTTGACCTCAAATATATATATTTGTCCACAACTCAGTAACCACAAGTGCTACATCCTTCATATTTGGTATGATAAGACACCTTATGACACCACATATTGTACCTCATTAATTATGCGCATATATAATTTTGAGCGCGCCAATAGAGCTAGAGGTCTGATTTTGGTATATAGGAATAACTTAGCAATACAATTATTTTGACAAAATGTCACGTGACCTCGATGACCTTTGACCTCAAATATATATATTTGTCCACAACTCAGTAACCACAAGTGCTACACCCTTCATAAATGGTATGATGGGACACCTTATGACACCACATATTGTACCTCATTAATTATGCGCATATATAATTCTGAGCAAGCCAATAGAGCTGGATGTCCGATTTTTGGTATATAGGGATAACTATAGGGTAGAAATCTAAATATGCCCATCTAAATATTAGACATCTACCATCGAGAACAAAAGAAATTTGCTGTAATTTGAATATTTAAGGAGTTTAAGCAATTCCCGCTATAAATAAAGAACCCCTGCCTCAAACTCCACAAAAGTTGCTAGACATATTTTGCCGTTGTCATGCCATTGCTTCGTTTAATAACCAGTTAATCATATGCCTCATTGACAGGAGAAATTCAAGACCATATTTGAATAGTAGTATATATTGTCCTCAAAATTACTCTATCACGGCCCAAGTACTCATTGCCTTCAGCAATACTGCCTTGTTATAGTTTATTTCCCATAATATCTAGTAAAATCAAGGCTCACAATTAAGAGAGTCAGAAACTAGTAATCAAGAGAATTGAAATCTCGTAATTACGATAATCAAAAATCGTAATTACGAGAAACAAAAACTCGTAATTACGAGAATCAAAAACTCGTAATTACGAGATTTTAAAATTCGTGATAACGAGAATCAAAAACTCGTAATTACGAGAATCAAAACTCGTAATTACGAGATTTTTAAAATTTTTTTTCTTACAAAAATGGCACGAATACGCTTCCGTAACAAACAATTACACGACTTATGAGAATAATTATTTTGATTCTCAGAAAGTAATATGCTGTATACTCACTCTCCACATAAAGCTGAGCTCTGTCTACTTCAGTGCAATATCCATTGCCGTCGATAGGTTCAACAAGCCTGAAGACAACTATACACTTATATGATCCGATATCTTCAAAAGTAACATTCTGTATTGTTAACGACCATCCGACAAGGCACTGTATCTTTTGCTGACTACATCAGTGACTTTAAAATCAG
The DNA here is from genome assembly GCF_041260155.1 of Ptychodera flava. Lineage (NCBI taxonomy): Eukaryota > Metazoa > Hemichordata > Enteropneusta > Ptychoderidae > Ptychodera > Ptychodera flava. The sequence goes on from NW_027248281.1 coordinate 4,490,132, forward strand.
ACGTCGTCACCAGGGTTGGGTCCTCGTTGTTTGGTTTTTCCATTCTCCAATCAATCGTTGTTCTGGTGTATGGGCTTGCTGGTGTTTCATACTTGCATGGTAGTGTGACGTCATTGCCACATTCACCCAATATCTCCGTCGTGTGACTTGGAACTGTGATGCTATCCAGCCCTACAATAAGAAAATTTCTTATTTGATTAAGAGGCTTCAGATTTCGCTATAAAATATATAAAATCTATATTTGTGAATTTGACATTTGATAGTGATCTAGAATCAAGAATAGGATGGGATTTTTTGTTCCAAGTTTTTAGTTAGTTAAACAAAATTGCGAAGAATTGTTTTGGGAAGTTATACGAATGATACCACTAAATATAATATTCCTTGTACATTTGCTGGTCAAAGTCATGTATGAGACCGTCTTCGTCCAGTACACATGCAAGGAATGTTAGTGTGTTTTTCCCAGGCAAAGTTTCAGTAGACGTATTATTTTTCCATGGCAGACTTTAGTGGTGTTTTAAGGAAGTCGGTCGCAAAATATTCGTTTGTTCATTTGTATTTGTATTCTATTTATGAGAGCGTGAAGTGTTGTTTTCAGTCCCGTCGTAAAAATCGAAATTTCATTCGACACTTTATGAATCGGTCTAGCGACCACTCATTCAATCACTCAATCATTCAATCATTCAATCAACCAATCAATAAATCAGTCAGTCAGTCAGTCAATCAATGCAATCAACTATCCCATGGGAGAAACCTCTTGCAGACTGGTAGGTATTTTTCTAATTTAGTATTGCTTCAAATCAACCCTCAGATAAAATACTATTTAAGCTTCATAAGCTGTATCTTTTGACTATTTTTTCAGAACTTTTGTTTTGTGGTTTCCCTACACTTTCTGCATTGAATCCCTAAACTGTAATTTAATGCCAAGTATTTACCATATCAACACAACCTATATGAGTATAATCTCCATTGTAATTGTTGAAAATTGTATTCAAGTCCGGACTAGAATTCATTTGTAAACAATAAACATCACTACACACATACAAGCTGTGTTGACAAAAAGAATACTCGAAATTCAGCATGACAAACGGATTAGGGTCAGACACGGTAGTTGATATACAGAAGCAGAACACTGAAAAACTTGCCACAAGTAAAGTAAAGTATGCAATAGTAGATGTAAATGGATAAAATTTGTTGATTTTGATTTCTATGAATATTTTTCACGATTACAGAAACTTTGTTCTGAATTTTGTGTTTATGATTTGTTGAAAAGAAAAAAAGGTTTGGAATGACAATGCTCGAGAGTTCTTTTAAACTTAAGAATCATCTTCATCGCAATTCAAGTACTAAAAAAAACGTTTGGCCAGGGAGTATAATGGATCTTGAAGACAAAATGTAAGATGTACAACTTCAACTAGAAGATACAAAATGTAAGATGTGCGACTTCAGCTAGAGGAAAGCAGTCCATTTTGTTAAATCATTTTACGGCTAAAGTTGGTATTTAGGAAAAATATATAGAATCCATTTGATATCTCATCCAACTGTTCAAATCATCATTTCCTTCTACGATTAATAAATAAAAACTCTTAATGGAAAATGTTCCCGGTGAACTGTTTTGCTATGATTTGTGAAGCCCGTTGACTTTGCGACGTTCAGTTTTTTTGGAAAATAACACCACCGGCTGATAAAACAGTATGTACTCTAGAATATGTTTTATGTCTTTGCTTCAAATGGAGATACAATATTTCCATGTAGTTAATAAGCTAAATGTTTATTTCAATTTGGGTGTGTATGACTTTATTGTGTACAGTTTATTTCAATTCATTCTATATCAGAGAGTTCAATTGTTTATTTCCTTTGTAATATCAAACAGGTTATTGTTGATTTCCATTGTAATGTAAATAGTTTATTGAACATGAATATTTAAGTACGTTCTCTGATACATTAGATGTAGAACGGATTACACATCATTCAAAAATTAAATTGAAATTTGACAATCTCAGATTAGTTAATGGAAACACTTGCTGAACAAAGCTTCTGGATTTAAACTTTTTAGAACGATCTTAGCCAGGAAAGTGGAAATGCAGATTTAGTAAACCCACAGATTTGGTCATCGAAACACCGAGATGCAACTCACAAGATCAGATTTTGTTCACCTAACAACTCACACAGATTTTTACAGTCTACACGCGTACGGCGTTTGGCAAGTTACTTCAGCAATAATGTACCCCTTCCAGCCCATAATGGACGAAAGCAAACTTTGCACAACATAATGTACGAGGCGGAACCGAGTACATTATGGAGTGCAAAGTTTGCGTGAATCCATTATGGGCTGGGAGGGGTATATTATTGCTATTATTTTATAGTTTTGGCAATGCCAGTGAATTTGTAGATGTAGAAAACACCTTTGGCCACAATGCTGAATAATCGGCTACATTATCGGTAATACTCTAGGGAATGACGTCACAAAATTCACTGGTATTGACAAAGCTGTAATATAATATTTCATATATGCAAGCACCAAGAAACTCAAACATACACTCATCGGAATTAGCTTTTATATTATTCTGTATCCCTGTACAGCTCTGTGCAGACCTTGAACTTTAGAAAATTTCTGTCATATATTCAAAATAGCATTTCTGGAAAAAAAGATTAGTTGCGCTGCTTATAAAAATAGTGGTGGGTTTATTTCTTATAAGGAAAAGCAGAAGAAGTGAAAAGGAAATACATAGAAAATTTGATCACATCGACTCAAAGACTTGAAGATTTCTACAGAACTCTACTCTTACTCTTCAGATATCTGTAAACAAGAACTGATCTGAGTTACTTGGTTCAAAACTTTGAATCATTGATGGTATTATTTACCGTAAACGTAATACAACAGTTTGCAAATTTTTTCATCATGTCATAAATTTAATAGAAAGAAGTCACTGTAATGTTCAGCAAAAGCAACAGGAAGATAGTCGATATCTTGCTGGAATGATATAAGGATGATAAAATATCAATAATAACACGATTGGAACTAATTTGGGATAATTGGATGGTGAAGTAATGCCGATTTAATCTACATATGTAATCTCAACTGCTTTTTTTTTTACATTACCCACTTGTTTTTATGAGTAATTTGTATTATTGCAACATTCAACTATCTGGCACCTAACACTTTTGTGAAATTTAAGAAATATGGTAATCCAATTATCCCAAATTAGTTCCAGTCATGTTTGTATTATATCATACTACCATGTGCCATTCGGATTGGACGAGAGCTCATTCCACCGATGCTAAAATACTGTTTTAGCACTAATAGCGGTGGTAAAACGGGCCCCTAAACCAGCATTTTTCGAAAATTGCCCAGTCGGTGCATAAAGAACGTACCCAAGTAAACCATAGACCCTCGAGAAAAACCGAAACAGTCCACCTTGTTTCAAGACTGAAGACCGAATTTGATACACAGATAAAGTGAGGGTCTGTAACTCACCTCTTGGCGTAAATAAGTTTGGATCGACGATGAAAGACATCTCTGAAGCTGCATATTTGGGGTGTGATGCACACAAATTATAGGGCGACAGCGCACCATGCACTTTGCTAGATATTGCGGGAGTCGAGACGCGAAATATTCTATACCGCTCTTGAAAAAATGAAGATAGTATTCGTTCATACAAAAATAAATTGACATTCCTCACAGTAAAGGTATGTCAGATATTCTTAACCAAAGTTTGGACTGTAACAGACCGGGGTGTCCTAACGATGTAGACCAAGAAGTTCAAAATAACAATGGGATGAAAACTGATATAGTGTTGCTATTGTTTCTTTGACCGATGAAACCCTGGCAGACAAATCAGTGATAGATAATTAACATCCAACAGCCAAATCATTCAATAGCTGTCTAAGAGTGAAGCAAAATACAGTGTTAATGTATCCCATCAGCGTAAAGAAAGTACTAGACTCTTTGATTCATGTTACTTCAGTTTAAGATCTGACCATGAAGTAAAAATCAATGTTGATGTTTCCGCATAATGATTTAGCTTTGTGTCAGAGAAACAAATATTGAAACACAAAGCACATAACGGAAGCAAAAAACGAGAAGAACTATAAACGTTTATCTACTTCCCGATATACACACTTCTCGTTTTCCTGTGTGGTTCATTTTGCCATACAGTACGCAATGATAACACTTTCTTGCAAGGCGTTTTAGCACCACAGATATTGTAACTGGATTTTGACTTTCCAATCGTAGCGCCGTCAGGGACTCGATACATGTCAGGATCGCAGCAGTGGTCAGAAACACAAGTACATTTGTATATAGGTAAATGAGACTCCATGGTAACGAGTAATGGTTACAATAAGAATACGTTGACAAAATGAAGAGTTGAATTATTTAGTAGTAATGTGATCACATTACTCTGCAGACATCAAAACGACCAAGTAGTTCCAGCATGACCACAAACTCACGTAAAATCTGAGAATAAAGACAGCGGAAGACTCTACGGACAAACCTTGTTGTCAAGCACACAGCTAACACGGCTAGCCAGGCAGTTACTGATTATAAACGATACAGATTAGCTCAAATGATCATGAAAAAGGTCATATTGGCGGATAATTGAAACGTGTGGCTTACCGATTAGAATGAATATATGGAGACAATGTCTACGAAGATCGACCGACATGATGTTTACGGAGCGAAGCGCGTGCTCGAGTCTATACACACGTCAAACGCATTTTGTACCAAAAATGGTTCTGCAAAGTATGCGCACCGCTACCTCTGACACCGACGAGGAACAAAGTGCAATGAATGATTGGCACATCAGACTGCTGCGATGCGAATGGCCTTATTGCGCAGTGGACTTCCCAAGACTATTGTTCGCTAAAACCTTCTGTAACTCATTCAGAGCTATCGGTCAGAACCAGTATTAATGATTGGTCAATCAAGTTGGGTCCAATCAATGTGAGTGGCCAAGTACATGGTGTTTAATCAGTGCAACAAATTCATACCGAAGTTTACCAAAGTTATGTCGAAGATTCTATTGTCAGATTGTTGAAAAAAGATAATTATAATATGTCTCATTCTTAATGGTATTAAGCGAAAACTGAAATCTTTCCTGTGATAGAAAACATTGACATCAAATGACATTATCGAAAATCTTTTGGGAATAAACCTGACTAGTACTTATGACTGGAGCACAAATGAAACATATTATATGTGTAGTGTATAACGCTATAACAATTTTGATGATACGTACATCATCTAAATTGAGTGAAAAGTTATATTTTAAAAAGCGGTCGAAACGTGAAGTACTTTTTAATTTCTTATTGGACTTCGAGAGTCCATACTCAGTCAGTGACATTTTACTTTATTACCTATATTCGTCACAGAGTTCCGATTTTTACAAAGCACATTATCCGTAGATTATTTCGGTCCGCAAAATTAATGGAGTTGCCAAATCACTTCCCTTTTATAAGGCGAATATGATCGAGCTTTTTCATTGCAGAATATATACGTCAGGCCAGTTTTGGGTTGATATTGGGTGCTCCCTATTGTCATCACGATCAACTCGTCACGTGGCCATTTCAGTGACAACTACTGTGTGCGATTTTCAATAAAACGATACGTATAGTTAATAACCATATTCACCTGATCACGTGAGCAATACCTATTACCGATGAAATCTCCTGTCCCATCTCTTGATATGTCTGAATATTAGCATATTGACAGAAGCAATTCATAGAAGATAAAAGGCCAATCTAAAACAGATCACTCGAGATACGCATGTGGAACACTGAATTTCAGTAGAAATTGAAAAGCATAATCATGGCGGTGAAACTGACGCTAAGCTTAATGTGTTGGTCACTTGTCATGCAGTACTAACTTCCTGTATGAAGGAGCAATACTTCCTCACACAGTCAACACGTTTACAAGGTCACCTTGAAACAACCATGAAATACAATAACCACACTCTGGAAGTGAACTGATAAACGTATACGCAGTGTCAGTTAAGAGGATATAGGAAGATAAAACAGCTATTTGTGACATATTCCTACTCGTTGACTTAATTGATGAGCTATTATGAATGACCTTCATCGGTTTTGTGTTTATAGAGCAATTTAATCAGCTGATTTACAATTGAAAGCAGCCAAAGAGTTGTGGGATAGCTATGTTGGTGCTAGGTATATATCGTGTTAAAATGTACAACTTCTAAAGTAAAAGTTGTGTGACACCTCTTTAAGTTTACCAACAACAGTACTCTGAATATATTATCAGTGTTCGAAGAAGGATGAATTCGTTTCGTTTAAATAATTTAAAGCGATGATTGTTTACTCAAAAGCGAATGCAATATTGCATTCTAAATTATTTTGAAATTACCGCGAAAAGACAAAATTTTAGTATCGGTCCAAGTGGAAATTTGTTAAATACTAGACGATGGTAAATTACAGGCGGAGAACATATCTCTATAAACTGTAATGGACTTTGAGAAAAGAAAAGAATGAATGGTTACCCTGGACCATCACAAAAGAGAAGAACAGAAACGAAAGCCTTGCAAGATTTTACCGTTTTCCAAAGGAAGAAATCCTTTATGATTTAACACAAAGTTGTTGGAAATAGTTATCTTCTATTGATTAAAATATTGCACTGAGTCAGATATAAACACATATATAGAATAGACAGACAGACAGATAGATAGATAGATAGATAGATAGATAGATAGATAGATAGATAGATAGATAGATAGATAGATAGATAGATAGATAGATAGATAGATAGATAGATAGATAGATAGATAGACGGATGGATGGATGGATGGATAGATAGATAGATAGATAGATAGATAGATAGATAGATAGATAGATAGATAGATAGATAGATAGATAGATAGATAGATAGATAGATAGATAGATAGATAGATAGATAGATAGATAGATAGATAGATAGATAGATAGATAGATAGATAGATAGATAAAACAAATTACTTCAAGATTAAAGTAATAATACATATTACTTAAGTTTCATGCATTCTGCAATCTTCAGACAGAAATGAAGGGATTCTTAGTTCTAAACTCTCATTTATATGGTTGGGACGTACCGTTTCGTATTGGCGGTGTTAAAATTTGATAAAAAATATTTGCTTTAGTGACGACTTTTTGAAATAAACTTCGAGCTTTTGTTTAACAGCGTAGATTTGTCAGCATTGATAATGTGTAGCTGTTTTGATGTCGTCACCAAGACAAATATTATTTTTGAAGGTTTAACATAACCTAGAAATGTAACGGTATGTCCCGACTATATTAATGAGACGGTAGAGCTAAGAATCCCTTTATTTCTCTCCGAAGATTGCAGAATTCATGAAACTTAAGCTTCTTTTGTTTTCGTTTTTTCTCAAAAGGCATGGCTGTAAGTGACGAAACAAACACCAATGAATAGACTAATATTTTTGCATCATACCATTTCTCTTTTAATCATTTCATCATGCATCGTGTCAAGTTACATCAGAAAGTCTTTTTAAAACCAAAGGGTGTACAACCATAGATTTTAGAAAACATTAAGGTCCGCATCACGTGCCAGTTCCTGATAATTATCAGTAGCAGCACAGCGGTGCCTAAAGTCCGCCCCGTATCGCTTTTTCACAGACAACCTTATTATATTAGATTTTCAGACAAGCTGATTGTTGAAAAAACCTACTATTTCAGTTTACTTGACTCAATCTTATTTACAAATTTGATTACACAAGACCTGAAGAATCCGTTGCATTTTTAGGCCAACCATATTTCGATGTGGAATCACAGAAAGACATGATCAATATGTAAATTACATTTTGTTACGGATTTCAGACCTACGGAAATGACATTTCAATCAAGTCTTACATAAATCGCTGCGAATTTGTGAACGAATTCGACATTTAAATTGCGCGAGGTGCGCGAACATTTTGCGGCCAGGCATTTTTCTAGTTTGGCAAGAGAAAAACATACGTGTGGAATCGGCGATTTCCATACAAATGTTTTTCTCTTACGTGATGTTTACGAGTTTTGACTAGCAATATTGCGCATGAAGGTAGTTGATCTTGTGTGACTTGTTCTGACTTATGCACGCAACAAATTCGATACACAGCCCCTTATTTCGGATATGCGATTTTCGATATTGGTTACGGTATGATGATCCTGTCTCACTCAGACTGATACATTTTAGACAAAATATCCCCGCGCCTATACTGTCGACGGTTTCCTTTATAGCTGATGCCTAAAAGCTCGCTTCCTCGTGCCGTTGTGATACTTTCTGACACAAAGGAAGTGTCCGTGCTGAGACACTGTTTACTCGGCCTGATATGAGGCTGATCTGAAAGTCTAGCACAAGGACAGCTGTGGATCTTGCACAGCTGTCAGTTGATGATGGTTACATAAAGGCACTTCTTGATCCCGGGAAAAGTGAAAAAAGAAAGTAAGAAAAGAGATCGATTTGTAGAGAACTGCAAATCAATTACGTATTTCTCGACCCCTATCAATTCATTATTTTCTTCTGAATAAGGAACGCTTCTGGCCGAAAAGTAGTTACCCTGGAACTTTGTCCACTCTTTCACACGTAACTTCATAACAGCTCTATTGGGGAGGGGGCATGGTGACCATATACCATTCATGTTTCGGAAACAAAGCAGAGTTAATTAATTAAATAAATATGCCTGACTGAAACGTCCATTTAATGTAAAGATTATTATGTTTGGTTATCGCCGTCCGACTTGTGACACAGGTCAAGGTCAACATAAAATGGAAGAATTGACAAATGAAATTTCCTGTTCTGCACCAAATTTCGATATTCGATTTATTTCAAGCATACTCTAAAGCGCCTTTTCTTTGCATCTTCTCATTTATTTCATGCGACCCCCATACGATGCTGGATTTCCAGCCAATTCGCGTTTAGTTCTACAATATCATCATCAAATATAAACTGACCGCATAATGCACGGCGTTACATGTGAAATCCTGTGTTTGATATGCACACTCTAAAACGACAATCATGGAAAAATGTAACGGTATTTTCGAATTGCTTCTTCGATTTCGACAAAAATTCGGTTGGCCTGAAATGCCACGGATCATGTGGTCATACCGTTTCAGGTGCATGCATGCATGAATGCATGCGTGCGTGCGTGCGTGCGTGCGTGCGTGCGTGCGTGCGTGTGTGTGTGTGTGTGTGTGTGTGTGTGTGTGTGTGTGTGTGTGTGTGTATCTGTGTATCTATGTATCTATATATGTATGTATCTGTCTACCTAAACGGTCTGTTTATCTGTCTGTCTGCCTGTCTACGCTTATATCCAAAGCTATGAAATGCCTATTGGCACTTGAGTGATGGGTAGAATAAAAGTGCCTTCTGACAGATCTAAGCTTTAAGATTTGATTAAAGCATTGACATTTTGAGAAGTTTTATTGGCATAGGGTAGAGAGAGATCGAAACGACAGAGGCCGCTGAGCAGCGACCGTAGGAAGTTAGATTCCATCTTGGCGTTTAAAGAAGGTATATATCCGATGAACGAAAGGTACATGATGTAGAATGCACGCGGAACAGCGCCCTCAAGACCGAAAGCCCAACTTGCATTTTTTCTGAATCGCTGACGTTTTGTATAGCAAGTCTGGACTGAAGAGGGCACATTTTCAAAAATGTATTGAATGGACATTATTTCATCAGTCAAAAATTCTAATACTTCATATAACATGAACTTCATCTATTCTGATGAAAGGGCATGCGCAAACATAAGGGAGAGACTCAAAAGTAGATTTTAGTTCTCAAATTCCGTCGTAGATAGGCAAACTCCGATAGAGCGAGATCGATATCTACACTTATACAGACATAAAACATAACCACACAACGATTGACATAGAGGGGTCGGCAAAAATACGAGATCTCTGTGGCTTTTACCTCACATTTATGTGTTTATTTCATAATAACTTGCCAAGACCTTTGCTTCATGCTCTGGTAATGAAATATAAGGCATGCTTAGAAAGTAAAAACTGACCCAGTCGATTAACAGGTGGTTGGAGCATGACAGCAGCTAGCGTATCAAAGGGCTAAAGTTCACTCTGTGCTCACAATTGGTACCTGTTTGTGTCACTTGATACTACATCGTACAAACAAGACTGAAATTGTAATAGCTTTATGAGAAACAAACAAACAGGCGTCACTTGGTCCAGTTGACCACTTGATCACATGCTTGAGTCTGTCCAATCAGTAATGATCGAGTTACAAATAATGTAGATTTATTTCATGAAACTAGACTTATTGAAGATCATCAAGGAGTGTTAAATGTATTTCAAAACTATGAATTCAGGGACTTGAGCATTCCGTAGTAATAAGATCACTATTTTCAAAAATGTAATGTACTACATTCCAAATTTAATCATCATTCATTTTTATATGAAACATGAACAGTTGTATATAAAAATAAATTCAAGAATCAGCTGATAAAATTTGATAGCAATCGAGAAATCACATTTTCTAAGGAAAACGCTTTGACTGTGGAAACTTCAAATTTTAGATTCTGAGTCAAAGCTTTGTGAATCAATGGCTAACATGAAAACAAAAGAAGTACCGGAATACCATATTTCAGATATCGCTATCGCTATGAACTCATTGAAAAAATATCAAAATAAGAGTACAAAAAAAACAAAAAATAAAAAATAAAAAACAAAGTGAGCAAACTTGTTACACAGCTTTTGATTACTTCAAATCTTCTCACTTTCATGCTGACGTGCATATTGTGGTATTAACGTGTCTATTTGAACCAACAACAAATACTACAGCCATACACGAGGTGTTTCTCATATTGTTATGGTTGTCAAACACTCTTACAGACAACTGTCAACATTGATGTATTTGACATAACTAACACACCACGCCGAGTAATTCTCTTTGAAGGAAATTGTCACTTTAAACTGACAGCATTAAGTGCTATTTTACATTATTATTAAATAAACTTTCATTTTTTTAACTTCTTACGAAATCGTACGTGGCAGTATGGATTCAATACGATAAAATTAACCTATGTAAGTAAATACCGGGGTCAGTTTAAAGATGACCCTCCATCGATAACAGCTTTTTGAAAAATGACCCTCTGATTCCCCTCTAGCTCTCTATGTACTAAACTTAAAACTCTTGTATCATGTGTATGTCTGTTATTAAGGCCCTTATGTAAAAACATGTTAAGACTCAATGTATGAATGTATGTACGTACGTACGTACGTACGTACGTACGTACGTACGTACGTACGTACGTACGTACGTACGTACGTACGTACGTACGTACGTATGTATGTATGTATGTATGTATGTATGTATGTATGTATGTATGTATGTATGTATGTATGTATGTATGTATGTATGTATGTATGTATGTATGTATGTATGTACGTATGTATGTATGTATGTATGTACGTATTACGTACGTACGTACGTACGTGCGATTGTATGTATGTAATATGTATAGTGTACGTATGTATCAAGTGTTTCCTCATTAAATTCAGATTGAGGAACAATCGATGATATTATTTTCAGTACATCTAACTCAACATTTCTTCTTCGACACCAAAACTCTGGTTGTAGTCGGTGCATTTAATGACTGCTTTAACACAAAAGTTTGTACATATATTACTAGAATGTTTTCAGTGCTTCCCTGAAAACATGGAATTTATTGACTTTGAAAAGATCCAGCATCTAGGTGGTTTGGACGGACATGCTTGTATTCCATGGCCAATTGATGTTTCCTCAGAAAACTTCAGACACTACTGCGTTCAAATCACAACCGTGCAGGGTTGGGTACGCACATATGCGTGCGTTTAATTACAGAATTACAGCATTACAGCATTTGGCTGTTGTAAGTAGACCACTTGTGTTCCAGAGCTGGTCGACTGTTCCTCCTGAAGAAGATAACTAGTATCAGCAGTCCAATCAAAACCAGCATTACAAATGCTACTGCAATCGCGATGATTATCAAGTTCGTCTGACTAAGAATTCCTGTGGTGTCATCGGTAATACTGTCTGTCAGTGAAGGTGCAAGTGTCGATTCGACTCCAGAGGGCTCCGAGTCTGTAGTCCCTGAAACGAAAGAAAATACATTTTTTCAAAATCTGAATAAAGGTGTGCATGACAGATGAGTATGACAGACGGTGATGTCACGTTCACGATGAAGTCAACAAAGTGTACTTTATACAGTCTCTGCAAGACAAGCCATCTTAAGCGTATATTTTAACAGTCTTCGAACGATCATGTCTGTTAAGATACTTTATGGAAAATTGTGTAACATAGTTTTGGCCAAATTTGGACCAATGAACCTGGTAAGAATATCGCCCTGTGTATCACAGCTTAGTTTACGAGTATCAGCGCTATAACCAATACTTGGTGTCTGAAAACAACGGATTGAAAATTGAAAATACTGTTTCGCGATTAAAGGCGACAAGGTGCTACGTTACACTTTTTTATGCTGCTTAACGACTGAGCAGTTGAAGATTCTTAATTCTTACAATTGTTTGTAATCTGGTCGTAAAGACATTAATTTGCACCCCAGACTGGTGATAGTAATCTGTCTCAAGGCTTACATGTTAGATATATTTCGGTGTCGGTTTTCTGTTGATTATCCTGTACAAACAAGCCAGTCATTAGGTCCTTCCTGTTAATGATATGAAAACGTTTAGTGAGTGTAAAAAAACATGCATACCAGGCATCGAAGTGGCAAGGCTTGCCTGTAAGCGCTGTATCAAACATTTTTACCAAAACTTGTAATTGGAACAGTACTTCACGACTATTCATTCAAAAAGACATGAATTCAAAACACCATGAATTTCATCCTCAGAATGAACTTATTAGTTTTCTCTAACAAAACACTCTTTTAAAATGTAAGCACATAGCCGTGTCTGGAGTTGGCAAAAATCCAAACACAACAAACAAACCTCAAATCAGTGCTGTTTGAAAGACACCAAAGCAAAGACGCAGGCTTCAACTCCGGGGTCGAAGGTCATAGTTGTGAAAGGTCAGTAATGGAAGCGAGGATTGTATAGTTTATTTCATGGAAGTCCTCTGAAAATTTGATTTTCTAGGTTTAAAATATATAGAGAGCCTACATCGACATATGCTCTATTGAATGCAGTGATCACTGACAGAAGATCAACTGGCAAGAAGTTGATGATTGTACACGTATTCAGTGACTCAAAATGTTGGATACATTCACAAACGTAAACCAAGTTGTATAAAGGAATCTTAATATTTGAAGTTACATTCACAAACGTAAACCAAGTTGTATAAAGGAATCTTAATATTTGAAGTTCTTTGTTGGTATCGGGAAATAGAAAACAAGTAATTAGTCGGGCGAGATCAATCCCAAGAATTAAGATTTTGCACTTTACATTTTTCCATTCCCCTGTAACTTTACGTACCTGGAGTTGTTCGCCTTTCCTCAACCCTGACATATGTATACATGTCGCATTGGTCTGATATAAGATGGATCTTCGAATCATCCTGAGGCTCGGAAATCATTAAATGCAGTTGAAATTTCCCGGCGTTCATTGGTTTGACATTTTCTTGTTCAATGATGACACTCATGGACTGGTAACCTGCCATGGCTGTGAACGTAAGACGACGTCCAAATTCCTCCACAGATTTATCGCCGTCTACCCGACTCTCTGCCCGAATCTTTATATTTTCATTGCCCGTTGATGGATTCGCTTCCTTGTACAGCTCAGCAGTAACGATTGAAACGTCTGTAAGAGTCTTATTCAGCTGAACAGAATACGACATTGTCAGGTCGTCTCCTTCAGTCACGAAGATACATCATTGTTCTGGAGAATTTTGCAGCCATTTACATCAGAGAAAACGACGACCAGCCCTGAAAGTGAAGGAAAGACATAATTAAAAACCACCTGTGTTACATTTTACGCCAAAGATCTAGGTCTGCCAAAGAAATCTAATTGAGAGTAGATGGAGAGGCTTGAGACGACTAAAAGTATAGCCAAACAAACTTGTTTGGTATTGGTAAGAGTATGTGTCGAAATCATACCATCGACAGTTTTAATTTCCCGCCCGTCTGTGTGCATTACAGACAGGTAACCACATAAACTGATTTAACAGAGTCTAAAGAACATTCGCATTGAAGCTGCACTCGAAACATTTCCCAGATTATAACGCGTTAATCTGGCTCGGCTTAGCGAAAAAATGATCTGTTGTAAATAATACGCTATACGATGGCCACACCTTAAATAAGGCGAAACTTTATAAGCTTATTACTCATGAACAAAATTCTACATATATTCGGCAAAATTAGACTTATGTTAAAAATCGTAAATTGACGAAATGGAATAAGAAATGGAAATAGTTCAAGAAACAAAATATGATTCATATGAGATAAATTAGAAAGTTGATCATCAAAGATATCTAGAAATGATCAGAGTAGATGACACTCAAGAACTCCTTCGAACCTGTTGTAGATTGGAGTTACTGTGAACACACCAACGATCACGTGCTATTTTATTCATTAAAGGGTAAATGGTTGTTCAGGCCCTCTTATCAGTGAAATAATTTACCCGAAACATTAACAGTTAACCACAGGGCCGCAGGTTATCGTCATTTTTAAACGTGACATCACATTCTGTGGTCGTGCTAGGTAGTCCCCTTTGACGTCACATGCCCTCTAATTGATTCGTCAAGGTTTCGGGGATTTCCATTCGGTAAAACCAGGAATGACGTATCTTAGCTACTTTCACATAGCAAACTCCTCGTTTACAATCCCCGTCACTATGACAACGACATGAAAATCACGGTCAGAATCATAAAACTTGAACTTGACGTAAAAAAGCACATCAATCAACAATGGGGGTTGCTTGCCTGTTCCTGCTATATCGATCTTTAAACCGAAGATATAGATTGTACCGCTCAGCATATTAAAGCTGCAAGCTAGCAAATTTCCTCTGATGTTTCGTTCACATGTAAAGCTCTCAAGTTCAAAGAACAATCCTATGAAGGCCTAATGTATGCAATCGCCGACACGCTCATTGGAACGCCGCTTACCTTTCGATGCTAGAACGGCAAAGAAGAAGACACACTCCATAGCTGTAACATTCGACATAGTTTGTGAAACTCGGCGAGCTACAAAATGGTGCCAGGACTAACCACACCCTACTAAGGCCACCATAGAAAATATGCATGTTTCTGATCAACTCTTTCAGAAAATAAGAAAGGTAGGGTCTTAAAACTTTATACTTACATTTATTTTTAAATTTATTTCTAAAGGGATTAGGCCCATTAAAACAAGCAAAATAATTACAACATCATGAGTGATTTTTATAGTTCCGAAG
Source organism: Ptychodera flava (assembly GCF_041260155.1). Lineage (NCBI taxonomy): Eukaryota > Metazoa > Hemichordata > Enteropneusta > Ptychoderidae > Ptychodera > Ptychodera flava. The sequence goes on from NW_027248281.1 coordinate 4,505,447, forward strand.
AAAGTTTAGGATTTGAGGGTTGTAAATATGTTGTGTTTGGTTACCAGAAATACTCTAATATTTTATTAGGCGTAAGGGGTAATACCCTTTCAGGGGATGGGGAGGGTCAAAGTTCGGAAGTCAAAGGATAAATACCGACGTGATCAAATAGCAAAGCAGCGTTAAGCACAGCATTACAACTAACCCGATCTGAGGTGCATTAAGTTTGAGAATCTCCTTATTAATATGAACTCAATCTCAAAGTGATGAGATTTTTCAATACTTGGCGGGATAAGGACTGTGATTATGGTTGAATTTCATGGTACAGTGTATTGTCGCATCAAACAATATGCAGTGATCGTCATAAATGCAATGGTCTGAATAATTAAGTTTATGAATTTCGCCGTTGACAGAGGAAAGATTCTGCAGAAATCATCTGAACAAGCTGTAATAAATCTCAAGAACAAGGTCGAGTCGATTATTGTTATTCAATGAAGGATATGAGGATTGTTTGACACTGACATACATTACACTGACGTACACAAAGTCATCGATGAGATTTCGTAACATCGATTGTTCGCCTACAAAATACGGATCTTACTTAACTCAGTGATGCATGCAATTCGAAAACTGCTTGCTCAGCTTGTTCACAATCTATCACAATGCTGAATCGGCATTTTGTCAGGATGTGCGTGGGTGTTAGTGTTTGTACGACTCTCATTCAATGTATTGTTATGTAGAGACCGGGTCATGACATTTGTTTTGTGTTCTACATGGCGCTAGCTGGCCGAATCAATCTGTAAATAGGAGTGAAATTTGGAATGCATCCTACACATGCATGGATCATTGCACATAAACAGAATTTCAATAAATAAATTAACAGATAAGTAAATAAATTTAGAGATAAATAAACAAATAAAAAGAAGTAAGCAGATTAAATGACCTGCTGTAACTTTTGATGATTTTTCATTATTCTTTTCTTTTCATGTCAACTACACGTTGTAGTCAGTGGGCTAAAGGGGGTCTACGTGCACCCCCAAAGGATAACAAACCTGTATTTTTCAGAAGCCCTTGGATCCCTAGAATACGACATGGAATTTTAATAGAAAAAATATAGGGACGCAATAGCTGTTATGGTCATGTTTTGAAGGGTACCGCAAAATCACCATTTTCCAACTTAAATGCATTTTCGTCAAATCTGTGTTCTTGTAAGTCATGTGCTGAGCTTATTTTTTAACATAACCTCACTTGTTTGGTATCATTTGAAAGGCAATTTATTCCTATTTAAGGTGACATATTGTACTATGCAATATCTTCTACAGTTTTTGTGAAATATGACCAAAATACTACAGTTTTTGTGAAATATGACCAAAACTTACCCCATACCCCAAAATTTAACATTGCAAATTACAGTAAATCTCAAATTCTACCAATTTTTTAGCTTGGCATAATAAAAAAATGCAATGCTTTGTATGAAATCTGTTTTATTTGATACAGAGACATGTCAGAAATATGAAATAGACTTTTAACAGAAAAAATATTGGGACTCTACAGCTGTAATAGTCATATTTTGAAGGGTACCGCAAAATCACAGTGTTGCAGATTTGCATGCATTTTTGTTAAACCTGTCTTCCTATAAGTCATCTGCTGAGCTTGTTTTTGAATATAACCTCACTTGTTAGGTATCATTAGAAAGATAAATCTTTAAAATGACATATTGTAACATGCAATATCTAGTATAGTTTTCATGAAATATGACCAAAACTTACCCCATACCCCAAAGTTTACATTGAAAATTGCAGTCAAAGCTAAAATCAAATTCTACAAATCTTTTAGCTAGACACAAAAAATCTGGCCGTTTTTGCGATTAAATCTGTTTTATTTGGTACAGGGACATGTCAGCAATATGAAATAGACTTTTAACAGAAAAAATATTGGGACTCTACAGCTGTAACAGTCATATTTTGAAGGGTACCGCAAAACCACAGTGTTGCAGATTTGCATGCATTTTTGTTAAACCTGTCTTCATATAGGTCATCTGCTGAGCTTGATTTTGAATATAACCTCACTTGTTAGGTATCATTAGAAAGATAATTTACTAATCTTTAAAATGAACATATTGTTACATGCAATTTCTTGTATAGTATTCATGATATATGACCAAAACTTATTTGGTACAGGGACATGTCAGAAATATGAAATAGACTTTTAACAGAAACAATATTGGGATTCTATGGCTGTAATCGGCATATTCTGCGGAGTACTGCAAAATCACAGCCGTGCAGACTCATAAGCGTTTTTGTTAAGTTTGTCCCATTGTAGGTCATCTGCTGAGCTTATTTTATTACATAACCATGTTTATTTGGTACCATCGAAAAGGTAATTTAGTAATTTTTAAAATGACATATTGTTATACGCCATATCTTATATAGTTTTATTGAATATGACGAAAACTTACCCTATACCACAAGTTTATATCGAAAATTACCTTCGTAGCTATCGTCAAATTCTACCAATTTTCTAGCTAGACATAGCAAATAACGCAATGCTTCATATGAAATTTTTTTATTTGCTACTCGGGAATGTCAGAAATATGAAATAGACTTTCAACAGAAAATATATTGGGACTCTACAGCTGTAACAGTCATATTTTGAAGGGTATCGCAAAATCAAAGTATTGCCAACTCGCATGCTGTTTTGTTAAACCTGTCTTCTCATAAGTCATCTGCTGAGCTTGATTTTTGACATAACCTGGGTTGTTAGGTATCAATAAAAAGGCAATTTACTAGTTTTTTTTAAATGACATATTGTATATGCAATATCTTGTTTAGGTTTCATGAAATAGGACCAAAACTTACCCTATACCCCAAGGTTTACACAGCAAATCTGAAACGCTACCATTTTTACAATTTATTAACTTTGTATACAAAAGGCAATGCTTGTATGCAATCTATGAAATCTGTGTTAGTATGTCACAAATATGAAATTAACTTTTAACAGGAATATAATATGATTTGATAGCCTTTTGGATCATATTTGGAAGGGTACCCAGGTATCAGGGCAAATTTGCCGAAACACATACATTTGACATATATTGGTTCCCCCTCCAAAAATGATCCAAATGGCTACTAAATTGTATCATCTTCCCGTTAAAAGTTAATTTTATACTTGTGACATACTTTTGTAACAAATAAATCAGATTTCATACAAGAATTGCCTTTTGTATTATGTGTAGCAAAAAATGGTAGAATTTAAGATAAGCCGTAATTTGCGATTTGAACTTTTGGGGTATGGGGTAAAGTTTGACCATATTTCAGAAACACTATGAAGGGCATTGCATATTACAATTAGTCCGGGGTCACTTGTCGTGATTTTGGCTTCCGTGTGCATTTCGTGAAGACTCTTTTCAACATATATCATTTTGTTCCTTAATACCTGGACAGTCCAAAAACATTGTTGGCATTTTTTCTTTCCACTTTGTCAAGGTCAAATTCAAGGTCATTCGTTACTCGGCAAATTCCATTGGTTAAGCATTGTAGTGCATACAAATTGGCTATAATCATTGACCAAAATACCTTCGGTGGTATAGGGGAACCAAACAGCTCATGATAGATTTAAAAAAACCTGTTTGAGGCATTATTGGATTTTTTTTACCGTTTTATTGGATTTATATGCAATTACAAGGATTTGTGTGTGTTGCAGTTGTCAATCATTTCCATGCACTGTGTTAAATAATGACACGGATTGGTTTCTGACATGCCCTGCGCTTGACAACTACATCATAGACGTTATTTTATCAATTTCTGTGCTTTCAGCGTAAACCGTCCGCAGTATTACCAGCTCTGCAAGGTTGTAAAATCCAGACCTCTGCGCAGAATTTAACTAGTGTTGACTGGATTACTGTGCAGCTAGCAGTGTACTCTTTGCTTGTAGTAAGAGTAAGTCTTCCCTTTTCCTCGCATTTCTCTCCAAGCCATGTAAAACTATTTGGATGTTTCCTTAGTAACAATAGCTGGGATTAGAGACTTGTTGCGAAATATAGGCTATATGTAGAAGCCGTTTATCAAAGCAAAGCCTCTTGACTGAGAAATATAGGCTATTACCTGTGTTTTTGAAAATCAACTCCAGTACACACAATGTTGTACTAACCAAGACACCCATTGGTAGAATATTGATATAGAGTACGAAAAATGATACATTAACAATAGGTTGATTCTTTATTTAGACACAGGTTTAGTCCATAGGTTATTTAGGGTTAAAGATGACAAGAGAAGTCAAAGACAGTGTTAGTAGTTTCTCAGAAACCGTTATCCATAGGCTATTTACTAGATATTGTAATGTCACGGAATAGTTAACATTTAGTGGTTGCGTTTCACATATAAATAGTTCACATACCTGACATTGCATACAAATAACTTCGTCAAAATTTTCAGTATGGAAAAACATATCATTCCTCTGAAAAGAGGACGCTCTGAAACAGACTTACGGTAAAGTCTGTTTCAGAACTTTCTCTTTATGATGATACGTCAGGAAGTAAGTGGTGAGCTTGTGTCAAATCCCACTGCATATGACACAGTGCGGAGTTTGTTCACCAGAGAGGTGTATTTGGTGATGGTGTCTTTCCAGAAATAAATTCAAGACTCAGGGATGATGATTCTTTTTCCCTTCGAGCTTGTGGTGCTAGCTGGCATAGGGAATGCTAAGCAAATACTTGCCACAGAGGTCTACTCCAGAGAGCAAAATTGCGCTATGAAAAAGCATTAGAGCAAGGTGATAGCTCTGTAATATTAGGTAAAGCAACTTTAAACCTCATCTACTACGGAATGTGTTGTTTCATCTGAACATAAAGTTGCTTTCACTAGACCATCAGCTAGTACATATGACAAAAGCATGTTTTGTTTTTTTTCTCTGTCAACAATATAGGTTTTCTTTGGGTCCTCTCCATGAGGTTTCTTCACTCAATACTCGGGAAAACTAAAAAGGGCAGTAAACAAAGGAAAATCAAACTTGTTAAAAGTCAGATTCAGTGGTGCAATAGATCCAAAGGATGCTAGAGCCATTGATATTGCGAAATTTAAACACAAATGCAGACTTACACCCATTGTGTGAGACTGGATCTGCAAATGTCGGTAATGACAATACCACCATGCTTGCTGCAGATATCGAATTTTTTTCCTTGTTGGACTTGCTGAAGGAGCGGTTTTTAACCTTGGAGAAGTACATGACTCATATTTGGCAATACGTAAGGAACATGGAATTGTGTGATGGTATTACTTTTGTAGCTATATTTATCGTTCGCTCAGTTAAAGCGATGAATTCGTTTCTTCGCTTCGATAAAGTTTGTATGTGTGATGTGTAATAGTGAGCATGCGTGTGTGAGTGCTTCACGAACTCTACAACGTGTGGAGCGGTCTCAGTCAGAAAAATGTAACAACTTAGCCGGCTATTGAACCACTCTTTTTTGGGAGTGGAGATTTAGCCGAGCGGTTCTCTCTGTGGCCTCTCCGCTAGGCGACTGATGCCGTATGTTGTGGGTTCGAACCCGATTGAAAACTAGCCGTATTTATAGCTAAACTTTCTTCAGATTAGAGTTATGGCATTAAAAGTCATTGACCTTTGACAGGAAATGTTAGGGACCGGTCAGTTTCTTCGGCCAGGGGGTGGATTATTTTTTGCCGGTGTCAAAAAGTGGCTGACCTCCCTTTTCCAACTTTTGAAAACAGGGTGACCCCCTGTGCACGACAAAGGTAAAATAAAAGGTGGTTGTCATGTCAGTTGTAAGATAGGACCTTAAAAGTGTCAATTCTAAAGTTTGAATACAGTATTTTGAATAAGCTGTGAATGTATTCCACTCTTTTTATGCATAACCGGATCTTCAAAACTGTTATAAGACAAAATGTAAAATTTGTGAAATTTTAGTGCATGTACACTTTGCAAAACTTACTTTCAATTTACAGACATCAAGATAATTCTGACATATATCTGATACATTAAAATACTGCACCCTAAGGGCGCGCCGTAAAATATTAAACATCCAGATATCTCTGATATATGTGATATATGAAAGTCATACGGATGAAGGGCGTGCTGAAAAATATGTTTGAAATTTAAAGTAACGCGCCCGAAAGGGCGCGCCGAAAATCATTAAACATAAAGACATCTCTGATATATATATATATATCCGATATATGCAAGTTTCGCGCTTGTTCGGGGAGCTCTCAAAAATATGTCTTATTATTATTATTAAAGTTACGCGCCCAAAGTGCACTCCGAAAATGCAACTCAATCATGAAATTTGTTGCTGGCAAGATGCATTTTAGGCAAGTATGAGCCCGTGTCGACCCCCCTATTTGGCATTTTAATAACATGGTAATCCCCCTTTATCACCAAAGTCAAAAACAGGTGACCCCCTGAATCCACCGTCCCCCAAGGCCAAAGAATCTGACCAGTACCTTAGACATCTGATTTCCTGAGACTATTGTATAAGTTTTATGAATCTGAAATTGTAGACAAGATAATCAATGTGATGTGTGAGATATGGAAAATCAATGTGATATTTAAATATGGAAAAATTAGAAAGAAATTTCATACTGACCTTTAATTGACCTTTGGTAAAGTAGTTCTATATATTATTAATGCAATAGCCGTTTTTCAACAAACTTAAATTTAATGATTATAAGGAATAATCCATAACAAAATGCATGTTTCCAAAAATAATTTTGTTGCAAACGGGCATAAAAATCCTTTTATAGCTAAGAATAGCTGATTTTGTTGATTTTAAGAAATGACCTTGAATTGACCTTCAGAGTTGTCAGAAAAAATGCCAACAATGTTTTTTGAAAATCTTGGCCATTAAGTAAATCGATGAGCTAGGTTGGCAAAAATCTTCACTCAAAACACACGGAATGACAATTGACCCGGACTATGACCCATGTCGGGGACATCACTATCGGAGTATGATAACTCGAGATTCCAGCGTGGTGTTGCTTCCTTTAGCAAGGGAATTTATTCCTCCTTGCTTCATTGATGCCCTCACTTTATCCTGTGATTGCGCTTAAATTTGGATGATTTTCTTTTAAGTAAAGAAAGAAAACAAAAAAAGATTAAGAGACACATATAGTCTGTGACTCTATTGGTCGGGAATGTACTAGTCTGAGATGGCAGGTCAAGTTTAGGAAGTGTGTTCTTCGTTTTAATACCCAGCGCTGACCACAGGTTATCGTAACGTTGCTTGGATAGTCGTTCGAGGTGGGCGGCCGCAGGTCGCCGTTTCCAAGTAAACGGCAACCTGCGGCCGCCCGCCTCGAACGACTATCCAAGCAACGTTACGATAACCTGTGGCGCTGACTTTTGAACAATGGCTCCACAAAAATATCTGCTTATACTTTTGTCAGATTTTACACTGCATTACACAGTCCCCGTAAGACGAGGATAGAGCCAGCAGATTATAGTGTTGGCTGTCAAGACAAAGTTTGGTCGGTCACGTTAATTGCTAGAAAACGAGGGCACATCCTTACAGATGCCAACAGTTATTCCGACAATCGGTATGGTACCGGTGACACTTACCGACAAGGCATTTCAAACAGGCAGGAAACCAAACAGCCATTATTGCATTGGTCCTTGCATCTTGCATCCTGCACTTTCTAAACTGTTCTCGAGATGTACTGATAAATCTGAAAAGACAGTGTCTCTGTCAGTGTCTCTGTCTGAAAAGACAGTGTCTCTGTCTATATTAAATATTCACCATACATTTAGATATGATGTCATGGTAATTTACGTTAAGGCAACACGGGAGCTAGCCTGAGATGGCAGGTCAAGTGTAGGAAGTGTGTTCTTCTTTCACCCAGCGCTGACTTTTAGCTGGTGAACCTTGGATGAATTAGTGGAAAGTCCCGTGCCACCCTCATGACATAGCGGTTACGTTACGGTGACATTGCGTGTTTGAAAGGTTATCAGCCAAGCGTTAGACTGTCGACAGTCCCTCGTGCCTTCTTTTGACAGGAGTCACTTTATTAAGTGCGGTAGCAATCCAATGTATGCGAGTAGGCGATCGAGCGCCGAAGGCACGAGGTCGAATGCCGAAGGCACCAGCAAATACAGGAAGCAGGAGGACTTTTTCTTTAACGTCGATGACAATAAAAACAGCAGGGGCATATTATCAACAATCAATTAATCAATCAATCGGTTTAAACAAACAAACAAACAAAGTAATGTAAACAAACGAACAAACAACCAAGACCCGCATTGATAATTATATCGATATCAAACTACAATCCAGAAGCCATGCATCATACACACCGGGGGGGGGGGGAGGGGGTATACAAAACGAAGACCGAAGATCGAAGACCGAAGACCGAAGATGGAAGACCGAAGACCGAAGACCCCTGAATTTGGATTAAAGGCACGATGCACTCTAACCGGCAAGGACGGATCGAACGTTATAGTATTTAGTACGCAGTAATTACGCTGTTTCAGACATAATACACGCCAAATTACCATCGCATCGGAATCAAACTGAAACACTCGCCTGCGCGACTTGATAACGATGGCGGCTAACATTTCAAACACAATACACGAAGTTCAACCGAAATACGGCGAAATATGGCCCTTAAATACCGGAGATATCACAGTTCTTTGATTTGTACTTTTGACTTTGACAGATACGGCAAGCCGCTAGTATTGGTTTCGGATTGTAATTCTCAAATAGGCGCAACTACTTTAAGTTTTAATGTTTCATATAGCCATTTTTGCTATAGTTGTGGATGAATAACTCTCTCCTTGACCAAATGAAATAATCCCGACGAAAAATGGACGATTTTTACGAGAGATATGCCAGGGTCTTCGTTTTGTACATTGGACTTGAAAAAAGGCCCAAAATTAGTAGGTTTTTCTTAAATTACTCCAAAAATATACGTCCAAATTTTGTTTTTGGTACGGAATTGACTTCTTCCCACTATTCGTCACAAAATAAACCAATACCGACAATGAATAGTCCTTAAATACCGGAGATATCAAGGGTCTTCGTTTTGTACTTTTGACTTTGACAGACTCGTATACGGTACTTGCCGCTGGCATTAGTTTAGGATTCCGATTTTCAAATAAATGCAACTATTTTAGGTTTTAATGTTTCATATGGCCATTTTTGCTATAGTTGTGGATGAATAACTCTCTCCTTGACCAAATGAAATAATCCCGACGAAAAATGGACGATTTTTACGAGAGATATGCCAGGGTCTTCGTTTTGTACATTTGGACTTGAAAAAGGCCCAAAATTAGTAGGTTTTTCTTAAATTACTCCAAAAATATACGTCCAAATTTTGTTTTTGGTACGGAATTGACTTCCTCCCACTATTCGTCACAAATTAAACCAATACCGACAATGAATAGTCCTTAAATACCGGAGATATCAAGGGTCTTCGTTTTGTACTTTTGACTTTGACAGATACGGTAAGCCGCTGGCGTTCGTTCGGATTCCGATTCTTAAATAAACATAAATAGTTTAGGTTTTAATGTTTCATATGGCCATTTTTGCTATAGTTGTGGATGAATAACTCTCTCCTTGACCAATGAAATAATCCCGACGAAAAATGGACGATTTTTACGAGAGATATGCCAGGGTCTTCGTTTTGTACATTTGGACTTGAAAAAGGCCCAAAATTAGTAGGTTTTTCTTAAATTACTCCAAAAATATACGTCCAAATTTTGTTTTTGGCACGGAATTGACTTCCTCCCACTATTCGTCACAAAATAAACCAATACCGACAATGAATAGTCCTTAAATACCGGAGATATCAAGGGTCTTCGTTTTGTACTTTTGACTTTGACAGACTCGTATACGGTACTTGCCGCTGGCATTAGTTTAGGATTCCGATTTTCAAATAAATGCAACTATTTTAGGTTTAATGTTTCATATGGCCATTTTTGCTATAGTTGTGGATGAATAACTCTCTCCTTGACCAAATGAAATAATCCCGACGAAAAATGGACGATTTTTACGAGAGATATGCCAGGGTCTTCGTTTTGTACATTTGGACTTGAAAAACGCCCAAAATTAGTAGGTTTTTCTTAAATTACTCCAAAAATATACGTCCAAATTTTGTTTTTGGTACGGAATTGACTTCCTCCCACTATTCGTCACAAAATAAACCAATACCGACAATGAATAGTCCTTAAATACCGGAGATATCAAGGGTCTTCGTTTTGTACTTTTGACTTTGACAGATACGGTAAGCCGCTGGCGTTCGTTCTGATTCCGATTCTTAAATAAACGTAACTAGTTTAGGTTTTAATGTTTCATATGGCCATTTTTGCTATAGTTGTGGATGAATAACTCTCTCCTTGACCAAATGAAATAATCCCGACGAAAAATGGACGATTTTTACGAGAGATATGCCAGGGTCTTCGTTTTGTACATTTGGACTTGAAAAAGGCCCAAAATTAGTAGGTTTTTCTTAAATTACTCCAAAAATATACGTCCAAATTTTGTTTTTGGTACGGAATTGACTTCCTCCCACTATTCTTCACAAATTAAACCAATACCGACGAAATATGGCCCATAAATACCGGAGATATCAAGGGTCTTCGTTTTGTACTTTTGACTTTGACAGATACGGTAAGCCGCTGGCGTTCGTTCGGATTCCGATTCTTAAATAAACATAAATAGTTTAGGTTTTAATGTTTCATATGGCCATTTTTGATATAGTTGTGGATGAATAACTCTCTCCTTGACCAAATGAAATAATCCCGACGAAAAATGGACGATTTTTACGAGAGATATGCCAGGGTCTTCGTTTTGTACATTTGGACTTGAAAAACGCCCAAAATTAGTAGGTTTTTCTTAAATTACTCCAAAAATATACGTCCAAATTTGTTTTGGCACGGAATTGACTTCCTCCCACTATTCGTCACAAAATAAACCAATACCGACAATGAATAGTCCTTAAATACAGGAGATATCAAGGGTCTTCGTTTTGTACTTTTGACTTTGACAGACTCGGATACGGTTCTTGCCGCTGGCATTAGTTTCGGATTCTGATTTTCAAATAAATACAACTATTTTAGGTTTTAATGTTTCATATTGCAATTTTGCTATAGTTGTGGATGAATAACTCTCTCCTTGACGAAATGAAATAATCCCGACGAAAAATGGACGATTTTTAGGAGAGATATGCCAGGGTCTTCGTTTTGTACATTTGGACTTGAAAAAGGCCCAAAATTAGTAGGTTTTTCTTAAATTACTCCAAAAATATACGTCCAAATTTTGTTTTTGGCACGGAATTGACTTCCTCCCACTATTCGTCACAAAATAAACCAATGCCGACAATGAATGATCCTTAAATACCGGAGATATCAAGGGTCTTCGTTTTGTACTTTTGACCTTACAGATACGGTAAGCCGATGGCATTCGTTTCTGATTCCGATTCTCAAATAAACGTAACTATTTTAGGTTTTAATGTTTCATATGGCCATTTCTGATATAGTTGTAGATGAATAACTCTCTCCTTGACCAATTGAAATAATCCCGACGAAAAATGGACGATTTTTACGAGAGATATGCCAGGGTCTTCGTTTTGTACATTTGGACTTGAAAAAGGCCCAAAATTAGTAGGTTTTTCTTAAATTACTCCAAAAATATACGTCCAAATTTTGTTTTTGGCACGGAATTGACTTCCTCCCACTATTCGTCACAAAATAACCAATACCGACAATGAAGTGCCCTTAAATACCGGAGATATCAAGGGTCTTCGTTTTGTACTTTTGACTTTGACAGACTCGGATACGGTTCTTGCCGCTGGCATTAGTTTCGGATTCCGATTTTCAAATAAATACAACTATTTTAGGTTTTAATGTTTCATATTGCAATTTTTGCTATAGTTGTGGATGAATAACTCTCTCCTTGACCAAATGAAATAATCCCGACGAAAAATGGACGATTTTTAGGAGAGATATGCCAGGGTCTTCGTTTTGTACATTTGGACTTGAAAAACGCCCAAAATTAGTAGGTTTTTCTTAAATTACTCCAAAAATATACGTCCAAATTTTGTTTTTGGCACGGAATTGACTTCCTCCTACTATTCTTCACAAAATAAACCAATACCGACAATGAATGGCCCTTAAATACCGGAGATATTAAGGGTCTTCGTTTTGTACTTTTGATGTTGACAGGTACGAAATCATGATCTAGCGTTGATTACAGATTACGAATCTAAAATTCACTGAATTATATTTGTTTTATTTGTTGTGAGGCATTTTTACTACATTTATAATGATAAATGCATAAATGAATATCGAAGAGTTAAATAAATTATTTATTTATATTAATTAACATACATACATACATACATACATACATACATACATACATACATACATACATACATACATACATACATACATACATACATACATACATACATACATACATACATACATACATACATACATACATACATACATACATACATACATACATACATACATACATACATACATACATACAGACAGACAGACATAAAGACAGATAGAGATAGATAGAGAGGTAAATAGATAGATAGATTACGTATATATATATATATATATATATATATATATATATATATATATATATATAACAAGCTTAATGCACTTTGAAAGTTTTTTTTATTAAAACAAAATGGACTGTCAACTTTACGCTGACCTTACATAGTCCTTTGTAATGGTAAAACATCAAATTTGTAGCAATTCGAACTTCAGATAACTACTGTATTGTGATGGGTATTATCTTACGAAGGAAACAATTGCTTAGAACAATTAAAGCGAGGGTCATCGGTTTATGATACTGTTGAAACATTTTTACACAAGGTACATGTGTACATGTTGCTTAATAAGTAATAGCATGGGTAGTACGACAGACCCTAACTTGGTGATGTGCATTTTAATAGCCATCCTGACATCGCCGTATAAGTAACTGTGATTCTCCTTATCGCTTATAACAAATGCCAATTTGATGCGTATTGAGACTGAGTAAAATAGTACGTTTTACATTGTAGTGCGAAACAATATACCTTTATCTGTGAGATGATTATCTACGTTCAATATTGAAGCTTACAAACACTTGCTTAGTCACTGAACTTCTCATTTGTAGCACTACAACCGTTATGAACGATCGTCCGGGTCTTGCACAGCGCCTGAAACATTTAGCACCAAAACAAGTGTCTGGATATCAAATTTTGGGTAACCCAACTGTCCCCAAAAATCGTCAGCCCAAAAATTTGTCACTTTCAAATTCAGAGCAAATTTTACTAAATTTTATGTAATTTCAGCGTTGTATATCCTGTATAGGGTTTTACACACAAAATAAAATCAAACACGATTGGAACTAATTTGGTATAATTGGATGGTGAAGTAATGTCTATTTGATCTGTAAATGTAAGCTCATCTACTTTTTAGCTACGCTGTCAGCGACGCGGAGTTTATCAAATAGGTTTATTTCCGTCGTCGTCCGTCATCCGTCAACAATTGCCTTCTCCTCGGAAACCGCAAGTCCGATTGCTTTGAAATTTTATATGCAGTTCACTTGGGGTTACTTCACTTAAGTTTGTTCAAATCGTAGTGAAATTTGCGTATTTGTATTTTAGGGGCATTTTTTCCTGTTTTTGGTAAAACAATCTTCTTCTCTGAAACCACTTGTCCGATTGCTTTGCAATTTGATATGCAGTTTACTTAGGTGACTCCAGTCAGATTTGTTCAAATCGTGGTGAAATTTGCATATTTGTATTTTAAGGCAATTTTTGTCGTTTTTGGTAAAAAAATATTTAAAAATCTTCTTCTTCAAAACTACCTGTCAGTTAGCTTTGCTATTTCCCTACGGATGATCTACTTCAGATTTGTTCAAATTGTGCAGAAATATTCAAATTTGCATTTTAAGGCAATTTGCCATTTTAGGTAAAAATTTTGTTTCTCAAAAAGTACTGGTTTGAAAATGAGAAATTTTCAAAAACGTCAATAACATTTCTCTAAACGCTGTAAGAATCCTCTGACGAATTAGATTTCTCAACTAGTTAATAATATAAACATAAACAAGTAGCATTGACAATTAATACACCGTGACGTAACTTTTACGTCTTTGGATTAATTTATGCTTTACTTTATACTTTATACTTTATTAGTCCAATATAAAAATCGAAATGCGTAATGGCGTATATAAAATAGATAACAAAAGTTGAAATGGATAAAACACTGACCAATCATATGTACATAGTTTTAAAAAGCACAATCGCTGAAAACACAAGCACAAAAAACTTCAAGTAGAACTGTACAATAAAAAACAATGTCACAATACGGTAACTATGTCCACAGTTAAGTATTTACCTGATGGACGATTGGTTAAGTATTCTCACTACTGAGGGTACAAAAGTATTTCTAAATCTATTTGTGCGACACCTTATTGATTGGTATCTATTTCCAGACCTCATGTTAGTGAAATTATTATTTACATGCCAAGTACTGCCGCCAGGAAGTGTCCGGTTTCAAACCGCTTCAACCCGTGAAAATCACGGGTAACCCGATTAATTGACATGCATTTATGCATGGATTAGCCATGACGTGTTCATTTTCTATGCATATATGCAGAGCGTAAGCTGTCACTCAAGTCAGTGATTGTTTACTTTGGTGACAAAAGAAGTCAAGTAAGCTTATCAGTGTCAATCCTTGAGTGAAATAAAAAATCCAAATCTTTCGTATGTAAAAATGTGAAAGAGGCTCCCCACCTAACTATCCAAAATGTTTTTTGTGTCGAGTTTGTGTTTGATTCGTTTCGAAAATGTGTTCCTACATTCTTATCCGATTGTTTGTGTTAATGAAATGTTTGTTTCGCTTCGGATATTTGTAGGGAAGTTTGGATTAGTGTGTACGGTAATGTTTTGTTTGTGTGGGGAAAGCTTATGGCGAGACGCAGCCGGGCCTATGGTGTTACAAAGTTGATGGAGTGGCCCTTTGACGCTTGAGTTTCGAAACCCGAGTGTGGTTTCTCATCAGTCGCAGTTTAGATTCTTTCCTTAGTTTGTGTTTGTGAAAATTTATTTTAATGCATTTTAGTGGTCTTGCTCTCTGAGTAGCGAGGCAAGTATATTAATGTTTGGGCACAGGGCGTTGTCTACATGTCCGTCCCCAGAGGTGGGTAGGTGTTTCGTTGTATCGCTAATAAAGATATATTCTACCAACCTTTGGTATTTCGGTCTTAACTTAGCACTGCCCTTGACAATCTTGCGTATACGTTTTATCAACATGCTGCGTCTATTATCTGATGAGTTTGAGTGCCTAATTAGCCAAAGTTCAAGGGTAAATTACTAATCTGTGCACGCTCTCACCAGATTATCACCGGATTAAATTTGACAAAGTCAACAACGAACGCACCAGCAAGGTATATCTTCAGCTTGTTTTATATATATGTATATATATATTATATATATATATATATATATATATATATATATATATATATATATATATATTATATAATATATATATATACATACATAATCTATCTATCTATCTATCTATCTACCTCTCCATCTATCTCTATCTGTCTGCATGTCTGTATGTATGTATGTATACATGTACGTATGTATGTATGTATGTATGTATGTATGTATGTATGTATGTATGTATGTATGTATGTATGTATGTATGTATGTATGTATGTATGTATGTATGTATGTATGTATGTATGTATGTATGTATGTATGTATGTATGTATGTATGTATGTATGTATGTATGTATGTATGTATGTATGTATGTATGCATGTATGTATGTTAATTAATATAAATAAATAATTTATTTAACTCTTCGATATTCATTTATGCATTTATTATTATAAATGTAGTAAAAAATGCCTCACAACAAATAAAACAAATATAATTCAGTGAATTTTAGATTCGTAATCTGTAATCAACGCTAGATCATGCTTTCGTACCTGTCAACGTCAAAAGTACAAAACGAAGACCCTTGATATCTCCGGTATTTAAGGGCCCTTCATTGTCGGTATTGGTTTATTTTGTGACGAATAGTGGGAGGAAGTCAATTCCGTGCCAAAAACAAAATTTGGACGTATATTTTTGGAGTAATTTAAGAAAAACCTACTAATTTTGGGCCTTTTTCAAGTCCAAATGTACAAAACGAAGACCCTGGCATATCTCTCGTAAAAATCGTCCATTTTTCGTCGGGATTATTTCAATTGGTCAAGGAGAGAGTTATTCATCCACAACTATATCAAAAATGGCCATATGAAACATTAAAACCTAAAATAGTTACGTTTATTTGAGAATCGGAATCACAAACGAATGCCATCGGCTTATATACCGTATCTGTCAAAGTCAAAAGTACAAAACGAAGACCCTTGATATCTCCGGTATTTAAGGACTATTCATTGTCGGTATTGGTTTATTTTGTGACGAATAGTGGGAGGAAGTCAATTCCGTACCAAAAACAAAATTTGGACGTATATTTTTGGAGTAATTAAGAAAAACCTACTAATTTTGGGCCTTTTTCAAGTCCAAATGTACAAAACGAAGACCCTGGCATATCTCTCGTAAAAATCGTCCATTTTCGTCGGGATTATTTCATTTGGTCAAGGAGGAGAGTTATTCATCCACAACTATAGCAAAAATGGCTATATGAAACATTAAAACTTAAAGTAGTTGCGCCTATTTGAGAATTACAATCCGAAACCAATACTAGCGGCTTGCCGTATCTGTCAAAGTCAAATGTACAAATCAAAGAACTGTGATATCTCCGGTATTTAAGGGCCATATTTCGCCGTATTTCGGTTGAACTTCGTGTATTGTGTTTCAAATGTTAGCCGCCATCGTTATCAAGTCGCGCAGGCGAGTGTTTCAGTTGATTCCGATGCGATGGTAATTTGGCGTGTATTATGTCTGAAACAGCGTAATTACTGCGTACTAATAATATAACGTTCGATCCGTCCTTGCCGGTTAGAGTGCATCGTGCCTTTAATCCAAATTCAGGGGTCTTCGGTCTTCGGTCTTCGATCTTCGGTCTTCGGTCTTCGATCTTCGGTCTTCGTTTTGTATACCCCCACACACCGGGATAGTGTTCAAATCAGAACGACAAGAAGTACAAATGCTATTACATTTAATACGCTTTCAGAGGTGGGGCAATCTTCAGTTTTACGATCATCAAATAGGTCGAGCTTAGCAACTTCCTAGGTCAGCGACTTCCCCTTTCACTTTAAGTGTACATTGTTGAGCGCTTTGTGATCTGGCACGAAATGATTTATGGGTTTAGGCCAAAGGACGGCGTTCACCAACCCTTTCAACAAACGTTAGGATTGAATTTCAGAATGTCAGACTGACTTGAAAGATAGACCCTAGTTTGCTCATGTGTTTACACACGTGAGCATATGTCGCAGCGATGTCTGTCTGTCTGTCTGTCTGTCTGTCTGTCTGTCTGTGTGTCTGTCTGTCTGTCTGTCTGTCTGTCTGTCTGTTGGTCCGATATCTCAAAAACGGCTGATCAGATCAGAATCAAATCTGGTAAATAGATTCAGTTAGCGAATGGTAGAAATGATTAGTTTTTGGTGGGTCTGGCTTGCATACTTTTTGCTCATTTGCATAATTAATAATTTTAGAAAAAACAGATAATACATTAAAAACAACTGCACACAATTTGATGAGATTTGCTACAAATGTTGATCACACCAAGATATATCAGCAGTGGGAACTATTAAGGGGTGACATGAAAGATAGTTTCTAATTTGCATATTTAATGAACTTTCCTAATTAGGGATATATATCTGATTTGACACGATCAAAATTGGCCAAACTTGCTACATGTATTGGAGATATTATAATACAACATTATTGAAAATCATTAAGCATTTTTACTTCAGCCAATTCCTAATTTACATATTTGATGAACTTTGCTAATTAAGGATATATATCTGAATTAACTTGATTGTAGTGGTTGAAACTTGCTGTATACATTAAAGATACTGTGATATAACATTATTGTAAGTCAAATGACAATTTTACTTAGGCCAATTCCTAATTTGGATATTAAATGAATTTTCATAATTAGGGATATATATCTGAATTGACTTGATCAAAATTTATGAAACTTGCTACATACATTAAAGACACTATGATACAACATTATTGAAAGTCATTTAACAGTTTTACTTCAGCCAATTCAGAATTTGCATATTTAATGAACTTTCCTAATTAGGGATATATATCTGAATTAACTTGATTGTAGTGGTTGAAACTTGCTATATACATTAAAGATACTGTAATATAACATTATTGAAAGTCAAAAGACATTTTTACTTCAGCCAATTCCTAATTTGCATATTTAATGAACTTTCCTAATTAGGGATATATATCTGAATTAACTTGATTGTAGTGGTTGAAACTTGCTGTATACATCAAAGATACTGTGATATAACATTATTGAAAGTCAAATGACAATTTTACTTCGGCCAATTCCTAATTTGCATATTAAATGAATTTTCATAATTAGGGATATATATCTGAATTGACTTGACCAAAGTTGACAAAACTTGTATGTATGTTAAAGATACAGTTATTTAACATTATTGAAAGTCATTAAGCGTTTTTACTTCAGCCAATTCCTAATTTGCATATTTAATGGATTTTCATAATTAGGGATATATATCTGAATTGACTTGATCAAAATTTATGAAACTTGATACTACATTATTGAAAGTCATTAAGCATTTTTCGTTCAGCCAATTACTAATTTGCATTTTCAATGATCTTTTCTAATTAGGGATATATACTGGGATTTACTTGATCAAAGTTGGCAAAACATGCTGTGTACATTGATGATTATGCCAGGTTAAAACAATATTGAAAATCATTTCACATTTTCATGTAAGCTAATTTATAATTTGCATATCTAATGAGCTTTCACAGTTTGGCATATATGGCTTGAAGGACTTGGCTAAAGGTAATTATACTTGCTATAAAGTGGTGGTACAATGACAGCAGTCAAAGAACGTATTTTTATTCTAGCTAATTACGTATTTGTATACTTCATGATCTTTTAGAATTAATCGGCGGTGAATATTGTTCATTATGTTGATCATAACAATTTCAATGAAGTTGCAAACATGTGGCAAAGGTTCAATTTTACACATAACTGCAATATATAATGAAACACGTGAGCATTTTCAGTTCATATCTGGTTTCTCTCAAGGGTCTATGCTTAAAGAGATTTGAATAGTCGTTCATAGTGTCCATGGCAACGGATTCTGTCAACAAGTCAATCCATTTACTGTGATGGTAGATTGGTTTACACGTGTCAAATAGAACAATTACTGAGTTTCTTAAAGTTCTGAACAGAAAAAGTTCCCATCCGTGCGATGACACTTCATACAATTCAATTGTTAGTGTCGAGCGATAACTAAACATTTGTTAGGTCAGGGGACTAAAAGTTATAACGACTTTGAAAATAAACAGTCTAAACTTCCTTTTGGTGCAGTTCTCACAGTCTTGAAGTTACACTTCAATCTGACTTGTGTGTTTTTTGCTCACGTGTTTACACACGTGAGCATATGTCGCAGCGATGTCTGTCTGTCTGTCTGTCTGTCTGTCTGTCTGTCTGTCTGTCTGTTGGTCAGATATCTCAAAAACGGCTTATTAGATCAGAATCAAATCTGGTACATAGATTCAGTTAGCAAATGGCAAGAACTGATTAGTTTTTGGTGGGTGTGGCTTGGATACGTTTTGCTCATTTGCATAATTTATTATTTTAGAAAAAACGGATATACACTAAAAACGACTACACACAATATGATGTGATATTAAAATTATGATGTGATATGCTACAAAGGTTGATCACACCAAGATATATCAGCAGTGGTAACCATAAAGGGGTGACATGAAAGATAGTTGCTAATTTGCATATTTAATGAACTTTCCTAATTAGGGATATATGTCTGATTTGACTCGATCAAAATCGACCAAACTTGGTATGTATATTAAAGATACTCTGATTTAACATACTTGAAAGTCATTAAGCGTTTTAACTGCAGCCAACTCCTAATTTGCATATTTAATTAACTTTGCTGATTAGGGATATATATTTGAATTGACTGGACCAAAGTTGATGAAACTTGCTTCATGTATTGAAGCTACTATGATACAACATTTTTGAAAGTCATTAAACATTTTACTTCAGCCAATTCCCAATTTGCATATTAAATGAATTTTTATAATTAGGGACATATATCTATCTTATGTCTGATTTCAGACTGGAAGTGGCCGTGAAGCGTTATAAGCACGTTAAAAGTATATCAGTCAAATTGACAACAAACCTCGTCTTCGATCCACGTACACTCGAACCGATGACGTCATTATCTTCTCATCTTTCTCAACAGCGGAACAGGACACACTGTATCAATGAATTGATCGTCTGTTACTTGGTCTCCTGAACGTCAATTCACTAAACGCAACCATTTTTCCATCTGAAGTATGCTCTTCATAATAACTTTACTTTGTTGGAGGATCTGCGCCAGGGTTGTCAAAATCCCATTGTAATACTTTAGCCGCCGGTAGCCTGCAATGATCTGCCCGGCACACTAGCGTCGGTTCCTGGCACCTATTTCTGATTCTGTTTTCTGTGATTCCTTTTGGATAAATCAGGACTTACTCGATTGAACCTGCATTTGATGAAAAAAAATTGAAATTCACCTTTTATTTTTTTACTAAGAAAATATAAACGACCAATACTGCTTGTTGCCTAGTCATCGACCGTCAATGTAGCGTCCACAATATATCATTAAAGGCCCAATAGCTGTATCTTTTAGCATAATTATTGTGCTCTTACTTCCAAACTAAAACAAGTTCGTTGGAATGTACTCATTGAGGAGTGTTTATGCAAGTATAATAAAATGTCCATTGGGGACTGCATGTGCAATTTTAAGCAAGATCAGGGAGTGGACACAAATTACAAGGGGGGGGCGGTGTTTTTGGGGGGTGGGTCGCCATTTTTCGCGCAAGCATTTTTGAAGGGTCATAAAATTTTGTGCAAGCCTATGGGGAGGGTCACCTTTTTTATGCATCAAAGCTGAAATTGCATGTGCACGTATTAAAGAATATGGAATACTGAAAAAAGAAAAAAATACCTCCTGGCACTTTCATTTTCTGTCATTTCCATTTTCGGCGCGCCCTTCGGGCGCAAGTTTAAGGGTATAATAAACAATGTATTGATGATCCAAGCAGCCACATTGATTTAAGTTGTCATGATTTCTACTTATCCAACTCCTCTATTGTACATATAAACTGTCCCCTATAATGACGCTTTCAATAACAATTTGGGAGATCACTTATTTGATATCATTCTCCCATTGACAATACATTGGGTATAGGTCGGTGTCAAATGTTCATGAAGCTGTATGTACATTTTTCGTTTTTTGAGGACATTGACAGAATACAAACTATTCAGAATAGTGAAAATGTCATCAATAACAATTGGAAGCTTCAGGTCGAACAACTTTTGAATAACAATTTAGGATCAGATAACCTATGAGTTATTTGTAGTTTCCTCATAGCCTACAATGTATAGTGAATCAACATTCGGTGAAATTCCAAAATCAAATTTCTTGCACAACCATGGACTTGAAACCACTGTAGTCTAATCATGAACATTAATACTAATAATTAGGTGTACATAAATGCACAGATTTACCTAGTTTTGTATTGGAAAAAAATATTCATAGTTTCATCATAGGCTGCCATGCATAATGAATGGACATTTCAGTGAAATTCCAAAATCAAATTTCTTGCACAACCATAGACTTAAAACCACTGTAGTATAGTCATGAACATTAATACTAATAATTAGGTGTACATAAATGCACAGATTTACCTAGTTTTGTATTGGAAAAAAATATTCATAGTTTCATCATAGGCTGCCATGCATAATGAATGGACATTTCAGTGAAATTCAAAAATCAAATTTCTTGCACAACCATAGACTTGAAACCACTGTAGTCTATCATGAACATTAATACTAATAATTCGGTGTACATAAATGCACAGATTTGCCTAGTTTTGTATTGGAAAAAAATATTCATAGTTTCATCATACGCTGCCATGCGTAATGAATGGTCATTTCAGTGAAATTCCAAAATCAAATTTCCTGCACAACAATAGACTTGAAACCACTGTAGTCTAGTCATGAACATTAATACTAATAATTAGGTGTACATAAATGCACAGATTTACCTAGTTTTGTATTAGAAAAAAATTTCATAGTTCATCATACGCTGCCATACATAATGAATGGTCATTTCAGTGAAATTCCAAAATCAAATTTCTTGCACAACCATAGACTTGAAACCACTGTAGTATAGTCATGAACATTAATACTAATAATTAGGTGCACATAAATGCACAGATTTACCTAGTTTTGTATTGGAAAAAAATTTCATAGTTTCATCATACGCTGCCATACATAATGAATGGACATTTCAGTGAAATTCGGAAATCAAATTTCTTGCAAAACCCTTGACTTAAAACCACTGTAGTCTAATCATGAACATTAATACTAATAATTAGGTGTACATAAATGCACAGATTTACCTAGTTTTGTATTGGGAAAAACATTTCATAGTTTCGGCATAGGTTGCCATGCATAGTGAATTGACATTATCGATAAAATCTAAAAATTACATTTTTTACATGCACTTTTACCTGCCACTTCATGCAAAGTACATTTACATGAATTGTCACACACATATGATTTGATATTTTTTGGACAAAGCGTTATATCGGCCGCATTTTGCCTTCCTTTTGGGAGGGGACTTCAAAAGTATAGCAAGTCAAAAGGAGGTCTCGAACACATAGCGGGTTTGTTGGGGGGGGGCATTGAGTAACAGGGGAGGGTCACTTATTTCCATGCATGGATAAGGGGGGTTCACTAATTTTTGTGCATGAACTTTTGAACGGTCACTATTTTTGATGCAGCTGTGTTTCGAAAAACACCTGCCCACCCCCCTGTAATTTATGTTCAGTCCCTAAATAATAAACGTTTGCCAAAACATAAAAATGGCGCCTTCATGTAAATAAAGCAAAAACACTGTACTGCATATATGAATCGGAATCTTCACAAAAAAACAATATATATTGCATAATGCTGAATGTTTTCCACTGGGGCATCATATGCTTTGTTTTCTTTGTAATCTTATGAGTTTTTAAAAATAGCGGGATATCAAAATAGTGGTTAAATTTTAAATTTACATGTCCAATTTTTCTGTAGTAAAAGACTATATACTTTAAATTTGTAGAATTTAAAGGAGAACCAGAGAAAATAGAAAGCTTTTTTCAGGTCAACAAATTTAAAGATTTACAGCTACAGGGGCTTTAATGTCGCAAGGTACAACAAACAATTTATGGGAACACTTATGGGAATAATTCTTTTGATTTTCAGAGAGTAATATACATGCTGTATACTCACTCTCTACACGAAGCTGAGCTCGGTCTACTTCAGTGCAGTAACCATTGCCGTCGATTGGTTCAACTAGTCTGAACACAACTATACACTTATATAATGATCCAATATCTTAAAAAGTAACATTCTGTATTACTAACGAACCATACGCCAGGGCATTCTATCGCTCGCTGACAACATCAGTGACTTCAAAATTAGCCGTCGTCACCAGGGTTTGGGCCCTCGTTGTTTGGTTTTTCTATTCTCCAATCAATAGTCGTTCTGGTGTATGCGGTGGCTAATGTTTCATACTTGCATGGTAGTGTGACGTACACTTCCACATCACCCAATCTCTCTGTCCTGTGACTTGGAACTGCGATGCTATCCAGCCCTACAATAACAAAATTCGCTCTTTTGATTCAGAGGCCTCCGATTTCGCATAAAATATATAAAATCTATATTTAAATTAGACATTTGGTAGTGACTTTTAGAATCAAGAATTATAGGATAGGATTTTATTTGTATTTTCCAAGTTTTTAGTAGATTAGACAAAATTGCTTTGCGTTGGGAAGTTATGCGAATGATACCACTAAATATAATATTCCTTGTACATTTGTTGGTCAAAGTCATGTATGGGACCGTCATTATCAAGTACACGTGCAAGGAATGTTAGTGTGTTTTTCCCAGGCAAAGTTTCAGTAGACGTATTATTTTTCCATGGCAGACTTTAGTGGTGTTTTAAGGAAGTCGGTCGCAAAATATTCACTTGTTCATTTATAAGAGCGTGAAGTGTTGTTTTCAGTCCCGTCGTAAAAAACCTAAATTTCATTCGACACTTTATCAATCGGTCTAGCGACCACTCACTCAGTCACCCAGTCATTCAATCATTCATTCCGAACCAATCAATAAATCAGTCAGTCAGTCAATCAGTGCAATTATCTATCCCATGGGAGAAACCTCTTGTAGAATGGTAGGTATTTTTCTAATTAGTATTGCTTCAAATTAACCCTCAGATAAAATACTATTTCAAGCTTTATAAGCTGTATCTTTTGACTATTTTTTCACTTTTGTTTTGTGGTTTCCCTACACTTTCTGCATTGAATCCCTAAACTGTAATTTAATGCCAAGTATTTAGCATGTCACACAACCTATATGACTATAACCTACATTGTTATTGTTTAAAATTGTATTCAAGTCCGGACTAGAATTCATTTGTAAACAATAAACAATGATCACTACACACATACAAGCTGTGTTGACTCGAAATTTCAGCATGACAAACGGATTAAGGTCAGATACGGTAGTTGATATACAGAAGCAGAATACTGAAAAACTTGCCACAAGTTACAGCTAACATGATTGGAACTATTTTGGGATAATTAGATCTTTATATTTTTTAAATTTCTCAAAAGTCGTGGGTGCCCTATAGCTGAAGGTCTCGATATTACAAATTACTCATAAAACAAGATTAGCTTACATTTGCAGATTTTAAAGACATTACTTCAGCATCCAATTATCCCAAATTAGTTCCAATCGTGTTAGCTTATGTCCCTTTAAATTAAAGTATGCAGTATTAGATGTAAATGGATAAAATCATCTGATTCTAATTTATCTGAATAATTTTCATGATTACTGAAACTTTGTTCTGAATTGTGAGTCTATTATTTGTATAAAAGAAAAAAAATAATTTGGCATGACAATGCTCGAGAGTTCTTTTAAAGTTAAGAATCATCTTCATGGCAATTCAAGTACTAAAAACCGTTTGGCCAGGGAGTATAATGGATCTTGAAGACAAAATGTAAGATGTACAATTTCAACTAGAAGAAAACAAAATGTAAGATGTGCGACTTCAGCTAGAGGAAAGCAGTCTATTTTGTCAAAGTATTGTAAGGCTAAAGTTGGTATTTAGGGAAATATATAGAGACGCATCAGATTATCGGCATGCTCATCGCCCAGTTGATTACATCGTGCGGTGAGTACAGAGTTTTGGCAACCGAATCCCAGTTCGCAGGGCTCGTACGAAACCTGAATCACTAGAGCTATGCAGGATAACAATCGGAACATGGGAAACAGCTCTCCGTATTCGTTATCAGAATACGGCAAGATTCACTGAGCGTCCGTGGGCACGCAACCAAGGTAAAGTACAATAATTTTAAAACGTGCTCACTGTTAATACAATGGCTATTCCTCATAATAAAACCGAGAGCTTTTCTAGCACCTTGAATCATGTTATTTACATGGTCACAAAAATATAATCTTTGGTCAATAATAACACCGCGATCTCTCATGCTACTGACTCCACTCAATGCATGAGTGTCGAGTTTGTAAGGGAAAATATGAACATTTCTTTTCAATGAAACAGTAAGAACTTTATATTTAGTAGGATTAAGACTCAATAACCAAGTGTCGGACCAGCTGACAATTCTATCGATATCAGATTGCAGCAATAAAGAGTCATTATCCGAATCAATGATATGATAAATCTTTATGTCATCGGCAAAAAGTAACGAATCTGACACAAGATTAACAGAGATGTCATTAATGCAAAGAATAATAAAAGTGGGCCAAGGTGAGTACCCTGAGGAACGCCGAAAGGACGGGAGTCCACTCAGAAAAAGCATTTTTATAATCACTCTGTGTAGCCTGTTATCAAGATATGAATCAAACCATTTCAGATAAGTGCCCTGGACACCAAAAGAAGTCAACTTATGAAGTAAAAGTTTATGATTTATACTATCGAATGCTTTAGCAAAATCGGTATAAATGATATCACATTGTGATTTGCTGTTAACTGCTGAGAGGAGATCTTTCATAAGAATAGACAAATTAGTGATACAAGATCTACCTGAAAAAAGCCATGCTGATTAGTAAATATGGAATTGGAAACATGATGTGAGATTTGTCTGTGAACTATCTTTTTAAAGATTTTAGACTGACTTGGTAAAATGGAAATCGGCCGGTAATGTTCAACTTTTGAACGGCTTCCTAATTTGAAAATAGGGATAATGTTTGCACGTTTCCAGATATCAGGAAAAATTCCCTCTTTAATAGACCTATTGAATAAGATGGTAATTGGTATAGCAAGTTCATTTGCACATTCCCTCAAAAACATATTGGGAATGCCATCACTTCCTATAGCTTTGCTGGTGCTAATGCAAAGTTCTGCTTTTTATCACACAATTTAGGGAGCGTTCAGTTATTATGGCCGGGGGTGGGCCGGCAAATTCTTCCTGCGCATCAGTCAAAATAAGTGAACCCACCTACCCATTGTACCAAAAAATTGATGACCCCCCCTTTCAAGATGACAAAAATTTCATGACCCCCCCCCCTATTGCTTGAGTAAATTAGCTGCACACACAAACACCTCAGGGGTATGGAGCGACAGAATCCCCCAAAAAAGAGCTTAGATTTTTTCAAATGACCTTCCTTACAAACTCAAAAGGTGTTAATGCTCAGATTTCCCATTCTGACTTGCTATAATTTTGAAATTACCCCTCAAAGGGGTTGGACAGAAATTACTGGTGGATCGCAATATTTTTGCGCAAGCGTGTGCGTATATATTTTGATATTTGGATTTAATTAAAAATCAGCTGTTGATAACGTTGATTCACTATACATGGTATACATATATTTTCTCATCCATGTATGAGGAATCTATGTAATACTTTCTCCAAGCAAAACTATATCTGTGCATTATAGATATTTGATAATTTACATAAATGTACTTAAATGAAATAGGGTTGTTACAACTTGCATGCAGACAAAAGGTTGACCTTAGAATTTCACCAAAATATCCATCCACCATACATGGTAGTGAATGATAAAATTGTGAATAATTTTTTTTCCAATGAAAAACTTGGTATACTTGTGCATATACAGACGTTCAATAATTAAGATAATTGTACTTGATTAGAATATGATAGTTAAAGGTGCATATTATGTGTACAGGAAATCTGATTATGGAATTTCACTGAAAAGTTCATACACTATACATGGGAATCTATGAGGAAAATATGAGTAATTTTTTTCAAATACAAAATTAGGTAAACCCATGTATTTATGTACTCTCGATTATTGATATCAATGTACTTGATTAGATTAGGGTGGTAACAAATGGATGTGTTCGCCAGAAATTGGATTTTGGAATTATACCAAAATGTAGATTCACTGTACATGGGAGTCTATGAGGAAAATATGAATAATTTTTTTCCAATACAAAACTATCAAAATCTGTGTATTTATAGACATTTGATAATTCATTTTAAAGTACTTACTTAGCCTAGGATGGTTAAAGGTTGATATGTGTGCAAGAAATTAGATTTTGGAATTTCACCGAAATGCTGATTCACTATACATTGGAGTCTATGAGAAAACTAAGAATATTTTTTTACAATGCTAAACTAAATTAATTTGTGCTTTTATAGGTGTTTGATAATTGATACAAATGTACTTGATTCAAATAGGGTATTTAAAAGTTCAGAATTGGACAACAATTATGATATTGGAATTTCACCTAAAAGTATTATTTAATTTTTCATGGTACTAGTAGTCTCAGTACAGGTAACTGTTAAATAATTTCCCTGACAAAACTTGCTATATCTCTAATATGTAAGTAATAGGAATTGCTCTCAGTGCCGTGAGCTTGATTTACAATAAGACAAGCCTCAGAGTTGTCAATTCAAGATGTTCATGTGACAGATAATTATACTTTTGTTCAGATTTACAGGTGAATAACTTCAGAAAATGAAATCATGCAACCATCATTTTTATCTCCCAGAATATTTCTGAACACTGAAACTGCTTTTTGACGGATGGATACTTATGAAAATTAAGTGCCCCCCCCCCCCTCTGAGCTGTTTGAAAAATACATGAACCCCCTTTGCAGTTTCCAAATTTGAGGTGACCCCCCCCCCCCCGGATTTTGCCGGCCCATCCCCGGCCATAATAACTGAACGTTCCCTTATGTATCATTCGGTCTTCTGTATCGTCTGATTTCTCATTCACCTCGCTTGTATACGTTTCACCTACTGACGTCACTCCGCGGTCGAGGGGCTTCAGTCGGCTTCAACGCGATCAGCACCAAAATGGGCGATGAGTGTCGTCAAAAATGCTGTGCCGTAATCACAGATATCCAAATCGCGATCTGGATATTTGCTGGCGTTGAGAACTTTATCGAGGCACGTTAGTAGATCGGTACATTCCTCGGGGTACTTTCGATAGGAAAACGTGCGTTTCGATCAAATGAGTTATGTATTCACGCCTCGTATTTGCATAACCATCAATATGATTGGCAGCTGCGTACGTATAGGAATGGCCTTTGTAAACTGATTTGCTCAAAATGTTGCAATTTCAGGCGACACCACGTGGTTGTCGGTGGGTTGCAATCTCGGAAATAACAAAGCAAAGTTGTTAGGAAATAATTTTAGCTCAACTTGTTACAATTCCAAGCCATGAGGATAACTGTTGCAATAATTTTGGTGGGTGAGTCAATGAACAAGACAAACACGTCGTTGACAAAATAGCGCCCACAACGGACGCCAATATTTTGCGTACAGTCAAACGCATTGCCTCCAGGAAAATGCGTACGAAAAAATTCTAGTGCGTATAATACGCACTTTTTTGCGTAACCGCGAACTCTGATGAACAATTCCTATTACTTACATATTAGAAATACATGTATAGCAAGTTTTGTCAGGGAAATAATTTAACAGTTAGGCCAGGAAGAAAAAATAAATTGTTCATCGGAATCGCAGCTTCTACTTTGGCATATTTGGAATTTTTTTTTGATCCTGGCAAATTCTTACTTCCGCATTACAAATATTTTTAGTACTGCCGCTGGTGGCGCCCTACACTGTGTCGGGTTTTCGCGGGCACGGGATTTTGAATGAGACTTCATACGTGTTCGGACTTAGTTGACCACCAACACGTTGTTGTGACGTCTGAATTTGGCGAATCACGACGCAAAGTGGGTCGATTTGGCCAGAAATTTGCTCGTTTTGTAAAGGTTAGTACATGTCACATCATGAGTATTAATTTGATCGCCAACATTCGACATGATGGCCAACAGTTAGTTCCAGAGACGCTATTCAGTGTTTGTCCTGATATTACGTTCGGCGATTTGTTCAACAAGATCGTGACAGCAGATATAGATGGACGGTGCATCCGATTGAATGAAAATTGCATCGAGAGTATAAAAATTTACGGCAATGACAAAACACATGGTTGCGTCGATGTTAAAGTACGATCTGAATGATGACTATATAACTTCACTCCGATCACAGTACAGTGTTGTTAGACCATTGTGTAAAATGTGTAGGCCTATATGAGTATAGACAGTGGTAAAGAGGCCAAAACATGGGGCCAAAGTAAAATGAAAAAAACTCAAATGCTAGGTCCCACCAGGACAATATTAAAGGACAATACTGAATTGTTGAATTTCAGTGATTTGCTGTACATTTCAGTTTTATTCTGAGAGAATTTTGAAATGCTCACAATATGTTGTGCAAACACTAACTGTGAATGTAATGGCCTATGTTATTGTTGGGAAATATAGTATTGAATTCAGTTACCAGTATCAGTGTTTCTTGTCTGAGATATTTCTGGTAAAAAGGGAAACAATTATCTTGCCTTGTCTGCATGTGTGCAAAAATGCCAGAGAACCGCGTTTACCTTCAGCCTAAAAAAAAATTAAAAAAATTTTCGCTCGCCGCTCCTGGGACTTGGTCCAAAAAATCCGATGAACAAGATTTTTTTTTTCTCTGGCCTTACCTGTAGACTACTGGTACCATGAAAAGTGAAATTATACTTTTAGGTGAAATTCCAATATCATAATGTTGTCAGCATCTGAACTTTCAAATATCCTATTTGAATCAAGTACATTTGTGTCAATTATCAAACAAATGTAAAAGCAAAAATTAATTTAGTCGAGCATTGTAAAAAACCATTCATAGTTTTCTCATACACCCCAATGTAGAGTGAATGAACATTTTGGTGAAATTCCAAAATTCATTTCTTGCACACATGTCTACCTTTAACCATCCTAGCCTAACTAAGTACTTTAAACAAATAACTATCAAACGTCCTGGTTCATAAATACACAGATTAGATAGTTTTGAATTGGAAAAAATGATAATCGAGAGTACATAAATACTACATAAATACACAGATTTACCCATTGTGTTGAAAAATTTTTCATAGTTTCCTTTCAGACTCCCATGTATAGTGAATGGACATTTATAGTGAAATGCGAAAATCAGATTTCTTGTACACATAATATGCACCATCATATTCTAATCAAGTACAATTATGTTCATTATTCAACGTCTGTATATGCACAAGTATAGTAAGATTTTGATTTGGAAAAAAATGATTCACAATTTTATCATAGACTCCCATGTATAGTGGATGAACATTTTTAGTGAAATTCTACAGTCAAACTTTTTGTCCACATACCAGATGAAACAACCCTATTCCAATTAAGTATTTTACGTCAATTATCAAATATCTTTAAATGCATAGATAGGTTTGTATTGAAAAAGTATTACATAGTTTGCTCATAGACTACCATGTATAGTGAATCAACATTATCAACAGCTGATTATCAATTACATCCAAATATCAAAATTGTGTACACATACGCATGTGCAAAAATATTGCAATCCACCTGTCATTTCTGCCCAATCCCTTTGAGGTATAATTACAAAATCATAGCAAGTCAGAAGGGGAAATTTGAACAGTACAAGTCATCGTTGATGACACAGTCCCCGCTTGTCCATTTTGTTATAATCTTTTGTGTCTAGGTAGCTGTGGTCTAGGTAGCTGTGGAATGACATTGATGCAACGGGTGCATCAGGCCTGTGACTTGCATAATAAAGTAATCTGAGGAACGTTCAATAAATGACTCATCTCAGCTGGTAATGACCACTGAAGGAACTTTTGATTACATCACACATAACGATGCCCTCACTGCCTCTAGTGTCATGACGGCACATACTATACACATGGTTTGTTGGAATTTTCGAAATGGTATGGGATCGGGTATGTTGTTGTGATCAGCCATTTTGGATCATATGATGAAACAAATTAATGTGCACAAGAATGCAGCCATATCATGTTTAAACAAAATCAGTCCATCAAAGGACAGTGACCTATGTTTTTTTCAAAGACATAAAAAAATAACACCAAAATAATCGCAATCATACCAATCCGTAATCCAATAACACTAGGTCAAAATTTGTAAGACAATAGTTGTAAACATAGACACAAAACAGCACAGAACAGACAGTAAATAGACGGTACACAAACAAAGTCATATTCATGAAAGAAAGATATATGGACCTCTGGCCAGAAGACCAAGAAGTGATGTCAGGTGTTTCGAAAATAGTAAGCGCATCCTGCCCCACATGTGGCACCCGCCATATATCAATCTGTAAGTCAGATAGGTAGTGGTCACTAACTAAGGCCCCATGTCACCGATGCCATCAGTGATCATTTGTCGAAGAGAGATATCGTATTTATTAACCAGCTTGCGATACCTGCCAAAAAAGCGTTTGAATGTAGAGACAAGTCTTGCTCTGGTGTAACCTTGATTTAACATTTTGAAAGAGAGATGGCCATGTCTCTCTACAAAATCACCATATGAACTGCATGCTCTTGCATTGAAATCAAATGGCTGTCTATTGACCATATGGATCATAGCACAAAATTAGTAGACATGCATATGTATGCCATAGTACTTTATCTTTGTACCAAGTCTCAACAACATTGGTTAAGGAATATTTGCATATGATTAAGCCTCAAAGACATGAAAAAATCCAAAATGACCATCTGGCAGCGATATTGGAAAAAACAACAATCTGGCAGCCATATTGGAACGTGTCACAAAGTAAATTGACATGTACATGTATGCCATAGTGCTTGATCTTTGTGCCAAGTTTGGACAAAATGGGTGTAATGACCTTTGAATTACGCTTCAAAGACATGCAAAATTCCAACAAAATGGCAGTTCTGCAGCCATATTGGATCCTATCGCCAGGTTAATTGATACATGCATATGTATGCCATAGTGCTTTGCCTTTGTGCCAAGTTTGAACAAAATCGGTTCAAGGATGTTTGAGTTATGGTTCAAAGACATGAAAAAATCGCAAAAAATGGCCGCCTGTCGGCCATATTGGATCATATCACGAAATAAATTGGTGATCATATGAAGGGCATAATGTTTTGCTTTTGTAACATATGTGAACAGAATCGGTTCAGGATGTTTGAGTAATGGTTCAAAGACATGAAAAAATCGTAAAAAAATCGCCGCCTGTCGGCCATATTGGATCATATCACAAAATAAATTGGTGTTCATATGAAGGGCATAATGTTTTGCTTTTGTGCCAAATTGAACAGAATCTGTTCAAGGATGTCTGAGTTATGGTTCAAAGACATGAAAAATCGCAAACAAAATGGCTGCCTCGCGGCCATTTTGGATCGTATCGCAAAATAATTTGACATGCATATGTAGGCCATTGTGTTATGCCTTTGTACCAAGTTGAACAGAATCTGTTCAAGGATGTCTGAGTTATGGTCCAAAGACACGAAAAATCGCAACAAAATGGCCGCCTACGGCCATATTGGATCATATCACAATATAATTCGACATGCATATGTAGGCCATAGTGTTATGCCTTTGTGCCAAGTTTGAACAGAATCGGTTCAAGGATGTTTGAGTTATGGTTCAAAGACACGAAAAATCGCAAACAAAATGGCTGCCTCGTATCGAAAAATAATTTGACATGCATATGTAGGCCATTGTGTTATGCCTTTGTGCCACGTTTGAACAGAATCTGTTCAAGGATGTCTGAGTTATGGTCCAAAGACATGAAAAATCGCACAACAAAATGGCCGCCTTGCGCCCATATTGGATTGTATCGCGAAATAATTTGACATGGATATGAAAGCCATATTGTTATGCCTTTGTGCCAAGTTTCAACAGAATCTGCTCATGCAAGGATGTCTGAGTTATGGTCAAAAGACATGAAAAATCGCAACAAAATGGCCACCTTGCAGCCATATTGAATCGTATCGCAAAATAAATCGATGTGCATCTGTAGGTCATAGTGCTATTCCTTTGTGCCAAGTTTGAACAAAATTGGTTCTGCAGTGTCTGAGTAACTGTTGATGACGGATGGACGAACGACGGACGGACGGGACCCAATCTATAAGTCCCCGCCGGATTCGTCCGCGGGGACTAAAAACCTTGTGAGTTTGTAAGGAGGGTCATTTGAAAAAGTCTGAGAATTTGGGGGGATTCTATCTCCCCCCCCAAGAGATGTCTGAGTGTGCAGCTTTACTCAAGCAATGTTGGGGGGGGGGTCATGAAATTTTTGTCATCATAAAAGAAGGTCATCACTTTTTTGGTGCAATTGGTAGGGGGGCTCACTTATTTAAGATTCATTTCCGGGTCACATCTTCAAAGCTTTTGTAAAGCCCCCCTAGCGTAATGGTCAGTCACCTTAAGAATCTGTGAGTGAATTTGACGGGTCTTTTTAGCTCACATTTGGTTATACCAATGTGGGGTTATCGTATAAGCTGAAGTATGTATGTATGTATATATGTATGTATGTATGTATGTATGTATGTATGTATGATGCGTGCGTGCGTGCGTGCGTGCATGTATTTATGTATGTATGTATGTATGTATGTATGTATGTATGTATGTATGTATGTATGTATGTATGTATGTATGTATGTATGTATGTATGTATGTATGTATGTATGTATGTATGTATGTATGTATGTATGTATGTATGTATGTATGTATGTATGCGTGCATGTATGTATGTATGTATGTATGTATGTGTATATCTATCTATCTATCTATCTATCTATCTATCTATCTATCTATCTATCTATCTATCTATCTATCTATCTATCTATCTATTGCATCTATCAGTTGCATCTGTGTGCATTGTATCTATGCAGTGCATCTATCGATTGCATCTATCGATTGTATCTATCGATTGCATCTTTGTGCATTGCATCTATGTGCATTCATCCATAATCTTTGTCTTAATATTCCACTTTGAACTGTTTTCTCCCCATATCTTA
The DNA here is from genome assembly GCF_041260155.1 of Ptychodera flava. Lineage (NCBI taxonomy): Eukaryota > Metazoa > Hemichordata > Enteropneusta > Ptychoderidae > Ptychodera > Ptychodera flava. The sequence continues at coordinate 4,539,973 of NW_027248281.1, forward strand.
TAGGAGTGAGGCCTGGGGTTTCAAGAACACTCCTACAATGTCAGTCAATTAAGGTTTGATGGGCAGACCATCACGATGTTTTGTATACTTTATAGACGGCTGAACAGCGCCCTCGAGACCGAAAGTCCAACATGCATTTTTTCTGAATCTCTTAAGTTTTGTATAGCCAGTCTGGACTGAAGAGGGCACATTATTAACCAGATATGAACTGTAAATGCTCACGTGTTTCATTATATATAGAAGTTATGTGTAAATTTGAACCTTTGCCACATGTTTGCAACTTCATTGAAAGTATTATGATCAACATAATGAACAATATTCACCACAGATTAACTTTATAGGTCATTAAGTATTCAAATACGCAATTAGCTGAAACAGAAATAGTTAATTTCTTTGACTGCTGTCATTGTATCACCACTTTATATAACAAGTGTAATTGCATGCCTTTGGTCAAGTCCTTCAAACTATATATTCCAAACTTTGAAAGCTCATTAGATATGCAAACTATAAATTAGCTGACACGAAAACTTCAGTGTGAAATGACTATCAATATTGGTATAACCTGGTATAATCATCAATATACATAGCATGTTATGCCAACTTGATCAAATAAATCCAAGTATATATCCCTAATTAGGAAAGTTCATTAAATACACAAATTAGGAATTGGCTGAAGCAAAAATGCTTAATGCCTTTCAATAATGTTAGCCTACATAATAGTATCTTTAATGTACATAGCAAGTTTCATCAATTCAAATATATATCCCTAATTTCAAAAATTCATTAAATATGCAAATTAGGAGCTGGATGGAGTAAAAATGCTTAATGACTTTCAGTAACGTCGTATCATGGTATCTCTATGTACAAAACAAGTTTCGTCAACTTTGGTCTCGTCAATACAGATAAATATCCCTGATTATGAAAGTTCATTAAATATGCAAATAAGGAATTGGCTAATGTTCAAATGCTTAATGACTTTCAATAATGTTCTATCATAGTATCTTTAATGTACATATTAGCCAGTTTCGTCAACTGTGGTCTTGTCAATTCAGATAAATACCCTTATTAGGAAAGTTCATAAAATATGCAAATTAGGAATTGGCTGAAGTAAAAATGCTTAATGACATTTAATAATGTTCTATCATAGTATCTTTAATGTACATAGCAAGTTTCATCAATTTTGGTCATGTAAATTCAAATATATATCCTTAATTTCAAAAGGTCATTAAATATGGAAATTAGGATTTGGATGAAGTAAAAATGCTTATTGACTTTCAGTAATGTTAAATCATAGTATCCTCAATATGCATACCAAGTTTCGTCAATTTTGATCAAGTAAATTCAGATATATATGCCTAATTAGTAGATTTCATTAAATATGCAAATCAGTCATTATCTTTCACGTCACCCCTTAATAACTTGCACAGCTGATATATCTTGATGTGATCAACATTTGTAACAAATCTCATCAAATTGTGTGCAGTCGGTCTCAATGTATAGCCGTTTTTTCTAAAATCATTAATTATGCAAATGAGCAAAAAGTAAGCAAGCCACACCCACCAAAAACTAATCAGTTCTTGCCATTTGCAAACTGAATCTATGTACCAGATTTGATTCTGATCTGATGAGCCGTTTTTGAGATATTGAGCACACAGACAGACAGACAGACAGACAGACAGACACACAGACACACAGACAGACAGACATCGCTGCGACATATGCTCACGTGTGTCAACACGTGAGCAAAAAATGTATTGAATTGACTGTATTTCATCAGTCCAAGAATTATTTTACGTTATATAACATCAACTTCATCTATTCTGATGAAAGGGCTTGCGCAAACATAAGGCAGAGGCTCAAAGTCGATTTAAGTTCTCAAATTCCGTCGTAGATAGGCAAACTCCGACAGAGCGAGATCGATATCTACACTTATACAGACATAAAACATAACCACACAACGATTGACAGAGAGGGGTCGGCAAAGATACGAGATCTCTGTGGCTTTTACCTCACATTTATGTGTTTATTTCATAATAACTTGTCAAGACCATTCCTTCATACTCTGGTAACGAAATATAAGGCATGCCCAGAAACTAAAAACTGACCTAGTCGATTAACAGGTGGTTGGAGCGTGACAGCAGCGTATTCAAAGGGTTAAAGTTCATTCTGTGCTCACAATTGGTACCTATCTGTGTCACTTGATACGACATGGTACAAACGCGACTAAAATTGTAATAGCTTTATGAGAAACAAACAAACAAGCGTCACTTGGTCCAGTTGACCACTTGATCACATGCTTGAGTCTGTCCAATCAGTAATGATCGAGTTACAAATAATGTAGATTTATTTCATGAAACTAGACTTATTGAAGATCATCAAGGAGTGTTAAATGAATTTCAAAATTATGAATTCAGGGACTTGAGCATTCCGTAGTAAAAAGATCACTATTTTCAAAAATGTAATGCACTATATTTCAAATTTAATCATCACTCATTTTTATGTTAAACATGAACAGTTGTATATAAAAATAAATTCAAGAATCAGCTGATAAAATTTGATAGTAATCGAGAAATCGTATTTTCTAAGAAAAAAGTTTTGACTGTGGAAACTTCAAATTCTAGATTCCGAGTCAAAGCTTTGTGAATCAATGGCTAAACGGAAAAAACTAAGTACCGGAATACCATATTTCATATATCGCTATCGCTATAAAGAAACTGAAAAAAAATATTGAAATGATATTCTGCTAAAATACAAAAAAATACAAACAAAAAAAACAAAAAAACAAAAAACAACAAAGTGAGCTGACTTGTTGTTACAGAGTTTTTGATTACTTCAAATCTTCTCACTTTCATGCTGAATTGCATATTGTGGTATCAACGTGTCCATTTGAACCAACAACAAATACTACAGCTATACACGAAGTGGTTCTCATTTTTTATAGTTGTCAAACACTCTTACAGACAACTTTCAGCATTGATGTATTTGACATAACTAACACACCACGCAAAGTAATTCTCTTTGAAGAAATTGTCACTTTCAACTGACAGCTAGCATTAAGTGCTATTTTACATCATAATTAAATAAACTTTCATTTTTTTAACTTCTTACGAAATTGTACTTGGCAGTATGGATTCAATACGATAAAATTAACTTCTGTAAATAAATACCGGAGTCAGTTAAAGATGACCCTCCATTGATAACAGCTTTCTGAAAAATGACCCTCTGATTCCCCTCTTGACTAGCTCTCTATGTACAAACTATAAAACTCTTGTATTCTATTATTAAGGCCCTTATGTACAACATGTGAAGACTCTATGTCTGTATGTCTGTATGTCTGTCTGTCTGTCTGTCTGTATGTATGTATGTATGTATGTATGTATGTATGTATGTATGTATGTATGTAGTATGTGTGTGTGTGTGTGTGTGTGTGTGTGTATGTATGTATGTATGTATGTATGTATGTATGTATGTATGTATGTATGTATGTATGTATGTATGTATGTATGTATGTATGTATGTATGTATGTATGTATGTATGTATGTATGTATGTGCGTGCGTTGGTGCGTGCGTGCGTGTGTGTGTGTGTGTGTATGTATGTATGTATGTATGTATGTATGTATGTATGTATGTATGTATGTATGTATGTATGTATGTATGTATGTATGTATGTATGTATGTGCGTGCGTTGGTGCGTGCGTGCGTGGCACGCCTGCCTGCATGCCTGCCTGCATGCATGCATGCATGTATGTATGTACGTACGAATGTATGTATGTATAGTGTATGTATGTATCAAGAGTTTCCTAATTAAATTTAGATTGAGGAACAATCGATGATATTATTTTCAGTACATCTAACTCAACATTTCTTCTTCGACACCAAAACTCTGGTTGTAGTCGGTGCATTTAATGACTGCTTTTACATCAAAGTTTGTACATATATTACAAGGATGTTTTCAGTGCTTCCCTGAAAACATGGAATTTATTGACTTTGAAAGATCCAGCATCAAGGTGGTTTGGACGGACATGCTTGTATTCCAATTGATGTTTCCTCAGAAAACTTCTAACACTACTTCAGCGTTCAAACCACAAGTTTGTGTCTGCGGCCCTTTGTCAACCGTGCAGGGTCCGGTACGCATACATGCGTGCGTTAAATTACAGAATTACAGCATTACAGCGTTTGGCTGTGATAAGTAGACAACGTTTGTTCCACAGGTTGGTCGACTGATCGTGTTCCTTCTGAAGAAGATAGCTAGTATCAGCAGTCCAATCAAAACCAGCATTACAAATGCTACTGCAATCGTGATGATTATCAAGTTCGTCTGACTAAGAATTCCTGTGGTGTCACCGGTATACTGTCCGTCAGTAAAGGTGCACGTGTCGATTCGACTCCAGGGGGCTCCGAGTCTGTAGTTCCTGAAACGAAAGAAAATACTTTTTTTTCAAATCTGAATAAAAGTGAAAGGTGTGCAGGAGATGAGTATGACAGACGGTGATGTCACGTTCACGATGAAGTCAACAAAGTGTACTTTATACAGTCTCTGCAAGACAAGCCATCTTAAGCGTTTGGTGTGTACATTATATTTTAACAGTCTTCGAACGATCATGTCTTTTAAAATATTTTTATGACAAAATTGTGCAACATAGTTTTGGCCAAATTTGGACCAATGAACCTGGTAAGAATATCGCCCTGTGTATCACAGCTTAGTTCACGGTGTTTGAAGTTAACACTATTACCAATACTTGGTGTTAGGAAAAAAACGGATAGAAAATCGAAAATACTGTTTCGCAATTAAAGGTTGACATGGTGCTACGTTACACTTTTTTTATGCTCCTTAATGACAGAGCAGTTGAAGATTCTTAATTCTTATCAAACATTTTTACCCAAACTTGTAATTGGAACAGTACTTCACGACTATTCATTCAAAAAGAAATGAATTCAAACACCATGAAGTTTCATGCTTAGAATGAGCTTATTAGTTTTTCCCTCACAAAACACTCTTTAAAAATGTAAGCAAAAAATCCAAATACAACAAACAAACCTCAAATCAGTGCTGTTTGAAAGTCATCAAAGCAAAGACGCAGGCTTCAACCTTGGGGTCGAAGGTCATAGTTATGAAAGATGGGTTATGAGGTCCGTAATGGAAGCGAGGATTGTATAGGTTATTTCATGTAATTCCTCTGAAAATTTGATTTTCTAGGCTTAAAATATATAGAGAGCCTACATTGACATATGTTTTATTGAATGCAGTGAAAACTGACAGAAGGTCAACTGGCAAGAAGTTGATGATTGTACACGTATTCAGTGACTCAAAATGTTGGATATATTCACAAACGTAAACCAAGCTGTATAATGGAATTTTAATATTTGAAGTTCTTTGTTGGTATCAGGAAATAGAAAACGAGTAATTAGGTGGGCGGGGCTGATCCCTTGAATTTAGATTTTCCACTTTACATTTTCCAATTCCCTGCAAGTTTACGTACCTGGAGTTGTCCGCCTTTCCTCAACCCTGACATCTGTAAATATGTTGCATTGGTCTGATAAGAGGTGGTCTTTCGAATCATCTTGAGGTTCGGAATTCTTAAATACAATTGAAATTTCCCAGCGTGCATTAGTTTGACGTTTTCTTGTTCAATTATGACATTCATTGACTGGTAACCTGCCATGGCTGTGAACGTAAGACGACGTCCAAATTCCTCTACAGATTTATCGCCGTCTACCCGACTCTCTGCCCGAATCTTTATATTTTCGTTGCCCGTTGATGAATTCGCTACCTTGTACAGCTCAGCAGTAAGGATTGAATATTTGTAAGGCTCTTCTTCAGCTGCACAGAATACGACATTGTCAAGTCGCCTCCTTCAGTCACGGTGATAACATCATTGTTCTGGAGAATTTTGCAGCCATTTACATCAGAGAAAACGACGACCAGCCTGAAAGTGAAGGAAAGACATAATTAAAAACCACCTGTGTTACATTTTACGCCAAAGATCTAGGTCTGCCAAAGAAATCTAATTGAGAGTAGATGGAGAGGCCTGAGACGACCAAAAATATAGCTAAAAATGCTTGTTGGTATTGGTAACAGTATCTGCCGAAATCATACCATCGACAGTTTTAATTTCCCGGGCGTCTGCGTGCATCAGAGACTAGTAACCACATAGACTGATTAAACAGAGTCTAAAAGAACATTCGCATCAAAGCTGCACTCAAAACATTTCCCAAATTCTGAACGCTTGCATCTAGCCGGCTTAGCGAAAAATGATCTGTTGTAGATAATACGCTAAGCGATGTCCACTCCGGAGTAAATAACGCGAAGCTTTATAAGCTTATTATTCATGAACAAAATTCTACGTATATTCGTCAAGATTAGACTTATGTTAAAAATCGTAAATTGACGAAATGGAAATAAGAAAGGGAAATAGTTCAAGAACAAAATATGATTCATATGAGATAAATTAGAAAGTTGATCATCAAAGATATCTAGAATCAGAGTAGATGACAGTCAAGAACTCGTTCAAACCTGTTATAGATTGGAGTTACTGTGAACACACCAACGATCACGTGCTATTTTATGCATTAAAGGTTAAATGATTGTCCAGGCTCAGTTATCAATTCAATGATTTACCCGAAACATTAACATTTAACCAAAAGGTTATCGTCATTTTTACACGTGACATCACATTCTGGGGTCGTGCTAGGTATTCCCCTTTGACGTCACATGCCCTCCAATCGATTCGTCAAGGTTTCGGGGATTTTACTCAGTAAAACCAGGAAATGACGTATCTTAGCTACTTTCACATAGCAAACTCCTCGTTTACAATCCCAGTCACCATGGCAACGGCATGAAACTCACGGCCAGAATCATAAAACTTGATGTAAAATAGCTCACAATCAACAATAGGGTTGCTGCCTATTCCTGCTATATCGATGTTTAAACTGAAGATACAGATTTTACCGTTCAACGTATTAAAGCTGCAAGCTAGCAAAATGCCTCTGATATTTCGTTCACATGTAAAGCTCTCAAGTTCAAAGGACAAGTCTATGTAGGCCTATAGCTGACACGCTCGTTAGAACGCCGCTTACCTTTCGATGCTAGAACGACAAAGAAGAAGACACACTCCACAGCTGTAACATGCGACATAGTTTGTGAAACTCGGCGAGCTACAAAATGGTGCAAGGACTAGTTACACCCTAGTGAGGCCACAATAGACAATATGTATGTTTCTGATAAACTCTTTCAGAAAATAAGATAGGTCGGGGTCTTATAGCTTTATACTTATTTTTATTTTTATTTCTACGTGAATTAGGGCCCATTAAAACAAGCAAAACATTACAACATCATGCGTGATTTTTATGGTTCCGAAGAAAGTTTAGGATTGGAGAGCTTTAAATATGATATGTTTGGTTAACAGAAACACCATAATATTTTATTTGGCGTAAGGGGTAATACCCTTTCAGGGGGAGGGGAGGGTCAAAGTTCGGAAGTCAAAGGATTTATACCGATGCGACAAAACAAGCACAGAGCATTACAACTAACCTTATCTGAGGTGAGAAATCTCATTATTAATATGAACTCAATGTCAAAGCGATGAGATTTTTCAATCCTTGGCGGGATGACGACTGTGATTATGGTTGAACTTCATGGCACAGTGTATTGTAGTATCAAGCAATATGCAGTGATCGTCATAAATGCAATAGTCTGAACATTTTTTATGTTTTATGAAATTTCGCCGTTGACGGAGGACAAATTCGGCTGAAAACATCTGAACAAGCTACTTTGAATCTCAAGAACAAAGTCGATTATTGTTATTCAATGAAGGATGTGTATGAAATGAATGTTTGACACTGGCATACATTACACTGACGTACACAAACTCATCGATGAGATTTCGTAACATCGATTGTTCGCCAACAAAATACTGATATTACTGACCTCAGTGATGCATGCAACTTTGAAAACTGCTTGCTCAGCTTGTTCACAATCTATCACAATGCTGAATCGGCATTTTGTCAGGATGTGCGTGGGTGTTTGTGTTTGTGTGGCTCTAATTCAATGTATTGCTATGTAGAGACCGGGTCATGACATTTGCTTTGTGTTCTATGTGGCGTCAGTTGTCCTGATCAATGTGTAATTGGAAATTATGAATTCATCCTACACATGCATGGATCCATGCACATAAACAGAATTTCAATAAATAAATTAACAGATAAGTAAATAAATTTAGAGATAAATAAACAAATACATAAAAGAAGTAAGAAGAATAGGTAGTTATTGAATGACCACTAGCTGTAACTTTTGATGATTTCTTCACTTTTCTTTTTTTTTTCATGTCAACTACACGTTGAGATACACAGTATTCAGCAACTCAACCTGTACATGTGTAGACTGCATTGTTATTGGTTGTCGAATGGATTCTGGTCGGAACTAGAATTTAAGTGTGAATAGTAACAGTGAATATTGACAATATGTTGGCAAGCAAAAAAGTTGACATTTCATTATGTTTTGAGGCGCAGAGCAAGAACTTGTGATTAGTTTGCCAAGGTGTAGACAAGTGGCTTTTTAGTCATTCTATTAGTATTTCTGTACTATATAGTAAATACAATACTATATAGAAATAACGGACGACGCGCTGACCATTAACGTTTATTTATGGGCAAGGGCGAGAGGAAAGCCAAAAATTAACGGGCGAGGCTTGCCGAGCCCGTTAATTTGGCTTTCCTCTCGCCCGCGCCCATAAATAAATGTTAATGGTCAGCGCAGAGTCTGTTATTTCAATTATATTATCAACGAACCCCGAAAAAACTGTCAAAATTTACGAAAATTTCCCGTGCGAATGACAACGGGGCCCCAGAACCTGTCAGTGAGCAGTGCGCGCTGCAAAAATTTTGCAAATCCGGAGATTTGTTTGAAAAAAGCGTTTTAGCTGTAAAGTTACTGTGTTTACGATATTATTCATATTCACGGGCATGAAAACAAACCATTACTGAGTATTTTCGGGCAGTCACGTGGTTCAGCTCGACCAATTAAAACGCAATGGACAGTGCATGGTAATATAATTTGTCTTATCCTCTCAGGCGTGCTTAAACATCCGGTAGGTTTTTTGGTCAATATTTTTCTAATTGCGTATGGCCCATATAAACCTATATGAATATCAAACGACTTGTTTTAAAAGTTTGAATTATGAAATGTGCATTTACACCTGGTACGTGGGGCCTTTCGTCTTTTAGTGGAATTCGTGGCACATGGAAAGTAACTGAGTCACATTCTATTTATAGATGTAATCAGTGCTTGCCTAAGGGTGCCATTGATGATGGATGAATGAAACATGCCCCTTAAGGCTGCATTCACAAACACCTCTGGAGGGGGAGATTTCAGGGGGGGACTTGAAAAAAATTACAACATGCCAGGGGGGTCTGAAAATTGACAAAAGGGGGACTTGAAAATTTATTGAATATCAAATTCCTTTTCAAATACCTTCTGGCACTTTCGTTTCCTGCCATTTCCATTTTCGGTGTCCCCTCCGGGCGCAGGTTTTAGGGTACATTATTAAATCATTGATGATCAAAGCAGCCATCTTTAGTTTATCATGATTTCTACTTACTCAACCCTTCTGTTGTGCAAAACTGCAAAATTGTCCTCTATAATGGCTAAAAGTTTCAACTTAACTTTTTAATAACAATTTTGAAGATAACCTATTTGATAACATTCTCACATTGACAATACATTTGGTGTATGTCAGTGTCATACGTTCATGTCACCGTATGTACATAATCATTTTTGAGGACTTTGACAGAATACAAACTATTTAGAATAGTGCAAAATGTCATCAATAACAACTGGAAGTTTCAGGTCAAACAACTTTTTGAATAACAATTTGGGAGATGATAGCCTATGTGTTATTCGTAATATTTTCATAGACTACAATGTATAGTAAATCAATATTTTCAGTGTCACCTTTTGTTTACGGCTACGAAGAGACCATCAGTAAGTTGATTCACGCAAGCGTGGGTGTTATCCTCAACTTCGTCCTGGCGGTGTACCTCAAATTTCTTGCACATACGTGCACTCGTAACTTAGTCTAATCGCAGGTACTTTAATATCAATAACCAAACTTCTATGAATACAAAGATTTAGCTAGTTTTGTATTGTAAATTGTAATTTGTAATTATTCATAGTTTCCTCATAGACTACAATGTATAGTAGATCACCATTTTCGGTGAAATTCCAAAATCAAATTTATTGTACACATATACACATGTAACCGGCCTCTTCTAATCATGTACAATTATTTCAATTATCAAGGGTCCATATATGCACAAATATTTCAAGTTTATATTTGGGAAAAATAAGTCACAGTTATGTCATAGACTCCCGTTTATAGTGGATCAACATTTTCGGCGAAATTCCAAAATTAAATTTATTGTACATATGGGCACTTGTAAACACCCTATGCTAATCAAGAACCTTTATCAATTATCAAACGCCTATAGATGAACAGATATTGCTAGTTTTACATTGGAAAATACACGTTGATAGTTTTGTCATAGACTATCATGTATAATGAGTCAACATTATCTATGAAATCCAAAAATCAAATATTTTGTACACACATGCACTTTTTACCTGCCAATTCAAGCAAAGTACATTTACATGAATTATCAAACACATATGAATGTAGAGATGCAGCTTGTTTTCATGGAAAAATGTTAATAGTTTGTCCAATAAACTCCCGTGTACTATGATTCGATATTTGCGGATGAAGCACTATATCGGCCACATTTGCCTTCCTTTGAATGGGGGGGGGGGGGGGCGGCCTTCAAAATTATAGCAAGTCAGAAGGGGAATTTGAACACATTCTGAGTTTGTTAGGGTATTTGAAAAAATCTGATTTTTAAATCTCCCACCCTTCCAGAGATATCTGTGAATGCAGCCAAAAATAATGTTAAAATGTGCTACATGTTAGTTTGGGCCAGGTACTTCTTAGTATTGCAAAAAACACATGAAATGGATCACATTTCTTGAAAGATACCAAAAAACGCAGAGTCCAATAACAAATAACAAGAAAAGCCAGTCATATAACCTTTAAGTTTGTTGGACTTTACTTAATGATATTTTTACTAGCCACTGTTGTTTATAATACTATCATTATGTTTCAAAATATCACACTTGATTTACATGATATCAGTATTTCAACGGATAACGTATAATAACGCAAGAAATGGACACTTTCTATAACCTCGCAGCCACACTTTGATTTATCATACCAAATGAAGTACGTCAGTATAACAATATCAGTTCATTGTCGATAGCTTTACAGCAGTTTTGCCTTGATCTTAATCTCATACATTCGTATTTCTTCATGACTGGTTCAGAAAAGCGAGCGTTTTATCAGTTCTATAAGTCGACCAAGGAGATTTCAGGGCACTTCTCAGGAATTCCTTGACAATCGATCAGAACCTATCTATAGTTAATGCATTTCTTAATCGTTAAACTGAGTGTGAATCTGATAAAGAGTCTCTGCGTTCGCTGATTTCATTCTCAATAGTTAGAAAAAAAGAAAATGACCATTTGAATTCATTGCTTTAACGGGTCAATGATAAGGTAAGATTAGAGTGACATATTAAAAGTGACATGAACAACGCCATTGTGTAATATTATAGAAATAACGGACGACGCACCGACCAGTAACGTTTATTTATGGGCAAGGGCAAGAGAGAAAACCAAAAATTAATGGGCGAGGCTTGCCGAAAAACCGTCAAAATTTACAAAAATTTCCCGTGCGAACGACAACGGGGCCCTATAGAACCTGTTAGTGAGTAGTGCGCGCGCTGCAAAAATTTTGCAAATCCGGAGATTTTTCGAAAAAAAGCGTCTAAACTTGGCCCACAAATGCTCAGTGGTTGATTATGATCTTTGTACAAATCACAATTTCGTTTTAGCCGTAAATTTACTATGTTTACGATATAATTTTATATTCACGGGCATAAAAAACAAACCATTACTGTGTATTTGTGGGCAGTCACGTGCTTCAGCTTGACAATTAAAACGCAATGGACAGGGCATAGTAATATAATTGAAATTTAGTTCACCAATAGAAGGTCAACAAATACGGTCCTGGGTAACGCATGCCTTGCAAAATCTGATCCACTTTTGAAATGAATTCAGACACTCATTTTCAGCCATACGTGGCTACTGTCACAGAGATGATGAAAATTGTACAGAAGCACCCTCCTTCAAAATTAGTTAGATTACTTTTGTCACCTTTCCGTCCAATGAAAGTAATCAGTGTTTCTAAGATGGTGCGAAGTGACACCATGTCAAAGATGATGTCAAGGTGACTGGGCTAATGTCCCAGAATGAGTTTGTATGGCCGTAAAATAAAGGCTTCGGACCCTGCTTTCTTTACATGAAAACGAGTAGTCTAAGAGAACACGCATGTACACATCAATGCCATTTGTTTTCTGACTGTTTCAAACTAAGGGAGCCGCCATTATTTACGGCCTGGCGGTCGGAGGAATGTGAGGGGGAGGGCGTAAACTCAAAAAATTGAAAACTTCAAGGAGGTTGCTCAAAATGTGGAGAGAAGAAGGAGGACACCCAATTTTGGTGCAAAATAAATGAAACACCTCAAATTGCACTATTGCACACATCGATTTCTCAAAATGTTCGCTGCCAGAGAGGGGATACTCCCTCTCGTGCTCCTCCCTTGGGGTGTTCTAACAGTTTTACAAGTAAAACAACAAATTGAAAACACCTCTCAGATTGCCCCAGACAGCACCATTACACACATCAATGACTCAAATTTTTCACAGGATCTAGGACAAAACTAAACTGTTGTGAATTCATCATTTATTATCACAGAAACATATATTTCAATTGATTTCAGGTTTTTCATTGGAAGCTGTGCAAAATAAATTTAAACACCCCTCAGATTGCACCATTACACACACCCATTTCAGGGAATTTTGATGCGAGAGGGGGGACACTCGTGCTCTCCCAACTTGGTGTGTCCTAACAGTTTTACTTAGTTAACAACACATTGAAATACTTCTTAGATTGCACCAGACTGCACCATTGCACGCATCAATTTCTCAAAATTTTCCACGCAAGGTAGGGGACACACCCTCTGTCACTTTCCTTGAGCCCCACGCGTGTTCTGGCAATGTGTTCTTGTAAGTCGATAACCAAGCCAGACAGTAAAATGACATTCGGTGGAGCTTTAGTTATCCAAGTAACTAACAACAGGGCAGATCATCAACAATCAATCAATCAATCAATCAAGCAAACAAACAAAGTACTCTATATAAATAAACAAGATCTCATCAATAATCATATAGATATACTCTAATCTAGTGTTCATGCGCCGTACAGACCGGGATAGTGTTCAAATCTGAAGGTCGAAGAAGTACAAAATGCTATTGTATCACAGGCCGAGGTGAGCGACTTCCCGTTTCTCTTTGAGGTGTATAATATTTACCGCCTAGTGGTCTAAGATGAACTGGTTTATGGGTTTAGGCCAAATAATAACGTACAAACAAATGGATTGAATTACAGGATGTAAGACTGACTTGAAGATATTTGAATTGGATTAATGCCAGCGGTTTCTGTCAACAAGTCAATCCATTTACTCTGATGGTAGATTGGTTCACACGTGTCAAATAAAACAATTACTGAGTTTCTAAAAGTTCTACTGTAATTGTACCGATACCGAGGGGTGAACATTTCAGTGTCGTATTTTGAACAGATAAAAGCTCCCATCCGTGCGATAGGATATAATGTATCGTTACACGAAATGATACTTCATACATGTCAATTATTCGAGTCGAGCGACAACTTAACATTTGTTTGTCAGGGGACTAAAAGGTCTGACGACTATGAGAAAAATATCATCTTCCTTTTAGTGCATTTTACACAGTCTTGAAGTTTCAAATACACGTACATCTCATGGCTTGCCGACATGTTACGTATCGTTCATCTTAAGGAACCTGAACACCACATTACAAAAACAACATGACAAGCAGTTTCATCGTAGGACATAAACTAACCAAATTGACATATGCATATTCACAATTATTTGATAAGTATCCAAATATAAGGTAAGCCATTCGTTCGAGGGCCTGCAGGGGTTCACAGACCGTTAATCAGGACACAGAACAACGTTTCCAAATAGTATTTATCTTTATAAAATTTAAAATGTGTGTGAAGTGAAGAATAAGACATAAGAAACTGTGTTCTATTCTGAATAATAATTGATGAGGCACACGTATTCTCAAAACATTCAATTTCAAACACTGTTTTGTAATACCAACACCAGCATATGATACACTAAAATTTATGACAACGCAAAGTGTTTGTCTTTCGTTTTTAAATGAATTTATGTCCTCCTTATTTCCTTAATCCGCCCCCACCCTTACGATTTACAGATGTTTGGGTTGTCAACGACAACCGTCGCGCGCACTGCTAGGTGCATGCATATTGAGAAAAGCAAAAAATACTCGGTTTAGGACGGACCAGAAAGATAATTCCGTATTCATCAAGGGGTGTTTTGTGATATCAGCAATGTTGCAATTGAAGATCAATGTCAAGGGCAAAGTGCTAGAGAAAAGTTACATACAAGGTTGCATGTTAATTGTTTCAACTTCAAAAGACTAGAAATGAAATCCCAACTAGGAATGCAAATGTTCGCTAATAAAACTGTTCACCTAGCGACACGGCTGTAAAAGTATGACCGATGATTTAGTTTTTAATTAATTTAGCGAGGGTCACTTATTCATGACAGGATTTATTATGGCAGAGGTGGCTGGACAAAACACATAGGTCAAGGGTCAGGGACGCACTCTGCTTTACTTAGAATGGTGATTTGCTATCACGGCAGTACATGAAAAAGAATACCTTGAAGTTGAATGATTTATTCAACAAAATTCCAGCAAACTGTCACGACTCTACGGTGTGATCTATCAGAGAAAACATAATGGACATAGTCTACTTATGTGAGGAATGAAATAATTTACAGAGTTGACGAAGTCAAGTACTGACAACATGATGTAACGTGCAATACGAATATGGCTCGGCTCAAGCCAACTCAATTTAAAAAGCCTATAAGCTTATAGACATCAATCTGAAAATGAAGACAACTAGAGCAGCTGTTCTTACTACTTTTTGACAAAGAACGATGACATTCAAAACACCGTTCGGAAAAACTGCAGACGGAACTTTCGAATCAGAGCCCAAGTTCCATTTTTTCAACAGAGAAGACATTTCCACGAGTAACAAAACTGTCAAAACGATCGCAGGGTCGCGAAACCCATTCAGGCTGACCTCTCCAATCAGACGAGACCAAGCATACTCAAAATAGTAAGTCCAAGGGCAATTGGGTCTGTGTTAGTTAGGAAATCAAAGATGGTTTAGGACTCTAGTAAGCTCATATTCAACTGTGCAGATTATTAGCGTTGTTAGTTTTTGGACGAGTTGGGTCGGGCAGACTTGGTTCCGGCCGAGTTGGTTTTAGGACAGGTTGACATATACCAGTACGCATTGAAATCTGAGCAAAGTATAGCAGGAGATATTTGTTTACAAGTGTTTTCGTCGTAGGTGATCAGTTATTACTAAGTTGACAATCAGTGATATTTGCAATACTTTGCTGTTGTTGTCTGGATTTTTCAGAATTAAATTCAAAATTTGAAAATTCAGCACAGTTGTTTTTCCTCCTCTATTTTCCTACACATTTATTGAAATTATCGGAGTCAATGTTATTACCAAAATACCTTCAGTAATGACTTTTCCTTTATTGAATTTCACAAAAACTTAAATACCACTATAGTCACTGCTACGATTGTACTGGTATAGCTTATCCTTCAGTATAAATAATCAACGTAAACAGCAACTTGTTTTAGATATCAATAAGAACTCTACAGTGCAGATGCTTTTTTGTTTGACAAGACAGCACATATCAGCACTTTTCATCTTGCACCTGACGGCATCAAAATTCAAACGTTCTAAAAGTTCGTATCCAAGCAAGCAACTCTTGTTTTGAGTTTTTTTGGTTTTTTTTGCAAACAGCACAGTTTGTCAACATTCGTCATTCTCACATTACACCGAACGGCATCAAATTGCCATGCGACAGACGGCAACCGTTGGACACTGTCCAGTAACTACTCTAGTTGATTGTCTTTTCCTCTGAAAACAGACTTGAACGTTGTCTTTCCAAGCTTACTTTCGACGACAAAGTTGTTTTCAAATTGTCATACTCTCTCCTTTACCCCCGCCGTTTTATCCACGTTCTTATATAATGTACATTTCTCCGCCTGTAAAAAAATCCACTGAAAACGCCGGTGTAAATCTGATGTTTGGCATTATACGTGTATTGTAAATGTTAATAATATAGATATGAATATTATTTTTGTTGGGATGCGTGCAGAAGTAGGGAGGGCAAATATACAGTTAGAGGGGCTGGGTAGCTTTAACGTTTGTGATTGGAGCAGGACAGGAGAGCAGGACAGGGGCATATGGATGAATGGATTGGATGGATATGTTTCGAATCCTTAAGGTAGAACGCACCTCGGGGACAGACATTCGAACTCTCAAACTTTTACAATTCTCTTCTGATATACCACATGTGGGGGTTCATTTTAAAGCTCTCGGTGAAAGAAAACTTTTCTATGGCTTAGTTTTTCGAAATTCGAAAATTTTTATTTTTCTCCATAGAGTTAACACAGGGATGGCGGCCATTTTGAATTTCTAATATCGGTAAATCTTGGGTAATTTGTTTCTCTAGTACCAAAATTTGCACGGTGACCCCCTATTTTTATTCTTGATTTTGAAAGAGAATGATTGAAAGATTCCTTGAGGAAAGTTAGAGCAAAAGTTTAAGTCTTTCACTTTCGAGGTGCATACTACCTTAAAGGAGAGCGTTGCGAAAGGTCTCTTTCGTATCTTTTTCTTGTTTCAGAATATTAGGTAAATTTCTTGATCATACATTTGGCTTCTGATCCCTTGCCACCGTGACTATATACACAGGACGGAATACATCGTCACCTTTCAAAGTTTGGTCTGATTATTCGCCAGTTGGAATCTTAACCCCAAAGTTCACCGATAGCGCCATTCTTGTCGACCACAGCCACGCTATGCTATCATACATTGACTGACCAATGAAGGTATCACACCTCTGGAACCAATTTCATGCTGCTGTAATAAGCTAGCAAACAGAACTCGTACTATCACAAAGATATATTTTAATTCGTCACGACGCCCGCCATGCTAATCATCATAAGGTCGCCAACGCCATCTAACGAGATAATACGCCAGGGTGGAAATCATTATCCCAATGTATGATTTTAAATCAAATTAGTTTTTTTTTTCATTTACCACTCTCATTAATCTATTTTCATTATGATTCAGGTGCACTTGGCAGTGTTTCCCCATCAAATATATATAGTTCAATGTTGCAGTATTACTAAAAAATAGAGATCATGTTCCGAAAAGGTGAAACAAATTTGTCTTTTGTGAGTTTGGACCCTTTGATGTAATTTTAGCATTTTGCTCCTAAAACAATTAAATCCTGCAACTTTTGCTTTGTTGCAACTGTCAACTTCTGACAGTATCTGAAAGCTTAAAGTTATCTACATTTGCTATACATAAATCACCTGGTTCCGTCGTAATTATCAAATGGATTTTAATTATAACTGTGTCTGATAGATACGAGGGCAAGGATCAGTCATTATGCGATACTGCATTTTGACCTGTACTCAAACCTTGACACAAATACATATCTGTCGTAAATCGTTAGTTAGTAAAGAAGATATTTAGCTCTGGCAACAAATATTGGTGGGCGAAAGACTGCATGTCTAACTTGAAATTTGGTGTACATATCTCTAAATTTCTTTTCACTGATACGGACAATTACACATTTTTAATCTACCATCGTACTCGCTAGTCACATAAATAAGTACTCATAGTCATGATTGCCGTGTGTATACATAACGTTTTCAATGGAGGTAACAATTAACTCCCTGTTTTGTCACCATTACAGCCGGCGGTCTATATAGTTGAAACCACACTTAACCTCAATGTCATGATTGTTGGCTATCGTTGACGTATCTGTCGACAAGTATTCATGATAGTTGTCGAACCCTGACTAAATCAATGGTGTCAGGATACGGTGACCTGCTACCTATATATTCACCACTCTAACGTCCTCCTGACTGTAAGCTGCTGCCAGGATAACTTTTCAAGTTACTAGTATTCAGTTCGTTGTATACGCCCACGGATACCGACACCGCGTTGGACGAATCCGATACTTCACGGAAGTTCACCCGAAAGCCACACGCCGAACTTTTGAAAGTTTTCAATGGTAACGGGTCGACGTATGATTTTATTGCGAGTTAGAGAACAGAGTTAGGTCATCGAATCTTAGAAGAAGGAAATCCACATTAGTCAGTGAATTAGGGATAAATTAGCAGGGGAGGGGAGGGCCGGGGATTTTGCATGCAGACATGTGTGATCAAGTTAACCCTTGACAAAGAGAAAACATATATACGAACAAAAGATAGCTAATATATGAATCAACTGTGGAAGACATTGATACTAAACATTTCATCTATAGGGTATGAAACTGCAATAGAAAAAGAGAAAGAACTGTTACACATTCTACTGTATACAGTTTAAATCACTGTCATACTTGACTTACAAAACAGATCATCAAGCCCACAAAACACTCGCTTATTGATTGAAAATGGAAGAATGATGTTTATGATAGAGTATGGAGGACTGGTTTGCTTTGGAAACTTAAAAACTATGGTATCAATGGGAATTTTTACATGCTTATTAAGTCTATGTATGAGAATGTCAGTTATTGTGTGAAAACTAATAACAGTTTTACTGACAACTTTATGTCCAATATTGGGGTTAAGCAGGGCTGCAATTTAAGTCCTACTTTATTTAATATTTATTTGAATGATCTTCCTGGGATTTTTGACTCTGTTAATGACTGCCCTATCAAACTTGGTACACTCTCTATTAGTTGTCTCTTGTATGCAGATGACTTGCTATTAATGTCTGAATCGCAAGCAGGATTACAAAGTTGTCTTGATAAATTGTATCATTTTTGTTCAAAATGGAAGCTTACAATTAGTACTAAGAAAACTAAGGTGATTATTTTTAATAAAACTAACAGGGTTCTCAAAAATATTACCTTACTTTATAATGGTATACCACTTGAGTTGGTGAATGAATATTGTTACCTTGGCTTTGTTATAACTCCCAATGGTAAATTTAAGGGCAATTTTCGCAACCTCAAGTTAAAAGCAACAAAAGCCTTATTTAGCCTTTACAAGGGAATGTCTCACAATAATGGTTTTCCTGTCAAAGTTGCATTAGACCTTTTTGATCGTATGATCATACCCATTATGACTTATGGATGTGAAATTTGGGGAAACGAAATCAATGATAAGAAGAATTTTATGAATGATGTAAGTATTTCCTTTTACAGGTATTTACTTGGTGTTTCTAAACAAGCTCCACGAGCTGGTATTGTTGGTGAATTGGGTAGATACCCCATTCAGTTCACTGTTATACTACATATGATAAAATATTGGCATAGATTGGTTTTATCAGATGATATTCTACTACGTGCTGCATATACAACTGCTAAGCACCACTCCCAGTGGTTTGAGTATATTCAGTATATTCTGGATAATTATAGTGGAAGATCTATCTGGTGAAATATCTGTAACATTAATTTCACTGTTAAAACAGTTCACAGAGAACTGAAAGAAAGATTTCACTGTTAAAACAGTTCACAGAGAACTGAAAGAAAGATATCGTGTCTCATGGATTAATGATTTACATAATGATGTAAGGACTCAGAGTGAGGACAAAAATAAACTTAGAACGTACAGAAAATTTAAAACTTTATTTACTTTTGAGGAATACTTGATGGATATTACAAATATTAACTGCAGGAAATTGATTACCAAGTTTCGTATTTCTGATCATAATTTACAAATTGAGATTGGCAGAAGGTCAGTCCCAAGAATCCCGTTCAATGAGAGATTTTGTACTTTTTGTAAGTCTTCTGTAGAAGATGAGTTTCATTATATCATTAAGTGTGACAAATATGTTCATAATAGAAATACTCTTTTCACTAGTATCAAATCACATTTTGAGAACTTTGAATATTTGAGTGACAGAGAGAAATTCCTGTACATCATGAATTTTGAGGACAAGAAGCCTCTTTTAAGGTATATTTCTTACACTACAGATTCATCCCCAGCAGCAGTCTTACCTGAACATGTGTGTAATGTTTGATTGTTTTGCTCTACCACACTTCCCGAAGTGTGTTGTTATGCAATAAAGTATTATTGTACTTGGGCCTCAGCCCAAGTACATTTGTTTTCATTCCGTGGGAAAAAACTCTGTAAGGTATAACCATTTCTGGCTGAGACCAGGGAGGGCAAAATGTCTTGGCTTCATCTTTCTTGGCATAATAAATGGCGTAATGATGTTAACTGAATGGAAGTGCTGCTCTCAGCCAGTCTTGAATAAGTGAGGTGTGAATATTAATGCTAATATCTGAGTTTTTGCCACAAAATCTTCTGAATATAATCAAAATGTGCATCGAAATGCAACAATTAATGCACCCACCCTCCGTTTCCTAGGCGATGGCACGACCCTTGCTACACCCACTGGACGAGCCAAAGTGGGAGGGGTAATTTCAGTTTGGTCGAACAAGAGGGCTCGAGACCAGAATTTAACATTTAAACTTGAAACATGTTTAACCGCTGACAAGATGTGGACTAGTGTTAATCAAAGTAAAATTGTGAAAAGGAGAGGTTTTATATCCCGGACACGATGAAAAACATTACGACTGGAAACTGTACCCCAGTTGAGAATAGTAATGCCCACAGCGATGGAGAACACTTATCCTTGAGCTGAGAAAACCAGACCATCATTTCGAAATAGAGCTGCAGATTCGAGAAGCTCGTTCAAAATAGCTAGGTACAACCCCATAAAGGGGTGGTTTCGAGTTTTGAGGGCAAATTTCGCCTCCTTCATTTAGAAATCGTACGTTTGTTTTTTCAGGAGAACACACCATTTGACACAAAATTTGCATGTAAAGGGGTCGCCGGTAAGCACGTGGTCAAATCTGACATAAGAAACAATATGAAATGTTGGGTAAAGCCAGTCCAAAATAAACTGATTTGAACTTTTGTGTTTTGTAATTTATACCACTGCAGTAACATTACCTTTTTTTGACAACATCACACAATGTAATACGTTTTGAAACTGAATACTCCGACGTATTCTGTGTCTCCTTTGCTAAAAAATACGGTATGCCGATTACCATGTAAGGAGATGTGACGTCAAGACAGATTTGTAGTGCGTTTGGTCCTGGATGGTGCACGAAGTTTTGTCAAGGTAGCTTGTGTATTTATTTCCTAAATGGGAGAATTAGGGTCGATCTAAACGAAGGCCGAAGAATGTTATGATACTCTAAGCAAGCTGAACTGTAACGCGAATGGTTGGATAATTTGGATCTCGTCTCATTAAGATTATTTGGCGGTCAGTATTGAATTTCAACAAGTTTGCAAAATGAGTATTCCGTCGAACGGTCAACGAACGATATTTTAGAAATCTGGAGACATGGCACATCGCATTTTTATTTTAGTATTTTATATTTTACAAAAGATTTAAGAAGCAATGATTTTGTCGAAATTCTGATAAAAATATAGGAAGATTTGATCGCGAACACATTTTCACTTGGGGTCAACTAGCCCTGCGTACGATGCTGTGTGTTCCGCTACAGCTAATCGCCCCGCTCACCACAGCCCTGCAAAGACCCGTACGTACGTAGGGTCGGTGACTTCAAATCCATTTTGGGACTTGACGTAAAAAGCCAAATTACTGCCGAAATTCAGCGTTCTTGGGCCCAAGTCGTATCCCAGCCTACCTCAGCTACTCGATCGCTTCCAAAAATGACAGTCTTTTATTCACTTCTCGTAAATAACCGTCGATGTCGGCAACTCTCTCGCTAGGGACCGTGGTTAGCTGTAGCACATAGCATCGTACGCAGGGCTAGAGGTCAACATGGGGTCGCAGCCATGTTGCCTCAAAACTTATTTCTGTCTGCACTCAAAACTCAAAAATGTCGGATATGAACCTAAAAATCGATGTAATTTTGTCAAACTTCGGCAAAATTTCACCCTATAGACAAAATTTCATCTAGGTAAGGTAAATTTACTGAAATTTGATCGACAAATAATCCTGAGCTTGAACATGACAGCTCGCCTTCTCCGGGAAGTCAAGCATGCAGCTGCCTTGCTGCGAAATCGAGCCCTGCCACTCCTTGACGTGTTCTGCTGGGAGTGGCAGAGGCTACGGATTCGCAGCAACTAGCTGCCCATACACAATTGCCCATATGGCCAGGTTTATGAGATTGTTTTTATGAGATTGTTTTCAAGCGACGGCGACAGACCGTACGGGGATCTGGATATGAACCTACCGCCGGTGTAGCTGTAATAACTGTTGCGTTTTTTTTTAGTGCCAACGGACGAAGTCCTGGGGGAGTTATAGGTTTGGTCATGTCAGTCCGTCCGTCCGTCCGTCCGTTCACGCAGATATCTCAGACATGCCCTGGTCAATTTCTTTCAAACTTTGCACAAGAATAGTACCCAACCCCATACAGATGCACGTCGATTTGTTTCACAATGCGATCGAATTTGGCCGTGTTAGAGGACTTTTTAGTTTAAACCTCCATAGACTCCCATGTATAAGGCAGTTCCCCATAGATTCCCATGTATAAGGCCAAGAAAAATAAAATTTAGTTTCTCATCGTATTCATATTGCCTAAAGGATGCAGTGACACAGTTTTTTGTCCCCACGGATAAAGTCCAGGGGGCTTATAGATTGGGTCATATCCGTCTGTGAGTCCATCAGTGAGTCCATCGGTTCACGCAGATATCTCAGACATTTTGACAAAATATCATGTGACCTTGGTGACCTTTGACCTCAAATATACATTATTGTCCATAACTCAGTAACCACAAGTGCTAAACCTTTCATATTTGGTATGATGGGACACCTTATGACACCACATATTGTACCTCATTAATTATGCACATATCTAATTTTGAGCGAGCCAATAGAGCTAGAGGTCTGATTTTTGGTATATAGGAATAACTTAGCAATACAATTATTTTGACAAAATGTCACGTGACCTCAATGACCTTTGACCTCAAATATATATATTTGTCCACAACTCAGTAACCACAAGTGCTACACCCTTCATATTTGGTATGATGGGACACCTTATGACACCACATATATACCTCATTAATTATGCGCATATCTAATTCTGGGCAAGCCAATAGAGCTGGATGTCCGATTTTTGGTATATAGGGATAACTATAGGGTAGAAATTTTTTGACAAAATGTCATGTGACCTCGATGACCTTTTACCTTAAATATACGTTTATGCCAATGAATAAGTGACCACAAGTGCTATGTTCTTTATATTTAGTAGGATGGGAGACCTTATGCCAACACACACTTCACCTCATTAATTATGCATATATCTAATTCTGGGCAAGCGAATAGAGCTAGAAGTCTGATTTTTGGCATATAGGGATTAATTAGCAATACAATGTTTTTTTCAAAATGTCACGTGACCTTGCACTTGGCAAAATGCTTGATATACAACAATATATATACACAAATACTGATTCTGTACATGTGTTAAATACATTAAGTATACAGTACATATGCTAATAAAATGCAAAACTACAGTGTACACTTAGTGTGCAAAGATCTGCATTACGTATACTCATGATCTTCATAGAAATACGATACGCATATCAACGTGTTGGAATGTTCCATATACAAAAATATATACGCTGCATATGCAATAGTATTGTGTTCCATATACGTCAATATACATAAATATGCTAAACGCATATCAAGCATTTTGTCCAGTGTTGATGACCTTTGACCTTGATTATACATATATATGCATAACTCAGTAACCAACCACAAATTCTATACCCTTCAATTTTGATAAGATATTAGACCCTAATATGTCACATCTTGTACCTCATTTATTATGCACATATGTATTTCTTGCTGGCCAATACAGCTAGAGGTCTGATCTTTTTTCCCGATTTAGAACCAGAACTTAGACATGCCTGATGTTTCAAATTGGGAACAACAACACAGACCTACGTGCCCATAGATCTCAACATGTACACTTCAGTGATACTTCTTAATGACCACATTTCCCTGCCCCATCAAGACTAACTCCTATTACAAGTGGGGACTATGTCATTGTCAGTGAATCGTTTTACAACAGCATGCAATCACCTCAGAATCTGCGTCTGGATACACCAAATTAGTGCTAACTCGGCCATTTTCTTGACAGTATATTAATCGGTAATCCTGCAGTGCTAAACAAAGCAAGTCTACCAATTGTAAAAATGCAGTGTCTGTTGTGGTGACATTTTGCTAATTGTAATAAAAATAACCTTAAAAGCCAATTATGTTGTGTTTTTCAGTTCCTCTCATTGTTCATATAGAATGGCAAATTAACCATGTTTCACTGACAATTTCCATTCAAACAACTATTCAACTTGTATAGATAATGAATATTTTGCAGTTACCTCTCAGGGCCCTCTAGCTGGCTCTAATAAAATCCTGTAATGTTGAGTTTGCTTCCCAATGCCAGAACAATTCACTTAGGGACGCACCATTAGACTTTGTGAGGGGGTGGTCACGATCGGATTCTGAAATCTCCACCAAAATATAGTTAAACAAACACCATGTTATTTGTGCACATACTAATATTTATTAGACATCTACCATCGAGAACAAAAGAAATTTGCTGTAATTTGAATATTTAAGGAGTTTAAGCAATTTCCACTATAAATAAAGAACCCCTGCCTCAAACTCCACAAAAGTTGCTAGACATATTTTGCCGTTGTCATGCCATTGCTTCGTTTAATAACCAGTTAATCAAATGCCTAATTGACAGGAGGAAATTCAAGACCATATTTGAATAGTAGTATATATTGTCCTCAAAATTACTCTATCACGGCCCAAGTACTCATTGCCTTCAGCAATACTGCCTTGTTATTATTATTATTATTATGTTGTATTTCCTCTAGGACAAAAGCAAAAAAGAAACAGAAGAGGAGAAAAGCTTAGGAAGCAGAAAATGAAATTTGCTTCATGATCGTAAAGTTCTGCAGAATATTGCTCCATTCCGTATAACTAAACCGATGGTAGACATTAAAAGTGTTTATGGTGCAATATGTAACAAAGGAAGTATACATGACGATACTTGATCATTTGAACTTTAACTGATGATGAATGTGAAGATGAGGATGATGATGATTACAATAATAAACACAATGATGAATGTGATGGTGAAAAGAACATAAAAGAGACATTGACGATGATAATGATGATTGCTAGTGACAGGGAAACAATAGTGATGGTGATAAGAATGCTGACAAAGAAGACAATCCTAGCGGGTGGAGGACCGATGTTGTGCGGCGGAAGGGCCCAAGCGTGTGAGGGCTCGACAGTGCAAGATTTGGAGATATAAATACATGTAATATCAAACATTGCCATATTTGTAACTCTATTTTTCGGAGAAGAGATGGCCCCATCTTGTTTTGCTATAGCTGTACACGGGAACGTAGCCCAAGGTATATGATAAAACTAAGAGATGTAAAGAAAATTGGTAAAATAAATAAACAATGAATAAAAAAATAAAAAAATAATTAATTAATTAATTAATTAATTAATTAATTAATTGATAAAAAAATTCAAAGTGAAGCTGAAGAAGCAATGAGTGACTAATTTCATTTGAGAATTCAAACTTAACAGGTTTCTTTTAATTTTTTCCTGTGCTGACGCCTTGCTCAAAACAATTGTGACCCCCTTCAGAGGGGCTCAAGAAATTGTGACCCTCCCAAAAACAGTGGTTAAAAAACTGCGATCTTCCTCAATGCGCGGCCCTCCCGTCCCGTTGATTTACACCCATTCCCTTTATGATGTACAGTAATGGCTGGGTACACATTCTGACATCCATGCACTTAACAATTATTTCGCAGTCTGCCAAAGAGAGGTACCTTCTCACGGTTTAAAGGTTGTAGCAAAATATCTATATCCGCCCAGCTCATGTATTAGAGACTATTAACTGTACAAAACCTATAATTAAGAAATGTTCATCTTGTATGCTGACCTTTGACCCCACGGCTTTTCTAATTTCTTAATTTGCAATATATTTTGCTTCTGAATCGTCATAGATAAATTGACCGAAATTTGAATTATAAATTGCCAAAAATGGCTTTCCTTATGTCACCGCGTTGAGACAAAGCTGCAAAACCTACAAAAATCAAGAGAAACATGTACATCTGGAGGGCTTCGTCACCGCTGTTTATTGGCCGAAAGCAGTTCATGTTTTGGTTCTTTGGTGGTACGCGCAGGAACCTGACATTCTAAATTTTTAGCTAATACTTAAGTGCTTTTAAACGATGCTCTTTCATAAGCACGAAAAACACATCAATCGTAGTAGCACTAGAGAGACAAATTGCCAAAAATTTACGGCTATTTGAAATTCAAAATGGCCGCCAGCCCAATTTTAAGTCCACACAGAAATGTCAAATTTTCTTTTGCACAAAAACAAGACTGCAAATTTCACTCAACAGGCTTCGCAATAAACCTGCACAAGTGACGGGCCAGCAAAAACGATAATTTTGTGAGTCGGAACATCTGTCCCCGAGACACATTGCATAGATATTTGCTAGTTTTATATGTTGAGTTGTCAGAAACACATGACTGGTTGTCTTGCCAATAAAAACCATCAGTTCTTATGATAAACTATCGGACAACCTTTGCCAGCGTTATAGAGATAGTGTATGAAACTTTGATATGACGGTGGCCTAGAAAAACAAACTGAAACATTTTACATTCTATATATTTTCTTGATACTTGTACAGCTTCTTAAATTAGAGAACAGCGTCGCCGTCATCACATGGTCTGTCAATTTTGAACCAGATTTATCCTTCGGCTCATTTAATCATTTTGAGATGGATCTTAACAAAAATTAACTTCGACCCTGCCGACTGGTTGAGCAGGTAATAGATGGTAACCTGACAGACTCATATGCCAAACGAGCCCTCAAATCTACATGGACTGTACACCTTACAGTATAGTGTGATGCAGGCATATGACTAAAACTGTGTCGCGCATTAACATATGTTAGAGTTTACGATTTTTAATGGTATTTCCTTGTTTGTTGGTATGAAATTCAGCACGCAAGGAATGGATTGTCCCATTAAACACCCTGACGACAAACGGGAGTTCATGTCCAAGAGTTTTAGTGACTTGATTGCAAGTTGCTGTAGCTGAAGCTAGGGATAGTGTATAAAGCCCTAATCAGACGGCCACCTTGTACAAAGTCAAATCACATTCTGTAGGCCTAGATCCACAGCATACTAACGTAGAGTTCAAATGAGGACATGAGTGATTTGGTCCAACGGAGACTTGGACATTCACCTTCGTACACCTTCGTAAACGGGTCAAGACAAATGAGGCGGAAGCACAGGGTATTTAATTAAAACATGTTGAATGCTATCAAGGAGGTAGGAACGTCCCTTTCTACTTCAATGTCGTAATCCTTTTTCCAAAACAGGTTCTGAAGCAAATGGCGTCACGGTATTATGTGAATTACATTTATTTCACTGTCATAATTTAAAAGTCATGTAAAACAATAATGATATCACAAAACATATTGTAACGCAGAGATATGCGTCCTGGGCGCCCTGGTAAATAAGCTCTCTGACGTTTACCTTATCGAACTTTGCACTTCCACGACTATGTACATGACTTTAAACAAGCGTTCTTTGTGCGCTCAGTTCCTAATGCAAATGTGATTATTTCAGTAAGTACCGAACATAAGATCGGAAAGTTGGTTTTAAAACCAATTGTTAGCAAACATGGTTACTTGTAAGGACGCCATTATGGCGTCATTCGGTCTCTAAGTACTAGGTGCGGGTGGCTCGTTATGTTACGATATAAAAACTTGGTTACACTTCACATAGCGAAAATGTCAGCTTGTAGTTAAGGTAATACTTCGTGCACTTACCGAAAACGAACACAGCTTTGAAGGTCATCGTGATGGCTTTGATCAAATAACTGAACATTCTAGTCGAAAATTCGCAGACTTCCTGGGCGTTCGAATGGAGGGCGGGGGGGCGTAGTGAGATATGTGGACGTACGAAATAATGTTCAAACAAACCTACATGCCTTTGTTCTTTGGCAGATTACTGCAGATCTAGAGCATTGTTTTACGTGCAGTGAACAAAATCATACCTAACTAGCCAAATGGATATTCCGGACATAGAGCGTTTTATATGTGAATTTAGTTGTTATACATTTGCGAGTATTCTAATCGTCATTTCTCTCTAAGCACCGGAAAACGATAAACACCTGGCCTTCTTTTTGAAAAAAAATCGAGCGCAGCACAAAACATTTTATGTCAATAAAAGCTTGAATATCATTGAAGCGGCAGTGTTTTGAGCCCATGTTGTTTTGAAAATGTGAAAACACACAAGAAGATTGTAAGGATAAGTAAGAACGATTTAGCCAGGACTCTCACTTCACG
This sequence comes from Ptychodera flava, assembly GCF_041260155.1. NCBI lineage: Eukaryota > Metazoa > Hemichordata > Enteropneusta > Ptychoderidae > Ptychodera > Ptychodera flava. The sequence continues at coordinate 4,568,629 of NW_027248281.1, forward strand.
AGCATTAACCATTGACTCGGAGCACGTAGGGTTCACAGTGAGATGACCCCAGTATTATCATAAAATGAAAGTCCAGGCGGAGTTTCTGTCAACCTTATCCTTACATTATTGTTTGTTCTATGCAGTGACTTGCTGTCAATGAGGGCACTGATCCGAGAGACATTATGACAGAAACTAAATATGTCAACTTGAAGGACAAGATAACACATTTCAAATACCTCCTCTATATGATCAAATATTGTGCCACGAAGATAATTCATTCACTGCATGAACTTGAAAGTAATGTTTTTCATTAAATTGATTTTAAGTGGGTTTTTTTCTGAAAAACAGTGACTTTTGTAGTCGAGTTGAAGATAATCAAGCACGGAAAACCCATTCGTCCTTAGAGTTTTGATAATTCTAATATACCGAAATTCAAAAATATGACAATAATTTCAATTTTCGGCTAATACATCCTTAAGCGAACCATATAAAATTTGGATTACTTTTTAAAGAGGGGCGTTCTCAATAACAGTCGTATGTATCTTTAAGTTTCTGTCGAATTATACTACAATTTGAATAAGAAGACTACATATGAACCCTGTATATCACGTCATTTTTAACCAAGTGATATTTCAAGAAGATATCAGCCGAGAACCTCGAACTTTCACACTAGTCTCAGTCACTTGTTTTGTAATTCGCTAATTAGGTCAGGCTGTCAGTGATAAGTAATAATTAACTCTCTTACCCCGGTTTGTATGACTCGCCGGTTATCTTCCTATGCTATCACTGCAAAGTAAATCGTTGTTATCGGAGTTCCGTATCATTTGCTGGAGTGTTTCCAAGATACAACTGTGAATAACTACCCAATGATTGCCCTCTGTAGTATATTGATGGTTTACTCAAATTATTGCAGAGAAACAATGTTACACAGTGTGACAGGGCGGAACACCACATCTCCAATCACCGTTGACCGTGCAGTGATTAAATAAGTTCAGGTTAATTTTTAGACTCGTAGATTACCTATTGCAGAGTTCACTGTGCCTTGATTGGCTGCTTTCTTTGCAAAAATGACAGAGGTCTTAAAAGGAAACCAATCAAGACTTGGCCGAGACTTTCAAAGTTTTGGACATGCAGTCAACCGCACTAGTACGACCAAGTGTTATGTAACGAGTATGTACATACTATTCTGGGAACTTTGAAAGAAAATAAAACATTGGAGGCAGAAGTGAGAGCCACCCTTAACTGGATTTCTTGCATGAGTTGATAATCATCGATCTATTCCACTGTACTCCTCCTAGTAAGAATTCAGAACTCAGATAATTGCCCCTCTACCAATCGCTTACTTTCCGAATGCCCTATCCCCGCTACAAAGTTTTGTCCTTCACCCTTTGCAAGCTATGTTCTCCACCAAGGTCGTTTGCACAATTAGTTATTTGTATTTGTTTACATTTATTTATTGTGTTAGCAATACCTTGTATTCATTTTGTTTGTGTTGTATGTTTTATGTATGATTCGTGAAGCTTATAAGAGGTTTCATAGCCTCCCCATGCACACCACAATCCTCGCACTACCCTACACTTGACATAGAACCCGTATTTGGAAATAAATAAATAAATTATAGGAGATAACAGCTACTCCGTTTGATTAAAATGAACATCATTACGCTGGGACTCTGCCATGGCGGACAGTGTAAACTGCTGGAAAAATAATTGAGAAAAGTGCACTGAACGCATATGAAGTGATAGGAATACAAATTGGGGTCACAAGCGAAGAAATTATTGATTCGTATTGAAATAATCAGATCTTTCATTCACTTTGAAAAAAAAACTGTAGGTGAACGAAATGGGCGTCTGGAACGGATAGTGTCATATCTTTCTTATACATCGGGCATGGTGTGTGGTGTAATGGCGCTGCCCAATAGGTTGGAGCCCACACGAGGCACAACTTTAAATACCGTGAACCAAATTCGACAGTCAATGGGCGAGTCGAACTGCATTTAATTGTCCTGTGGTCTAGGGACTACAAATACCGAGCCAGCTCATACGCACTTTGTTTTATACAGTAGTCTGCGGCATATTTGGCGGGTCTGTTTCTTCAGGTACCATAAAAAACGAGGGTGGCTCTCACTTCTGCCTCCAATGTTAATTATCAAATCATGCAAGAAATTCAGTTAAGGGTGGCTCTCACTTCTGCCTCCAATGTTTATTTTATTTCAAAGTTCCCAGAATAGTATGTACATACTCGTTACATAGCACTTGGTCGTGACAAACATAGCGCCCTCACAAGGTCACCAACACTGAGATGTATACCTTCTGCAAAAACAGCGGCCTGGAAAACTACTCTTCGGCCACTATTCAATATTCAGATCATCAGACGTTTCGAGGTCTGCGCTTGGCTTGGCATTTGTTATTGTTTGATGAGGCATAGAGGCGGTCACTTTTCTGTCAACAAACGTCCACTGCAGGCAGTGTAACAGCAATTTGCATTTCAATAAAGTAGAGCGCTTAAAAAGGCCCATTCACCCACGTAAAATCCCAGGGTCATGGAGGTGTCTTGTTTTGACGACAGCTTTGTATAGCTTTGAATTTTACACGAAATGGTTCCTCTTGCACGTTTGGTTCGGATAAAGATCTCTTCGTGAGAAATATCAGGACAAAATATCGCCTCGTTTTATGGTAACTGAAGAAACAGACCCTCCAAATATGCCGCAGACTACTTTATATACTAGACTACTTTATATACTTATATGTATAGCCACTGTTAGGTATAGCTTTAATACTACGTGTCACATGTTAGGACCGACACCATACAGGTACACTAAGATAAAATGGTGGGGAGCCAGTTTTTGAAAAAAAGTAGTACATACAAATAAATCGCAGATATATAGGGATGTGCTGTATTACTTTTTAGCTTGCTTATGCGCTGTCCAGCCTTCAACATTAGCTGGCCTGTAAACACAAACGGGCCAAGGCTTATGGCTTATTTTAATCAGACTAACGAATTAGGGTTTTACAGGTAGAAAACTTACGTTTTTGGATATGAAAAAGCGAACATAACGCTGAGTAAGGCGACACTGATACACTGACAACTGGTCATGTCACCTTGTTGCTGCTGATGGTGACACTAAGATTCAAGTTGTATAATAAGTCCATAAATAATGTAGGGAGGACAAGGCGACTTTGTTGTTACATGTTATAAATCTCCTCAGTTAATAACCATCTCGAATCCGCAATAAGAGAAGTATGCTTTCAGAATGTTAAGTGTACTTACTTACAGGTCATGTACCACGTGATAAGCCGAGTTCCACAACGTTTCAATCCATCGTGTCTGACAACACACCTTTGTGAGAGGTACGCTATGGGGACTGCTACTCGATGGAAAAACACAGTGCATCCCGCTGAGGCTCCCATTTATAGGTCAATCCATACATGCTGTCAGCAGCTTTATCTATAAACTCCACTACAACAAATAAAATCCACCATGGGTAATGCAGATGTTGGTCGGATACACCGAATAAATGCTTTCTCTCAACCCAGCCGGTTACACCTAAGTGGCACGTCAACGTCCGTCCGTGATTCACCGATAACGCGGCCCATCATGATGTTTCACGTACATGTGAAGACCGACTGGACTTATACCATGAATGCTTTCCGTTTTTAGTTATTATCTTACAAAGCTATGCTATTTTGAATGTAAGTTCGTTGAATATGTAATTGAATCATTTTGTAGGGGATAATAGTTGTGAGAAGGAAGCGTTCAGTATTTATAACTGGAGGGGTGTCACTGTCCTTATTTTCTAAACAGTGGGAAAACCATTAATCGTAACCATATTTTACACAAAGACTCCGGGTTTTTGCGAACAGAAAAGTTTGGCGACACCTTCCCTCACTGAAAATGTAAACTGGACATATAAAGTAACCGATTTACAATGGCCTCAAAGAGTGCAAAGTGTGACGACATTCCCTAGAGGGACTGTGGTGTGACGGTTGTCGCCGTTCACTAAGGTCAAAGGTCACTTTGCATGGTGAACTCTTTTTGACATTCTTTTTTTCGCTGAATATTTGTGGTCAAATATGAAAAGGTATTTTCAGATAAAACGTTCAGTGTTATTTTTACTTGGCTTTTTTCTTGCAATCTGGCGTAGATTGGCCGAGAAATCATAAATGAACTTCCTGTAAACTACCATATAATGTTAGAATGTTTTTAACCCGAGATAATTAACCTCGAAATTACATGATATAATCACAAAAAAGTAAATCGAAAAGCATTTCCGTCCTTTCATAATATGTACATTTTCGATGACGTCATAATTACAAAAGCAGTTATGAGCAATTTTATCTTGACTCTGAAATTACAAATTTACCACTTCTCCCTTCTAGACCCCCCTGGTCACAATAACTGACATTTACCTTATCATTCAAAATCCCCGCTATTTCCCCCTGTTTTCCCCGTCTCTCACTGATTTGCACTATTGACCCATTTCCGCTTTCTGTGATAAACTGTGCTAGAAATGCACCTTGCTCAATATCGGATTACTTTGTTTATTCTGTGCATAGTATCTTCGACATGATGATAATTTATAATGCTTTATAGGTTTGATATAAATCTCAGCACATTGTACTGTAGAGTGAAAATAAAGAACATGCATGAACAGGTGATAGTCTGTATTTATATTTGGGTATATTTTAAACAAAGACGACAGTGTCATAGCATTAAAACACTGAAAGTAAAAGTTAACATTTTGATTCTTTATTTAAATTGTTAGTGTGTCCGCAATAACCTACATGGTGTATGGATGTGAACTTTGACACAGATATCTAAGCGTTCATCTACACGTCATTAAAGCTTACTTAAAAAATATCTACTGTTGATTGACCAATCGAGTGTTCAATTCAGGGTGTTTTATTTACACGTAAAGCCTTGGTCACCAAATTCCAGAAACGAATGACAGCGACGTGGTAAAGTACTGTCCAATCAAAAGTGAACATGTCATATTCTGTAGACATCTGGTACGTTTTAATATTCAAATTTGGTAACACAGCGGAAACTAGCTGCAACACAAAATCTGCTGTGCCCTAGGGCATTTATATAATGTGGCCTAGGGCATTTATAGGATGTTCCATTACATTGGAAGGCTATTTCACAAATAAAAGTTTTAATTCATATCCTAAACATGTTACATTGACAAAGGGACGGTTGACGTAAACACATTGAAAACGAAAATATATCAGTTAGGGGCGATAGTTTTTAAGTCGGATAAAACCCTCGTACTCGGGCTCTTCTGGTATATAAAGTCCAACCCTACGATAAAATGTCTCGGCCTGCGGCCTCGACATTTTATCGTTGGGTTGGACTTTATATACCAGAAGAGCCCTCGTACTCGGGCTTTATCCTATACTTCAGACACTGGAGGGACTGTGCTTCACATATCGATAGGAAGTGTGGCTCTCGGCTCTTTATCAGCCTCCCGTCACGTATTCAGGGTTTGATTTGCATTTGAATAGACCGTAAGTATACAGTCAATATTTGAAGTTCCAGACAGACTGACACAGTCGGCGTCTTAGTAGTCTGAGTGTTTTATGGGAGCTTCATGAACTCGGTTTTATGTGGAAGACAGAATGTGTGATATTGGTGGAAGTATGGTATCTATATCAGACCTATATGCTCTATTATGGCTACAAAATCGTATTGAATGATTGACGTACTAAAAATCACTCAGATTTAAAAAATGAAGCGAGTGAACAGGTTTAGTGGAGGCCAAAAAAAACCAAACAAACAAAAAACGAAGGAATTTCGCAAATCACTGCTTGGGTAACTGCCCGAAATATTGCCTGGATAATTGAGGTGTTATGACTGAAATGTGGAAGAGATTGATTTCAAGGTATTTTAAAATTCATCTGAAAATTGTGAATATCACACATTCGTATCAATAGAAAACCTATTTTAAGATTTTCATGAGAAGTCAATAAATTGGAAACCTCGAATTGTACAGCACCCGTACTTGAATACATTTATGAGGCGGAAGTGAAACATCTTATCGTACCTAATATAGGGAAGCAATAGAGCGATGAATGACCGTATAGCGTTACCAGGATTGTATGCTATGCGTGATAATGTCTAGATTATTGGCTATGATTGTACCTTTCATGAAGGGAAATGATAATATAAATGGTACAATTGACATAACCCTGGACAGCCTGCCCAGAGGCAACTTGAAGTTACGATAATTCGATTCAAAAGTGAAATGGAGGGTTTTTTATTTCTTACAGTTTATTTGATAGTATGGCTCGCTGCCTCCTAATGGCTCCTACGTTCATACAATTGTTTGCCTGCCTGTCTCAATTCTTATATTCATTCATTAATTGATTACATATTACAAATACATTGTCAATCTCTTTTCTCAAAAGACTATCAATAACATATAGTAGAAGTAATCATGTTACATTATAGACAAACAGGGGTAGCTACAATAGATAATAAGAATTGATAGCCAGAGAGACACACAAATATACTCAAGACGAACGGACAGACAGACAGACAGCCTGAGACGGACGGACAGATAGACAGACAGACATAGACAGACAGACAGATAGACAGACGGACGGACAGACAGATAGGTACGATAAATACGTAAATGTTCTTTGTGTATGTTGTGTAGTTTTCAGCAATGCCTTATTAGAATTCACCGTTATGACCAGGCCTATCAAATTGCAATCATTCTTTCGTCGACGTAAACGATTTACTGTTTCACTATTTCAGCTAACTATAATATTCAGAAATAATATGACATCTTAAATGTCATTACTCTTTGTATTGTGTCAACAAAGTTGTTCGACTCATCTTTACCCCCGTCCCTGTTGAGGGGCACTACAGGAGAGGATACAAGGGTATAATCAGGAATTAATGTGGCAAATAATCAGAGATTCAGGCACTTCAGGGCTTCCAGTGGTAAGTCGAAATCTATTGATACAACAACTACCCTTCTATTTTCTAGAAAGTAAAAGTTATAGTAAGAAAACTTTAGTACATCGACTCTGTAGTGGCTGTTCTTTAGAGGTTATCTTGTGGTAAACGTTCTAAACCGTAAACCATCCATGGGTCTTTTGGAAATTTGCCATAATTGCATACACATAGAACCTTCAAGAGTCTTGTGTCAACGGACGAATTTGAATTTGATGCTATGAAAAATATTTCTCAATTAGCTTTATAGCTTTCAGATAAGTAATCATTGCTACTTGAAAATCATGTTCAAATTATAAGACCACATTATTCGTTCGTAGTATCAAATCCACTTCTGTCAAATCATTTAAAACCAAGCAATGTCACAATCAAAACATAATCACAATAATCAAGTGATGAATGACATTTTATTTTTCTTATTTCTATTTCAACCAATATTGTAGAAAATAAAGGCAGTGCATTGTCGGGGAAAACGCAGGCAGTTTTTGTTATGGAAGTTACAGCAAATGTAAAATATTGCAATTTAATTAATATTGTAGAAAATAAAGGCAGTATACAGTATCTGGGAACAATGGCAGTGTTTGTTATGGCAGTTACAGGAAATATAAAATATTGCAATAATGAAAATACAGTAATTTCGACCTTATTCGAGCTCACATCGTACGGCACCAAGTCACCTGGCGAGGACGCCACAGTCAAAACCGCTCAGCCAAATCTCCGTCCTTAAATAGTCTCATACTCATGAGTAAATAAAATGAGGACATCTACATTATATTGACGAAATAAACCAGCACACACTTATAAACGTTGACGAATTCTAAAATATGTCAAAGTGTCACAGATATAAAAAGATATAAAAAATTGTATGGCTAACAGCCTGACAAAATTAAAGCTTCAATTATTATTCAGCTAAATACTAAAATAACTTCTCGTTTTTATAATACAAGTCCTTTGTGCTCGAGCTATGCCGTAAAAATTGGCAGTTAATAAAACAGTTTACTCTGCAGTGTTCATATATTTTAACAAATAAAGCTTGCCTATTAAAATTATTTGTTTGTACTGCTATTGAATGTACACCAGAACGACGGTTGTGACCATTACTCGCGACGCGTCTATGGCGACGTGACGTGTAAAATCTTCGGACCAAAAGTGTGAGCTTTGCATTGTAAAACCACTCTAATATGAGATATTTCCATTGCTAATCAAGTGTAGCTGTACATGTTATCGTTAAATATCAGCTCGTTTTATGTCATTACTACAAGTGTAAGCACTATTCTCAATTATCGCACTTATTTTGTGAAGGAAAATGTACTAATACAAAAAATACTATTGCTTATTCAGAACTTTTAGAGAAATATGCTTTCTGCTTACAGAGAATAGATAAGGTTTAACTTTTTACGATTGTCGTGCTGTACAAATTGGGATTTTTTCGGCGACCCCGTATCAAAGCCAATGTGATAAACAGCCAATGATCGTTTTATTTGGAAATATTATATTTGAAGACGTATTAAACGACCAATCACAGCCCCTCCACACACTGTGGACCAATCAACTAATATATCAGACATCGGCCAGGTGAAACAAAGGTAATGCCCTATTTTCGCTGCTGTAGGGCTATCTGTTATCAGAGTTAAATGTTGTCAGGGCATCTTGTTCAGCGAATATTCTGTAATGTGACTCTAAAGGAATATAAGTCTTCGCACAAATAACTCTAGCAACATCTTGTGAGAAAATTGTTTTACTCTTTTACTTGAGCGATATGACATGTCTCACCAACATTCGACGGAAGAATGAATTCCATTGATCAGTTTCATAAAGTTTACTCCAAGTTGAGTGAAACCATCGTAAACACTCGTGAACGAGAATTAAAAAGTTGTGAAATTCGCAGACATAGATAGACAGGAGAGACAGGAACCTAGTGTAACCGTGTACTTCGCGAAATGTGATATTACTCTCTTTCAATTGTCACTTCCTCACAATTGTCACGTGATATACGTGTTTCGAAGGTTCGACAAACCCCTGATATTGTAAAATAATATCTCTATACGAGACATATCTGACTTATGTTGCTGGTAGATTACAAATACGGAGCTTCTTTTATATGCAATGATCTTTGAAAAGATTTTGTAAACACAAATTCTCGCTTGTATAGGATAGCTCTTCATGTAGTTTCACGCTGTCTTTCTGCTCTCTTCTGATTTCGTCTCCCTTTCTCCTTTCGTGGCCTCCTGCGTCGCCTCGGTCGCCGCGGCGTCTTCCTTCGTCTAGATTTCCCCCACCGTCTCCGTCTCCTACTCAGACGAACTGGTGAGAAAAGAGTTTGTAATGATTAGTAATGCAACAATAGTATTCAGTGTTCAACAATATCATTGGCAAGTTGTACATACTATGATAAATTTTGCTGTTAGAACTGCATACGAGAATGAAAGACCTACACGAGTTTTCTATTTTATGTCTGGTTTCAGGCTGGAATTGGCCATGAAGCGTTATGAGCACGTTAAAAGTATATCAGTCAGTTTGACAACCTACCTCGTCTCCGATCCACGTACACTTGAACCGATGACGTCATTATCATTTCATCTTCCTCAACGGCAGAACAGGACACATTGTACCACTGAATTGATCGTTTTTTACTTGGTCTCCTGAACGTCAATTCACTGAATACAACCATTTTTCCATCTGAAGTATGCTGTTCATAATAGCTTTTCTTTGTTGGAGGATCTGCCCCAGGGTTGTCAAAATCCCATTGTAATACTTTATCCGCCGGTAGTCTGCTATGATCTGCCCGGCACACTAGCGTCGGTTCCTGGCGCCTATTTCTGATTCTGTTTTCTGTGATCTTCTTTCGGGTAAATCAGGACTTGCTCGATTGAACCTATATTTGGTCAAGGAAATATTGAAATTAACGATTTTTTATTATACTTAGAAAGCGTAAAAGACCAATATTGCTGGTTGTTAAATCACCAACCGTCAATATCGCATCCAAAATATAACGATACTGTTTAAGGTACATAAAAAAATTAAACAACTTATAGGAATAATTATTTTGATTCTCAGAGAGTAATACATATGCTGTATACTCACTCTTCACCTGAAGCTTAGCATTGTCTACTTCAGTGCGATAACCATTGCCGTCGATTGGTTCAACAAGCCTGAACACAACTATACACTTATATGATCCAGTATCTTCAAAAGTAACATTCTGTATTACTAACGAACCATCCGACAAGGCACTGTATCTTTTGCTGACTACACCAGTGACTTCAAAATCAGACGTCGTCACCAGTGTTAGGTCCTCGTTGTCTGATTTACTATTCTCCAATCAATCGTCGTTCTGGTGTATGGGCTGGCTGGTGTTTCATACTTGCATGGTAGTGTTACGTCACTGCCACATTCAGCTAATATCTCTGTCGTGTGAACTGTGATGCTATCCAGCCCTACAATAACAAAATTCGCTCTAGTAATCAAGGATCAAGAATAGTTTGGATTTTTTTGTATTTTCTAAGTTTAAATTGATCGGACAAAAGCCTTTTCTCACTTCGACGTTAAGTGAACGAAACCACTAAATATAATATTCCTTGTACATTTGCTGGCCAAAGTCATCTCGGCCGTCTAGGGCGTCCTGTATATGTGAAAGAAATGTTAGTGTTTCTTTCGGGCAAAGTTTACATGTATTATTATTCCATAGCTGCAAACTTAAGTTGTTTTTTCTAAAGAACTAAGTCGCAAACCATTAAATTATTATTATTATTATTATATTATTCCATTAAATTATTATTCATTAAATTATTATGCTGGAAATTATTATTCTCTAGCAAGTGTTATGTTTGTTTCACATATAGTTCCTACTCTTGAGGCCTTGAGACGCAAAGCAATGTACAATTTTCATGAACGTTTAAATAATATCGAAAATGTGCTCATTTTAGCGCCACTTGATTCTGATGCTCTTTTGCATTCAAAGCATATTTTAACGTATAAAAATCTTCTCTTTTTTTAATCATTTTCTGTCTCTGTTTGTTTTATTTTATTTTATTTCTGGTTTTTTATGTATGGAGTAGTGTACACAATTGTTTCGCTTTTTTAACATCAGAGAGTTCAAATGTTTACTTTCTTTGTAATATCAAACAGGTTATTATTGATTTCCTTTGAAATGTAAAATACCGTGGAATTTGATTGAGTGTCCGGTTTGCCTTGCAGAGCTCGACGAGTCTACATGTTGCTTATCATTAGAAAAGTAAACATTTGCAACCAATTGAGTCTTCGTCTTTGGTTGGTGTTAGATTACAGCGCGCGGCAAACGTTTACTGTCTCGTCACGATCACTGCTGTCGTTCCAGCATGTCACTCACAACAAGCATAACTACAAGCACTACATGCACATCACCAGTTTTCTTTAGGTGTTTACTTTAAATTGGGAACTTTATGAAGAAACAAGTAAATTCTTTTTAAAAAAAACTTTTCTTCTCCTCTCGATGTCAGCAATCACGACAACAGTTCCTTCAGCATGCAGTCTGTAGCATTGCCAGTGCAGTCTACTCTATCAACAAGTTTGACACGATACAACACTGAATATTGTCAACCAGAAAATGCTAAACACTCCTAAATGAAACTTTAATCCCGCTTTCTCTTTTGTCTCAGCTAAATGAAACTTTCTCATTGACACTTCTCTGAGCTACAAATAGACTTGAAGAAAATTGTTGATTTTGCACATGCAAGTGCAATTCAATCAACACGGTACATTTTGTGCCATAGAATAACACACCCAGTGTTTCTGAAATAATTCACCGTATTTTGGCACTTAATTTTCCGGACGGCATCATACACCGTAACGGGTTAGCATGGAGGGGACGATGATATCTCTCTGCCTTCTAAATATTCTTTACCTTGCTGAAAAAATACAATGTTTCACTGTAATAAAACGCCGAGAGTCAGTCCGGTTGATGTTGAGGACTTTCCTCGAGATATAGATCCGACACTCGAAAAATATGCCAGTGAGTTTTGTCTGAGTTGTATTTCCCAAATCAAAGTACACAAATAGCTGAAAGTGAAAGAAAACTTTGATGATATGCTATAGATATAGTGTCAAGCTTGTTGTGCATGAGTGGCATGCTGAAACGACTGTCATGATTGTGGACGAGACAGTGTCTGGGAAACGTTCGCCGCGTGCGCTGTAATCTAACACCAAATACTCAATTTGTTGCAAATGTTTACTTTTCTAATGATAAGCAACATGTAGACTTGTCGAGCTCTGCAAGGCAAAACGGACACTCGATCAAATTCCACTGTAGTTTATTGAACATAAATATTTAAATTCCCTGATACATTAGAAGGAGAACAAATTACACATCATTGTGAAATGAAATGAAATGTGGCAATCTCAGATTAATCAATTGATACATTTCACTATCAGTGTTGACCAACCACTTTGCAAAGGTTCTGGATTTAAATTGTTGTTGTTAAATCAGAAATATCCAAGGAAAGTGGAAATATAGATTAGGTAAACCATCACAGGACTTCGATGCGAAAAGCACAATTCTATGAATATTTAGATGTTGACTCATAACTTGAATAAACTAATGCTATGAACTCGGATAAAATGATTGAGCGTAACATTCAAATCAGTTGTTAAAGGGACAAAGTCGGCCATTTTTCATGAATTTTGTTTGATACGAGATACTACTTATATTGTTTGACATGCTGAAAAATACTGAATGAATGGGTGACCATGCATATATTCGAACCCGGTTGTAGACACGATGCATGGAACCATGGCGAAAATGAATTAATGGTCATGACCATTAATTCATTTTCGCCATGGTTTTATTTGATTTGTCTAAAACCGGGGTCTGATTATTTGCATGGTCACCCATTCATTCAGTATCTTTCAACATGTACAATATAAGTAGTATCTCGTATCAAACAAAATTCATGAAAAATGGCCGACTTTGTCCCTTTAACGCTTGAGTAAATGGAAATTCATCAGTCGTCTTGCCTCCACAACTGAACAATAATATCTCGGGGTTCAGGTCAGCACACATTAAGAGCGGACATTGTTTAGTCATGAACGTTTTGGAACCATCCTTGTACGTTTCTGAAGATTGCTTTTCAAAGTAAATTTGTATTCCCATTTACCAAATCCCTGGATTATGATTTATATGTAAATAATGGAACAGCGAGTCACCAAGCTGGTGGTGAATGCTCAAAATTTTCAGATTAAAGCCACTATGAAATCAGAAATCAAAGCTTGAGAAATGAAAAACATGATGTATAATTTTTCAAAAAATACATATGTGTATAGTAATTGGATTAGTAGATGTGTCACTTTCATTAACGGCTTACTCGAAGAAAACAGGTTACCATCGATACAATCCAATAAAATCTACTTTACAAGAGAGTTTGAATGTAAGCTACAAGTACCATGCAGCAGTCAGTGAAATCCACTTGAATGAAGAAGAAGATTAAATGACAATATGTGTACAATTTCCTTTTAATTCGTTATCGTTCATGCTACACTTTCATCCATCGCCTTAAGATCCTAATGCTCATTTTCCCGGGCTGTCTTGTTTTCAAGGTGCTTTTTACAATTCCCATAATATGATCAAATATTTACTATCCGTTTCTATATTAAGTTCCCTTTATTGAAAACCAATTTTGATTAATCAAACAATGACAGAAAACCGGAACCGTACAATAGTTGGCAGATCGTCCGACACTTCTGCGTTAGATACCTGAATTGAGTGTAGGAAATGGACTCTTATCACACTTATGACTCTTCATCTTCGCTTGCCAAGGTCTCCGCTCCGGGCAGCTGGATGCTTCCCGAAATCAGACCTTGGCTGATAGACCCCCTAAATCGTGTTTTTTAAAGCGCCACCACACGACTGTATGTGACCAGTAAATAGCCAATCAGATAATCGGTTACTACGAATGTAGTAGTATAGGCCGGGAGTATAGGTCTTTTCCCACTTTTTTCTCGGTGTTACATTTACAAGTATTCGTGGTCGCTGTTTACATTTCATGCTACTGAAATCTACTGCTGAAATCACTGATGTGTTCAAAACGTCAAACAAAGGCCCAGCCGCCAGCGCGTCGTACCGCAAGATATTCCCAGCTGTCGCTCAACTTGTAAGGTGAAAACATCAACCCGCCAAACTCAAAAGATCGCGGCGCGAAATAGAAAAGTTCTACCCGCCGAAGAAAATCTGTTAAACCACTCCTCCAATTTTGACCTCAAAATTTCACGATAAACCCATTACTCAGACGTTGTTCAGACATTGTGGTCCTGTCAACTGGCGCGGCCGGCAGCTATTCTGTTGTTCATATCTTTGGAAAATTGTAAACATTGTGAGACGATGAACAGGATTTACCAGAACAGAACATCGACACGCCGCGGGAGAAACAACTAGAAGCATGGCTCGAAAACATGGACTAGGACTTTGTGAAATATGCTAGAACTGGAAATCAAAGAACCGGATTTTGTTTGGGTGTGTTCAAAAAAATTGACCTATTCATCACAGCAAGCAATATACTCATCGGTGAATTTTTCATTGACTACAAGCGTCAGCAAGCAATATTAGCTTACTCATCGGTGAATTTTTCATAGACTACAAGCGTCAGTTTTTTCAAAGTCATCTTCTGCACTATCGCCATATTTATTCGTCGATTTTTTTTCTTTGGGAGATATCTAACGCTTCACACGATACAAAGCGTTGCCATACATTTCGTAACCCACGATCACTGAAACGGAACTTTTCGCCACCTCTCTGAATGACGAGAAAATCGCCTGTAACTTTATCCCCACCACGCAGTAAGATTTCCCCATGCATGACAATCAAATCCTGTATTAAACTCGGGCAAGATTGCCTTCCCACTCCTAAATCTCCGTTTGAGCCATTAGGGTGTCACAGGACGAAGGTAAACCAGAGACTTGGTTCAAGTCGGTGAATTTTCAAAAAATAAAATGATTTGTAAAAGTTCCTCGTGTAAAATTTGGTAGCGATCGAACGCGTTTTTATTTAGTCTGTGCAGCTATAGCAGTAGTGAGTTAGTTTGTGCCGGGTAAAACTCCCCTGTCTCGCGTTCACCCACTCAACGCGTTCACATAATCCTACTCACACATTTCACAGGAAAACAGAACATATATCATTGCATTCCAGACGTTCACACAACTCACATGCTCACAATCACGCACTTGAACCAAGTCTAGTAAACCAGTAAGTAAATCGAGAGAAAAGCTGTGCACAAACAGTGCGGTGGTCGGCGTTTGGAAGGTAGGCGTGGTTTTCTCTTTGAGTGTAACGCGTGCTCTGATTGGTCCGCCTGATTTTCTAATTCCATCAAACTCCTTAACGCAAAATAGTGGGGGTATCCCGCACGGCGTGGTTAGTGGAAGACTCCTGTCTGGCTAACGAGCCGTGCGAGCGGACAGTGATGACTCTTATGACAGTACTCTGTTTAAAGACAGGCGGCTTAGAGCTAGGATACAATTTCTTAAAAGCTCTCTCTCTCTCTCTCTCTCTCTCTCTCTCTCTCAATTTGTGCTTTTAATATTTCACTTGCTGGATGTATCCTGAGTATTTACCCCTGACGGTGACATACTTGCTTCACCATTATTTCATCAAAATGAAATCACTGCAGTTCCTTTGCCGCAAAGTAAAATACTAGATGCAACCCGTAAGATCAGATTTTGTTCAGCTATAACTCACATAACATTTTTATTGTCTATACGGCATGACTCAACCAAATAGTTGTCTAAATGGCGTGTCTAAACGGCGTGGTATGATATTTCATATTTGCTGTCATCAAGAAACTAAAACGGACACACTCATCGGAACTAGCCGCGATTATCATATATCCCTTTAGAGCTCTACGTGTATATCTATAGCTTTAGTAAACATTTTTTGAAAACAGATTACTTGCGCTGCTTATAAATAGCATTGTTTGAAAGTGATATTTCTTACTATGGAAAGCAGGAGTTGTTACATGAAGTGTAAAGGCAATACATTGAAAATTTGATCACATCGACCCAAAGACTGGAGGATTTATAATGTCATTTTTAGAGATCTGCACTCAGTGTTTAGATGTTTCTTTACAAGAACTGATTTAAGTTGTTTGGTTCAAAACTTTGAATCATTGATGGTATTATTTATCATAAACATAATACAACATGTTGCAAATTTTTCGGCATTTATCATAAATTTAATAGAAAAAAGTCACTGTAATGTTTAGCAAAAGCAACAGGAAGATAGTCGATATCGTTGTTGCAATGACATCATTGATGATGAAATATCAAATATTTTTTTAAATATATGAAATTGTACGGCAATATAAAAAGTGTCATGATATTACCCTTCTCTCTAGTCTCTGTTTTCTAGTCTCTCTATCAATGTGGTAACACTCCGTAAATACTCGCCATCTCTCTCGTTAACTCATTCTGTTGGCTCTCTCTCTCTCTCTCTGTCTCTGTCTCTGTCTCTCTCTCTCTCTCTCTCTCTCTCTCTCTCTCTCTCTCTCTCTCTCTCTCTCTCTCTCTCTCTCTCTCTCTCTCTCTCTCTCTCTCTCTCCCCTCTCTCATTTATCCGCCTGCCTGTCTTTTCCTGACTTCAAAATTCGGAATTTATCGCAAAACACAACTAGTCAGCAATTTCGAAGAAAAATTTAGTGAATCATGTCCTGTAGGTATAACACGATATACAAACGGTACTAAACCGGTATTGTGTTTTGCTATTGCCTCTTTGACGATGGAATCCTGGCAGACACTTCCGTGATTACATAATATCCAACAGCCAAATCCTTCAATAGCTGTCTGAGAGTGAAGAGATCTACCGTTCTACGTCCCATGTACGTAAAACAATTACTTTACTCTTTGATACAGTATACTTCTCCATTTCTAGATCCCGGATCATGAAAAAAATCATTTCGGTCTTTCCGCGTAACAGGGTCACTTTTTGCATCAGTTATGTCAGAGTAACAAACATTGAAACACGAAGCTAAAACATTCAAAATGGGTGGAGTATACTTGTGAGAATCAAAAAGGAGAAGAGTGTACTAAACGTTTATCTACTTCCCAAAATGAAAACTTCTCTTTTTTTCTCTATGGTTAATTTTGCTATACCGTACGCAATAACACTGCCTAGCAAGCCGTTCTAGAACCTCAGGTATATTAAGTTGATTTTGACTTTCCCATCGTAGCGCCGTCAGGGATCTATATATTTCAGGGTCACCACAGTGGTCAGAAAGACAAGTGCGTTTGTATGTTGGTAGACGAGACGCCATGGTAACGAGAAATGGTTACAATAGGACTACGTACGTCGACAAAATGAAGAGTTGAATTGTTCAGTAGTAATGTGATCACATTACTCCGCAGACATCAAACGACCAAGTAGTTCCAGCATGACCACAAACTCACCTAAAATCTGAAATCTAAAATCTGACTCTACGGACAAACCTTATTTGTCAAGCACACAGCTTACAGTTACACGGCTAGCCAGGCTGTCACTGATTATAAACCGTATACAGATTAGCCCAAACCATCACGAAAGAGACCATATTGGAAAATAATTGAAATTGTGTAGCTTACCGATTAGAATGAATATATGGAGACAAATTCTCTGAAGATCGATCGACATGATCTTTGCGGAGTGCACCGTGTGCTCGAGTCCATACACATGTCAAACGCATTCTGAACCAAAACATAGTTCCGCAAAACATGTGCGCTCGTGACCTTTGACACCCACGCTTTAATAAAGAGACAACATATCAGGTGTTGCGATGCAAATGGTCTTTTTTGGAATTTCCAAGACTACTTGAGAGCTGTGCTGTCGGTCAGAACCAGGCATTGGTGATTGTCAACCAAGTTAAGTTCAATCAATGTGAGTAGCCAAGTACGTGGTGTTTAATCAGTGCAACAAATCCATACCAAAGTTTACCAAAATCATGCCCAAGATTCTACTAATCAGATTGTTGAAATGATAGTTTTAATAACATTGAGCGAAAATTTTCCTGTGACAGAAAACATTTGCATCAAATGACATTATCGAAAATCTTATAGGAATACACATGACTAATACTTATGACTGGAGAACAATTGAAGTGCATTATAATTATGTGTAGGGTATAACCCTATAACTATTTTCATGATAAGTACGCTGTTCTGTGATCTAAAGCTGAGTGAATATATAGTTATACTGTAAAAATCCGTCGAAACGTGAAGTACTGACGAGGGCATTGGGATTTCCACTCTATAATAAAAACTACTTTTAATTCCTTATTTGGCTTCAAGGGTTCATACTGTGACATTTACTTTGTTATCTATATTCGTAATAGAGTTCCGATTTTCAACAAACACAGAGTGTAGCACATTATTTGTAGATTCGTTCCGTAAAATTAATGGAGTAGCCAAATTACTTGCCTAAAGGCGAATATGAACCAGCTTTGTCATTGCAGAATGTATACGTCAGGCTAGTTTGGGTCGATATCGAGTGCTCCTTATTGTCATTATGATTAACTCGTCATATGGTCATTTCAGTAGCAACTACTCTGTGCGATTTTCAATAAAACGACACCTGATCACGTGAGAAATGCCCAGGCTGATGAAATATCCTGTACAAACATATCTCTTGATATGTCTGAATATTAAGATATTTACAGCAGTAATTCATAGAAGATAAAAGGCCAATCTAAAACAGATCACTCGAGATACACATGTGCATGTTGAACACTGGATGTCAGTAGAAATTGAAAAGCGTAATCATGGCGGTGAAACTGACGCTAAGCTTGATATGTTGGTCACTTCTCATGCAGTACTAACTTCCTGTATGAAGGAGTGAAACTTTCCTCACACGGTCACCTTGACGATAGTGAATGACCTTTATTGGTTTTGTGACTGTTTATAGAGTAATTTAATCAGCGGATTTACAATTCAACCAAAGATGTGTCTAAAAGCTATGTTGATGCTATCACACGTTAAAAATGTACAACTTCTAAAATGTTATTGTATGACACGTCTGTAAGTTTACCAAAAACTTTGACCATCTTGCCAGAGCTGGAAAAAAAGGTTTATACTTTTTCATTTCCAGTTTCACGTTTATGATTGTGTTTATTTATCGCAGCTTTTTTGTTTTTGTTGTTTCTCAGTAGGCATGGCTGTACGTGTCGGAAGAAACACCAATGAATAGACTAACATTCTAAATGCATCATACTATTCATATTTTAATCGTGCATTGTGCAAAGTTACATCCGAAGGAAACTTAACTTACTTTAAAACAAAAATTGCACATCCACAAATTTTACAAAAAGTTAACGTTGTTCCGCGTCCGGTGTATCTGTAGTAAGCTATACTGACAGAATTAACATGAAATCGTACCGTATGTGTGAGAGAAACACTTCTGACCAATTTGAGTTTGCTTGGAGGAAGTTATGAGATTTATTGCAGAATAGGATATCTGGCGAGGGTAATACCAGTAAAATTCGCAGAATATCTGTCCAACGCTGCATTCATGGCTCAATGATAAAGCTTCTTCAGAAATCAGGTGCTTACAAGTCAGTTTGTATTATCACTTCCGTAGTGATGTAACTATACTTCGCGTAGCGTCTACTTCTACTACACCAACAGTCGTACTCAATTACCGCACAAAGTTGACCTGTGAAAATATAGTTGATTTGTTACATATAAGAAAAAATTGGCCAAAAATTTGGGAAGTGAAACCAATTCGACAAAAAAGTGTACGAACGCATTATTTTTTAAATTATATGTCGAACTGTACACGGAACCTTCAAAATGAAAACAGAAATTACCAAATAATGATTTCACCAAGTTGGTTATATTTTCATTTAATTTATCCGACTTTTATACTGATAAAATGATAGAATAAGACTACAAGAAATGACATTGATGTATAAATACATGGTTTGATGGGAATATGACCTTTAAGATTACCATGATGCACATTAAGATTACTTTTAAGAAATTTAAAAAGTTTAGACCACACAGTTGGCGTAGATAGCATTCGCTCGTTGATTTAGGGTTTCTTTCATTTGACCTTTCTTGAATCATTACAAGTTCAAGTTTCATAAAACAATTTTAATCTAAAATAATATTCAACATGAACATATACTTCATCCTACTGTAGATGTAATCTTAGAACGATATTTTCGATATTTTATTATATAGTATCTAATTTTGACTATGGAAAATCATTAAAATTGAATGTGCAAAAAACCATATATGTTCCTACAGTAGAACACTTTCACGGCAAGAGATTGCGAATTCTCAATTCTGATAATTCTAAATAAACAGTTGTAAATTGTGCATTGTTAAGTCCTTGGCATATTGGTAGGAGATCAGATTTTTGACATGAATTATATACCTCTATGTTGTTTGCATCAGTTCAAATGTCCCGACACCTTCAAGAATAAGACGTCCATTGTCGTTCAACAACGCCCTCACTTCGTAACTACCAAAGTCATCCTCATCGACGCTGTGGATCCTGTAAGTTACAAGAACTTTCTTTTTCTTGTAAACAACTTCAATACAGCGACCGCCAGAACAGTTGTAGTCAGACTCTGATCCGTGTAACACTTGAATCTTTGTTCCTCTATCATTTTGTTCAACGGTTGCCAAGGTTACGAGCTCGTCATCCAGTATGACATCGGTCTTCAGTTTCATGGTGATCTCAAACGTCTCGGCTATGATGCTTCAAATCGTCTACCACTTGGTTTTAGTCGTAATGTCTTCCTCGGAGTTTGGCGCCAAATTCTTCATGAAAAATAAAAAGAATCCGTGTCTATATTAACAAAGTCATCATACGAATGACACATGACATTGGAAGCATACGGACTATTTTGATAAGTTGAAAACTAAGCATCGTGATATGATAAGAAAACTTGAAAAAGGAACTTAAATGCAGAAACAGAATGAAATTCTGGATAAAACATCAACAGTTGTAGCGAATGGATCGGAAAATTTGGGGATTCTTCCTCGAACTGTTAATGATAAAACAATTGTCCATGCATGCAAGGTTTGCATCGACAAATCGGTGGAGGAAAAGCTTCATTTTCCCACTATGATAAACATCTGTAAACTTTCCTGGCGGTAAAAATATGAGCAGTAAGGAATCCCGGCCGGGGGAAAGCGATCGTATGATCGCGAAAGCGGAACTGTTGATATGCGTTAATTGTCACAGTGCTAACACAGAGTTCAAAGTTACAAAAACTGACCTGGTTCGTCTAGCACCAGTTGAAAGCTACCCAAACCTTGCGCAATTATATCTAGGTTTTGAATTACTTTAAGACGCACGTTGTATCGACCAAGATCTTCCATCGTTACGTTCATCAAACTGAATGTTACACTGTATTTTCTCTTCCTTGACGAAAAATCAATGCAATATCTCTGCGAACAGCGATCATCATCAAGAGACAACCGTTGATGTCGAGGAATCTCGGCATCTTCATCTTCAATTTGCACCATTCCCGAAAAGATGACGTCATCGGTCGTTGGAAATTTCATCTTCATCGTCATGGTAACAGAGGTGGACTTGCCAAGAGCAACGATTACAGTCTTGTCCTTCGTTTGCAGTGCAATTTGCTCAATGTCTCTAAATGCTGTCAATATTTGAATAGTAAATACGGTAAAGATATAGAAATTGAGATATCTAGATCGAATGTTGTGCATTAGATTTCATTTCCTGATAGTACAGTGCAATCATTCCTTTGGTCATTTCTGTCATTTTTTGATGCAAGATTTTGCCAAACAGTACACTTAATTCAAAATTTCATTCAATTAGGATAGGGCAAATAAGAACATCAAATCATGGCTTTGGGCTGTATATGCATACTTCAATGAAATCAGTGAGTAACTGACTAAGTAAATGGTTTACAAACAAGCAGAAAAACAGATAATGAATTAATAGAAAAAAATAAATGAGTTATGCTTTTTGCTAAAAAATAAATAAAAATGTTTGTTGTTGAAGCTTTGCGTTTCGTGAACTAACCGTGGCAGCATACTGCTGTGATCAGCGTCAAACCAGCCAATTGCAAAGTTTTGATCGTCATCTTCAGTTCTTAGTTTGCCAATCCGTGCCAAAGCGACGTGATGCTCACACACTTGTGAAAATAAAATACTTCTTTCTCAGTGCTGTCTTATATACACAACAATTCTCGCTGTTTTCCAAATTAGAAGGTTGCCATAGGTGATCATAACATCGCTGTAATATAACTTAGAATTCAGACACAAGTTATGTCATCATAGTATTTTGGCAACTGGGTGTAGTCCCAGGGCTGAGTAATGCCAAATTGGAGTTAAAAAAGAGAATGAATCACAGACCTCAGTAAATACGACATATTCTAGAACTGCCACATCAGAAAAGTGACGGAGGAACATAATGCTCTGGGAATACCCTCCTGACTTTCGGTAACCTCTTTGAATCGTGATATTCAACTGAGGATGACTCACAAATCAAACCACAGTAAAATGTCGGCAGACCAACTCATAAATCTGACTACAACTGTGGAAGATGCAGGCACACCTATTCCTTTGATCTTCTGGTAAAATTAGGTCATGATATGTTTTGGAACCACACCTATACGATTACACATCTGAAAACCTAAACTACCTTTCAAGTAAAAGTAAGAAACACCTCTCATATTTACATGAGACTTACCGGTATTTTCACGCCCTGTTATTATGGACATCCATTTATTGCAGTACATTATAAGATTTATTTGATTGCAACACCGGCTAGTTTCAAACTTACAACTTGGCGTCCCTATATTTTACCTGCTCACTTTAAAGCATTGCCTGTTGTCATATCACACAAAGATGCCCAAAATATTACGGTATGTACTAAAAGTTTACTGGATTGAAAATAATTAGCCTACGAAACACTGCATTTAATTCTGCAAGAAAAAAGTACATCCAAGTTTATTTTTTTCAGATGATATAGCTTATCCTGTACTGTTACCTTTGCATAATTACAGCTACAGCTCACAGACTGAAACTTAGAAGCTTACATGCAAATATACAAGTAACACCGATACGTGACCTTCCCTACATACTATTTTGCATCAAAATGACCATTCGAAGGGCTTTACCAAGTACACATGAATCTGACTGGTTTTTACAATTGGTGTGTTTTACTAGGAGTGTTTTCCTGGTGGAAACCTGTATTCAAAAAGCGGAACAGCCCAGGTCTTTGAATTAAGATAGAATTGTACCTTGTGTGAAAAATATTCTTACTCTCAAATTTTCAAAAATTCTTTCCCGATATACCACTTGTCAGGATTCATTTTAAAGCTCTTCGGAAATCGGAAATTTTAATTTTGTCCATAAAGTTCACACAGCGATGCTGGCTATTTTGAATTTCAAATACTGGTAAATGTTAAGTAATTAAGTTCTCCAGTTCCAAAGTTTGCAAGATGAACCCTGATTTTTATAGTTTACTCGGTGACAGTTTGCTAGTTTTCATTGAGGAAAGTTTGATTAAAGGTTTCAATCCTTCACTTACGAGGAGCATACTGCCTTAAACTTCTGTTAAAACTTTCCTCAACGGAACTTTCGCCATACTCTTAAAAAATCAAGAATAAAAAATGAGCAAAATTTGGTACTAGGGAAAAAATCACCCTATTCTACTGATATTGGAAAATGAAAATGGCCGCCATCTTAGTATTAACTAACGGGAATTTTTTTTTTCCATTTTCAAAAAAATAAGCCTGTGCAAGCAGATTTCCTTACTCCGAGTACTTGAAATGTGCCCAATGGTGGTCCAAAATAGTTTGGAAACATTTGAAAATCCGAATATATGTCCCCGAGGCGCATTCTACCTTAATTAAGTCGAAAGCGGGCCGCTGACCGCAGACTTGTTAGTTGTTTTAGGCATTTTACTTCAACACAGTTTATTATGTCTGCGTTAGACAAACAGTCAACAGGAAGTTACAGAATGGCACTTTGCTATGCTATGGCGCATTTAGTCTGGGGTTAGGCTCCTCACGTCAATGAAGGGGCAAATTAATAATTACAGATTAAATGTTGATATCACAAGTTCACAACCATGGCCGATACGTACGATGTCGATATATTTCCAATAAACCAAAGTGAAGGGACAAACTGCGTTGTCGTTGCTAAACAATCACAAGCTTTGCAATTGAACGGCAAACCGTTGATTGACGTCATTGAAAAGACAATGTCATTGCCATTACCATTGCATTGTAGTCAACTTAATAAATCTCACCAAGAGTCTATAGTGAATTTGAAACTTTCACTACAATAACAATATATTCCAATCAAATGTAATAAATTTACACGTGAGAGGTGAATATTTTTACACAATGCTGTAAACTTTATCCTGACTGCCGATTCGAAACAAATCATTTTTCAAGACTTATCAATCAAGTATGATGTATGATGCTGAACACCAAAAATAAAAAGAGGTAAATCCAGTAAACAACCCCTCCAACATCTCCATTTTGTCAGGGACTCTGTACTGTTGATGACCCACGGCCCTGTACAAAGAAGGACAGATCACTAAGAATAGTAAAGGGTTGTAGCTCTATGATAAACTACCGCCAGTACTGATGACATTTGACCTTTCCGTGGAGGTCAGAATACAAAGATCAACCTTTAGGCCTGAAACGGCTAGGTGCTTCGTCTACGATGTCAGTAAGATAGAATCCATGTGTAGTTGTGACGGGAGAATTTACACATGACTATATACACCCAGTCACTCTGATCTCTCTCAGCTTTAATAAATCTCATAAAAATTTAACCTTCTAGAAAGGTGTGCCTAATATACATACCATTGATACATACTGTTTGTAATTTCTAGCAAGCTTGAAATAACACACAGAATAAAGTGTGATCTAACTAAAGAGGGAAATCTGCATGATTTAGAGTACCCATTCGAGGAAATCCATGATTTTGCATACCAAGAACTCAACAAACAGTCAATCGCATTTATGATATTGATAATCAAACATTAGCGATGTATGATGTAGACGCAGGGGAAACGAAACGTGAAAGCAAATGGAGAAGTGCCAGAGAGAAAATGGATGTGACGATTTACAAAAAAATGGATTATTTTCCCGAAGTCTTCATATCATGCATAGAGAAATAAGTTTTAAAAGAATTTCCTGATCGATATTTCTGCTCGTTTCGAGTTCGTCAAAGATAAACATGAACCTTGACTTCCAGTATTTTATATTCAAAGTAACGTAATTTGTGAATAAGGGGGATGCGGAGGGAGTTAATCGTTTTCACCAAATGTTCAAAAAGAATCTGTAATTCATGATATTGAATCAATCACCTGCCTTCCACCATCGATGATATTCTCAAAGTAGTCGGGATTTTATGTGAAAACAGAGTTCAATCACCCAAGATTGTGTTTTGCGTCTCGAACAAACTCAATTTCCTATTTCCTCGAGTATTGACCCTACACAAAGCTAAACGGTCACGAGATGAACAACAGCTGCTTTGTTATGGGCTGTAATGAATACTGACTTATTGAAATATAGCACTCGTTATTATCTGCCCCGATAAATCAAGCCAATTTAGAAATTCCCGCCATTTTATGATTGCTGACGATGCTAAAATTGACGCGTACAAGTGTCTGAGTATATTGCTTTCAAAGTCAACACAACACAAAGATCTAAGACATCCCCTTCATAAAATAGGACTTGCAGATTTTCTTCACAGAATATTAACGTACTACATTGTTTGTAAAAGACTCATCTGTGGCATGTCAAATATTAATTAGTGACGCCCTGTTTTTCTCGGCGTCTTCTTGACAATGCCGCAATAGAATTGTCCCTCTCGTGGCATTGTAAATTTTATGTTATTGAATATTGTTTTAGAAAATGCAATTTGCATTATGCGTAAACATTTAGAGATTAAACGGACACATTAAAAGGGGGGCTAGTATTCTTCTTTGCATACCACAGTGCAGTTTAATGACTCAGTCATTTGGCACACAAAAAACGACGACTGCTTGGAGTATTGAAAAGAGAACCTCATTGCCAAAATTACGTCATTGGTAAATTATTGTCAGCATGGACGCGTATGCAGATTAAAATGCGTCTAAGTAGAATAACTCCAGATCCAGACTGTCTCTAACTGTTCTACTGACTTTAAGTCACATGAAATAGTCACACTGGGCTGCGGTGGTTTACTATCACATTGTTGTTTTATTTAGAATTATGAAAGCAGAAACATGGCGTTTTTATGTAGAGTTAAATGGCGAGCTGAGTCACAGCACAATTCCAAAAATTTTGTCCTCTCTAACAATTCGAGTATTAACTTTTGTTTCAAAGAAACTGAGCCTAGAACACCTCAATTAAACAATGCAATTTCTAATTTTTCAGTGAATAAAATTCCTTTCACTACTTATTCTCTGTCCTGCATTTGATCGGTAAGAAATTAAGAGTTCTTAAATCTGAAAATGTGTTTCCAGACTATCATTGTTACGTAGTCACAGTGGAATAGCATGCATGTCGACCGTCCATGTTTAAACGGTGAATGTACTGTTAAAAGGGAACAAAATCTACTGGATGATAAATTTCATAGTTCAAATGTCTTAATAAAATGTTCAATCCATTCTACTGTTGTCTCCCTTTTACACGCTGCATTTATACTCTACGACATAATCCACTTGTTAATATTTACCCAACACCTGATCTCCTCAAAGGTGACTGCTGTACCCATATGTTGATCCATTTATCTATATCGCTATAATGTACATCAATCAATCAAATCAAATCATGCCATATCGATACAATTACATCCTAACAAGGCAACTTTAAATATCGTAAGCCTGAACGTTAGTAGGCTCTTGAGTGTCGACAACGTTTTCTATACGCCATATATAGGCATGTGTCTGGCCACCGATAGCACTGCTCCTGTACTTTGATATTTGGCAGCCCGCCACTTTTTCGCGAAAATTCCAGGGACCGTTGATAACGCCCCCTTCTAACCATTTAAGAACTCTGTTCCGCATTTTTTGTAAAGCTGTGAGGTGTGTAGGCGTGGAATTCCCCAGATACAAGAAGTGGTGTCGGTAAGTCCTTGGTGCTGCTGCCAATATTTCCGGATCAGAATTCGATACAATATTACACATTTTTGCAAGTGCTCATGCAATGCAATCTACAATGCAGGTGAGCCGAGAATTTCTGCTATGATAGTTTTACATTTGAGTAAACCACTTCAGCAAATAGTTTTTGAAGTCGCCGCTAACCAGTACAAGGTGACCCTTGGCATACCCGAGACCGGACAATGTACCCCGGATCGTGTTGATGACGTCTACATTATGCAAATTAACGTAGGGGAAGTGGGATCCCTGGTAAAACAACAATCTCACACAACCATTTACAAATGCGTTAGCCGCAACGTTGAAAATAGTTCGTGTTGGTGATAAGTGAATACGTGTTGCTTGTATGTCTCCTTTAACGTCTTCATATCTCATCGACAGGGTTGTTTTCGACTTTGCCCAGCTATGCACAGCGCCCCCTCAGGTGTAAACAAAGGTACAGGATGGTTCGATCGGTTGCCATCTACTTATTCAGAAGTTAAAATAACTGGATGGAGGTAGAATAATTTTAAAGCCATAGAGAAAAGGGTAATGGTATATCAAGTCGTGCTAACAACATGAGCGCAAATTCGATGCCAAATTCAGAATTGTTAAAACAGACAAGATTTATTCATAGACAGTAAAAGTGTTCCCCTCTACTGCACTGTCTATGGTTTGTTTCTCCATTGTCGTATGTACCGTAATGTTTACATAAGGCGATGCATTTCGTCCTGAACTTTTCTTTCAAATTAATTTTCACTAGTGTGCAGGAGAGAGAGAGAGAGAGAGAGAGAGAGAGAGAGAGAGAGAGAGAGAGAGAGAGAGAGAGAGAGAGAGAGAGAGAGAGAGAGAGATTAACCACGATAACAACTATTTCCATTCATAGACTAATTTTCCTTCACGAAGAATATGAAATATAGCTCACGAAAATACAGTATTATAAGATATATTTTCTTACAAAATATGACTAGAAAGATTACATCAACAATGAACTACTATAGAACGATAAAACTAAAACTGTAATTAAATGAAAGTAAAATGAATGTATATGTATTGGCATTGGGCCTTTATATGGACGGCTATATTAGTTTTTGCTTTAAAGTGAGTCTTGTTTCATTTCAGTGAAATTCAACATATTCGAGAAATTCTTGCTCTGAAGCAGTTTTCTATCTTTAGTCATCACCTGTAATCTATTCAGCTCTATCCGTGCTAATCAAAGTTTCTTACAAGCAGAAAAAATATGTAGTGCGGTTGCCAATTTCTTATGCCGATGTAGACTTGGTTCAAGTCGGTGAATTTCTAAAAAATCTGTCGTTATAGTTTCTCTTGTGTCTCTATTATTTCATGCAAACCTATTTGCTCTTTGACAGCCTAGGCCATGGTTTCCTTGCGATTATTGAACGCGTTACCTTTGAGTCTGCGCAGAAGTGAGCTAGTTTCTGCCGGATATATATTCCGGGAGAAACTCCCCTCTGTAGAGTTCACCCCACTCATCGCGTCCACTCTACTCACGGGTTTCACATGAATACAGAACAGAAATCATCGCGTTCACCAAACTCAAACATTCACAAATCACAGACTTGAACCAAGTCTAACGCCGATGGTCACTTCATGTGTTTGCATTATGTAAATATTGTCGACTTCTTTGTAGTGACAAAGTATACCAGACACTGACAATTTCCTGACCTTTTTGTCGTAAACCAGGTATGTGTTGTGTTTTTTTCTTTTAAACATTTACTAAAATTAGTCAAGTAATTTGCCGTTCAAGAAAGACTCAATTTCTATACTGTGATGTTTTTCCTGGGCTACTGTTTTCCATCTGTGCATATTCTCAACTATGAAAAGAACTAGAGCTGTCTTGATCTTCTTCCTATGCGTCGATGCTGGCCACGTTTCTCTTACGACTGTTTCTTTTGGCATGATTGTGACGTCGTCGTTCTTGTTGCTGTCTTGAAGTCTTCAATGCTGACGTCTTTAACCGAGTGTGATCTGCTAAGAAATAAAAAGAGCGAATGATTATGAGACCCATGCATGAAAGACCTACGCTGCCTTGTTGGCGAGGTCTTTTACTTCAGCCACGTGACTACGACGGAAACACATAAGTCGATATATATGTATATAATATAGGCATATGTCCACAGAAACAGCGTATATGTATACAAGGTATTCTATCGCTCCAGCAAGGATCGGACAACTAGATTTTTATTAAAGTATAGGCATGTTCAAGATATACAGGGAGAAATGAACGCGCAAGTTTGACGAAAGCTATAGTAATTGTTTCACAGTGACAAGAACTCACACGACAGGAATACAATGAAATACATACAAGGGAACGGCTTTCAGTATGATCTTTAGCAAAACGGAAACAAAAAAATAAATTACGCCCAAAGAAACGAACAAACAAAACCAAACTTTCTAAATAATGCGTGTCAGCAATTCATACCTACATGTACGCGTACGTACGCACATAGATAGATAGATAGATAGATAGATAGATAGATAGATAGATAGATAGATAGATAGATAGATAGATAGATAGATAGATAGATAGATAGATAGATAGATAGATAGATAGATAGATAGATAGTTAGATAGATAGATAGATAGATAGATAGATAGACAGACAGACAGACAGACACATACATACATGCATACATACATACATACATACATACATACATACATACATACATACATACATACATACATACATACATACATACATACATACATACATACATACATACATACATACATACATACATACATACATACATACATACATACATACATACATACATACATACATACACGTACATACATACATACATACATACATACATACATACATACATACATACATACATACATACATACATACATACATACATACATACATACATACATACATACATACACGTACATACATACATACATACATACATACATACATACATACATACATACATACATACATACATACATACATACATACATACATACATACATACATACATACATACATACATACATACATACATACATACATACATACATACATACATACATACATACATACATACATACATACATACAATACCTTGTCTTACTCTACTAAAGTCAACGAACTCAGATGTACTTACAAACATTGGTAAATTCATTTATAAAGCAGCAGAATTGAGAAATTCCATGATAAGCACAGTGACATAGTGTTATTAAGCCCTTTTTTATAATTTCATGATTTATTCAATTATTTACTTATCTATCTGCATCTTTATATCACTCATATATATAAATGAAATGTATACATTGTGTCTGTGTGATTAAGTAACTTTTTATAAGATATTTTGTAAGACCCTTGCATTTGGGCCGGTGGCCTTGAAAAGCAATAAACATTATTATTATTATCACTTTAACCGAGTGTGATCTGCTAAGAAATAAAAAGAGCGAATAATAATGAGACCCATGCATGAAAGACCTACGCTGCCTTGTTGGCGAGGTCTTTTACTTCAGCCAAGTGACTACGACGGAAACACATAAGTCGATATATATATATAATATAGGCATATGTCCTCAGAAACAGCGTATATGTATAAAAGGTATTCTATCGCACCAGCAAGGATCGGACAACTAGATTTTTATTAAAGTATAGGCATGTTCAAGATATACAGGGAGAAATGAACGCGCAAGTTTGACGAAAGCTATAGTAATTGTTTCACAGTGACAAGAACTCACACGACAGGAATACAATGAAATACATACAAGGGAACGGCTTTCAGTATGATCTTTAGCAAAACGGAAACAAAAAAATAAATTACGCCCAAAGAAACGAACAAACAAAAACCAAACTTTCTAAATAATGCGTGTCAGCAATTCATACCTACATGTACGCGTACGTACACACATAGATAGATAGACAGATAGATAGATAGATAGATAGATAGATAGATAGATAGATAGATAGATAGATAGATAGATAGATAGATAGATAGATAGATAGATAGATAGATAGATAGATAGATAGATAGATAGATAGATAGATAGATAGATAGACAGACAGACAGACAGACACATACATACATACATACATACATACATACATACATACATACATACATACATACATACATACATACATACATACATACATACATACATACATACATACATACATACATACATACATACATACATACATACATACATACATACATACATACATACATACATACACACATACACGTACATACATACAATACATGCATACATACATACATACAATACATACATACATACATACATACATACATACATACATACATGCATGCATGCATGCATGCATGCATGCATGCATGCATACATACATACATACATACATACATACATACATACATACATACATACATACATACATACATACATACATACATACATACATACATACATACATACATACATACATACATACATACATACATACATACATACATACATACATACATACATACATACATACATACATACATACCTTGTCTTACTCTAACGTAGAATTTTGCGAACCCTTGAGAATCTATGAGGACGTCATCGTATTGCGTTATTCGTAATCTGACGTCATACTCTCCCTCGATGTCCATGGTTACATCACTTAAATGAAATGTCAGTAAAATATGAGGAGGGTCGACTTGCAGGTAAAGTCTGTACATTCCAACGCTGAGAGACGTGCTGTCGCCTGGCAACACTTCTTGGAGAGTGACATGGGAATCACGTGACAAGGTGATGTGTAGTTTATCATTCTCAGTCAGAACACGG
This sequence comes from Ptychodera flava, assembly GCF_041260155.1. Classification (NCBI taxonomy): domain Eukaryota; kingdom Metazoa; phylum Hemichordata; class Enteropneusta; family Ptychoderidae; genus Ptychodera; species Ptychodera flava. The sequence goes on from NW_027248281.1 coordinate 4,600,430, forward strand.
TTGATACCAAACAGAAATGTTGCTGTTAATAGTGGCGATCCGTCCTCCACTATATACTCTACACCGTCTGGTAGTAGTGGCTGAATAGTCGTCCACGTATCAACCGATATTCCTGTCATTGGGAGAAATAACAACTGTCAGTAACTCGAAAACCTTCTAAAATGAGATAACGGAAAAAATAGCGTTTCTTAGTTGTCATTAACAACTTCTTATCAACTTTGGTACGAAAGAATACAGTAATTTGCAAAGATTTCGCAAAGCAGAATTTCCAACAATATTAAGATAGTAGCGCCATCAACGACTTTATTAGTAAAGGGAAAGCAACTCCACACATCGTTCATATATTAGTGATTTGCGTTTAAAGTATAGTAGTGTGTATTTTTTGTTTCACTGTCTGTGTATAGAACCGATTAGTTCGTGTATGTACACCCATCTCTTCGAGTGTCTCCAGACGAAAGATGTACAGTGACAAACAAGCAGTAGTGCTGTGCATATATAAGCTATACTGACAAACTTCTGTGGTTTTTCACACGCTATGTCTCGTGCAGGCGTGGGCGACTACGCATACCTGGCATTACCCACATTACGATATCAGGAAGAATATATGCACCCAGTTACAACTGATCGATATTCTCTGTGACGTCATGAGTATGCAGATACAGCCAAGTTCCACGATCTACGACTTAATCTGACTTACTGCACTGTAAACACTGGTAATAGGCACTGGATATTGCACACTTTTTGCCAAAATATCTTTCGTTGGAAAGAAATATATTTAGGGCAGTTTTACATAATCAGAGGAAAATACCTATAGTTCATCTGATGTAAATTCTAAATAGCCATATATTCTACGTTAAGCTAGGGTGAACAGTACATTTTCGATTTTCAAAAAGGAAAGTCGGTCAAAAGGACAATTTTCTAAACTGGTAAGAAGAGAACAATAATTGCTCCACTTGAGGAAATGCGTAAAATTCCACATTGTCAGGGATTGTAAGAATTAGTATCTTCAAGAAAAATTTTGATTATACGAGATTAGCACTGCTTTGGTATGATTCAGGAACCAATCTGTCCCTTACAAGTGGCTGACAACAGCACGGACTCACAAAATATCATATTTGCACCCACCTGTCTTAGGAAACGCGACAAACAGAGTCAAACAGAACCAGGGATACAGGCTGCGAGTCAAAGCCATTTTCCAGAGTCGGCAAAAAGTCAGTCCAAATCTGTGCAGAGACGGTAAAATCTGGGATATTTATATCCGTTGTGCCTAATTATGGGAGTCATGCCCCCTCCTCTCAATTGTCTCAATTTTGTGCGGGTGGGGGAATTTGAGGGGTGTCTATTGCTAAGTCAACAATAGACAGCACGTAGACCATTCAAGCTGGGTTATTCAAATATACAATGAATTAAATATAATGAATTACAGGTTATCTTTGGTCATGAGAGTAATTCCCGCCATAACTTTAAATTATATGGATCTATATATACAACACTTAACTTTGTCAATTTTTATCTGATTTGCCCCAAGGGTTGATGACATAGTACACTTAATTTTATCCAGTTAACATAATGGACGAGGTCGCAGTCACAAGATCCACCGTACACTGATAAGGCTTCTGTACAACAATGGAGATACTAGTATATGTCCACACATGCTTTCATTCACAGCGTGGGTGAATCGGCGGCATCAAGGCACCAAAAAACCTAACACCTTGGCTTGTTTCTTGTTCCTCTTCGTCATGGAATATCGCGGAAATAATCAGGTTTGCCTGAGTTTCCTGGTTGTCCAAACCACGAAGCAATATTACAAAGTGAAAGCCAGAATGCAAGCTACACAGCAATCAATGTAGACATGAAGTAGCCGCTATCCACAGCCATAGGCACGTGTCGAGGTTGTATAGCTAAACAAACTTGACAAAATTTACTTTCCGATGTCCCCCAGACTTACACAAATATATTTATATATTATTCATTTATGAGTATAATCTTTTCGTTTTTTGCAGTTAAATCTTCTCACGATGTCTCTAAAACACAGGGTCACAGAAAAAAGGGAACATGATATGTTCCCTAATGGTCAACATCGCGCATCAACAAAGGAGGGAAAAAATAAGAGAAAGTCATTTTGTGGCTTGCTTGTTCATTGATACTGTATAAAGCCGACGAGTAAAACCTTGGTTTAACAGTTTTTATTGCGAATAATACTGTATCAAAGTCGTCATCTTGGCTTATTAAGACATCCATTTTTTCACATCATCATCATCATCATCATCATCATCATCATCATCATCATCATCATCATCATCATCATCATCATCATCATCACATCATCATCATCATCATCTCAAAGAACACATCTGCTACAAACACCACCGTTATAGGCACATTGTCGTTGTTTTCTTTGTCGATCAATACAGATCATTCTACGGTTTTCCCGACATTTCTATACAGAGTCGAGCGTCAATGAAACGTTAAAGACGCTGGTGACTATCCTTTGTATTGTAGATTCTTATTCGTCGAGTCTATTCTCAGAAAAATAAATTACTTTCAATAAAGTGCATAATATTAAGTGTTTACGATATGAATTTGTAAAGTCGTTTCTTGTAGGCCAGCTATTTGTAAATAATTTTAACACAAAGTTTATTGGCTTTTAAGAATTTACAGAAGAAGCATTTCTTTATTTCAGACAGAAAGAATAAAAGCTAGTGATACACATAGTTTTAAAGAACATCTTTGTTACATTTATATAATGTGAACAATGATTATGATTTCTCAACGATGATATAACTATTACATCTTTCCCTTGATTCCATGACTTGACTGAATGGCAAAGAGATTGTGACATGGTTTGTCTTCTCCTGTCATTTGGCAGGCTCGGTGACTAGGTTGGAGACAGGTGTACGCGTTGATTGATAGTTGCCGGGTTAAATGTGCTCTATACTGTCGTGATTTAGTGTGTTCCGACATCACCGACCGTCACTATATGATTGCGTTCGGAGAGGGGTGCACAAGAGGATGATCTTTCACTCAAGTCAACATTGTATGGGTTAAAAGATCAAGTGTTTGATCAAACAAATCAAGCAAGAACGATACTGCCATTTTCACCATAGATCCATCAACACTTCACCAACATTCTCTAGTTATGATCTCACGCAGTCACAATACTACCAAGATCTATATGCCCTTGGAGAAAGAACAAAAGAAAGAAAGCAATACCTAGACGATGACATCGCTTTTCGGTATGGTGACGTCGCGCAAAATGAACTTCAGGCATGTAATTGACCAAACCGGGCCTCCACGACTGCATGCTGCTCAATCCCAGAAAGCCACCCACAGGTCTGAGCACAAACCGTTGCTGAGCAAAATGTTATCACTTTATGTAGCTCATTGCAATACAATCGTCCACTCAACTCAACGGAAAAATTTGAATTAGTGGTTTGTTAGCGAAACAGCTCGTTTTAGGGCCTCTACACCGACTTTTATAGTTGATATGCGACTTTTATAGTTGATATTGGTGTAAAGCTTTAACCAGCGACACAGCTATGCGCATTCAGGGGACAAAAGAGAGTTCCATGTAAAGTCGTAAATGCTAAACCAGGACGTTGCAATAATTTGCATGTCTTTTCCCGCCTACACGATTTCTTTCACCAAAAAATTCCAGTGGAAATACGTAACGACTCTCGATGCAAACGGATCTGTGAGACAGATAATCAACAGAATATATGTGGATGAGGGTAAATTGCGGAACCAGCTGAATTCAAAATTCGCAGACGATCCTTATTTATATATTTCATAAGGTGTTTTAACTTTACCAAAGTCTGGGAGAGCCTTTGGATTTAGACAGTACATAACAATAGTTCGGATCCGCTGACAAATGGCGATAAGTCAGCAAGACAATACTGGACAATTTCTCCATTCACTGGTTGACGGAGAGGTGCTGAGGAGTGATATGCTGCCGTGATCGGTGTCAGCTAACCAGGACAACTATTAATATTGATGCCATAAGCCAGAAACATTATTCTTACGCCTTCAGATGCTAAAATCCAAACGTTATGATATAACTTTAGGAATCAAAGATTAAGATAGTATGCGCCTCGAAAGTGAAAGACTTAAACTTTTGCTCAAGCTTTCCCAAGAAATCTTTCAAACATTCTCTTTGAAAGTCAAAATAAAAATCAAGGGGTCACCGTGCAAATTTTGGTACTAGAGAAACAAATAACCCAAGATTTACCAATATTTGAAATTCAAAATGGCCGCCATCCTGTGTTAACTCTATGGAGAAAAATGAAATTTTCGAATTTCGAAGCCGGTAAAAAGTTTTCTCACCAAGATCTTTAAAATGAGCCCCACAAGTAGTAAAAAAGAATTATAATAAAAGTTTGATGATCTGAATATCTGCTCCAAGACGCGTTCTACCTTAAGAAGCTCCGTGTGGTGTGTCTCATTTGTCTTTTTGTAACATCTGAATTCAAATGCCGTCGTATCATGCCTTAAAACTATGGCTTATGTTTGAACCGATCGCCGCACGGTATCGGGTAACATCATCTCCTGTATTTTACTTTAACTGGGCTAGGTCAAGTACACGTTTCTTGAGTGGCAGCAATGCAAAAGATCAAGTGAAAAAATAGGCTTACGCGATATACGGAACGTTGAGGTGAGCGAGTGCTGAGGAATACAAAAGTATGGACCAATGTACTTCTACAAGTACGGACAAAATCGTTGGGATTGCTGTATATGCCAATACTTATTGACAGTAAAGATGTTCTGAAGCTACATCATCAATAAAACCCAGCCAACCCGCAGATGTTTTAAAGGAGTTCAAATCTAAATTCCTGGTTTTGTTTTCCGAATCGAATATCGTATAATCTATCTTTTTTTTTTCTTTCTCAAAGAGGATCAATAGGAAAACATTTTCTTATATCGAGGAACACAGGGTTCTGAAAGTCTTGTTTTTTTTGATCGTGAGATACTACCGGGATGCCTTGTCATTCATTCATTCAGTCTGTCTGTCGGTTTGCCCCCCTCTCTCTCTCTCTCTCTCTCTCTCTCTCTCTCTCTCTCTCTCTCTCTTATATAATGAGATTTTCACTAATGCTACTTCATTGTCTGCCTCCCTGCCTCCATTTTGATCACAATTTGCTTTTAAACTTGAGTGAATTGCTAATGTACATGCAAAGTCTTAATTTAACACGATTGGAATTTATTTCGGATAATTGGGTAGTCATATTTTCAAATTTCTCAAAAGTGTTCGCTGCTCTATAGCTGAATGTTGCAATATTACAAATTACTCATAAAAGAAGAGCTTACATTCGCATATTTAATAGACTTTACTTCACTATCCAATTATCCCAAATTGGTCCCAATCGTGTTATTTGCAAAAGTTATATTTACTAATTTATTATAGACTATAGTCTGCCTCGATTACATCAACACCCCCTAAAAAACTTTCAAGTAAAGGATGACATTCCTTCTTGTTAGAGAAACCTGGAAAAAACACTGCCAGTGACAGGGCTAATGAATATTGTTACTGTCAAATTTATCATTTAAACATAACGGCAATTTTGGAGGTTTGGACGGTGTATTTGGATGATTTTAAGCTCAGATGGAAAATTCAACTTGAAAATGAAGCATGTCATTTTAAAAATCCTGGAAAGCTTTTTTGAATCAAGTTACATTATTCTGATTCACAAGTGACAGTAATTCCACTTTGCCTAATGTAGTTTAATAGATTAATGGATTTCTCTAATCGCATTGACGGAACGGAAATTTGGGAATAATGAGGTATTAGATCAAAATAGGAGAACAGGAAAGGTGTGCAATATATGTCAATTTGATCAGATCATTCTTGAATCAGTAAAATTATTAATATTTTGGAATGAACAAAGAATAAGATGTACATGTAGGGAGACCTTTCACTGTGAATGTGCGAACCAAGCAGAAATTTGTTCAGGTATTAAACATGCTCAAACGCTATGCATTTGAAGAAAAAAATACAATACTCAGTAATTTTGGTCACAAACAATTTAGAAATGCAATTAATAATGATCATAGAAATATTTTCCATTAAATCAGCAAAATTTGGAAAGGAACAAAACATAATATCAAGTCATGACTTGAACAGTTTGAGTGAAGAGGGAACAAAGTGTAGTTTGGATAGGAAAACAGTTATTTCAATTATCAATACTAACTTCCAAATTCAAGATTAGTGATCATGTCGTCCAGATAACAATAAAAGAAAGTCAAAGAATAAATGCAATGTGTAGCTTACCGATTAGAATGAATATATGGAGACAACTTCGAAGAAGATCGATCGACATGATCTTTGCGGAGTGCACCGTGCGCTCGAGTCCATACACATGTCAAACGCATTCTGAACCAAAACATAGTTCCGCAAAACATGTGCGCTCGTGACCTTTGACACCCACGCTTTAATAAAGAGACAACATATCAGGTGTTGCGATGCAAATGGTCTTTTTTGGAATTTCCAAGACTACTTGAGAGCTGTGCTGTCGGTCAGAACCAGGCATTGGTGATTGTCAACCAAGTTAAGTTCAATCAATGTGAGTAGCCAAGTACATGGTGTTTATTCAAAGCAACAAATAAGTTTAGCAAAGTCATGACTAAGATTCTATCATCAGATTATAGTTGAAACAGTTGCAGCTTCTGCCCGATACTAGGCCTACTTGTTTGTTTTTTGTACAAAAATTCATACAGTTTTAAAATTTTTTGGGACAAGAGTAATGAAATGTGACAAAATGGTTCTAGTTTTGTTTAATTGTGACTGAAATTGCAACAATTGAATAACATCAAAATGTCATCAAATTTTCATTGAATTGTCCACAAACCTTCGGATCGGAAAAGAAGGGAATCAAAAAAATTTCAGGTGCCCCCTATAGGCAGACCAAAACTTTCAAGTCCCTCCTCTACTACCCCAAAATTTTTCGAATCCAGCCCCCCTCTCCAAACTGTTTTTAGTGAACGCAGCCTAAGCTTGATAATGTTGGTCACTTCTCATGCAGTATACTAACTTCCTGTATGAAGGAGTGAAACTTTCCTCACACAGTCAACACGTTTACAGGGTCACCTTGAAAACAATCATGAAATACAATAACCACACTCTGGAAGTGAACTAATAAACGTATACGCAGTGACAGTCATGAGCGTACAGGAAGATAAAACAGAGCTATTTGTGACATATTCCTACTCGTTAACTTAATTGATGAGCGATTATGAATTGCCTTTATTGGTTTTGTGTTTATAATTTAATTTAATTAGCTGATTACAATTGAAAGCAAAGAGTTGTGCGAAGGCCATGTTGGTGCTAGAAATTGCGTTAAAAATGTACAACTTCTAGTAAAATATTGTGTGACACCTCTGGAAGTTTACCAAAAACTCTGATCATCTTGTCAGTGGTGGAAAACAGGGTGAATACTTTTTTAAATTTCCAGTTTCACGTTTATGATTGTGTTTATTTATCGTACCTCCTTTTGTTTTGCTGTTTTCTCAGTAAGGCATGGCTGTAAGTTACGGACAAACATCAGTGGTTGAGAAGGTTAGAATTCTTAACACGATTGGAACTAATTTGGGATAATTGGATGGTGAAGTAATGTCGATTTCATCTACAAATGTTATCTCGTCTGCTTTTCTTTTCACGTTACACACTTGTTTTTACAAGTAATTTGTAATATTGCAACATTCAACTATAGGGCACCTGACATTTTTGAGAAATTTGAAAAATATAAAAATCCAATTAGTTCCAATCGTGTTGTCTGTGACTCGGCTTGCCGCGCCATGCAATATCTTTGATCACAAACCGGAACTGTAGTCCAGCAGATTTCGAAAGTTTGTATCTTAACACGTGTACTTGAGTGAAACAGACATTTAAGCTTTCCGCAACCGTTATGATTTAATAATTTTGGTTTCACTCACTGGTCATCACTTGTTTCAAGTCCACGTCTCCTGACCAAGGAATTTCTGCACCGCCCTGTCTCTGCCACATGCAATTACGCTATATTGTCAACAACCTATCTCTGAATAAATATCTTAGTGTCTCCTATTTCCTTCAACTGAATCTTCCTCTACTTCAAACGACAAGATGTTTCTCGTACTTGTTGATACTACCTGTATGTCCAATATTATTGTGGCTGGGACTGAATTGAAATCTGTTCTTTGGATTCATTTGTGAACAAAAACTGCAAGACTTTGCATTCAAGCATACGCTCCACAGGTTATTGTACGAATTCAAAATGTACTTATTTTAAAACCTTAAGCATACAAATAATGCAAATGCTATCAAAAGGTGAATTTATACTAGTTTTATGCTTGTAAGCTATGATCACATGCCAGTTAAGTGTTAGAATGGACTTTCCCCACCCACAAACAACACATCCCTCCAGTCTGCGATTTTCCTGCTCTCTGATAGAGAAAAAAAATTGACCGTCCACCTGCTAAGAAATCAACTCTCGAACAGCCTTTTTTGCAGGAGCAGCCTTGTTGGTCTCCCTAGAACCAACACAGTGACTGCAGCCACAGCTGAAGTAGAGATGATGCGACACTGTGACGTCGGCGATATCCCTCTTGGTTTGTATAAATCATTTCAATTAAATTAAACTAAATCATTAGGGACCAAGATAAAAATAGTTTTGTTTATTGTTGAATGAACTTGTGATGGCATAGCATTTGTGAATCTGTCATCTTACCTAGGCTTAAAACTCAATATTTAATTGAAACGGTAGACAACACTTAGCGGTTGCCAAGTATTTCATGAAGGTTTGAGTACATGTACTCCAGAACTATTGCATAAATCGTGTGAGTTGTAAGCGCACGTGTGGGAACAGTTATCTATATTTTAAGTCATACACATGATTCCATAACAGGCAGTTAAACACTGACATTTCAGCACTAAATAAACAATATCGAGCAAGAAACACGTAAATTGTTTAAGTTGACCAATTCACAAGGTTACTATCTTTTTAGCTAGCATCTTTTTTTGAAATTATCTAATTCTGTCAATTCCCCATCTCAAAATTTAAAATCTCCCATATATATATATATATATATATATATATATATATATATATATATATATATTATATATATATATATATATTATATATATATATATATATATATATATATAGGGTGATTACGATTGGAACTAATTTGAGAGAATCGGATCTTTAATTGTTCAAATTTCTCAAAAGTGTTAGATGCCATATAGCTGAAAGTTGCAATATTACAAATTGCAAAAAAAAAAGCAGATGAGTTTACATTTGCAGATTAAACAAACATTACTACACTATACAATTATCCAAAATTAGTTCCAATCGTGTTGTCTTTTAGCTATTTTGAAAAATCTGCTGATTCCGATGAAAGCCAAAAATGCTAAAAATTAAACTTTCCGCTCATTTGAGTTATTTTATAACACACCATTGATCAATTTGACAGTAACTATAATCTGATGTAGAGGTGGCAATAGTGTCACCTTTGTTTGTTCTTTGCTGTTCTTGTTGGCTGACAGTTGTAGTGAAGTGACTATGAGCTAACGACCACAACAAACAACACAGGCTGGAATGTCGCCATCTCAACATGGGATTTCAATCACATTGCACAGTTGGTGAGATTTCCCACAATTACCTTTGACCACTGTGTACTATGACTTTATAACACATTACCAGAGTTGGCATCATTTACGTGCAAAACAAGTATCATCAGTTGTCTATTAAGCAGAACATCAGTTTGCTGATCTGTTTGACGTTTTGTTCAATTAGTATTTGCCCAGTTACCATAACCGAAATTTGATGAAATTATAAATATTAAAGCTGCAAGCATGCAGTGTTGCCAGGTCAGTGCAAGGTTTCTCACTTTGGTTTCAGTATGAGGAACAAAAGCAAACCTTTAGTTCAGGTAGTTGCTGAGATACCTGATGGTAGGTCAAAGGTCAAATTTTGGTCGCATACAGGTCAATATACAAAACACCCCAAACTTGTAGTCCTCACCATTGTTGGGATAGAAGGTGAAAGGCCATCCCCAATTTTGAAAGAAATATGCAAAGTATAAATCATTATTCATTAAATACCAAACATATCGTTATCAGTTGCTGAGATACAAAAGTTGATCAAAGTTTATTCAAGGTCATAACACATTTTGGAGAAAAGATTCGTTCAGTACTGGCCAATTGCTCTTGTAGTGGCTGAGTGGTTAAAAGTAGCTGAAGATATCATTAAAACAATCTACGAAAAAAAGATGTAGGCTGGACAACATAAAAAAGAAACTAAACTTCTAGCCCCCGTAGTTGCTGAGATACATGAAAATGATTGGAACTAATTTGGGAGAACTGGATCTTTAATTGTTCAAATTTATCAAAAGTGTTAGGTGCCCTATAGCTGAAAGTTGCAATATCAAAAATTACCCATGTTTGTGTGTGTGTGTGTGCGTGAAACTTGATATTTTTGTTAATTAATGAATTCTGGTGTAGACTTACACTTGGTTCAAGTCTGTGAATTAAAATCAATGTTATGTAGTCAAGTAACTTCAACATTTTGTTTCCTGACCATGATGTTGTGGAGTTATTGCAAGATTCCAGGAGAAACGTATTGCCAATCACAGCAACTCCATGCATAGGTACATCTGTTAACTAGAGAGTTCACCTCTCACAAATATGGAAAATGTAGGTCTGTACTGCAGAATCTTAGTCAAAACATTTCATGTTAAAGGTAACATTAATCCACAGAAAATTGCCTAAATGAATTAATTACACACTGACTTGAACCAAGTCTAGATCATCCATCAATAATTAATACCCTATAGTACATACTGAGTTGTGTTGGAAAGGCAAAGACTTTAATAATTTAGGTAGATGAATAATAAACAATAAACTTGTATAAAATTCAAAAATGCTTTCAAAACTTTTGTCAGATGATGAGATATACTATACAATAAATTTCAACAATGAAAAATTTGAATAGTTTTAATGAGAGGCAAAATTTCTTGGTTTCTCAAACTGTTTTTTAGTATTTCTGAGCATAACCTTACAACACAACAGTAGCAAAATATGCAAACGTAAAAATGCAATTTTAATACAAGAATGTAACCTGAATGCAGTCCAGCACATCGTTGGCAACACAAAGCAGCCTGTATTTCATCTCAAAGGCAGATGTTTTAAGCATGGTACAAAGGCCAAACTCAGTAAACTGATTTTACTGCAGATTTCCTGTGAACCAAACCAGTGGTCAGACCGTTGAGGATATCAGTGTTGTGTAAAAATTATCAGCTGCAAACCAAACAAGGGGTTCTGAGAGTCTACCTGTTTACACTGCATGGATCCATATTTTCACCGACACTGTTGTCATGGCAGTTCAGAAGGTTTGATAACAGTATCTGATTGATATGTAACATGCCAAATGGGAATTGGAACAGAAAAACTATGTAAATCTCCTTTGATGGTCTAGGGGCAAAGTTCATACCTAATGGATTCCTTGATGGTCTAGGTCAAAGTTCATAGCTTATGTATAAACCGTGGTATAAATTTACCACAAATATTGTCTAATATACTGTGAAATAAATGCTTAATAACTTTTTGTGTGAAATCTGAGGAATTTCATTCTTCCAGACAATAAATCTTTTCATCAACCATTCAATGTTTGTTGGTATAATAAAAAAATATGTTCATTTTATAATAAATGACATCACAGCACTGACATGCAAGGTCAGTGAAACATTTTAGCTTGGACGTGAGTAAATTATCAACTCTTTTTTCAAAACATGCTAATTCCCTGAGAGTTTATAAAACTAAATGTCTAGTTACTCAGCTACGATCATTGATTAGAAACAAACACTAAAGAGTTTTCAAAAGGTATTCATTATGTAGTAACATAACAAGAAAACTAACTCTGCATCAAAACAGAAAACAGGAACTAAATGATAGCAGGGAGACAATCACAATATAGCCACCTCAAGTAGTTGCTGAATATTTTAGAATTTCTAAAATATTTTTCAAAAGCAGCAAAAGTTCTGTAAAATGAAATCCCTAGTCTTGTACCCTGTGGCATATTTGAGTTAAGGCACAGAGATTTGACACAAATCAAATCATCCTGGTATTTTCACCGCAGTGTATCTTGGATTGCCTTTTTGCAATACCAATAATGATGTAAAGAGATTATAATTTTGTCGTTTGAGTCACATGCATTAACTTTTCTGGAGCATTACAAATTCCTGTCATAATTGTCATTTAACCAGGATTCAAAAAATATTCTCCTTGAAATTAATTTCTTTTGCAAATTCTGTCTTCAATCAGGTTCTGATTTTACTTTGATTGAGCTAAGTGGTGCAATCATTTCGGATTCTCCTGAAGACTCTGTTGTCATGGTAACCTCTGTTTTGATGGATGTCTCAAAAGTCCCATCCTGGTTTAACGCTGATTTCACGGCTTGTTCAATCATGTCACATGACTTGGGAAATTCTTCATCTTTCTCATTTACAACGATGTTTTCACCTCCAACATTGACGACCACCCAATTATTATTCTGGATCTGTGGGTTTGGATTTACACGAAGGTCACCCAAATCTTTGTTATCTGTCCAGGCTTCAACTTTAATTTGATTTTGACCATCTAACCTGTCTTGACTGCTGCTTGGTGATGATGTTTGTATGATTTCATTCACTGCTTTGATTTGCACTGGTGTATTTGTTGATACAGTGGGCATAGCAGAACTTATACTCATTGCTTTGGGTGTCATGGTTGGGTGGACGGAGTCATTAAAGGGATTGCTTGTAGGTAGTGTAGCTGTTTGGATTTGATCAGACTCTGATGGGTCTAAGGCATACTCCATTGCAATCTTTTGCATAATGCTGTACATTTCTGTGGATTGTACTTCTATATTCTTTAAAACAGTGTCAGCAGAGCTGTCTGTAGCAATAAGTTGCATGGCTGTGTTGGATGACTGAGTACTTGTATGGCTGGTCATTGCCTGTGGCTGTTGGCTGGTGTTCAAGACTGTTGGTGTATTGCAAGTCATTGTGTTGGGCTGAACAGTAGCATTGAAAGTGCATGGCATGTGTGTACTGGCTGTCATCGTGTTGGTCAGCATGCTAGTACTGGTCAGTTTCTGTGTTGAACCATTCACTGAATTGCATTCCATGGCTGTGATGGAGGACTCTGTGTCTTGGCTCCTCTGCACCATGTTGGATGATTGTGTGTATGTCTTCAGCGTCACTGTGTTGGGTTGCACAGCTTGGTATGATGGTTGTGAGTATGTACTGCCAGTTACTGTGTTAGGTGTTATGCTGAATGGGGTTGTGAGTGTAGTGTTGGTCACTGCATTGGTGTTCAAAACTCTTTCATTTGCATAATTGACAACGCTGCATTGTGTCCTTGTATTTGATGATTGTGTGCATGTACCGGTAATGTTGGTCATTCTTGTAGGCTGCATAATGCTGTTATTTGTATTGGATTGCGTGAGAATGTTCAAAGAGTTTGAATGTGTACTGCTGGGTGTTGTATTGGGTTGCATGGGTGTGATCAATGAGTTTGAATGTATACTGCTGGGTGTTGTATTGGGTTGCATGGGTGTGATCAATGAGTTTGAATGTATACTGCTGGGTGTTGTATTGGGTTGCATGGGTGTGATCAATGAGTTTGAATGTATACTGCTGGGTGTTGTATTGGGTTGCATGGGTGTGATCAATAAGTTTGAATGTGTACTGGTGGATATTGCGTTAGGTTGCATGGGTGTGATCAATGAGTTTGAATGTATACTGCTGGGTGTTGTATTGGGTTGCATGGGTGTGTTCAATAAGTTTGAATGTATACTGGTGGATGTTGTATTGGGTTGCATGGGTGTGATCAATGAGTTTGAATGTATACTGCTGGTTGTTGTATTGGGTTGCATGGGTGTGATCAATAAGTTTGAATGTGTACTGGTGGATGTTGCATTAGGTTGCATGGGTGTGATCAATAAGTTTGAATGTGTACTGGTGGATATTGCGTTAGGTTGCATGGGTGTGATCAATGAGTTTGAATGTATACTGCTGGGTGTTGTATTGGGTTGCATGGGTGTGATCAATAAGTTTGAATGTGTACTGCTGGGTGTTGTATTGGGTTGCATGGGTGTGTTCAATAAGTTTGAATGTATACTGGTGGATGTTGTATTGGGTTGCATGGGTGTGATCAATGAGTTTGAATGTATACTGCTGGGTGTTGTATTGGGTTGCATAAGGGGTGATCAATGAGTTTGAATGTATACTGCTGGGTGTTGTATTGGGTTGCATGGGTGTGATCAATGAAGTTTGAATGTGTACTGCTGGGTGTTGTTGGGTTGCATGGGTGTGATCAATAAGTTTGAAAGTGTACTGGTGGATATTGCGTTAGGTTGCATGGGTGTGATCAATGAGTTTGAATGTATACTGCTGGGTGTTGTATTGGGTTGCATGGGTGTGTTCAATAAGTTTGAATGTATACTGGTGGATGTTGTATTGGGTTGCATGGGTGTGATCAATGAGTTTGAATGTATACTGCTGGGTGTTGTATTGGGTTGCATGGGTGTGATCAATAAGTTTGAATGTGTACTGGTGGATGTTGCATTAGGTTGCATGGGTGTGATCAATAAGTTTGAATGTGTACTGGTGGATATTGCGTTAGGTTGCATGGGTGTGATCAATGAGTTTGAATGTATACTGCTGGGTGTTGTATTGGGTTGCATGGGTGTGATCAATAAGTTTGAATGTGTACTGCTGGGTGTTGTATTGGGTTGCATGGGTGTGTTCAATAAGTTTGAATGTATACTGGTGGATGTTGTATTGGGTTGCATGGGTGTGATCAATGAGTTTGAATGTATACTGCTGGGTGTTGTATTGGGTTGCATGGGTGTGTTCAATAAGTTTGAATGTATACTGGTGGATGTTGTATTGGGTTGCATGGGTGTGATCAATGAGTTTGAATGTATACTGCTGGGTGTTGTATTGGGTTGCATGGGTGTGATCAATAAGTTTGAATGTATACTGCTGGGTGTTGTATGGGGTTGCATGGGTGTGTTCAATAAGTTTGAATGTATACTGCTGGGTGTTGTATTGGGTTGCATGGGTGTGATCAATAAGTTTGAATGTGTACTGCTGGGTGTTCTATTGGGTTGCATGGGTGTGATCAATAAGTTTGAATGTATACTGCTGGGTGTTGTATTGGGTTGCATGGGTGTGATCAATAAGTTTGAATGTATACTGCTGGGTGTTGTATTGGGTTGCATGGGTGTGATCAATAAGTTTGAATGTGTACTGTTGGGTGTTGTGTTAGGTTGCATGGGTGTGATCAACGAGCTTGAATGTGTACTGCTCGGTGTTGTATTGGGTTGCATGCCAGTGTTTAGGACAATGTAACTACCAGTGTTCATGGTACTGGATTGCACAGCTGTGTTTGATGAATGTGTGTATATCACACTGTCTGTAACACTGAGTTGCAATGCAGTATTGGATGTGTGTGCAAGTCTGGTAATTGAACTTGATGGAATGCCAGTGTTCAAAACTGTTGGTGCTGTGTTACTCACTACGATTGGTTGTACAACTGCATTCATGTTCACATTTGCATTAGCCACAGGTATTTGAAGACTTGGAGTGCAAACATTTCCTAACTGCGGCGTTTGTACGGCTGTATTGACAGGCTGGTTGAGAACAAGGTTATTACATTGTGATACTTGGCCTGTCATGGCTGCAATAACCTGTGACAATGGCACTAACACAGGGGCTGGATTTCCTGCACTGGAAGTCTGAATCAACTGATTTGTAATTCCTGATGGTATAGCTTGGCTAAAAACATTCAATGTGGGATTGATCTGAATAACCTGGAATGGTCCATTGGCACCCTGGAATGCCATCGGATTGACAGTTGTCTTCATTCCAGTGACAACATTCTGGACAGCCATCGGTGCTGTCAACTGTATGGTTTGACCAGACACCGTGGGTCAATGCATCTCATTCCTGTATTTCCCAGATGAGAGCTGGTCTTTGGAGAAATCTTTGGCATCACTTTGTTTGTTGTTTTTGCTGTCTCCATGGTAGTATTTGGAGAGAGCTGTACATCACTGGCAGTGGACTTTCTCAGACTATGAGTTGTCATAATAGGAGTCATGGTGGATACTACTGTTGTTGTTTTCACAATGTTCATTGGTTGATGGATTGCACTTGATGAAACACTATTGCTCATTGGTGGATCCACTATACTTGTAGAAACACTACATGCATAATCTGATGATGTCACTGGTAGCCCTGCACAAGTATCTTTCCGTGCATCAACTTCATTTTTCTGCATTATAGACCGTACATGTATCCGTTCCGCAAGAAGTTTTCTACAGCGCTGTCGTACATTGTCCATTATTGGATGGACTGCACCTGTTGTTACACCATCTTTCATTGGTTGATGGATTGCACTTGATGAAACACTATTGCTCATTGGTGGATTCACAGTACCTGTGACAACACTACATGCAGAATCTGATGCTGTCACTGGTAAGGCTGCACAAGCACCTTTCCGTGCATCAACTTCATTTTTCTGACTTACAGACTGTACATGTATCCGTTGAACAGGAAATTTCCTAAAGTGAAGTTGTACATTGCCTATTGTTGGATGGACTGTTGTTACACCATCTTTCACTGCAAGATGGATTGCACTCACTGAATCATTTTTGTTATCTGAAGGGTGAATCCAACTTGATGAAACATCATTGTTCATTGCTGAATGGATTACATCATTTGAAACACTGTTGTTCATTTGTGGTTTGACTGTACTTGTTGAAACACTACAAGCAGAATCTGAAGATTTCACTGATAATGTTGAATCAATACCTTTTAATGAATCAATGTCCTCTTTCCAGCTTTCAGGCTGTTTCTGCAAAGCAAGCAGTTTTCTCAGGCGTTGTTGTACTTGTTTTGCACCCTGCTCAGCAAATTTCAAACGAGGGAGAGATGGAGACAGATTGGAATTCGGAATTGAAGTTTGGTTTGAATTTTCACAACTTGGTGGATCAAATGAATCTAGTTTACATATATTTGGAGATGACTTGTCAATGAAACTCTCAGCCTTTGGTGACTCTTCTACTGCACATGTGACTGTGTTTGGTAGTGATGTTTCTCTACAGGATAAGGGATTCATCGATGGCTGAGAGATGGTTGCTGTCTTGGTAGATGCACATGTCAATACATTCACAGCACACGGTGTATCACTCACATTATTATCTTCCCTGCATATGACCATGTCTGTGCATTTATTGGATACTGACACTGTGTTTGAGTCGGTAACTGTAATCGCCATTGATGTGTTGGTGCTCAGAGTTTTCACAATGCTAGTGTCAATGATTGCGGATGCCATATGATGAGCGTGGTCGACAGTGATAGGAGTTACTGGGCTTTGGTAAGTCATCATCTTTGCATTAGTGCTATTGTTAAGTCCTGCAGTAGTTTTAGATCCACTCATGATGATATTGTAACTGGTACTTGCTGATGTGGTCATCAAATTTGCTGCAGTTGTGGGTGTATTCACAATATTAGGAGATGTGCATGTACATGTAGTGACTATTGCATGGCACGGCATGGATTGACTTTGTATTCCGGTTGGTACTTCTGGTACAATTGATTGCCCACTACTTTTACTACTTTGATCATTTGGACATTGGTTGAAGGTGACAGGTTTCCTGAAGATTGGTTTTGGACGGAGACTGTTGTCCCGAGTGTTTGTACTGGAGCTAGAACATTTCTTTGATGCATGTATTGCAATTTGTTTATTGGAAGGACCATGGCAGTGTTAACCAAGGAATTGCTACATGTAGTCATGGATACTGCTGCTGTACCGTTGACCGATGAAACTGCATCTTGTCCTGCGGATATCATTGATCTCATCATGGGGAACTGCAGTATTGCTGGCTTGCTTGCAGCAGGTAACGGTACAGTATTTGTCAGATTGCACTGGCTTGGCAGTGCATTGCCAGTTGACATGTACATTGGTTTTGTAAATTGTACACATTTGCTATCGTGCTTTGAGTCTGTGGTGATGAAACCATTGTTAGTGTTCTGGAGTTATCCAGGGTGTCTGACAGACGCGTAATTGCTTCTTCATGCAGTCTTCTCTTGAAAGGTCTTTGCAAATATGGGGGGACTTTCCTCTTTCGATTTGTACTTGTGAAAACTGCCTCATTTTGCAATGCTGACACTGGCACACGTTGGCAGAATTGTCTTGTACTTTAAAAGGACCTGATTGATTTGTTGTCTAGTATCGTATGGTTCCTGATGACTTTGATCTTTTCCACTTTGCAAATTATCACAGTTCACAGGATTATGACCAGCAATATGGTCTGTAGTGTTAGCATTCACAGCTATATCCTTTCTGCCTTCCATTGATGTGTCATCCATTTTGTTTAGTCTATTGTCATTCGCACACTGGGAGTCACTTCCAATGACTGTTTTGTCTAACTCTGCATTCTTGTACAAACTACCTGTATGTTCATTGACTGAGTCCAAATCATGTGTGAAGATGCATCTTTCTTAAAGCTATTTCTTGCCTGAGTCCAACTCATTTGATGGAAATTTGTTTTTCCCACAGCTGTGTTTGTCTGAGTTTCCTGTTTGTCAAGTGGGGAAACTTTCATCATGTGTTTAATTGACACACTATTGTCATTGATTTCAAGAGTTTCACCACACTGATCATGATGACTAAGTTGTCTCTCAACTTCATTCCCACAATGCTGTTTTCCTGTTGCATCTGGAGAGATGATAACAACATCTGGATCTGTAGGCATGCTGGTTTCTTCATGTCTGTAACTGACTTCCATTGGCATTATTGACATGTCTCCAAAGTCAGTAAACCAATATACATGTAGCGATGCCAGCACTGTACACGTTTCGCACTTCACATGAATATCTCTCCAATCAAATCAGTCAGACAACCATTGTTTTCCACATCATTTTTGGACCGACAAATATCTGTGAAAGAAAAACACAGCAGAATAAATTACAAACGTTAAAAATAAGCTGTTTAAGGTAGAATGCACCTTGAGGACAGATATCAGGATTTTCAACTTTCACTGTAACAATTCTTTTCTGATATACCACTTGTGGGGGTTCATTTTAAAGCTCTTGGTGTAAAAAGACTTTTCACAAGCTTAGTTTTTCAAATTTGAAATTTATTTTTTCCAATATAGTTAACACAGGATGGTGGCCATTTTGAATTTTAAAATCTTGGTAAATCCAGGGTTATTTGTTTCTCTTGTACAAAACTTTACATGGTGAACCCCTATTTTACTCTTGATTTAGAAAGAGAATGGTTGAAAAATTAATGAAGGAAAGTCTGCGCAAAAGTTTAAGTCTTTCATTTAGAGGCGCATACTACCTTAAGCAATTTGCAACTTGTTATCTAAACTGACTCCTTGTGAATTCCAAATTCTGATGAAGATAAACTAAAATATAAACACTTAAATAATAAATAAATGTAATACAGACTAATTTGTTAAAGCTGTAAATCTGTATCTCAACTCATCCTTTACTGTCTATTTATTATTTAATTTGTTTATTATTTATTTATTTACCCTTTTAACAACCAGATTCACTCAAGTGATTACCAGTTACGGTAATAGTTTTCAGGTCTCACAAAAGCATCATGATTACAGAAGAAATATTGAAAACTGAGGATTGCCCAGTGCCTTGCCGTGTTTTTTCTATCAGCAGATTTGCTAATGACTTCATACTCGAAATATATTAAAGCCCCATTACCTGTACATTTTTGTTTTTTTGATGAGATGGTGTGAAATCAAATGTATCTTATGTATGAATGCTTACCGTAGTGAGGCCTCTCAATGTTTTCAAACATTGGTGATAATTGCATCACTTGGATTTTAACAATTAATTAATTTTCAGTTGAAACTCAAATACAACTGTTGCAAATACATGTGTAAGCATCTGAGTTTAATTGACCAAATCCATCACCAATTACTAAAATACTTGTACAGTTAGAGTTATATGTGTACTTCAATTCAATTTACTTGGATTTTAATATCCATTTGATGGTGTTCAGTTTGAACATGCTTTCATCTGAAATATACCATACCACACTCTCTGTCAGTGTGTGTTGAGTAATAAAAGATTGATTGATTGATTGTAGTGATATTTTCAAAGACAGTACGGCTTGATAATGGGAATCTAAACATCTCTCAAAGGACTGGATTCTATTTATTTGTTTATGTAATATTTAAAAAAGATACAGCATGTAGGCTTTACAAAAATTGATCAATGCCTTTTGGACATTACTACACTTCACAAGGTGCAAAATTACTTCTTTTGTAGTCTCAAGAGGGCGCTGTTCAGAAATGAGATTGATATTGCAAAGAACATGTCAGTGAGATTGTATATGGAATAAATTGTGACAAAATGCATTATTGATGTTTATACTGTACTTTGTTGAAATTTACTCTACGTAGGATTAGTCTTCTGATTCATGGCATATATCTCACTATCACATTTCATGATTTATCTGCCCGCACAGAGATATAAATGTAGCAACCAGAGAGGAAATACAACTCAACGTGGTCATTCAATTTTTATCCTTGTAGAGTTTAATGGTCAAAAGGTCAATACCAAGTATGGACAAAGAAAATAACCTTCATTATAAGAAACTAAGTATTCTAATCAAAGTTGACCTTTATCAAGATAACAGAGCCACTCGGGTACATGTTGATGTATAGACAGCTATTTTTGTGAACTCTATGCAAACCAGTTACCACCAAGGTGTTTGAAGGGTTGGAGAGCTATGCAATGATCACTTAGATTATCACTTAGATTATTAACTCCTAATTGACTGAGCACCAAGAAATATCACTTTGTGTTTCTCATTGTGCATTATTAAAACCAAACTCTCACTCTACCTACATACATGTAGTAAGTGCTGACTACTGAGGGGGCTCTATCATGAATTCATGGACCATTTGCTTCCAATTTTTCTGATTTGTTATCCAAACTCGACCAATATCAGTGGTGCATACATTTGAGATCTGCCCCTAGTAGAACCTTTTCCTCAGTGTGGCAGCAAAGTTGTTTCATTGCATGCATTAAAAACTGAGTCAAACAATGAGAAGCAGTACATGTATGAGTTTACACAATATACTCTGCTCCACTGGTGTTGAGGGTATGCAACAACAAAACTTGTTATTCATGTAATAACAACACTTCACAGCTAATCATGTCCTGAAAAAAGTCTAGCCTTAACAACTTTCTATTTATTCAAGCCATACATGAACGTTTATGAATGAACCTTTGTCTCCATGCAACAGTCATTCCAGATTACCATGACAGGTATTGTTATGCAACAGATCACATATATCTACTAGACTTTACATGTTATTGTTAGTACCAGTAAAATAACTCTACTGCCATTACTGGTGTAATAATTTCAATTATTCATAATGCATTATACACTCTCTACAGTGAATATGACAAGTGTAATTTGCATTTTAGTATTTTCACTGCCAGACAGATTGCAAAATCATTTCAGTGCTTCTCTATTATTTACCAACAATCATGGTCACTCTAAATACAGATGCTTTCAACATGCCTGACTGGTTGTCTGGAGATTCAGTGTTTTTAACATGAATTTCAAATGTGTCAAGTTAAGGTTCACTATCACTCGTCTTGCTGATTTAATGATAGGAGATTGTTCTTTATGGATAGCTATCTCAGACACACTTTGCATATAAACCTTTATTTTAAATCAATGGAAATAATGTTCATGATGTTGACCCTTATCCTGCCAAGTTTACATGTCAATTGCTACTGTAAAAGTTCAACTTGGTTGTAACTACAGGCATAGCATATCCACTTTGTTGTTTGAACATTTAAAGGTCACTGAAAATGGAAATAATGTAAACATGACTTTTACTGACTCAACCCACTGCAACATACTATTGTCAAGCACCTGTCACAAGATGGTCAATACCGGTAGCTCTGTGACATAATTTCAAACTGGCTGAAAAGGTGTGGGAAGGGTCAAAGAGCATAGAGAAACACAGACACACACAACATATGTGTACATGTAGGTTATATTTGAATCGGTCAAAAGGCCTATAATATTAAGTAATAAAATTGCAAAAAATCTTGAAGTACATGTATAGAGGTTGAACCACACACAAAAATAGAAACAATTTGCGACTCAGTGATGACAAGCGTGAACTTACAACACAGAGCTAAGTGCCTAATATTATCGTCTAGGATTTTCAGAGATATCGGCAAGTATCATAGCAGAGGAGACTAGTTGCAAAATTGTTGCTCTACAGTGAGGCAATCGGTTATTTTTTGTTTTTGCGACCTCGCTCACCAGTAGAACAAATTTTATCTCTTTTTTATAAATCTTACATTGAAAGCGTTATCTCATTTTCATTCATTTGTTGGTATCAAAATCTGTCTGTTAAAAACAAACCTTCACTTGATAGAATTGTTTCACTTAGCTCAAAACTAATTGGTATGCCCCAGAGAAGTCTTTCTACGTTTCATAATCAGCAAGTACTCAGGAAAGCCCGCTCAATTCTTTTTGTCTAGTGATCACCTTTTATCAGCAGAGTTCGACACACTTCCCTCTGGTCGGCGTTTTAGATACCCGGCTTGCAGGTCAAACCGGTGCAAGTTGTCATTCATTCCAACCGCTGTGCGGCTTTTAAATGATTCCTAAACTGTTTTTTGTATAGTACTGTGTCTCCTACCATTTTGTAAATTTGTATTATATTTTTGATGTTGTATTTGAGCCACGCTTTTTAATTGCCCGTGTTTGGGATAAATAAAGTTCTATTGAATTGAATTGAATTGAACTACAATGCTGAAGGCCCAGTAGAATTCAAATAAGCATAACACACATGTTGCGGCATAATAAATGGTTTACTGAAATCTGGGAGTCTTAATCGTGGCTCCCTGCTTAACATACATGTATCTTTCAAAACCTGAAAAGTTCTTTCTTGTAACTCACTCAACTGTACTTTCTTTGGTTGACCCTTGCATGTCATGTCAGTGAGTGGGGCAGCTATTGTGGTAAAATTTAGAAATGACTTCACTTCTGTCAAAGTCTCAGGACATTTTGCCTCGACAATTGCCTGTGTTTTATCAGACATGGCGGTTAGCAATCCTCTATCTACCGGTACTTGTACAAGTGTATGCCATGACCAACAAATTGTAGTGACATGAAGCCAAAATAACACTTACAGTGGTTGATTTGGCCGTTTAATTTGCATCACGTACTCTAGACAGGATTTCTCTTACAATATTTAGATGTTCATCCCAGGTAACAGAGCTTGTAAGAATGTCATCCATGATATTAACATCATCTACTGTAGGTGAGACAATAATCGTTACACGATTGAACGTTGAGGGCGCATTTTTTAAATCCATGTGGTCGATGAAAATACTTGTACATGTAGGTTTGGCTCATTTAATACTGCTTTATACTGACTCAGCATGTGACAAGTTAAAGTCCTGGTGGGATAATTGCTAACCCTAATAATTAATCTTTAAACGGCCAACAGCTGTAACCTTTGATGATTTTGAAATTTTCACTGTATGTTTTACTTCATCTACATCTACTCCCCAAGATATTCTGTTGAGCTGTACGTATACAGTATTCAGATTGCCAACTCAGCTTGTACATGTGTGAATTGCACTTTCATTGTTGACACGTGAATTCTGGCTTGGACTAGAAGTAAATTGTTACAAAGTTAGTTTAATCTCACACAAAGGTTAATGTACCAGGTGATCATTGGCACAACAAGATTTCAATTTCATAAGTCATTATGAATCAAAACCATACTG
The DNA here is from genome assembly GCF_041260155.1 of Ptychodera flava. Classification (NCBI taxonomy): domain Eukaryota; kingdom Metazoa; phylum Hemichordata; class Enteropneusta; family Ptychoderidae; genus Ptychodera; species Ptychodera flava. The sequence goes on from NW_027248281.1 coordinate 4,624,244, forward strand.
GTATTTAGTAGCAAATGCACTTAGACGTTATTATGTTTTACAAGGGTGTTTACAAAGTCTGGACAAAATAGGAATATTTTTGAATTATATTACGAATGATGAAGGTAGTCAGTACGTAATGAAGGAACATGATGCAATATGTCACAGTGACTTTTGAATATTATTTTTGACATATTAGTTGAAGATCAAGACTTGTACCTGTATTGATGTTTGTGATTGGCTGTATTGTTTTATCTTTAATTTGTATCTACAGAGCACGGTCCCTCCACAAAATAGTGGTGGCACAGAATATCATAATGCATTTACTTGTGTTATGTAATTATTACATATTCTAGATTTGATAGCAAGTTATAAATTTACAGTTGCTTTTAATTTTTGTATGCTTTTTAAAAGGTCTGTGGATTAAAAATAAAATGTGGGTGAGCATTGCTTAAAGATAGGAAGTGTTATGAAGGTACATGCAGTTTATCAAACATAAAGATTAATGTACAAGTTTGTTTTATTTGATATTTGATTAATGCTATAACCTTAATTTACAAATGCATGAAAATTAAAAATTTTAATCTGCATATATATTTACATAATTTATTGTAGACAAGTCCACCTCAATTACAAACAAATCCCAACTTAATTTTAATTTTCATTCCCCTATTGTGAGAGAAACCTGGAAAAACTTTGCCAGTGACAGGGCTAATAATATTGTTAAACAACAGAAATTTTGGAGGAATGATTTAAGCTCAGATGGAAATTCAAATGAAGCATGTCATTCTGAAAAGCTTGAAGAGCTTTTTTGAATCAAGTTACACTATTCTGATTCCACTTTGACCTACAGTACATGTATACATACTATGTTTATTGTTTACGGATTTATCCAATCTCATTGTACGGAACGGAAATTTGGGAAAAATGAGGTAATACGGTAGATCAAAATAGAGACCGGTACAGGTTTGCAATATACATGTATGTCAATTTGATCAGATCAGTTCTTGAATCAGTAAATTATTGATATTTTAGAATGAACAAAGAATGAGGAAGACCTGTTACTGTGAATGTTGGAACAAGGAGGAAATTTGTTAAGGTTACATGTTGATACAGATTAAGCAAACTACTTGAAAAACATACTCCATGTTGTACATTTGAAGGAAAAATTAGAAACATTGCTCAGTGGATAACACATGTGAAGTAATTTTTGGTCACAAACAATTAAGAAATGCCATTAATAATGATCATAGAAATATTGTCCATTACCCTTTTCCTGCCGAGCGCCCTTGTCCGTTATTCTCCCAAGTCAGTAGAAAACCGCCCCATAATATGTGCCTGCAAAAGATTGGCTCTCCTGCATGTTATCCTGCCAGGCATTTTGGCAGAAATCGCCCATTTTCAGGGTAGTTTTAGCCGTACTTATACGTGTTAGACTTCGATAATTTCTACATGCCCGTAGACAGGGGAAGGAGCTCAAGGGTTGCTGCAGAAAAAAATTGAGGTCACCGGCTTTGTTTGCCCCTGGGAGTGCGTCATTTTATTGCCGTTTCATGTTTATTTTTTCGGAAATAAACTCCTTCAGTATTACGTACGTCCGCTAGGCACAAACATCACCTCACTCGTCTGTTAGTCAGAGACCCTGAGGGTCGTGCTAGGGGTGCAGCAGCACCGGCAAACCTGTCCTGTTTCCCCAGGTAGGGTCAATTGAATACGTACCTCCCACGACTTGGCAGTGTAGCACAAAAACTACGTTTTTGCCGTTGTATTAACGACATGGCTGAGCCATTGAAGCACAGCTTTACGTAGTTTTGCCAGCTCAGTTGGGAGTTGGCTTACGAGTGTTACCGTTCATTACTGACTTAATCGAGTGGTCCTCAGTCAGGTACGGGTTGTACCGACATGGCTTGGGCTGCAGCTAACCAGTGATAACCAGTCACTACCCCCAAGTCTTCAGTTCACTTTTGCGATGCACGGGTGCAACGCAATATGCTTCCATTGTTCTAGCCATCGACGTGTCCACATGCTGGCAGCCATATTGTACTGCTAGCTGGTTTGCATAACAAAAGCAGTCCCTGCAAAATACAGGCGGTATCCCCGTATATGTAGCATATTGACCTCATGTCACCTTTTGAATTCTCTGTACGCAAACAGCGTACGTTGTTACCAATGCGTCGGCAAGAGGATACGTTTGCCTGCAAACCAGAGCCAATACTTCGGACGATGGAATAAATAAAAATCCAAACAGGGTTTTACATCACTTTTTACTTTTGAGAGTCCCTGGGACCCCTGGTGTTAGAAAATGGGAGTCCTACATCAAAATATGGGGGTCCCAATTTATTTCAAAAGAATATTTTATTGTTTATCCATGCCATGGTCTTCACTGTGTTCAGTTAGTGTTATAACACACGGCAAATGGTTGCGCATTTCTTAAAATTATTCTTACATGAAATTCTAGTTCATACTGAGGTCCCTCATTGATCAATTCAAAGAACACTATTCATAATTGAAATGATCTCATAACTTTAATGACAAGTTCACAAAGTTGTGAAATTTGAACAAGTATTCAAATTTGTCAAATTGACAAGAAGGTAAGTAATTTCATACTCTGAAATGGCATTCACCCAGCAAGTCCAGTAGGTTGAGTTCACACTCTGCCAGCAGCTCCTTCAGCAAATAACCTAGCATTGTTTATGAAGTCAAATCATCTGTGATGGGGCCAACCAGTTTGATGAACATTAGTCTATTAAGCCTTTGAGGATTGAGTCTATTTCGTGCCCTCTGTTTGATGGCATTTTGTACTGAAAAGCCCCTCTCACATGGGGCAGAGGACACTGGTATGAAAAGAGCAATTTTAGCAAGAATGGCAAGATCAGGATACTCCTCTGTAAAATCAGTTAGCAACAGCTTGATATACATATCAAAATTCAGTGCGTCCCTATGAGATCTTGTGAAGTGTTTGTAAACAAGAAAGTGTGCCCTAGCTCTATCAGCATCAATACCTGGTGTATTGTTATGATGATTCAACAGTTGATCAAGCTGGTTGACCCCATAGTCAGGTAGGTTGGCCAAATTTTCAGGATATCTGTGTGGGTTTAGAATTACATCAAAACATTCCAGAATATGCATCTCATCATCTGGAAATCTGCAATCTAAATTCTGCAGTAGTTTGTTGATATAATTTTCTCGTACACTACAGAAGCTCTGTCTGAGTGGCTGATTGTAAGTGATTTAATGTTTTTGTATGTGTTTTTCTGACCATTGCCAGGAACATCACCCAAATCATTAAAGACTTCTCTGACAGTGTGTGAATCATTAGTCATTGTATTCAATGTGTCCCTAATAGACTGAACACTTTTTTTGATATGGATAAGTTGACAGAATCTTTCTGAAATGTAAGGCTCAAAATTCCAATCACAGTAAGGACATGAATCAATAAGGCAGTGAATAGCAGAAACAATGAATTGGAGACAAATTTCAACAGCCCATCAGCCTTTCCCCTTTTTTGTCACTTGCAAGTGCCAAGGCAATTGGCTCAAAACTGATGAAAATCATCTTGACAGCTGATTCAACCGACAACCAGCGAACAGATGTAGGCTCAGTAATTTGTTTCGCCTTTCCATTCAACAGAGTTTGAATTTCTCTAAGTTTGTCATATCTCACACTAGAGTCATTAAAGTATTTATACAATGAATGGATTATATTATGATATTCTTTGCAATATTCAATATCTCTGCCTGCTTGAGAAGCAGCAAGATTCAATCGATGTGCAACACAATGCACTTGAACAAGGTTGGGATTTCTGGCTTTTAATTTTGCACCCAACCCGTTCAAACGACCGGTCATTACGCCGCCCCGTCTGTTCCCAGTCCATATATTTTGTCTACGGCCGCGTCACAGATTTCTTTCCTAGTCAAAAATTCAATCAAGGCGTTTTCGATCCCTGCAGCAGTGGCAATTTGCTGGTTACCGAGGAAAGAAACATTCGCCTCGCCATTCTGAATATATCGAACATATGGCAAGTTTCTTATGAACGGTTATGTATTGTCACAAGTCTCATCCAACATTATACCGATGAAATCACTTGCATGTATGCTATCAATCAGGGACTTCTCGATCACACGTTGAATACACTCTTCAAACTCCATAACTATCTGCGGAAGTTTGTAATATTCAATGTCTAAGCCGTTCAGATTCTGTAGATGCATGATGTCAGTGAATACATCGCATGGAAGGTCACGTTTAGCGATCAGATAAACATACGTAAGTAATTGTGCAGCGTACCCTCGAGTTCGTTTACCCTGCACCTGCCGGTCCTCTGCAGATTTGCGAGCGGTAGTAAATTGTGACCTCAAGCTTAGGATTTTAACACTTGTGAGATGACTTTTCGAGTCCTGATGACGAGTGAGAGTTGAATGTTGAAAATTAGAAAACCTTCCGTGAACGGGCATGTAACATTCGATTTCAAACATACATCGCATTCCATGACGTTTCGCTCTTCAGAATATCGAAGCCATTTAAATCTATTGAGCCAACTTCTGTTGAATGTTCGTAATTTTGCTGACTTGGCCGGGGGATCTGATGTATCAGTATCGCATGGCGTAGCTGCTGTTTCGGCCTCGACCAAACCTACATCGTGCTGGTTGCTGCGGCTGTCGAAAAACTTTCGCAGATCGGCTTGTTTTGGGTATTTGACACGACCCGCCATGATGCATATAAACATGTATTGATCGCCGCAAACAAGAAATCGACCAATTAAGAATCAGTTTACATTTTGAAAATTTGTTTCGCGGGTACCATTGGTCATCAAACAGTGGAGGCCAATGCACTAGGAGCATTCTATTAAAGTATGGGGTCCGTAAGGTTTACTGGGATGTGTTTTACGTGTTCAGCGGCTTCGCGAGATATACACCAGCAACAGATATTTCTGCGTCCGAAGGGACGCGTAGTTTAGTTTTTGAGGGGTCCTGGGTCCGGTTTTATGCGTAAAGGACGCAGAAATGCGCGTCATGTAAAACCCTGTCCAAAGCTACGTCCATTGAATGGCATGGCCAAGGCGGTGAAGGACGTTGCCTGGCTTGAACTTGCAGAGCTGAAGCCCAGCTTAGTACGTCGGACACCAGTTTGTAATGGTATTTCCGAGTCGTTCATATCCGTTCCATGGGAGGAACAAGTCGAGCCGTCCCGTCAAAAATACGTTCTCATTTTCAGTCACGCACAACTGAATAAGTGACTTTCGTCTCGCACCATCGGCATATCTGCCAAGTCGTTTGCAAGAGGTAGCCTTCTAGATTAGCATTGCCGAGTTGGTCAAGTTCGGCAGCAATCTCTATAGTGCCAGGCAGCCAAGTACGTCCACTCCGCCGAAAACGTCACCATGCTATCCTGCCAAGTCCGCTAAAAAGCGGTAAAAAAAACCAGCCCCCCTCGGGTGTGGGGGACTGGCGGACAGGTTTTGCACCTTTCCCTGTCTATCGACTCCCTGCGAACCCATTTCGAGGGGAAAAGGTGTTCCTTGTCAGAAAACCTGTCCTCGGATGACCCCTAAACGCACAGGGGATAGCAAAACGTAGTTCCGTCGACTAGGCAGGAAAGGGGGGTACCAAAAAGTAGCCCGATTTCCACCGCCTTAGGAGAATAACGGCCGTGGCTGCTCAGCTTCTAGCTACACCGAATTTCAAGCGGATTTTCACCGACTTGGCAGGAAAAGGGTTAAATCAGCAAAAATTTGGAAAGGAACAAAAATTATATATCAAGTCACGACTTGAATAGTTTGAGTGAAGAGGGAAACAAAGTGTAGTTTGGATTGGAAAACAATTATTTCAATTTATCAAGACTAACTTCAAAATTCCAGATTGTCCAGAAAACAATAAAAGAAAGTCAAAGATATCAGGTTGACTAATGTGTGATTTTACAGCAAATATCAAATCGATGTTGATGAAGTTACATTTGTATGGTATTTGACTGTCAATTTTAGAATCGAAAGTTACGTGGTGAAAGATTTGATGTAAAGATTGCAAATAAAAGTTACCGACAGATACGCTGTGTTGAATGCTCTCAATCTCATTGATTGAAATCACACCACTGGGATCTTTCTAAACTATCACATATCTACAGATGTAAGAGTCAGATATTGGCCCCAAACTGAAAACTTCAGTCATATATGGATTTCAGCCAACTGTAGCCATAACCACAACTGAAATTGCTATGTACCAGAGTTTCCTCCAGGATGGCATCATCAGGGGGATTTTCCCCCTTTACCAGAAATTTAGGGGGAATTTCACCAGTTCATGTGTTCTACCTGTATCTCTAAGGTGTGACTGGCACCTTTTCAAAGGGGCTGGTCCCCCTTGACAATTGCTCGGGGTGCCAACATGTCACAGAGAGGGAATCCCCTCATCCCCCTCTGAAGATGAAACACTGTATGTACCGGTACATGCACTGTAGGTTACCATGGTGAACTCAAAGAAATGAAGTACCGTCAACAACTGACAACACAGGCTTTTCAAACACTGAAAATAAATTTTAACCTCATTCAAATACAAATGTTGTTATCAAGCCCAGACACAATAGTACACAGTGCTATCATCCCCGCTAGAGCAATGAGGGCAGTCATATGCTGTCATTAAACTCAACTGTACAATATCTTTGGTTCCAACAAGATTTTATTGGAGAACACACAGTGCCTTCAGTCCCAGTTGGGATTGGACTTGGCGGAGCCCCATATTCAGCTAATATACAATGTATGTAGGCCATGTTGTTTTATATTGAAACTTGACATATTGTATGTAAAATTTTAATGGACACTTTTTTGGTTGTATTTTCCTTTCTTAAATCCTCTCATGTTTAATTGGTGTTTTTATTACCATACTGCATCCATGGATTTGAAGGTTGTCATATCTTTTGAAATGACGCTGTACTTCACTCGCTCTTGCCAGGATTACCCCTTAGTTAAAAGTGGTTAGTCACCTTGGTAGAACAAAAGTGTTCCTTCACGTAAAAGTGTAAGTCTTCGGAGATACATTGTATCATGGCCCAAAAATACAAAGAAGATTGATTTTTATGGAAAAGGATATCTGCAGGTATGAATCTTGACATGGTATGGATTATTGAGTAAATTCTACCTTTCTTTGATTTGCTTTGATTCGATTGACATTTTGAATGGACCATTTCCATGGTAACATATGAGTTTTTTTGTGACATTTGTGAAATCACAGATTTGTCTGCATAAACAGGCATGTAGAAAATAGACAGCAGCCAGTAAGATCAACCGGCTGTCAGCTAAAATTTGCCGGCTATGAAATTTAGATTTAGTAAAATATCAGGAAATTTTGCATAAATTTATGTACACATATACTTCTTGTAACCGCCTGTACTTTTATTTTTGCCACCTGTCACTAAAATTGTCTACATCCGTGATAAAATACACTTGAATTCCAAATTTCACGTCTCTACATCTGAAAATAGTCGAGATGTGCATTTGTATGTCTAATACAATTGATAATTTGACTACAATAGGGGCATTTTCAGTGGGAGGGATTCTATGTATTGTATTGGTGGGTATGCAGACCCTACAGAACAGTTTTTTGGTAGGTCTATGGGTGGGGTAGATTAATACATGCCATTTTTTATGCTTTTCAGTGTAACTCAGACAACTTCGGACCTTGTCAAGTACACTGCCTAGCAGACTGTACCATTACTTTCTAGGTGTGGCCGATGGATATGAGGGGCTGAATAGGCATGCTAATGGAATTCTATGTGGTTGGGAGGAACATCTATTTTTTACATCCATGGGAGGAACAAAAGGGTGGCTAATTTTCATGACAATAAGACTGGGTGATTAGGACAAATGAAACTGGTGAGAGAGACTATGGACAACTTTTCTGGTAGCTGACACACACCACAATTTCCCTGTACCTGTCACTTGGCTACGAGTTGGAAAACATGTTTGCCTATAAAGTTCAACTATGTACTCATTTAATCAATCTTACAGAACTTTCTTGTGTTCATGCACATTATACAAAAAGGGGGTTCTACTTGACTAAAAAGGTTGTTGTGCGAAGTGAGGTGACAAAATAGCAAAAAATACCGCAATTATACGGTGTCGCTCACATTTGATCAAAATTGGTACATACCAGTATGGGTACCAAAGATCAACAATAAATGTTGTTTCTATCTGTTCAGTGCAGGAAAATACTACGTTGATGTTATGACAATAATTTCTGCACAGCACAACCAGAAAAACAACAAGAATGACAGAAGTTTGACATACTGCTACAGACAAACTGATGTTTTGATCAAAAAGGGCAAATATTGTCCTAAAAACACAAATATTGAAATTTCACCACATTTTTTGCAAACAGCTTCTCAGCTTGTCAAAAGATGATCTGCAACATTTCGCGAAATCTATCAGCAATATAAATCACTGGGCCATAAGTAGTTACAGCACGCAATCTTATTTGCGCTAGTGATATGGATGTACATTGTATCTCAGACAGCGTCTAACTAAAAAAATTATAAATCTGAAAATTACTTAATAAAAAATATTAGCACAGCTTTTCTCATTTGAAAATTTTTTTTTTTAGAAATTTACAGTTGTAAAAAAAATGTACACAATTTCATTGTGACCACCCCCTCCTAAGATCTAATGGTCCGTCCCTTAGTTTGAGCAGGTCTGTTAATATGTAACAGTTCATAAACAATGACAGGAAATGACTACAGGTCAGTGGAGTATCCTGTTTCAGCCATTGGCATGCGACCACTCATGAACATTTGCAGAATTTCCCTTTTTCTTACCTCATTTGCACATTTTTGACACTGATGTGTTCATTTGAACAAATTCACATCTCAACCTTACATCTACCTGTACACCAAATACTGAGACAGTAGCTTTGGCGGTATGGGAGCCTTTGTGTGTGACGGACATACATCCGCACATACCCACAAATATACAGACATGCAAATCAATTCAGCTTATACGATAACCTCACATTGGTATACCAAATGTGAGTAAAAACATTACAGGTCAATAACTTTGCATGGAGTGAATATGTCTTTCACATCAATATCACAAATTTTTCAATGGGTGGTCACTCTTTTGGCCTTCAGCGATTGTGGTATTCTCAAAGTAAGTAAAAAGAAACAAATGGTCCTATAACATTCTTCAATCCTCCAAACAGAGATCTACCATTAAAGTAACAACTACTGCCACTAGCAGCGGCACACTACTGCTTGCCCCATCATCCATCCATTAGCGCACTTATTCAGCTCCTCACACCTGTCAGCCATCCCTAAAAAATAATGGTAAAGTCCGCTGGTTGCTTCTGTGGGCAGCATACTTGACAAGGTCATCCACTTTTGATGAAACAAAATGGTTTTTACTCCCTATGATAATATCTTTCTCAGTGTTCGCGCTAGGATTTTTTCAAATTAGCCACAGTCTGCTGATGTGGCTAATTCATGCAAAAATACTTTAGCCACAGCAAAAATTGATTAGCCATGCAAATATTTTACTCAAAACACAAAGATGTGCGACTGATGTGACTATGTTTTTCAAAGTAAACAATGTTGGACGTCACTGGAACATTTCTAAACACACTTCATGAGCAAATCATTTTTGAGTCACTAACTCACTAGTCCCCGGGCTAGAAGACAAAAAAATTGCTAGCACAGCCAGTTTCAACCGGCCTGCCTGTGACTTGTGGTTTCACTGCCTGCTCTCCAGCTGCAAAATGTGAGGGAAAAATTGCGTCTGACATGAAGATTCTTTACCTAAATTTACGAAACTTGTGTACCAAAAACTATAGCAAATACCACAGACCTTTTCTCCTTGTCTTTGAAGATACGAATCAGTTATTTTATTAGCGTAGAGCATGACCGTTTATACATGATATGACTATACTATACTTTTGTGCTTTCCTACAACCTCGGGAGCTCCATGTGAATTTCTGTGTGAACACTATAACCCTATGCATTGGAAGCATTCTGCTCCTTGATAGTATACCCATGTAATGTAAATTGTGGAAATAAATGAAATTACAACAACAGCAACAACAACAAAACCCACACAAAATAGCATGTCATGCGATCGCAGTGTCAAATGCGATGGTGGTTGACTACTACATGCATGTGTTGTTAAAAAGCATGGACGGTCATGATGAGCGGACTATTTGTTGAAAGGGGTGAGCAAATATCACGAATGTTTACAAACCCGCTACGTTTGATAAGATTACCGTACTGATGAAAGAAAGCAATAGAGGATGACAAATAATGGAGAATGGAAGTTCAAGTGTCAGAACTGCAAGTAAACCAAACTTAGTTGCGGTATTTTTAATCCTCGGTCCCTCTTCCCTAATAGAAGAGTCCTTTTTGATGCCATATCCGCCATAGCTGCTATGCAAGCCCAGCTATCTCAAAGTCGCCATGACGATTATTTTCTTTCTTGACAAGAGAGATTTCATCACAGTCAAATGAATGATCTCTTTATTTGAGGAATCTCACTCCTGACTACCGGTACAACAAATTTCATTGCTATATTGTTTATTTTTATCTTTGAAAGGCCTGTGTTTTTACGTGCTGCTTAATCACTAGACCCACATCAGTTGAATTTTTGCGTATGAGCTTGACGTCAAATTGTATGGATTGTTTGTTTTTTTTCCGAGATTAAATTCAAGCTGTAATTTCTTAGAAATTCAACTTCTTCATCCCAGAATTGATACGTTCTTGGTTTCATGTCAGTAACATAGGCTCGGAAACGTCCGTCTCTGTGTTCATTTTGCTGCAGGCAATGCGTTTCTACATGTCGTTTGCTCCCAATCAACTTTTCTACTCTCCTCAGCTGCTAGCCCATCAGGTAGTAGAGGTACCAAAAATTACTTGCCCAGCAGTAAAAACTGCTAGCCCGTGAGTTCAGGTGGTGGATTTGCTACACCCCTATAAAATATAAATTCCTATTCTGGTGAACGGAGTATTCGGGTCGCTCCCAGCACCCAGAAGTAATACTATAGTATAGTAATAGTGCAGAGGCGATCAAAGTTGAGTTGTTGATCCACCGATGTGTCCAAACAATTTTGGGGGTGAAAGGTCAATTCGCAAGCGTGGCTAATGACTTTCAAAAAAAAAATTCGCCAAATGAGTTTTATTCGCATTTTGCGAGTGTGGCGAGCGCTAGCGTGAACACTGCTTTCTTTTTTTCATTTATTTTTATGTCCAATAGATACCTAGCCTCTTTTCTCAGGGTCTACGATATGATACCACACAGCGGCCGTTGTGTACCGGTTCACAAGCAACTGTGGATGAGATCCCCTTGATTTTGCAGGCCCAAAATCCGGGCCCGGGCATATGGAACGGACGTCCAGATCTGGGCACACCACAGCCCTTGTGGTAATAGGTACGCCATGGAAGTACAAGAAGACACGGTGAAGGCCCCTGTTACCGAGTAACCCTATATCTGGGTTGCAAAGGCCTTCGCCACATGCATAACAACAACAAGCAGTGAAGCACATCCTGGGGGTCGTGCTTGCAACGACTATGGGCACACCATAGATGTAGAAAAGAGCTTTTACCGGTACATCATGAGCACAATAACAACGGCAGCATAGATCTTAGCCCTGCGTACAGGTCTGTGTGTTAATTCCTGGCGTTATACGGCCTGTGGTGGAGGCCGTATAACGCCGGGAACACACAGACCTGTACGCAGGGCTACATAGAACTATACACACTGATACAGGGTATCAACGATAATCTCTACATTCCAGAACTCACCTTAATCGGTGCACAGAACTACTTGATCAGTGCGGTATCTGCAAATGATCGGCAACTATTAATTCCATGATAATGAATTTGGTGTACGTTGACAATTCCAGTGTGGATTTCGAACTTCGAAGGCTCAAAAGAATACTATCGTTAGGTTGTCAATCAAAATACCTCCGTGCAAAGTTCAGGTTCACATCAGAAACCAACTCCGATGGAACACTATCCTGGATCATGATTGAACTGCTAGTAATTTCAACGTTGTTGGACGCTAATTGAACAACCACTCTTGCTGATCGCAGGCGGCCACCATCTTTAGGTCAAAGGTTACACTAACTCTTGTTGGACCGCCCATAGACAGTGGAGGGGGTTCCCCCCTCCACTGTCTATGGACCGCCTAAGATATCTAAAAAAGTTACACTAAGTTGGCGAAGCTCGAAGAAGATACATACTTTCGACCGGATTCCAACTCACAACGTACCCGGGTACTGCACCCAGTCAACTAGCGAAGACATCACGGTCGGCCAAATCCCCACCCTTTAAAAGTGGTTCAATAACCCAATTACTGAAAGATACTGCAATCAGTGTAACACCAACAGTATTGAAGATGAAACACACTTTTTATTAGTCTGTCAGAAATACAAAGTCCAAAGAACGAACTTTTTCAGTAAAATCAATTTCCAAACGACGATACTGAAAATCAGCTTATTTCTCTACTAACAAAACAAGAGTTATCTTTTAACGAACAACTTGCAGATTATATTTTTACTTTATATAAACAAAGAAATACCTAGTTATATTTATTATTAGCTACTATTATTATACTGTAATACTTTATCTTTATTGAAGAAAATTTTAACTTATTTTTGTATCACACTTTATTGCACAAATGTGATGTAAATCCTATATTTACAAGCAAGCAATAAAATATTATTATTATAACCCAGCTATTGAAGTTATTACACTTTTTCTTGAAAGTTGGGGGCAGTAGGCATAGGCCTAAGTAGCCCTACGAGTATGGCGAGAGTGTCCGGCTTTGGCTACGCCGCCTCCCACGGCGTAGCCAAAGCCGGACACTCTCGCCATACTCGTAGGCTAAGACCTAAGTAGCTACTGGCAATGAAAAAAACTTGCATACGTTCTGCTTTTAATTTGAAATCATGATTAATTATTCATTCGATTTCTAAATCAGGGATTATTGATCTTTTCCGGCCATTATCGAGTCTCTGTGATGGTAAAAAAAGTAAAAAAAAGTAAGCCTTTATTGAAATCGTATCCCAGTTGGGATCTTGATCATAAAGTACAATAAAGGTTTTGCAAAAACAACAATGAAAGAGTATGTATAATATATATATAAATATAAATATCTATACATGAGGTCAACATATTAAAGGTTCATAAATAGTTTACTTTGTCTTTCATTTTGTCTTGTCTGTATGTATTTTCCCAATTCACATAGTGATGCTTTATCTGTCCTTGAAAAGATGCTTACAAGGTCTTGTGTGCCTCTGAATGCATTTTTACAAATGTTTAGTTTACTGAAAAAAATCATGCCTTATGTCTGTGTATCCTTATCCTTTGGTATGACGGCGATAGCAAGCTTTAACAAATACCACTGGGCAAAATGCCTAATAGGCCTATACGTTCAATCACGGTCCTCCACAAAACCGTGGTTCAATATACGGATATTGACGTAGGCTATAGGCCCTAAAGCTGTTATGGAACACAAGATTAGTGGTGTACTTTGCGTAAGCTTATGTTTGTTGGAGACGTCACACCACAGGGGATTCAATCTCCGATGATGACGATGATGATGATTAAATATTTAAAAATGAAGATAAATAAACATATATTTGGACTCAGTAAATTTATTGTTATTTTTGTTGTTATTGTTGTTGTCGTTGTTGATACTATTTGCAGAAAAGAACAAAGTATGCGCTGCAAATTTCAACACAGCCTAACTATAGGCCTACATGTGCGTCGCAAATTCAACACAGCCTAACTATACATATGTGCGTTGCAAATTCAATACAGCCTAACTACACATGTGCGTTGCAACAATAACAACAACAATAACAACAAATTTACTGAGTCCAAATATATGTTTATTTATCTTCATTTTTAAATATTTAATCATCATCATCGTCATCATCGGAGATTGACCCCTGTGGTCACACACGTGGTAAAATAATGCGTATGGGACGGATGTGGTGTTGACTCAATCACTTAATCCGCTGATACGGACAGCGGATTAGCAAGTTGGCAATGTTTTCGGAGCAATTGTAGTGGTGTATACGCAAGTTGGAGAGGTGATAAGGACTTGTCGGTAATATATAATAATAAATATAAATATATAATCAGTCAGACGGTGTGGAGTTGAACTCTTTATTTGAAATATCACAGTCAACATTAATAAAATCAAATAAGGTAAACCGTTGCACAAAAACCCCTCCCTCCCCCACCCAGGGGACTATTTCTTTGCCCCGTGGTTTATCATGTAGTTGTATGGAAGCGGCCATATTTAGGTGCGGCATCCGTTTATTATTTGTCTTACTGAAACCTCCCCATGCAGTCCCACTCAGTGGATAATTATACTTGAGTAAACATCTCTGAGTAAGAACATTTCTATAAACTAATTATAATCTAAATATAAAATAATGCCAAAAGTTGCAGCTCATGTGCCTTTAAATACTATAGGAACGAATAAGAACACATTGATCAAATATTTCCCCAAAAAGGCATACTTCTATTCATGAAGTTAGTATATAGGCTATGTAATTAACACACATCTCAGAGTCATGGCAGAGATAAAAAGGGTTCCAACAATACAGAAAAGAAAAAAAAGTACAATGTCTCAGAAATCACACTGAAATACAAGGGAAAAAGTCTAAGGAAGACACTAAAATAAATATCACCAACGCTGGGGGGGGGGGGAGAGGAGTAGGGCTTATCGCCCTGACCAAATAACTTATAAGGAAGTAGATGGAAGAAATTACGTAATGTCTCTCACGCATACACGCGTTGTTGATTCTTGTTTATCTATGCATGCATGCATAAATTAAGTGTCGAGTTATTTGGTCAGGGCGATAAACCTCGTCGGTGATCGGCAGGACAGATTAATGAAGGGGATTTGGGAGGGCAATTAACAGATATGAACTGTTTTCTTCGAAATACTATACAGAGATAGCTAGGGTAAAGTATTAGGCACACACTCGACACAGGTAACGCTTGTATAATAAAAAAAATAATACATGTTGTTACAGACTAAATTTTCTTTGAACTTTTCAAGTCTGTGTAAGGGCATAGACCTTTCTCGAGGGTCTATGTAGTCTCGCATGCCAGACCTCGAACCTGCATGCGACGCGAGCGGCGAAGCCGCGAGCAGCGAGTAACCGCAGGTGCGGATACTCGCTGCTCGCGGCTTCGCCGCTCGCGCCGCACGCAGGTTTCGAGGTCTGGCATGCGAGACTAACATCTTGGTTCAAACTCCGTTGTTAGGGACATTTAATGTATTTACGTCATTGACACCTAAGTATCAAGGATAAAGATAGACACTTTTATTAGTGATATCTAACACATCTTGGTTCAAACTCCGTTGTTAGGGACATTTAATGTATTTACGTCATTGACACCTAAGTATCAAGGATAAAGATAGCCACTTTTATTAGTGACATCTAGTGTCAAGGCAGTAAAGTGAATTCTTATAGTCAATATTTAAATTCCAGACAGGACCCTGGGACGATTACATAAGGGAAATGTTGTATAACGATGATGTCACCTATGCAGATCATGTAAGATTTTATATGATCAATATCCTATCAGAGAAAGTTTAGTAATGTATTTCTTGAAGGGAAGAATATATTAATTATTGTAGCCAATCAGGAAATATTAGTTGATTAGTGATTGGAGGATTAACTAATTTGATCTAATTAGGATGTTATGATTTCTTTTTAAAAAGGGATGATCACCCACTATTTTTCAGTCGGAGATAGCTGGGCATCAGATGTGTAAACTTTACACTTCAGTGTCATTGATATCCAACAACTCTGTGAGTCTCTACTCTGTCAAAGATCTCGAAGTACCTCTCAGCAGTGAGTACACTCCCCAGACCGGCGAGATACGACTATAACTATGTCATTTATTGATCATATTTAAACTTCAAGACAAATATTGCTTGCATTGCCCTGTACATGCATCGGTGAAGCAGTGAAGCAGAACGCGGACGCCAAGCCTGTAGTCTTCGTAAACACAGTCTCGACGCTGATGGCGCACTTCAGTGAGATTATACGAGACTAGCGCCGCGCCATTATCCAAGTATTCCGCCGCGCCGATATCCGAAACATTCTGACTTGTACTTTCCGGACATTGCTGCTTTGTAATTTCTGACTTGTGTTTACCCCTCAATAAAATGATGTTTGTATTATGGATTCTACACGGCTTTCGTCCGGCGCTAAATGCAGAAGATCCGTCTCTCCGAGGAAGACTACATCGACGCTCTGGGATCTTTACCTCCAAGATGTGTCTCGGTAAGTTAGCTTTCGAATATGAATCTGATACCTTTCAGTGAAAACAGCCATTGGTAGCCCAATCTTTCGCATGTCATACACACATGTAGCTACTGTTTATACGTCGTGGTAAGAATGAATAATGGTACGCTACTGTTCGGAGAGGATGGAAAGATTTTCAGTCATGTATTCCGTTTCTAGCTCCATGTTCCGATCAACGAAATTGTGCTCAACTTTGACGGAACAACTGTTTCATTGCCGAATGTTGTTTGTAACATGGAGCTAAACTATTTGCTGAACAATTTCAACTTTCTCCTCTTCATTGTTTAAGTCTGAGTTCCCTCACCAGAAAATCGCTCTCGTGGATTTAATTTCTAGGTAATTATTTTTTCATTTGTCACATCAGGCAAGTGGCATCGGAGGTTCACTTTCACTTTCACTTGCCCCAGGCAACCGCTAGTGTCTTTCCCTGTGATGTACATTTAACTTATTTTGATTCGAAAGGACTAAATATTTTCTATCGCTACAAACTACCAGTTTGGTTGGTCTTTGTAGAAGCTGGTTGATGGGTTGTGAACAGCCATAGTAAAACAGTAAATATCAAATTGCCAACTCTCAAGTAATGTTATTTCTGCTGTTTCTTCCAGGGCCCAGACACTACCTTGCACCAACATCAGCAAGGTCATTGGAGGTATAGCGCTGCTTTTGGACCTAAGGTTGTGTGGAGTGTAAGTGGTCATGACTGTTTGGCAAGGGGCCCATATGGTGAAGGGGGGGGCCAAAATGATGTTTGTGAAACTTTCTTGAAGTATGACAGTATTTTGAACTTACAGTGTATTCACTATTTTTTGAAACACATCTGCTTTTTCAACATGCACATGATACTATATACAAATTTACTTCCCAGAAAAACATTCTGCCATAATAATATAATTTTTTTTCATTCAAATGAAATAAAAAAATCTCATCAATTCAAACACCAATGCAAACATTTCTGTAAACATATATGTATCATTTATCATGCATTGTTTGTTACAACTGGAAACCAGATTGTTTGAAAATGCCACACACCATACCCTATGCAACAATTCTTGCAAATTCTCACAAATTTAAATTTTTAAAACAAAATTACATATTGTTTATTCAAACTCGAACAAACTAATATTGACAATTGATTTCCCGTGTACTTAAATTTTAAATGTCCTCCGATATTAAAGCATTTTTTTTTGAATTATTATTTGGTACTATGGTAAACATGACTGTTTGGAATGCCACAACAAACACTTGGTTTTTTGTAAGAAGTCAAAAAAATTTGGCAACAATCTTAAATGGAAATTTCCCTTGATCACTTCTGCACTCATTTTACCAAATTGTCCCAAGTATTATTGACTTGACCAAATTGTCCCAAGTATTATTTGTTTATCTGTTACTTTGGAAGTGCCACAGCTGACCTTACTTTATGTAACAATTCTCATGAATTTTACCATAAACTGTTACTACACATATATAACAATTAACTTATCAATATTCTCACTATCTTATTGAGTTGACCCACAGTCTGCAACTATCACTATTAAATTGTATTTAACTGATTATACATGTTTGGTATAAATGGATTTATTTGAAAATAATGCAAACTGGCCTGAAAGTTTGACATTTTTACAAATTTGACTGAATTTCTTTAATTTGTACCACATGAATGAAAACAAAAAGCGAAACAAAGATAAAACAAATTATTTGTATTTAGTCTAAATGGAGAAAAAGGATATTGTTGTTTAAATGCGGCATTGTGCTCTTCAACTTTTATTTTCACTTCGAGACTGTACTTCCAAATGTTACAATCTAAAATACCGTCCATCTTGAAATTGTACAATGAACAAATTTGGCAGATTCTCACAAACTTTCCCATACATTTGAGCAAACAATTCTGACTTTATGCCTATTAACAATTGATGGTCAATGTTTTGCAAAATGTTATGAAAATGAGATTGACACTTCAAATGTTCTGACAACTTTGGCAACAAACAAAACTGAATACCATTCTTAATTCTGTCATGTACAATTTTGCAATCAATGATTCAATTTTGGTGCCTTTGAACCTTCACTAAATTAAGAAGTGCCTCAATGCCATTGAAGGGTTTTATTCACACAAATTTGGTATTTTTACAGTTTCTACATGATGGCAAATCTCCCTGTGCATGTGACTTAAACTAATCCCAATAATGTCGATAATAGGTGGATGCATGGCGATCGCTATGTGTCTGGTATTACTGTACAGGATACTGGAGATGTTTTAATGTCCCAGGATGAATTTGTCAATCATGTGACAGGAGTAATATTGAGACTGTAACTATATTATTGAAAGATTGCCAGCTGGCATTGTCTCTACAATGTTAAGTGATAAATAATGATGTTGACAGTCTCTTTTGATCATGTTCAGGGCTCGAACTTAACGCTTGCCCGCTTGCCCGGGGCAACTAAAACCTGACATCGGGCTGGTAAAAATAAATTACACTTGCCTGGTCGGGCAAGTGATAGACTTTGATCAATTTACATGTTCTGGGAATTAAAAAACTCAAGAAACTTTGTGGAACAATGTTCGCAGTTATCGAGTTTCAAGTAACTGAAACGGGTATCACAACCAACAAGCCGGACGTCAACATTCAGCAAGTGATATCCAGTTGTTGTTCTTTCCTCCGTCGGGAAGTCTAATTCATTAACGTATTACTTGACTTGTTTGTCGCTAGTGACTCCCAGGGGGTGTTGGTCAGTAATATCAACAGCCACTTTGCACGTGGTGACCTGACTGAGACAACGCAGATTGTACGTCATAGCGAAGCAAAGCACCCTGTTTTCATGTATATTTTTGAATCTACGCCAGATAAAGTCACAGATTCCGGAACAGGATCTGTGTCAGGGGATACAGTACAGGTTCAACAGGCAGGCCACTCAGAAATCGACGGTGACAAAGCTAATGGCGCGATCGCAGCATCGAGTTCAGTGGAAAGTTAAGTGAAGAAGCAGAAGTGCGATATGTATATGAAAGGAAACGACAACGGAAGTTTCAAAACTTCAGGAAAAGAGATTTGCTGATGCGAATATCAATTGATGGGCCACCCCTTCAGCTATATGACCCCAATCCTGCACTAGAATATTGGTGGACGAGTGGGCAGAGATCACGAAGACCAACACTAATGGATCGTAAAAATTAACACGATTATCAATACAGACAAAACAGAACTTGCATTGATATGATGCTGTCGGCCACATTTTGAGATTGCTTGGTCTTCGTGATCTCTGCCCAAACAAGGTAAACAGACAAAAAAAAATTGGGCAAGTAAGTTTGTTCGAATTCATCGGGCAAGTAAATTTCTGGAAACTTGCCCGCAGGGCAAGTAGGTAAAAAAGTTAAGTTCGAGCCCTGCATGTTGCTTTTGGGTTTTTTGTCTCTGTTTAAATTTTCAAAATTGACTCTTGTAATATGGTTGGCAGTTGCACCTTGGTATATTGCCTCATTTTCCCCTTCCTGTGCATGTGATACCATTTGCATACTTATTAGCATACATCCAGTTATTGTCAACATTATATAATTCAATGCATATATTTTCTACCATATTTGGCATGTTTGTCCTGTTTAATTGTTAAATATGATTTTTCACATGCACTTTGATCAATTGACAAAATTTATCATTTGGCTCTAATTACAAGTATCGATGTCTGAATTTTAAAATTTACATTAACCATCAATTGACAATTATACTCTAATATGTAATGTTTTTGGTTGCTCATTATTTCAAAAATTCACTCGTGAACTTCATCACTTGTGGTTGTCTTGTTTGAAGAAATTACCCATACCACACTGTTGTATAGTTGACATTTTGTTTGTTTTATCTGCGAAATTATTTTTTACTCTTAATGTCTCAGACTGTCCCCTGAATTTACAGCAAAATTCTTAAGTATTGTTTCTGAAATTGATTCAAAAATTTACTGAAAAACATGCATCAAAATAATGCATTAAATTGAGTTTTCGAACCGCGATAAAGACCGACAGGAACACGGAAACGTGATTAATATGTACGGACACAGGAACATTCAAACCGCGATAAAGACCGACAGGAAAACAGAAACGCGATTAATATAAGGAACACGGAACTTTGGAAACGTGCTATAGACTGACGGCAACACGGAACTTCGGAAACGCGATTTATATGCACGGAACCTCCGGCGCTAAAGATTGACACGAAAAACGCGATTAATATGTACGGAACACTGAACATTCGAACCGCGATAAAGACCGACAGGAAACCAGAAACGCGATTAATATGTAAGGAACACGGAACATTCGAACCGCGATAAAGACTAGCAGGACAACAGAAACGCGAATAAACATGTAAGGAACACGGAACTTTTGAAACGTGCTAAAGACCGACGGCAACACGGAACTTAGGAAACGCGATAAAGACAGACGGCAACACGGAACCTCGGAGACGCGATTTATATGCACGGAACCTCTGGCCGCGATAAAGATTGACACGGAAACGCGATTAATATGTACGGAACACTGAACATATGAACTGCGATAAAGATCGACAGGAACACGGAAACGCGATTAATATGTACGGAACACGGAACATTCGAACCGCGATAAAGACCGACAGGAAAACAGAAACGCGATTAATATGTAAGGAACACAGAACATTTGAACTGCGATAAAGACCGACAGGAAACAGAAAGGTGATTAATATGTAAGGAACACGGAACTTTGGAAACGTGCTAAAGACTGACGGCAACACGGAACCTCTGAACCGCGATTAATATGCACGGAACCTCAGACCACGATAAAGATTGACATGAACACGGAAACGCAATTAATATGTACAGAACACGGAACATTCTAACCACGATAAAGACCGTCAGGAAAACAGTAATGCAATAAATATTTAAGGAACACGGAAGTTACGAAACGTGATAAAGACAGACGGCAACACGGAACCTCGGAGAGGCGATTAATATGCACGGAACCTTGGGCCGCGATAAAGATTGACAGGAACACGGAAACACGATTAATATGTACGGAACACAGAACATTCGAACCGCGATAATGATTGACAAGAACACGGAAACGCGATTAATATGTACAGAACACGGAACATTTGAACTGCGATAAAGACCGACAGGAAAACAGAAACGCGATTAATATGTAAGAAACATGGAACTTTGGAAACGTGCTAAAGACTGACGGCAACACGGAACCTCTGAACCGCGATTTATATGCACGGAACTCGGACCACGATAAAGACCATCAGGAACACGGAAACGTGATTAATATGTACGGAACACGGAACATTCGAACCGCGATAAAGACCGACAGGAAAACAGAACGCGATTAATATGTAAGGAACACGGAACTTTGGAATGTGCTAAAGGACCGACGGCAACAAAAGACCTACGAAACGCGATAAAGACAGAAGGCAACACGGAACCTTGGAGACGCGATTAATATGTACGGAACCTCAGGCCGCGATAAAATTGCCACGGAAACGCAATTAATATGTACGGAACAGGGAACTTAGGAAATGGGATAAAGACGGACGGCAACACGGAACATTGGAGACGCGATTAATATGCACGAAACCTCGGGCCGCGAGAAAGATTGACATGAACACGGAACGTGATAAATATGTACAGAACAAGGAACATTCGAACCGCGATAAAGACCGACAAGAACACGGAAACGCGATTAATATGTACGGAACAAGGAACATTCGAACTGCGATAAAGACCGACAGGAAAACAGAAACGCTATTAATATGTGAGGAACATGGAACCTTTTGAAACGTGATAAAGACCGACGGCAACACGGAACCTCTGAACCGCGATTAATATGCACGGAACCTAAGACAACGATAAAGATTGACATGAACACGAGAAACGTGATTAATATGTATGGAACACAGAACATTCGAAACGCGATAAAGACCGTCGGGAAAACAGAAACGCAATTGATATGTAAGGAACACAGAACTTTTGACACGTGATAAAGACCGACGGCAACATGGAACCTCTGAACCGCAATTAATATGCCACGGAACCTCGGACAACGATAAAGATTGACATGAACCAGAAACGCGATTAATATGTACAGAACACGGAACATTCGAACCGCGATAAAGACCGACAGGAAAACAGGAACGCGATTAATATGTAAGGAACACGGAACTTGGAAACGTGCCTAGACTGACGGCAACGCGGAACCTCGGAGACGCGATTTATATGCATGGAACTTCCGGCCGCGATAAAGATTGACACGGAAACGCAATTAATATGTACGGAACACTGAACATTCGAACTGCGATAAAGACCGACAGGAACACAGAAACGCGATTAATATGTAAGGAACACGGAACATTCGAACCGCGATAAAGACCGACAGGAAAACAGAAACGCGATTAATATGTAAGGAACACAGAACATTTGAACCGCGATAAAGACCGGCAGGAAAACAGAAACGTGAATAACATGTAAGGAACACGGAACTTTGGAAACGTGCAAAAGACCGACGGCAACACAGACAAGACAGACGGCAACACGGAACCTCGGAGACGCGATTTATATGCATGGAACCTCCGGCCGCGATAAAGATTGACACGGAAATGCGAATAATATGTACGGAACACGGAACATTCGAACCGCGATAAAGACGGGCAGGAAAACAGAAACGCGAATAACATGTAAGGAACACGGAACTTTGAAACGTTAGAGAAGACGACACGGAACTTAGGAAACGCATAAAGACAGACGGCAACACGGAACCTCGGAGACGCGATTTATATGCACGGAACCTCTGGCCACGATAAAGATTGACACGGAAACGCGATTAATATGTATGGAACACTGAACATATGAACCGCAATAAAGACCGACAGGAACACGGAAACGCGATTAATATGTACGGAACACTGAACATATGAACCGCGATAAAGACCGACAGGAACACGGAAACGCGATTAATATGTAAGGAACACGGAACATTCGAACCGCTATAAAGACCGACAGGAAAAGAGAAACGCGATTAATATGTAAGGAACACGGAACATTCGAACTGCGATAAAGACTGACGGCAACACGGAACTTAGGAAACGCGATAAAGAGAGACGGCAACGCGGAACCTCGGAGACGCGATTTATATGCATGGAACTTCCGGCCGCGATAAAGATTGACACGGAAACGCAATTAATATGTACGGAACACTGAACATTCGAACCGCGATAAAGACCGACAGGAACACGGAAACACGATTAATATGTACGGAACACAGAACATTCGAACCGCGATAATGATTGACAAGAACACGGAAACTCGATTAATATGTACGGAACACGGAACATTCGAACCGCGATAAAGACCGACAGGAACACAGAAATGCGATTAATATGTTAAGGAACACGGAACTTTTGAAACGTGATAAAGACCAACAGCAACATGGAACCTCTAAACTGCGATTAATATGCGTGGAACCTTGGACCACGATAAAGATTGACATGAACACGGAAACGCGATTAATATGTACGGAACACGGAACATTCGAACCGCGTTAAAGACCGACAGGAACACGGAACATTTGAACCGCGATAAAGACCGACAGGAAAACAGAAACGCGATTAATATATAAGAACACGGAACTTCGGAAACGTGATAAAGACAGACGGCAACACGGAACCTCAGAGACGCTATAAATATGCACGGAACCTCGGGCCGCGATAAAGATTGACATGGACACGGAAACGCGATTAATATGTACCGAACATGGAACTTAGGAAATGCGATAAAGACTGACAGCAACACGGAACATTGGAGACGCGATTAATATGCACTGAACCTCAGGCTGCGATAGAGATTGACATGAACACAGAAAGGCGATTAATATGTACGGAACAAGGAACATTCGAACCGCGATAATGATTGACAAGAACACGGAAACGTGATTAATATGTACTGAACACGGAACATTGGAACCGCGATAAAGACCGACAGGAACACGGAAACGTGATTAATATGTACGGAACACGGAACATTCAAACCGCGATAAAGACTGATAGGGAAATAGAAACGCGATAATATGTAAGGAACACGGAACTTTGGAAATGTGCTAAAGACTGACGGCAACACGGAACTTCGGAAACGCGATTAATATGACATGAACACTGAAAAGCGATTAATATGTATGGAACACAGAAACTTGGAACCGCGATAAAGACCGACAGGAACACAGAAACGTGATTATATGTACGGAACACGGAACTTAGGAAACGTGATAAAGACCGACGGCAACATGGAACCTCGGAACCGCAATTAATATGCACGGAACCTCAGACCGCGATAAAGATTGATATGAACATGGAAACGCGATTAATGTGTACGGAACCTGGAAACGCGATAAAGACTGACGGTGACAAGGACCTCGGAACTGTGATTAATATGTATGGTACACAGAACCATGATAAATACTGACGGGAACATGGAACCTTGGAACCACGATAAAGACTGACAGGAACATGGAACCTCAGAACTGCGATAAAGACCAACTGGAACACAGAACCTCTGAACTGTGATTAATATGTAGGGAACACAGAACCTTCTAACCACGATAAAGAGCAACGGAAACAAGGAACCTCTGAACCACGATTAATATGTATGGAACACGGAACCACGATAAAGACCAACAGGAATATAGAACCTCTTTGGACCGTGAGACCCTCTCCTCGGGACCTTCTCTTACCTCTCTTGATAATTCCATGTTCTATGTCTTTCATCTGCCTTCCTCTCTCCTGTCTGGGAATTTCTTATCTTCCAATGTAGAATTTTCGGCAATTGTTGAGGTAAATTTTAAAATAAACGGCAGGGATACAAAAAAAAATTGAAAATTGGATGCAGGAAACAAAGTTACGTTCTTCTGACTCCCTCTTAGCATATTAGCATTTTTTCTGGGATTTTTTTTCCTCTAAAAAAGAGGTTTTTTATCCTGGATTTAGGCTTGACAGCTAATATGCATTTTTTGTTTGGAATTTCTGAAATATGTAGCCATTTCAAACATTCAGGCCCCAAAAGAATATGCTAAAATTATACTAAAATATTACATACTATGTCACAGACTCCACAGAATTGGTACTCAATAGGAATGGTGAATGCTATGGTTAATGCATGAGCAGTAATAGCACAGTAATGGCGCCACTACACAATAATGTTTAGTTGCACTCACATGCACGTAGGCCTTGGCACTAATTGCATTTCACCATTCTTATTGAGTCTGACACTTGCAAAGTCTGCCTGACAATAGTGTACATTTGGCCAACAATTATATCAACTCAGGCTGAATTTAGGTTCCAAATTTAATTTGTTTGGCATTCATATTGACATTTTTGTTCAATGATGCATGTTGTCAGCTTGAGAAGGGTAGAACGGAAAGATCTTGCGGTCTGAGAAGGTTCGAGTCCTTCACTACCCATGATTTATGACCTCATGTCAATCATTGGAAATGTTGATATCTGATAAAACATACCATGGCCACAGTTATTGGAAATGTTGATGTCTGATAAAACACACCATGACCACAATTGAAGACACCTTATCAATCAAATTATACCATGCATTCTGACAGGAAATGAAACTACCACAAATCTGGGCCTAACTAAATAACTTTGATATTTAGGGGCCCAAGCTTTGCAGCTTGGGCCCCTATTGTTTTTACAGTAGTTCAATATTCTTCTTCCGCAACTTTTTTGTCGACCTGGAACTCAAACACCACTTACTGCAAAGTTCTAAAACTTGCAGGGCTAAAAAGTATGTAGGAGTACTCATGCACCTGGGTATGCAAAGTTTGATTGGTCACGTGACTTGGTGGCCATATTGGATTTTCCAAAAGACCTAGGGGTCTAGTCAATTGAAATTTTTTGTATATCAAGCATGACCTTAAGGTCTTAAGAATTTGCAAAGAAAATCGCATGCAGTTACGTGACCTTGGCCACCATATTGGATTTTTGAAAGATACCCAGGCATTTAATCTTAAAAATCTTCTCCAGAACCAAAACATCGATTGAAGTGAAATTTTAAGAGTATCATCTTGAGTGCGATCTCTTTCTAGTGTGCGAAAAGCATTTCGATAGGTCACGTGGTTTGGCCTCCATATTTGATTTTGCGAAAATCAGGATATAATCTTTAAAAATCTTCTCCAGAACTAAAGCACGGATTGATACCCAGATGCACCATGCCGTCAATTTTACCTCTGTGCAGAGGGATTCCAAAAGCCATGTACATGCTGTACAGGTTGAAAATTATGGGGGCTAAATCTTTACTTTAACTGAATATTCATGATTATCATGTTTTTTTATCATTTTATATGGTCAATTTTTCGTTACATTTGATTTCTGGTCAAAACTGAAACAAAATGCCAGTTATGATCTTGAGCAGTCACAGAATCAATGTGGAATTTAACGTACAAAGCTAAGTAGAGTCGCTAGTCTGGAGTCTCGCCTACCACAATATACCTGTCATTTTATTTTGGAAATGGTTGTGATGTCATACAATTTGACAGTCGATTGGGCGACATCCCCCCATGAACTTGTATTCCCCCGAAATTGTGCGTGAAAAAATACGTCGACCTCTCCTCGGACCGATCAGGAAGCATTGCCGGGTAACACATGTCGACTTTTCTACGTAACGTTCAAATGACCTTGCTTTGGTTTGGATTCTCCTCCGACTGACCAGAGCTAAGAGCAATTCAAAAACCAGTCCCTGAGACCATGGGCTCTTTTTGAGCAGAGCCAACATTCGCAGCATATGCATGTACCAATGATCAGATAATGGGTCAAAGGCCATCTTGATCGTAAATATGCAATAATTTACAGTCCAAATTCGTGTCCATATGATCTTTTTTAAATATTTCCAAGTTTGTTTGACGGATATTGTCAAGCTTGTCAATGAAAAATTTCAACCGGAAATCTTGCAGCGTGCTCGCTAAGGGGAGGGAAACCATTTTTTGGAAGGTTCAGCAAAACGCTTGTCACGTGACTCTTATGCAAATAATGACCGTGTACTGTGCTTGGTCGGATAGCTCTATATCAAGGCTTTCAGAGATTATATAGTTAATGGGGTTTGGGACTTCTTCAAGTGAGAAAAAAATAAATATCTGAAAGTGTCTAAAAGGTATTTATCATCCTTCATTCCTGCTTGTGACTAGGGCTTGTAAGTGATCTGCAGAAATCGGTACAATTGCTTATTCCCAACATTACATACACAAAAAATACACATAAAAGACAGGTCGGCCAGCCATTTTGTTGCGATTTTTTAGCTTGCGTGTTCATACGTGGGCAAATGTCATAGCGATGTCTGTCTGTCTGTCCGTGTGTTTTGTGTCTGTCTGTCTGTCTGTCTGTCTGTCTGTCTGTCTGTCCTTTTACACGATAACTCAAAAACGCCTGAACAGATTCAAGTCAGATTTAGTATACAGGTACCATATGCAACTTGCAAGAATTGATTATATTTTGATTAGTGTGGCTTGCATATTAATGAAGTTATGAACTACAGTGAACTCATTCTGATTAGAGACCGATTACTGAAGGGACACTGTTTTCAATTCTGCGTCAAAAGATGCAAGACTGTGGTCAGGGAAATACTCTGTCTTTGTAATGTTTGGTGTGAAAATATTTTGATTTACCAATTATACATATCCCTGTTGTACATACAAACATTTTGTCTGCAAGTAAACAATAAGATTCTCCAGAGTAGCATCACCTTGAAAATCTTTGGGGTTTTATAGGGTATATATCTTCAATACATTATTTGGAATAACAAGCTAGATCTCTGAACCTTTGATCTTGAAATGGGGATTCACTCTGACAGTGAGACCAAAATTTAGTAAAGTGTACTGACACTGTGAGCATTTTATAAAGAACTAGTCCAGCATCCAATACACTGCTGAATGTAGCTCGTATAAGAGTCTGGCGAAGAATTTTACAGTAAAAAGTCACCATTCTGGCAAAAATTGGTAATCAGGCTGCAAGGATTGATAACTATAGTAACCTAGGGAGAAAAGCAAAATATGCTGAGATGAATGAACCTTTGGCATTTAAAAACTTGATGAATATGTTGCACAGATATTCTTGGAGCTCCTGTCAGTAAATGAATAAACAGACATTCCCACTTTAATCGTAAGAATAGTTCTAATACACAGATGTACTGCATTTTCAAAAATACTCTGAAAGTAGTGGAGGGTCTTGTACATCAGCAAAGGGTTACACTTGGTTGATCACTGTAGTACTAAAGATAAGAGTTAGGTCAAAATTACAAAAAGGAACATAATTTCTTTTTTTTCCGTTGCAAAACAAATGTTTATTCAAGCTATCAGAACGTTTCAAGACTAATTATCAATTTAGTGTTGTACTTTACAAGAATCACAAAAACTAGATATGAACTGAATATGCTCATCGTGTTTCACAACAGGTTAATTAATAGTAGTACGCTTTACATAATATTTGATATCCAGTAAACAGACTAGAAACTTTTGACAAAATTACAAACTTAGTTATCAAGCATTGAAATTGACTGCTGATGACTCGACATGTATTGACATTTATCAGACACTACTGGACGCATGAAATAATACAGTATGACATTAACTGCATACTTTTGACTGTTATGAAGTTGTGTAAAACAATTGTACTTTTGACCTGTCTCATTTGAAAGTGACAAATCAACGTGCAAGGAGATGTTACGCAACATTTGCAGACCTCAGGATAATCACTAATCAAAACACAAGAACAAAGACAGACATTGTATATTCTGACAGCAGTTCAATTGAGCACACGACGCGGAGTGGCAGACAGACTACTGATAGTTAAGACTAGACGTGTATACGGTCTACTACCAGAGTAACTATCTCTGACGAGGATTAATTGTATAATTCATACCTATATAATCGACAACCGTGTGAGGCGTGTAATAAGAACAATGAGCAGGTTTAATCAACTTTGGACAGTACTCTCAGAGTTAAATCACTTCTAACAAAACTTTATTAATATGAAAATGAGCTAATTATTAACTTGACAAGCCAATGCTTCTCAGTACAATTAAGTATTTATCAGATCAAGTTTCATCAAATGTAATGCTGTAATTTTGGAGTAATATCACTAATTACAAAGTTCATTGAATATGCAAATGAACCCTTAATTAACTGAACACAGCTAAATGCTTTACACCACAATAAGATATCTGTCAGATTTCATCGCATTTGGTGCAGTTATTTCGGAGGTATATGACTAATTACAAAACTTAATAAAATTTGCAAATGAGCTGTTTGTTAACTTGACACTGTAAAATGCTTGTCAGTACAATGAGATATTTATCAGATCAATATCTGTACCAGATTTCACAGACTTGGGCGCCGTAATTTCAGAGATATATACCTAAGTACAAAGTTCATAAATATGCAAATGAACCCTTAATTAACTTGACACTACTAAGTGCTTTACACCACAGTTAGATATCAGTCAGATCAGTATCTGCAGCAAAATTCATCAAATTTGGTGCAGTTATATTGGAGTTATATGACTAATTATAAAACTTCATAAAATATGCAAATGAGCTATTTATTAACTTGACACTGCCCAATGCTTCTAAGTATAATTAGATATATATCAGATCAATATTTGTTGCACGTATCATCAAGTTCGGTGCAGGAATTTCAGAGTTATGTCACTAATAACAAAAGTTCATTAAATATGCAAATGAGCAGATAATTGACATGATACTCACAGTATCATCATAATGTTCTGAGATTGTCATCTGTGAAAAGTTTCATGAAATTTTGTGCAGTATTTCTTGATATATGTCTACACTGTCATTACCGTCTCCATAGGGAAACCATTGTACGGCAAAAAATGATATTGCATAACTTCATTAATATGCAAGCCACACCAACCAAAAATCAGTTCTTGCAAGTAGCATATGGTACCTGTGTACCAAATCTGACTTGAATCTGTTGAGGCGTTTTTGAGTTATCGTGTAAACAGACAGACAGACAGACACACACACACACACACACACACACACACACACACAGACAGACAGACAGACATCTCTATGACATTAGCCCACGTGTGAACACGTGAGCTAATTAAGTACCCTGTTGGTGATATTTTTTCCAAAGGAAATGAAAAGTAACTAACCTGGCAAACAGGTTGTTAAAGTCCAGCAACCTGAACATGAGCATGTATATAGTTTGCATAAAACCACAACTGGTTGGCAGAAATCTTCACTCAAGGACTATACAGCACTGGTTGAACTCTGATAAAGATAGTACAAAAATACCATCATTACTTCTAAATTTGCACAATTGCATTTTAAATGTTAACAGAGAACAGGTTAGACTAAAAAAATGCAGTGGCTTGGAAGGTGTAAGCTGATAAGATCTGAGATTTAAATTGCTGAAAGAGTTTTTATTAATCAGTAATTATACTAATCTTATGAAACTCAATGAATAAGTCATCACGCAGTACTGGTATACATAATGCCATCCACTGAAACACTTTAAATTCTGTTCCTGACAAATTTACCCAGCAACATGAACTTGATAAACCAATTGCTGAAAAATATTTTTATAATGTTTAAGTGATCAGAGCTGACATTGGAAAGAATCTGAGGATCTGCAAGTGGTGATGAAGGATAATTATTTCTCCTTGGATCTGCTTGGTTGTTGACAACTTTAAACACCATTGAGCAGTTTTGTAAGACACTTTTTCATTGATAGTATATTTCCGTTCAGTAAGTACGAATGCAGATATCATGCAATGAAGTCAGTCGTAATTGTACCAACCTTACTTGACAGAATTTGTCCAGTGTTACATTGAAATTGGCATAGATACTTTTTTGCAAGGGCCAGGGTTGGTGTACATGTGCAACCATTAACGCTTATTGTAGAATAATAATAATGTCATTGTAGAGCAAAGGAAAGAATATCCACTTACAATTAGGACATCCCAAGAGAGAGAGTACAACTACTGTAAGGTTGAACAGAGGTTCCTTGGTTACTGTATGACTGGAGTAGAATGGCTTGACAGCCGTGAGGAAAGACAAATTTGTTGAACAAGTTAAAATTACATACATTCAACATTCTTGAATTGAACAGTACTATACTTGTTAGTATCATAATATTTACAGCCATGGAAACTTTAAAATCAACAGTCTAAGAAACGCCTTAATTTTGAGGAAAGGCAACAGTATTTGTCCACAAAAAAGTAAAGTAAGTAAACATGGCTACGAATTCAAAGAACATTATCTAAAGGAAAGGGCTTAAAAATCACATTTTTAATTTTACAATTTCAGAATTTGAGTTGGTGGAAATATATACGCAATAATGAATGCCTAAAATTCTATGACAAATACAACACAAGGTCAAGGTGTCCCCTGTTTGTACCTTTTTCACAGTAAAACCAAAATTGTTAACTTTGAGTACCCCAGAATCCACAAAACATGGAGAAGCCAAAGGCAAAAATCAGTGTGTTGTTAAATAATGCGGCAAAAATAGGAAACTCAATCAAAGTGTTATCAAGGATATCTGCCCACTACATATAGTTATAACACTTTCATTTTATAAATGTGGTGGTGACTGATCATGATGGGATTGGTCACATTCTTGGCCTGTGTGTTACAGTTATAACACACCTGAAGATAAAGTAAGCTGTTCAACTGATTTATATGAATGCAAGCTAATGGAAAGGACACATGTACAACCCTTGCCATGGTCCTGAAGGGCATCCCCCACAGCCATTCTAAATAACCAGATATGAACTGAAAATGCTCATGTGTTTCATTATATATTGCAGTTATGTGTAAATTTGAACCTTTGCCGCATGTTTGCAACTTCACTGAAAGTGTTATGATCAACATAATGAATAATATTCACCACAGATTAATTCTAAATCCAAGTATATATCCCCAATCAGGAAAGTTCATTAAAATATGCAAATAAGGAATTGACTGAAATGTTCTCATTAAATATGCAAATTAGGAATTGGCTGAAGTAAAAATGTTAAATGACTTTTAATAATATCGTATCATAGTATCTTTAATGTACAAAGCAATTCGTCGGCTTTGGTCTAGTCAAGACAGATAAATATCCTTAATTAGGAAAGTTCATTAAATTTGCAAATAAGGAATTGGCTAAAGTAAAAATGCTTAATGACTTTCAATGTTGTATCATAGTATCTTTAATGTACATAGCAAGTTTCATCAAATTTGGTCTAGTCAATAAAGATAAATATCCCTAATTAGGAAAGTTCATTAAATATGCAAATTAGGAATTGGCTGAAATAAAAAGTTTAATGACTTTCAATAATGTTGTTTTATAGTATCTTCAATATATGTAGCAAGATTCATCAACTTCGGTCGAGTCAATTCAGATATATATCCCTAATTAGTGAAGTTCATTAAATATGTAAATAAGGAATTGGCTGAAGTAAAACTGCTTAATGATTTTCAATAATGTTATATCATAGTATCTTCAATGTACCTAGCGAGTTTCATCAACTTTGGTCAAGTCAATTCAGATATATACATCTAATTAGGAAAGTTTATTAAATATGCAAATAAGGAATTGGCTGAAGTAAAAATGCTTAATGACTTTCAATAATGTTATATCATAGTATCTTTAATGTACATAGCAAGTTTTATCATTTTTGATCAAGTCAATCAAATAAATATCCCTAACTTCAAAAGTTCATTAAATATGCAAATTAAGAGTTTGATGCAGTAAAAATGCTTTAATGACTTTCAATAATGTTAAATCATAGTATCTTCAATAAACATACCACGTTTTGTCAATTTTGATTAAGTCAAATCAGATATATATCCCTAATTAGGAAAGTTCATTAAATATGCAAACTATCCATTACCTTTTATGTCACCCCTTAATATCTTTCACAGCTGATATATCTTGGTGTGATCAACATTTGTAGCAAATCTCATGAAATTGTGTGCAGTCGTTGTCAATATATATGTTTTTTTTCTAAAATCATTAATTATGCAAATGAGCAAAACGTAAGCAAGCCAAACCCACCAAAAACTAATCAGTTCTTGCCATTTGCAAACTAAATCTATGTACCGGATTTGATACTGATCTGATGAGCCGTTTTTGAGATATCGAGCACACAGACAGACAGACAGACAGACAGACAGACATCGTAGTCTGGTTCCCTGACCCATTTCCCCGGTAGAGGGCGTGGGGAAATATAGGGTCAGGTACCGGGTAGCCATCTTGAACAGAATTTTGTTCAAGATGGCGGAGCTAAGTCACCTGGCAGAACATGCTACAACAAATATGGCTACTGCCATGAAAACGCCGGTCAAAATTCGACTGGATCAGAATTATGTTCGAACACTGGTATCCGAACCAAAAACATTGGCACACGAGACGGGAAACATAAACTGAAAGGATTAATCAAGAAGTACGGGGAAATAGAGGTGATTGAAGGCTGGCTGTGATATCGCAGCAGTACTTTTTGCGTGTATCGAACGCGCTAGGGTCATTGAGGTCATCGCCGACTGTGGCGTGACCCCAATGACCCGAGCACTTTCGATACACGCCACAAGTACTGCTGCGATATCACAGCTAATTGAAAGCAAACTTTGTTGGAACTGTGAACGACGATTGATTTCGATGGATAGAATGGTGTCCGAATTTCGTGAAAAATGCCAGGCATCATGTCGACGTTCTAAAAGTATTAAGAGGTGTGCTAAATCACAGTGGCTAAATCATGGAGGTAGAAAGTCTTTCTTTCTACCTCCACGGCTTTGTGGTACAAACAAGAAGTTGGTGTCAAGTGAGCCTGAAAGTGCGAAACCCAAGAAAGATGAGAAAAAGTTACAAGTGTTACTTTCGTCCAATCACAGCTTGTTTTATTTTAACCCAATAGCGTCCATGTTTACATTAGCCGGTACCTGACCCTATATTTCCCCACGCCCTCTACCGGGGAAATGGGTCAGGGAACCAGACTAACAGACATCGCTGCGACATATGCTCACGTGTGTGAACACGTGAGCAAAAAATGGAAGAAAAAATACAATTAATGTCAAAAGTCAAAGGGCTACTACTATATATTCTTGTCCGGGTAAAACCACAGCATTTCAGCAGTAATTGTATCCCTCATACCAAAATGGATCAAAGTTTAAGAATTAAAAACTGAACAAAAAACATGGTCACCGACTCACTAACTCAATCACATACAGTCTCATTAAGAAAATTACTTGGTGATCAATTGAAGGTGATCGCACATTGCAATTCGGCTAATTAGACAGCTTGCTAAAGTATGAGAATATTTTGTATTGTTTTGTACAGAAAAACGTGCAGTGACGACATAAAACGAAATCTTGTGTTTGTTTATACAAAGGCGTTTTAGAATATTTTAATTGTAGCACTGATGTAGAGTTAGGTAGTGTGTTAAGCCCAGTGCTGTTCACCCTTTTCATTGACGAATTATATCACATGGTTATTTCCACAGGTGCCAGATGTATTCAACTTACGCAGCACATGTACGATTTATTTCAAAACCTTTTATGTCGATGATATTGTCATATTTTCTGACTCTGTAACAGGGTTACAAACTGAGATTAATTAATATACTTCATGCGTTCTGTAACAGATGGAAACTCCAAGTTAACCTAGACAAAACCAAGATTGTAGTATTTCCGTAAAAGGCGCAAAATGCAAAGTAGTGTAGTGTGGAAGTCGAATGGAGAAGTTACACAAATTTTTTATAGATCATGGTTCATTTTATCCTGTAGAAACGCAAGGAACAAAGTTGTATGCAGTTTGGCAAACACCTGTCGAAAAGCTATGCTTTTTGATTTTTAAATTTGAACGTAAAGTCGGTTCAATCAAAAGGGATGTACACTTTAAAACTTTTCGATACACTGATACTGCCTATATTATTACATATGGAAATAGAAAGGGCCTATTTTAGGTTTTGCAAACACTTTCTGGGAATGGGTCAGATTATTTCAAACGAAGCAGTATATGCAGAGTGTGTGAGATATCCTCTTTATGTAATTTCAGTCACAAAATGTATCAAATATTGGTTGCGCCTTACTGAACACACAGAAGACAGGATAGCTGCACATGCATACAAATTGATGTTTAGAATTGATGAAAATTGACACCGATCATGGGCTTCAGATATTAAAAACATTTTATGTTCACATGGATATGACATTGTCGGGCTATCACAAGGCGTGGGAGATGTTTTGTCATTTACAGTTGATTTTAAACGTGTTTTTCTGGTGTTTACAAACAGAAATGGTACAGTGACGTAACTACAAAAGACAAAATACAGAATTCCGTACATACCGTAATTAGTTTTGCCCATTTAAATCTTGATTTCATCTTAGGAATTAGAATTTATCTTCAATACTGAAATGTACATGAAAGGTACAATACTGAAATGTACATAAAGCTTTATAAAATTGCAGTCATTAAAATGATAAAATCACAAGTATATATAATATTTTGTCATTTCATTGAGAAGACTGAAATGTATAATTGATTCCATCTCAAGTTTTAGCAATTGATATAATTTTTTTTTTCTGTCTGCAGACTGATTGACTTGGCAGTGCTCCAGGTCTTGATCTCCCAATATACCATGTGCAGAGCTTGTGATGAGTTAAATTTCGGAAAAAATATGGATCAGCAACTCTTCTGATTTTGAAGTGCCGTAATTGCCCAGATACTGTAGAGATGTATTCATCATCTATTTGTCCTGATAACAGAGCGTATGAAGTTAATCGTTCGTTGAATGGTGTTAGGGATGTCATTAATAGGTAGAGGGCGGACTGCCATTGAAGCTCTGTTTGCTTTCCTGGACATGCCACCACCACTGAACAGTGATACTTATAACAATGATGTTTTGTCATCTGTGACTGATGCTGCTGTAGACACTGCACAGGAAAGCATAAGAAGGGCAGCAGATGAACTTCGTGTTAATGTTGGCAGATGTTACCATGAACTTGTCGATACAGCTGCTGTATTTGGCCATTCATCACTAAAAGGGGTAGTGACTTGCATTTCAATGGAGACTGGAAAGTGTCTTGACTATGAACTCCTGAACAAATAGTGTTGGGGATGTCATAGATGGGAAAGGCGTTGATGAAGATAATGAAACCTATCAAACAAGGCTGACAACTCATAATTGTGATATCAATTATGAGGGCTCTGCACCATCGATTGAACCAGAAGCGGCCAAACGAATCTTTAATCAATCTATCCGTGAAAGAAATTTAAGGTACAGCAGGTATGTGGGAGATAGTGACACTAAGTCATTTTAATGAACTGTGAAATATAAGACCATACGGTGACACCGAATCGGAGAAATTAGTGTGTTGGTCATGCGCAGCAACGTATGGGACTGCATCAAGAGAAAGAGGACGCCGCTTGCCTGACATGGCAAAACTATTGGTGGCAGAAGAAGAATGACCGATAAAGTAGTCCACGAACTGTAGGTCTAATATGGCCTTCCATACAGCGCAACAGAGGTGATTCGGCGTCCATGCACAGAATAGTGATGGCTGGTCTTTACCATAGTGCGTCTACAGTGGATACTTGGCAACACCAACATTGTCCTCTGGGAGATATGTAGTCGGCTGCATTTATGAAAAAAAAGACCTTACCCCCAAAAAATTGCTACAAAAGGTTTCTCAATGGTTTTTGAGAGAGTCAATGTGCTTAATAACATAGTAAAAGTCTACCAAAATCTGACCACCGGAAACGCGTCATTTTCAAGATGGCGTCCAAGATGGCCGCCATATACTTAAAATGGCCATAACTATACCCAAAAAAAATTGCTACAAAAGGTTTCTCAACGGTTTTTGATAGAGTCAAATGTGCTTAATAACATAGTAAAAGTCTACTAAAATCTGACCACCGGAAACGCGTCATTTTCAAGATGGCGTCCAAGATGGCCGCCATATACTTAAAATGGCCATAACTACTTAAATATTAACCTAGACTAGTGATGTCTGTGTCTACCACCATGTTTTAGTGGTTTAGGAATCCAACTATCATATCTAGATTATAGGCAAGTGGTCATAAGTCCCATAATTTGCATATTTGTACATGTATTAAAAATAATCACTGTCACATTCTTCGTCCAGAACATGTTGCTCATGTGGATTTTCACAATTTCCGAGGTTAGGTAGTACAGGGAAAGCACTCCACACATCGTTCATATTTGGGTGTTTGCGTTTTGTGTATGAAATTGTGTATAATATAAGTGTATGTCATGTTTGGCTGTTTTAAGAAAAGTGTTGCTTAGCCATGGCGAGACGTACCCGTAATCTACGTGTCTTGATGTTACTCCACACTGGAGCGGAGAGACAAGTGTGACACTGCGATCCGTTGGCGCTGCGTTTCGAAAACAGAGTTTTCTTCATCAGTCGCTTAAAATTCATTCTTGATTGGTGAGACGTGTTGAATGGTTGATTGTTTTTATTTGGTAGTATATTGTTCCACTTACGTTTGGTGTTCAAGTAGGGAAGCTAGAATGTCTACTGGTTATTCTTGTTGTGTTTGTGTAGGTTCGTGTGAACCTGAGTTCGAGCTGTCGTTGCTTTTGTGAAGTCTGGCACTTATAAGTCTATCGCCTATATTTCTGTACCTTCTATATGCGATTATTGGTTGATTTTGGAACAGTTTTTTTTAGTGTTTCGTCTTTTTCAAGTTCACTTCAGTTTTCTGTCAGGCTTGCTTGATTTTTGTCATTTTGATGTACGGCTATATGTTGTTATGAAGAACTGCTGTATTGTTGGTGGCGTTCTTTCTTTCTTTTTTTGTTGTTCAAGCTGTTTTTTTTCTGCTTTTATGATCTGTTTCTCTGATAATGCGTTCTATTTCATTTTTAGCTCATATTTGGTATGTACATAATAACAAAAACAGCTTTATGGTGAGTCGGTGGCGTCTGTGTGTCTCTATGTATGTATGTGGGTATGTTAGTGCGGATGTATGTCCGTCACACGCAAAAGCTCCCTTACCGCCAAAGCTATCATCTCAGTATTTGGTTTACAGGGTAGATGCAGGGGCTGAGATGTGACGTTCTTCAAATGGACGTCAAATATGTGCAAAAGAGGTAAGAAAGAGGCAAATCCTGCAAATGTGTAGGAGTGGTGGCATGCCAGTGACTGAAACAGGCTACTCCACTGACCTTGAGTAATTTCCTGTCATTGTTTTTTAACTGTTACATATTAACAGACCTGCTCAAACTAAGAGGGACTAGCTGTTTTTGCTATGCATGTTGCTAAAGTTGACCTCCAGTACCTAAAGTTTCAGACGTTATTTACTTTTGTCATTCTTGTTTTTCTGGTTTATATATTTATTGTTGTTTTTCTGGTTGTACTGTGCAGAAATCATTGTCATAACATCAACTTGGAATTTTCCTGCACTGAACAGATAGAAACAACATTTATTGTTGATCTTTGGTACCCATACTGGTATGTACCAATTCAGATCAAATGTGACGGACACCGTATAATTGCGGTATTTTTATATTGTCGATCTTGTAATTTTTCACTAAATTGTGTGACTTTCTCTGTAAAATCGGTTTCGTTGTTGCATGTTCTGATGTAATGTTTCACTTTGATCAGACCTTTGAATGTTGCTGCCGGATGGCATGAGTTTCTTGTAAGAACTGGAATGTATCTGTTGGTTTTATGTGTGTCTTGGTGTTGAGAATGTTCTTTTTGTTGTATCGACGACCTTTGAAGATAGTCAGTCTAAATATGTGATTTCTTGAGAGGAGCTTTCAAACGAAAATTTGAAAGTAGGATGCATTTTGTTGATGTTTGATATGAATTCATTGAGTTCGTGTTGTGTTCCGATCAAAATCAGGAAAACATCGTCCCTGAATCTCAGCCAGGTCGGCATTTGTTGTTTGTGTTTCTGTATTATTTTCATTTCTGTCTCGTGAAATGTAATATCTGCTATTCCAGCGATGAGGGAGACCCATAGAGCATCCCATATTTGCCGCTAGAATTCATCGTTTAATTCAAATGTTTTGTTTTTTAAGATTATTTTTAGCAGAGCTAACATGTATTTCGTTGGTGGCTGCTTGATTATGAAATTGTTTGATGATCTTTGATAACCGTACAACACCCATTCAAAATGAACTCAAAATGGATCCCACATACAACTGAGAATTTAAAACTAGAAAAGTATTCGGAAGCAGGAAGATAACCACCAAACCCTTTGATAAAGGACGGGGGACAGCAGTTTTAAACACTGATGGTTACATAAGAGAATGCCAGCGTCGACTTAGCGATCAACGATATACACAAAATTGGCAACAGATGACACAAACACTACAATAGAAGACATACACAATCTCACAACAGAAATGTACAATGAAAAACACATTGACTATCCCATATTTGAATATTTGAATCCAGTCAATAGAGAAATAAGAACACCACTTTGGTACCTTCTACCGAAAATACATAAAATGCCGCCACCAGGAACTAAGCTCGTAGGACGGCCAATTATAAGTGGATACTCCAGTCCAACATTTCACATATCAGAATTCATTGACCACTTTCTCAAACAAATCGTCAAAGAAACAACCAACATACATCAAAGATACAACAGACTTTATACGGAAAATTTAGACAATCAAAGTTCCGGCCAATGCAACACTAGTAACACTAGATGTAATTTCAATTTACACAAATACACCACATAATGAGGCAGTTGAATCAGTCGGCAGAGCATGAAATCAGAAAAGATCATCAAACAATTACATAATCAAGCAGCCACCAACGAAATACATGATAGCTCTGCTAAAAATAATCTTTAAAAACAACACATTTGAATTAAACGATGAATTCTACCGGCAAATATGGGGGTGCTCTATGGGGTCTCTCTCGTCTCCGAAAATAGCAGATATTACATTTCACGAGACAGAAATGAGAATAATACAGAAACACAAACAACAAATGCCGACCTGGCTGAGGTTCAGGGATGATGATTCCTGATTTTCATCGGAACACAACACAAACTCAATGAATTCATATCAAACATCAACAAAATGCATCCTACTTTCAAATTTTCGTTTGAAAGCTCCTCTCAAGAAATCACATATTTAGACCTGACTATCTACAAAGGTCGTCGATACAACAAAAAGAACATTCTCAACACCAAGACACAAAACCAACAGATACATTCCAGTTCTTACAAAGAAACTCATGCCATCCGGCAGCAACATTCAAAGGTCTGATCAAAGGTGAAACATTATGATACATCAGAACATGCAACAACGAAACCGATTTTACAGAGAAAGTCACACATTCAATTAAGTGAAAAATTACAAGACCGACAATATGAAAAGATGAAATAGAACTCATTATCAGCGAAACAGATCATAAAAGCAGAAAAAGACAGCTTGAACAACAAAAAGAAAGAAAGAACGCCACCAACAATACAGTAGTCTTCATAACAACATATAACCCGTACATCGAAATGACAAAAATCAAGCAAGCCCTGACAGAAAACTGAAGTGAACTTGAAAAAGATGAAACACTAAAAAACTGTTCCAAAATCAACCAATAATCACATATAGAAGGAACAGAAATATAGGCAATACACTTATAAGTGCCAGACTTCAAAAAGCGACAACAGCTCGAACTCAGGTTCACACGAACCTACACAAACACATCAAGACCAACCAGTAGACATTCTAGCTTCCCTACTTGAACAATAAACGTAAGTGGAACAACATACTACCAAATAAAAACAATCAACCATTCAACACGGCTCACCAATCAAGAATGAATTTTAAGCGACTGATTAAAAAAACTCGGTTTTCGAAACACAGTGCCAAAGGATCGCAGTGTCACACTAGTCTCTCCGCTCCAGTGTGGAGTAACATCAAGACACGTAGATTACGGGTACGTCTCACCATGGCTAAGCAACACTTTACTTCAAACAGCCAAGCATGACATACACTTATATTATACACAATTTCATACACAAAACGCAAACACCCAAAATATGAACGATGTGTGGAGTTGCTTTCCCTTTACTACCTAACCTCGGAAATTGTGAAAATCCACATGAGCAACATGTTCTGGACGAAGAATGTGACAGTGATTATTTTTAATACATGTACAAATATGCAAATTATGGGACTTATGACCACTTGCCTATAATCTAGATATGATAGTTGGATTCCTAAACCACTAAAACATGGTGGTAGACACAGACATCACTAGTCTAGGTTTAATATTTAAGTAGTTATGGCCATTTTAAGTATATGGCGGCCATCTTGGACGCCATCTTGAAAATGACGCGTTTCCGGTGGTCAGATTTTGGTAGACTTTTACTATGTTATTAAGCATATTTGACTCTATCAAAAACCGTTGAGAAACCTTTTGTAGCAATTTTTTTAGGGTCAAACCATATTTTCAGCCGACTAATGGTGCAAATGACAGTCAGACCAGGCAACAGGTCAAAATTCATACCATCCAAGACTCTCTTCCTGAAGCAGTAGTGAATGAAATCAGGCCACTATGTGACAGGCTGTCTGGTGACGCACTCCTTCGGAAATGTCTGGATGGCTATACGCAGAACTGTTGCGAGTCCCTGAAAAGCCAAATTTGACAACGTTACCCCGAGGAAGTAATATCTGGAATAAAACAACTGCACCTTGCTGCAGCCCACGCAGTAGCTATTTTAATGATGGCAGTATGTCCATACTTATAATATTGCGGAAATTTAGGATCACACCTGCCAGAGTTGGCCACCTTGCATTTTAAAAGAAGGACCATTCTAGTAGGATGGTACAGAGTCAGCGTCGAGAGGATCAGCGCCAAGCCAGAATACAACGCAGACAGCAAAGGAGGGAAGCAGAGGAGAGAGACATTGAAAGAGAGGGAGGAGGTTTATGCTGCTGGAGCAGTTTAACTCCAAAAGTGAACCAATTCTCTCACATTGAGAGCCTTACAAATATAAGTAACAAAGCACTAAAAATCCAAGGTAAATGCAATTAATTAGTTTAATTGTTTTCATCCAGCTGAACTTTAGCCTAGTTTTCAAAGTAGTAACACTTCTGAGGTTTTTTTTCTGAGTGTTTTCATTTAATTGAACCATGACTGAACTAGTATCATATGCAAATGTTACATTTTATTATACTATGTAGCTTTTGAATGAATGAGAGCACAAACATCCAGGTGTTCAATGTGTACATATATTATATAAACGTAACTGATAAAAAGCGCTTACCTGTACTTCAATATGGGCTGATTCTTTTGAATGATATGGCAATAATAACATAACATAAATACCTATCCCCTATTTGAAAGCAAATTTAGCAACACTGGGCTGTTTTGACAATCAACTTTCTATTTTGATCTGCGATACATCCTGTGTATGCTGCAAACATAGGAGGCAAACTGAGTAACAATGTTTACAAATGTTCTCTGTGTTGCTGTAATTTTTGCAATCATAGTTTTCCCACAAAGGGTTGAAATGAAATGCAAGTTAGCCAACTTGTACAGAATTAACTCCTCTGGTAAATAGACATCAGAAAACTGAGCACCTAGTTTGGTGTCAATGCAAAACTCTTGTCGAAAGTTAGTAAAAAATTGATAACATTAATCGTTTTGAAGATATCAATGATTTAAATACCTTTTAATTGTGGAACCTATTTATATCTAGGTTCATATAGTAGTGTAAGTACATATCAGTCATGTACAAAATTCAATGTTCTCTCGTTTCGTTAAAAATTGATAACATTAATCGTTTTGAAGATATCAATGATTTAAATGCCTTTAATCGTGGAACCTATTTATATCTAGGTTCATATAGTAGTGTAAGTACATATCAGTCATGTATAAAAATTCAATGTTCTCTCGTTTCGTCTATATTCTTTCGTTTTTGAGATGTCTTCGGCAGAGATTTCCAGATATTATCAGGTGACATTACGTTGC
The DNA here is from genome assembly GCF_041260155.1 of Ptychodera flava. Classification (NCBI taxonomy): domain Eukaryota; kingdom Metazoa; phylum Hemichordata; class Enteropneusta; family Ptychoderidae; genus Ptychodera; species Ptychodera flava. The sequence continues at coordinate 4,667,494 of NW_027248281.1, forward strand.
CGTGGCAACAAAAAACCCCTGGTTCTCCCCTGAATGATATTTTGCCTTCTACTGCAAAAACAATAATGGCAAACTCTTCGCGTAAAGTGTTTAGAGTTTTTCTTTGAAAATACCCCCACGGCTCTTTTTCGTTGTTAAAATTCAACCCCGCAAAAGTGTAGAGCATAGTTTACACAGAGGTGCCTGACGTTATGTCCAATATAGACTGATTTAGTTAGTTTCTATTTGGGAATTAATTAAAAATAGAGTTCACCTTTCAACAAAACTATGACGTCTCCCCTTGTAGCATCACTTCAATCTGCCAAAATCGTTGTTGAACAGAGAAATCCGGTGACACAAAAACTTCCTCAGAGCTTCGCACACAAAACTAAAGTAATTGTCGACAACCAGATAACGGTAAAACAAGGACGTTTATAAAAACTCCTAACTAACAATCACTCCCTGTCTTGGTACACTAACTGACTCATCGTATCACTAAAATAACATACTGTACGTTAAGGGACGATGACGTTATCGTGTCACACCATCAACAAAAAAGCCATGAAAATGATGACAACACCAGCAGAAAAGAGAGTAAGCAATTTGATAACTCCTTTACAAAGGAGTTAAAAGTCGTGCGCCGATACTGCCAACGGTCTAGAAACTAGTGAAACGTAATATGTGTCACACAACAGCTGATTACATCATAACCATGTATGGTGGCGCTGTTGATCGGCAGCCTTTCTCCACTCTCTCAGTTTTTAACGTTTTACCGCTTTTAACCAGTGAATTTCCCCGAAGTTTTTATACCTTCTGGTTTTTAAATATTTTCTGCCTTGGATTCGTCACAAGTTTTAAAGCTCTACCATGCTTGGAAGCAGTATTCGTTCAATTATCGATGTCCGACAGTGCCTGGGTGCTAGCAGAAGTTCTTTCAATATGGCGACGAAGATGTCCCTTTGTTCAGCTATGCCTACCAAGTTATTTTTTCGACCACGTGGACGCAAGGCAGGATGCAAGCATCCAAAGCCAAGGTATGGGATCCAAACGATTATAACTAATCACCGTGCTCCACAGATTAGACACAAACATTCATGTGCAAGAGTACTTCGTCTAATTCCGGTCTCTTCACAAAGTAATGCACTCAACGAGCATGCCATTGAAACCGTACTCACCACTCGCTCAGATACACAAACACCTGGATACAAGCGAACCTCCACACTTGTCAAAATTCCAAGAACGTCTTCCTGCTTCAACAAACTCAATCTGAACGCTGCTCTGTGGAACGCCCGTTCTCTGAACGGCAAATTGGTGCTATCACATCTACTTTGCTGGAAGGGAAATTGGATATCATGATTATCACCGAGACCTGGCTAAAGAGTCATTTGATCCTGTCATTGCTGAACTCAATTCTCAATTAGCGGGTATAACTTATACCATCAATCCCGCTCTCAGCGAAGAGGAGGAGGGGTAGCTGTCTTGGCTCGTTCTAACCTACGACTTGTGGAAAAAAGATCAAAGATGTTCCAGTCCTTCGAAACGTTAGACGTGACATTTAAATCTGTAAGTCAGTTTCTACGTATTATCGCTGTTTACCGTCCTCCAAAATCAACGAAGAATAAAGCGACCACAAGTGACTTTATCTCCGAGTTTTCCACTCTTTTGGAAACAGCCGTACCTTCCTCAGGCCATCTCTTAGTTGCTGGAGATTTTAATTTTCCATTTGAGAACACAGATTCCTCCGACACAAGTAAGCTGATCGACCTTCTTCACTCAGTCGGCCTACAACAGCATGTCAAGATATCAACACACAGTAAAGGCCACACATTAGATTTACTTATAACGCGATCATCAGAGCAATTGCTTCACTCCATCAAATCTGACGACTCTCTTAACTCTGATCATAGCTTATTGTATTTTGGCTGAATGTTCAACGATCACCCAACATCAAGGTAAAAATCTCACAACGTCACTTTCGTACCATGAACATTGACAGACTGATTGATATTATTTCATCCAAATGATCGGTCATCCACGCAATACCAACCCAGAGGATGTGTATGTTTATTTCCATGATGTTGTTACCGATGCTCTCGATACAGTCGCCCCTGTCAAAAGCAAATCAGTCTTAAATAAAGTGCGTGCACCATGGTTCACTGAGGATCTACTGACTTTTAGAAGAGAGGTTCGTCGACTAGAAATAAATTGGCGTAAATCACAGTTAGAAATCGATCGTCAAATGTTCGTATTAAAGCGCGTGGAATATTCACGCCGCTGTGATGCAGTAAAATCAGCCTATCATCGGACTAGAATTGAAGACGCAGATAACAAGAAATTGTTTGCCATTGTTGCAGAGCTATCGGATTCGAGAACAGCTTCATCCAACGCCATGCCAAACAACATCCCAATGAAAGAGATTCCTTCAGCATTCATGAGTTATTTTGAAACCAAGGTGTCGCAACTTCGTGACAGGATTGGTCAACAACCGCACAGCTGTGAGATTAATGATGTAATGCCGAGCCATACTTTAGCTGAATTTGACCCGGTGTCACCTGGGGATATAATTGCGTTAGTGAAACAGTCATCACCGAAATCTTGTGAACTCGACATTCTACCGCATGGAGTGTTGAAGAAATGTGTACACATCTTGGCACCTTTCCTTGCGGATCTATTCAACAATTCGTTCACAACTGGCATCGTTCCGAGTCATTTCACGTCAGCGATAATTCGTCCATTGTTAAAGAAAGTAGATCTTGATCAGAACATTCTGAAGAACTACAGGCCGGTTTCAAATCTCCCTTTCTTATCGAAAGTCCTCGAACGGGCTGTTGTTCAGCAATTGAACCATCACCTTACTAAATTTAGTCTTTTCACAAAGTTTCAAAGCGCTTACCGGGCTAACCATAGCACAGAAACTGCTCTCCTCCGTGTTCACAACGACATAATGCTTGCCTTGAATAACAAACATGATGTGATTCTCATCATGTTAGATCTATCAGCGGCGTTCGATACAATTGATCATGAAATTATGCTTCAGAGACTACAATTTCGTTTTGGTATAACAGGCAAATGTCTATCTTGGTTTCGTTTGTACCTCGTTGATCGCCAGCAACGCGTCAAGGTTGGATCTGCATCATCCCCATTTTCTCGCATGAAATACGGTGTTCCGCAAGGATCTGTTCTCGGCCCTCTCTTGTTTACACTCTACACTGCACCTCTGGAAGACATCTTCGTACACCATGGGATTGATTGCATGATATACGCGGACGATACGCAAATTTATGTCATCTGCAATAGACCTGACGATATCCGGAATAACATTGAACTCTGTGTTGACGACGTCCGCAGCTGGATGAAATCTAACATGCTTGCGCTAAATGACAACAAAACTGAAGTTATTCACTTCTCATCAAGTCTAAAATCTGATGTGACAAAGCTAGACAGTCTGAGAATTGGTCAATGCGACATAATCCCTTCAGTTTCAGTCAGAAATCTTGGCATTACTTTAAGTCAGGACGGTAGCATGTCTGACCATATCAATATGTTGTGCAGAAATGGTTTCTTCTCTTTGCATAGAATAAGTAAGATTCGTAAACTTCTTGACAGATCTACAACTGAAAAACTAGTCCATGCATTTGTGACGTCCCACTTAGACTATTGTAACAGTCTTTTGTTTGGTATCCCTAGAGGACAACTTGCACGACTACAGTGTCTGCAGAATGCCGCGGCGAGGTTAGTTTCTCGTACGCGCAAATTCGATCATGTCACACCCGTTCTCAAAGATTTACATTGGTTACCGGTAGAGGCTCGCATCAGATTTAAAATTTTGTTGCTAACATTCAAAATTATCCATGGAAATGCACCTATTTATCTGAGAGATTTATTAGATTTATATGTACCAGCTAGAGACCTGCGATCACGTGACAAATTATGTTTAACCAAGCCCCGTGGCAATTTTAACAAGACATGGACAGAGAGCGTTTTCAGTATGTGCACCCTTACTATGGAATGATTTGCCATTTGAAATTAAGACTGCCAGAAGTGTAGATAGTTTTAAGCGCAATTTGAAAACCCATCTTTTTACTCAGTTTTATGTGTAATTTTCTGTTTTAATTTTCTTGTGTGGTTGTACTTTTAAATTATTTTATCCAGCTATGTACAATGCACTGAGACGTACGTGTAGTGCATTTTAAACAATTTTTAATAATAATAATATAATAATAACCTAGACCAAATATGGAGCTCAGAGGCCCGGGCACGTTTCTTTGAATTATAAGCTTATAAGCCGTACACAGGAAGGATATAACATCAAAAAATCGAAACTATGTCACAAATTTGAATACCGGCATATTAAAAAAAATAAGAATAAAAAAGGTGGGGTCACAGTGCTTGATCTTATACAAAACAACGTTTAAAAGTTATCGTTTTTCGCGACGCTCAGTGCAACAAGTCATTCATTTACAGTTCAAACAGTGAAGAGCTTCTCACCCATGGCGAGAAAGTGTTCCTTTTAGCTCCAGTCTCTCAATGTTTTTCTACAGTGTCGTTCACACAGTTAAAATCGTAGACAGTAGGCTATGTCTACGTTTAAATTCGCCGAGAAACGTTTTATTCTTAATGATGAAATCTGAGTGCTACCTCCATTTTTTATTGTTTTGCACCCACTTGTCATATCGAGCTGTTAAATATCGTTTTAATTTATTCATTAAAGTGTTTCAAGAGTTTTTCTTTGAAAATACCCCCACGCCTCTTTTTCGTTGTTAAATCTCGTTTTAATTCAACTCCGCAAAAGTGACAGACAGTCTGTAGACAACGGGGCCAAGCCGGGCCCAAGCCCTGCAGAGCTCTACAGCCGCTCGGTTAAGCTAGCTAACATGTACAGTAATATCACGTACCGTTATTCTTTATTAAATAATCAAGTCATGTAGACATTCTACACATTGATGATTATGCAGTGCGTTCGCGGGCCGAGCCAGGCAGCCTAGCCATTCGCCCCAAGTCAACATGTTGGCCTATAGGCCTACACTAATATCACGTTATGGTGATTCTTTTATTGAATAATCAAGTCGTATATAGACATTCTACAATTAAATACGATTATTATCCCAGCAATGTGCCAAGCGCCTTTGTATGTATCGGCGATAAATCAAAACATAGGTTAGTTGCCATATTAGCTCCAAATATTTGCGTGTCGGTGTCTGACTAGATTACCCCAATTTTGTCGGTATATAAATATCAAAACAGAATAAATTGAATGATTTTGGATAAAATCAATCGACTGTCGCGTATTTGGTGAGGTGACATTAAAGCAATGTACTTTGGTAGGCTGATGTATCGATCGGAGGGGGGTTTCAACGCGATGGCCTTGGCCAGCTATAACTGGTACGCGCGCCGAGACAAAAAAGCCAAGCGAATGGGGTCAGCCTGGCATCTCAGGTGTTTTGACTTATGTACTCCAGGAAAGCACAGGATCAATTCCACAGGCACTGGCAGTAAGCCTGAATAAAGGTAATATTCTGCTCTCATAACTTTTGTAAAGAACAGTACTGATAGATCGAAAATCTTCTAGATTTCCTGTGTAGCTGCCGATTGTTTGCGTTGTTGACCTACGCGACTATATAGCGGCCGGCTGGTCTAGGGAGACATTTTACGCTGAGTGAACTGAGGCACAAAACCTACGCTCACAATATTTCCGATAGAATCATTTTCAACAGTAACACTATACTCTCCATCACTGACTACCCTCTAAATAAGTAATTCCAAACATTGTTCTATTGTAGGAGTGATTGTCACTTTCGAAAGTATAGACAAAACTTGAGATAGATGCCATTCTGCTATTGTGTGTATAGCTTTTCCGTTCTGAACTCACGAACGCCACTTGTGACGTCACTGAAATGGACGAGTTCCTTACCGAGGATTTTTCGTCAAGCCATGAATATTTTTCATTCTAACAATTATTCATCGACGGGAAAAGGGAAAACATCATTTAGCTTCGAAATAGCATTAGTATTTATTGACAAAAATAAAAAAATATATTTTCTAGGTAAGATATACCCTTTAAGATATAAAGCTACTTAGAACTAATGAAACGCCTATCATCGTCTAGGTTATAAATATGTTTACATTTAAACCATGTGACAGCCGCCTGTCATGATGATCGTAAATGCAAGTAGCTTGAAGAGCGTATTGTAACATCTCTGACTAATTGACAAAAAACACGATTGGAACTAATTCAAGACAATTGGATTGAGATGTAATTTCAGTTAATCTGTAAATGTAAGCTCACTTGCTTGTTTTAGTTATAAGCTTGTTTTTATGACTAATTGTAATAGGGCGACATTCAGCTATAGAGCACCTAACCCTTTCAGAAATTTTAAAAATATGAAGATCCAATTATCCCAAATTCTAATCGTTTTCAAAATGAAATACGCATCAAGCGACAATATTGGAGATGGTGAAAAACGGCTTGTGTGATGAATTACCGGAGCCTTTTGTTGTTTTACAAATAAAATGAAAATTAATGTTGAGCGCTAACAATACAGAATCATCGGTTTAACGCCAGCACGTTAATTAAACTCTTTACTGGGCATGATAATGATGATCACGCCGAGGAAATAAATCCTGTGGTTCTAGTTACCCGATGTACTTATTTTTTACCGACTTTAAACTTTTTAAAGCCCTGTGGGCATGGAAACGCGTAAGTGGAATATAAGGAATCCCATCAAGGTATTGACATCCCAATGTGTATATGTGAACGATAGAGCGCAGGCCGTGCAAGCGTGCCTACGATACGTACGTGAACGTTGTTCGTATCAGCAACGATATTCAATGTGGCAACTTACATATTGTGACGTCCATGTAGCTTAAGTCCGACCTTAATCTGGTGAGGTAGTTATACAATACGTTCTGTCGTTGGCATTTCAATCTGAACGTCATCAAGTTATCAATTTTCTTACTAAGTTATATCATCATCAAAGTTCGCATTTGCATTAGTTTATTTAAACTACCAATTCAGAACAAGGAGGACCCGAGACAGAACTCGCAAATTACAATCTGAAGAGTGCAGATCGAACTGAACAACACAGTGTCGGTTGCAATACGTACAAATTTCCGATGTGTTCGTTTGTTTGTTTATATTTCTCAAAACTTTACTTGTACCTGAGTGCAATGCCCATGATTAGATACAAACACCGAAATGTTGACAATAATTATCGATGAAGTGTCCGAATGCCATAACTCCTATTCGCTCAGCTATTTTTTGTATATGTATACCTCCGAATTTAAAGGTCACGGGTACGCGTACCTGTAAACTTTGAATAGTTCTGGTTACAGTCAAAATACAATGCGAGCTATAGTAAGCAAACTTTATGTTTTTTTTCTTTATGATATTTCATAGAGTCAAAGCGAAAGTGCTTAAGGTAGAATGCACCTTGGGGAGATATTCTGACTTGAAATTCATTTTAAATTCTTTTCTGATCTACCACTTGTAAGGGCTCATTTTACAGCTCTTGGAGTAAGAATCATTTCTACTGTCTTCGTTTTTTCGAAAATCCAAACAGAGTTAAGGTAGCGGTAAAGGCTATTTTTGCACGAATTCTTTTCTCAGAGTTAATGTCAAGTTTCAAGTGTTAGAATCAAGATATTTAGTTCAAATTTTCAGGATAACTCCCTTACTTAATACTTTCTCCAAAGAATATAAAAATTGTATATTTGCAGCCATGGTTTTGAAATATGACACCAGTAAATATTAAAATTTTATTTTTCACATTGTTTTACATATTTGAATTTAATAATAATTGGACAGCACTTAATACTACCAAATTAGTTATAAATATGTTGACACTATTAATTGTAAGATGTGTACGGCAGGATTTGTAAATAAAATTTGTTTTTATGATTTTACATGGGTTTACATATCAAAAAATTATTAAAAATTCTTTCAAATTTCAAAATGTGCTTTTTCAAAAATACTTTAAATACAGGAAATTGTGCCATAGTCATCTTGTCTGTAACCTTGTTAATAGGCTGTAAAAATTCCATGTCCATATCTCATTTCAAAGGTTGGATTAAATTGGCATAAAATTATATAGGAAAACTGTTATTCTGTCAAAAATGTTGAAAACAAGCCATATTTGCACCCCTCTTTTGAAGTCACAGAGCAGTCTTTTTGGTTAATCTCACTTTTGACACCTCTTTGACACTCAAAGAATCTAAAAATGCATTTACAATAGCAGTCACGCATTCTGAATGCAAGCACTGCCTTGTCAAACTTTCCTGAAAAACAGCAAAAAATGACTTTCCCTTTTCAAACATTTTTTTAAAAGCTAAGGGACCTCTACCATAGTTAATACACTAAGACTCCCCAACTTCCTCTTGTTTGGTCACTTTTTCAGAAGTTTCAACAGGCTATAACTCTGCAATGCCTTTGACCCCAAATGTCTAGTTTTTTTATTCCACAGAGAATGTTGACTACTTTTATATTTTAATAGTTTTATTGAAGTTTATAACTGACGCTCTAGCCTTTACCGCCACCTTAAAACAGTGATGGCAGTCATTTGAATTTTAAAGTTTCATTGAGGAAAGTTAAAGCAAAAGTTTAAGTTATCAATACCTTGAGTAGTAATATGGTTTGTTGAAACTCTTGAGACATACAGTTACTCAGAACTTATGAAATGCTTGCCATTTTCTCGGTTATGATTATATTCAAATTTAAACCACGTGACAGCCTGTCGTGATGATCGTTAAAGCAAGTAGCTTTAAGAGTGTATTGTTAGATCTCTGATAAGAAGTACAGGACAAAAACACGTTTGAAACTAATTTGGAATAATTAGATGCTGAAGTAATTTCAGTTTAATCTGCAAATGTATGTTTATCTGCTTTCTTTTTAAGTTATTCATTTGTTTTATGAGTACTTTGTAATATGGCAACATTCAACTATAGAGCACCTAACCCTTTTCAGAAATTTGAAAAATATGAAGATCCAATTATCCCAAATTAGTTCTACTCGTCTTTAAAATGAAACACGCATCAAGCCACAATATTGGAGATGATGAAAAACGGCTTGTGTGATGAATTAGCGGAGCCTGCTGTTGTGATGCAAATTAAATAAAAATTAATGTTAAGCGCAAACAATACAGAATCATCGGTTAAAACCACACAGGTTAATTAAAGTCACTACTGGGCATGATAATGATGATCAAGCCGAGGAAATAAACCCTGTGGTTCTAGTTACCCGATGTTCTTATTTTTTACCGACTCTAAGCTTTTTGAGCCGTGTGATATGGAAACGCGTAAGTGGAAAATAAGATATCCCATCAAGGTAGTAACAGCCCAATGTGTACAGTATATGTAAGACGAAAAGCGCCGGTACCAACGATACGTACGTGAACGTTGTTTCGTATTGGCAACGATACGATGCGGTCAATGTGGTGACGTTCATGTGCTAAAGTCCGACCTAGATTGGTGAGGTAGCTTATTCAATACTAGTACGTTTTGTTTGGCATTTCAATCTGGACGTCATCAAGTGATCAATTTCTTACAAAGTTATGCCATCATCAAAGTTCGCATTTACATAAGTTTATTTAAACTATCAAACTATCGATTCAGAACAAGGAGGGCCCGAGACAGAACTAGCAAATTACAATCTGAAGAGTGCAGATCAAACATAAGAACGCCGTGTCCTAAGTCCTATTCGCTCAGCTATTTTTTGTATATATGTATACCTCCGAATTTAAAGGTCACGGGTACGCGTACCTGTAAATGAAATACGGGTTTATATTAGTACTCTTAAAACAATAGAAGAATAGCAATACAGGCATAGCATGTATGGTAATTGCTGATATTTAACACTTCAATCAGCATAAAATCATAGCTTGGCTATGGATTGTGTGTTTTACCAAAACATACATTGCCTATAGAGGGATGCTTGTCAGTTGATAAGTACAATTTTGAGGTCATAGCTATAACTGTTGTTTAATAATTCAAGTTATATATAAAATTAAAGCTTAAGGTAACTTGTAGAATTAAACAATTTGCTTCAATTAGACATATAGAAGTTGGAGTTTTTCAGTAAAATCATCAGATTTATCCATGGTCCAGGGAGACGTTTGGCGTCATGGGACTATTTTTGAATAAAAGATATGTGTTCAATTCTACACTAAATATTGGACAAATCAGTGGCCGTGTACAATAATGCGATTCGCAACTGACAATTTACAGGTCACCTGGCAATTTTTTGAAGTCCAACACAAACTAGGTGGATATAGCAGTGGGAGCAAATACTTATCAAAATTATCCGGGGACACTTTTTTTTCAAATTATTCTCTTCAGTCTGTCGTGATGAACGTAAAGGCAAGCAGCTGGGACACTGTATTGTTAGATCTCTGATTATGAAATAAACGACAAAATGAATAACACATCAAGCGACCATCATGGAGACGAAAAAACGTCTTGTGTGATAAATTAGCGGAGCCTGCTGTTGTGATGCAAATTAGAATAAAAATTAATCTTGAGAGCAAACAATACAGAATCATCGGTTTAAGGGACCGAGCACAATTAACGGCAGGGGGGCCGGAAGAGAAAATGGGGGGGGCCACGAAAAAAAATGAGTGTTCTTGGGGTGGGCCATGAAAATTCCAGGGAAAGTAAGGGGTGGGCCACCAAAATTTTTACACCATGACAGACAGAGAATATTTTCAGCATTTTTGTTCCTTGTTGAAGCTGGAGTTCCTTGTTAAACTTCTTGTAGCATGATGAAATACCAAGTCTTAAACCTCACAATGCAGTTGTTATGTGTAAAATGAGCAATATTATTATTGAAAATTGACTTCATTTGTCAACAGTAATAATGGTTGGTAATGATACAGAGGCTCGGTTGAAACTGGTTATTTCATCATGCTATAGGAAATTCCCTTATAGAACAGGAATGCCTGTCAGTACCATGTGAAATTAGCATTCACATGGCTAGTTGGCATGGCTTAATGCATGTGCATAGGGAATAGGCAGTCAGGCAGTCCACATTCATTTCAGAAGCACGTGGGTAACATGTGTATAGGCCGAAATATTTAAATGAGCTAGCCATTCACATACATGTGAACGAATGGTTATTCTGAATCCACTCACACGTATGTGAACGAATGGTTATTTTGAATGCACATATGAATGACAGGGTCATCCTGGCAGAAAAAGAGCACCATGAAAAGTACTGATTTGACACCCGATTTTACTTATTTTGATGTTGCCGTTATGAATTTGGTAAACATTGTTACATTTGCAGGTTTGCAAGGTGTAAGCAAACATCAAATGAGTGAAATCAAATTCCAGTAAAATCAAGTACTTTTACACAGCCTCTTTCGGTGAATTATATGATACAATTGGTTGGAGATGTAATTTAACCATATTTGGCCTAAAACTAAGACAGGCCAAACAGAGTTAAAAGCAACTCTGACTCACCTGAACACAGCAAACACAAGCAGACTCACCTTTCCAAATGTTCAAAATAACAAGCACATAACATATCTGTAAGTCTGATGACCAATTTAATAAATTTTTGGCTTCAACAAATTTCATAGAAACAGTGAAAAGTGATTTAGTCAAAGATTAGTTTTTAAAAGAGTTCATTTAACTCTGGCCAAGTCTCGTGTTTCATGTCCTATTTTGTTTTGAAATTTGACATTGAAGACTTCTTTACGTAAGTCATGATTATTCTTGCCAAATTTCTCTTGGGCCTTGGCTGACATGCACACTGAAATGAAACAGAAAGACGAGAATGAACTTAGCAACATTTATTAAGACAACAACTTTACAATATAGTTTCAGAACATGTGTATGATTTGTTACATACACATAGAGGAATTTTTTACATACATCTTTGCGAGTGCAAAATTAATACATTGAAAGTGTATCATATATATGTCTAGAAATGTATTGGGTTTGTGTATGTTGTATTGACTTGACTGGTTGCCACAGCCACTATACCGATTAATTTATGTACATCTTTACAAAGTGAGGGCATCACAATTCATAATTTGAATCAATACAAGAAAGTATGTTTATACATGAGGCAAACAAATTATTGAACTCATTAAAAATTACAGCTGCTGTCCCTTGAAAATTAAGATGTATCACATTTCTAAATATTTTTTGTCTTTCAATACAAGGCTTCTTACCTGGCAATATATCATATTAACAATGGATTTTAAAACTAACCATGTATAAAATAAGTAAAAAATGCAAGTAAGACCGGGTGGTACAAACAATCATAAGTTTACATAGCCATGTTCATCCTACAATCTACCGGTAGTTTTTTTTTTTTTAAATATTTTCATTTCGCCTATTTTTTTATAGCAGTGTTTTTGCACTGAGTGAGACCATGGACGCAAACTAAGCTTAGGCGTTGTTCAAGCCCAGCTTTGTTTTGTGTTAATGGCCACACTGTACACCTCCCTCCGCCCTGTCCAGGTTAGTCCCTGCGTACAGGTCTGTGTGTTCCCGGCGTGATACGGCCTCCACCACAGCCCTGCAACGGTTCATGGAGATGACTGGCGACAATGCCGTCCAGATCTGGCCCGCAACGAAAGACTGTCTTTTTGGCCGAATTCTGCTCTATCGGGGCAAAATCCTCTCCCTCCTACCTTTACCTCCTAACCGACCAAAGAAAAGATGCGATTAACTTCTCCTAACGTCCAAAACCGCTCGTTTTCTGAAACATACGTACTCGACAAGTGTTTACCCATGGTGATCGCCATTTTGAATCTCACCAGCTATCTCTATGGACCGTTGCAGGGCTGGAGGCCGTATAACGCCGGGAACACACAGACCTGTACGCAGGGCTATGTCCAGGTATACAGATACGTACTTTCTTTTCACCCCTGAAGCTCAGGTTAAAAATGCCGGGCCATATACAAAACCAAGCTTCCCAGGAAAACATCAATGTGCAGAGAAAAGCCTCTCTGTAAGGCATACTATACTAATTTCGTAATTGCCCTTTGTAAATATGCATTTCAAATACTTACCGGATGAATAGAAAATTATCGTCCACGACGACTTGCTATATCGGTCACTGCATCCAACACTGTCGCGGGGAAATACACTTTACCTTCATGCCAACTCCACTTAGACCTAACTCACTTGCTGTCTTGACTAAAAATGTGTCGTCACTGGAGGAAGAAATGACCGAGAAATCAGCCATAATTCGTAAGATTCAGCTGGTCTGAATAGCCATTACTTCAAAAAAATCTGCGCAATCTCATTTGAGAGATGCAATGTGATATCCGATAACGATCGTGTGGGAACACAAAGCATCGGTCAAATTCGAAAGGTCAAGGGTCGTGATCGTCGCAAAATTTTGACATTTCAAGTACGCGTAAACTGTTCTTTTAGATTTTTCTAATAAGCAAAAATTGACTTTATATGAAGAGATCAGTTAAAATACGGACGTCCAACACACTAAGTGAACCCTGTTGCAATTCTGATCAGCCTCGTTAAATCCCAGCTTACTCATTACGGGACCCTTACGTTCATACCCTGTTGCGTCCCGTCCACTCTTCCAACACAACTCTTTCCAAGTCACGACATCATACATCGTCAGAACCGTTAGTCCATCCGGCTCGACTTTTGAACGGTTTGGGGATGAACAGTACCTGTACTGCGTTTCCATTAAGTTTTATGTAAGTTGTAATCGCGAAAGTTTACAATGGCAGATGCAGGACCGTCGCAAGTGTGTTCGTCGTTGTGTGATGATCTGACGTACATGTACATGACTGCATAGCCAGTTGCTGACAGACGTACGCGAAAACGTGGACCGTATGAGAAAATTTAATGACAGATCCAACCATATTACGTCTGGAAATGTGAGTACCTTTCAATAGATTGCAGGTTCCGATCATATGGAATATTTAGCGGTGAACATGTGTTTATTATTGCACATTTTGAAAATAAAAATAAACGATGTTTAAAATTTGATCTGTGCTGATTTAATTTAGAGGCTGCTCACAGACGTTGCAGCCATCTGATGACTTCCCTCTTGTCATATCATTGGTTTATACTGAAAATCCCTGGTCTCGATTTTTTGAATGGAGATGAATGAAACCAATGCTAATTATATTTAAGGGATAGGCTGTAACTTCATAATTTTGGCAGAAATTGTGTTCTTCGTACATCGACTACAGGTTTTTCTCTCTTTTCAAAATCATGTCAGCCAGTATTGCTAATGTTATTCTATTTTCTAAAACACGTTCAAATATCCAGTCTTCACGACCTGTATTATGTACAGTCAGCATTGTTATTGTTGGTAAACACATTTTGGTCTGGACTAAACTTCAATTGAACACAAAACAGTGAACTTTTATAATATACATGCACACAAAGTGTATGTTGGTTGTATTGATAATATCAACGAGCTAATTCAACTTAAATTTGTGAACCACTGAAGTAAGTGCAGTTGATACATAACAAAAATATTAACAAAATCAAAAACTTACAGCTTTATACTGTCACTTTAAAATGGCAAACCGTTGCTTCTGTAGCCTCTAAATATTTAAGTCTGAGAACAATTTAACTGGTAAATGTGACCCATGTGCCATTTCTATAGTGCAAACATGAGTAATTTCACCTGAAAAACTTAACCAAGTAAAATCAACTCTACACTTGAGTGCCGCCTAATTTATTTAAATTAAATAGACAATAGGGATATGAAAACATGAGAATTGACAACAAGTCAGTCCTGTGTTAATGCATGTCTAAATTTTTACCGCCACATGTGTAAGCTACCATTCAATCCATTGACAATCTTCCCTTCTATCATGAATTCAATAGGACTGCTAATGAATGGTTACTTCACATGGCTGAGTCTGATTTCACATTCATAGCCAGTGATGAATGTTCAAATTTTAACATGTCATATTTCCAATACTGGCATGTGGCAGGTTGGACTGCTATGGACTGCCTATTTTTCCTCAAATAACCATTCAACCTGTTCCACACAGGAATGTGGACTGGCTAATAGGCAGTTCAGAACTAGAATACGTAGTGGACACACAGGAAAAAATACTGAAAAAAAGGAGGAAAAAATGGCATTAATGGGTCTTTTATAGTTAGCCCATGAAGGACTATTCCAATGGCAGACTGTCATTACAGTGGAGTAACATTGAATATCTTGGGTAGTCATAGAAAGGCAGACACTGGGTTGTGGAAAGTGCATTGAAATCACAATGGTCATGTTATACATTTTTCCCCAACATCTGAAAACATCATACAGATACTCAGTTGAAGTAAACTTATTTTATTTGTTTATTATTTATATATTTATTTGTTTATTATTTATTTCAAGAATGCAATAATGTTGTTTTCACTAAAGCATATATTAAACGTTATAAGGATTATATATATGTACAACTTTGTACCTATGTAAGCTTATCTTTCTTTTTTGGGGAGGGGGGGGCCACAAAAATTTTGTCGCCGGTGATGGGGGGGGCCACTAAAATTTTTGCTGGTGTTAGGGGGGGCCTGTAATAAATATACGCACCACATATTTTCTCTTCCGGCCCCCCTGCCGTTAATTGTGCTCGTTCCCTAACGCCAGCACGTTAATTAAAGTCACTACTGGCATGATAATGATGACAAGCCGAAGAAATAAATCCTGTGGTTCTAGTTACCCGATGTTCTTGTTTTTTACCAACGCTAACTTTTTTGAGGCCGCGTATGGAAACGCGTAAGTGGCAAATAAAGTATCCCATCAAGATTGTGACAGCCCAATGTGTATATGTGAGATGTGTATATGTGAGACGTCAAAGCCAGATCGCGCATGCGTACGTATGCGTACATACTTTACATACCTGAATTACTCGTGTTTTTCTATGTCTCGCAATTAACCAGATTGATTCACATCAGTGAACAAGAAGTCTGGCTGATTCTCACCAATGAATGGTGAGTCTGGTTGATTCTCACCGTAAAATTACCATTCTCACAGTGCTTGGCGAGAATTTCCATTCTCATAGGTGAGATTCTATTATCTCACCAAGGAGTGCGTTTCTCACTGCTCACTGGTGAGAATTTCTGAATTCTCACCGGTAGCTGTGAAAATGAGAATAGATTCTCACCAATTGCGAGAAAGTGTCACTTTCTCGCTCCAGTCTCGAATTTTTTTCCTATAGTGTCTGTCTCTCGACAAAGTACATCAATATTGCTGAGTATTTTTATTTATTGTTGAAAGTGAAGAGTTTATAGTAATGTCACATTGCACTGCTTGAAAGAATCAGTGTAATTCTGCCTAGGGGCAAGTATGACGTGGCAAGTTTCGGTAGCTTCCCGTTGATATTTCATTTCACTATAGGAAAAAATTGCGAGACTGGAGCGAGAAAGTGAGGCTTTCTCGCAATTGGTGTGAATCTCTTTTATTCTCACCGCTGTGGGTGAGAATTTTTAATTCTCACCGGTGAGCTGCGAGAAATGCACTCCTTGTTGAGAATAAAATATGATAGCAGATTCTCACCGGTGAGGCTGTAAATTCTCACCAAGCACGTGAGAATGTATCATACTCATCATTCACTGGTTGAGAATCAACCACACTCGCCGTTCATCGGTGAGAATCACCAGACTCACCATTCACTGGTGAGAATCAAGCAGACTCGCTGTTTATACTGTGAGATTCAGCCAGACTTGCTGTTCACTGTTCACACCAGTAAATCCCACTGTAGGCTATTTTACATGCCACACATTGCAGATATCACAATGGAATAGCCAGCGTGCTGTGATCATTCTGCAATGTTCAGTAATCTCACAAATTATTTTAAATTATCAAAAGTATTCTCGGAGCGTTTAATACAATTATCGCTCACATTGCTTAATTGCTTAATATATTTCTATCTATGTATTTGTAATAGAATGCATGTTAATATAGACTCGTTATATTCAGGATTGCCTTCAACCACATAGAGCATTGTACATTCTAGGGATGGTTATATACATCATTCATTATTCAAATTTATCCCCGAGTAGCTGTGTTAAAATGCGTTGCCCAACTCAAATGATATTCATGTATCGATTACTTTAAATACAATAAAACTGTGACGACTGTAAAAGACCAATCAGCATTGTTGTAGTAAAGTACAGAGATCCAATAGCTTAGCACCATATGTCCTCTGTCGTCTGTTGGATAACGTCACTCCGACTTAGCCTTTCCGATATTTTAGTTGTGTGTGTAGAAGCAGTTTGTTAGGAAGTGCCGTATCGCACTACTCCGTGCTGGAGGATGGCTAATGATGTATGGAATACAAAAATCTTGTACGTTCTATTGGTTCTGGCTTTTCTCAACAAAAGTAAGTGAATAGCATTTGTAATAATATTGAGATTATATTTTCGTTCGAAGAATATTTGTGAGTACACTTATTAGTTGTATAGCATTGCTTCCTAAGGAACTTGCAAACACTTTTGTCATCATTGTGGTTTCCATGGCAGTGAAATGTAAGCAGATGATACGTGGTATGCAGTTTTTTGTAATTGTCGTTGGTAATCAAGTACTAGCTCGACATGTGTCAGGTATCCTGGAAATTTATCGAGTGGCATGGTTGCTTTTTCTATCACCAGATGCAGAGTTTGACATTGAACAAAATTTACAAAACGATAACAATCACCCTACCTGCAACTGCGTTTTTACGCCAAAGCATATGAAAAGAACAGTGGACTTTCATGATGTTATTTGATTACCAGTCATACTGCGCATAGCTAATCTTGAGTTTTCAAAATTTGTTTTAATATATATAGATCCACATGACTGGTGATCGTTGAAATGGTGAGTCTTATACATGAAATGAAAATTAAAATAAATGACTTAGCCCGGGAACTGCATAATTGATTTGTGTCGCTGTTAGAATCGGGAAAGTATAATTTCATGGCCCACATCATTTTATTTGTAACTCACAGTCTTTTTAAATCATGGTTGGGTCTTCATCTATTCTTCCTTTCAATTATAAAATATTTAGGAAGTTTCTTTTGTGTATCACAATTACTTGGATTTTCACTAACTGTAATAGCAGCCAAACTGCAGCGAGGATTGGTAGAAGTTAGACCCAAACCTGTTACATCTGGCAGCTAAGAAAGTGGAGAGATTTATTTCAAAACATAAGTTCATGAAGAGCGATTTCATAGTGCAATAATTGAATAACGAAGAGTTTGGCAAAATAGTTTGCCAGATCGAACATCATCATTCATTTCGTTGAAAGTAATTTTGTTATACGTATCTACTTGATATTGCAAAATACATTTGTCGATGTTATTAAACTCAATGAATATCAATTTTTATCCTCCTCATTCGATAACGACTGTGTGATTCTTCGCTTAATAAACACCCGCAGCTGTGAATTATTTCCAGTTACTGCGCAAGGAAGTACGATTTCACATTTGTATTCCTGGAACGTGTAGTTCACTTGCAGAGCGAGGGCAACTGCGTGCTATCGCTGAAAGAACAAAGAAATTGGTAATTGACTGAAGAATGGTAACTACCGTAACGTTTTCCAGAAAATGCCACGAGGTAGTTACCACGAGGTAGTTAGTAAAATTCAACGTAGGCACATTTAGATTCGGTCATCAAATGTTTGCTGTTTTCTTCACAATATTTACGGCAAATTATTGCAGCAAATCATCAGCAGTATCCGCTATTCAACCGCAGAAAGTTACGATGTTTCAGAATGTTTCCTTATCCATAATGTAACATTATCTGTATCAGGTAGAGCTTTATGCTGCATGAAATTGGCCACTACAGCCTAGGCAACATAGCAAAAAGTGAAACAATGTAGTAACGTTCTGCGCAAGCATCAGATTTTAATAAGCGCTGATGAAATCTTGTTCAATGACATCACTGAAATATATGAAATATGAAATGCGCAACTGCTCGTGTGCACACTTGTAATTATTTGGTGGTAAACCTTCGGATAAGTTTCTGAAATTACCACTTGAAATTATTTTACCTTTGCACACTAACAAAAACTAAAGTGCGAAGAGAAAAAAACTTGCATAGCTCGGTATGAAGAAGAAATAAACTGTGATAAAGGGAGTGTGGATTTGTAACTCAACCAGGATGTAAGAACAGAGATATAGAACACGTGAAAACAGAATATCCATATTTTAGGAGATAATATTTTGTTTTACGAGTAGAGACAAGTAACACCTAGCTAGTGATTGTTGGGATTTTGAATTTGAAGTCAGGGTGTGATTTTCCGTGATCCTGTTCGAGATGGACAAGTCAGAGCTAGAGAGAATGTCACTGAGGTAGCCATATTAAAAACCACTGTTAATAACAAAGATTTTACACCTTCATTGGTTCAGATCTGACAAACAATACCAGGCTTATCGAAGTACATGTACATCATGTTTCGCGTTCATTCCAAATTCTTCCCTCCCCACTGCTAGTTTTTTTGTGCTAGGTGAATAAATCAATGAAAATAGACTTTGGTCAGTTCCCGCTCAAAATTAACCACCTTGACATCGTCAACGGACCTAACAAGGCGTGAAATTTTGCGTATTTGGACAGAGTTTGGCTTGTTAATATACCAAATACAGACGTGGTGATGTCGCTGTGTGTGACCATAATACAAAAAAGTATCCGACAGTCACTGTTCAAGAATTAACTTTAATTAGTTTCTTAAATGTTATAAAATATGCTACTTGACTTGCCAGGTTATGCAACCGTTTTTAGATGAATTTTCTTTGTGCAGGCGAGATGGATTGTTAGAACAGTACAATCACCCTATGGGACTTGTAGACAGACACAATAACTTAATAATTGACCTGTCAGTATTACAATATTTCCTTCTGTAAGGAGAACACAAAATATATTTATTACCTCATTTAATGTTGATACTGTCATCAGTTTTGTTCATTGTTTGTGAAGGACCCGCGGTCACAGTAGATTACACGAACGAACGAAGGAACAAGTTTATTTCAGTACTTGTGGCCACCGGCTAAAATGTACAAAATCGTATATGGGTCACTGGGAAAATTAACTTGCAACAACAACAGGTCATGAAAGGTAATTACAAAAAAAGACAAGATTAAAGAGATTGGGCTGCGTTCACAAAAAATGGTAAGGGGACTGGAGGAATTCGGGAGGATTCGAAAATTTTTTTGGGTAGTACAGTGGGGACTTGAAAATTTTGCTCTGCCTATAGGGGGACTTGAAAATATTTTTGTTCCCTTTTAAATTCCGAGTTTTTTGTAAGTAATTCAATGAAAAATGAATACCATTTGTATGTCTTCCAATTGTTGTAATGTTTGTAGTAGTTAAACAAAACCTAGAACCATTTTGTCGCATTCCATGACTATTATCTTGATAAAATATAAGCTTGTATGATTTGTTGTAAAAAAACAAATTTAACCTAGTAACAAGGCAGAGGCTGCAACAGTTGATGTTTAGTTTTTGCAATATTTCTGTTGAATATATCAACTACAGTTTCTTGCTGTTTCCCTACAGCATCCTTAAACACACAATATTCAGTTTGTCGGCAAAGCCTGTAAATACAATGTGTGTGAGGTGATAATTTAATTAGAGTCCAGACTGACATTCAGTTGTCAGTGATACAAATGCATGGCACACATACACAGGCTGTGTTAGCAAGCTGAATACTGGACAGTTCAACATGCTGCAGGGAGTAGAACAAGAACACAGTTGTATAAACTGAACAAAAAATTGTCAAAATTATCAAAGTTAATACAGCTATTCCCTGCGGGCAGTGTCACTATCAGGTACCGCCCTGCTACTGCAGTGTCACTGTCACTGCATACCTGAGCAGTGATAGAGATAGCTCTGACTCTGATGTATATACATGCAGCCGTATAAACGGAACAAAATTATTGTCAAAATTATCAAAGTTAAACAGCTACTGCCCTGCTACTGCCCACTGGCAGTATCACTGTCACTGCATACTGGCAGTGACAGAGATAGCTCTGAATATGAAGTAGCTGAAGAGTTTCAGTCAAATGACACTCATGACAGTGAAACATACTTGTACACAAGATCAGGCCAGAGAGCAACACATGGAAGACCAGGAGACTTTAAAACTTATCAAAAATTTTTAAATTCAGGCATATGAGAATAATCAAATATTTAAAAAAAGGATAGGGTCACCATGCTTGATTTTCTAAATTTCACATTTTCATCATAAAATAATATAAAAGCAAAACTCTGAACAGTAAAGACTAAATGAAACCAAATTTGCCGTTATTACACCCACAATTTCAGAGATGAAACATTTATTTGTTGGAATATTTTAACCTTCCAGTATTGTCAATTTTGAGTAGCATCAAATTCATATATGTCTTGTAAACAAATTTTTGGTACGTCACATTACACAGTTTTTACAATATGGCAATTAGTTAGAATTCACGATTGCCCTCTCTCTCATGGTCGTCATTCACCGGTGGAGAATCAAGCAGACTCGCTGTTTACTAGTGAGATTCAGCAAGACTCGCTGTTCACAAGTAAACAACGAGTCCGGTTGATTCTCACCTATGAACGGCGAGTGTGCTTGATTCTCACCAGTAGATGATGAGTCTGGCTGATTCTCACACGATGAACGGCGAGTCTGGTTAATTCTCACCAGTGAACAGCGAGTCTGCTTGATTCTCACCAGTAAATGATGAGTATGATACATTCTCACCGTGAAAATACCATATGTGTATCAAAACATTGAGAGTGCGGTGTGATACACTGATCTGCATACACCAGCAATACGTATCGCCATGATATACCATAGGCTATTTTAGCTAGTTGTACCATCAGCCTATGCTGGCATTCCACTGATTGTAAGTCCAAAAATCTTTTAAAAAGCAGGGTAATGCCATGTGATATTTACCGTAAGCTATAGTGTGTACTAGTGGTTCCATGGTTATGGAATCTGAAAACACCAACAAGTGAACAAAACATGCGAACCTACTTGGTAACCTACCACTGTATATACAAATCTGTATTAGGTGATAATTTGATTAGAGTCCAGACTGATATTCAGTGTCAGTGATACAAATGCATGGTACACATACACAGGCTGTGTTAGCAAGCTGGATACTGGACAGTTCAACATGCTGCAGGGAGTAGAACAAGAACACAGTTATATAAACTGAACAAAAATATTGTCAAAATTATCAAAGTTAATACAGCTACTCCCTGCGGGCAGTGTCACTATCAGGTACCGCCCTGCTACTGCAGTGTCACTGTCACTGCATACCTGAGCAGTGATAGAGATAGCTCTGACTCTGACGTATATACATGCAGCCGTATAAACGGAACAAAATTATTGTAAAATTATCAAAGTTATACAGCTACTGCCCTGCTACTGCCCACTGGCAGTATCACTGTCACTGCATGCTGGCAGTGGCAGAGATAGCTCTGAATATAAAGTTGCAGAAGAGTTTCGGTCAAATGACACTCATGACAGTGAAACATACTTGTACACAAGATCAGGCCAGAGAGCAACACATGGAAGACCAGGAGACTTTAAAAGTTATCAGAGATTTTTGAATTCTGGCATATGAGAATATTAATCAAATATTAAAGAAAAAAGATAGGGTCACCATGCTTGATTTTCTAAATTTTCACATTCTCATCATAAAATAATACAAAAGCAAAACTTTGAACAGTAAAGACTAAATGAAAAAATATGTGACTAAATGGAATTATTTATTTTTTAACCAAATTTGCCATTATTACACCCAAAATTTCAGAGATGAAAACATTTATTTGATGGAATATTTTAACCTTCCAGTATTGTCAATTTTGAGTAGCATCTAATTCATATATGTCTTGTACTTTTGAAACAAATTTTTGGTAGGTCACTGTGCTAGATTTTTTACAATATGACAATTAGCCAGAATTCACGATTTGCCTACTCTCTCATGATTGTCATTTTGTGTGCTCTTCGGCAGGAGAAATTGACCTGGCCAGAGTTGGATTAATTCTAGTTGGCTCAGACTGATAAATCAAAAAGTTCACTCATGCGTTTAAAATGAATCAATTTAAGAACTTGCCTTAATAAGGAATATGACATACATATTCTTTTTTCTGCGCTCACATCCTTTACTTATATACGGGTCTGTGACAGTTGGGGGACTTGAAAAATTTTGATCATGTAGGGGGATTCGAAATTTTTTAGCGATTGAGGAGGATCTGAAAAAAGTAAGATTTCCATCGCGATCCTCCAGCCCCCCCTAATCGTTATTTGTGAACGATGACTGTATATGTTATTGTCTGACAGATGCTTGGTGTGTTAACAAGACACGGATCTACATTGGAGCATTGCTGCCAACTAGAACAGACACAGTCTTACGGGAATACGAGAACGTACTGGAGAAAGCGGTCGCTGACGTCAATAACTGCTCCGAGATCCTGACGGAATATGAGATAACACTGGTCGGTAATTACACCGAGGTGAGAATTTCTATAAAGGATAGACGATTCTTATCTTTTCACGTTTTTCTGATTCAAAGAACATTCAAAGGCCTAGGGGAAAAGGATTAAGATCAGATTAAGGAAAAATGGCAAAGTTTATATGCATTCATATTTAGAATTATTACACCTAAGGTATCATTCGGTTATCGTGATTGGCTTAGATTAAGTCACGTGGCATTTGAAAACAGTGTTAAAACATGGTTTAGGAGATTCTTGCCTGCTCGATGAGGTGATTTTGACCGCTGTGGACGTATCTCAGTGTTGTGCGTATCGTTTCTGCGCCGCGGGAGGTTGGTGCGTCTTGTTTCTCCGCTCGGTGAAGTGATCTTGACCGTTGCTGATGTACTTGAACTTTGAATTGTGCGCCTTTTTTATGCGCGTTATAAATTATTGAATCGTGATCTTGCCCATTCTATAACAGACATCGTCATGGATCAAGTAATATCACCTGACATCATTATTAACTTTGAATTGAATGCTGACAGCTGGAATTCACAACAATCTACATGCAGAACATCAATGTATTGCCAACCTTAACTTTACCGAAGACCATCCCGTCAGAGCTCGATAAACGATGTTGGTTTCAGCAAAATAGTGTGAGGTCACACATGCCATTCCTATGCATAGCAGAGTTTATTCGATCTGTAAATGCTGCTGATCGTACAAAAGTTTGCCTTATTTCATGGCAAGTTTAATTTCTCAATCTTTTTCTCAGATTTGCATACCTTTTAATTAGAAACGAGAATACTCATTTGTTTAAGACATCATGAGTCAACGCTGTCTGTTAATTTACACGAAAATAATATGTAATTCGGGTGCATGTGAGTGGAAAACACGCGTACTTTTATTCAAATAAATTTAATTTCAGAACACAAACTTGATATTTACCTCTACTAAACACAAACAACCTCGAAATAGGGATTACACTGCCGCAAGTAAAAATGGATACAACTAAAAATTGATAGACCTGCACAAGATCAAATCATTGCAACAAATAAAAAATGGATAACAGTGAAATAGTGACCGTCCAGCGGGAGATAAAAGACTTGCAAAATCGCAAAAAAATGAAAGCATGAAGTTTCGGGTTCAACCCTTCGTCGCACTAAAATCTCATTGAGGAAATGCGGAGATAAAAAGACTAAAGAATCAATCAAACGAGAGAAAGTTTAAACGCGTTAAATTGTGCATTCATGCTAGCTGTGGCGAGAGTGTAAAAGTTTAAAAATTGTGGCCTGTTCGAGTTTATGACGGCTAGTGTCGGTAGTGGAAATAATTGCTGTACTGCCATGTCAGACCGACCTCTGTGGGGTGGTGTACAGAAATGTTTATCCACCGGGTATGCAAGCTTGCTGTCGGTCACGATGCGAAAGATGTTCGACAAAGAGATCGCCTTGGCGACGCTTTGTTTCGCCAATGTATAACATGCTGCAACGTTTGCATTGGATACAGTAAACGGTATGAGCCGACGTGCATGTGAAACATCTTACCGCGAGGACCCTGATAAAATTAGTTGTAAAAATATGCCGACAGGTGTTACATACTCGACGGCCATATGATGATGTTCCAGTTGAGCGGTCGCGATCATGCAAACTGGAACGTACGAGGCGGAGCGTCGAAATGCCATTATTGGGGGTGCGGAGAAATTATGCTTGGGGAGTTAGAATGGAAAACTCCTCAAAGACGATTTTGCGGATTCAATGGTTTAAAGGGTGGCATGTTAACACAAGAGGAATGCGATTGGATTTGGAAGTGGTGGTTGACATTAACGCCTCCTCTTGTGTAAGAGGTTTGAAGCGCTGTTTGGCTTTGTCCACTACAGAGCGGCGATAATCCCGAGCCGAGAACTGAGTACTTATGGTGTCTAACTTTAGAGTTACTCTTAATGACGTGCGTCAACGTGTTTCATTTTTAGCTCACATTTGGTATACCAATGTGAGGTTATCGTATAAGCTGAATCAGTTCATTTGCATCCGATTTGCATGTCTGTCTGTATGTATGTATGTATGTATGTCCGTCCACATCAAAAACACCTAAACCGCAGCACCTACTGTCTTAGTATTTGGTGTACAGGTGCACCTAGGGATGGAGATGTGAATTTGTTCAAATGAACTTGTCAGTGTCAAAAATATGCAAATGAGGGGAAAAAGAAAAAAACACTGCAAATTGCTAAAACTCTGTAACCGTTGGTTAGATTGGGTTGAAACTTGGTTTGCAGGATCCTTTAGGTATTCTAAATTAGGTGTTTAAAATTTGGGATGAAATTTGCATGTTTCTATTTTTGGGGTAATTTTTTCAGTTTTTAGTCAAAAAATGTTTTTCTCTGAAACCACTCATCTGATTGCTTTGAAAGTTGGTATACATGTTCCTCAGGATGACCTCAGTCAAGTGTATACAAATTGAATTGAAATTTTAATATTTGTAAATTTGGGGCAATTTTCCGAAGTTTTTGGTCAACAATTTTTTTATTCAAAAACTGCTAATCTGATAGCTTTGATATTTGGTATACAGGTTCCTCAGGTTGATCAAAATCAGTTTATGAATATCGTGAAGATATCTTGAATTTTGTATTTTTGCTGAATTTTTTGGTTATTTTTCTCATTTTAAGTAAAATTTATTCTTCTCTGAAACCGCTAGCCCAATTGCTCTCAAATTTGGATTGGATGTTTGCAAGGGTGTTACCCTTCTAATTGTTGAAATTATGACAAAATTGGAAATATTACTGTTTTGGGGCAATTTTTGTCATTTTTGGTCAAAAAATCTTAAAAAATATTTTCTTTTTAAAGCCCCTGGACAGACAGCTTTTATATTTGGTGTACAGATGTCCAGGGATGACAATAGTTAGATATGTGGAAATTGTCCTGAAATATACAAACTTGTAGTTTTGTGACATTTTTGGTCAAGAAACTTGTTCTCAAAATTACTTTGTCTGATAGCTTTGTAATTACGTACAAAAGTCCCGAGGGTGTTATTAGACAAATTTTGTGCTCAAAGTGTTGGGAAACCCCAAATTTTATATTTTAGGTAATTTTCTCAGTTTGTGACCTACACCAACCCAGGATATGTTGTGAGAGAGTTTCGAAGGCTGTGAACATAATTTTGTCATATTTAATATCAATTTGTAGGTAAAATTTGATCCAGAAAACAAAGTGAGGTAAATGTTTTCATTGCGCACCAATTTTTGCAACTTTTGCATGTAAGACACACAAGAACTGATGAGAAATTTGGATCCAGGATAATTCCAGATGTCGTAATCCCCCCACAGTGGAAGGCATTTCACTATCTGTAACTGATTTAAGTGCTGTTTACATTCGAATGATAGCACTCATAGCATTAATTAAAACATCCCCAAGGTTGTAAATACATTTCCTACCAGCTGGTCTTATGTAAGGGGTGGAACATTTGATATTTAGGAGGGGGTAGGGGCTAGAAGATTGATGAGGTAGCATTACTTTTTACCAGATCCCTTGTACATTTTTTCCCATTCTTTATTTTTTCCCCACTCTCCCAACTTTTTCTTTTTGTCAAGCTTCTCTGGCTAATTTTTTGTTGACATTTGCTTATGTATGTAGGATCTGCTTGTCCCATTGCAATAGAAGTTGATATGCATGTTCCTAAAGATGACCTCCAGTACCTAAGTTGCAGACCTTATTTGCTTTTGTCATTCTTGTTTTTCTGGTTTAAATTTCTTGAATTTACCAATTCAAACCGAATGTGAGCACACTGTCCTTGACGGTATTTTTTACCACTTCTATTAGTCCAAACGAAACGCATTCTGTTTTCCTCTGTTGTAGCACCCAGCACACACAAGAATATCATTCAACACATACAAAAGGAAAATGAGTCCCTCTATAAGTTCTTAGCAACTCAGAAGTTAAAAAAACGAACAAAACTTGGTTGATAAATTACCTACAGCCACTCAACAAAATACTACGCCAAATCCATGCAAATCACACCTGTTGTTACCATTTCACGAATTGCTCCTTTCAGACCCTGAATGCTCTGTTCTGTCAAAAAGGGATGAAATTCATTCCATGTCAGATATTAAATTCCATTCTCCAGATACAGGACAATGCGAAGCAGTAGGATTCGTAAGCAGTGGTCGACTCTTTCAAAGCAAAGATAAATGGCGTCATGATCACTTCAACTCATAGGAATTAGTCTCTGAATCGTTTACTGTTTGGCAATATTTAAGTAAGATTTCTGACAAAAATACATTTGGATTTTTAGTGCCACATTCACACCTCATAATCAGTACTTAATGGTGTCAAATGTCTGCAGATCTTGCTTAGAAGTAGAAACAAACCATTCAAGCATGCGGTATGCTTACTTAACTCTCCTTTGCTAAACCCGTGGGATACTAATCCTCATAAGACAAAAAGAATGCATGGCTGAGAAGCAAGCTGCCAATCGTCGGGGTATTTGAAGCAGAAATCGTATTGTCAAGTTTATACCAGTCATGAATAGATGAAATACAAAATGGCGCAGCCGTGAAATCGTAATGTTTGTGTGTGTTTAACCTTGACATCAACAGTGCGCTGACAGAATACGTTATCTTAATGCTGATGTATCCTTCACAAGTGTAAATATTTCAGTGTACGTAGCAATCAAATTTCAATGTCCCGTCTTAATAGTCTTGTCTCTTCATTAATTTTATCAACGACAAAGTTCATTACATGAAGAGAGAAAAACAATCCTCCATTACCTCCAATGTTAACGAGACTGATATTGCTATACGTCTTGTAAAAGAGGTGAGTCAAATTGTATTTTTCCCTCACGAGAGACATTCTAAATCTCCTAATATGTATCTCTTCACAGATGTTGCCTGAAAGAGCATTGCATATTCTCTATGACTTCATTTACCGAAAACCCCAACTGACTACCCTGTTCGGCCCTACGGTGTCAAAGGTTGCCACAGTCGTCAATAGAGTAGCCGCCGAATATAACATTATACAGGTAATGTTGATGTTATTCTTCCTTAAATTCAATCACGTGATTAAGATTGACTACAAATCGCATCATCGGTTCAATTCGAATTTTTTACGAAGTCGTCAATCCCGGATATTGGATTAAAAGCAAACAGGCTCCAGGTGTACCGGTTTGATCTATCTTGTTGTTAAATAATCACCATATAATAATCTCCATAAGCGACATTGCTATGTTTATTCCTTCGCCAGAAGTTAACAGCTGCATTTCAATTTACTGAGTGTGTGCAGTGCTGCCATTGACACCGATGTTCAACTAACGACCAGAAGCACTTCGTCGTATTGAATTACAATGGAAATCAATCTACAAATTCACTATTTACTCTCATTTACAAATGCTTTGTTTTCATAACAGTAACTCGGTTGAACCTTCAAACCTGAACGTCTGCTCTTTCAATAAGAATCGGAAATTATTTATCAACGCATTGAGAAACGAGCTCTCGATGAATTGGCAAGAGTGAAACAAACTTATAATTTGTTCTCAAAATAATCATATTATGACTTCAGTTCTCTTAATCATTAAGAGTTGTAGAATGCAGGCTACTAATATGCGATAATATAATCTTTCTTAGGGTTAACATATGCCATTGTCAAATACGAATCCTTGCAATCTGTGGTAAAATTTGCTTTTTGCAGAATCACAGAAAATGCGTTTTTGTAAATGGATTGCTTCAGACATTTTCATGTGCATCTGCAAATACACATTAAAATACCCTCGAAATAAGTTTATAAGATTTTACCTACTGGGGACCTAGATTATGTTGCGACAAGCAATGCCATTGTCTTGTCTGGAGAACCAAGGTAGATATATAAGAACAGGCCAAAGAATTTGCAATTATAATGATTGAAATTGATACTTGAGCTTAAATTTCTGCGTTTTGAATGTCCTTGAGCTCTTAGATTAGGGTAGATATTATGAAGATATCGTATGTTGACCCTCAATAAGAAGGAAAGTCACCCAATTTGGTGGTGAGGTGTGTTGCAATGAAATTTAACGCTTTATAGGTCAAGAAGTGTCGGGTAAGTCAGCAGCATTGCATGGGCACTTCAAGTTTTGCACGGAAAACCATCGGGGTCACTAAAGCAATGTGTGTCTTACCCAAGGGCATTTCAACTTGCCATTCGAATGGCCAGATTACTGACACGGTGTTAATCTTGATTTGACAGATTGGCTACGCTTCGTCACCGTCACTGCGTGATAAAGTGGCATACCCATTTACTGTCCAAATCTACCCATGGATTATGTATTAAATCCGGCCAGAGTTCAATTCATCAAGTCTTTCAAATGGAGTCGCGTCGCCATAATATTCGATGATATTGAATACTTCCGTTGGGTAAGATAAAGTTCTGACCTAAGGTTTCAATCCTGCAGGATTTTCTAACAACCTCTTCAATTTATATCCACCAAATATAATCTACACGACATGAAAAACAGACAAGAATTCTATTATATGATATTTAGTCATGTTATGTTATTAATGTACGTACACAGCTATTGTACTCTTGTACTGGCTTAGAAAGTACAAGGGGAAATGATGTAACGGAGCATTGTGCAAAGTCGACAGGGGATATGTTAATTACGGGTTAGAGGTTTCACACGGAGTTGAAACTTTTGTTCAAATTGTGTAGCAATAAAACTTGAGATAGAAATTAAATAAATTAAATGATCTAACTTCTGCTTCTCCTTATTTGTGCATTCATTCTTTTAAAGACGTTTTTGGATTTTCCAAATTGTTGTGAGTATGTCCATTGACCAAGGCACATTGCAACAACCCTTCGTCCTTACTACAAAGTAACACGACAGTCTACTCATCACCAATGAACTGTAAAGGTTATACGATGACCGGATAACTCTTAGATTTCGCTTGAGCTCACTCTTACTAAAAAATTCACTCCGACCACTTACGTTAGGGACCGTTCAGTTTTAACGGCCTGGGGGGGGGGGCGGCAAAATCTTGTCGCCGGTGTTCAAAAAATATAGACCCCCTGCATTTTTCGCGAAATAATGATGACCCCCCCCCCTTTGTCAAGACGAAAAATTTTGATGACCCCCCCCCCTCCCCCCGCTGAAAAATAACCAAAACCTATATGTCAAATTTACCAGTACGGTTTGGATTTGAACTCCGGTACGCGGCGCACTTTAATTCGTGTAGCAGAGATGACAGTGCACAAACTTCTCAGCACATCCATGCAAACGTCTGTTAATTAGGACGACTGTAAGGCAATTTTGAACTTCATTTCCATAGACAACTTATGTCCATGGACATTGTATAAAGTAAAATTTATTGGAGTGGTTCGCCAAAGGCAGCCCTCCGGTTAAGAGGGTCCATGGGCCATTACGTAAATTCAACTTTATTCTTGTGGGCAACCAAAGGTGGCCCGCTGGTAAAACGAGGTTGATCATGGGCCTTTGCACGAAGTAAACTTTACTGAACAGGGCCGCTGAAGGCGTCCGGCCGTGAAGATGGTCATAGGGTATTACAATAAGTCAATATATTGTAGCGGGCCGCCACAGGCGGCCCGCCGGTAAATAGGGTCGATCATGGCCATGGCATAAAAGTGAACTTTATTGTAGGTATTATGTTTTTGAAAATGTGGTGACCCCCCCTTTCCTACCAGTGAAAAAGTGATGACCCCCCCTTCGCGGATTCCAAAATTACGATGACCCCCCCTGGATTTTGCCGGGCCCCCCGGCCCGTAAAAAACTGAACGGTCCCTTACTCCCATGATTTCATTTTTCCTCAACATTTATTCTTAAAAAAAAACTGCACTTTCTCAGCGCACTTCAGACGGCAATGAAATACAATTTACTATATTTGTGTCGAAAAAACTATCGGTTATTAATCTATTCAATCAGACAGATGTTTGCTGAATATAATCAGCTTCTCATATACGATCGATCTGGACGATGTGTGAAATTCAGAGCTTTCAAATGTACTTTTCAAGACAAATAGCATTGGTGGCAAAGGCAAGGAGCGTATCTAATCGATTACATGATGTACGCACATGTATACCATGTCATCGATATCTGTCACCATGGCAACGTAGTACATAATAGTATTTCTGTCATTTCATTGGGAAGTAACAAATGTCTATGCCGTTGAAAGTAATTTGTTTTTGTGAGAAATTCAATGAATACTTCCTCTTACGTAATGCAATGTGAGTATATTCAGGAACATTGAAGATTTACTCTTGCCTCATTGCGTGTTAAGGTATTTGCTCTTCAAAATGAAAGTAACTTTGTAAATATGAAAATTGCTTGCATGACACAGACTAACCATTTACAGTTCATTGGTTTCTGTTTTCAATGCAGAATATAAAGAATCTAATACAGTTACTGAATAATGAAGAAATAGATATCTTAACGATGGAATCAATATCCCATGACCCTAGTTTACAGGTTCAAAGTTTAAAGGTCAGTATTAAAATTTCACAGGTAGAACAATGATTGCCTGTTTGTGTGCTTTATGGATGAAGTTGAATAAGAATACTATTGACCTGTCACCATTTCAAATCAAAATTATTTCTACAGATGGCACAGTTGGCAAAATGTACCAAAACAACTTAAAGGGTCAACGCAGACTCAAGTGGCTTAATTGTAGATAATATGAAGTCAAGCCAGGCCTTTAGTTTTATTTGTGTTTTCACATATCGGTGTGTGAGATTATTTAAATGACTTACAGTCCTCCCAAGTCTACTTTACATGAATAATGGTCAGCGACCGAACTGCCAGAATAGGGGATGTAATTGAATTCTCGGGTCAACTCACCGAGTATAAGAATGCCAATCCATATTGTAAGCATTAGGATTTGTCAAGTTAGCGCTAGCTCCAAACTATCGTAATTATGCTTGCTTTATGCAGAGACACGACGCCAGAATTATTTTCCTTTCTGCGTACATAGAAGAGACCTACACCGTATTCTGTCAGGTTGGTACATCAATGACTGTAATTGATAAATTGTAGATTGAGCTTTTGACTAATAGTTTTGAGCATGTAAGGATAAGTGACTGCATTCAATCCACAGATACTTTAAGTTGTACTTGATGTGTGCATTTTGCGAATTCTTAGCAGCATATGTGCAAGTCTTTGTATATCCTTGGTAAATACTCCTCTATCATAGCAGTGTGTGCTTGAAGAGATGTCGGGCAATTCTGAATCTTTGTAGAATGCTATAGGGCCTTTAGTGAACGTTGCATACAAACTCAGACCAGTGATTCACGCTTCAGTTAATCCAGTGTCATGAACGATAAACTACTCAGCTTTATCTAGATGATCCTTGCCTCCACACATGCTGCAGACCTGCTTGCATCGTTAGTATCGGACATAGAAATCGACGTAATCACGAATACGCATCTAACCTACCGTACACGTGTTCTTTCGTGAGCGACAATTTCAAACGAACAAAATGGGCAATAATATATTTTCTTCAGGTCAACATCGTTTCTGATCGGCGCTGATGTTCCCGCAGGGAATTTTAGTTATGTAATCAACAAGGCTTCAGATTGTTGTGGTATTGATTGGAGCGTTATTTACATTGCAGTCGTGTTAATAGCCTAGAATGTAAATCCATGGAAGATTGTTGCTGATCGAAACTACACCGTAAGCACAGATATAAACATCAGATACATATTATCGAAAAAATCTCTTATTTCGATTCATGGATGGTTGACTGTGTTAAAATAAAACGTCTCCTTTACCGCATAACACCGATGTTACGGTATTTGCTGATAAAGCTGCCGCGTAAGATGAGCAAAACAAAGTGACCAAGCTGAAAGTTATGCGGATTTACGTGTGTGTTACTTTATAAAAAACAACAGCTGCAACTGGGTCTGTACAATTAAGCTAGCCGTGAAAAATGGTGAAATCGTTAATTTTGTATCTAGTACCATCTCTGCTCTCCTATATCCGTCCAGAACAGGTTAACCAAGAAGAGAGTGCCAAGTAAGTAATGAACAAAATATATACGGCCATCGACAAATTCCCAAAAAGACGCAAATTTTCTAGAATAAGACCAAACATTCACACTCATGAAGTACGTAAAGACAGATATCAGAATAAAATTCAGAAGCTTGATTAGGGTATGCCAGATTTCGGAATCCGAATGGTTTGTTTCTGACAAAAAGCAACATGTATTTGTAGCTTAATTAAAACTCATTGAGGTACAGACTTGTTCAATGACAACGGATGCAATGATTCATTGTCAAACCTACAGGATTCCTTGAAATCCCTTTTTATGATAATGTAACCAGTGCTGTTTCAAAGGTGTGTGACGATTGCCTCCAACCTAGTGGCATTGTTGTTTTTGATAGTCACCCCGTTTACATGTTTTTAATTCTTCATTCAATTGTTCTAGGCGGTTAAGTATTGCATGGCTTAATAAGAAAAGAAGGTAGCGTTTTAATCACAAAGCCGTGATATCTGATGGTCACATAGACTTTCTGTGTTAATACGCATGTATGCAACTCAATGATGTGTTTGGTAGACACCTGGCCTTCTGGAAACACGCTGTTCAATGAAACTGGAAGCTATTCAGCTCTTCAGAGACATCTATTCCATGTGAGACTTTAAGCAACTGGCACTTGGCGTTCACGTGACGAATAACAATACATTTTGGCTTTAGTCATAGAAAGTCGAGGGACTGCAGTCCAGTACAACAACAGGTAATACGATCATGGCAAAAGACGGGTAAAACATGCCTGACCGTTTACCTTGTTCTCTGCATGAGAAATCATGATACACATCGATGCCAATAAGGTCTGACCTGTAGTACGTGTGGCTTGATACGTGCTAAGTTTATTACGGTGGTATCAGATGTAGTGTAATTAACATCTCAGAGAGACCTGGAACACAAATGTTACATGTAATTACCTTTTCACACGCGTCATACGCACAAAATCATAATATAGCACCTGAAATACCTTCTGTTTTAATAACTCGCAGTACGGTGAGATATTTGGGCACAGATTCCACACATGTGACGTCTTCACATTTAACGAATGATTTGATTTGACTTCTCTTTACAAACAAACAAACAATCGAACAACCAAACACATTAACTAAATGATAATGTGTATTTTTCTGAATCGAAATTATCTGACAAGTATGTAAATGTTTCATTCGATGAAACTTAGTTTGTTCTCAATTTCTTGGAAGGCCTATCTGGAGGGCATGTACGGTCGTAAGTATGTTTGGATGATTCCTGGATGGCTGAACGACATCAGCCGGGATAGCTGGGATACGTTTGATTGGAAAACTATACCATGCAACAGGGAACAGGTGCGAGAAGCCATGGACGGCTACATAGGTTTTGTAGCAGATCCGTATTTAGATGATCTGGACGAGATCGACTTCAATGGTGTGGTAGGTTCCAGCCAGCATAGATGGCGCACTAGTGAAACATTTTAATTAACTATTTTCTCGTACAATTCAAGTGCCAAGTAATCGAAATAAAGATGTCAGATTTATCACTTGTTAAACAATCCCATGCAGGTTTAAGAGCCAAGATTTCCATATGACAACTTTGTAATTTAAAGTCCAACAATTGAATCATCGGGCAAACGTTAGTCTATGCAAATTCAATCAATACAAGTTAACAACTTTTAGGGGCCGTCTTCCATCCCGGTTCTCGCATCAGTGCTCGTTGATATTGACTATTTACGTTATGTTTGTCTTTTCGTCTCCTTTAAAAATGTGTTACAATTAGTTTTTGAGAGGTAAGTCGAGAAAAATTTTTTGCCCTTTTAAATGTTACCAGAATGCTACAACAGTCATACGCGTCGTGCCAAATGCCTACCAATATGAGCTCTTGCATATTTTTATGTCGGCATTCCATAGAGCTTTGATATTCTTTAACAGTTTGCATCGTTACAATATTACAGATATTCAGCCGAGGATTTTAATGTTGACAGTGAATGTACATGCATTTTTAATGTCTCATCAACTCTGCAGAAACCATCCACTTCGCAAAAACAGTTTATTGCATCGATAATGCAATTCAACACGGACTTGATTCTGTCCTACGATGCTATCATGGTTATGGCGTTAGCAATGAACGCTTCCTTAAGTCTACTCAGCCAACAAACGCCAAGGCAAAGACTGGAAGATTTCACCTACGATAATGAAGACATGGCTAACTTACTTCTACGGGAGATCGCGAAACTCAACTTTACCGGAGCATCGGTAATTATTTCTCATCACTGTGACGGAAAACAACTTGAAGCGCTTAAATAATGAATAGAGATTTGCATGGCTGTAATTCTGCCTGATCCTTGATACACTTCTTAGTTTACGAAATCAAAAAACGCTACTCTCATAAAAATGACGTAGATACATGAAAGGCACCGACTTTGATGTAATTTTGAATAAAATCAAGAAATGTATAATTCAGTTGGCCTTAGTCTTTGCAATTATCAGGCTATCTCGTATTTGAAATAAGCCTATATCAAGTAACGAACTGACATGTTTTTTTTTTCGGACAAGTGCTTTAAACTTCAATAAATAATTACGGTGGCTTCACAATTTGATTGCAGGGTAAAGTGAAATTTGATGAAAAGTACAGCCGACAAAGCAATGTTGGAATCGAACAATATCGAGGTTTGTTTGTGTTGTGACATCTAAAGTTGATTGACTTCAACAGCTTATAGGCTCTTTACGAACGCTGTTGGTGTGTACCATATTTAGCTTTTGTCTATAAACCCGACCAGTATCATTCACACTCAATTTTGAGCAAAGAACTTATATCATGGCCAAGTATCAAAGAACGAACATCAATTTTACAGCAATACAGTAGGGTCAGTCCGTCGACTGCTGTTTAAGAAGATATTGAGATTGTGTGCAATATCTGAATATGTTACTTTTTCTCTCTTTTTTGGTATTATTTGACATAGAGGGCAACATCACAACAATTGGCAAATACAAAAATGACCTTGGCATTATTGACTGGTATTCAGGAGTTCAATGGCTAGGCAAGTGACAATCATTTCATAGAAGACTTCGAATTCAATACCAAATATTAATACTAGCGAGAATTACAGTGTCATTCGTGTAGTAATTCGCAACTCAAAAGTCAATGTTTTGAATGTTTGTTCTTCCTGTGCGCATTGAAACTTCATTTGTCCTCTCCCATAATAAAACTAGTCTCGGCGCTCAAATATTTTTATTACACAAGCAAATTTGCTCAAAAGTTTTATCTATGTTTGAAGTTCAAAATAACAGTCATTTCCTCATAACGCTATCAGAAAAATCCAGCTTTTGATTTTCAAAAACATCAACATTATGACAACTGAACTTTGTGAACAGGTTTCATAATAAACCCACACAAGCTGTAAACAAAAAGTATTATCTAGTTGTATTGACTAAAAAACTAGTTCAAACTCTACGTGATCAGAATTTAGATGCACTTCGAGGGGGCGTGCTTACTGCGGTGAAATTCCATACTTACGGTGACGTCATCTAAATGATAGTGTATGTGTGTGTATGTGTGTGTATGGCATCTAAACTCATTGCTAAATGCTACAACGGATTGCCCTAAGCTTGCTCAAATGTTCGGATTTAATAATTTCACATAAATACAATGCGTGCATTTCTGTAACATCGAAACAAAATATCATATCGTGCATTTAAGAATATCTCATTGCAACCGTGAAACCGATGATTGTCAGACCGATTCTTGAAGTTTCCCATTTTGCCATCTCTCATCCACGAATCGCATGGCAACACTGTCTACACTTCCAGTCACAGTGGTTAAAAAGCTTTAATCACTTTTTCTCCTCAGGTGGAGGTAAACCTCCTGTTGATGGCATTAAATTGGTAGTTGCACCTGAGTCAATGTCACGCGTGCATCGTCTAATAATTTGGTCGATAGCCGGATGCGGCTGCTTGACGGCCGTTGCCATGTTAGTGATCAACACTGCGTACAGAAATGCTAAGTAAGTTTGCTTTATTCTACAAATGTGGATACATCTCAGTCACGTAATCATATTATGCATTCATTGACATAAAACATGCACAGAGTTGTTATACCATAACGACCGTATGCTTTGTTTTCACTCACATACTCTCATTCCAAATTACGAAGAATATTTCCATAATGTTGGCCTTCCTTCTCTTTAATATATCGGTTAAGAATACTGAATGTTTAGAGAGATTATTTCATCGTTACTCATTGATGTAAAGTCTGATCAATGTCGTAATCTTTGCCTTTGTCTTTTAGAGCCATCAAAATTTCCAGTCCCCCACTGAACAATTTCACCGCTGTTGGCTGTCTCTTACTGTATGCTGGCGTTTTTATGTTCGGAATTGACATCGGTATATCAACTAATGTACAACTATTACTTGCATCTTGCTGGGTAAGCTGGTCAATAACTTCCATGTCATTTATTGTCATTCACCTGAGCACGCCCAATTTTAATGTCTGACATAATGTTAAGGGACATTGACAATGTCATTGTCGAGAACGGTGAACCCTGTGTCTTTCCTA
Source organism: Ptychodera flava (assembly GCF_041260155.1). NCBI lineage: Eukaryota > Metazoa > Hemichordata > Enteropneusta > Ptychoderidae > Ptychodera > Ptychodera flava. Next base: position 4,705,368 of record NW_027248281.1, read on the forward strand.
CAAGAAAGAATGGCAACAGCAGAATCAAATTTAGTCGATAAGTACGGCTACTATACGTATTCTAAATCAGAGATGAAGGAACAAGTCTGGAAGCTTAAGTTTGTAATTATCAGTAACAGCTGTGTTTCGTGAAAGTGTGTGGACTTTTATGTGAGATTCATAGAATATTTGAGAGACCTTTCATCGAGTATCACTCTCTTTTCACTAGATTCGTATCATACTGCTTAGTGTTGGACTTTCACTGAGCTTTGGTGCACTGTTCGTGAAAACTTATCGAATCCACGTCATATTCAATGAAGCTTTGACTAAGATGAAGATGACCGTAGGTAACAACTAATTTCTATTTGAACATTGTTTGTTGGAATGCCTGCTATTGCTGTCCATTAGCTTGTCTGTGTTTGTCCCAGCATACACAATTACTCTACTCAGAGAAACCACTACTCATTACCAGTTGGGCAAACACACATCTCTCCTTTGGTTTACGCCATTTACAATATCTTTATCTGTCAAAAATTGCAGACCGAAATTTGAAAAGCATATTGCTTGTAAAAGAATGAAATTTACATCCACGAATTGCGAAAAAACGGGAGTGGTATATTAATATATAAATATATATATATATATATATATATATATATATATATATATATATATATATATATATATATATATATATATATATATACACTCCCACGTGATTCTCAAAAGTCATTTGGCACTCTTCCGATCGCTTTCAATATGAAATCGAAATAATTATGATGAAAATGTAAATAAAGGCAGATGATATTGCAGCCACGGAAAGGCCGGATTTGAAATGTCAATTTTCGTCTCTGAAAAAATTATTACCATGCGTTAGCCTCAACATTTTGTATTCCCAACAAGACAGTTTTTTTTTCAATTTACACTCTTTCCCATTAAATAGTGATAAAAAGAATTCTATAGAGTATTTTCATGGAGGTCTGTGCCGTGATTTTATTCAATGCCCCCGTTAGAATACTGCGACAGAACATTTTCGAAAAAATTAAGAAAAAATACTTCTGTGACCATACTACACATTTACGTTTCGTCTACTCCAACATCTTTGTGAAATTCTTCACTGCCATGTATGCGCTTTTTTCTGCGTTTTTTTTTATCTTCTATTGATTTGCAAAATGTTGAAAATTATATTTATATGATCATTTGAGACAGAATTAGCTTGAAAATGATTGGCGGTCTTCTTGAAATACGACACATTCTTTTTGTAGAGCTATTTTCTTTTTATCAGCAAATTAATGGCAACTTGAACATAGAGCATGCCTTCAGACACAAGCAGTAGAGAGGGCAAGCAAAGTTTAATGTAGGATATGACAAGAAAGTGTATGATTGTTTATTGTAAAGAAATATCCAGACTCTCAAGTGAGATGTGCACTACAGATTTTAGCATAGACCGTGGGATGTTTGGATCATCATCTGGTATTTTCCTTTAAATCGTCTTTGTCATGATAAGTTGTATTCTAAAATTTCTTGATTTTTAGTCCCCACGGACACCGTCCGGGGGGACTTATAGGTTTGGTCATGTCCGTGCGTCCGTGCGTGCGTGCGTCCGTCCGTTCACGCAGATATCTCAGAGACGCCTGGAGCGATTTCGTTCAAACTTGGTACAAGGATAGTACCCTACCTCATACAGATGCACGTCGATTTGTTTCACAATGCGATCAAATTTGGCTGTGTTAGAGGACTTTTTAGTTTTCACCTCCATAGACTCCCATGTATAAGGCAGTCCATAGACTCCCATGTATAAGGCAGTCCATAGACTCCCAAGTATAAGGCAGTCCATAGACTCCCATGTATAAGGCCAAGAAAAATAAAAATTAAGTTTCTCATCGTATTCATCTTGCAAAAAGGATGCAGTGACACAGTTTTTAGTCCCCACAGATAAAGTCCAGGGGGCTTATAGATTGGGTCATGTCCGTCCGTGAGTCAATCCGTGAGTCCATCCGTTCACGCAGATATCTCAGACACTTTGACAAAATGTCACGTGACCTTGGTGACCTTTGACCTCAAATATACATATTTGTCCATAACTCAGTAACCACAAGTGCTACACCCTTCATATATGGTATGATTGGACACCTTATGACGCCACATATTGTACCTCATTAATTATGTGCATATCTAATTTTGAGCGAGCCAATAGAGCTAGAGGTCTGATTTTTGGTATTTAGGGATAACTTAGCAATACAATTTTTTTTTGACAAAATGTCACGTGACCTCAATCACCTTTGACCTCAAATATACATATTTGTCCATAACTCAGTAACCACAAGTGCTACACCCTTCATATATGGTATGATGGGACACCTTATGACGCCACATATTGTACCTCATTAATTATGCGCATATCTAATTTTGAGCGAGCCAATAGAGCTAGATGTCTGATTTTTGGTATATAGGGATAACTTATCAAGACAATTTTTTTGACAAAATGTCACGTGACCTTGGTGACCTTTGACCTCAAATATACATATTTGTCCATAACTCAGGAACCACAAGTGCTACACCCTTCATAAATGGTATGATGGGACACCTTATGACGCCACATATTGTACCTCATTAATTATGTGCATATCTAATTTTGAGCGAGCCAATAGAGCTAGATGTATGATTTTTGGTATATAGGGATAGACTATAGGATAGAAATTTTTTGACAAAATGTCATGTGACCTCGATAACCTTTTACCTAAAATACACGATTATGTCAATAAATAAGTAACCACAAGTGCTATGTCCTTTATATTTAGTAGGATGGGAGACCTAATGACAACACATGCTTTACCTCATTAATTATGTGCATATCTAATTCTGGGCAAGCCAATAGAGCTAGAGGTCTGAATTTTGGCGTATAGAGATTAATTAGCACTACAATTTTTTTTTTCAAAATGTCACGTGACCTTGATGACCTTTGATCTTGATTATACATATATATGCATAACTCAGTAACCACAAGTTCTTTACGCTTCAATTTTGATAGGATAATAGACCTTAAGATGTCACATCTTGTACCTCATTTATTATGCGCATATGTTTTTCTTGGCTGGCCAATACAGCTAGAGGTCTGATCTTTTTTCCCGATTTAGAACCATAACCTAGACATGCCTCTTGTTTCAGATTGGGAACAATGACATAGACCTATGTGTCCATAGATCTGAACATATACACTCCAGTGATACTTCTTAATGACCACATTTCCCTGCCCCATCAAGACTAATACTCCTATTACAAGTGGGGACTATGTCATTGTCATTGACTTGTTTCTTGAAAAATTCTTCATCATTATGGCCGCTATAACGTTATTTCTATTATCCTGAAAGTTTGCTTATCATTTTCAGTGATAGGCCAGCAGAATAGACAAGCATATATTCCTAAAACATTACTTTAATGTGTCAACATTTGAATATAACCGATAAAAGGTCAAAGCAGCGTTTGAATGATTCATCTATTTCGGTATACGTTATTTTTCAGAATTTGCCAGACAGTAAACTCATTGGTGGAATCCTTCTTCTGGTATTTGTCGACATCGTTATATTCGTTCTATGGATTATTTTGGATGATATGCAAATAGTAAAGGCCCACCTTGAACCAGTCGTAAGTATTGTCTGGGCACACCTTGAACCAGTAGCAAATATTCCATATTGAATATGTCGCAAGATAACAGAACCGTGTTCACCATATCATTAGAAAAGAAGAAAGAAACGATATAGGTTGATTGTAGTCGCGGCTTTCACGTTAAAAAGGTCGATAACGCGTATTTCTATCCCTTGCCAGTGCATCCTAGTATGAATGTTTAACAGGTATATGTTACCCTCATTTATAAATATTTGAATCATAATAAACACCTATTACCTGGTCATTAGGGCTATAGCGTCCGTTTAATACCCGGAGGGGTCGTGCGTTACCAGAAACACATCGCTGTTCCACGAGGCCGTAGTCCCAGGGATCTAGCTATGTGTTTCTAGTAACACACTGCCACGAGGGGTAAGATAAAAGTGCTATAGCCCGAGTAACAGCTAGGACATATGTGTTTTGTAGCACATCATAGGCTCATGATGTTTTGATATAAATGCAACTCAATAATCAATTGTGAGAAGTTTACTTGGCGACAACTCTGCGCCGGTAGCAGTAATGCCATTTTCTTCACAAAATATACCACGCAACGTTCTTTGTTGCATTTGAACGTAGTATTGTCGAGAATCTGTTCAGGTTTCTACACTATCGGAATGGAAATGTGCTGTTTCAGTCAGAGCTCGTCGCTCATCAACGGCGCTCATAAACTTGTAGTCACTCGCCGTTATTTCAAAGCTGCAGGCGACACTATGAATCGGGTCATGTGGCCGGGAACTTTTTCAAAGACAATTTCCCTAAGGAAATAGTCTTTTAAACCCCCTCTAACGTCACATTGTCCATTCAGTGGGGCTAGACTTTCTATTTTCTCATCACATTATGTATTCTGGCGATAGGAAAAAGGAATGAGCATATGGAATATTATAAAAAATATTATACAGAATTTGGAATTGTCAACGCGTATGACAAGATTAGTTGTAAGCTTTATCGATCTAAAACAAACAAACAAATAAGTGCGATCAAAAGGATAAAGCAGTACACACATCAAATTGTAAAAAGACCAAGAAGATTTACATTTTCCTGACGTAAAATTTGATCTTCTGACATCTCTCTCTATTCTATTCTACTATAGTTTGACGAGACCAATTCTGAATTGGAGATCTATTTGGTTCCTGAAATCTATCACTGTTCTTCCAGACATTCACTTTATTTTTCCATTGCCTTATATTGCTACAAAGGCTTTATACTTCTTTGGGGCGTATTTCTTGCCTGGGAGACAAGACGGGTCTCTCTGACACAACTCAACGACAGTGAGTATACATCATGTGTGAACATCCACGATCTCTTAGCGTTGTTGATGTTGTTTTTTTATTGCTATGGAGATCACGCCATTAACTTTCCATTTTGTTCCATCGTATATTTGTCTATGACATATCCTAACATTTGCATTCGATATGTAAATATTAATATTAAAATCACTTCAGGTGTTTAGATACAAATGAATACTGCCCTCTTTTACATTCATATCAAGATGTCCATTCCTAAAGATTTATGCATCTTAGTGATTATCAGACTCAAATCTATATAGCTTTAGTAGAAGGTACCATTTGCTAGAACTAATATGCCTCAGAGTTTGATTTGCAAGGAGTGTTTTATGACAGAACATGTTGTAAACGCGTGATTTAAGATGCTTGAGATAGCTATGTGCAAAATAAAACGATAACGATGTCTGTATGTGCCAGTAATATGAATCTAAATTCCCTGAATTTATCTTCATATTTATTTTGTTCATTCATCCAAGGTACGTACATCGCACTGTCCATCTATGCAGTCTTCGTTACCTGCACTATCGTACTTCCGGTTCTCTATCTGAAAGGAAATGACGCCACGTTTACGTTTACTTTCCTGACAACGGCCATTATCATCGTCAGTACAGCGATATTGTTACTGGTGTTTGCACCAAAAGTATGAGTTTTGTATTTCACACATTATTTCAGTAATATGCTAATGAACTTGTTTAACTCTTTCACATGCGTGTCTACAGCTATTGTGGATATAAACAAATACAACATAAACACGATAACGGGAGATCCAATACTTTGCAGCGGATATAGCATACGAAATAATTCTTGATCTGAGCATTCTTTTGCTCCTAAAATGGTATGCGCAACTTTAGGAAATGTATTGAAAACCCTGCATTGTCTTCCGATGTCTTTGTGAAAATGTCCTCTCCGAATATTGGTAAAAATTGATATACCAATCTTTGCAGACTTCTAATGATTCAAGTGATTTATCAATGTGCCATTGTTGTAGACAGTTAAACTGCACGATTTATTTCTATCGGTAGATTCTACTACTGACCAAAGACCCCGAGTCTCTGACCACCAGTATCATCCACATATCGAGTTCGTCGAACTCTGGTGACACAAAGGAATCCAGGAGCGTGTACAGAAAGGTAAGGCAGCTTTGAGTACTCAGAACTGTAAAGAAACCATCGATTAAAAAGTTTAGAAGGAATGACCAAGATTTTGACAAATACTTCTTCTACACAGTACTATCATTTCCCAGTCAATAAATATTTTGTTCTCTATTTGTTATGGAATTACAAATTTAAGACAATTTGGCCATGTCTTAGTCAAATACATGAACAATGTTTAACCAGTAATACCAGGTAATGACACAAACATTGGATTTTTTCCAAATTGAGTCTATACTTTGAGTGAAATTCATATTTATAACTCGGAATTACATATCGCTTTCGTTTGTTTCGTCATCGGTGCTAAACTGCTTATCTTTTGTGATTTGTTCTCGGTAAGAAAACCGAAGAATTGCTACATCTACGAAGACGCCTTATGTCTTGCGGAAATCAAGAATCCTACGTCACGCACCTGTAATTAAATTTCACATAGTTTTATAGCATCAATATGTTAACACAGAAAAAACGTGAGGCAGATGTTGAACTGGATGACGTGTTGTGTAACATTGACTTAAAGGCCAATGGCTGTATCTTTTAGTATTATTTTTGTGATTTTACTTCCAAACTAAAACAAGTTCATGGGAATGTACTCATTGAGGGGTGTTTATACAAGTAGAATAAACTGTCCACTGGGACTGCATGTGCAATTTTAAGCAAGATAAATAATAAACGTTTGCCCCCCCCCCCCAAAAAAAAATGGCGCCCTCATGCAAATAAAGCAAAAACACTGTACGTCATGCATATATGTATTGGAATCTTCACAGAAACGACAGAGTAGTCAAATATAATGCATGGTGAGGAATGTTTTCCACTGGGACATCATATTCTTTCTTTGTAGTATTTCAGATTTCAAAAATGGCGGGAAATCAAAATAACGGATAAAATTCAAATTGTATTGCCCAATTTTTTAGTAGTAAAAGACTATATCCTTTAAATTTGTAGAATTTAAAGAAAATCAGAGAAAATATAAAGCCTTTTTCAGGTCAACAAATTTCAAGAGTTACAGCTACAGCGGCTTTAATATCAAAGACATTGTTCGAACCATTTGGGTCAATGATTCTTTTACTTTTGAAGCCTCATTGTAAAACTTGTCAACAGAAAATTTGTGAAAATTGTCAAAGTTCTCCTTGAGTGGTCTCCTTTAGTTGTTTTCTTGGCTTTTTGAGAACTAATGTCACTTCAATGGACCCACTGTTTCGTTTTTCTTTGGTCAGTAATGTGTATTTATACCGCAACGTTCCGCTGTACATTAGAGCTTCATCAGATAGTTTAGAAATAAAAAGATGTTGGTATCATAAGTGCTTGAGCTGTTTATGTTTGCAATAAATTATTTTGTCTGCAATTTTCTGTAGAAACTCCAGTAAATGAAGTTGAATACATGTTACACTATTGAATTTACAAAGCAAATTTTAATAATGACAAATCCATGATTACGTAAGCTTAAGTATGAGTCATTTTTTCTGAACAAAGTCAAATTTTAGTAAATTTTAATTAAATATATACTTATTACATAGTGAGATTTTCCTCACACAGCAGATTTTAATTTTTCATTGCTGACAATTTTGTCGATGTGAAGTTTTGTTCTTGAGCCACGACATTGGAACAAAAATACGACAGTAGAGGCAAACCGGTGTTTCCTTTTACCTCGTCTTTGCTATGCTCCCGTCACTCAGCGAATTGCCTTTCAGAGAAAAGACGTTTACGTGGATTCCAGTCACCACTGACAATAATTATGTACTCTTAAGGTTTAAAATCTCAATGGAGACCCTATGTGACAGAATCAAGCCATAGGCTACATGTAAGCTTAAATTTGACGAGTCACTTTGCAACCAATGGTTATGTTCCGCTACGTATGACAACAGCAGTCAGCATGCTTTGATATTCGTGGTTCGTATATTGCCCTGACATCATTTCACAGAAGCGAAGTGCCTGTTCTCTATTTCCCCCTGAATGACGATAACACTGATACAAAGGACTGTTATGGCGCCCAGTCTACGAAATTAATGGAGTGTCGATGCATTGTGAAGCACAGGACACGGGCGGCAAGTTACATGCACTGAGAGAGGACTAAAAATACCCCTGCCCTGCCCTTGTCTGTGATGCAACATGGCAAACGCTTGAACTCATCTAGAGTGAATACTTGCATATCCAGGGTCACGCCGAGAGTTCTACCTATCCAGCGGACTTGTCAGTCTGATAAATACCTATACCGCTGGCTGCGTTGCTCACGAAAATAACGTCAAGTATGGGATAATGTTTCAGTCAGAATTTTGACTGCATATTAATTAGCAAAGTCACCTGACAAGATCATGTGATCATCACATCTGTACAGTACGTTTTGTAGTTGTTTGCACGGCTTCACTTTGACCGATATGCAGCAAAACTGCATCGCGTGGGTTATCGATATGCTGGCACTTGCCCACGTGGATACTTAGTACGCTTGAAGTGACGACTGAACAAAACAGAGGAAGTCAAATCATCCTGTTTTAGCTCCATGGTCAAATAAACATTTGGTCAAGTAGACTCATGAAGGTACAAACGACACTCCATCGGAAACTATACACGGATACCGTATACCGCTTCACACCTCTGTGCCGGGGTATTAAACATTTCTTGATTTGTAATTCTAAGTTTAGCATCATTAGTTTGGCAAGGACTACGCGCCTTTCCGACTCCGACTCTGTCGAAGTATTGGAATATCCTGGATCCTTGGTCGGACACACGCTTGGCGTGATGAGCGATTTTAGGCCCGAAAGCAGCATCTGATGCAATGCAATGACGTACTCGTCACAAGAAGAAAATTCATATGCCATTTTGCGTGACTTCTGTCGTCCGATCGTTATATCCAAATTTGCCCGGCGTACCGTACACGTTTGCCATCGTTTGGTGTAGGGTAGAAGCCACAAAACCAAACCAAACGGCCCTTTTCAGGGCCACCAAAATTTCTAAACCTGAGAGTACCCGATAATACATTTTCTTCTTCACGGTTACCAAGATGTAATCAAGTTGAATGTAGTCTGATCACGTCTTTTATTCCCAGAAATGTGGCGGATAGGTACAAAAGTTGGAGAACTGTGAAGAAACTATTGCACACGTCTTTCGACATTGGAAATCCTGACACATATTTTTATTTATTTTTAGTCACCGGCGAATGCTAATCGACATTAGGTACACATCCAGCTAACTCATGCCTTATTTTGCACAAAGTTTGATTGACAGTGACATTCAGCTCCCATCGGCGTTCCCTTGGTTGACGTTCTCACTCGCCACGCACAATTACTCACCAAAATTGACTCGAAAACATATCGGTTTGAAAAATATGGAGTCTTTATGCATTGATCAGGTATTTACCCTGCTGTAGAGCATTCAAAGTTCATAAAATTTTCATAAAAAACAAGCAAAAAAAACAAAATCTCTGGAGCTCTCAGTTCAAACCAGTGGTACGGCGTCTCTTTGCATAATGAGCGTCCTTTCATGTAATTCGGTATTTGTAACCAATGGGCGTACTCTGTTCTTCTATGATAGTATTTAGAAGTGAAATGACGACTATGATCTACGATTTTTTTCTCAGACGTGACCTGGTAACCATGGTGACCTTTGAAATGTACTCACTTACTTTCATGGGCAAACGAAATCTAAGTTCGAAGGTAGCTCTATGTTGGAAATAAATTTAATGCAATCACTGCGCTCGTAATATTGACAAATGACAGTCATGCTGACAATAGCCCATACTTGACCCTAATTTCGTGAGCAGTGCCGCCAACGGTAGATATAAACAAGCTACCTAGCGGCCGATATAGCTCCCGCTGTGTTCTGTCGAGAATAAATGTTTTTGACATGTACCGATGAAGATGTGATGATGAAGGTGGAAACTTTGCTAGCTCATTTCAATGGCCAGACAAAAAATGGCAAGATAGCTGCAAAAAAACACAATCGAAGGTTTCATCATAATTTGAACATATCATATTAACATAGTCCCTTAGAACATATCAGCCAAAGCTATCAGAGTAGTAGTTTTTTGAGAAGTAAATATTTTGACCAATAATGGCAAAAATTACCCCAAAAACAAAAATTGCAGATTTCATCATAATTTCAATATATCACATCAAGTTCATCTCTAGGAACCTGTATACCAAGTATCAAAGCAATCAGACGAGTACTCATTGAGAAACAAATTTTGGACCAAAAATGGCAAAAATTGCCCGAAAATTACAAAATTGAACATTTCGCCATAATTTCAATATATCACAGTAAGTTCATCTGTAGGCACCTGAATACCAAATATCAAATCTGTCAGACAATCACCTTTTGAAAAACACTTTTTTGGACCGAAAATGGCAAAAATTGCCCAAAAATTACAAAATTGAACATTTCGCCATACTTTGAATATATCACATTTTGCTCATCCGTATGAAACAGCATACCAAATATGAAAGTTGTAAGGGAAGCAATTTTGGTGAAATAAATAAAATTCTTGACCAGGAATGACAAAAATTGCCTTAAAATACAAATTTTCATATATCTGCACAATTTGAACAAATATGAAATAGATCATCCTTAGGGATCTATGTACCAAATATCAAATCTATCTGACCTGTAGTTTTGGAGAAGAAGAATTCTAAAGATTTTTTGACCAAAAATGACACGATTTGAACATATCTAACTGAAGTCAAACTAAGTAAACTACACATCAAATTTCAAAGCAAACGGACATGCGGTTTCAGAAAAGTAGATTTTTACCAAAAACAGCAAAAACTTCCGCAAATACAAAAATGCAAATTTCATGACGATTTTAACAAATTTTAGTGAGGTCATCGAAAGTGAATTGCATATCAAAGTTCAAAGTAATCGGATTGCGGTTTCAGAGAAGAAGGCAATTGTTGACGGACGGACGGGCGGACGGACGACGACGGACGACGACAGAAAATCAGCCTATTTAATAAACTCCGTGTCGCTGACAGTGTTCAACCGCGGGAAGTACTTGTTTCTGATATTATCATAAAGTTAGCGCATCAATAAAAATGAAATTGATTTTTATTAACGGAGGGCTACATACCTTCAATGACTGACGTCACGTAAAATTTCTCTGAATCATAGAAGCGTACCTTAAGGGATCGTCTGTAAAGCATTATTGCCAGCGGGTGTCATTGAATTATTTCAGCATTGAAGTACCGTATGGATGGTATTTAAATCTCAAACCACCAGGCCTGGTGGTAGAAAGTGCTTACGCATGCGTGTTCTAATCCAATTTTCCTTGGAAACAATGTTTCACATATTAACATAATTTAAATAATGTTCCAAATTACAGCAGTTAAGATGTTTTGCCACTGCATATTTTCCCTGCCAAGCATACTGGCCAACATTCCTTCATCGTTGAAAGACTGGACGTTTCATCGCTTTGAGGATGATACAAGTACAGTGGGTCGTTGTGGGATTTCAATCGATGAACTGATATTCCATTAATAATGAAAACCACACAAGTTGCTAACGAATTCTTGCTTTCCAAACCGTCGCGTGATTAACTAATATCAATGCTATCCTATTGGGAGCAACCGAAATGTTGTCGGGGTGAACAAGTCCCCTGTCTATGTACTGATCGATACCTGAGCAAAAAGACAGCTTTTGCCAGAGAATCGCCCGAAAATAGTCCATTTCCGAGTCACGCACGAAGCGCCGACCATTGGCTGATGAAAACAGACTACTTTGGGCGACCGACTCTCATTCCCTCTTGCAACAAGCGTATGCCGTTATCCGAATATGGTCAGTCGATATATGTTTTGTAACAAACCTCAGCCAATTTTCTCATCACCAAATTGAGAAATTCCTCCAGCTATCCCCGGGAAGCTATCATACACCGTCTCGGTCCGAATACGACACTGCCATGTGTTTTACACCTTCGAGCATCTGCGCGTACGTGGATGATACTTTCAAATTACAACAGTTTTACCGAACTAACTACTTAACATATTTGAAAACTGTCAACTGTTATTTTTCTCTTTGCATTCATCAGCTTCAAAATGATGCATACCTTGAGACCGTAAATTGAAAAATCACAGCAGAGAGTTTAGAGTAATGAGTTGCAAATCTAAAAATTTACGCCACTTTCTGAAGGTAGTTGTTACATTACTTATGAATTGTTGCCATGCCAACGATGACAAATTGAAGTTCTGTTTGAATATGAATTATGGAGCAATGATAGTCAGGCAAAAAAATTATTTCTAGACATTGACATTCAGCAAAAGTGATGCTGCGACGCGGTTTTCTTTTTCTTCCTTTTTCCTCTTTTTTTATTCCTAACAATGTTGGTTTGGCACTATTGATGCAACAATGATTGTCTTTTATCACAGGCTGCATAATACTTCCGTTTTCTTTTTAGCATTTTTGGACATGCAAACAGGGATATCAAGGACAGTTGTACTGATGAGTATATACCTCCCCCCAAAAAAATAAATAAATAAATTAATATATAAATATATGAAAGCCATGACGCGCAGGTTCTGAAATGACGCGCGCGGTGAACAGAAACGATCTTTTTTGGCCTTACACCTGTTTAGAAAAGACGTGTTTAATGCTTAGTGTAAAGAAATATTTCCGAATTATTGCCCGCGAATGAGTTATTATTACGATGAGTCAAAATATGAATTTCCCTGCCTTTGGTCGAATATGACAACTTCACTTGAACTTGAACAAACTTCAGTAGCCATCATATATCACCACCTCTTGAGAGTTCCGACAGACTATATGTGAAAGAAAACTTTGCAGGCCAACGTTTTCAGAATTCACGTTTTAGGGTGTTGTGTACAAACCAAATGGAATTAAACATGAGTTTTCCTTGCAGAAAGGCGATTAAAAGTGTGTCCTCTCGGCTACAATGTGATGGCTCAACACTGGCTATGATGGATCTCAATGCTGACTAAACTAAGTCATGATACAGCGATCCGATAGTTTAAATTCTTTAGTCTTAGACACATCAAAATGAAGTCTACACTCAATTTATTTCCAGACACGTTCGTACATATCTATGCTATACTTCCGCGCAAATGTCGCCGCAGACTTCGTACGCGTGTTCCACAAAGTTCAATATTTGAGTCTTATACTCTTTCTCACGAGAGTTGAAGCATATTTCGTCAAATATTTATGAAGTCTTAATTATACATTCCGTGGGCTGGCAGTCGACACCTGCGGCTTGGGCGCTGAAAGTATCGTATAAATCGACTAAGAACCAACGACATCAAAAGCTATCCGCCCCACAGCATTATCTGTCATCTGATAACATTTCATTGCATTTAATTGAAGGGCTATTGCAGAGACTTGCAGGGAATATTGTTCGGCTGTTTCTATGTTTTTGTCTTGCTTGTTCGCTTTTTCGTTGCTCGAGTTGTGACCATGCGACATGGAGGGAGGACCTCTATCTCACATGATCACTAAATTTTCTTCTCGAACAGTTACGAGGGACGTGTACAACCAGGGGAAATAAACTAACAAATAATTGAGCTATCAATAATGCAGCATTGTATTGCTCCGATAGTTGCATTTTCGAAGTGATAAAATAAAAGTTTGTTTTTAATTTCTTGATCACATCAATCGTAAACATAGCGGTTCACAGTCATGACAGTGCACGGCAGTTGTCCCGCTGAGACTTGATGATGTCAAATCGCGTTCTAACGTCTCTGTCTTGTGACTACAAATGGGTAGACTGTCTATCGGTATACAGCTATATGAGAACAAGTCTTGCAACCGAAAGATGCCCAAGGAAAGGCAGGGCTTTTTACGTTCCTAATTATCAGTTTTCTACTCACACCACGCTCCCCTCGATGCCCCTTGGGATCATGATGTATAACAGCAGACTTAAAAGCGGGATTTATCATGTATGTCGACTTGAGGCCAGTACGCTCACATGTTTACACAGTATGTGCAGACTTTGCATTCGCCTCAATACATGCATTGATGTAAATCGGTTTGTATTCGTGCCAAGGCTAATGACTGATTCATGATGGAGTAGCGGCTAAGATGGTCTAAATAAATCACCCACAAACTAAGTACATGATCATCCGGGGTATTTCACTTAAATTGAGGAAGGCAAAGGATTAAGAATCGCGAGGAGGCGATGGAAAATGTGAGGCTATCCAGCCTCAAGATTACAAATACAAAACAGGTAAGATTCACGGCATAGCTGTGAATGATTTTTCAAACAAAATTTTCTCTCTGACTAGAAATACAGATAAAACTATCCTGCTGTTACCGTATCAACTTTGAAAACAAATAAGTATTGCGTGTATGGCCCTATATTAGGCCATTGAAACAAACAAACAAACAAACATCATTCATAATTCATAATCCTGCCCTGAGTCATGTGACCTTTCACCCAACGATACTAACAGTCACGACAACTAAACTTTAAAGAACTGCTCAAATTAGATGGTTATTGAAAATGTCTTGCGTGTAAATATGCCGTACTTCCCTCACAAGCGGCACCATGCCAAATTGTCAAATGCAACCTAACAGCTTGACCATCTAGACTGCAGGCTAAAAAGTCGAATACTAAAATTCTTAACTTACAGGTGGGTACTTATTCAGCTGCCTAGCAGCTACCTACCCACCTAACTACTTACCATCTATCCTCCCATCTGCCCACCTACCAACTCACTCTGTCACTTACTTCATCTCTTACTTACCTACTTACATACCTACCAACCTACATACTTACTCACTCACCTACTCATTCACTTACTTACTTACTTACTTATGGTGACATTGGGCCTTAGTTGGTGACCACTATCTATCTGACTTATAGATTGATATATGGCGGTGCCACATGTGGGGCAGGATACGCTTACTATTTTCGAAACACCTGACATCACTTCTCAGTCTTTTGCCCAGAGTTACATGTATCTTTCTTTCATGATTTTAACTTTGTTGTGTGTACCGGTGTGTTACTGTCTATTCTGTGCTGCTGTGTGTCTATGCTTATAGCTATTGTATTATGATTTTGACCTTGGGTTTTCGGATTATGGATTGGTATGATTGCGATTTTTTTACTCACTTACTTACTTACTTACTACTTACTCACTTGCTTATGATTACGTTTTCGCCATCAATGAAGCAAACCACGACTGTCCAATCTAAAATGTACACTTGTAAGATTCATTTTGTCGATTCTGAGATGGAATGATGTAAAAGGTAATACTCTGATCGAATGTAACGCGGTTGAGTTGAGATTAATTTTGTTGATTATATTTATTTCGTATTTGCAATTCAGCAGACTCTGATTTCTGAGACACGGCACAAATAAAACCAGTCTTTCCTGGATAGACTGTCCATCGATTTCCTGCAGTGTTTTTAGGAAATTAATGACATTGGTTTTACTCTCTCGACTGGTGTTAATTTGACACATATATAGGTGTCGACTTTAACGAGACGGTAAAACCAAAAGAAAGTCT
This sequence comes from Ptychodera flava, assembly GCF_041260155.1. NCBI lineage: Eukaryota > Metazoa > Hemichordata > Enteropneusta > Ptychoderidae > Ptychodera > Ptychodera flava. The sequence goes on from NW_027248281.1 coordinate 4,720,884, forward strand.
AATAATAGCAGAACAGAAAGACAACACTGTCTTGCTTGAGTGGTGTAATAAGATAATACGATAGTCTATATATTGACATTTCCGTCGACTTAAGTGGGTTCACACAATGTAATTCCATGTGGTGATACTCAGTACCCAAGAATTGTGTTTACATTGTATCGTTACACTTCTTCACAATTATTGTCACTTGAATCAATCAGAAGTACCCGTTACTACACTAACACGAGACCCTACAATATTGCTTTCAGATGCTTCCAATCACAACTTGATTAACTGGGATTACTTGCCCGCTCCTTTGAAAATCAGTTGTGTATATGCTTCATGTCAGCTACAATATGCTACCGTCATCAAATATATCATTCTGAAATGAAAGGCATCTCAGAGGAAACGTAAGCTGGTCCTCTGATCTAATCGAAATTTGTTTTCACTCACCAATCAGTCGTATCATCTTACACTCTGTCCCTTGACAAAGTAGATAAATATTGCTGAGTATTTCTATTTATGGAAACTGTAGAGTTCATATTGGTGTCACACGGCACTGCTTGAAAGGAACCAGAGTAATTTTAAATAGGTTGAATTGTGTGACGTGGCAAATAGCTACCCGTTGATATTTCATGTGTTGGACGCAGAATGTAACTCAAATGTTTGCATATTTGGAAAGGCGATGTCTGGAAACCAAATGCACAAATTTCATTTCCATTCTTTACATAATGGAGCACAGTGACACCTTACACCCTTGTTAATGAGTTTCTTCTTTCAATTCATATTTTTCTTGAAATGATACAAGATTTCTGTTTAAGATATATGATAAGATAATAACAAGATAAATTACTTTCAAAAGTGTATTGCAGTTTCACTTGCAGGCTTTGAATGATATTTTTACAATCCCTATTAAAAGCCTTAGCAGATGGTGATGCCGAGCAAGACCGTAAGGCAGGGACAAACCAAAGAGTGTCCATGAGCAGTGCCGCTGAAAACCAAAGGCAATCAATCTAGCGACCGTCACGTTTATTCTACTATTCTCAGCCGGAATTAAAGCTTAGTTTTCCTTAAGAAGACCGAATTAATCGCAAGTGCCATGACTTCCCCATTGCGTAATCCTTGTATAAAGAATGATAAATCATGACTCTGTTTTGTGTATTTGCGATTGCATTCTTCAATGTCTTGGCTTTCCAGATGTTTAAACGTTATGATCATCAATGAGTTAGTGAGAACTCTACATGGAATCATTTCTTTGAGGAAGGATTTGCTGTTTCTTCTCCCGGAATCTTAATTATATCCCAAATATCCATACGGAATTTTGTCCTTCCTCATACGCCAACCAAGACTACATTGAATGTAATTGATATAAGCATTGACATTGTTAAGCTCTGTGGTAATGAAACTGTGCCACTATATCAACACTGTAATGTCCACCAACGTTGACTTTCAATTTTACACTTTATTGTTTCAACCTTGTTTGTATCCAACGATGATATATCCATCTCAAATAACTGTCTGTACTGTTAAATGACGACCAGAGTGTATCAAAACATTTAGAGTGTGGTGTGACGCACTGTTCTGCATACACCAGCAATACGTATCACCATGATATAATATAGGCTATGGTAGCTAGCTGTACCATCAGCCTAAGCTGGCATTTTACCGATTTGTAAGTTCAAAATGCTTTAAAAAGCAGGGTAATGTCTTGTGATATTTATCGTAAGCCATTGTCTGTAGCGAGTTGTTTCAATGATTATGTAATTTCAAAACATCGACAATTAATGAACAAAACATAGAACCTATTTAGTTGCCTAGTTACAGGATGCTAATGCCATAAACTACGCCGACTGTAGTTTCCCCCGCCCATTTTTGTTATTTTAATGTCCAGTCATTAATATGTCTACATCATATACGCATACACAGGTGATTGTAACGTGACAATCTAAACGAGAAAACACATGAGTTCAGAGTTTTCAGTGTCGCTTCATTTTCTAACCACGGTAGTACCTCCGCACTATTAATGCTTCCAATCTAATTATGATAAATGGATGTGCATAATTTATCTCCAATCGCTGTCTGGGAAATAAGTGATTCATGTCAAATTGTTGTGGTTCGCCGCTGAGAAACATATAATCTAGCATCTTCCGGGATGATTTAATTTTTTCGACAGTGAAGTGAAATACATGTTACTTAAAAATACACACGTTTCAGGAACTCAGGAACTTAACTAAAACACTCTACGCGACAAACAACTCACTACCTATGTCATTCATTTTACAACTTTTATAATGAATGTAAGGTCCCCACAGGTGACATTGTGACCTCCTTATCGTACTTTATTGTCAACGAGAAAGGTTAAAGTGAAATGAAGACAGGACAGGTACATTTCAGGTCGTGAAACCATGGGAACGACTGTCAAGACTTGTCTACTATTCAATGAGACTCGAGTTAAGAACGGTCAGTTAGGATATAATACGGCTTTTACGTGACAATCAACATTTGTTTCAATATGAAGGAGATCTGTAACTTATATCGTGTTGCTTTTTGAAGAGCAAAGTCGTAACGATTCATTGTACAACTGTAGTTTTTTGACGAGTGCAGTACTGTGGCCATGACATACTTTTGACTTGGATCACAGTGTAGTTTGTAAACGATAACTGTTGTTGCCATAGGCTTGGGTACACAGATCGATATGTATCGCATTGCTTTTTCGCGTGCAAGGAGAATGTATAGGCATTTATAACGGTGAAATACGTTCATTTTACTTCTGCAATTATTGCGGTGAACTTGACTCACCATGCAGATGGAATGAATGTATAAAATAACCAGTGCGAAAATATCCAACCTACATGAAAGCAAGTCATATTCTTAAAAAAAGGCGTTGAAATACAGATCACGAATCCTTGTCAATAAGTGTTATATGACAATTCTTAGGGATTTTTTTTACACTCAGACAATTTCCTAGGTCAGTGGAGACTGTTGCTAGGATCACTCGCAATGCCAATATTCTAAACCGTTGAAATTAAGTAGAAACAAAACTTTATAATCACAGGTAAATATTGCATAATCATGACATTGAGACAGTACGAGGACTGATAATTATAGCAGAAATTTGCAGTATGGTCTTGAAAGTCAAATACCTTAAAAGACATTCCATTATGTTTCGTAATTTGTTCGGCCTAAGACGAGTACCCACTGTATCGACGTTATTTTTTTATTACATTAGAATTTCAAGCGGGGCAATCTTCAAACACAACGACTGTACACACTCTTCGTGTGTTCAAGATTAAACTTGTCAAATGCATGGCCTACACATATTTCTAACATGACAGGATGTGCGATCTCCTTCTCGTTTACATTACTAACTCTTCTGAGATTCACGTAAAGTGGTTCGAAAAAATTAGTCAACGTCGAGCTTTGTGCTTTGAAAATGGTGACAATCCAGGAAAACAAATATGCAAAAGAATTATGAAGACTCGATGGTGTAGACATTGAAACTGTAAAACACATCTTACAAATGGCAATTGCTTTGCGATAATCACGTGTAGGATCTAACTACGCTGTGAAAACAACTGCATCTGTGTACGTCACGAAAAAGACGGTAAAATGAGATACTGTACGATAATGTTTTGTAGTCAAAGCACTTGCATCTTCTGAAACATTCATTAAATAATTGAGTTGTGGAAAAACAAATCAAAACAAACAAAACAATTTAAAACAAAATATAAATCTTAAATTAGTAAAAGAATGACACCATCACGTCCAACTCTAACCTCAATATCAATATCATATCATCATCATCATCATCATCATCATCATCATCAAATCAATCGATCAAACAATTAATCAATCATCATCATTTTTATCAACAACAACAACAACAACAATATTCCATGATGCAACATGAAGATATCCTGGAAGCGTTGAACATGCCGCGTCTCTAAGTTAAACTCCATGGGTTTCCAGTGACATTTAGAGTAGCACATGGAACTGTATTTTACAAACACGACCAAGGTACCGGAAATATGTCAAAATTTACAGCTAGCGGGCGTAAATCCAATTTTAGGCTAGTTCAGCACACCACACATTGAAGATATTACAATGGAATAGCCAGCGTGCTGTGGTCATTCTGCCAATTTTCAGTAATCTCACAAATTATTTATCAAAGTACTCTCGGTGCGTTCAATACAATTATCGTTCACGTTGCCTTAATATATCTATGTATTTCTTAATAGAGAGCATGTGACGAGGCTAGTTATATTCAGGATTGCCTTCAACCACATAGAACATTGTACATTCTAGGGATGGTTATATACATCATTCATTATTCAAATTTATCCCGAGTAGCTGTGTTAAAATGTGTTTCCCAGCTCGAATGATATTCATGAATCCATTATTTTAAATACAATGAAATTGTGACGTCTGTAAAAGACCAATCAGCATTGTTGTTGTAAAGCCGAGAGATCCAATAGCTTAGCACCATATGTTCACTGTCATGATTTCTATGATTATTCAGTCATTACAGTAACAACAAAAGAGGACACAGAGTCTTCTGCCCATTTAATTGATATGGTGTCAGACACCACATATGATATCGCATAACATTACGAAAACGTCATGAAACTCAGATCATCCTGTTTTTCTGAGTGATTCTACCACCGTCATAATTGGTCGTTTGGTTATGACGTCACACCGACTTAGCCTTTCCGATATTTTAGTTGTGTCTGCAGAAGCAGTTTGTTAGGAAGTGCCGTATCGCACCACTCCGTGCTGGAGGATGGCTAATGATGTATGGAATACAAAAATCTTGTGCGTTGTATTGGTTCTGGCTTTTCTCAACAAAAGTAAGTGAATAGCATTCGTTGTAATATTGAGATTATATTTTCGTTCGGAGAATGATATTTTGTGAGTACACTTATTAGTTGTATAGCATCGCTTCCTAAGGAACATAGAAACACTTTTGTCATCATTGTGTTTTCCATGGCAGTGAAATGTAAGCAGATGATACGTGGTATGCTGTTTTGTGTACTTGTCGTTGGTAATCAAGTACTAGCTCGACATATGTCAGGTATAGTCCTGGAAATTTATAGCACCAGATGCAGAGTTTGACATCGAACAAACTTGACTAAACGATAACAATCACTGTAGCTGCAACCGCGCTTTACAACAAAGGATATGAAAGAACACTTGATATACATGTTATTTGATAACAAGTCACTATCCTTGCGTAAAGCTCTAAATCTCGAATTTTCAATATTTTGTTTTAATGCTTTCACGAGACTGCTCATTCAGATGACGAGTCGTTTACACGAAATGTGAATGGAAATAAACGACTTCGCCCGGGAACTGCCTAATTGATTTGTGTCGCTGTTAGAATCGGGAAAGTGTAATTGTCATGGTCCACATCATTTTCTTTGCAACTCACAGTCTTTTTAAATCATGGTTGGGTCTTCGTCTATTCTTCCTTTCAATTATAAAATATTAAGGAAGTTTCTTTTGTGTATACAATTACTTGGATTTTCACTAACTGTAATAGCAGCAAGACTACAGCGGGGTTTGATAGTAGTTAGACCAAAACCTGTTACATCTGGCAGCTAAAGTGAGAGACTTTTTTCAAAACATAATAATTTCATGATATGCGATTTCATGGTGCAATAATAGAATAAGGAAACAGTTTGGCAAAATAGCTTGTCAGATCGTACACCATGTAATTCATTTAGCGAAAAGTAATCTTGTTAAACATATCTACTTGGTATTACAAAATACATTAGTCGATGTTATTACTCATATTAATTTTTTTCCTTCTCAATCGATAACGAATGTGTGATTCTGCGCTAAATAAATATCCGTAACTGTGAATTTTCTCCAGGCACTGCGCAAGGAAGTACGATTTCACCCTTGTATTCCTGGAACGTTTAGTTCACTTGCAGAGCGAGGGCAACTGCGTGCTATCGCTGAAAGTACAAGAGAAATTGGAAATTGACTGAGAGATGGTAACTACCTCAACGCTTTCCAGAAAATGCCACGAGGTAGTTACCCGGATGTAAAGTGAATATAGCCACATTTAGATTCAGTCATCAAGGCTCGTTTTTTTCCTTCACGATATTTGTGGCAATCATTACAGTACATCATCATTTATAACAGTATCCTATATTCATCTGCAGAAAGTTACGATGTTTCAGAATGTTTCCTTATCCATAATGTAACATTATCTGTATCAGGTAGAGCTTTATGTCTGCATGAAATTGGCCACTACAGCCTGGGCAACGCAGAATGAGCAAACAACATAGTATATTTCTGCGCAGCATCATACTTTAATAGCGCTGATGAAAGTATCTCAACCAGGATGTAAGAAAGAGAATAGTTTACGTGAAAACAGAATATCCATATTTCGGGGAATAATGTTTTAGTTTTTAAAGAGTTACAAGGTATAGACGGATAACATCTAGCTAGTGATTGTTGGGATTATGAATTTAAAGTCAGAGCGTGTTTTTTCCGTGATCCTGTACGAATTGTCAAGTCAGAGCTGGAGAGAATGTCACCAAGGCAGTGATACTGGAAACCACTGTTCAATGACAAATATTTTTTTCCTTCTTCACTGATTCAGATCTGACAAACAATACCAGGCTTCTAGAAGTACATAACGTTTGGCGTTCATTCCAAATTCTTACTCCTCATTGCTAGCTTTTGTTAGCTAGGTAAAAAAAATTAATTGAAAGTGGACCGTGGTCAGTTCCCGCTCAAACGTAACCACCTTGACATCTTCGACGGACCTAACAAGGCGTGAAATTCAGCGTCTCTTGACAGTTTTGACTTGTGAACATGCCAAACACAAACGTGCCGTCACTACGTGTGGACCATAAATACAAAACATGTATCCGACAGTCACTGTTCAAGAATATAAGTTTAAGTAGGTTCTTCAATGTTATAAATTATGCTACTGACTAGCCAGGTTATGCAACCGTTTTCATGTGAATTTCATTTGTGAAGGGTTCATGCGAAATGGCTTGTTAGAACAGTGCATATCTCCCTATGGGACTTGTAAGCAGACACAAGAACTTAATAATTGACCTGTCAGTATTACAATATTTCCTTCGGCAAGGAAACAAAAATATATTTATTACCTGGAACGCATTGATAACTTCATTTAATATTGACATACTGTCCATTATTTTTGTTCATTGTTTGTGAAGGACCCGTGGTAGATTACACGAATTAACGAGCAAGTTTAATTCAGATTTTTTGGTTGTCACCGGCCAAAATGTACAAAAACATGAGTAATTAAGGTAGGTCACTGGGGAAAGCAGCTTGCAATAGCAACAGGTCATGAAAGCTAATCACAAAACAGACGACAACATGAATTGAAATTTACATTGCTCATATAGTCGTCTCTACCCTTCATTGCAAAAATATATATCTACTAAGCTGTCTTAGGGTATTTACGTTTTCTGCTGACATCAACAAAGAAAACTTATATAAAACAGGTGGGTTGTAATAATAGCTGATATAAACTTTGCCAGTAGATTACACCTTGTTCAAGTTATTGGAGATTTTTTCTGTAAACGGGAAATCCTTAAATGTACAATGGACTCGAACAACGTCACTGTACAAACACGACCTTTCTTCTTATTTTTAAAGCTCTTATTTTTAAGTGTACAGAACTGTGCCCCGTCCTGATTTGATTGCGTCATTACTTTTTCTTGTCCGTATCTGATTACGATGACTGTATATGTTATTGTCTGACAGATGCTTGGTGTGTTAACAAGACACGGATCTACATCGGAGCATTGCTACCAACTAGAACAGACACAGTCTTACGGGAATACGAGAACGTACTGGAGAAAGCGGTCGCTGACGTCAATAACTGCTCCGAAATCCTGACGGAATATGAGATAACACTGGTCGGTAATTACACCGAGGTGAGAATTTCTATAAACTCTGACGATTCTTATCTTTTACGTTTTTCTGTTCAAAGAACATTCAAAGGCCTCGGGTAAAAAGGATTAAGATCAGATTAAGGAAAACGAATGGCAATGTTTATATGCATTCATATTAAGGATTATTACACCTCACGTATCATTCGGTTATCGTGATTGGCTTAGATGTAGTCACATGGCATGTTGAAAACAGTGATAGAACATGGCTTAGGAGATATTTGCTCCTTCGATGAAGTGATCGTGACCACTGTAGACGTATATAAGCGTTGTGCGCATCGGTTCTGCGCTTGGTGAAGAGATCATAACCGTTGCTGACGTACCTGAATTTAGTGCGCCGTTTTCATGTGCGTAATAAAATAATAAACTCGTGATCTTGCCCATGCTATCACAGGTATTATCAGGGATCAAGTAATATCATCTGTGACATCATAATAATTGACACTGATGTGATAATATCCGAAATCAAAAGTTGACAGGTTTCATTCACAACAATCTACATGCATTACTACATCAATTGAATCTATTGCCAACGCTAACTTTAACCTCGTACGACTACTCCGTCAGAGTTTTATACAGCAATATGAGATTCAGCAAAACAGTTAAAGGCCATACATTCCGTTCCTATGTACAGTACACTTTATTCGATCCGCAAATGCTGCTGACTGTACAAAAATTCGTATTTATCTAATGCCAAGCTTATTTCTCAGTATTTTTCTCAGTATTATTCAAACACATTTAGTTTCAGCCAGCAAACTTGACATGTACCTTGTAAGCGGTAAAGTCTTGTGCACAATATCCCCAATTACTATCATCAACGGACAACATGCACTGCACTTGTACTAGTTTGGAAAAAGCCAAGACTTGAATGAAAAGAGTTAATTGATAATGTGTCTAAAATAATGTGTTCCTAGATACCTTCAGCCGAAAGGCGACATCAGTTAATAGAGACAGTATGTACATAATGGAACACAGTGTTTCCACGATGCTTGACGTCCAATGTGGTCACTTTATTTCAAATAGCATCTGTAGCATTTAGCAGCACAGACTGTGTTTCGACATGACGACACTCGTCAGCTTTCACTGAGATTTTTCTCTTCTGAAATTCTACATCATAGATTATGGCAATTATTAAAATAGAGGCTTTAGATTTTTAAACAAAACAAACTTAAACAACATCGAATACAGTAGACTGAAAAATGATAGTTTAAAATATGGCAATCGGCGATCTCACAAGCGAAGCATTCAAGCTATTTCAATGTACACGCAGACGCTGCGCATTTATAGTCAGGGGTGATCCCGTCATTGCAGTAGCGTTACCATTTTACAGGCTCTCCACATTGTTGTCTTTGACAATTAAGTAGTGAAGCCCTTAATAAATTCTGATAATTTTTCATATTTTACATGCTTTTTGTTTCTTGATTAAATAAAAATTGTTCTTTCCTCAAGTAAGCAGGCCGAACTAGGTTATAAAGTCACGTTGCTTTTAATAATGAAGAATTGAACGTTGCACGTCGAGTTGTACACAAGTCGCAGTTTTGTTCGTGTTCGGAAATGTCTAATCAATTCCTTCAATCGCACACCTTTTGCTACAGTAGGATAGACAAATAGACAGACAGACATAGGTCAGACCTACCGACAAACAGAGACACATGGCAGCATATGCCATAAAGACACTAGTTAAAGTCGGATGGTTTTACTTAAGCAATAATGCACCCCCTCCCGGCCCATAATGGACGAAAGCAAACTTTGCACGACATAATGTACGAGGCGAAGCCGAGTACATTATGGAGTGCAAAGTTTGCTTGAGTCCATTATGGGCCGGGAGGGTGTGCATTATTGCTATTATTTTATAGTTTTGGCAATGCCAGTGAATTTGTAGTTGTAGAAAACGAATAAAAAAGGAAATTTAAACTGAGTTTGAAGCCAGTGAGCGTCCTGACTCTGTACACATCACATGCACTCCACACTGCACTGCACTGAACACGCACGTTCAGCACACAAAATGACCAACACATTCACGGTTCAATTTTGAATTGAAAAACGATGTATTTTCGAAGGAAATGAAAAGTAACTGCATCCCTACCGTCTATATCAAACTTGAAAGATCACCTTTAGATATCATGCCATTCAAAAAGCCGACACGGTGAAATGCCAGAGATGAAGAAAACGGAATGTTCATGCATCGACATCAGCATGATCAGCGAGCTGCATGCCATGGTATCAGCTGATCAATACGATCATTATTATGTCGCTAGTAGTACAGCATTCATTGCAAACGATATCAACAGAGTTCAACATTGTTATTCAAATGTTTATATTTCAATAATAATTTTGTCTATAAATTTAATTTTCGATGGCTTCTTGAGAAGAGCTATTTTATTTCGGCGAACGAGAAAACTTGACGTAAACGGGTGCTTGAAAGGTACAGTTGACAAACATACTGGAGGGTCTCCGTCGCGATATCGAGAACAAGGCAAGGTGAAACCACAGACAAGGAGAAAAAAATGATGAATGAAAGTTGTCTCCGATTACAGTCAGTGCATCAGAATTAGGTGGCCGAGATGTTAGATCAACGGAGAGTCCACGGTCGTCATGATTGTTGGTAGTAGCTGACCTTGGACCGAGACTTTGAATGGAGTAATTTCCGTAGACACTTCCGGTCAAGGTTGATGACAGCAAGCTGCCGTTGTTGGCCCGTTTACGGCTGGTTCGAGTAGCCTTTCACGCTTGCATCGTTTACATGGCCACTGACATACATAATATGCCATGTGTCAAACCCAGTATCGTCTAGGAGTTTGCAAACGTACTGAGGTCTGTTTCACCTATACGGCAACGAAGCGAACCATGTTGTAAACAACGTAGTAGTACAACCAGCGTATCGACTGCATGCTGAGCGCTAGCCATACGGACAACAAGTGCATGCGTGAGGATCAAAGATGTGATAAATCGTACAGTAAGACATTATTATCAATATTGTGCACCATTATCAAGATTTATAGTTTTGTGTATTACATGGTTTATCCGATACTTTCCCTTCTTTGAAATGCGCAGTCCTTTTTTCGTTTTCAAAAGAAAAACTTGCTTGTTGTGGGGCCGCAATGCTGAATAATGGAACACATTATCAGTAATGTATGGATATGACGTCACAAAATTCACTGGTATTGACAAAGCTATAATATGATCACCAATAGTGAACACTGGATGCCCTTTGTTATCTGTTCTCTCGCTTAGCTTTAATATCTTATAGTCCCAAGTGTCTCGTATGTCATGTCGCTCATCTGCTTGCTGTCGCCAGCTTCTTTCAGAGCATTCTTTGAACGTGATATCGATATAAGACACTCAAGCCATCCCTCTGATATTCGATGTAGTTTAATCTTGTGAGACCCAGTCACACGAGGTTCAATTTTATAAATCGAATTACAGTGTCGGTTGTGTCATGCAAAAGACCAGTAACTGAATTTCATTCTCCAAACACAAAGAATTTATTGTTCAGTGATCCCATGGAATCCAATTAGGTCAAAGATATCCACGAGGAGTGCTATTTACGGCATAAACCCAGCTTTATTCTTGAAATGAGAAATAGATATAGGGCTTCATTTAAAAGCCATATTGGCTTTAAATTTTGAAAAAACCTATAACATGATTTGATCTAATTTGGGATAATTGGATACGCAAATTTTTCAATTTCTCAAAAGTGTTAGGTGCAATATACCTGAATGTCGCAATATTACAAATTACACATAAAAACAAGTGTATAACTTAAGTAAAAAAGCAGATGAGCTTACATTTACAGATTAAAACGACCTTCAACTTCACCATCCAATTATCCAAATTAGTTCTAATCGTGTTCTGTGATAACCATGGAATACTGTCCAAAATACTTCTGTTCCAAAACAAATATACCGCTTTCACAAAAAATTGACTCATATCATCATTATTGTCAGTACTTTCAATCGCTTTATGTTAAAAATCTATGATAACAATTGACTAATGTTCAAAATTCTTCTCCTCAATAACTGATTAACCATTTGAACTGAAGTTTTACTCATACCATCACTGGTGCATGGTCATATAGGTGTGCAAATCACATTTTGATCAGTCAAGTTATTTGGCGGCCATATTAGTTTTTGCGAAAAACCAAAAATTACAAGTGAACAATGTTCAAACATATTTTTCTTCAAAACAATGCACCATTTGTCCTTCATTTTTTCTATATCTTCATTAGTATGTGTACATTCATTTTAAATTAGCTGAAGGCGTTAAGATCAGTCATGTGGTTTGGTGACCATTTGCATTTTCAAAAAACCTATGATAACTAGGGAATAATGTTCAAAAATCTTATCGAAAACAAATGCACTATTTAAACTGAAATTTTACTGTTATTGTAATCGGTGTATGTGTACTCTAGTACATCTCAATCACTATTGAACTGCTTGCAGCTTTAATTTTAGTATTTTGGTTCAGTGTTGATCAGATATATAGACACCATGGAATATATAATCAAACATCACTTTCTTTGAAACTGATGATAGATCACGCTTGCTAATGTACAGCATATAGGGTTGTGTCTGTTTTGAGGGATGAATTATCCGAGACATCTGTTTACTAATTTCGTAATAATTGATAGATTTCATTGTTCGTTACATGAATAATACATTGGAAGCTATCAACTCACAAGGGTCACGTGATTGCATTGAGCAGTGGTAACTCGTGAGAACTTTGAGCTCCTGAAAATTTCTTGATTTCAAGTCATTGCCGGATGGTTTTCACACCAGAAAACTTTCAACAAGTAGGACAGTGCTATCTACAACCATGGGTGTTGGTCTTGAAAGTTGGCGAGCAAAAATTGGTAGTTTTTTCCAGCCGAAATGTTGGCGCTTCTTGTCAGTGGACCTGTACACGTCGGAAACAACATGGTCGTCTACCACCGAATATGGGTACAGGTTGGCATGTTGCTTTATTGTCGCCTATTCGATTCTCTGTGGCACCTATGGTATCATATATTCTGTACGATGTTGTGAAGACTGGTTGGAAAATTCTGGTCTATTGGCTTGTGGAGCATTTACGAATGAAATACGTGAAGATTTCGACATGCTCTTTGTATCTAAATGCAGAACGATTGGCATGAGGAATTCAACACCTGTCGGATTTGAAATGACTGCATGTTATGCAAGTAGTGCACTTGAGTTTTACCCATCTCGTCAGTTTCTTGGAACTTTCATGAAAATGTCTGTTTCTCGTCGGAAAATACAAAAAGTTCCCCTTGTCCGTTAGTCACTCGTTTTACTGCAGCAAGCAGGAGACGTGGAGTTGAACCCAGGTCCACGCAGAACACAGCAATCAACCCTGACAAGTACAGGAGAGCTTGAAGTCGCGGCGGCGGCAGGTCAAAAGACTGATGATAGTATGATGGATATTTTGAAAAGCATTCAATCGGACATAAAGGAAATCAAACGTGATATATCTGGAGTGAACAAAACCATTGAACAACTCAAAGAAGAACAAAAGTTACTAGTTAAACAAAATGAAGAGCTCAGTAAAAGAGTGAAATACCTTGAAAATGATTGTACAAATTTGCGTTCTCAGACATCAAGAAACAATGTAATCTTTTACGGTTTCGATGAAAAAGCCGATGAGACATGGTCAGACTGCGAAAAGACAGTCCGCCAATTTATGGTTGATCGACTAGGAATTGATGATGCAATTGATGAAAACTCAGTGGTAATAGAGAGAGCTCATCGATTGAACGTGCGTACTAAACCAAATGAATCAAGACCAATTATAGTAAAGTTTCTGTCGTACAAACACCGTTCCAATGTACTTGAACAGGGAAGAAAGAAACTACGAGGTTCAACTTTTCGAGTCAGCGAAGATTTCCCCCCTAGTGTCAGGGAAACAAGAAGAAAATTGATTCCTTTCATGACTCAAGCACGAACTGAAGGAAAGAGGGCACATCTAAACTATGACAAACTTGTAATAAATAGAGAAAAATTTAAATATGATGAAACCTCCAACACTATTGTTCCTTTATAACGATGTGGCCATGCCCAGAGTCGAAATTCCCCGGAAACTGTACAACCAAAGAAGATGTCGTTCCTATCATGGAACGCCAGGGGTTTGAAACAACATCGTTATAATGTAAAACTTAAAAATTTTCTGTCACAGTTTTCCTTTATTAGTATTTGTGAAACTTGGGCGAGATCAGAGGAAGAGTTCTCTGACTTCTTACCGTCACACTTATGTTTTTCTATTTTCAATGAGCGAGCCAGTAAATTTGGCCGTTTTCCTGGTGGTATTTCGGTATATGTCACTCAAGAATTGAGCAAATTTGTTAAACGTTTAATCCTTCCATGTAAGAATGCGATTTTTTTGCTTCTAGACAAGGAAGCTTTCAATTTTACCAAAGATATAGTATTGTGCTGTGTTTATTTGCCACCAGAAGGATCACCTAGTTATAATAACGAAGAAGTCAATGGAATAGAAGTGTTGGAAAATTATCTTGTTAATTTATATTCGTCAAACATGGATTTTAATTTAATTCTTATGGGTGATCTTAACGCCAGAATTGGCGCACTGGAAGATTTTAACGTTGAAGATAGAGAAAGTAATTTGTTTCTTTCTGTTGACTATGATGTAGATAATTTTTGCACTCCAAGAAACTCGCAGGATTCTCAAGTCAACAATTTTGGTCGTTCACTTATTGATTTATGTCGTAACTACGACATTCATATTCTAAACGGCCGCTTTGACGGTGATAGTTCAGGGAATTACACCTGTTGCACAGCGAATGGAGCGAGTGTGGTGGATTATATCATCGTTCAAAGCGATTTGTTCCCTTTGGTTCACAATTTTGTAGTTGACACTACTGATGTGTCAGACCACTTTCCAATTTATTGTAGTTTTACTTTGCCTGAGAAGACCTTATTAACTGAATCAGATGATACAACTTCTTATTCCAAATGGATTAAATATAAATGGAAGCCAGATCTAGCTGAAAATTTCTTAAATAAATTGAGTGATGACAATGCGAATTATCTTTTTAAAACTTGTATACTGCCAGCGAAATAGGTGATGTTGACCAAGCTGTAGAGGAGTTAAATAATGTACTTGACCGTGCTGCCATTGATATGAAATACACAGCTGGTAACAAAAGAAAAGAGTATTCAAATGCTAATGAAAGCTGGTGGGACAATGAATGCGAAGATTCTCGCAAACAAAAATTTGAGTTGCTAAATACTTTTCGCAGGTCAAACAGTGAACCTGCTCGCAGTGAATATGTGTTAGCTAGAAACCGCCATAAAAATCTTTGTAGAGTGAAATATAACAATCACAAGAAGGAGCAGCAAACTACTCTTTTGTCAAACCTTAACGACTCTTGTAAATTCTGGTTAACTGTCAAACGTATCAGAGGTGGAAAAAGTACATTTCAAGCTTGTAAAATCAAAGCAATGGACTGGTATAATTATTTCAGAAGTTATTTGACATAAATATGCAACCAGGTGATTCTCATTTTGATGCTCACATACAAAACGAATTGACGAATCATGATAGATTTTGTGAACCTTGTAACAAAAATGAGCCGTTATCTGTGAACTCCCCTATTACATTAGATGAAATTGAGTGTGTTATTAGAAAATTAAAGACAAACAAGTCACCAGGTCCTGATGGTTTTGTAAATGAAATGTTTAAATGTAGTGTACATATTATTTCACAGTATTTAGTTTCTATTTTCAATGCTATTCTTACCTCGGGAAACTTCCCAGAATCCTGGTGTAAGGGAATAATTTACCCTCTATACAAGAAATGGTCTTTGAATGATGTAAACAATTATAGGGGAATTTCTCTTTTGTCTGTTGTCAGCAAAATATTTACAAAAATTCTTAATAACCGTCTAGTTAAGTGGGCTGATGATTTGAATGTAATTTCTGAAGCCCAAGCAGGTTTTCGCAGAGGATACTGTACTGTTGATCATGTTTTTTCTTTGCAAGCATTAGCATCTAAATATTTGTCTAACCGGAAAGGTAGAATGTATTGTATTTTTGTCGATTTCTCTAAAGCCTTTGACTGTGTTCGACATGACTATTTGTGGCAAAGGTTGATATCTTATGGCCTGCATGGTAAAATTTTACACGTTCTGCAGTCAATGTATTCTAACTTGCAATCTTGTGTTTTATGCAATGAGGGTTTGACAGACTATTTTGAGTGCAAAATCGGCACTCGTCAAGGTTGCATGTTAAGTCCTCTTTTATTTAACTTATTTATTAATGAATTGTACGTGTACATGATGTTTCTGATAGGGACGGTATATTTGTAAATGAAGAATTGCCTAATTTGGACTACTTATGTATGCTGACGATGTAACAGACAGTGCCGATCTTCCAATTTCTTTACAACATAAACTGAATCAGCTAGAGTTATTTTGTAAACAATGGTGTATGAAGGTGAATCTTGAAAAAACAAAATAATAGTTTCAGGAATGGTGGTATTTTAAAGAAATATGAAAAATGGTTCTATATGGGGAGGAAAATTAGCTGCGTAAAGCATTACAATTATCTTGGCATGCTAATATCGTCTAGGTTGTCATGGTCACCCGCTAAAACAGAGTTGTCTACTAAAGCGAAAAAAGCCCTCACACAAATTCAAATTGTCATTAAAAAACTAGGTTGTATGTCAATTCAAAATGCATTCAAACTTTTTGATAGCTGTGTGGCACCAATTTTGTGTTATGGTGCAGAAATCTGGGGTTTTGAGTATTCCCCTACTATCGAAAAGGTACACTTGAGATTTTGTCGATTTTTACTTGGCCTTGGCAGCAATGTAAATAATGAAGCTGTTCTAGGTGAATGTGGAGATTCCCGCTTACCTGTTTTTACATGAAACGTTGTGTATCTTACTGGTTGAAGCTCATAGAAATGGACAATTCTCGTTACCCTAAAGCTTGTTATGAGATGCTACGAAAGCTAGATGAAGCGGGAAAAACAAATTGGGTGACAAAGATTAAGCATTTGCTTATGAGATATGGCTTTGCCTACGTCTGGTTTGAGCAACAAGTTGGTAACTCTGAGTTATTTTTATCCTTATTCTGTCAAAGATTGAAAGATTGCTATAAACAAGAATGGAATGCGGCAATTAATGATTCACCCCGCATGAAATTTTACTCCATGTTCAAATTCCAATTTGAAACAGAGATGTATCTTAAATGTACTTTTCCACTTAAGTTTAAAGTCGCACTGTCAAAATTTCGTTGTTCCAATCATAGTTTAATAATAGAAACTGGAAGACATACCCACCTAGATGTACAAAATAGAATCTGTCCTTTTTGCGAAAAACGAAATGTATTCATCCGAGAGGATGAAATTCACTTTATTGCCTATTGTCCACTCTATGTATTACTTCGTAGGGATTTACTTCCCGTTAATATTAACGAAAACCCCACTAGAGATAAAATCACATCTTTATTTTCAACAAGAAATTCTGATACTCTTTTGAAATTGTCTGTATACATTTACAAAGCTTTACTGATGAGAAGTGAGTATTTGAAGACTCTGTAAATTTCCCTTTTCCACATTTGCCTGTATACTTGTTAGACTTTGCCTCACGTGACCATACTTTGTTCAAGATTTATTTGTAGTAACTTGTGTTGTATGACGGGCAGTGGCCCTTTACATAGACAAATAAACTCAAACTCAACTCACAAACACTTTCAAATCGTCAGGTGTCATCAATATCACAAAACTAGTTTCAGTAGAGTTTTGTTCCTTTCCTGTGAGAAGACATTGCACACATCGCTTGTCACATTTTCAAATAACAGGCGCATATCAAACAAACAAATGTATCGCCTCTGATGGCCAATATTGACGCGAAAGCTTTGTTTGCAGCGGTTTCTGAAGATTAATAAAGCTGCGGAGGAATGAAAGACGCTGAAATAACGCCGGGGTTGTATTAAATATACATCAGCAGGGCCTGCAATGTCTATGACTACTGGCACTATTGAATCGAAAAAAAAGATAAGCGAAGAATGATCAATAATAATACTAAGAATGCAACTTCCTAATAGAAAGAGGCGGCGAGAACTCCTAGAAATTATAAATTTCATTCTATCCGCAATGAAAATGGCATATCGAAGCTAAATCTCTCTTTCGCGTTTACATTTTGTGGAAGGTATGATACGTTAACGTCCTATTACAATATTTTCACTGTGGCTCCAGATTTGGATCACAGTTGATGTTATCGTATTCATGCCATCTTCCAATAGTTAATTTGCGACATCCTTGAAAGTATGATGTCATGTGACGAAGGTGCAAATTCTGTGTAAAACCGCCACATTTTAACTCTTTACGGTACTGTTAATTTGAATTTACATATTCGCAAAATATCTTTATAACTGTACGCAGACCTTGACATTGAAACATCATACTATAAATTCAAATGAAATTCGATGGAACTTGTGAGAGAATTGGCCTAAATGGTCGAAGCAAAGAGTAAGATGGATTCAATGACTGCAAACTAAGAGGCAACATAGGCGAGATAAATTGAGCTGCGAAAGTGGCTGTCAGACACTGGGCATTCCAAAGACAGCCTACAGTTATTAGGTATCATAGTAGTCATATCTTATAACGAGTGCGTGTTCTCAGTATAGGCAGATACTTACAACACGTGTAACTTGCTTCTTATCTATAAATGCTGGATACACAATACTAGCAACCGGTCATATTTTCTAATAATAAGATACATAATTTAGACTAGAAATAATATGTACGCTATAATATCTGAATCGATGAAGAGTCCTATAGTAAATTGAGAGCAATAGTTGATAGGAGACAAAGAAGAGAATTCTGTGTCTCCAGGGACAGATGGCTTAAAATTACGTCATGTTGAGGTTTCGAGCCCCAGTACACGAAAGTGGTGTTGACGATACTGACATTTAAGAGTAATTGCAGAAAAGTATGTCACCATCCGATTTAAAGAGTTGATACAATTGAGAACTATATTATCACGCCTTTCTGATAAACACTGTAACCTGTCTTTATTGTTACTAATAAAACGTCTTCAATTATATGAAACTGCGATTTGGAATTACAACTTAGGTCGGACTTTTTGTCAAAAGGCATGGAAAGTTATATACAAAATATGTATTTACAATATTTATTGGACTTCATGGATTACAGAATTGACATGGACATCCTAAGTGTTTGGTCACTTTCATTTCCCTTTTTCGCCGACTTTTGATGCAGTTTGTACTACATACAAAATTGCACCGAGGCACAACAATGGAACGAACGTCGGACCTTACAAACCATCTTACGTAAAGATGTACAATACAGAAGATGCAAAGAAGGCCATGTTTCGACGATTAAAAATACGCCAGTTGAATTTTCTAGAAGACGTTTGTTTTCATAAAACAGCCCAAATGGGGCAAACAGACAGTATCATCAATTTACTGTCTCCAAAATGCCATTACATTTTCTGTGAAATAAACCTAATATTAAATCTGAATAATTCATCCATCTCCAAAGATGAGCCATTATACATTAAATTTAAACATGTCGTGTCCCGGAATGTACTTCACCAATGGAAATGAAGCATGGTGTATTCAAGATAAATTGCTATATATGCTATTTAGAGCCGAAAATCGTTCATATCCCAGTGATACAATTTACCAAAACGAGAGGAAAATCTATGAATAAATTAATATATGAATACATTACGGTAACTTTTCCCTTGATGAGTTGACCATGCAATATGAACAAAGCTAGTCTTGAATTTAGGAGAGTATTTCCAGCACTCGCCACTATTTTCTACTTTTTTAAAACTAGAGACTCTTATTATCGCACCGTAGCAGTGGTTGGCATGGTGTCGTGAGAGCTCTAGCGAGGAGCATTTCAGACACCCACTGTACATTTGATCGCGTTCCGTGCAAGGGAAGATAAAACGTAACGAAATGCTATACCGTTAGCACGCACGCGTTTCACTATGTTGCCATGGTAATTTTACACGATCAGTACTATTTCCCCTCAGGAGGATGTGGTCCACTGTCGGAAGTCATTTCAGAATAGTGAAAACTAGCCTCATGTTTCAAAATTCAGAATTTTACGAATGGGATTTCAGATGTTTTGATGTGGAGACATTACAGTCGAAGTCGTTGCATTGAATGCGCGCCAAATCTATCCAAGAAGTCTCATTTTAGTAATTGATAATTGCAAATATCATGTGATCTATGGTTTTTAGGATACTTGTGGTTATTCAAGGATCTCTGAAATTAGCGCCATTCTCACAAATCGTCTCGAAACAACGCCTGCGGAAATAAGAATAATTTGCCCTCAAATATTTCATCAACTTTCATCAACTTTGGCCGAGCGGTTCTGTTTGGCGCTAGTCCGCTAGGTGATTGGATACCGTATGTAGTAAGTTCGAACCCGATTGGAAACAGTGTGCATGTATTCCAACCACTAGCATTACAAACACTTGTATTGATAGGAAGAATAGAAATCGTCAATTGCTGTAGCAAATGAATTCCGCCGACCACAAACTTGAAGTTTTCACTGTTAGCTAACATGGTACGTGTATTTGGCAATCAAATGAAATCAGTCATTTCTTGGTAACTTGACCCGGTATTATTGTTTCAAGGTGGATCAGAAAGTCTATGAGAAGAGTTATTAATGACGGAATTTAACAACTTGAAGAGGGGTGTGAGGCAATGATGTCCCTTGGGTAGTCAGTTATTTATTCTTTGTGTCAACATTTTTGAAGAGGAAATCCATTCAGATTAATCAGGGTCAAACACACCAACTCAGCACAGAATTCAAAATCCTCCCGTCAGGTCAACGACTTAGGTACCATTTGCCCGTAAAATCTTGTACAAAGAGTATTCCTACAGTTGTGGCAGTTTTGAATTCGGAATTGTATAAATAATTCATTGAGATTTTTATGTGTGTGTTAACTTAATAATTGTAAATCGGGAGCTTTGTGGTGCCTAGAGAAAAATATATATTTGTGCGTGTTTCATTGGTGGACAATAAAGTAATTTGAATGGAATTGAATTGAATTGAAACACTAACTAATATGATATTGGATCACTAAGTCAACGAAAAGGAAAACATGTTAGTTATGCTCAACAAGCAAGTGGCTTAACTATTTTGTCAGTTATACAGTCCAGTATGAAACTTTGTGGTGTATGTAAGATAAAACAAATAGAAGTATGATGGATTATATTTGCATGGATTTTATTTGGACTGATTCTTGTTTAATTCTTAGAAACAAAGAACCTCATCACGTGAACGCATAATTACATCATAATCTTTATTTACCATTTTATTGGCTTATGATAGATTTGCTTTAAGTCTGTAGGCATATAAATATCAAAACATAATAAATTGAAGAAATCAAATTTCCGCAGACTGTCGTGTTAGTGATAGTTGTCGTGTTGCGGGGAGAGGGGGTCTAGGTATGTGGCTGCATGGGCTGCACCGCCGGGTGGGGTACTGAAAGTTTCAAGTGAGGGTATTGCCAGTGTTTGTTCGCAATTCAAAATCCAACATAGCGTTTTTCTTTGAAGAGAGGGTTTAAATGTCAGCAGGTTTTGCAGCTTTCCCATAAAGCAATTAAATATTCGTAAGAAAGGTACACTATATGATTGATATTTGCACGAACGCAAACTTTATTTTTTGATGCTACCTGAGAAATGATAATAAAGGGATCATCATAATTATTAAAGCATCACCAATATTATTCAATGTCACTCTGGAACTATTGTTTCTGTCTTGAAAGAATGCTAGTGAAAAATAAAAGGCCAAATGAAACAGACGGGGAGGTCAATCAGCGTTACTATGGTTGCAAGCAAGTATTCAAAAGTCCAACCGGATCACTGTAACATTATTTATTGTTTTCAAGGTAACTTTGTTAAAGGGATGACGAATATGAGTTTTGAAGTTTTAAAGCAAGGAAGTGGCCGCAAACTGATGATACATCGATATCTTTTCAATCAAGATAATTTGTGGGTCTTTTGTCGCAACAGGATGGTTTGAAATATTCACTCAATAAATTCAGAAATAACATTACTCAGTGATATACGGCTGACTGTAATTATTTATTGTGTACTTTACAGTGGAGTGGTGACTATAATCATAATCCATGTGTGACATATATACTCTTACTCGTTGATTGTCATCACCATAGTGTAGTCCTTGCTGTCTTCAAGTTGCCTTCTGTTTGCATGATTTTCAGTTTATCTGCCCGATTGTCTATCCTTATTTGCCTCTGACGTCATTGTGTTCAGTTCCAAACATAAACAGGAAGTACATGACTAGATATGTTCTATAAATGGATAATTTAACATTTGACATGCCTTTTCAATATTTACTTGAGACAGGAATTTCTTCTTTACTCATTCTATTAACACACAAACGAGAAGAAAATTCTCTCGCAATTGATTTGTCTGGCGGTGCCTCTGACATTTAAAGCAGCAATCAAGATTTCTATAACATTTTTGCATTGCCGCTATTATCCTAAGATTGTTTAGCGTTTGGTACCTCACACCTGAACAAAGTGACGCTCTTGTTTTGAAGACGAACTTTTAAACTGTGACAGATAAATCAACAGTTTTGAAGCTGTGACATCAAGCGATATGGTATTTCCAAGTCAACAAACAACACGATGTCTTATTCAATAGAGCCATAAGATGACTATAGAACAACGAATCAAAACATCAGAGTCCATACGTAAATAGTTACACGTGTGTATGATTGGTATTTCTGTTATACATTTATTAGGATTTCGCAGTAGCAAGTTATTATAAGGGATACTTTAGTTTTGTTAACATGGCATGACGAAACATGAAAACATATTTTTTCGCAATTTTAAATTTTACAATGATCGTAATATTCACTGTAAAGCATTTGTTACAGACGATGGATATTCTTGGATATCGTTACTGTTTATGCATAAACGTTGAGTCATGTGAAAATGGTTATCAGATGTAACAAAATTGCTTTACGTCGTCAATGTAACCGGTCCATTGTTGTCACACGTAACCTTCCTGAAATGTACATTGTACACTCAACAAAAAGATTTGAGGGTACAAGTTACCTGACGGGGAATTATTCAGTGTACGTCATACTTTTTCACAAAGTCTGATAAGTATAACACGTGAACGTGTAGCTGTTAGTGTAGGGCTGAACTTATAAGAATCTGTGTGTGGCTAATGTTAAAATGGTTTGTAAGAAACCCCACACCAATAGCGACAGATCATGTACTTTCATTGACGTGACATTCGATTGATGTAAGTTTGCATCGAGAAAAGAAATCATTATCAGATGACATTTAACGATCGAAGAGTGATTTTATCATTTTCAGTGAAAACGAGGCACAAAATAAAAAGTATTGTAGATGTTCAGTACAGTCAAGCAAAAGTTTCGCCGAATATGATAGGGCATCTCTACGTGAGTTCGTATAATTACCGATCAGCAATCACCCGATGACAGTGTAATACCATATCATATATTAAATTCCATTCTCCAGATACAGAACAATGCAAAGCCGTGGGATTCGTAAGCGATGGTCGACACTTTCAAACGCTGAACTTACGGTGTCAATTACTCTTTATAAAAATCGATCAGGCTACTTGGTATTACAATCACGCAGAGACCAATAGAGTAAGAGGAAAGAAGTTTGCAATCTCATTGAAATCGATGCAAAATAGGCCCTGCTGTTACAACGCAGTTTGTGAGAAGATTTGTAAAACAAGTGGTTTACCATCAACTCGATTGCACTCACAAAACGTTGTATGGTTTGCTCAAACCACTTATCCTGTCGTTCTTGTGAAATGAAATTTCCTTCTTATTTCTGTTTGCGGGAAACTAAAAAAATTAGCTTTGATGCAATTGCGTCTAACGTTAGCTTCGAACAATATATTGTACAAACTCGTATCTTGTGGCAGTGTTTCTCAGAATATGATGACACCACTGGATATAAACACTGCCTGAATAAATAGACGTGTTACGATAAATCATATTTTACTCATGAATCCGATCAAATCATTTCTTGCAACTTAAATATCAATTTAAATACACTTCCGTTCTAAGAAATGATCTCCACTATTCAATTATTGATTTGTTGGCGCCGAAGGCTATATTGCAATGAATACAGAGAATAAAATCCCCACGCATCACTTCTCAATCTGCTAGCCATCGAATCCCAGCCTTTCAAAATTGGCATGGCGCCAAAATACGTTGCTGTTTGTTTTGTTCGTGCTAGCGTGGTTTGAATTTGACCATACGATGTTTTACAGGCATAATTTTCATTGTAATCGTTCTATTCGAGTCATTTCCACGAAAAAAACGGACCATTTTGGAACTTCACGAATGTCAGAATAAATGAATGAACGAACGAATGAGTAAATGAATAATGAACCAACAAACGAAGGAACGAAAATGAATGCACTGTACGTTTAGATTGAAAAATCACTGTGATCTGAGTGAGGCACGACATCATTTGAACACAATTGATGAGAAACATTATGGTTGTCGATCAG
This sequence comes from Ptychodera flava, assembly GCF_041260155.1. Lineage (NCBI taxonomy): Eukaryota > Metazoa > Hemichordata > Enteropneusta > Ptychoderidae > Ptychodera > Ptychodera flava. The sequence goes on from NW_027248281.1 coordinate 4,745,331, forward strand.
AGTTCAGGCCATATTGACACAAAGATCGAAGACGAGACGGGAAGACTTAGGGTTTAATAAAGCCTAAGCGTATTTTCTCTGTTTGACGCCACACTCTTTGAGTGGAGAGAACGTGATGCAGTAGAGTTGACAATAGAATCAAAATTGAACTTTGTAGTATTCCTAGAATCTCATCTAACATGAAAGTGTAGACGTTCATTAGATGACTACATAGGCATCGGTAGTAAACTAACCCATATATGACTGAGTAGATCATTGTTGCGATGTATTTCCAGTCACGTCCAAGTGATTCTTTGAGTTGTATCTACTTAATGAGAACGACATAGACGTAGACTGATTTTCAGCATTTAATCGCAATACACCAGTCTGGAATATTTCGGGATGAAAAGCAAAGATAAATGACGTCATGATCTCTTCAACTCATAGGAATTAGTCTCTAAATCATTTACTGTGTAGCATAGTTTAAGTAAGATTTTCTGACAAAACAGTTTGATTTTCAGTGCTACATTCACACGTCATAATATGATATATTTAGTAAATTCTACATATTTAATGAAGTCAAATGTCTCAAGAACTCATGAAGAATTAGAAATAAAGCGTACAAGAATGCGTTTTTTTTACTTGACTCTCCTTTGCTGTTAACGAGGAAAATTGAATTTTGATACTGTAACAATAAATGCGCTATTTTCTCTCTAATTTCTTTTTTGGTCAAAGTGATTAATTTTTTTGCAAACCAAGCACGAAGTTGACATCAATTGCATGTTGTATAGCACACATTTTCAAATAAAGTCCTTACCACTTCCCGGCTTTCTCTTAAGAATTAAACCACTTGACTTTACGAGAAAGGCCACGAGACATGATCTTGTCAAAGACATAAAAGCGAGGCTATCATTCCAAGAAACTGATGATCTTTTATTCTATAATTCAATTAAGTCCCAGTGTATTTGATAATTTATCTTTCTACGATTGTCATGACACCATGACATTTCGCGAATGCCATGGTCATGTCATGAATGTCATGACCATGACACACGCGAAAGGAAAGTGAAAGAGGTGCATTACGTTCAGCAGTCGATAAACACAACATTTAATTCCCGTGTGATGCTAACCCATATAATAATGCATGGATGATCTCGTATTTGCCACTCTGGCAGTATTATAGTTCTATACATCTGCTTGTTTTATGATATCCAATAAATCTCCGAAATGTTTTCGTCGAAATAATCGTAAGTCAGATTTCAGTAAAATTATTACTTTCAGAATGGATACCGTCACAGTAACGATAAACGAGGAACAATAATCATAACATTAAATCTCATCCTGCTGGCAATAAAAACTACAAACTTTCCTTAAGCTATTTTTCACAGTCTTAAGAAATGAAACACACATTCTTGGAATCTCCGTCCATTGGCCTCTTTCTGTCTGTCTGTCTGTCTGACTGCCTTTCCTGTCTGTCTGTCTGTCTGTCTGTCTGTCTGTCTCTGTCTGTCTCTGTCTCTCTGTCTGTCTGTCTCTGTCTGTCTGTCTGTCTGTCTGTCTGTCTGTCTCTCTCTCTCTCTTTCTCTCTCTCTCTCTCTCTCTCTCTCTCTCCTCTCTCTCTCTCTCTCCTCTCTCTCTCTCTTCTCTCTCTCTCTCTCTCTCTCTCTCTCTCTCTCTCTCTCTCTTCTCTCCTCTCTCTCTCTCTCTCTCTCCCCCTCCCATATCTGGTTATCAATATCATGATCATTCGCACACATAATAATAAGAACCAAAAGACCTATTTTTGTAAATCAGACACAGATGTATTTCAAGTAAGACATGGTTCGCCGTACCTCTACTCCTTAACGTAATCGTGAATCAAATGAAATCGATTGCGTCATCAGATGACGACACCGATTTATGAGAACGGCGAACAATGATATTTCGAGAATCCAATATTTGACCACAGGCCGTGCTATTCAATTAGCCGTGTATTACCTCTTTGTCTTGTACACTGTTACTTCAATATGCTTATTTATTTATAACTGCCATATACTGTGTACGACTGTGAAGGGGTGGTCTGTTAATGTTTTTGATAACAGCAACATTTATGTGTAACCGTTGAAAAAGCATATCTGTAACATCACACACGTGAAATAAATCGCCAACATTTTTTCTAACGATGGAATAGATACGAACCGTGACGAAAACCAACTGTCATTCGTTCCTCTCTGAATCAGTTAGAGCTACAAATGATCGCAAAGCAGACAGACAAAGAAACATGTACTGACAGAAACTGACTATCACTGCAACCTTTAATCAAGTCATCCCTTTGTTAGAGTGTCGATCCAACAACTAGACCTTCAAATGACCATATAATGTACGGTACTCGGTGGTTCATCGACAAATTTAAAGTTCTTACGTTTTTAAGTTTCCCAAGTGGATATCTCCAGCTTGCACCCGGGGTAATGCCTCGATTATTGAAAGGATATTACACATGTTTTCACCGGAATGAACAGTAAGACTATTCTCTGAAATGTCAAGTGTGTGCACAGAATATATGAATACATTTAAAGAAAACGAACAGAGCTGTATGTCATTACTGTGAAGAAAGCTCTACTAATGACATTTAAGTATGCGTTTAGTTGTCTTCTAATTTTAATGAGGTGGCTTAGAAAGTAAATTGAACTCAATCCTACTTGGCGTGATGTCGAATATATCTCGGGGTATTTGTAGCAGAAATCGTGTTGTCAAATTAATACCAGTCATGAATAGAGGAAGTACACAGCCACAGCCGTGAGATCGTAAGTGTTTGTGGTTGTTTAACCTTGACATCAACAGTGCGCTGACAGAATACGTTATCTTCATGCTGATGTATCCTTCACAGTGTAAATATTTCAGTATTATACTTAGCAATCGAATTCGATGTCCCATCTTCATAGTCTTGTCTCTTCATTATTTTATCACAGAGAGAAGTGTTAACATTTTTTTCTCCTGGAGTACACACAATCCATATTACCTACGGCAGTGTTCACGAGATTGTAAACGTTTCACAAAAGTCTAATTGTATTTTTCCCTCACGAGAGACATTCTAAATCTCCTAATGTGTATCTCTTCACAGATGTTGCCTGACAGAGCATTGCATATTCTCTATGACTTCATTTACCGAAAACCACAACTAACAACCATGTTCGGCCCTACGTTTTCAAATGTTGCCTCAGTCGTCAACAGAGTAGCCGCCGATATAACATTATACAGGTAACGTTTGATGTTATGCTTCCTTAAATTCAAACATGTGATTAAGATTGACTACAAATCGCATCATCGGTTCAATTCGAATTTTTAAGAAATCGTCAATCCCGGATATTGGATTAAATGCAAACAGGCTCCAGGTGTACCGGTTTGATCTACTTGTTGTTAAATAATCACCATATAATGATCTCCATAAGCGACATTGCTATGTTTATTCCTTCGCCAGAAGTTAACAGCTGCATGTCAATTTACTGAGTGTGTGCAGTGCTCTCATTTACACCGATGTTCAACTCACGACCAGAAGCACTTTGTCGTATGGAATTACAATGGAAATCAATCTACAAAATTAATTTAATTCACTATTTACTCTCATTTACAAATGCCTTCGTTTTAATAGCAATTAATTGGTTCACACTTCAAAGCCAAAAGATTCAGTGCTTTTGCAGTATGAATCGGAAATTATTTATCAACTCGGTGAGAAACAGTTCTTGTTGAATTTGGCAAGAGTGAGACAAAACTAATAGTTTATTTGTTCTCAAATAATCATGTTTTAAATTTGGTTGTTTTAATTGGTAAGTGGTACAGAATTCTAGATACCAATCTCTGTCAATTGAATCTTGGTTCTGCATAAACATAACGATTAACCGTTGCAGTTATCAAATAAGAGTATAAGTCCTTGCAAATCTATGGTAAAATTATTTGCAGATGGACAGCAAGTGTAATCTTCACACAGATTGCTTTGGACATTTTAATGTGCATCTGCGGACAGACATTAAAACGTCATCGAAATAAGTTTGTTCGATTTTATTTGCTGGGGATCAAGATTATTTTGAAGTCCTTGAGCTCTTATAGTAACGTACATGTTGATTGCAGAAGATGCTGTCCTGTTACGATTTTGACCTCAAAAAGAACGAATCCGCCCTAATTGGTGGTCACGTGTGTTGCAGTGAAATTTACAGCTTGATAAATCCACAACCTTTGTGTAAGTCAGCAGCATTGCGTGGGCACTTCAAGTTTTGCACGGAAAATCATTGGGATCAGTAAAGTAATGTGTGTCTTACCCAGGGATATTTCGCTTGCTATTCTGATGGCCAGATTACTGACACGGTGTTAATCTTGATTTGACAGATTGGCTACGCTTCGTCACCGTCACTGCGTGATAAGGTGGCATACCCACTTACTGTCCAAATCTACCCAGTGGATGATGTATTAAATCCGGCCAGAGTTCAATTCATCAAGTCTTTCAAATGGAGTCGCGTCGCCATAATTTTCGATGATATTGAATACTTTCGTTCGGTAAGATAAAGTCCTGACTTAATCCTGTGAGATTTTCTAACAAATTAGTATCTCTGCAGATACTAATATTGCTGTAATCACGAGGCTGCATTCACAATACGTGGAGGGGAACTGGATGAATTCACTGTTATGTTGTCCAGTGGATCTAATGTTAATAATACTTGAACAAATTCTGGAATCTTTTATCAGCATTTCATGAATTTAATTTGAAAAAATGCAAAATAGTATGAATGGCCTTAAATTTTCGTAAGAAAAATCAATAATTAGACCTTGTAACAGGAGACAGACGCTGCAACTGTTGACATTTTCTTCCAATATTTCAATTCTATGTATTAAGGTAGTATGCGTCTCGAATAAGAAAGACTTAAAATTTTGCTCAATTTTCTTAGGGAATCTTTCAACTATTCGCTTTCAAAACAAGAATAAAAATCGGGGGTCGCCGTACGTGCAAATTCTGGTACTACAGAAACAAATTCTCAAAATATACCGATAGTTAAAATTCAAAATGGCCACTGTCCCTTGGTTAACTCTATGGAGAAAAATCAAATGATCGATTTTCGAAAATCTAACACGGAGAAGTTTTCTTACACCAAGAGCTTTAAAATGAACCCCTGCAAGAGGTAGATTACAAAGGATTATTAAAGTTTGAGAGTTCGAATATCTGTCCCCGAGGCGCATTCCACCTTAATTACACTTTCTTTCTATTTCCCTACGGCATGCTGAAACTCACAATGTTCGCCTTGTTAACAATGTCTGTATACTAAAAGCCGCACTAAAAGCCATTATCAACGATACAAATGCACATATACACAGACTGTGTTGAGAAAGTGAATACTGAATATTTCAACATGAAACTATCAATACTTTTACTTGCATAGCACAATAATTGCACTAAAACTTGCCATTAAAATCATCTCTGAAAACAATCATTAGAAATACGAAATCCATAAAATTGTTTCAAAAAGGGTACAGAAAGGCTCGAAATAGCCTCTGTACCAACAAAATCTCGAGGGCGACTGAGGGAACCCCCTCTCGAGAGGGGAGCATATCCCCCTTGACCCCTCTCTCTCTCCTGGCGGTGACCTTTAGTCACCAGCCTCTTAGCGACCTTCACTGGCTGCGAAACCAGTCAGCTGTCAATTCTTTTTAGCCTGTTGATAAAAAAAATTTGTGATAGTCATGTTGGGTGTAAAACAAGTGATTGGAGTAGCTACAAAGAGCAAAAATACTGAAAGACAGATATTTAAAAGTTTAGTTTAATATTGTTGGTTTAGTAAATGTTTGGTCATATAGTTGTGGGAGGATTTGAACATTTTTGATCATATAGAAGGGGTCCAGGGGGGGGGGTCTAAAACGAATGAGGACCTCGATCGCAATTCCTCCAGCACCCAGTACCCTGTATTTGTAAATGCAGCCTTATTGTGCATAAGGGATGGGTAATCGAATAAGACTGGTTTAATCAAAACAAACAAATCGCTAAAAATTGACCATATTAGTAGTTTAATGCATTAATAATCAAGCTAAGATGTGCATTTCTTACATTTGTGACATCAAAAAGTACCACGTGGTCACAAGAAAAAGTTAAAACAAAACTCAAAGTGAAGCAGAGTTGATGGTTGTAAGATCAGTACGGTTAACACTGCTATCTCTTATCAGTCCCAGTGGGTTCTTTCGCATATCGTATCCAACTACCCAACAGGCATCAGGTGATGGTCTACGTTCTATACACATAGGGTTTGTGATCCAATGATATATTGTAAGTACACAGCTAGTGTGTGCTTATACTGGCCTAGACAGCACAGGAGGAAATGATATCACAGAGCATTGTACAAAGTCGAAAGGTGACATGTTGATTACGGGTTAGAGGTTTCAGATGGAGTCGAAACTCGTGTTCAAATGTGTAGCAATAAAACTTTGGATAGACAAAAATTAAATGCTCTTACTTCTGCTTCTCCTTATTTGTGTATTCATTCTTTCAAAGATGTTTCTTTGGATTTTCCAAATTGTTGTGAGCGTGCCTGTTGAACACGCCACATTGCAAGAACCCCTCGCCCTTATTACAAAGTAATTAGACAGTCTACTCATCACCAATGAACTGTAAAGGGTTACACGATGACCGGGTAAAGCGCAGCTTTTGAAATATTTCGCTTGAGCTCACTCTAACTAAAAATTCACTCCGACCACTTACGTTACTCCCATGATTTCATTTTTCCTCAACATTTATTCTTTTAAAGAAACTGCACTTTCTCAGCGCACTTCAGACGGCAATGAAGTACAATATTCTTATTTGTGTCGACAAAACTATCGGTTGTTCATCCATTCAATCGACAAATGTTTGCTGAATGTAATCAACTTCTCATATACTATCGATCTGGACGATGTGTGAAACCCAGAGCTTTCAAACGTACTGTTCAAGACAATAGCATTGGTGGCAAACGCAAGGAGCGTATCCAATCAATTACATGGTGTACGCGTATGTATACCATGTCATCTACATCTGTCACCATGGCAATATACAACGTAGTACATTATAGCATTTTTGTTATTTCCTGGGGAAGTAACAAAAATCTATGCCGTTGAAAGTAATTTGTTTTGTGAGAATATATTTATTTAATACTTCTTCCTCTTACGTACTGCAGTGTGAGTATATTCAGTCAATATGCATTCAAATGTTTAGGAAGATTTACACAAGTCTTGCCTTGTTACGTGCTGATGTTTTGCTCTTAAAATGAAAGTAACTTTGTCAAATAAGAAATTTTACAAGCATGACAAGGACTAAGCATTTACAATTCATTGGTTTCTCTTGTCGATGCAGAACATGAAGAATCTAGTAAAGTTACTGACTGATGAAGAAATAGATATCTTAACGATGGAATCAATATCCCATGACCCAAGTTTACAGGTTCAAAGTTTAAAGGTCAGTATTTAAATTTACAGCAACAATGATGCCTGTTTGCGTGTGCATTAATGGACGAAGTTGTATAAGAATGCTGTTGACTTGTCATCATTTCAAATCAAATTATTTCTACAGATGGCATGGGTGGCAAATATACCAAAGAGCTTAAAGGATCAACGCAGATTAAAGTAGTTTAATTGTAGATTACGTACAGGAAGCTAAGCCAGGCCCTAAGTTTGATGTGTCTGTTCACGTATCCGTATATGAGATTATCAAAATGACTGGCAGTCCTCCCCAGTCTTCGTTACATGCAGAATGGTGAGCTAACGAACTAGTACTGCCAGAAGAGGGGAGGTAATATATTCTCGGGTCAACTCACCGAGTATAAGAATGCCAATCCATATTCAGCATTAGAGATTTGTAAAGTTAGCTGTAGCTCCAACCTATCGTAATTATACTTGCTTTATGCAGAGACACGACGCCAGAATTATTTTCCTCTTGGCCTACATGGAAGAAACCTTTACCGTATTCTGTCAGGTTGGTACATCAATGACTGTAATTGAAAGATTGTAGATTGAGCTTTTGACTGAATATTTTGAAGCATGTAAGATTAAGTGACTGCATTCAATCCACAGACACTTCAAGTTGACCTTGATATGTGTATTTTGCGAATTAGCGTGTGCAAGTCATTTGTATATCCTCGGTAAATACTCCTCTATCATAACAGTGTGTGCTAGGAGAGATGTCGGACAACTGTGAACCTCTGTAGAATGCTATAGGGCCCTTAGTGAAGGTTGCATACAAACTCAGACCAGTGATTCACGCTTCAGTTAATCCAGTGTCATGAACGATAAACTACTCAGCTTTATCTATGATCTGTGCTTCCATACATGCTGCAGGCCTGCTTGCATAGCTAGTATCTGACTGAGAAATCGACGTAATCATGAACACACATTTAGTCTACCGTACGCGTGTTTCTACTTGTGCGGCAATTTTCAACGCACAAAATGTGCAATGATATTTTTTTCAAGTCGTCGTCGGCGTTTCTGATTGGCCCTTATGTTCCCGCAGGGAATTTTGATATGTAATGGAACAAGGCTTCAGATTGTTGTGGTATTGATTGAAGGGTTATTACATTGCAGTCTTGTTAACAGCCTAGAATGTAAATCGATGGAAGATTGTTGCTGATCGAAGCTACACTAAAGCACAGATAAAACCCGTAAAGTACACTTTCAGATACATATATCGAAAACGTCTCTTATTTGAATTCATGGATGGCATGTCTGTGTTATTGAAAAAAAGTATACGTTGTCGCATCATATCACCGATGTAACGGTATTTGGTGATAAAACTACCAAACGAGGAGTGCTGAAGAGAAATGAGATGAACTACGCTGAACTTCATTACGCGTTACAAAGTATGTTGCTTTATAACATACAACAGCTGTAACTGGTTTCACTGGATTCATTTAGCGAGCCGCGAGATTATGTTAGGAAAGTGAATTGTGTATATAGTACCATCTTTGCTCCCTTTGCTAGTCCAGAACAGGTTAACCAAAAAGACAGTGCCAAGTACGGATGAAAAACGATATTATACGGTCATCGACGAAGTCCAAAATAGACGCAGATTTTCGAGACTGAGATCAAGCATTCTCATTCACGAAATGACGTAAAGACAGACATCAGAATAAAATTAAGTTTGATTTGGGTATGCCAGAGTGTGGAAATCCATATGGTTCGTTTCTGACTTGAAGCAACATGCATTTGTGCCTGAATTAAAGTTCTCTGAGATATAGACTTGGTTAATAACAACGGATGCAATGATTCATCCGTCAAATCAAAAGCCAGGAAGAAGTCAACCCACATAACCTTTCACATTGATCACTGTAAGCTAGGGAGTCTTCAACGCCAGCTTTCTGATAGACGATATCGCTAAAGGCTGTCTAGAAATCCCTTTTGTCATAATGTAACCAGTACTGTTCCAAGGTGTGTTACGCTTGTTTCCAACCTAGTATAATTGTTGTTTTAGATAGTCACCGTGTTTACATGTTTTTAATTCTCCATTCAATTGGTCTAGGCGCTTTAGTATTGAAAGGATATAGCGTTGTCATCACATAGACGTGAAATCTGATGATCTAGAGTTTCTGAGTCTATATTTATTCATATTATTTATGCAGTTCAATCATGTGTCTTGTAGACGCCTGGCCTTCAGGAAACACGCTGTTCAATAAAACTGGACGCTATTCAACTGTCCAAAGCCATCCATTCAATGTGAGCCTTTGAGCAAATGGCACTTGGCGTTCACGTGATGAATGACAAAATATTTGGCTTTTGTTATACGGACAGTCGAGGGACAGTGGTCCCAGTACTCAACTTGTAATATTTCATGGCAAAGGACGGGTAAAACATGCTTAACCGTTTATTGTTCTCTGCACGAGAGATCATAATACACATCGTAGCGAATAAGGTGTGACCTCGGACGTGTGGCTGTATACGTACTAAGTTTATTAAGGCGTTATCTGACGTAGTGTAATTAACATTTCAGGGAAACCTAGAACATAATGTTAATTGTCTTTACAGAGAAAAGTTTTCATACGCATGTCATGTGCACAGAATCATAATACAGCACTGAAATATCTTCGTAATTGTTTCAGTAACCCACACTACGGTGAGATATTTGTAGCCAGATGCCGTGACGCTGGTGACATCTTCTCATTTCACGAATGCTATGATTTGACTTCTCTTTACAAACAAACAAACAAACACATTAACATAATGACAATGTGTATTTTTCTGAATCGAAATTATCTGACAAGTATGTAAATGTTTTATTCGGTGAAACTTAGTTTGTTCTTAATTTCTTGGAAGGCCTATCTGGAGGGTATGTACGGTCGTAAGTATGTTTGGATAATTCCTGGATGGCTTTACGACTTCAGCTGGGATAGCTGGGATAAGTTTGATTGGAAAACTATACCATGCAACAGGGAACAGGTGCGAGAAGCCATGGACGGCTACATAGGTTTTGTAGCAGATCCCTACCTAGATGATCTGGACGAGATTGACTTCAATGGTGTGGTAGGTTCCAGCCAGCATAGATGGCGCACTAGTGAAACATTTTAATTAACTATTTTCTCGTACAATTGAAGTGCCCAGTTACCGAAATCACGATGTCAGTTATATCACTTGTTAAACAATTCCCATGTAGGTTTAATTGCCAAGATTTCCATATGACAACTTTGTAATTAAAGTCCAACAATTGAATCATCGGGCAAACGTTAGTCTATTCATATTCAAGCAGTGCAGTTAACAACTTTTAGGGGCCGTCTTCCATCCCTGGTTCTCGCATCAGTGCTCGTTGATATTGACTATTTACGTTATGTTTGTCTTTTGATCTCCTTTGAAAGCTGTTTTCAGTTAGTTAGGTAAGCTGATAAAACACCTCGCCCTTTTAATCGTAACCAGTATCACAGACAAATATAGAACAGACTAGCAACGCGGCATGCCTTTTGTTCCATGGTCGTCTCGGTAGACTATGGCCTTTTCATATTAAAATGAGCTTCAAAGGTGTTAAACTTTTTGGAGACTTTGTTTGTGGTTGATAATTGCACGAGATTATGCGAAAAATACGACGAGATGGCATCGTACTGCCAGTCGCGTAGCAACCAGAGTTACTTTGTGAGCTCTCAGGGCAGAAACACGGCTTCACGCCAATCAAAACATAACACGCCAGCAGTTTCATAAACATGTCCTTCCTTGACGAACGTGTAAAAGACGGTATGACTGACCGTAAACCATTGAGTAAAATCTGACAGTATCGATAAAAGACTTTCAAATTTGGTTCAAACGCGCTCATTATATATTCATAAAAAGGTGAGAGGAATTTTAAAATGGTAAAACTCACCTCCCCGACGCTCAAAACTTTCCAGTTTTCGCCAGCACGCCAATTCTGCTCAGCACAACAAGACAACAACAACACGAACTTTGCCGAACATACTTTCGCTTAAAAATTAGCGAAAATCCGGAAACTACCGAAGGGTGCATGGTCGGCACTCTTCGGAAAAGAGAGTCGAGAGCTTCCTGAGGCGAGGCAAACATGGATGGCTTACGTAACCGCTTCACACCTTGAACAATGCCCGTTGCTAGTCTGTTATATATTTGTCTGTGCCAGAATGATACAATTCAAGTCATACGTCTCGTGCCAAATGCGTACCAATATGTCCTCTTGCACATTTTTACGTCGACATTCCAAAGAGTTTTGATATCCATTAACAATTTGCATTGTTACGATATTACAAATATTCAGCCGAGGATTTTAATGTCGGAGTTCAGGAAACAGTGAATGTTCATGCATTTTTAATGTCTCATATACTATGCAGAAACCATCGGCTTCGCAAAAACAGTTTATGGCATCAATCATGCAAATCAATATGGACTTGACTTTGTCCTATGATGCAATCATGGTTATGGCGTTAGCAATGAACGCTTCCTTAAGTCTACTCAGCCAACAAACGCCAAGGCAAAGACTGGAAGATTTCACCTACGATAATGAAGATATGGCTAACTTACTTCTACAGGGAATCGTGAAACTCGACTTCACCGGACTATCGGTAATTATTTCTCATCACTGTGACGGAAAACAACTTGAAGCGCTTAAATAATGAATAGAGATTTGCATGGCTGTAATTCTGCCTGATCCTTGATACACTTCTGAGTTGTCGAGATCAAAAAAACACTACTCTCATAAAAATGACATAGATACATGAAAGGCACCGATTGTGATGTAATTTTGAACAAAATCATGGAATGTACAATTCAGTTGGCCTTAGTCTTTGCAATTACCAGGCTATTTGATATTTCAAATTAGTCTATATCAAGTCTATATCAAGTCTATTCTCCACAGTAACGAACTGACAAGTCTTTTTTCGGACAAGTGATTGAAACTTCAATAAATAATTACAGTGGTTACACAATTTGATTGCAGGGTAAAGTGAAATTTGATGAACGGTACAGCCGACAAAGCAATGTTGGAATTGAACAATATCGAGGTTGGTGTGTGTTATGACATCTATAGTTGATTGACTTCAACAGCTTACTGGGTCTTTACGAACGTTGTCGGTGTGTACCATATTTAGCTTTTGTCTAGAAACCCGATCAATACCACTCAAACTCAATTATGAGCAAAGAGCCAATATCATGGCCAAGTATCAAAGAATTAACATCAATATTCCAGATGGTATCACTTGATACAGTAATGCCACTCCGTCGACTGCTGTTTAAGAAGACATTAGGGACCGTTCAATTTTACGGCCGGGGGGGGGGGGCAAAATCCAGGGGGGGGGGTCATCGTAATTTTGGAATCCGCAAGGGGGGTCATCGCTTTTTCACTGGTAGGAAAGGGGGGTCACCACATTTTCAAAAACATAATACCTACAATAAAGTTCAATTTATGCCATGGCCATGATCGACCCTCTTTACCGGCGGGCCACCTTTGGCGGCCCACTACAATAAATTGACTATATGTAATGGCCCATGACCCTCTTAACGGGCAGATGCCTTTGGCGGCCGAGTCCATTTAGGTCACCTCATGCAATGGCCATGATCGACCCTCTTTACAAGCGGGCCGCCTTCGGCGGCCAACTTCAATAAATTAACTTATATTATGGCCCATGAACCTCTTAACAGGTGCCCACCTTTGGTGGCCCACTCCAATAAAGTTTACTTTACGTACTGGCCCATGACACTCTTTACAAGCTAGAATAAAGTTGACTTTACGTAATGGCCCATGACATTCTTAACCGGAGGGCTGCCTTTGGCGAACCACTCCAATAAAGTTCACTTTATACAATGTCCGTGGACATAAGTTGTCTGTGGAAATTAACTTAAAAATTGCCTTACAGTTGTCCTAACAGACGTTTGCATGGTTGTGGCTGGGAAGTTTGTGCACTGGCATCTCTGCTACACGAATAAAGTGCGCCGCGTACCGGAGTTCAAATCCAAACCGTGCAGATAAATTTGACATATGGGTTTGGGTTATTTTTACCCCATGGGGGGGGGTCATCAATTTTTTTGTGTTACAAAGGGGGGTCATCTTTTTTTCACGAAAAATGCAGGGGGGTCTACATTTTTTTGAACACCGGCGACAAGATTTTGCCGCCCCCCCCCCCCCAGGCCGTAAAACTGAACGGTCCCTTAAGATTGTGTGCAATATTTGAATATGTTACTTTTTCTTTAATTCTTTGTTGGTTTTATTTGACATCCTTAAGGAGGCAACGTCACAACAATGGCAATACGAAAATGACCTTGGCATTATTGACTGGTATTCAGGAGTTCAATGGCTAGGCAAGTGACAAATCATTTCATACAAGACTTCGAATTCAATACAAAATATTAATGCTAGCTAGAATTACAGTGTCATTCGTGAAGAAATTAGACTCAAAAATCAAAGTTTTGAAAGTTTGCCATCCTATGAACACGAAAACTTCAAACTGTCTTTTACCATTATCAAGAGACTAAGCTAGTCTCGACGTGCAAATATTTTTATCATACAAGCAAATTTGCCCAAAAGTTTGTCGATGTTTGAAATGAAACGTTACAATGATTCCCTCATAACTCTGTCAGACAATGACAACGACAATGACTATGACAACTGGACTTTGTGAACAGGTTTCAAAATAAACCCACGCAAGCTGTAAACAAAAATATCATGTTTTTATTGAGTAAAAAATTGAGTCGTAACTCTACATGATCAGAGTTTAGATGCACGTTGAGGGGACGTACGGAGAAATTCAGTACGCGATGACGTCATCTTAATGATAGTTTTCATTGTTAAATGCTTTAGAATATTTCTACAACGTTTTATCCTTGCTCAAATGTTCGGATTTAACAATGTCACATAGCTACAGTGCGTGCATTTCAGTGACATAAGAAAATATCATATCGTGCATTTCGGAATATCTCCTTTCAACGATGAAACGGATGATTGCCAGACTTCAGACTGATTCTTGTATTTTCCCATTTCGTCATCTCTCATCCACGAATCCTATGACAACACTGTCTACTCACTTCCAGTCTCAGTGGTTAACAAGCTTCCATCATTTTTTCTCCTCAGATATCGGTAAACCTCCTGTTGATGGCATTACGTTGATAAATACGCCTGAGTCAATGTCAAGAATTCATCGTCTAATAATGTGGTCTATAGCTGGATGTGGTTGCTTAATGGCCATTGCCATGTTAGTGATCAACATTATGTACAGAAATGCTAAGTAAGTTTGCTCTATCTACAAACGTGGAAACATCTCAGTCATGGTGATCATATTATGCATTCATTGACATTAAACATTCTCAGAGTCGTATTGCGTGGCGAACGAGTGTGTTTTTTCACTCACATACTCTATTTCCAATTTGTGAAAAACATTTCCAAATGATCAGCTTCCTTCCTTAAATATATCGGTTAAGAATACTTAATGTTTAGAGAAATTATTACGTTGTTACTCATTGTCGTAATCTTTGCCTTTGTCTTTTAGAGCTATCAAAATTTCCAGTCCCCCACTGAACAATTTCACGGCTGTTGGCTGTCTTTTACTGTATGCTGGCGTTTTTATGTTCGGAATGACATCGTATATCAACTAATGTACAACTATTACTTGCATCTTGCTGGGTAAGCAGCTTATTAACTTTCATGATATTGACTGTCATTCACCTGAGCATGCCCAACTTTAATGTCTTATGTTAAGGGACATTGACAATTTCATTGTCGAGAACGTTGAACCCGTGTCTTTCCTACAAGAAAGAATGGCAACAGCAGAATCAAATTTAGTCGATAAGTACGGCTATACATATTCTAAATCAGAGATGAAGAAACAAGTCTGGAAGCTTAAGTTTGTCATTATCAGTACCAGCTGTGTTTCGTGAAAGTGTGTGGACTTTTATGTGAGATTGATAGAATATTTGAGAGACCTTTCATCGAGTATCACTCTCTTTTCACTAGATTCGTATCGTACTGCTTAGTGTCGGACTTTCACTGAGCTTTGGTGCACTGTTCGTGAAAACTATCGAATCCACGTTATATTCAATGAAGCTTTGACTAAGATGAAGATGACCGTAGGTAACAGCTAATTTCTATTTGAACATTGTTTGTTGGAATGCATGCTATTGCTGTCCATTAGATTGTCTGTGTTTGTCCCAGCATACACAATTTCACTAATCAGAGAGGAATTAGATATCTCGATTATTCTATTGTTAAATGACCACTTCTAATTACCAGTTGGGCAACACTCATCTCTCTTTTAGTTTACACAATTTACGATATCTTTATCTGTCAAAAATTGCAGCGCAAAATTTCAAAGGCACTTGCTTTGAGGAAAGTGGAATTTACATTCACGAATTGTCAAAATATGGGAGTCGTAAATTAAAGTGTATGTCCCGCATAAATTCAAAGTTAATTTTGCTTAAAATGAGCCATGCTATATGATTTTGCCATTTCCACTTTATCAAATAAATGCATCACCCCAAGGAAACGACGCGTGAAATATTATTAAAATGCAATATGTTGTGCGACTTTGAAGTTAGCTGCCATTCGGGTCGTTTCGGAATTCGCGGGCATTGCCACCGTAACTAATAGAATGTACGAGTGAGTGTGTTCACCTCGGCCATAGCGAATGCTTACCGCTGTGGCTTCAACATGGTGAGAAGTTACGCCTTTGGTGGCTGAAGTAACTGCAGCCATTGTCAGTTTATTGCATTTTAGGATGATGTATTAGCCGCATTTGACAAAATTACAAGAAAGGGTCGGAAAAGAGGCATTCAGACAAGCGTTTCTGCGGGTGCACATTTTCGAGTGCCGTGACTTAGAATAAACACGGTTCGGAAGCCAGATGTACGGTAAGATAGACTTTACAATTCCTGGAGTTACTACATCGATTATGTAATCGCAATGCCATACCAGTACGACCATTGTCACCAGAAAGCTTCGCGTGTATCATCATCAACTGTGGACAAGAGCGAGAACAGCAGCAAGACTGCGACAGGTTGCCCAAAACATGTCAAGGATGCGGGGGCCGCGGAGAATAAGTATGGCCGTGTTTACATCCCCCAAGACTGATCGCCGATTCAGATGCTTTACGAAAGTGATTGTGAATAAATAAATGAATACAAGTACTAGATCCCATGCATGTGTGACTCTATAATTAGTAACGTTAGGAGATATCTAATTTTTATATTCCTAAAAAGTTTACGTAGTGATTGACTGACTCTTTGCGAGACTGAACGATAGGTTGTGTATAATACAGCACGGCGCTGCCAGTAACAGTGACACAACGTGTAGAGAAGTTTATACTGTTGACGAAGCAGTCGCGTTGTCGTCATCTGTTCCCTTCTGCTCGACTAAGTCTCCCCTAAATATTTTAGCTTCTTTGAGAATTTCGCAGTCATGAAACAATGAACACTGTGATTTATATCGCTGACACTTAATCAAGAAAAAAAACTGCGGAAGCGTAGCTGATCACTCCGTCACAGAAATGGCCGGCTGAGCCGCCCGGCCTCGGGTGCCAGTGTGCCCGATATTTACATCATGTCAATTTTAATGTATCTCTTCCCGAGAATTTGGCTGGACATGTCTTTACGGTCACATATTTTTAAAAGTGCCAATGTTCATGTGAGGTTTTATAACGCCAAACTGAAGATTTTGCGGCGAGAATACTACCTTCAGTGTTTATGCTAACATGACCCTCAGCCTGTTCCACTTCCAGCTGTTGAATGATAGGAAAGATGTGTGTTTAAAACGGTGGACAATTTTCAACTTGATCTCTACTACGTTTATCTACAAGCGTTATGGTGTAATTCAAATTTTTACATACAGATTTTGAACGAGGCAATTTGTGTTGAGAAGTAATAATAAGGTTGGATGGCAACTCCAGACATATTTATATTTTGTTAGCTTGCGGTTGTGTGTACGGTGTAGTGCACTGGTGTGTTTGACTGTGGTCACGGTGGGCTTGTCACTGACGCGACGGTCAACAAGAGTTCCGCTTTGTTCTCGTTTAAGTTAAGGTTCCGACTGTTAAAATTTGCAGGCCTGTAAATTCTGAACAGCTTTGTCATATCTTCTGTGACGATGATATTCTCAGTTGCACTGCTTTCACTCATGAAATTATCACTATCTCCATAGTCAATGCACGAAGTCACCATCACCCATTCTATTAGTGACGTCAACGCTACTTACGCCAAAACGGGGCGAGCTCGGCAATTTCCGGAAAATGTCGCCATGATGGAAATCGAAAAGTGCAACTTTCCCGTGTTTTCGTCGAAATAACATAATACAACCGTCTAAAAACCGCTCAAATAAGCTTCAGTTTGTGTGTAAATGTTTGTTTTATTAATACCAATTTCATTGACAACCAGAACTGTAGTATATGCCCCAAGTCAAACGAAAAAGTCTCAAAATGTGGCAGGACTCACCCTTTAAGGTACGTCTCCTTGTAAATCACTGTATTACCTTCCTTTATGTCGCTTTGTGTACACACAATATCTATACTCCCCGGTGATTCTCAAATATCATGTGGCACTCTTCCAATCGCTTTCAATCTGAAATCGAAAAAATTATGATGAGACTGTAAATAAAGGCAGGTGGATAGGCTAGTCATTTTTTCGTCTCTGAAAATAATCGGCATGGTTTAGCTTCAACATTTGTCTTCACACACAGGTTTTTTAGCTCCCATAGCCATATGTATATATGGCAATGGAAGCTATTCTTATAGGCTAGGAAAATGTCTGTATGTATGTATGTATGTCTGTATGTCTGTATGTCTGTACGTCTGTATGTCTGTATGTCTGTATGTCTGTATGTCTGTCCGTCAACATCAAAACTCCAAAACCGCTGTACATTTCATCTTGATATTTGGTGTGTACATGGATGATGGGCTGTAGATGAGATTTTGTTCAAATGAAGTTGTCATTGCCAAAAATATGCAAATTAAGTGAAAAAATGTAAAAAACAGTCAAATTGAAAAAACTCAATAACCACTGAGCAGATTACATGAAAAATTAGCATGTAAGTACTTTGTAGTCCAGTCAATCTACGCCAAAAAAGGGGTCAACCTAGGACTAATTGCAACAGAAATTATTTCTTCACCATGCATTTTGGAAAGGTCCTAGAAATAACATACTAAAAGTATAATAAAATCTAAGGGGTGCAACAGTGCCTAATTTGCATAAATGTAAAGGGGGCTCATGGGTATAAAATTGTCGCTGATAGATGGTTTTTACTTAAAATATGTGGCTAAACATGATTTTAATACAAGTTTGTTGGCTTATATGCCTCGTTT
Source organism: Ptychodera flava (assembly GCF_041260155.1). Lineage (NCBI taxonomy): Eukaryota > Metazoa > Hemichordata > Enteropneusta > Ptychoderidae > Ptychodera > Ptychodera flava. Next base: position 4,764,053 of record NW_027248281.1, read on the forward strand.
TACGTCTAGGCTAGGTTGTTGAAAATATTTTGTTGTCATAGAAATATTCCTCATTTGCATAAATCCAATATGGCCGCCACAACACTTCACTTTTTTCTCTAATTAATAACTATTTTTAAGCTACTACTAACAGCAATAGAATATTTTTTTCACATTGTATTTTAGAGAAGTCCTAGAATAACATACTAAAAGTCTAGTACAATCTGAATTGTAAATAGTGCCTAATTTGCATAGATGTAAAAAGATTATGGTTACAAACTTAGTGCTGATAGAATGTTTCTGCTAAAAATAATTGGATAAGCATGATATGTTATGCAGGTTTTTGGCTTATTTGCCTTGTTTTTGGTTTAGGTAATGTTGATGGAAATATTTAGTCGTCATAGAAATATTCCTCATTTGCATAAATCCAATATGGCCGCCACAACCTTCATTTTTTTCCAATTAATAACTCTTTTTAAGCTACTTCTGACAGCAACAGAATTATTTGTTCACTGTGTATTTCAGAGAAGTCCTACAATCACATACTAAAAGCCTAGTACAATCTAAAAATGTAAACAATGCCTAATTTGCATAAATGTAAAAAGATTATGGTTACAAACTAGGTGCTAATAGAATGTTTCTACTAAAATATTTGGCTAAACATGATATATGCAGGTTTTTGGCTTATTTGCCTTGTTTTTGGTTTAGGCAATGTTAATTGAAATATTTTGTCGTCATAGAAATATTCCTCATTTGCATAAATCCAATATGGCCGCCACAACACTTCGCTTTTCTTTGTATATCCGTAATTAATAACTATTTTAAGCTACTTCTGACAGCAATAGAATTATTTTTATTTGTGTATTTTAGAGAGGTCCTAGAATGACATACGTAAAGTCCAATACAGTCTAAGAGGTATAACATTACCTAGTTTGCATAGATATAAACGGATAATGGGTGCAATACATTCACTGATAAAAGAAATATGCATATTGAATTGAGAAAAATGCGACATTTTGTTCAAGTAATGTATGCATTAATCTTATTTTTTGACCAGGCAATATTTTTGAATACATTTTATCACCCGAGAAATATTCCTAATTTGCGTAAATCAAGTATGGCTGCCACTGTGTTTCACTTTTCACTGCATTTCACTTAAAAATTATATTTAATCTACACAACAAGTAGTTTTTGTTTCCACTCTATAGAATGACAAACAAAATGACTAGTAACTCTAAGAGGAAGAGGTGAGACAGTGCATAATTTGAATAAATATAAAACTCAGTAATGGAACAATATCGTTGCTGTTAATAGATTTCTTAAAAACATAGGGCCAAAGTCCCTGAAGCTACTATAGACATGGATACAAAATTAAGTATTTCCTGACTGTATGAAATGATCTCACTAAGGTCATCCTAGGGACATGTAAACCAAATATTAAAGCGGTCTGACCAGCGGTTTTGAAAAAAACAAGCGACTCAACAGTTGACAGAGCTCTGCTGTGTTATGTAGAGAATAACCTTTTGTGACACATGTATTGATGAAGAAGGTGGATATCTTTGATAGCTCATTTCAGGATGGCCTGACCAAAAAGGGAAAAAATTCCATAAAAATACAGATTTGCATATTTCATGAGACTATATTAGTCTATAATAGCAAATAAACGAGAGTTAATTACATTCTAATTAAAGTAAACAAGACTTGCTTAAATCAAGATTTACGTCATAAAAAAACAGCGTATCTGTCAGGTTATAAAGAATCTTGAGCAGGTTATCTTTTAATATCAGTATTTTCATCCTAAATTAACATTGTAAGTAAGTTCTGTTGAATAAGTTGAGACAGTACGTACTCAGAGAAAGCACACTGAAGAGACAAATGTTTGTAACTTAAGAAGTTCAAGGTCATCAAAAGCATTATAAGGAATCATGTAACTTTCATTGCACTGTTTACACAGATTGCATAATTGCTATAAATAGCACGAGGAATCTTACAGCTCAGCTTTACCATAAAAACCCTATCACTTTGACCACTCTTTTAATTGACCACTCTATTTTTTTCCTCAAAAAGTAATCTTATTTTATCCTTACCAAGTCAACCATAAATGGAAATTAGAACTTTCTCTATCTCTATTTATTTGACCACCCTATCATGACAAACTATTATGAGCAATTTCTTTTAGATAACATAAATGGTGGTTCAGAATATATCAAAGTTGGGATTCAGGAAAGTTGCCTTTACATGTTTTAATCCTCCAAGATGTTAAGCATTTCACTATGAACTGTCAAAAAAAGTTGAACTTTCTGATAATCCACACTAAAATTATTTTGGCTTTGATGATTTCCTAATTAATTCAATTATTTAAAATCATATTAATATTTTTTTTCTGGGTGAATTGATAGGGTTTATACAGTACAAGAATTACATACAATGTAAGTCAAATTTTGACCAAAAATGACAAAAAAATTCCTTAAAATACACATTTGAATATTTCATCACAATTTGAACAAATCTAAGTTGGGTTATCCCTAGGGACCTGTATACCAAATAACAAAGCTGTCTGACCAGCGGTTATGAAGAAGAAGATTTTTTACCAAAACCACCTTTTTTGGCATTAATTTTGCCTATTTTCAACAATATCAAAAATAAAAAAAAGTAGTTTCTCAAATCATATTTTTCATCTACACAACAAATATCAATCAGTAAGTACTGCGGTTCTCAAGATATTTGAGTGGACGGACGCCTCACAAACGGACATACATACATACATACATACATACATACATACATACATACATACATACATACATACATACATACATACATACATACATACATACATACATACATACATACAGACTGACGCCGGACGGATACCCATCCCAATAGCTGCTATAGACTATAGTCTATAGTAGCTAAATATATTGAGCAAATTGACATTTTATTCAAGCAATTTGATTATTTAATGTATTTTTTTGTGTGTAGGCAATGCATCATATCATTTAAGATTCCTCATTTTACATAACTGCAATGTGCCCCTCCTACCACTTTACTTTTCCTTTCTTTGACCTATAAATGACTATATATATTATGTTAAAAACAACCGAGATCATTAGAACTATTTCTTCATTGTAAATTTTAGTAGGGTCATGGAAATTACATACCGCAAGTTTAAAGGCCTTTGTTGGCACCACATTGTCTCATCAGAAAATTTACACACCAAATTACAATTTCAATGGAAAACAAAAGGCTATCACACCTCCATAATCCTCTTACAGACTATAGAGCAAAGGCGATCCCAGGGATCGCGAAAAGTGCCTTTAATGAAGTTGTGCATAAGACAGCTAATTTACCAAAAATGCTAAATGGCTCATAGATGCTATACAAACCTGGTGCTGATAATCTACATACGAAAGTGATTTAAGAGATAAGCTGACATTGTAATGACTATGTAAGATCATTTTTTGTTTTTAGTTTAGGCAGTTTTCAAATGTATCTTACAGCAATAAAGAAGTTCTTATTTGCATTAGTCCAATAAGTCAACCATTTCACTTCCTTTTTCTAATTGGAACATGAATTATTTCTCACCTTAAATGCTGAAATGTCCAAGAAAGGTATATTCAAAGTCTAATACAATCTACATTGTGCAACAGGGCTGATTGTAAAGGATTTTATAGGAAATACCGACACTCTATTAAATATAATACTTGAAACTAAATGTTATACTGAAATGTTATACAATATCATAAAGAGAGATTGGAATTTTTTACTAACATTGCTAAATTTATTTTACCTAATTTTAAACGATTCCTCATGTGCATAAATCCTATATGATAATCATAAAAATAATTTTCATTAATTTTTCAAATTGACGTCAACTTATTTTAATTATATTATCAGTAAAATGAGAAGTTACATTAAGAGACACTACTTGTTTAAGTTATTTATTACTTTAAGTACTTCCTATCGAAAGATGAACATTTTATAACTTGAATGAACATTTTGCTCAGTGCAAAGAAATTGACATGATTATTTTCTGTGTATTTTAACTCATTGTAATGATTATATACTAATAGGGCATACAGAATGAAAAGCCCTGTAAAAATAAACAATGATTGATTCGTATAGTTCGTTTCAATTATCTAGAGAATTTGCATAATGTCAATAATATTTGGAACTTACTGGCGGATTTGGATTATCTTAATGCATATCAAAATGCTTGACCAAATAACCAACGCTTTGTACTAAGGGAGGCTGAGGAAAATTTGTGTTTCAGCTCTATTTTCCTCTATTTTCACCCTTGCCGGTATTATTAAGTGTTGGTAAAATGTAATTAAAGACCAGGTTATGTGGTCACTGGTAAATCAGATATACTTTTGACTGTGTGTAACTTGCCTGTTAATGCCACATACAGAAATGTATGATAATAATGATATAGAAATACAATTATAATGATCATGGTGATATAGAGGTACAATTATTATACTATACTGCCAATTATCATGAAATATGTGATAAGCAAAGCTGTTCCTTAAACAGCTGAAAGACATTACGATAATCAAAGGACACTGCATTTCTCAAAATTTTGAAATTTCTTGAAGACAACAATTGAAAATTAATATAAAGTCATATAATGGACTGAAGAGAGAGATTTCCTGTTTAGTCGTACAGTACACAGCCATAGCATTTGAGGAAAAACTGAAAAAATCTGTTGACTGAATCATGATAATCTAAATCACTGGTAAAAGCAAATCTAGATACTTTTCATAATGTTACATGGTCTAGCTGCTTTTTCTAATTTTTATGACCGTGAAACAAGAAAACCAAAATGTGAAGGGATTTGCTTCACAGAAGCTGCCGTTAACAAGTTTATCAATTAAGATATCAAATTTTGACATCAAATTATCATATAATTGGTCATCCTGTAATTTGAACCTTATGGAAGTCTCACCACAGATTGGCTAGACTGTCAATTCCTTGAATGATCAATCTTATTGCAGTTATTGGTAATGATACTAAAGTCTAATAATTTGTAAATGGAAAGTCCATTACATAAACAGCCCCATGAGTGATACTTGCACATCTAAGATCTGATATGATACGCGGTACAATTATATCATCCCTTGCTTCACATCTTTCCATTGAGTTGCCCTTCCCTATTCTTATGGGTTCTACAATGAACTGCAGCAGCCTCAATAACCCTGACAGAAAACAAAATCTAGACTTTCTGTTGTCAACGAAAGGATTCAGGCTGTAAACAAATGAACCACCTACAGGAAGATGTGAACAGGGAGGAAGAGGAAGAAATTTATGATATGGTAATGATCATCATAATCATTGTCATCACCACCACTATCATGGTGATTCAAATGATGTTGGTATTTATACTAATCAATAGTTCAATGATGAGAAAGATGATTCACAGGCACAATTGTTAAGTGTGGTGAACCGTTTATTAGTAACTGAATATTTCCATCGTCATTGAAAAAAGTGACCAAAAGCATAAAAAATTCCTTCAAAATTTTACATCAATCGAACATGTTGTAGGAGAAAATGACTTAACTATTGACAATGGATGTCAAAAAATTGAACACGTCCAATGATTTTCCATGAATAACCTTAACGTCGTAAAAGAAAGAAGAATATCCAAAGAAAGTATTCTGATTCCCTTTAAAAAGTAATTCTGAAACTCTTCTCTTTATTCATTGCATTTCTGAATAACCAGAAAATGTCAATGGAAGCTATTGTAGTCTTATTGTATTTAGAAGACCGTTTTGGTCAATTATGCAAATTAGGCCTTTTGTATCAAAATAATTAGCATGCAAATTAGGTCAACCTCATATTTTTTTGGTATGGAATTGATAATTCTTGCAAAAACTTAACAATGTCATAGAGAAAAATTTGTTTACATACGACCTTAAACATTCATTTTGTCTGAAATAATGGAAAAACGGCGAATATATGCAAATTAGTTAATTTGCATGATATTTGACATTTAGAAAATAACTTGTTGAACCTTACTGAATTGTGTTGCAATGAAAAAAGTCACTTGAATTCAGTTTACATGCCCAAAATGTGAGTATAGCAGTCATTTTAAAGGCGATATATAGCTAATTTGAATATATGCAAATTTAACCAATTTGCACCCCTTAGATTTTCCTATACTTTTAATATGTCATTAGTGAGACCTTTCCAAAGGTCATGGTGAAGAAATAATTTCTGTTGCAATTAGTCCTAGGTTAAACCCTAAATTGACTGGACTATTTGGGCTGACATGAAATGATTGTGCGCATCTTGGGTCAGTATCTTGGACTTGCTATTTTTCATGAATTTTTTTGTAATTTTCTCCCATTTTTGGTCAAAAAATCTCCTGCTCTGAAACCACAAGTCCGATTGGTTTGAAACTTGGTATGGAAGTGCATAGGAGTGACCTTTCCCAAATTTGGGCAAATCGTGGTGAAATTTGCATATTTTTAGTTTACACATCCATAGACTCCCATGTATAAGGCAGATCTCCATAGACTCCCATGTATAAGGCCACAAAAAATAAAAGTTTAGTTTCTCATCGTATTCATATTGCAAAAAGGATGCAGTGACACAATTTTTAGTCCACACGGATGAAGTCCAGTGAGCTTATAGATTGGGTCATGTCCGTCTGTTCGTCCATCCGTGAGTCCATCCGTTCACGCAGATATCTCGGATATTTTGACAAAATGTCATGTGACCTTGATGACCTTTGATCTCAAATATACATATTTGTCCATAACTCAGTAACCACAAGTGCTACCACCCTTCATATATGGTATGATGGGACAGCTTGTGACGCCACAAATTGTACCTCATTAATTATGCACATATCTAATTTTGAGCGAGCCAATAGAGCTAGAGGTCTGATTTTTGGTATATGGGGATAACTTAGCAAAACAATTTTTTTGACAAAATGTCATGTGACCTCGGTGACCTTTGACCTCATATATACATATTTGTCCATAACTCAGTAACCACAAGTGCTACAGCCTTCATGTATGGTATGATGGGACACCTTATGACGCCACATATTGTACCTCATTAATTATGCGCATATCTAATTTTGAGCGAGCCAATAGAGCTAGAGGTCTGATTTTTGGTATATAGGGATAACTTAGCAAAACAATTTTTTTGACAAAATGTCACGTGACCTCGGTGACCTTTGACCTCAAATGTACATATTTGTCCATAACTCAGTAACCACAAGTGCTACAGCCTTCATGTATGGTATGATGGGACACCTTATGACGCCACATATTGTACCTCATTAATTATGCGCATATCTAATTTTGAGCGAGCCAATGGAGCTAGAGGTCTGATTTTTGGTATATAGGGATAACTTAGCAATACAATTTTTTTGACAAAATGTCACGTGACCTCGGTGACCTTTGACCTTAAATATACATATTTTTCCATAACTCGGTAACCACAAGTGCTACACCCTTCATGTTTGGTATGATTGGACACCTTATGACGCCACATACTGTACCTCAATAATTATGTGCATATCTCATTCTGAGCGAGCCAATAGAGCTGGATGTCTGATTTTTGGTATATAGGGATAACTATAGGAGAGAATTTTTTTGACCAAATGTCATGTGATCTCGATGACCTTTTACCTAAAATATATGTTTATGTCAATAAATAAGTAACCACAAGTGCTATGTCCTTTGTATTTAGTAGGATGGGAGACCTTATGACAACACACGCTTTACCTCATTAATTATGTACACATCTAATTCTGGGCAAGCAAATAGAGCTAGAGATCTGATTTTTTGGCATATAGGGATTAATTAGCAATATAATTTTTTTTTCAAAATGTCATGTGACCTCGATGACCTTTGACCTTGATTATACATATATATGCATATTTCAGTAACCACAAGTTCTATACCCTGCAATTTTGATAGGATATTAGACCTTAAGATGTCACATCTTGTACCTCATTTATAATGCGCATATGTATTTCTTTGCTGGCCAATACTGCTGGAGGTCTGATCTTTTTTCCCGATTTAGAACCATAACTTAGACATGCCTCATGTGTTTCAAATTGGGAACAACGACATAGACCTATGTGCCCATAGATCTCAACATATACACTCCAGTGATACTTCTTAATGACCACATTTTCCTGCCCCATCAAGACTAATACTCCTATTACAAGTGGGGACTATGTCATTGTAAATGACTTGTTGAGTTAATGGTTGTATCACAGTATTCGATATATCTAATTCTGTATTTTTTCCATTTTATATTCTGAATAATTACATTAAACATATTTCACTGTCTCCAGTACATTTCATTTAAGTATTTTCACTTCATGCACTTTATCCCTTTCACACATGTTCAAATATCTGACCAGAGAACAAACACTAAATAGTCCAGGATGGGAGCTACAGTGTCATTGACGCTATTTTCAAATTGACTCATTCCCATTTAATAGTAATGAAGAGAGCTACTGAATATTGTATTCAATACCCCGGCAAGAATCCTGCGATAGACAATTTTAAAAAGGATTCAGAAAAAGTCTCTTTGAACGTAGTTTTCTGTGACTATCCTACACATTTACAAGTCTCCACGGATATGCCTGCGCTTTTATCTGCGCGCCTTTTTATCTTTTATAGATTTACAAAATGCTGAGAATAAAGTTATATGATCATTTGAGACAGAATTAGCTTGGAAATGATTGGTCGTCTTCTTGCAATACGACAGATTCTGTTTTCAATCTATACAGCTATTTTCTTTTTATCAGCAAATTAATTGCAACTTGAACATGGAGCATATCTTAAGACGCAAGCAGTAGACAGAACTAGCAATGTTTAAGTCACATAATGTCGGATATGATAAGAAAGTGTATAGTTGTTCATTCCAAAGAAACATCCAGATTTTGAAGTGAGACGTGCATAGATTTAGCATAGACCGTAGGACTTATGGATCGTCATCTAGTATTTTGCTGTAAATCTTCTTTATCACGATAATGGGTATTCTAAAATTTCAAAAAATTTCTTCATCGTCATGACCGCAATAACATAATTATTTCTATCCTGAAAATGTACTTATCATGATCAGTGGTAGGCCAGCAGCATAGACAAGCATAAATTCTTCACACAAACGATAGAATTTCAACATTTGAATATAAGCGATAAGTGGTTGAAGCAGCATTGAATGATGCATATTTTTTGGTATACCACGTGTTTTTCAGAATTTGCCAGACAGTAAACTCATTGGTGGAATCCTTCTTCTAGTATTTGTCGACATCGTTATATTCGTGCTATGGATTATTATGGATGATATGCAAATAGTAAAGGCCCACCTTGAACCAGTGGTAAGTATTGTTATAGTCCCACCTCGAACCAGTTGTAAGTATTGTGTAGTCCACCTTGAACCAGTGGCAAACATTCCAAATTGAATATGTCGACAAGATAAAAGGGTCGTTTTCACGCTAGCAATAGAAAACAAAAACAAACAATAAAGGTTGATTCTAGACGCAGCTGTAAAAGGGGTTGATAACGAGCATTTCCCTTGCCAGTTCAGTGTTTGACAGGTGTCTGTTATCTTTATTTATACATATTTAAATCTTAATAGAACCCTATTAGCTGTTAATGAGGGCTATAGCGTCCATTTATAACTACGAGGGGCTGTGAAAAACCAAAAACACATCGCTATGCCCAAGGCCATAGGCCGAGGGGCATAGCGATGTGTTTCTGGCAACACACAGACACCGTGAGGTAGAAAAAGTGTTATAGCCCGAATAACAGCCAGGTTATGTGTGTTTTTGTAACACATCATAGGCTAATGATGTTTCGAGTTATTGTTTTTTAATATGCTTTGATATGCAACTCAATCATCCTTCAAAGTTTTTGAAAAGTTCACTTGGCAGTAACTTCTCTGAACTTCACACCGGTAGCAGTAATGCTATTTTCTTCACAAAACATACCATGTAAGGTCCTTTGTTGCATTTGAACATAGTATTGTCGAGAATCTGTTCAAGTTCCTTCACTGTTGGGATGGAAATTTGCTATTTTAGTCAGTGCTCGTCGCTCATCCATGGCGCTCATCAACTTGTAGTCACTCGCCATTGTTTTAAAGCTGCAGACGACAATATGCGTCGGGTCACGTGACCGGGAACTTTTTCAAAGACAATTTCCCCAAGGAAATAGTCTTTAAAACCCACTCTGACGTCACTTTTTCAATTCAGTGGTACTAGACGTCTTTTTTTTCTCATCACAAGACTTATTCTGGTGATAGAACAAAAGGAATGAGCATACGGCATATTATAACAAATATTACACAGAATGATAGACTGTTGAGGGGATAAGACCCCTCTACTGTCTATGACAGAATTTTGAAATGTCCCTGCGTATGACAAGAAGCAGTACACACATCAAATCGTGAAAAGACCAAACCGCAAAGATTTACTTTTTCCTGACGTCAAATTTGGTCTTCTCTATGTCTCTGTGTGAGGCCTATCAGCTAGGCGATGTTGCCGTGAGTGTGTGGGGGTTCGAATCCCGTTTGGGTTATAGTAAAAAAATTATATTCTCTATTCTATTCTATTATAGTTTGACGAGACCAATCCTGAATTGGAGATTTATTTGGTTCCTGAAATCTATCACTGTTCTTCCAGACATTCACTTTATTTTTCCCTTGCCTTATATTGCTACAAAGGCTTTATACTTCTATGGGGCGTATTTCTTGCCTGGGAGACAAGACGGGTCTCTCTGACACAACTAAACGACAGTGAGTATACATCATGTGTGAACACTCACGATCTCTTTGTGTTGTTGGTTTTTTCTTCTATGGAGATTACGCAATTAATTTTCCATTTTATTCCATTTGGTATATTTGTCAATGACATATCCTGACATTTTTATTTGGTATGAACATATAAATATTGTTATCATTTCAGGTGTCGAGATTCAAATGAATGCTGATTTCTTTAACATTCACATCAAGATTTCCGTTTCTCAAGTTTCATGCATCTTAGTGATTATCGGACACAATATTTGCTTTGTTTGCTAGCATTGCTATATGTATTAGAAGGTACTATTCATAAGAACTAAATGCCTCAGAGTTTGATATACAAGGTGTGATTTGTGACGGAACATGTTGTGAGCGCGTGATTATGATGCTTGAGATACAAAAGATCACGATGTCTATTTGTGCCAGTAATATGAATCTAAATTCCCTGAATTTATCTCCATTTTTATTTTGTTCATTCATGCAAGGTACGTACATCGCACTGTCCATCTATGCAGTCTTCGTTACCTGCACAATCGTACTTCCGGTTCTCTATCTGAAAGAAATGACGTCACCTTTACGTTTACTTTCCTGACATCGGCCATTATCATCGTCAATACAGCGATATTATCACTGGTGTTTGTACCAAAAGTATGAATTTTGTATTCTACAAGTTATTGCTTAATATTATAAAGAACGTGTTAACTTTTTCACATTCCATGAGGAAAATGCCAAGAGAGTTTGACCGGTTAAGAAGGGCTTGACTACGCAGTTTCTGCGTAGTGAAGCGTCATTACGTATTCATGGTGACCCTGGCCAGCTGTCAATATCTTTGGGGCTTTTGTCTTTTGGCCTGCTTTGCATATGCGTCATTAGACTCGACCTGCCAATCACCCATGCAGGTAGTCAATTAAACTATTAATTGACTGTTTACCGACCCAATTAACACTATCCAGCATTATCAGTCATATTTTAATCGCGTGGCCCGGGTGGGCACAACGTAGGAACGCGTGTATTTCTATGTGTACGTTTCACTTGTGGTGTTGTTTGTACCATCGTGCGTTTGAAGTCCTTGTTTCACCTACAGCATTACCTTCAAGGTGACAGGCTTACTATTAATGCTCAGTATCATTGCACCGAGTTCTGCCCACGGTGAAAACCACCTGTTTTGCCTACTAATTACTGCCCGTCCTGAATGTAGCCTATCATAGCTACAGTAATCAGTCAATATATAATACCCCGCGCCTTATACTTTTTATAGAAACTTGTAAAATCATAGTCCGAGCCGTAAAATTTTGTGAACCCATGTGAAAACATAAATCATTTATCAGTTTTGATATATACTCCTAAATTGTAATTTGATTGTAAAATCGAGACCACATTCAAGGCTATGCAGACCGTCCACGTACGCACACACAGTGACAAGAAGGCGGCAAACACCTACTCACCAAGCACATCGAATCGGCGAAAAGAAGCATAAAAAAGCTAGGCTTATCGCCAAAACAAACGCGCCAAGCGCTAACAAAAACCCATACCATGCGCCCTTTTCAGGGCCACCAAATACTCCAAAAAGAGAACTACTAAAAAACCCATAAAATTACATAGAACACACAAACAAAAATCGTACACATAACAAACAACTGTAACACAACATTAAATACAAAATAAACAATCACCGTAACGTAACAGAAAAATGGCAGTGAAAATAAATCAGCTATTTCTAAAGAAAAGCCGACAGCAACATGAAATTCAACAACAACCTATCATCGCTCAAACTATGAAACTCCGTAAAATAGTACTAGGCAAAAGCCTTAAAATTAATTCGGACACCAACAAAACCAAACAGAATAAAACCACCTCAGGATTTCAACAAATAAAGTCGTAAAATATGACTACGCTACGTCGTGAGACACAAACAATCGCAACAACACCAATTCAAAGAAAAGTCAAATTGGGCTCCACGAACAACAAAAAACAAAACCTTGAAAGCTATCTGAAGCTGCTAAACTCGCACTTCTAGAGATACCATTTCAAACAAGGAAACAAAACATGTCGCGCGCTAAAAGAATCGCGATAAACCAGCTTGAAAACAATAGACAAATTTCGGGAAAAAAAAAACCTTCGACAAGGGTCGGGTTTTCGTCATTGTCAACACAAACGATTACGTACTCGAATGCGAAAGGCAATTACGCAACACTCAGTATTATACACAACAAGCCAGAACAAACAGTAAACAAAGTAAACGAACTATTAATCAAAATGTACGAGAACAAGCACATCAACCAGGATACTTGTAAGTATCTTGATCCAATAAACATAAAATCCGTACCCCGCAGTGGTACTTATTGCCTAAAAATTCACAAACCTCCGCAAAAATCTAAAAGACACACCAGTCAAAACAAAATTTACCGAAGTAAAGAAACATAGAACAAACAAACCGAACCACCAAACGGACTCACAACGTGACCAAATACTTGCCTCGCTAATCGAAAACCAAGACCACTAAAATGCATTAAAATAAATTTTCACATACACAAACTAAGGAATGAATCAACACTGCGACTGATGAGAAACCACACTCGGGTTTCGAAACGCGAGCGTCAAAGGGCGACTTTATCAACTTTTGTAACAACATAGGTCCGGCCATGGATGGTCCGGCTGCGTCTCTCCATAAGCTTTCCCCACACAAACAAAACATTACCGTACACACTAATCCAAACTTCTCTACAAATATCCAAAGCGAAACAAACATTTTTATTAACACACACAATCGGATAAGAATGTAGGAACACATTTTCGAAACGAATCAAACACAAACTCTACACAAAAACATTTAGGATAGTTACGTGGAGAGCCTCTTTCACATTTTTTACATCTCGCTATACTGTCTATGATTCTAAAAATAAAGTCATCTGCCACTTTTTCTGTATACGCGGTTTGGCAAAACTCATCTCTTCGATCGAAAGTCTGGTGATTCCATGGTTCTTTGGGGCACTTAAGTGTACGTCAAGCTTAGGGAATGTGGTTACATTCGCGATGTTTTATTCGAAATTATATTTCTTCTAGGGCAAATGCACGTAATTCATGCTGTTGGAAATACTGGCCGCTCATAAACAAGACAATAAACTCAATATCTGTGCATCTTTACTTTTATTGTTAAAGTACACCGACACCCACAAAAACCAAATGGTTCAGTCCAGGTATTTGCAACTCTGCCATTCGACTGGTCAACAGGAAATCAACCATAGGTGTCTTTTGGCATGCGTATACGCCAGTCACCTAGGCGACGGTAATCTACACCACTTATCACCATCGGGAAGGTACTCCTCCCCCTATACCACTGGCGATCCCACCCTCAAGGCACTGCGTCATTCGACCAAGCATTGTTATTGTAATTTCCTGCATAAAATTAACAGCGAGGTCACCGGTCAAACTCTTTTGGGATTTTCTGGCATGTCTTGTTTACAGCTTTCGTGAATAAAGGTGCATACTACATAAACACAAACACTGATCTAATACTTTGCAGCGAACGTAGTTTGTAAAACTATGATATATGAAATAATTCTTGATGTGAGAATTATTTTGCTCCTAAATGGTATGCGCAACTGTAAGAAATGTTAATGTTTTTCAACCACTGCATCGCCTTCCGATGTATTTGTGAAAATGTGGTCTCGAAATACGAAAAAATAGTGAAATGCCAATTTCTGCAGCAGATTTCTAATGATTCAAGTGATTTACTGTTTAATTGTCCAAGACGGTTCAACTACATTATTTACTTATATCGGTAGATTCTACTTCTGAACAAAGAGCCCGAGTCTCTGACCACCAGTATCATCCACATATCGAGTTCATCGCACTCTGGTGACACAAGGATACCAGAGACCTGGCAGAGGTGTACATAAAGGTAAGACAGCTTTGAGTATTCAGAACTATAAAGGTATCATCGACAAAACATAAGAAGGAATGACTAAGATTTTGACAATGCGAATGCTCCTAAAGAGGACGATTGTTTCCTTGTCAGCTGACAATTTTATCTCCATTTGTTATGGAGATTACAAATTTAAGACCTTTTGGCCAAGTCTTAACAAAGTATAACTACTAGCCGTATTACCAGGTAATGACACAAAAATTAGATTTTTTTGCAAATTGAGTGTATTATTGCCGTTGTAAACCCATCTATCTGTACTTTAAGTGAAATTCATATTTGCAACCCATGATTATTTATCACTTTTGTTTCATCACCTATATCATAATGCTAAACTGCTCATCTTTTGTGATTTGTTCTCGGTAAGAAAACTGAAGAATTGCAACATCTACGAAGTAGCCTTATGTCTTGCGGAAATCAAGAATCCTACGACACGCACCTGTGATTGAAATTTCACATAGATTTATCGCGTCACTATGGCAACACAGA
This sequence comes from Ptychodera flava, assembly GCF_041260155.1. Classification (NCBI taxonomy): domain Eukaryota; kingdom Metazoa; phylum Hemichordata; class Enteropneusta; family Ptychoderidae; genus Ptychodera; species Ptychodera flava. Next base: position 4,779,210 of record NW_027248281.1, read on the forward strand.
AACCACGTGAGGCAGATATTGAACCCTTAAGACGTTCCTACAACATATCATATAATTGATAGAAGAGTAAAATCAATGAACACTTCCATTTTCCAAAATATCTTGAAAGAGAAACTTATTTTGGAATTCAGAATCTTCCAATTTTTGTTCCAACAACGGATGGCATGTTGTGCAACATAGACTTAATATCGAAGACATTTTTCGATCGATTTCGATCAATGATACTTTCGGTATTGAAGCCATCTTGAAAACTTGTCAACAGAAAAGTTGTCAAAATTGTCAAAGTTCTCCATTAGTTCTTTATTTGGTGTGACCATCTTTTTAATGATTTCTTTATACATCACTGCTTATACATGTCGCTGTGTTGTCTCGTCATTACCTTTCCAAACTCTAATCAGGAAACATGATGATATCTTAAGGAAAGAAACATCATGGACGATTCGTCAATCAGTAGTACTCATGTGGATACATGGTCGTTTAACATAGGACAGGACATGACATCGACAAGACAGGCAGTATATGTGAAATCTTATAGGGTTATTTACAAAATACGGCCCTGTATGGACGAGGGCTCAGTGAGTGACGTATTCGACGAGCCGAAGGCGAGTCCAATACGTCGCCCACTGAGCCCGAGTCCATACAGGGCCGTATTTTGTGTATAACCCTATTATTATACACCTCCCTCCATTAATCGTCCGTATAAACTATAAATTCTATGGTAAATTGAGGAATGCGGCACGCGCAATATGAGTGGAACGCGCGCGATTACTGCTCCGCCGTACAAGTCCCTTGCGTTGGCACGAAGCCAATTAATTTTCAGTGCAGTACAAGCAAACTTCGCTGAATGTTTTCAATTTGATTAGTTTTTTAAAATAAAACCAATTGCATTTAGACTCACTTTTTGTGTTTAGCATGTTTTAAACCTTATACTACGAATGCATTTTGGTGGAAGTTGTTATTATGTCTATAACTCACCGTAAAATAGTTTGTTTACATCCGATAATCGCTAGGTCAAAGGTCAAACAGGCGCGTCTCCCGTATTGGGGACTCCGCGTACTATACAAAATACGGAAAGTTATTGGACGGTCAAACTATAGGTTACGGCAGTAGGTGTATAATAATAGTCCTTTAATACAATAGGGGACAACAACGTACTTTAACAGCGTTATCTGTAAGACGTAATATTCGATGTCTAATAAAGTAACGGTCTATGATAAGATTTCCCTGCTTCCCGTTTTCAACTTCCATGAACGATCCATTGTTATGATATTGCAAGTCAGTGAGTGTGGGCTTGGCTTTTTGAGAACTAGAGTCACTTCAATTGATCTATTGTTTTGTTTCTGTCTTTGATCACGTGATATTTATTTCTACCCTAACGTTTAGCTCAGCATTAGAGCTTCATCAGGTATTTTAGAAATAAAAAGATGTTTGGTGTCATAAGTGCTTAAGCTGTTTATGTTTGCAATAAAATTGTTGTGTCTGTAATTTTCAGTCGAAACACCCTTAAGTGAGGTTCAAAGCATTCCACAGTATTACATCGACAAGGCAAATTTTAATAATGACAAATTTACAGAAACGTCCGTATCTTCGTACATGATTAAGTAAGTATACGTCATTTTCTGAACTAATGCACATTTTGGTAAAATGTAATTCAATATATATAAATTCAAGTTATATACCGAGACTTTTCTCAAAGCAGACCTTAGTTTTTCATTGCTGACAGTTTTGTCGATATAAATTTTTGTACTTTAGCCACGATATTTGAACCGAAATACGACAGTTCAGGCATACCGGTTTCTCCTTTAACCTGTTCTTGGCCATACTCGGGTCAACTCAGTGAATTGCCTTATTAAAAATACTTTTAGGTAGATTCCAGTCACCACTTACGATAGCTGTATATTCCAAGGTTTAAAATCTCAATGGACCCCGTGTGACAGAATCAAGCGATAGGTAAATTTGACGAGTCACTTCACAACTAATTATTATAATCCGCTTCGAATGACATACAACAGTCAGGGTACTTGATGACAATGGTCGTTCGTATATTACCTTGACATCATTTCACAAATATAGTGTTCTCTGTTGCCCCCTGAATATCGATAACACTGAAAAAAGACTTTTGAAAATGTGCCGATGTATATAATGAAGTCCATGACAAAGGGCCAGGACTGTATGCAAGGTGGCAAGCGTTTGGGCCACGTGTATGGTGAAAATGTGCATGTCAAAAACACGCCGAGAGTCCCACTTCTCCAACGGACTCGCGTGTCAAGTCTGCAGGAGAACGATGTGAGAATTCCAACCATCACAGAACGTAAGTATGCCTTTTATTAAAGATCTATTAGCTGTAACTTTCGTCATTTTTAATATTTTGTTTGTTCTGTTATCATCTGCAGTTTCTGGTTTGAATCCCTGAACCATGGCGAAATTCCTAATATTTAGCTCATAATATACCCTATATGAGTATAATCTGCATTGTTATTGTTTAAATTTGTATTCAGGTCCGGACTAGAATACATTTATCAACAATAACAATGGTCATTTCACATACACAGGCTGTGTTGGCAAGCAGGACACCGGGCATTGGTCATGATGATCGGATTATAGTAAAATTCTGTAGTTGATACATTGAAACAGAGTAGTGAAAAATTAGTCAAAAGTTACAGCTAATGTCCCTTTAATCTTATCAACAAACTTAAACTGCTATCAGTCTGTTGCTTGACTTCCCTATCACGTGATTCATTTTAAATGCCACGTTGGGAATTCCAAAACGGAATGTGTCCACGCAAGGAGCATGACCATTACTATTCCATTTGACGCTAACAATACGCATTGGCTGTTTGACCGCTGTATAGTACGTATTGATGATAGTGTTTTGCCTTCGCTGTTTCATTTTGAATATCGACGCATGCGTTGTTTAATTCACTCTTCTGGATATGACGCGCCATGGCAAGTCATTGCATGTATAAGAGTCATAAGGATATTTACTTTTCGTGGCAAATTAAGGTTAAAGCCTTCAATGATTTAATATATCTGTAAAGTGACATGGCATTTTACACGGCTTAATTAACAGAAAGCAGTATGATAAAGTGCTACTCTTAAACTTCAATACCAAAAACAAAATCGCAGCTATCAGGCTGGTATGCTTTATCATGTTTTAAATACACCTGTATATGCATTGAAAATGTGTTTGGTCAAGATTTGGGAGAAATATAAGTTGAGGTGATGCTGTTTACACAGGATTTTAACCCTTGAAATCGATTAGTCAACTAAATTGTATTTATACTTTCTATCAAAATCGAAAACTTCATTCTTGTGATCTCAACGGAATGTATACGTGTCCCTGGATCAGAACAACTCTCTAACGACTGCCCTCTATCAAAAGAATTAAACGATCAACTCCTTGAAGTGATAAGCTTTAAAATCAAATTGCAATGGATGTCCAAGTACAAGACTCTAAGGCGTAATGTTAGAAAAACTTGAGATGATATTATGAAGAAGGCAAGTTCAAGATTTTATCTATTCATGACGTCATGGCTGGGATAAGTTGAACTCGGCAACTCTATGAAACCTCGCTTCCAAATTCACGATCAAAAACCTGCTTGCCAATGGCGTCTAACACGTTTTCAAGACCTTTGGAGATACACAGATCGTCGCAACAACTTGGCGATCGCTCTTGCGATATCACGGGTATATTTGTCACTTTTTCCAAACAATGAAATCCTGAAGTAAGAAGAAGGAGAAGTAACATTACAGCCAACGCATTGAATCAATATCTTCAGCTTCCTCTTTCTGCTGTCCATTCTTTGAGTTCAGTGTTTGACTTCAGGCTTGAATATTGTCTTGGTAATGATCTACTGCAGTGTTGTGTAACCCCAGTATTATTGAGTCAAAAGAAATTCCAGAGGTTTGAATGTTGACACATTGTGGCACTAAGCAGATGCCCTGCCCAAATGTCTAGTACGTCATTTCCTACCTACACACTCAACATGCATGACTTAAAGTGATTGCAACACCCCCTTTCATTTTCTGATAAATGATCATGATAAATTATCATGATACTTCCTAGGTGCACCTTCTGAGTTCAAAATATGTCTCTTGTCTAAATTATGTTATTTATCGGCCTTGTATAATATCTTACAATGTTAGGATAGAAACTTACAGCGATGAGAATATAAAGAGGATGGCATCGTCACGAAAAGCATACAATTGCACACTGGTATTGGCGTGGAAAGTAAATATGATTTGAATTCATAATATTGGCGACACATTCCCACATTCCCAATGCATTTATCTTTTACGTGCAATTTTCTTTTCCTTGTTCCTGCAAAACTTTCGTAATAGTTTTCAATTGGTTGGTTGATCAACTCTACATATGTTTATAAAATCTGTAGGTTATTTTTGTAATTCAGTGTGGCTAGCTCTGTTTGCCTGGTATGGACGACAACCACAGATACTTGTTACTGGATTTGCTGCAGTGTCATTGCACAGCTATGACGTCAGAAAGCACCACACCTTTCTTATTCTAACAGTTTATTCCTGTTATCTTTAAGAAGAAAACATTAACAAATTTTGCTTTGTATACTGAACCGCCCCTTCACATTAGATTCAATCAAGTGGTCATCGTGTTCATGATTCAGCGAAATGTCTGCTATGATGTATTGATTACCAGGAAAGAGAGGTGATGTATGACTTCCATTGAAAAACTGACAACAACATAATTGTACATCATCAATACAGCCATAAGCTTGGCAATAGTCATAGTTATATTTTACACATTTTATGCGTCAAACTCGTCCTCTTTTGTCTGCCTTACAGCTGTTAATGTTTGTAGAGATAAAGCGATGATTTTTTGTGATCAGGACACGAACAATATGACAAACACACATTTGGCAGTTTTTGGTTGTCACCAATAGCGCGATTTTGTAAATATCGATTGTATTGATCAGTCGATTCATATTGTGCGCGTAATAACATATTTCTCTTCGAGTTAACCAAAAGACTGAAAGGTTCACATCTTACTCTCGTGAAGGCGATAAAACGATTGTTGAATGTCGGGAGAGTTTTATTTTAGTACAAATCTGACTATACAAGGCTTGCATTGTTTCAGATGTATTTTTGATGTGAGTAAAGAATAACTGAGCACCGTGCGAACGAGTCAAGTTTTAAAAGCACCAAACACGTCACCCATATATATCTATAATATTTGTTAATAGGTTTTCTAAAGCTTGTCAGGCGTTCGATTTTATGACAGACAATTACTCAAAATACGAAAGTTTCTAATCACAACTATCCACAATCACTGCCAACAATTTTTACTGTGACCAAATATGATGTACATTCTTCATGCTAACACACAGTTCTATATTCACCGAGGACTGAGGTTGCTTTGTCTGTCAGATTTTCTGAAGTTTTCAGAGGATACAACATAATTAAACGCCTCTTTCACTCTATCTGGTTGAAAGGAAACTGAACACGACATGTTTTGTTTGTTAATTTTGTAAAGTCCGTATCAGCCCGTTATATAAATTTACTGTTAACTATAAAAGCTTGCTTATACATGTATGACAATTACCAGACTCTGAGATAGGTGGGTATTTAGGAAGGGATGAGGAAATTCAAGGTAAGTAGGTCGGTAGATAGATAGATAGATAGATAGATAGATAGATAGATAGATAGATAGATAGATAGATAGATAGATAGATAGATAGATAGATAGATAGATAGAGGACAGACATGCAGGCAAACACACAGACATTGCCACATCATAGACAAACTACACTGTAACGTAAAACGCCATTTTTATTATGATAAAGCTTAACACTGTCCCTACATACTAATATTCAAATAATTGTAAGTATACAATTATCTACTACACGCACCGTCAACATTTCGAGAAATATCCCAGAATATATATAAAAACTATTCCAATTTTCTCTAATATTAAATGTAAATATATGCGCGCATGTTCTATATATGATCTGGCGGCAGTAGATTTAGAACATATACATGCAATTGTTCATCTCACAGCTGAATGTTTGGCAGTGAACTACCAATGTAAATATTAAAATGCAAATGATACAAATCTTTAATTTGCGCAACATAATGCCCTCTTATTTCATCCGGAAAAGTAAAACGGATGGAGTAATCCTAAATGGCACCCGTTGACACATACAACAGAAATTAATTACCTTACAACACTACTACATGCCTTGCGAGTTGTACATTATCTAGGGTATAAACAAACGTCTGAGAGAGTCGACTGGGGTTCTGAGGATTCAGAAATTCGACCTCTCCTTGACATGTGAAATTTCTAAGGCAACAATTGAATTAGAGTAAGCTGGTATGTAATAAAAAGATCTTAGTGTCATAATGAATACAAACATTGCATTTGCGTTGTCTCAGTCAATCTTCAACACCTGCGACTTTTACTTCCCCTTTGTCGCCGTCCTTGTTTTGTTTTCCGAGATTGATCTCTTTTCTTCTTGCCTGCCAAAGTGAATGTAAGGATTTTCCATCTTTAATATGTTGCATAGAAGTAAACCTTAATATTGCTCTTATTAACTGTTCAAACACTATATGACCGCCAGGATTGGGGTACAATTGTGAACCCTTTATGGTGGCAGCTTTTTAAAGTCTGTGAAAATAACCCTTTAGGTAGAGCATCCCAGATGTACATAGCACTGTTCCAAAGTGATATCAACGAGCATGCGCATACAGCACCGAATATCAAAAGAAAGCAGAGTACGTGTAACAGATATGAACAATATCACTGGATGTGGTTGGAGTCAAATGTCTTAGATACTAGCTGAATGAAAGCAAGAGCCCTGAATGAACTTCAGTAGAAATTATAAGCAGTCCATTAAATCTATATCAGAAAGATACTCAAAATGATTTCACATAACTTTACCTGAGGAAGGTTTTATCTCAACCTGTATGGATGCATTGTCGGAGAATTTCATACCATCATCTTCGGCGTCGCATGAAATATGTAAATCCTGTGTTTCTTCATGTCCAGTCTGGCAACAAAGTCAGTTCACTTATTAGATCCATTCTACTCCCACTGATTTCTTCCTCAGAATTGATAATCATATAATTCGGTTCGTCCTCGAATTCGTTTCCGTTGACGATGCTCCATCGAATTTCAGTGTTACGATAGACGCTGCTGGCATTACATACAAATATGCTAGGTTTGTTTTGGATGCTAATCTGACTGGCAGAAGCAGAGGACTGTCCAAAAGCCTTGGCATATAAGGAAATTTTGTCTGAAAGTAACAAACATACATCAGTCGACAGGATTAATATTGTGATGATTAAGGAAGGTGATTGTGACGACAAAAACCATAGAAATCGCGATGATAACGACTGCGACGATGAAAAGCAAAACGAAACTTTATATAATTCTATAATTTGTAGAAAGTACATAGCTGCCTTTTCAGTCAAAGATCAATCCCATTGACGTCTTTTATTTTGAACAATTATAGACTTTAATGTTTATGTAGACACATTAGAGCAAATCGACTTCTGAGATGTCAGTTGAAAAAAGCAGTTCACCTGTTTCTGTTTTAGAATGCACCGTACATACCCTGTGTCTACATTCTTAATCTGCCAGCAATGTTTGAGGACTAAGTAACTGCACTGGCATGCCAAAGCATCTCTTATTTATCGATATACTGAAGTTATTTTTCATCATAATCGGGTAGTCAAAGCATCCCGTATAATTGACCGTTAATAGCTTTTGTATTTCAAATGTTAAAGATATATCGTTTTAATTGCACTATTTACGATATACTTTCAAAAGTGCATCTACTGTTACGTCATGGAATGAGCCCTGTGAAAACCTGGAAGTTAGCTGCCAAAACTACAGTTTGTGTGCTCTTGTTTTGTAGCCAGTACTCTTTTTACATAGACCGAGAATTCAGTTTTTACCACGAAGTAAGCAATGAGAATTTCTGGCATCGTGAAACTCAGATATCTGTAAATTGTGGTAATTAACTTGTCTGGTACCAAATTTATATTGCAGTGATTCATTGATTTCACTTCTTGACCACGCAAAATTAAGTCATTATTGCAAACAAAGTACCCAGTGTCATCATTAATTGTTTTGAATTGTTGTATATAAATTTGAATACTTACTGATTACATTGAGGGAGACATAATAGTGCTCAGATATATATCCAGTGTCGTCTATTGGCTCTTTCAATCTGAATACAACCAGGCATGAGTATTTGCCTACATCGTCATCGGTAAATGGACCCTCAATTGTCAGCGATCCTTCCTCTGTAGCACTATATTTGGGATGTACCACGCCAACGACGTTGAAGTCGACAATCGTGACTAATGTGACCGTGAAGAGAGGATTGTTTGGGTTTACTATTCTCCAGTCAATCGTCACTCTTGTGTATTCTAATTCTGGAGTGTCATATATGCATCGTAGTGTAACAGTTTCGTCATCGTTTCTGATCGTCTCCTGGTGATCCGTGACTTTGGCAGCATACATCGGCGTTGATAGTACGGCAAATAATACTATTGTGACCAAATAGACAAGAAATACTTGCTTATGAATGAATCGGAAGGATATGTTTTGTTGTTTAAAATAACTGCAACGAATGCACTGTGGTGTAAAGTCACTCTGTCCGTTGATATGGCGACACAAAATGGACACAAATGCCTTCTCTACATATCCGTCTGTCAACGCAAATCGGACATATGTACGTTCTCTCCCTCCTCTCTCTCTCTCTCTCTCTCTCTCTCTCTCTCTCTCTCTCTCTCTCTCTCTCTCTCTCTCTCTCTCTCTCTCTCTCTCTCTCTCTCTCTCATGCACACTCTCAAATTTCAAAATATTGATATGCACATTGGTGTTTCCGAAGACAGAGAATCGACAAAATTCATAAAGCAGATTAAAAGACGAAGTTTACGCTGTCATATTTAAATGTACCGACAAGCTTTTATTTACGTTTAGTTTCAGGTCGTTTTGAATAAACCCTTCAACTTCTCTGTTATAAATCAGTCAAGGCAAGACAACATAGTGTTACACAATACATGTCGTAAAGTCGGAAAATCTAAGTGATCCTTTCATAGACTACCTATAAAAATCTTTGAAGGAATCTATTATAAACAGAGTGGCGCTGGACGTTTACCAGAACAATTCTGATAGAGATTAAAATTACGATGATTGCTATAAGGATACCGCCGAAAATATCTGAGTGTCTGACTCAGTGATTTTTTACAAATTCTTCAAATAAATTTGAGAATGAAGCTAATGAGCAGGGGAGCAATATTTGAACACAAAAGTTGACCAACTATCACTGATATCTTCCACACTTATTTTCAAAAAATCGCTTACTTCTTGTGGAGTGACGCCAATATGACTAATGGAGTTGTCAATTGAAATGCTTGTCATAAGAAGTTGAAGTCGTAAGTTCTGCTTTTTTGACGTATCGGTTACACAGTGTAAACATTCACAAGCGTTCAAATTTGTTTTGTCTTTGTTTTTATCATAGACCACACAATGTCTACTATACAACATTTGTATTCGGATCAAGTAATTCGTGATTGACTTTGACATTGAGCTTACCATTGTATTACCACCAACATCAATGCTATCAATTTGAGAATGTGTTCAAGAGGTGATTTTCAATTTTGATGAGAGACAGCTTGTCTATATAACACGAGAAATGTAAAGTAAAGCGTTGATATATAGATTTTTTCAATTTTACAAAAAATTTGAGATAAAGTTTTCAAAGAAGTTCGCCCATTTGAAACTTTTATGGAGTTCAATACGTTTCAATCTGATTAAAATCAGATGTAGAGTACGGCGACGTCTCTGTACTTGCGCGGTTTTCTCTTGCTGTCGCCTCTCACTACATCTGACCAACTCCCATAGAAGGTCGCGTTCAAATCTCGCGCTCTGGCCAGAACAGCCGACCTATCAGAAAGCGCCTTACAGAGAACAATAGGTATGACTCGCAAGCGCTGGCATGCATATCACGAAAATCAAAATGGCATTAAAGTGTGTAACCGAGCCATCCACCCAGTTGTAAACACTGGCGAACGGAGAATTTTAAAATCGCCTGTCTGTAATTTTAATGTTGAAACATGCCTTTCATTAATAACTGTGCAAACGGAAATCACGCGGACAGACTTTTGAGACCAGCCGTGGGTACGATGCTGTGTGTTCCCGGCGTAAAATACGGCCTACCTCTACAGCCCTGCCTACCCTCATAGGAATACACAGCAATATCGGTACGCTGTCCTGATTTGGACCGCGCACGACAAGCTACCTTTTCTGACTACCTTCGGCCGAATAACTCATTAGATAACTCTGAATAACTCTGTAGTTAACGCCATTATATACGATCTTCAAGATATAGCCTGTTCCTGGACTACTGACCGACCTTGAATCGCTGGTAAACTGTTAACGGTTTGGGGCGAGAGCAAATTTTTGAATAGAAGAGAGGTCGGCCAGGGGGATAATTCCGAGAACTCGGCCAGCTGGAGAAGTCAGCGAGTAGGCGAACTCGGCCAGTAGGAGCATGGTTATATGATGAGACTACAGTGTTCTTCTATTTTCTAGGTTTCGCCAAGGTTACAATGTGAAAGCAATGCCAATACCGGGTGCCAATATCATTCATGAGCGTGATGTTTGCAAACTTCCTTCCTTGCTTCAACGCTAACTAGTACAAAATGACATCGGCCGCATGCCGCACAGTGTGCGTGTGGTACATCTTGTTTTGCTTTCCATTAATTAAACCTACGATTTACTCCCGTCAAACCATAACCTAGAACGTTATTCATCCAACGATCAACGTCGTCGTCATTACTGCCAATTTGTACCTCTCGATCGTACGCTCGACTCGCAATCTGCTACATCAAAATACTAAAATTGGCGTGCGTATAAAAGCATCTGTTGATTGTGAAGAGAAAATGTACGCAATTATATGTAAGTGGCCGACCTCTCCCACTGGCCGAGCTGGTCGCCGCGGGCACTGGCCTAGCCCTGCGTACAGGTTTGTGCGTTCCCGGCGTACATTGGCTGGTCCCCGCCTCAGTGACAAGCACAAAGAGGCAGGTAACGGGAAACCGCCATGTATCGAATTACCGAAATCTGATTGGTTTAATCATGGGGCGCTGTCATTGGCTGTTCAATTTTACTCTGAAGTAAAGCTAAAATTATCACAGCGAACGTGGCTAGAATTAATCGAGGATTTAATTAACATTCTTACAAGTTTTGAAATATTGGCAGGTACCAGACTAGACTAAAAAGCACGCGATAAAAAATGATGCACTATGTGCGGGCATGCGCAATTAACAACTTCCGGGAGACCAAAAACTGTCTCATTTCAAAATGGCGGTTTGCCGGTATCTGCGTCTTACTACGTGCTGCGTCTAGTCAAGTCACGTGAGACGCAGTGATCAGCGAAGGCGTACACAGACGTCTGACATGTACGCAGGACTTGCACTGGCCGACCCCTCTGGTTCAAATTTTGTTGCAGTCTGTGAGTGAGCGATTGAGTGACTAGGATAGGCATACATCGGAATCGAGCTGCTTTCGGCCGAAAGTAGTTAGAAAAGGTAGTTTTTCGTGCGCGGTCCAAATCGGGACTGCGGTCGCTGCTGTGTATTTTCCGCCTATCAGCAGGGCTGTGGTACATATGGTGGGAGCATGCCGTAGATTAGCCCTGCGTACGATGCTGTGTGTTCCGCTACAGCTAATAGCCCCGCTCACCACAGCCCTGCAAAGACCCGTACGTAGAGTTGGTGACTTCAAATCCATTTTTGGACTTGACGTAAAAAGCCAAATTACTGCCGAAATTCAGCGTTCTTGGGCCCAAGTCGTATCCCTGCCTACCTCAGCTACTCGATCGCTTCCAAAAATGCCAGTCTTTTATTCTTTTTTCGTAAATAACCGTCGATGTCGGCAACTCTCTCACTAGCCCTGCGTACGTACGCAGTGTACGCTGTGTATTCCCTGTGTGCGTTCCTAAACACACAGCGTACACTGCGTACGTACGCAGGGCTAGCGAGAGAGTTGCCGACATCGACGGTTATTTACGAAAAAGAATAAAAGACTGGCATTTTTGGAAGCGATCGAGTAGCTGAGGTAGGCAGGGATACGACTTGGGCGCAAGAACGCTGAATTTCGGCAGTAATTTGGCTTTTACGTCAAGTCCAAAAATGGATTTTAAGTCACCAACTCTACGTACGGGTCTTTGCAGGGCTGTGGTGAGCGGGGCTATTGGCTGTAGCGGAACACACAGCATCGTACGCAGGGCTAGCCGTAGATACGCGGGAACACACAACATCGTACGCAGTGCATACAGTGAGCAGCGCCCAGTGAACGACTTTGGCTGCTCAGCTCTACTGTTTAATACTTAAAAACTCCAGTACAATGTGTACAAGACAGCTGATGAGCGGCCGAAAATTTCTAGACTGGAATTTGAAAGTGCGTCGTGTTGTGTACTTCTCGCTGTAGATTTTGAACAACGATCAGATGTTTACAGCGATAAAAGCAAGAAGGGAACACGACATTGCATCGACGCACTGGACCTCGCGATCGCGTAACGTGCAATCTGATTGGCTGCTTCAGAGCGCGAGATTTGAACGCGACCTTCTATGGGAGTTGGTCAGATGTAGTGAGAGGCGACAGCAAGAGAAAACCGCGCAAGTACAGAGACGTCGCCGTACTCTACATCTGATTTTAATCAGATTGGAGAATACATTTCTGCATTCCATTCATTATAGACACCAGCACAGTTACATAAACAACAGAACACTATATTATTTCAAAGAATGAACGTATGAACTAATTTGGGATAATCGGATTTTCAAATTTTTGAAATTTCTTAAAAATATTAGGTGTTACGTAGCTTAATGTTGCGATATTTAAAATTATTCATTCAAACAAGTGAGTAACTTGAAAATAAAGTAGATGAGCGTATATGTACAGCTTAAAACGACCTCACTTCACCATCCAATTATCCCAAATTAGTTCCAATCGTGTTAATGGCTTGTCACTTACCACAGATATTACATGTTGCACAGAAAGTCAGCTCTCTGATGTACATCTTGCTACTCTCGTGCATCAAGTGTTTGCCAATATCAAAGACTTCTCTCTGCCGGTACGATTCTGTGGTCGGACAGATTATTGTATGCAGTCAATCGTATACGAACCACTGCATTTATAAGCATGGGGCAACGCCTTGATACGTGGGTGATTGTTAAACTATCAATGATTGACAGGGCTTTCCACGCATCTGTGAGTAACAAAGACAAGTATCATCAAGAAACAAAAGAATTAGTATGGAAGTAGTTAAGGTCAATGATTTCATGCAGTATTGATTGTAACAAAGGCAACGCTATTGAATGTCACAGAGAGACATAAACTTTAAAGATACTGACTGAGGTCAAGGACAAATATTTGATTACTTCCATGTTATTTTGGCAGTTTTCCGTAGAGAGGTACTCTTTGTGACAAATAGGGAAGTCTTAAGAAAAGAAACGACCACTTATCCAACGCTTATTTCTTTTGTTTTCGTCATTGGTGAACTTTCAAAGCACATCACCTCTTATGGTGTGCGTGTCACTTAACGGTGATCGTCTTTACTTGCCTTGTTTTGCAACTTCTTAATGGAATTTTAAGATTGAAAACATACCTCAGACGTTAGACGTCAAGTTCATGAACAGATCACATCAACATAATCATAAACCATCAAATGATTGGAATGAGAGTTTCCCTCATTGATGGATATGGCTGTCTTTCGCTTACTCAAATATGGGCACACTCACTCAGACCAAGAAGTCTTGTTGTCCTTCAAATACTGACAATACTGACATGTCACTTGCTGCAAGACAAGTTCTCCTTCCTGTGAATTTCTAAAAAATTGTTCATTGATGAATCGCACTTGAAGCCAAAGACGCCACTTTTTACAGCCTCACATTGCTATAATTTACAAACACGCACCTTATCCTCGGTACCAAGTTCTAAGGTAATGAACTAGCAATAAACACCATGTAAATAACTGGTGTTTTCAAATTGACTATATACAAGAACATAAACGAAAAAGATGGATTTAGTTTTATTTCTTTTGTGCGCATATCCGATCTTTTAAGTTAATAGATTAAAATTCTGAGTTCGACATATGATTAAAATGTGACACTTCAAGTTCTTTTTTACAACACGACACTGTACACGTGATTAAATTTAACTTTGTACGTCATATACGTCACGCCCCATTATCATTTCCCGTAATTTCCCAAAAGAGCCCATAAATAGTTCGGGAAATCCCTCGAATGGAAAACGAACAAAACACAGTAAAACGACGTTCAAGATGGATTAATTGCTCCAAATATTTTACTAAAGAAGCCGGGATACTCTGCAAGATAAGACAAGAACAATCATTAGAGGCTGTAATATGAATGGAAGTTTGTGTCTCCATTTTAAGTCAGAAAATTTCAATACAGGCATATGGATATTGACATGAAGCGATGGTGGACGTACCGAAGAAGTGAACTCAAATATATGTAAAAGTTGTAAAAGCTCAGAACAATCTCCAAAAATACAATGGTAATTTAAAGGCTTATTATAGGGGCAGCCCGTTGATGTGAAATTTGATTTGCAGATTTGAAAGAAAAGTATTTCGCTTTGTTTAATTGTACGTTTAAATATGAATATTCCAACGATATTAACACGATTGGAACTAATTCGGCATAATTGGATCTTCATATTTTTCAAATTTCTCAAAAGTGTTAGCTGCCTTGTAGCTATATTTTGCAATATTACAAATTTCTCATAAAAACGATTCTGTTACTTAAAAGAAAAGCAGATGAGCTTACATTTGCAGATGTAAGCGACATTGCTTCGCCATCTAGTTATGCCAATTAGTTCCAATCGTGTTTATTTTAAAATAGTAACTTTGCGTAAAATGTGAAAACTAACGTGAACACAGTAAAACATCACGACAAAGTCGCCTACTTACTCTTCTTGTACCGTGATGTATGAAGCCAAAACTTCCTTTAGCCCCTTTTTCGCAGACTGAAGAGGTACCTGGAATGAGGAGGATGCGACACACCTTGGATTCTGAGAAGAACCTATATATATAGCACATGTTCAACAAAACCGTGTATGGATGACTGTTAGTATCTTGAAATGCCTAGTATCAAACCACATCGTGCATAAACGTAGGAGTTTCAGGTAAAGAAAATTATATACAATGACAGTAAAGGCCATATATAACAAGCAGAACATATATATAAATATGTGTTTTACTTCCACATCGTCCAATTTATGGAGTAAGTTTTAATATAAAAGTATCAAATATTTACTTTATGTTCGACCTCCCATTCATTCAACCCAATAAAAATGAGTATTAGTTCGTATTTTTTATCACAACTTTTATTGAATCAGAAATCTATTAAAAATAGCAAAAGAAAATGTAAAATTATAAGGAATTATACTTCATAAAATCTACTTACTAATAACGACGGAAGTTTTTAGTAAGAACAGCAAAACTAAGGATAATGACCTTCGTCGCCTTGAGCGCTATTTCCTGGGTATTTTATCACATGTCAAACTGGCCTTTATTTGTAATAATGTCAAATTAGTCGGGTTAAGTTTGTTTCTCTCACTTCTTCTTTCTTCTTCTGTGGTAAAACCCATGGTGTGGGCCGCCGTCATGTTGTACTTTTCGGTATCAGTCTGACCTACGCCACTGCATAAAAACGCTATAATACTTACTGTATTAGCATGAATTATTGCCTGTATTTTAGCTGAATAGTGCATATACAGGTGAATACAGTTAATAATCCATTGCTTGTATTCAGAAAGCCTGTATTCATGTGGATTCATGTGAATTCACGTGTATTACTCTATAATACAGGCAACTCATTAATGTGAATTTATCTGTATTATTGCGTTTTCATGCAGTGCGCATTCTCGATATTTGAACGACATTGCTGCTTAAAGTTATACAGTCACCTGTAATCTAAATATGCGCATATATGGTCAAAGGGGCGTTCCTTGGCATTCAAATTCCCATGTGAGGGCGCTGTTTTTAAAAGGGACCACCCGCTTAAAATCTGTGATTGGTTAGATTTTCTCTTTTCATGGTAACTGTGGCAAAATTGAAACAGGTGGCAGTATACCTCTAACGAGATAAAGATAAAGCAAATAATTGAGTTTCTCGCTAAATGTGCTATTTTTGTGGCACAATCCAACTGAAAAATCATTTTGTCTTCAAGATGAAGGAAACGCACCTTGCAGACATAGTTACCGCCACTAAATTTGTTCAGAATAGCAAAGACATAGAGTCCAGCGGGTAGATTATGATGAGTGTATACACATACCTAAATTTGTACATTCTAACAGACTTATTTTAGCTTGAAAGTAGAATAATAAAAATAATGCTAAAAGATACAGCCAGTGATGCTTTAAAGGTATACTGTCACCTGTTCCAATTTTGCCACAGTTACCATGGAAAGAGAAAATCTAACCAATCATAGATTTTAAGCGGGTGGCCGCTTTAAAAAAGCCCTCACATGGGCATTTTGAATACCAAGGGACGCCCTCTTGACCATACATGGGCATAGTTAGATTACAGTGACTGTATACCTTTAATTTTGCGTGTTTGCGTGAGTGGCATTGGCTACACTGTGCATGAAGCGATACTGGTTGATAAATTTATGGGCGGTCGAAAATATGTCACTGCGAGTGAGATTGAGAAGACTATAATAAAGTATGACACAATTTTACATTTTTATAACCACAGGCAACTTGTTGTAGTTGTGAGAGTTTTGTCAGCACTTATATGTTTCACAAGACTGACAAAATCAAGTGTTGATCGCTGTCACAGTCAGGGAACGTGCCGTGATTAGAGAATTCCCGTCCTACTGGGTTTAATCACTGCAGGGACTGCCCGGGAAATCGTAGTGGTAAATCACTTATTTCAACATATTATAAACGTTTCAAACCATTTCAACTTTCCCAATTTCCTCATTTTACGGTCCGCTTCGATTTGCCTTGTACAATACATGATCTGTGCATTCAAATGATTAGAAGTGTAATGAATTCATTATAAACATCTAAACAGCTAAAATGGTTTGTACAAAAATCAAGTCACGCAATCAGTAATGGCCCCTTTCAACATATACTCTAAAAATTGCCATTTTGTTCACTTAGTATAAACATGTGTAATGAACAGGAAAGTGTTGTTAACATTAATTCACACTCAGTAATTTTATTTTTTACGTCATATACATATGACATCTGGGACAAATAAATAGGAAAAATTGCAGGTTTTGTCGAGAACGCTTGATTTCACACAATTATTGAGACGTCGAAGTTTACCGTTGATGTTGAGATCGAGGCTTACCGGTGTATCATGGCCGTAATTCGATATTTCTCTTTCAGATATTGTTTTCGCCGCTGCTGCCTGATTTCATTTTAGTGGTCTATAATGTTGTTGACCTCCACGTACAGGAACAACCAAACAACGTGCACATTCAGAAGCACACATGCCTTTGTTATCAATACTTAGGTGAACTTCCCTACCTACGGCATTATGGTGATGTCATTAAACTCCGTCACAACTATTTCCCCGTAAATTCCACCTTTAGGATTAATTCATAGCGGTCGGTTCTACGCACGACGTATACGGTTCATTAGGTTTCTGTCCAATGTAGGTGATCTGAGCATAACACAATGCTTACACAGATTTGTTGCCAATACGAAAACTGCAGAGGACTCTGGACGGAGAAATGAAGTGATACTCGCCGATGTCATCGGTTAAGGTACGCTATATTATTATGATTATTACGTCCTGTCATTTGCCTGCCTTAATTCCATTCTCCATTGTTTCTCTTCAAGTCGCTGTACCCCATCTATCTCTGCTCCATTTAGGTATTATACTCAAAGAAGCGGTAAATTTTTAACATTTTTAAAAGGTAAAATCATTTCAAAAGTTTCTCTGAGACTTCCCCATGTTCATACAAACCTAATTGAAATTGACAGCATAACGGTCAGTTTGATTTCCCGCCATTTTCAAAATTGTTTAATATTTCAAAGGAAACAGAACATACAATGCTACAGTTGAAAACATTCACCTTTATGCATTATATTGGATTACTCTCTGCAGTCCACGTGAAGATTTCAGTGCAGACATGCACAGTATCCACGCGTTTTGCTTTTCCGCATGGGACTGCGATTTATATATTTGGGCAAACAATTAATTGCAACAATTAATGGTTAAGTCACTTATTTAAACATATACGTTTCAAACTATTTCAACTCGTTTTCTTGAAAAATCTAATTCAGTTTCCTTGTTTTACGGTACGCTATGATTTGTTTACATTATGAGCTGCTAACGAGTTATTTGGTCAGGCCGATAAGCCCCCTCGCGTTGGTGAGTCACAGAGCAAATTAATCACGGGGATTAGGAAGATCTAGAGTAATTAAGAGACTAGATATACACTGTTTTCTTTGAAATACTATGCAGAAATATCGAGCGTAGAGTAATAGGCATACATGCGACACAAGTAAGGCTTGTACAATGAATTAAGTTTAATACATGACATGTATTGATCATATTCATAACTTATATACGAATAATGGCTGCAGTACAATGTGGTTAGACGATACTGTTCTTGGTTCCCGCAATGTGTCGGCGCGGCATACCGTCATGATTGTTAAAATTTTGTTTTAATCACTTTAGTAATTTGCCACGGTGTTTGCGTAATTTACTGTGTCACATGCAAGCATGAACTTGTTCCAAGCAGTGAATAAAATGAATAATTTGGTGAATGCGATTAAATGAAGAAGTCGCAACTGTTTTTTAACTAGTGCGAAGTCGTGGAGTTATCGCTGTTACAGCCGATTACGTTCACTTCCCGCATGCACGTTGAAATGCACCGCAAGATTAGATGCAAAGACAGCTTGTACTGATCGTGCTACGATCATCTCACTCAAGGCGTGTCACACAAAAAACATTCTCATTGATTTTAATCTTATGAAATGACTTTATTCCACACAATCACAGACTTGAAACCAAGTCTATTGCAAGCACAGTTTCACTAAAACAAGCAAACATATTGAAATATACAAGCATTATGTTGGGCTGTGACACCTTCAATCAGGACAATGTATAAGTGTATGTTTTCTTGTCGTCCAGATTCACTGTAGAATATGGTCGACAGTAAATTATAGCAAATTTCCCAATTGTATGACCAATTTAATACTCAGTTAGTGAAATTACCTTGGGCATAACTGTCAACAGCCACCAAAATTCCAGAACACTGCTAAAAATATACCAGAGAGAAGGTGCATATTTTTTCCGAATCTCAAAGTGATTCTGTGTTGTCACTTTTTCGTTAAGTTTCAGTATTACAGAATCTGGTATAGAATATACGATTATCATGAGAAAGTTTCGTTAAGACAAGTGGCTGTCCATGTAAACAACTTGAAGCCGTGCACAAAATCTTGATAAATAATGTGGTGTACATTCACTTGAAATATTTTATTCGCACTTAATAATGTGTGCTGCTACTTTTAACAGATTTCAATGTTCTAGTAAATTAAAAAGATTAATCTTAAAGAGGCACTCCCACTTGGTAATACTTTTAAAACACATTTTTAATGCCAATGGTCGATGTTTGACGTGGCGACTGCGCGCGGATCACGAGATATCGATAAAAACATGTCCTCAAAAACTGATATCTATGTGGTATCGGTTAAAAATATAATAAAACTGATTGAGAATAAATAAAAAAGACAATAAACTAAAGAGACTTTAAAAAAAAAACTTACCTGAGGTAAAGGCATAATGCTGTATATAAAGTCTTCGCAGTGGGAGGTAAATTAATTGCGTCGTTCTAACTTATTATGGACTCCCTAGAATATCGTCAATCAGCACAACAGCAAACCTTCGGGGGACTTCAGGTCATAATCAGAAACGATCGTAAAACTTCGGGATGCAAAAATACGCTCGGGAAATGACAATGTTTTTTTCGATATCTCGCGATCCGCGCGCAGTCACCACGTCAAATATATACCGTTGGCATTTAAAAATGTGGTTTAAAAATGTTACCAAATGGGAGTGCCACTTTAAATACAGTGCCACTTGGCTACTTTTCCACCTGAAATGTCATGGTGATTTCATTTGACATAGATACAAAGCTACAATGGGCATCATGAACTTCATAATCCTCATATCGACCATTTTATTCTCCATTTGTTCAGAAGAGGTAATAGTATCACCTAAAAAGCCAATACAATAACGAATGATAGACTCAACCGTTGATCTGTAAAACATGCACAATGTTCCGTGACGAATGATGGCTGTCGATACCATCGCGATCACAATGTTGAACAAGGATAACCATTGCCTAAGTATGACACTCAATTTAGTCTTCAACGAAAAAAGTTTTACGTTGTGTTGGAGAGATACAAATACTAGTCTAGGACGGAAATATCTAAAGCTTGAGATCAAAAGTCATTAAATGTGCTAAGTTTTTGTTGCAAGTCGACTTTGCCACTTTAAAATGACACATTTTCCAATAAGATTGTGTTGTTCACTGATATTAAGTTCGATATTTTCATTTCGTCAAAGAGCTCGAACGGACTGTTAAGACGTTCGAGAATTCCCCTTGGAATATTGACGTTAAGAATGTTCTTCATATGAATGAATGTTGAGAGAGAGAGAGAGAGAGAGAGAGAGAGAGAGAGAGAGAGAGAGAGAGAGAGAGAGAGAGAGAGAGAGAGAGAGAATCAACTATATAAATTACCACTCTATCCTTTCTGGTTGGAGACCACAATCTTTAGAGAACCTGAAATGATAGACACTTGTTTGCTCATAAAATAAATATGGTATTCGAAGAGTCCCTTGTCTGTAGAAGCAGACGTAATGAAGAGACTAAGTAAACACGATTTTCGTCGAATTTCCTTATATAAGTGATTGAATGATATTTAGCCGTCACTCAAAAATAATCAGAAAGTTACACCAAAATATGTCTCTTTTAATCTTATAGAAATAAATTTTGTTACTACTCACCATTCTGAATATCATAAGACATTTTAACCAACAGTTCATAAATTCTATTTCCTTTATCGTAGACATATCAACACAGATCTTCTTAACCATGCGATATTTGACAAATAAATAAACAAATAAATAAACAAATGAATAAATAAACAGTAAATAAATAAATGTTTAGGTTCAGGAATAGGTATTGGCCATGTCCAAACAATGAGCCTCTGCGCAAAAACCGACTCGTAAAGCCATTAGAGACAGTATATTTTCTGAAAGAATAGATATTTGTAAATACCATGAATTGTATTGTATATCCATTGTTTACATGAGAAAGTCTTACCTAGAAATTCTACTAAGCTAGTAGTTCTTTAAGAGTAGACAATAAGACATACACTTACACATTGCCTGTTTCCACATCGAAGCATTCTTGTAAGATATTTCACAATCCGTAAACTAAACAGTCATAACGCTAAGAGGACGATGCATACCAATGTACTTATATTGGACGAAACTGAAGATGGAATTGCTTGCGTTTCTGAAATGAAATGACAAAATGTATATTTAATTGTATATTAATTGATTGATGAGAAACGTAATGTATGTGTGCGAGAAAGACAAAGTTAACCCGTAGCAAATTCCGGCCAACAAATTTGGTCTCATTATCCAGATAAATAGCTTACGGGACTATTCTTACAGGAGTCTTCGGTTGCTGACTTTGTGGTCTCTTGTATTTCGTCATATGAAATGAGTTTATACTACATGTTAGTTTAAGGCCGTTCATGGCAGCAATTCTATTTTCTCATTAACAAACTGCAGATGAAACACTGTTATTGCATTTATATTTTGATTTACCAATTATCCCATTTCTTTTTGCGTGTGCCGTGGCATGCTTGTGGTAAGGGTAAAAATGAGTCAATTATAGCTACAGAATGTGACATACTTGAAGTTTTTGAACGTTAGAAATTTTACAGATATATAGCGTTTGATACTGCACCAACGTTTAACCGAAAACCACCATGTTCTTACCAAAACAACGAGAGAATTTGGCTTTATACATAGAGTTAGAAAGCTGTCAGGCGTTGTGAAGTTTAGACACCAGGAGAGGTAATTTGCTTCTTTGGTACCAACTTTCATTGCCGTATTTTATTGCTTCACTCCTTGGCTGTACAAAATTAATTCATCTGTAAAAGTAGCCATTAGTAGCCAGTGTCATCATTATTTAGTTGAATACTCGAATACTCACTGACAACATTGAGACAGACATAATAGTGCCCAAATATACATCCGATATCGTCTGCAGGATCTTCCGATCTGAATACCATTACGCATGCGTACTTGCCTGCATCGTCATCGGTAAATGGACCCTCAATGACGTTGAAGTCGACAATCGTGACTAATGTGACCTTGAAGAGAGGATTGTTTGGGTTTACTTTTCTCCAGTCAATCGTCACTCTGGTATACTCTACTTCTGGAGTGTCATATATGCATCGCAGTGTAACCGTTTCGTCATCGTTTCTGATCGTCTGCTGGTGATCCGTCACTTTGGCACCGTACAGCGGCGTTGATAGTGCGACTAATAATACTATTGTGACCAAAGAAACAAGAAATGCTTGCTTATGAAGGAATCGGAAGGATATGTTTTGTTGTATTAATTGATAACCGTAATGAATGTGTTATAGTCACTGCTTCCGTTGATATGGCGACACGAATTGGATTCAGGTACCTTACTTACCTTTGTGATGTCAATCTGTCTATCTGTCAACACAAACTGGACACAAACACCTTTTCTACATACCTACCGTCACTGATAATGGGACATGAATGCATCATCTGTCTGTCCCTGACATCATATGTCTGTCAGTCTGTCCTTTCTGTCTGTATGTCACACACACATACACACACACACACACTGAAGATCGTGACGAACTCAAATACATTGGTGTTTCCGAAGGTATGAATCGACAAAATCGACATACTAGATTAAAAAGACGAAGCTACGCTGTTACATTTCAACTGTACCAACAAATAATTATTTACGTTTAGTTTCAGATCATGTTAAATAGACCCTACAACTTCTCTAATCAACGCTTGACAACATAGTTTTACACAATACACATCGCATAGTCGGAAAGTCTACGTGATCCCCTCGTATACTACCTAAAATTCATTGAAAGAATTTATTCTAACTAAAGTTGGGCTGAATACTCACAGGACCATATCCGATATCTAGCGTTTGAAATTACGGAGATTGCCGTAAGGATACAATGAAAAAAAAATTGAGTGTCTGATAGAGTGATTTGTACCAATACTTTAATATTTGAATGGAATAACAAGCAGGCAAACAAGACTAACATATACAAAAGCTGACCCAGATGTTTAACTGTCAAATAATAGTTTATTTGTTTTTGAATTACGAACATACTATTATTGACAATCGTCGTCAATGTTGTTTGTTGTCTGACGTTACATACTGCGTTCAAAATTTACGTTTGCCTAGTCACATTGACCTTCAACAACACATCATAGGTCAGTGGTACAACATGTCTTGGTCAGCCTATGCAAGTTTTGTTAACCTTTGAATTAATCTTACTACTGTATCACCGCCGACATTAATGTTGTTCAGAATGTGTTTAACTTGTACTGTTCAAACTTTGTTGAGAGAAGACATGTGACTATTGCCTGAAGTTAAATGCTCGTCATGAGAAGATGAAGTTGTGTCACCCCTATTTGTAACACAGAAGTCGTCACTTCTGTATTTTTGTCGTTACACAATATGGGCATTAAAGTGTTCAACTTTATTTTGATTTGTTTGATGAGCATTTCTAAATACGACCATAGATCATAGAATGTATATGACACGACAATTTCTGATCGAATCGGACATTAAGCCTGCCATTGTATCGCCACCGACATCATTGCTATCAATTTGATAATGTGCTTGCGGTAGTATGCACCTCGAAAGTAAAAGACTCAAACTTTCTCAAACTTTCCCAAATGAAACTTTCAGCCATTCTCTTACTAAATCAAGAATGAAAATCAGGGCTCATAGTGAAAATTTTTGCAACTAGAGAAACAAATAACCCGAGATTTACCGATATTTAAAATTCTGTGGAGAAAAAATGCAATTTTTGATTTTCGAAAAATTAAGCCGGTGCAAAGTTTTCTTACACAAAAGCTTTAAAATGAACCCCCACGAGTGGAACAATTGTACAAGTCCGAATATCTGTCCCCGAGGCGCGTTCTACCTTAAGAAGTGCTTTTCAAATTTTGTTGCGGTTTGTCTAGGCTACGTAAAACGCGATAACATGCATTTCAATTTAACAACAATTTTGTTCTAAAGCTCTTCAAAGATTCCAATAGGTTTCTGCATTGCATTCGGTGTAAGTATTGTAGAGAAACCAACACTGTTACATAAACAACGGAACATAGCATGGATAGTCACTTACCACAGATAATGTATTTCACACAGAAAGTCAGCTCTCTGATGTACATCTTGCTATTCTCGTGCATCAAGTGATTGCTAATATCAAAGACTTCTCTGCTGGTACGATTCTGTGGTCGGACAGATTGTCTGCAGTCAATCGTATACGAACCACTGTATTTATAAGCATGGGGCAACGCCTTGATACGTGGGTGATTGTTTAACTAACAATGATATCATTGACAAGGCTTTACCACGACATCACATATAAAACGACATGACATGACATATTTTACCCTATTTTGACTATTGTCTTAGTATTTGGGGTTGTTGTAGTCAGAAGGATATGGATCGTTTAAACGGTCTTTTAAAACGGGCAATGAGATTAATTTTGGATTGTGACTCTGGCACTCCCTCTGTGGAAATGTTTACTCGTTTGAAATGGTATCCACTATCCTATCGTTACAAGTATAAATTAGTTGTGTCTGTCTACAAAGCTCTTTGTGGCATGGCTCCATCTTATATCCGGGACATGTTAACATTGTACGATGCACAAAGATCTTTAAGATCTGTTTTTAATGAAACTTTAAAAGTACCATTTGCCAGAACTGAATTGCTGAAACAATCTTTTAGAGTATCTGCTCCGAGGTTTTATAACGAGTTGCCCACATCAATAAGAGGCTGTACAAGCCTTTAAGTTTTTAAACGTGCTTGTTATAAATTTTATTTACAAAGTTTTACTGATGCTGTCACCTTCTGATCATTTTATGTTGTTGTCGATTTTGTTGTGTTGCTGTATGTTTTATGTATTTTAACTTTGCTGTGCTGTTGTTTGTTTTTGTATTTTAACTTTCTTTGTGCTCGACCCTTGTGAAAAGAGGCGTATACCTATCAAGGCTATCGAGTTGAAATAAAGATTATTGTTATTATTATTATTATTATTATTATTATTATTGTACTTGGGCCTCAGCCCAAGTACATTTGTTTTCATTCCGTGGGAAAAAACTGTAAGGTATAACCATTTCTGGCTGAGACCAGGGAGGGCAAAATGTATTGGCTTCATCTTTCTTGGCATAATAAATGGCGTAATGATGTTAACTGAATGGAAGTGCTGCTCTCAGCCAGTCTTGAATAAGTGAGATGTGAATATAAATGCTTCTCTATCTGAGTTTTTGCCACAAAATCTTCTGAATATAATCAAAATGTGCATCGAAATGCAACAATTAATGCACCCTCCGTTTACTAGGCGATGGCACGACCCTTGCTACACCCACTGGACGAGCCAAAGTGGGAGGGGTAATTTCGGTTTGGTCGAACAGGAGGGCTCGAGACCAGAATTTAACATTTAAACTTGAAACATGTTTAATCACTTGCAAGATGTGGATTAGTGTTAATCAAAGAGAAAGTTTGGAAAGGAAAGGTTTTATATCCCGGACACAATGAAAAACATTACGACTGGAAACTGCACCCCGGTTGAGAATAGTAATGCCCACAGCGATGGAGAACACTTATCCTTGAGCTGAGAAAACCAGACCATCATTTCGAAATAGAGCTCCAGATTCGAGAAGCTCGTTAAAAATAGCTAGGTACACCCCATAAAGGGGTGGTTTCGATTCTTGAGGGCAAATTTCGCCTCCTTCATTTAGAAATCGTACGTTTGTTTTTCCAGGGAGACACATCATTTGACACAAAATTTGCATGTAAGGGGTCGCCAGTAAGCACGTGGTCAAATCTGGCATAAGAAACAATATGAAATGTTGGGTAAAGCCAGTCCAAATAAACTGATTTGAACTTTTGTGTTTTGTAATTTATACCACTGCAGTAACATGACTTTTTTTGACAACATCACACAATGTAATACGTTTTGAAACTGAATACTCCGACGTATTCTGTGTCCCCTTTGCTAAAAATACGGTATGCCGATTACCATGTAAGGAGATGATGACGTCAAGACAGATTTGTAGTGCGTTTGGTCTTGGATGGTGCACGAAGTTTTGTCGAGGTAGCTTGTGTATTTACTTCCTAAATGGGAGATATTAGGGTCGATCTAAAAGAAGGCCGAAAAATGTTATGATACTCTAAGCGAGCTGAACTCCAATGCGAATGGTTGGATAATTTGGAGGATGTCTAGACTGATCTCGTCTCATTAAGATTATTTGGCGGTCAGTATTGAATTTCAACTGGGTCACAAGTTTGCGTCGAACGGTCAACGAACGATATTTTAGAAATCTGGAGACATGGCACATCGCAGTTTTATTTTAGTATTTTATATTTTACAAAAGATGTAAGAAGCAATGATTTTGTTGAAAATTCTGAAAAAAATATAGGAAGATTTGATCGCGAACACATTTTCACTTGGGGGTCAACTAGCCCTGCGTACGATGCTGTGTGTTCCGCTACAGCTAACCGCCCCGCTCACCACAGCCCTGCAAAGACCCGTACGTTGGGTCGGTGACTTCAAATCCATTTTGGGACTTGATGTAAAAAGCCAAATTACTGCCGAAATTCAGCGTTCTTGGGCCCAAGTCGTATCCCAGCCTACCTCAGCTACTCGATCGCTTCCAAAAATGACAGTCTTTTATTCACTTCTCGTAAATAACCGTCGATGTCGGCAACTCTCTCGCTGGCCCTGCGTACGATGCTGTGTGTTAGCATAATAGCATCGTACGCAGGGCTAGGGGTCAACATGGGGTCGCAGCCATGTTGCCTCAAAACTTATTTCTGTCTGCACTCAAAAATGTCGCATATGAACCTGAAAAATCGATGTAATTTTGTCAAACTTCGGCGAAATTTCAGCCTATAGGTAAATTTACTGAAATTTGATCGACAAATAATCCTGAGCTTGAACGTGACAGCTCGCCTTCTCCGGGAAGTCATGCATCCGGCCAGCTGCCCATATGGCCGGGAGCATGAGATTGTTTTCAAGCGACGGTGGCAGACCGTACGGGGCTCTGGATATGAACCTACCGCCGGTGTAGCTGTAATAACTGTTGCGTTGTTTTTAATCACCACGGACGAAGTCCGAGGGGACTTATAGGTTTGGTCATGTCCGTGCGTCCGTCCGTCCGTTCACGCCTACAGTACCCAACCCCATACAGATGCACGTCGATTTGTTTCACAATGCTATCAAATTTGGCCGTGTTAGAGGACTTTTTAGTTTACACCTCCATAGACTCGCATGTATGATGCCAAGAAAAATAAAAATTTAGTTTCTCATCGTATTCATATTGCCTAAAGGATGCAGTGACACAGTTTTTTTGTCCCCACGGATAAAGTCCAGGGGGCTTATAGATTGGCTCATATCCGTCCGTGAGTCCATCAGTGAGTCCATCGGTTCACGCAGATATCTCAGACATTTTGACAAAATATCATGTGACCTTGGTGACCTTTGACCTCAAATATACATTATTGTCCATAACTCAGTAACCACAAGTGCTAAACCTTTCATATTTGGTATGATGGGACACCTTATGATGCCACATATTGTACGCCATTAATTATGTGCATATCTAATTATGAGCGAGCCAATAGAGCAAGAGGTCTGATTTCTGGTAATAGGGATAAGTTAACAATATAATTTGTTTGACAAAACTTCACGTGACCTCAATGACCTTTGACCTCAAATATACATATTTGTCCACAACTCAGTAACCACAAGTGCTACACCTTCATATTTGGTATGAAAGGACACCTTATGACACCATATATTGTACCTCATTAATTATGTGCATATCTTATTTTGAGCGAGCCAATAGAGCTAGAGGTCTGATTTTTGGTATATAGGAATAACTTAGCAATACAATTATTATGACAAAATGTGACGTGACCTCAATGACCTTTGACCTCAAATATATATATTTGTCCACAACTCAGTAACCACAAGTGCTACATCCTTCATATTTGGTATGATAAGACACCTTATGACACCACATATTGTACCTCATTAATTATGCGCATATATAATTTTGAGCGCGCCAATAGAGCTAGAGGTCTGATTTTTGGTATATAGGAATAACTTAGCAATACAATTATTATGACAAAATGTCACGTGACCTCAATGACCTTTGACCTCAAATATATATATTTGTCCACAACTCAGTAACCACAAGTGCTACATCCTTCATATTTGGTATGATAAGACACCTTATGACACCACATATTGTACCTCATTAATTATGCGCATATATAATTTTGAGCGCGCCATAGAGCTAGAGGTCTGATTTTTGGTATATAGGAATAACTTAGCAATACAATTATTTTGACAAAATGTCACGTGACCTCGATGACCTTTGACCTCAAGTATATATATTTGTCCACAACTCAGTAACCACAAGTGCTTCACCCTTCATAAATGGTATGATGGGACACCTTATGACACCACATATTGTACCTCATTAATTATGCGCATATCTAATTCTGAGCAAGCCAATAGAGCTGGATGTCCGATTTTTGGTATATAGGGATAACTATAGGGTAGAAATCTAAATATGCCCATCTAAATATTAGACATCTACCATCGAGAACAAAAGAATTTGCTGTAATTTGAATATTTAAGGAGTTTAAAGCAATTCCCGCAATAAATAAAGAACCCCTGCCTCAAACTCCACAAAAGTTGCTAGACATATTTTGCCGTTGTCATGCCATTGCTTCGTTTAATAACCAGTTAATCAAATGCCTCATTGACAGGAGGAAATTCAAGACCATATTTGAATAGTAGTATATATTGTCCTCAAAATTACTCTATCACGGCCCAAGTACTCATTGCCTTCAGCAATACTGCCTTGTTATTATTATTATTATTATTATTATTATTATTATTATTATTATTGTACTTGGGCCTCAGCCCAAGTACATTTGTTTTCATTCCGTGGGAAAAAACTCTGTAAGGTATAACCATTTCTGGCTGAGACCAGGGAGGGCAAAATGTCTTGGCTTCATCTTTCTTGGCATAATAAATGGCGTAATGATGCTAACTGAATGGAAGTGCTGCTCTCAGCCAGTCATGAATAAGTGAGATGTGAATATAAATGCTTCTCTATCTGAGTTTTTGCCACAAAATCTTCTGAATATAATCAAAATGTGCATCGAAATGCAACAATTAATGCACCCTCCGTTTCCTAGGCGATGGCACGACCCTTGCTACACCCACTGGACGAGCCAAAGTGGGAGGGGTAATTTCAGTTTGGTCGAACAGGAGGCTCGAGACCAGAATTTAACATTTAAACTTGAAACATGTTTAATCGCTGACAAGATGTGGACTAGTGTTAATCAAAGTAAAGTGTGAAAAGGAAAGGTTTTATATCCCGGACACCATGAAAAACATTACGACTGGAAACTGTACCCCCAGTTGAGAATAGTAATGCCCACAGCGATGGAGAACACTTATCCTTGAGCTGAGAAAACCAGACCATCATTTCGAAATAGAGCTGCAGATTCGAGAAGCTCGTTCAAAATAGCTGGTACACCCCATAATGGGTGGTTTCGAGTTTTGAGGGCAAATTTCGCCTCCTTCATATAGAAATCGTACGTTTGTTTTTCCAGGAGAACACACCATTTGACACAAAATTTGCATGTAAGGGGTCGCCAGTAAGTACGTGGTCAAATCTGGCATAAGAAACAATATGAAATGTTGGGTAAAGCCAGTCCAAAATAAACTGATTTGAACTTTTGTGTTTTGTAATTTATACCACTGCAGTAACATTACCTTTTTTGACAACATCACACAATGTAATACGTTTTGAAACTGAATACTCCGACGTATTCTGTGTCTCCTTTGCTAAAAAATACGGTATGCCGATTACCATGTAAGGAGATGATGACGTCAAGACAGATTTGTAGTGCGTTGGTCCTGGATGGTGCACGAAGCTTTGCCGAGGTAGCTTGTGTATTTATTTCCTAAATGGGAGAGATTAGGGTCGATCTAAACGAAGGCCGAAGAATGTTATGATACTCTAAGCGAGCTGAACTCTAACGCGAATGGTTGGATAATTTGGAGGATGTCTAGAACCGGGGTCTAGAATGATCTCGTTTCATTAAGATTATTTGTCGGTCAGTATTGAATTTCAACTGCGTCACAAGTTTGCGAAATGAGTATTCCGTCGAACGGTCAACGAACGATGTTTTAGAATCTGGAGACATGGCACATCGCAGTTTTATTTTAGTATTTTATATTTTACAAAAGATTTAAGAAGCAATGATTTTGTCGAAAATTCTGAAAAAATATAGGAAGATTTGATCGCGAACACATTTTCACTTGGGGTCAACTAGCCCTGGGTACGATGCTGTGTGTTCCGCTACAGCTAATCGCCCCGCTCACCACAACCCTGCAAAGACCCGTACGTAGGGTCGGTGACTTCAAATCCATTTTGGGACTTCACGTAAAAAGCCAAATTACTGCCGAAATTCAGCGTTCTTGGGCCAAGTCGTATCCCAGCCTACCTCAGCTACTCGATCGCTTCCAAAAATGACAGTCTTTTATTGACTTCTCGTAAATAACCGTCGATGTCGGCAACTCTCTCGCTAGCCCTGCATACGATGCTGTGTTTTAGCTGTAGCACATAGCATCGTACGAACCGGATGCGCTATTTTGCGGGTTGCGGGCTGCGGGCATGAAAAAATGTGTGTTTTTTTGATATCATTTTCGCCCTTCTCACACTTCAGATTAGTTCAACCGCGATAAAAGCACAATTTTCAAAATCGTTTTCAACGCCGTTTCAAATAATTTTATTGTGGTGAACACGATTATAGTTTTAGGAAACTTTTCAAAGTCATGCTGGATCAAATGCTTGAAGGGAGCATACCGGCATGGAGCGACTATCATACTGCAGGTGCAAGTCATACGTTCATGATATTAGGAGATAAATTATTGAGAGTCGGAGCTGCAGAACACAAACTAAAATGTTAGCAGAATGTCGTTCTCTGAGGTCGCGACCTCGCTTGAACCGAAACGGCAAAGTAAACTAAGTCCTTTGTTGTACGTCTTTTTCTTTTTAAAGATTCATGAAAAATACACGGCATTTACAATACACATCACTTCTACGCTTTTTTAAGTCAAATCTTTCCTTATGCATTGCATTTAACTAGGCATTGTTTAATTTTCTGTATGAGTTGCCCTGGAACCGAATTGTGAATGGATGCATTACAAAGAGAATTTACTTCCTATGGCCTGATACTAGAAATGTAACAATTTTCATTCCGCGATAAGTGGCGACATTTCCGAGGCGCGATTTTTTTTTGTCAGTCTGGTATTACGTATATTTCTCACTCACATCCATGGCAAGAAAGAAAAGTGATTCAGATCCCTAATTATTTGTAATGGCCAGGCAGCCATCATCATCATTGATAATAGACACATTCTAAAGGTTTTATTTCTTATATACTAAATGCCATATTACATATATTAGAAATCTAGCCATAATTCTAAAAACCCGCAGCCCGCAACCTGCACTTCAGTAGATACCGGGTCAACATGGGGTCGCAGCCATTTGCCTCAAAACTCAAAAATGTCGGATATGAACCTGAAAAATCGATGCAATTTCGTCAAAATTCGGCGAAATTTCAGCCTATAGACAAAATTTCATCTAGGTAAGGTAAATTTACTGAAATTGATCGACAAATAATCCTGAGCTTGAACGTGACAGCTCGCCTTCTCCGGGAAGTCAAGTATCCAGCTGCCCATACACAGTTGCCCATATGGCCAGGTTTATGAGATTGTTTTCAAGCGAGCGAGCCAATAGAGCTAGAGGTCTGATTTTTGGTATATAGGAATAACTTAGCAATACAATTATTTTGACAAAATGTCACGTGACCTCAATGACCTTTGACCTCAAATAGATATATTTTGTCCACAACTCAGTAACCACAAGTGCTACACCCTTCATATTTGGTATGATGGGACACCTTATGACACCACATATTGTACCTCATTAATTATGCGCATATCTAATTCTGAGCAAGCCAATAGAGCTGGATGTCCGACTTTTTGGTATATAGGGATAACTATAGGGTAGAAATCTAAATATGCCCATCTAAATATTAGACATCTACCATCGAGAACAAAAGAAATTTGCTGTAATTTGAATATTTAAGGAGTTTAAACAATTTTCACTATAAATAATGAACCCCTGCCTCAAACTCCACAAAAGTTGCTAGACATATTTTGCCGTTGTCATGCCATTGCTTCGTTTAATAACCAGTTAATCAAATGCCTAATGACAGGAGGAAATTCAAGACCATATTTGAATAGTAGTATATATTGTCCTCAAAATTACTCTATCACGGCCCAAGTACTCATTGCCTTCAGCAATACTGCCTTGTTATTATTATTATTATTATTATTATGGGTCAGTTTTCTGAGAGGTTGCACGAATAGAACAGCATGTCACATCCGAAAAAGCTGGATTCCGGTCTCCACTCACAAATACATGGCGATAAGATGTGCCCAACCCATGGACATCTGTAATGGCCGTGCAAGAGATCGAAGTATTCAGTCTTACGACCCTTTTCGTATAGACGCCGTCGCCATTGCAAACAGTGCCAATATTATGCGTGCTTTCTATTAACTGGATGTAATCGTACAACTGTATAACATGTGACTGAATTATTTTCAGATGACATTGCAGTCACTATTTTTGATATTTAGGGCCTGGTCAGAATTAACAGTGGGGGAAGGCCGTGCGATAGGGGGAGGGTCACTATTTTTCATGCAACGGTTTTGGGGAGGGCCACTTCATTTTGAGCATGAGTCAGGGGGAGAGTCACTAATTTTAGTGCAAGGATGACACGGAAAATTTTCCTAATTTGAAATGTCAAAGAGAAATCCTAAAAAGAGACTTGCGTTCATATAGGGCACTCATGTATTTATGTATATTGATATCAGTTGTACTGCAAAATACATCACTCACAACTATAAAACATACACATGTACCAGTATGTGATCTTGAATATAAATAAAACATTTTAATCTGTTTATAAATAGCCTTCTCTTGAACAGAACAAACACACTCATAAAAATAAATATATAGGAAATGAGAGCAACTTTACACATCGTTTTCTACCTTTGATAGTGATGCGGTATATTGAATCGATCAATGTGGTTTAATGATATGGAGAAACATGGCGAGACACCGGTGAATCGATAGTGCTTTGACCCTGGTCATGTGATCTGGGTCCCCGGGAAAAGAACCGGTTATGTGTTAGAGTGATTCATCTTAACGGTGTTTCGGAACCAGAGTGCGGTTCCTTCATCAGTCGCTCGAATTGTTTTGTTTTCCCACATGTTAATTTGATAGTAGCGATTGTTCATCAAATAGAGATGCTAGTATGATTATGTTGTGGTCTGATGCTAGTATGGTTATGTTGTGGTCTGAACTTTGAGTGGTTTGTTGTCGGACCGTTCGTGTTCATTTTATCCTCGTGCTTGCTTTGTGCTTGAACGAGGATGTCTTTTATGTTTTTATTCCTTTTGTATGCTATGATAGGTTTTTCTGGAAAAACTTTGTCCAGTGTTTGATTGGCTTCTATTATTTCCCATTTTTTATTAGACATTGTTTGATTTGACTGGTTTTGATGAATGGACTGAAGGTCGTTGTGTAAACCAGTTTTGTTCTTATGTCATTCCCCTTATCTTTATTGGTGAGGTATCGTTGATGATTTGTGAGGTTAACATCTTTCTTGATACGAGATATATCTTTTTTTCTATAATCTCGTTGTTGAAGTTTGCGTGTGAAGTCTATGTTGTTGTTGCATGTGCGAACATATCGGAGAAGTTCACCTTTAATGAAGTCTTTGAAAGTGCCGCTCGGGTGACACAAATTATACTTGAGCGTGTCGGTTGGTTTTGTGTTGGTTTTGAAATCGAGCCTTCTTTCTCGATTGTATCTCTGACCGTTAAGTCAAGGTATGAGACTTTGTCGATAGAATATTCAAATGTAAATTTGAACTTAGGGTGCTGCATGTTGCACTCCCCGACAAAGGTTTGGAGTTCACTTTCTGTTCCCTTGTAAATCATGAAGATGTCGTCTCTGAAACGTTTCCATAGGAATATTTGATCGGAGTGGAGATTTAGAATGGTTTTCTCCGTTTCAAGGAAAGTGACGTCAGGGATCTGAGGAGACGAGGGCGACTCCATGCTGCAACCTCAGGACTTGCTTATAGTATTCTCCGTCTAATTCAAATATGTTATGTTCAAGAAAAAGCGACAGTAGGGTTTGCATGTAGCTTGTTGGCGGTTTTTTATATCGTACGTGTTTGCTGGTACAATTGTTGAGTCCAGGGCTGCGGTCACTGCGTTAATGGCTTCGTTTTGTGGCATGTTTGTGTACATAGATACCACGTCCAATGTTACCAGAATAGAATTTTCCGGTATTTTTATTGATTTTAGTTGTGTTTTAGTTTGTCTTTTGTGTCCTTGACGTCTTTGGACGATTGGTTTGATGAACTAGTCTAGAAATTCAGAGATACTGATTCCGATATTGATAGTGACAAAGAAGATACTATGGTGCTAGCTGAAATTGGAGATTCCTCAGACAGTGACATTGATGATACCGGTATCATTCAGAAGACACAGAACAAACTGAACAACCCGTACTGCTTAGTCGATACGGAAGGAGGACAACGGCCTACACCTTGTGAACAATAAAAAAAAAAAGAAAAAAAAAGGACAACGGCCTACTGGACAAGACAGTGTTTTGGGACTGAAGACAGCAAACAGGGAAAGGGAAGGTCACTTGATTTTGCGCAAGAAATCGGGGGAGGGTCAGTATTTTTCATGCATCCAGGTTTTGAATCGCACCGGCCTTCCCCCCTGTTAATTCTGACCAGGCCCTTAACGTAACATTTTCCGTGTTATTCATGATGAATTTTTAACACGAATTATTGCGCAAGTAGCAAACTCAAACACGACTGTTATCAACTTGATTGACATTTCATATAAGGCTCATCATATGTTCCAACGTGAAAAACAGAGAGAAAGAGACAAGTAAAAGTGATAGAACTTTGTATCGATTGCAATAGAGGCAATAATTTAGAATTTCACGGAGAGACATAAACTTTAAAACACATTGACTTAAGGTTCCAAGACAAGAAATTGACCTCTTTAATCTAACAATCCTCTGGTGGTTAATAAGCTCAGAACCCCCATAAATTATACATTTTCTGAAAGCCTAGATATAGGGGAACATTTTGGTTACCACAGTGTCACCATTGTTTACATAACTATCACGTGACAGGTAATTTGCATAACCTTTCAAAAATCGGTTTTCCCGATGTTTTGTCTCAATACTTCAAAATATCTGACTCAAACTTGCTGGAATGCAAGTTGCAACAACGCTCTTCCAAAGTATGTCTCAGATTTTTATACGTTGCTTGTTTTGTTTTTTGAGCACAATTTTAAAGAAATCAACTAGGGTTAAAGTCACTGCTCTGGAAGTTTTTTCTGGCATAAAAGTCGTTTTAGAACGTTTAAAAAAATTCTGAGACACACTTTGGATGATCCTAAGGACAGGTTAGACTCACACAAATTTCAGCCACATATCTCAAAGCATTAAAACAAAACATAGGGAAAACCGATTTTTGAAAGGTTATGCAAATTACCTGTCACGTGATAGTTATGTAAACAATGGTGACACTATGGTAACAAAAATGTTCCCCTATATCTAGGCTTTTCGAAAATATATAATTTACGGGGGTTCTGAGCTTATTAACCACTAGAGAATTGTTAGCTTAAAAAGGTCAATTTCTTGTCTTGGAACCTTAAGTCAATAACAAATATCTTATTACTTCCACGTTATTTTGGCAGTCTTCTGTGGGGACGTACTCTTTGAGACAAATAAGGGAAGTCTTAAAAAAGAGAAACGAATTTCCATCTACAGCTAATAACAACGCCGTAGTTACTTTTTGTTTTCGTCATTGGTGAAACGTTCAAGGCGTTTTATTCACCTCTTGTTGGTTTGTGTCACTCACAGTCCGGAATATTGAATTAATTAATTCGTTGTCATGTACATTCCATGACAAGAAATCATGACAAATCGGTGTTGCGTTTTAATCACACACAAGTAGAGCTACCAGCTAGTGAGACACCAGTTGAAAAATCTATGCCACATTTTGATATCATCACTTGTGTTTTTAAAAGGACTTATTTCCTGCATTGGAGGGGCTAGGATGCAAGAGCATGTCACATCCCAAAAATTAGATTCCTGCCTCCACTCACAAATATAAGAGTGTCCAACCGATGGACATCTATAATCCGTGCAAGAGATCGGTCACTCAAAGTACTCAAGCCTTAAGACCCTTCTCGCACTGAGGTCACGTCGCCATTATGTGTGCTCTTCGCCACTGAATGAAATCGTGGAACTGTGTAACGTGTCAATGAATTTTATTTCAAGTTCGAGTTGCAGTCATTTTTTTTTGTTATTCTTAACGTAACCTTTTCCGTCTTATTCATGATATCACTTTTTGAATAGAATTATTGCGCAAATAGCGAACTCAATCACTATTTATAAATTTGATAGACATTGCATAGATTTCTTTTAAAACTATGCAAGACAAAATAATGATGATGAGTATATAGTGGAGGATTCTCATCTTCATTTTTTTCGCTAGGAGCGGATGATATTTAATACTGCCAAATAGTGAAATAAAAATTAAGTAACTTTGTGCTGATAACACTATGGGCAGATGTGATATTTTCTCTGCATTTGCTAGCATTTTACGGGAAATTTTTTTCTCACTGTCAACCTACCAAAATTGTAATTCTTTCAATGGTTGCAAAAATTTTATTTTGTCGAAAAAATCTGCGGTAATTGAATTTTCTCCCTATTAAACTGCGAAGAAATGCAAGTTATTCTAACATTTGATTTCCTTCATTGCATGTTTCTAAATGTTCTTACCTCCTGTTATCTTACATGTTCTTCTTTCTTCTAAGTAACATCTTAGTTTTTTTTCAAAGGTGACGGCTTCTTTTGTCGGTTCCTCGTCGAACCGCATTGTTTCCTTTTTGGTTCCAAACTCGATGTATATCTGTTGATTCACATTATCGCGAACAGGTAGCTACAGTTTTTTCACTGCCGTCAATATTTTGTCATACATGTTGCTCTCTGCAGTGAAATGAACGGGATGTCGTTGGAGACAATTATATTTGCTGCGTAGCAGATTAATTATGTACGCATTATTTTGCACGAGTATGGGAAAACATGATTATGTCCTCTTCAGAAGTCAGTGTAAACAGTTAGGATATTTTTTTTATTTTGAAAAAAATGTGATTCGCAAAACATATGCGTTTATAGTCCAGTATTTAAACCTAGAATTTCATAGCAAGAGCTTATTTAGTAGCCTATATCAGCAATACATCTTGTTGTACGGAAGTTCAATCAGAATTTCGTCGTCGGATTTCTTCTTAAACACAGTTCGTGGTTGAGATCAACTTGAACGCAATGAGTTCAGTTTGCCATGAACGTAATTTGATTGTCCCTATCCTGCATCATCCCATGCTCAACTCATCATCATTGAAAACTGATTTCACTGAATTTTTAGGATTGTTCCAATGATGTCATTATCATTCATGTTATGGCGTATACGTTTGCGGCACAGCAAACGGCAGTGGCATCCGAATAGTGGCATCATGTCTAATAAAGGTATAGGTTTATTCAGGTACGGAAGTCGGTCTTTGAGATCGATATCCGGGAGAAACGGAACATATACAATAATATTTTGGTATTGCACACTGGCTGGCTAACTGCGCCAGGCTGATGTCTTTCTGTGGAAAAGTGCTTTGATCCGTAACCCGCTGCATTGCCCCAGTCATCCTTTAAATATTGTTCTCACTTACCGTCGTAATTTTGATGCTTGGATCTCACAGCACTGTGGTTTTGTTTTGCCATAATGGCGATAAAAATTGCCGATCATCGTACCACGGGGGGTAGCACACAGTTGTTACATCCATGGTCGTACTAATGATTTGTCACGACTTCACGACTGTCTGGTTATTGCATTATCTCAATTCGAAACTTCAAACGTTTTGTAGTTCTTTTTAATAACCACATAGGCATATTGAAACGCTTCGCTTCGCTTTCGCCTCTCTCGTATATTTCATTTGAATATATATATATATATATATATATATATATATATATATATATAT
This sequence comes from Ptychodera flava, assembly GCF_041260155.1. Taxonomy (NCBI): domain Eukaryota; kingdom Metazoa; phylum Hemichordata; class Enteropneusta; family Ptychoderidae; genus Ptychodera; species Ptychodera flava. Next base: position 4,817,785 of record NW_027248281.1, read on the forward strand.
ATATATATATATATATATATATATATATATATATATATATATATATATATATATCTATATAATTAAACATTGACAGCATATATTTTCACAATAAACATGAATTTTCATGTCGCCACAAACGAAAAAGGTACAAAATAATGCTAAAAAGACTGAAAAATCGAAAGTAAAATTATTAACCTTAAGAATGACTTCAAGCAGTAATTTTGTTTGCATGTCTCACAAGAATTGAAAGCTCAGTCACAAAATCATCAACTTGTTCTGCATTTCATGTATAATAACGGCCCGGGGCACACACTATTCATCGACGAGAAAAATATAAATCGAATATCAGTAACGTAACATAGGATTGAAGGGTGACTTTAATTTTATCAACAACGTTTTTGAATATCAGTTTGTTGTTGACATTATATTTCCGAAAACGGTAAAAATGTACGTTGTCAGCATTTTTTATATACTGTACACAAATTAAGAGTATTCAAAGGTTTGATCTCGGTAACAAAAGGCATTGCCCCAGCCATCGTTATGGCTGACTGTGCAGCGCCCTCAGCGTCCGCCACCATGCACGCTTTTCAAAAATCAGTTGGAACAACCACCTGCCACAACAGCACAACGCCATCAGCTCTCAAGACTGTGTATCGCTTCAGCTTTTTATTGTGATGTAAATTCCATTGAAATTGTACATGGATGGAATTTTATCCTTCCTGTATTCCCATCTAAAGTTCTATTGTGAAAAATTTAAAAGGGTCAGGGTGTAAAAACCGCACCGGAGGAAGAGTACGGCGGATGAAAAACTGGGTGTCAGGAGATTAAAACTTTTACCGGTACCGTAGTTTTATCATCTCTTTCAAATGTTATGTTGGAATATATCTGAAGACACGTTTCCCTCCACCGATGATCGCCTGCTACTTTCCACAGTCTCCACGTACCCTTCCCTGCGGATAGAAAATAACAGAATTCGTTTACACTCACTATGAAGCACACATGGTTTGCTAATATTCTAGAAATGAAAACATAATTAAATTCACCTAAAATCTTACCTTGAACTCAAATGTTTTGTGTAAGTGGATCATAAATATTGTGATCAGTCACTCAATGCTCCACTCCAAGGTTTGAAGTTTGCTGGGTTTTGATACTAAGCTTATACGTTTTGAAAGCGTGTCATCACTGTGTTTTGTCTGAGTGTTGTAAGGCATATGTACCGTAAGGGAACTGTTTCGTCATTTTGAGGATGCCTCATAAAGTCTACTAACATGATACAAATGTCCTCAGGCAGAAAATTTGTGATGTTTGAATCTTGTAAGACAGCTTAAAATTACACGACCTTATAAGAGTACATAAAAGTTTGTTTTGTTTTGTTTTCGGCCCGGGGGAATGACCATCAGATCGATCGTTCATGGTCACACTGAAAAATTTCCCTGAGATCTGAGAATGATCCGTAAATGCAAATTTATATATGGACACTTTTTTCTTGATATCGCCTAATTAAAACGATAATACGAAAAAAACTAAATCTCCGCTCCCTTTCGCTGGTAATTGAATATCATCAAAACTTGGCACAAAATCATTCACGCGAAAACTGAAATGTTTGTTAGATTTAGATCTTCACGTTTCCCAGTCACGTATTTTATTAATTTGGCAATTTAAGATAATCTCTGTGTTATTTTGACAAATACTTTGGTTGCAAATGACCCATTCCACCCCTTAGCCACCAGCAGGGCCGTGTTGGGTGTACATGTTTTCTGTTATAAAGGTGAGAACGGAGCGTACCCTATGCTGAAGGTCACGTGACAATACAGGGGCGCTTATCAAGCTACTGATCGGAACACGCATTGACCTTGACAGAGCCACGGTCCCTTTTGTGGAGGGACCGTGACAGAGCCGACGTGTCTGTTACTTGTAAAGCAGAGAAATGAGGGCAGAAGTAAAAAAAGCCGATACGCATCGGTAGTTAAGTTAATGATTTGGTGGGGTTCGATAACAGGGGTCATGATCCCGGATATTAATTTGAAAGGGTCAGCCATGATTGGTGTCTGCGTCCAGAGATTTAGGTCGCCAGGACAACATCAAAGTCCTTACGGGACTCGTAGGACGTCTTCAGGTCAGTCTGGCCCTCCGTGTAATTGTGTCATCGAAAGGAGGAAGAGTCCTGTAAATGGATAACTCTATGTCCTTGACGCTTATACTTCGTAAACTCGATATATGTGTTCTTCACGCGGCGCTGGACAGATCATTTGTGTCGAATTACATATAGTGTTGTACGTTGCGATTTATGACAAGACCCCAGCAAATTACAATAACTCTATTGACCACGATCCTCTCAGGTAAGTTCCTCAAACAATAAAAATAGCAAATCATTAAATTATACATATAACAATAACCGCTAACTATTACTCTTTCTCAATGTAATGATGACGTAATTTCCTTCTCATCTCCACGTCTTGACGTTATGAAATGCTCCATTTATAATTGGTCGTGTAATTACGCAATGTAGTTTCATTTCGCGGTTACAACATTGGTGACTGTTTTACAGTGGTACAGGCATTCAGAATGCTGTCAAGCGTGTACCTCATAAACAGTCCATTTATTGCCTGGGTACGTCTGAGGCTACACACGTAGCTCATACGGGGATCAAAGTTGAGTAAAGTGCACAGTATTAAAATTACGCATATAAAAAGACACGCGGAATAAAAAATGATGGTTTTTAGGTATTATACATACGTAGGCGGTATTTATGGATATTTGGCGATCTCTTCGAAGCCTGTAACTTCCTGTCGAATCTTGTAATCAGGAATTTCCGTGCAACAATAAAGGATGATGTAATGGTTTCGATGTTGCTGCAAACAATATACTTTGTCACCGAATATGGAAGTAACTTTCCGTCACGTGCAATAAGAAGAGTAACAGAGCAACGTGTTAGCTTTAAGCGACACAATGGCTTGTAATAAATCAAAGTTTGAAGGGACAAAGAAGTCGTTTCTTTTTGAGCTTTTCCTGAATTTTATTTGATATGAAAAGTTTATGTAGTTTGCGGTTTTGGACTGCTCGAAACATGCTGAAATATGGTCATCTGTGCACGGCATAACGGCAACTCTGCTTGCAGCCAGACAAGTTTAACATATTCAATGAAACATTTGACAGTCTGTACCAAAAAATCGAGTTCAGAAATTCAAACTCGCCATGCGACACTTCACATACACATAACGTTTGGACCTCATGCAAGTTGTAATGAAATCATTGCCGGTGCCTTTCACATGGCAGATGTCCCTCAATTTGTGGCAATGTTCGTTTTTCATGGAAACGCAAAGCGGAATAGGAAAATGCACTTTGTCTTGAAGTCACAAACCAAATCAACTATTTGCATTCAGCACAGGAGTAAATTTTTACACCTCACAATTATGTACTGTCGTAAGGTTGTACACTGAGTGACTTTGTACACGTATCCAATGTTTTCTTGATGTCACAAAGAGGTCACAAAGAGCGACTTTGTCCCTTTAAAGAATGGTTCAAGGACAGCTGTTCACGTCAAAACATGTCTACGTAATTTTAACACATCGATAGTGAAATACGTTAGTTGGTCTTGGACACAATTTTTTCTTATTATATCTTGTGGCACCTTACATTTACTACTACGTAGCTATGGTAATAAACTGTCCAGATTATTTCATACACTTCTTCGTGTATTCCCACCAGGACTGCTTTAAACATGCTGAAATACTGGTCAGCTGTGCACAACGGCAACTCAGCTTGCAACTAGACAAGATTCATTCTACGATCTGTACCAAAAAATCAAGTTCAAAAATTCATTTTATATCACATTGGTTACTACAAATAATTGTAATATACGGTCGTTTTTTTTCACATTTTTCTTCGTATGTTCCCACTAGGACTGGTCTCCTGTGCAGCCTCGCAGTCTGTTGCGAATATCACATTTGACAGTGTTGAATTCCACGTCTACCGGGGTGACCCTGTCGAGTTGTCGTTTGCCATGAAATGTCGGTTATGTGAAGAAAGTTACAAATTCAGAATAAAAGTTTCGAAAGGCAACGGAAAAGAAACAAAAATCATGCATGAGTTTCATGGACACACCACAGAAATGCATCCAAACTGTCTGGGAAATTATTGCATAAAGATGAGTAGAAGAAAAACCTGGAAAATGGAGATTACATTTCTTCTTAAAAACGCCACCAACGATGACGACGGTGATTATCTTCTGGAAGTTCATGCCCAAGAAAAAGGCAAGCTCACATTCAAAGCCAATGGCTCGGTCAAATTCTCTATAAACGTGAAAATGAGAAAAAAGACCAATATTCGACACAGAAAGCCGAAAGAGGGCGTAATGAGGAAAAAGGGCAAAGGTCGAAGACAAAATAGTTCAGACATTGGTATCCTTAGAGTTGAGACATGAAGAGCCTTCATTTTGAGTGATTTATCAACGTTTGTACTTCGAAAAGACCTTACTTGCTATCGGTTTTCTCCACAATGTTCAACACTCTTGTGTTAATTGAATTATGACTTGGTGGCAAAAACTGTCCAAACTCTCCCAACGAAGGGAATAAATTAATTATATATTTGCCGTTGTAACGATGGTGTTCCCTGAGTCAGACATGGATGTTGCCGTATATATACTGTACTACAGTTAGGTAAAAATGGTGAATACATTTCATAACAAATCGTCAAGTCATGGGACAGGGCAAAAAAGACACAGCTAAAAAGACTTTTGACAGTAATAAGTTGAAACAGGCAGCCACTGTGCTCAAACTTGAAACAGAATAAGATAAAAAAATAAGTAAATAAATAAAAAATGTAATAAAAAAAATAAAATTTAACAAAATGAAATAAAATGAAATAAAAAATAACTTCAGTTACCTCTAAGGCATAAGTTGACATCCATCAGTTCTTCAACAGCGTGACTTAATGTTTGAGCCAATCGTCTGGCAAATATTATTTGAAATAATGATCACCCCACGATTCAAGAACGTCATTTTCATTTCATTTGTTGCCAAGATTTGAGGCGAATACTACAATAATTTCAAGGATCATATACCTTTACTTGCATATCACTTGTATAAGTATTTGACAACACCAGAGTGGCTGGAATATATTGTCTTTGTATGGACATGTCACTCCAATAAAGTTGGTTCTCCAGAAGCATTTGTAATGTAATCTGTGTCTCATCGGTGTTTATGTTACTAGTACTTTAGGCCAAAAAGGTTTCTCGTCCTTGACATTCAGCAAAAGTAATGGGGTGACGCGGTTTTCTTTTTCTCCTTTTTTCTTTCTTTTTTAAATTCCTAACAATGCTGGTTCGGCATTATTGATGCAACAATTATTGTCTTTTATCACTGGCTGCATAATACTTCCTTTTTCTTCAAGCATTTTTGGACATGCAAACAGGGATATCAAGGATAGCTGCACTGATCAGTATGTAATCCCCTCCCCCTCCCCCCAAAAACCATGACGCGCCGGATGTAGGACCAGAAACGATATCTGTTTTGGCCTTACCCAAGCTCCCTTTTCAACGTCGTTATCGACGTTTTGTCGACATTACCGAAGAGCGCCCTCACTGGACACTACGGTCCGTCATAGTCATTTGTAGAGCATCGGAATCAAGTGACACTTAACAGTGCTGTACAAATAGAATAAAGGCAAAATGGAATATTCGACGAAATAGGTATCTTCTCTCAAAGAGATGTCACTTTTAGCTGTTTTCAGATAGGTCACTACGTAATACTAAAATTTTGTATTTTTCGTTTTATTGCATATGTTGTAGGGTACAGTGGGTGTACAAGAAATGTAAAGTCGAATTACCACTTATTTGTACTACTTTTTGAGATAAATCTTAAAGAAATACGTCACACCATTTTAATTTATGCAGCTAACAGTACGGCTCACACTACTTTCTGATAATTTTCTGTTCAAGCATATCATGAGCTGATTAAGACTGAAGCTGGTATATCTGCAACATACAGTTACAAAACATTTCTCTACAGCGGCTGTCCAAAATCCCTTATTCTCGCGTTAATGGTTTTTGACATTGACTGTGTATGTGATTTCAGTCCTTCGTTCTCCTTTGAAAGTTATACTCATTCAGTCAATATGCTCAGAGATGAAGCTGATTAAAACTTGCCCCTTTATTAAGATTTCATGAAGAAAGATGCTAGTTACTAACCGAGCTATGAAAATACACAATGATGTAATTGTAAAAAGGACTTGGCAAATATGCCGAATCAGCATTTTTCACTGGTTCCTTTATACAGAAAGCAATGCTGTTGTCATTAGCTTTAAAATCTGAACCGTCATTTGAATACATTTCTCACGATGACTTCTTCTTTCAAGTCAATTGTGAACAACTCATTGCAAAAGGACTTTCATCATTAAATAAGAGTAAAAATATTTTGTACCTAGACCAAAGATAAACTTACTAAAGGTACAACAGATATGTTGCCATGAAAAATGCACCAATCGCTCTTTCGGTTCAATTTATATTCACATCCTCGTACCGTCCGTCATTTAGCTTATCGTAGTTAGAGACACATGTTATAGTCCCTTGGTCACAAATAAAGACAAGATCCTTTTACTCGACAGCCTAACCATGTCAGTATCGATATGAGCTTCAATTTCAAAACACAAATTCTTCGTTAATTCCAGTTACATGAATGCAGGGGACACATTTGTTTCAATCCAACAAAACTAACTGTACCACCAAGGCGATCAAAACTTCGCCGTGAAACGTGAATATGAATTCATATCGTCGACGATGAATACTTTAACATCGGGCATGTTACATCACTGAGAAAAATTTGTATGCATACATACATATCAAGTCCTATTTATTTCCAAAATACATATGCACTGTACAGGTGTAGTATTACACTAACATTAGTTGAACACACTACACCTCCTTGGAAAATGTGGAAATGGCCCACATGAACGTGAACAGCGAAGTCAATTCAATCGAAACAGAAACCTTACACATAGTATTTTCTGCACCTCAATCTCCAGATTTTGTTAGAACCCATAATGGCACTCAGACTGCAAACTTTAGTAATGAATTTGGCATCATTTCTATTTAACCCAGTTTCAACGAGACCTGTTACCAAGGCTACCTATAATTAGTACGCTGATCTCGGAGCGAAATCCCAAGCTATTGATTCCAAGCGTCAAAGGATAATACTTATCATAATTACATTCCATCCATCCATCCATCCATCCATCCGTCCGTCCGTCCGTCCGTCCGTCCGTCCATCCATCCATCATCCTCCATCCATCCATCCATCCATCCATCCATCCATCCATCCATCCATCCATCCATCCATACATACATACATACATACATACATACATACATACATACATACATACATACATACATACATACATACATACATACATACATACATACATACATACATACATACATACATACATACAAACAAATACACACCCATGCACATGTATTCTATAGAGCATTGAGTTACTTTAAGGGACCGATCAGTTATTACAGCCGGGGTGGGCTGGCAAATTTCTTCCTGTGCATCAGTCAAAATAAGTGAACATCCTACCCATTGCCTCCCCTCGAAATTATGACCCCCCCCCTCTTTTAAGATGACAAAATTTCATGACACCTCCCCCATTGCCTGAGTAAGTAAGAGTTGTCATCGCAAGATCTTAATGTGACAGATAATACATATACTTTTATTCAGATTTACAGTGAAATGACTTCAGAGAATGAAATCATGCGCTGGGATAATCATTTTATTTCCAAGAATATTTTTGTACATTGAAACTGCTTTTTGGCCGAATGATTAATACTTATGATACTAATCAAGTGACCCCCATCTTTGCTGTTTGAAAAATACGTGACCTCCCCCCCACCCTTGTAGCTTTCAATTTTGAGGTAATCCCCGGATAATGCCAGCCCACCCAGGCCCCAATCAAACGCTCCCTGATCTAAGCAAACGCTATATCTTTGTCGACCAGAAATGATACAAATAATCAATTCTGATAAATCTAGGCTGTTAAATAAACGCTCTGAAATGGTCTTAAAATGTCGTCCACCAAAAAATATTATTTTTTTCCAATTTCAACACCACCTTAAACCACAGCATAATGACACGTCCCTAAAATGAGAGTAAAGACCTAAGCTGAGGAAAATTAAGCTCTGTCTGTCTGAGGATTGTAGGACGCATGAAATTTAAATAACAGATATTATTATGCACCTGCGTCTGTAACGTAGGGAGTTTTGTTATACAGTCCATGGATCCAATAACTTTGACGGGGTGTACAACTTGTAATTCTGAGTGAAATTGTGCTGCTGAACTACATTACCGCGTGTGCACTGCGCTGCGCGGGTAAAAAGTTTCTTCTGTGCGCTTATAATTAGCGGACGCGCTGAACGCGTTCCCAATCTGCTCGCCATTGTACGACGCAGTGCTCGAGGGACATCCTCAAAACGCTATAATTTCCACTTTTGCTGGTGAAATTTGGCTAAAAACAAGGTGTAGAATAAAATTATTCACAAAATGTGCGGATTAATGTTTTTATATATATATATATATATATATATATATATATATATATATATATATATATATATATACATTTCGCTTTAATATTATATTTAATAATTTAATATTTATGTATATTCATATTTGAATATTTTTTACTTTTCTTTGACTTTTCTGTATTTCTTCAAAAACAATATTAATATACGACATTTAGATATTTCATAACACAACGTATTAATTAACGTAAGATGAAACTCTTCGACTCGAAAGACGTTGGAATTGAATAGGACTTTGACTTAATGTTGGTGTTCACTACACACAAACCACAATATGAGATGGATTGAACAATGGCATGGAGAACGTGTTTTGTCGATTGTATTTATGAGAAATGAAGTGTTATATCGTAGATCAACAAGGTCATTATATCTCTGCTATACATGCTTTCGTAGTCCATCTACCCAATCTATCACTGAAGGTTTTGTTATTCACATTCCTTTCCTCGTTGAAAGTGCTATCCCCTTAATTATATAGGCACAGTCAAGTGAGTACCTGGAGTGGTATTTGACTTTAATACTGTTCATGTGTCTTCTTTCCAATGACGACAAACGAGGAGTCAAACACTCAGCCAGAATGTCCTGTAACATGTAGCAAACTTTGAACACCCATATGACAATATATAGACTAGGGTCTTAATCATTTGCACGTTTGAGCACGGGCTTGTCGTTGTTGAAACTTTTTCCGATGAGTCACTCTGTTTATCTTGATTGATTTCGTCCCTTCTGCTATTGATGACTAGCCTAAAACCTCTAAATAATCAATTTTCGGATGTGCAGATATTTGCCTCCGAGTCTTAAGAGCTTTTACCTTGAGATTATTTTGAAAGCAGGAAATAGAGAATGACATATCAACTTGCTAAAAATCCCCTGTAGTCGTTAATAGCACCTGCGGCATTCGTTAATGGCCACTGCGCATCTTTTAAAAAATTATTTGTTTGATTTAGTTTTCTTTTTTTTTAATTATAACTACTTTACCTTTCATTTATTGTTATTTTTCACCTTCCTAATTTGAGGGCTCTGAATTTGGCCTCACTGTGTTGAGGGCTCAGAGCTTTGGTCCGCTTCTGTTATGCGTAGTGACAACTTTCACTGCCGCGGACATGTCGTCGACTTTGTGCTAGCTATTTTTAGAAATGAACGCGTGGTAATCCCCGATCATTGTGCACTTAAAGGAGCCCCCTGCACCATGGCCATCGTCATCTACAATCTACAGTGTCTGCACATTACAGTAGCAGCACACTGTCATAAAACTATTTGGCGAACAGGTGTCACCTGACATAACAGAGATTGCTATCTGATCGTACAATGGCTGAAGTACGTGTGGCTGTGCAGGCAACCATTACAGCTTGTCTTTGGCTATTCCATTTGACAGGTAAGCTCTAATTATCAATGATTAATTCACAAGTTATCAACAGATAAGCCTTTGAACTCAACACATGGACCGGTGACAACAATGTCTGCCAATCCGCCTCAAAAGAACGTCACAATTGGAGACCTCGGTCAGTTATTTCGTTACCAAGCCCTCAACAGTTTGATTTGACAGGCAATGAGCTATTTATCAATTGCTGACACACATCATTGAGTAAAATATAGTAGCATTTAGTATTGCAGTGTAAAGAACAGAATGATGCACTTGTGTTCCCTTAACACCAAGACTTGGATACTTAAAGAGAAAGTGGACTTTGGTAAGGGCTGAACACTTCCGGCTAATATTATACGTCATATGAACGGGGATTCCCCAGTGACATCAACCAGTAGCTGTCTATGAAATACGAAAAGTATGATTGGATAGAATAAATTGTGATACGTTCGTTTTTGGAAGCAGGGAAAGTCCGTTTTCCGTATCAATATGAATTGTGCTGCACAAATCGATCGCCAATCTTTCAAAATCTTAGACATCTGATAAGATTCAACAATCGTCATTCTGCCGTTTGTTAGACACCTTGACCTTGACGCACGCGCCGGTGCCGGCGCCGTGACGTATTATACATGTACCATGCCACTGTCTCCAGGAAAATGGTGTCGTTACCATGAGAACGCGTCTTGTTTTTAAATGACAGGGAACGGTACTTCAGTAAATATTATCTGATTCAAACTACTAATCTATAGGTAATTCATGTAACACGCTAACTTTGTCAGACCTAATAAATAATTTCAATGTTTCCATACCGTCTCTCTATACTAAAAGGCTGAACTCTAGATCGGTAACAGTGGATGTGTTAGCACGCTAGTCAGCATATATTCAAGTGAAATGAAGTCAAACAATCCATTCGTCACAGAATAGAGCAAAACGCAGTGATATATGATGTTTCTATCGATCATATGCAAAGTAACGTTTCTGTTATACTAAATATGCAACAGTTTACATGTGCATACCCTCAGCCCATGGTCAGACGAAGCTACATGATGACATATTCATGAACCTTGAATTCGGTCGACTAAAACTACAGCACTGTACGTACGGCATTGTTGGTAGAAATCTTCTTGATTGACCTACACTCGGAAACTGAACTGTGTGCATTCAGTTTTATTAATAACAGGAGAACGCCTTTATGTTGTACGTTTGCAATTCTATTAGTTCTGTACTATATTATCACAGGCGGCACTACCATAGGCAGGTCAGTGAAATGCCATATAACTATCACATGGTACTTCTGATATCCTTATAAATGTACTTATTGTCCAAAACGACATATTTTTTAACATGCTGAAAACTCAAGTCAAAATTTACAGGATACATCAATTCTATACGTAGACACATCGTTACATTCACAACCATACATTCGAGCAATGGGTTTGTAACGTCTATCGGGGAATCCCCTAGATGACCTCGTGATCCGTCCATGCCGGCGGATATTTCGCAATCATCGGGCAAGGGGTTGTTGACACTCTGTTCATAATCGATTAAAATTTTAGTGTGTACACAGCAATTACGGCTAGTCGGTGACGTGTTGGTGTGAAATATCACCAAGCAGCCAATTTCATCTTAAATTTGGTATTTTAGATCGGAATGTATTTTCAAGGCCAGCCTTTCCAACATTCCTGAAAGACTCCCATAGAAAAACGTAAATGTCATTGTTTAACGGTATAATCTCCTAAATTACGGCCACTCCTTTGTAAAGGGTGTGTACCTTGATTCATTGCTAAAACTCTGATCACTGCTCCAGAATTTGGTTGAATGAAATCAGTCCCCGGTCCAACTAGACATGTACTACGACTGATAGGCGATTTTTTGACAACGCCCACTTCAATGATTGCCATTCTGCCGGACAAACTTCAGGATGCAATACTGCAATGATTTTCTCGCTGCAAAGACCCAATGTGTGATGTCAGTTATTGTGACATACAAGACAAACAATGGGCTACGTTACTGTAATATGTTAAAAGGTAAATATACTGGCAGTGTTTGTACTCGCAGTGGAATTTTATAATTCACTGCAGTTTTTCTTTTGGCGTCAACGTACCATCTGCTTAAGTGAAATCACCATCGGTTGTGATCGATGAATTTGATAATTCTACGAAAGTCGGACAATTTCGAATCATCAGCCTCTATAGAAATTGTACATTTATTGAAAGCAAAAGTGGTGTTGTTAAATAAAACACACGAGTACATATAGTATTGTCAAATGCTGCATCATCGATGTAAAACGCGTAAGATTGCATTGTAGGAAGTCGAGATAATCTTTTTCTTGATCGATGTGACTTATCCTCGGCAGGGCCTACTCATATCAGAAAATGTCTAAAATGTGTGATCAATTAACACCTATCTCTTCTTGCGCTCACAAGATCAGTGTCTCCTTATAAAGGGTGGTTGTCTCTACTTACAGCGATTAATTTGCATTCATTGTATACCGTATAGGACTGCCTGGTCAATCTAGATACAAGGTGGGTTTAGACGCTACTTCACATATTCTGAATATTTGTGTTCACTTTAGCTTCAACGCAGAGTACAATGAACACACAAACAAATTAAATTGCATTGACGATACCTAGCAATGCAAATGTTGATTTATGTGGCTTTTTACGAGATTCTGGAATACTTCAATTTTTTTAAGTTGAAAAGTATGAAACCCTTTCAGACAATTTTGAGAGGTTGATTATGGAAATACATTGGGTGTACAGTAGCATTTCCTCCTCCGTTTCAAGAAAAAAAAAATTAAAAAATCCTCACTGTCTTCCGGAAATTGATGTGGTCACCATGACAACGAATCCGATTGCTAGTGTCACAGATACGTATAATAAAAACAGTTGGTAGTTGATTCAATATTTATTTCAAACGGCAACACTCCATCTCACCGTGGCTGATCTAATACCTTAATACTAGAAACTGCATGCATTTAGATGTCTCTTCACTGAGGGGCAGCAGGGTGGCTCTGCAATGCACGAACTTTACCTTGACCGATGGCTTGTTCACTATTCAGTGAATGAATTTAAATAGCTTGGTTTGTCTATTGAAATGAACAATGTTAGGTATTCCATTCATGAAATAGATGCAGGATTACCAAATCATGACTTCATATGGACATCCCCCCTTTTCCAACACCCACGTCCGACAACTTAAATACAAATGGATCTTGGAGCCTAGTTTGTCAGAACTTGCTAGTCGTTCTCGAAGTGCTGATCTGTCACCAGTTTGGTCTTCAATAAGGTGTTTGTAAGAATACTCTTTGAAACTGTCGACGGAGTTTTTGTTGAATACCACAATGATCAGCAAGCATCTCGTTGTAGTGTCAGTGATAATACTTCTACGTTTGAGTGGTAAGTGCTCTTTGATACATTTTACAGGCTGTATTTGCATAATCAGGTCTGTACACGGTTGATATGGCGTCGCCATGTATTTTTAATCACATCAGGTAAATGTTAAACACTGCTTCGGATTTTTTGTGGTAAAATTCACCCACTTACTCGCGCCAATACGTTGATACTGCCTCACATCCACTCAAACTGAAAACGTTTAGGCACAGTCCTTGTGGTTAGGACAGGTATGAGTAATCTGAAGTGAAGTATCTCTCGAAAGGGATTCCCCAACCACAACGTAACTGTGCCACTGACGACGTGCGTTTGTTTTGGATCACGTGATCAGAGCACATGATCAAAGACTGATAGGTGAACACTTGGACGTTACAATTATTGGACAAGGCGTTGCTGATACGCTGGGCATGTATTCAATCAACCACCTGTTAATCAGTAGTTGAAGGTCTGTATGCACAAGACGCATATCAGCCTAGATCTGTACATTGGCGGTAGAAGAGATCTCCCTCAATGATCTGTACAGTGCAAATGATTTATGATACGAAATAGCTTTCTGTGCCAGTTTTATTGTTCATTACCACATTAGCACGTGTTGAGGCATTGGTGTTCCAATGGGTTAGTTTTCCGACCGGAATGGAATTTGTTCACTGTAATACCGAAGGAAATGTTTTAAACGTCCTAATCTGACGATTGTCCTTGAGGCAAAGGTCAACTTTCGACATACATGTTCATAGGCTACGTATAGATAAGTGTTTTGTGCCGATCAGACTGTTAATCACATTAGCTTATGTGCACAGTCTGCGCAGGATTTGAAATGAGTCTGTAACTTCAACGTGTAAGCAGAATATCATGATACTAATTCACTTGCTGACATTTTACCTTTCAATTGAGTAAACTTACGCAACGACATCTGGGTTTTGAACCACAGACCCTCACCGAGTTAATGAAGTCCAGGGTAACTTGGAAAAACAAGAATACGTTCACTGGAGGAAATCTTTCCTCGGTGGACAAAGATTTTGTTAGATTGGAGGTAATAGGTCGGTTCAAGTCGTCACTGTAACTGATGCCTCCAATAATCTCAACGGTAGCAGCGTCATTATCGAATAACGTGATAATGAAGACACCGTTGTGTACGGAACAGTGTTAGAACACGGCCCGATAAGATACTGCAGAAATTTAAGCGCCGACATTTACACTATAGGGAAAAAGTGCGTGACTAGAGCGAGAAACTGACGCTTTCTCGCAATCGGTGAGAATCTGTTCTTATTCTCACCGCTGTCGGTGAGAAAATTTTAATCTCCACTGGAGATTGGTGAGAAATGCACTCCTTGGCGAGAATCAAGTGTGAGAATAAATTCTCACCGGTGAAAATGGAAATTCTCACTAAGTACAGCGAGAATTGAAATTCACTGGCGAGAATCATCAAGACTCACCGTTCATTGGCGAGAATCATAAAGACTCCGAACGGCGAGTCTTGATGATTCTCGCCAGTGAATTTCAATTCTCGCTGTACTTAGTGAGAATTTCCATTCTCACCTGTGAGAATTTGTTATCACACTTGATTCTCGCCAAGGAGTGCATTTCTCACCAATCTCCAGTGGAGATTAAAATTTTCTCACCAACAGCGGTGAGAATCAGAACAGATTCTCACCGATTGCGAGAAAGCGTCAGTTTCTCGCTCTAGTCACGCACTTTTTCCCTATAGTGTTAGTAGCAGCCGTTCAACTTCCAATAGTTTCTTTGCCTAAAACAGGAGAACTAACATAAAAAAGTACAATGCTGTTACCGGGAGTTCAATCAATTGAGTGCCAGAACGAATAAAAATTAGCGGCCTCGACACCACTGTATATTACTTACCAAGACGTTTGTGTATATTTTCACGTTTGTAATCTATACTTACTGTAAATTTAGCAGCTTTTTATGTTTATTAAGTTCAACGTTGAATTTAGCATTACATTGATGACTGGCCATTAATCATTGGGCCAGACAATTATGAATTAAACTAAAACTCATATGTTGCATTTTTCAACGTCATTGATTGTGTATTGGATCTCTGCTAGTAATGAATTGTGTATTGGATCTCTGCTAAGTAATGAATGGTGTATTGGATCTCTGCAAATAATGAATTTATGTCGAATTTGAGAATAATGTCTGTAACGAAAATATAACTCCTTGACTTTTGCAGGACACCATCTAGCACCAACTGGGTCAGAAAAAATCAAGATTCTCACATCACGACTTATTCTTCCCGTCCAAGAACACGAAAGAGTCTCACTTCAAGTAGAAGTACAGTCTTCATTCCCACTTACAAGTAATTATTACTTGTATGCCAGGGCAGGAATACATGGAGACAACCTAAATATGGATCTAAAAATACAATTGAATTCAAGCGAAGGATTAGAAAACACCCTTGGTTGTTACAGTATGACTTATAGACCGGAAACCTTTGAACATACCATGACAGTTGTTATTGAAGATGTATCATGGAAACATGACAACGGCGATTGGGAAATTCACACCATGATATTGCAGAAAAACAACGAGACGTTTTTGATGGAAGACACTTACAGATTTTCATTAGCCGTCCAACGTAAAGGTATGTTACAGTCTTCCAACTTAAATGTGAATTCTTAAATCGTGGGCATATAATTTTCAGTCAAGTAGTTTCAATTTACCATGGAGGAGAATTAGCATAGAACCTTTGATGTATTTTGTGTCCTTCCTTAGCGACGAAGAAATGCAAAGTTTACACTCATGTTGATCTGCCTGTAAGTCTTGTCATTAATTAATGTCTGAAGTTTCAACTCTTACAGAGGATGAGGACTGACGCTCCATTTCTACTCTCAATTTTTTAAGATGATGCTTTCAATAAATTTATGTAATATTTTTTGATTTCACAATGTCCGGCTACTTTTCTATATTTTTTATCGTGCATTTTCCTTTTATAATTCACATTACACTATGCAATTTTGTTGATTTTTTTCTGTCGTTTACAGTTACAAATCTTTCTGTGAGTAAACTGACAGCAAACTTAACAGTAAATTGATAGCAAGACATATGAACAAGCTAAAATTTACATTGATGGAGTGGTCAAGACACATTGATGTATTTCCTCTTTTTCGATGCAGATTCTGAGAAAGGGCGCAAAAGGAGGAAATGTCAAGGAAACAAAAAATCGACATCTAAGAAAAATGGTAGAAGGACATCTCGGAGAATGAGAAAGAGAAAACAGCAGTCTAATGCGGAAGTACAGCACGGAAAAAAATCTGTTTGAAATCTGCGCAATCTAAATAAGCAATGCCCACCCACACATGTTTCTTGGTGACGTCACATGGGAGTAATGATGACGTATGGGGTCATGTCAGGTTACAGCAACCCATATTTGAAGATTGTCTTTGCTCGTTTTGAATTTTCGGAGCCGAGTGTTGGTAACAGACATCGACACCAGAGTATGCAAATTCGTAATGTGATAACATCTGGTGTTGTTGACTTCACTTTAACGCGTAAACATTGATTGCACCGTATCTTGAATTAGATACCTAAAAACTTTGGTAAAGTCTTTTTTCTTACTAACGAACAACAAGGCGTCCGACGTGTACCTTTCAAAGTTTTGAAGTGCCCTCCATATATGAATTTATTTATTGCTTCGCAATGTTATTCTTTAATTTATTGAATGACTGAAATCTTCGTGTCCGTCCACAGCAGCTGAACTAATAAACATTCACAAGTTAATTAGGGGCATTACACAGGAAAGGAATGTCATTTTTTAAATTTTCAACGATAAAAATAAACTGTTATTTATACCTGTTTTCTTGTGCCTCATATATTACATAACATTTACTTCTCAGTCGAATCATGCGAATGGGAAGGCCACGTTAGCGCCTGGTGGCTGAATTTTACAGGACTGATCTCCTGAAGAAAAGGCAAAGATTTTATCGTCTATCGAAGCTGAGGGGAGGATACCATTAGTTACGGTCACACTGGTTGATGGGTGCTGCAGTTTGGCTGATGAACTTATGGAGTTTGACCCTTGACATGCATCAGTGACACCCAGTGCCAAACGCCCCGATACAATTGATTATCGGGGTCGCTTCCTACATAAATGCTGACATCGTGGAACTCAAAATATCATGTTGGGTATTTCCAATTTCGTCATTCTGTCGTTTCCGTCCTCTTTGTACAGTGCAAACGCACACTGTACTGCGTCATGACAGAATCACGTGCATGAAGGCAGCTACGGTGGCTTCTGTTCACGTGATTGGTTCGGTAATGCCGAAACAAAAGATAGTGATTCTAGGCACAGCCTGGGGAAGATATGCAAACAACAATAACACGTCATGGTAGAAACGACATGATATGGAGAATAAAAATAGTTTTAAATAGATGAAGAGTAACATTTACATGTTACACGCACGTACCCATCAAAGGTTGCCTGAGGCACAAGGTTGTAGCACAGTCCCCTGTGATCAATTCCGCTCTTGGACTATGCGCCCCATAGACGTGTGTACATATGCATGTACACACGTCTATGGGGCGAATAGTCCAAGAGCGGAATAGATCACAGGGGACTGTGGTTGTAGCTCCGTAATTTAAAGAACAACGATAATTTCAAACATTTTGAGTGATTATAGCTTGATACAACATGTTTGGTACACAAATATATCAGAGATGATTTTCATGACATTGCTCAGGCTGTGATCCGTAGCTCACAGGGACAATTTACTGACACCCTACAATATTTCTCAGGTAACGTAACCTTTGAAATTGTGCAAACATACCTTACACACCAAGCATTATGGCGTGGTTGCGAACTCGGAGGTCATGCTTCATGAACTCTTGTCCTGTAACTCGTGTTACACCTTCATTCAACTCTGATACAGAAGACTGCTCTGCGAAAGTGAGATGTTGATATCGCCAGGTTCAAGTGCAAGTATTCTCGCTGGTCATATTGTAGTTGCTAAACTCGTTGTCTTCCGATCATGCGGTCGTGCTATGTGCACTCATGTGCGAACAAGGTACGATGCATCAGACGGAACACTTATCAAATCAGATTCTTGGTCAATCCTTAATATTTTTCAAAAACAAAGTGAATGCCCCTTGCTCGAAAAAATTACATTCTTGTGAACCGACATTGTTCAAATTATCCAATACAGTGCAATGGCGAAAATAATGAAAAACTAGAGTACTGGACATAGAGTATAACTGTACAGTAAAGGGTACTGCCAAACACAGTCGATGTGGTGTAAGTTATGAAATCATTACGAAACAAACACCGTGTTTCTAGAATGTTCCTTAGCAGTGGAATAAGTTTGACGGTAATAAATAAAATACTTCTAAGAAGAACTAACTGAGAAAAGTTTACCTTGACCGACATGACTTCAACTCTTCAGGTAACTTGCCAATAGACACAATTTCATAGATTCCCCATTGTACAGACTTGGTTGCATCTGAGAAAGGTTGAGTGGTCAAACAGCGACTCAAGGTCAGTGGTCAGTGATGTTCTGATGCCCTGTAACTTAGTGTGCATTGAATTCGAACGGCGACTTTGAGCCATGATGCTTTGAAGTCGTTTTTACTGCCGACGTTCTTGCGTGACGTCACTGACAAAATAGAAATTTCAAGTAAACGGGTATGACGTCACCGCGATCTTACCGCCGGGCTGCGATAGTTTCTGTTCTACTTCTGCAAAGCCTTTAACGAGATTTCAAAACAAAGTAGCTATACAGCTGTAACATATGCCGTAAAGGGGTACCCGAAAATGAAACACTCACCTTAGCGAATAGAATATGTCATTAGATCATCGAGGCTGTTAGACTGAAAATAACATGAGATATGAACATTTGCTAACACGTTATTGTAATTTCTCTGCGTATTTTAACATTTTAATTCATTTCTTTATATAAACTACTACAAGATTCTCTGGCTGCAGTGAAACGTTAGATGAAATTGTTCTGAGCATGCCTTCCGTCCATCATAAAATCATTCATCGCTCAAAAATGAAAGAGTACATATGCTGCAGAGGAAAATGTATAGCACATCTCCTAGACTTGCGTTAGTCCTTTGGCTATGTCTTTTTGATAAATGGAATGAGAAATGTCAGACAAATACATTTCCTTTTAAATTACTTGATATAAACTGAGGGTGCTGTAGAGAGATACATCTATACAGTCATGTACCTCCACGCATAAACCAGATGTAAAATGTAATGGGTTTAATCAACTTACAGTACTATATATCAGGTTCTAGTGATTTTAGTGATTTCAAGTGATTTCAAGTGATTTCAAGGTGGGCCTGGGTCCATGTCAGTGACTAAAATGTCTGTGAATGTTGATGATGTGGTCTTGATAGCTTTTCTTATGCTATGAATGCCAGTTCTCCGGCAAGTTCAAACTCTCAATGCCAAATTGACAAGTTTTCAAAACTTTAAATGATCGACATCAACTCATTGAGTGTTTTGACTCACTCCACAGAAAGGCATCTCTAGGTTTGTGTGACTTTCGCTGACATCGAGGGGAACATGACTGCCCTCTAGCCTTTGTGATTTAACATCATGTGTTTTCTGAAGTTGAAGTCGGTAAAACCCACCGTTCTATTGTATGCCAATGCACGGTCCCTCTGTCACGTGACAAAGGGACCATGGCCCATGTCATCACATCGCAGAATATTGTTTTGTATTGCTGTGTTTCATCTCATTAGGATTAGGCCCTTCTCTTAAAGTTTATATAAAAATCGTACCTTTCTGATCAGTTGCTGCCATATCAGGTCACTAGTACATGTACACCTCGTGCATAATCAGTACATAGATATGTATCAATTTTAGGGTTCATACCTGCTAAATCTAGTCACTGCCACCTGTACATGTACCTGCCATCACAGAATACGCTGAGTCACACCGAAGTCTGCTAGCTGTTCAGTACATTTACATCATGGTGGCCAAGTCAAGTATTATACATGTAAGCGGACTCTGTGAAGCATTTCATGGACTCCTGATCGGATAATAAATGCCAATTATATTACATCATCGTACACACCAATTGCAGTATGTCGCTCTTATTGGATGAGAACTTCTTTCGGTTGTGATAAAATGATAATGTACCAGAGTTATGCTCCTTAACTTGCATATAAAAATGACGCCGAGACAAAGAGCTTTGTAATATTCCTCTGGTGAGACTGCGGGAAAAAAAAACTGATCGGTTAGATGATTAAATACACAGCGAGATTTTGAGATAATTTAAAGATCAGTGTAAACTAGCTACGATGGTATTTAAGGCAAACAAGTCTCGACAGCCAATTAAAATTCTTCGAGGATTAATTTGGTATGTCAGATGTAACTCTGTCTTGTTCACTTTTCAGGGAAAATACCCTAGCATCGACTCATGCGTCATTAACCTACACGAGACAACGTCAACGGGTGTTGATAAGCTTAGACTTCGATCTATCTGTTGGCATTATATAACTCATATAAAAAGATTTGCGGAAAATAGTTTTGTTTACTGATCTTCAAAATAATAGTGAATACATGTCTAATGCTGCATTTGATTCGGACACAACGTGTATGAGTTGTATTGTCCACTAACTGCAATATGTAGCCACTCTAAAAATCTAAATGGGCGTCAAAAAGCATGTTTGAGTAGAGCCTGAACTCTTCCATTTAATGTTCTACTGTCTTGATAAGACAGATGATTGTTAGCGCTTGTTAATTATGTTAACTCCTCGGACAAGTCACACAGTGTGTCAGTTGTCTGTTTTAAACGTACCAGCAAATCCAAAGAGTCACAGAGCACGCCTATGTATAGCCTACAAGTCTGATTTTAAAATACACGACACAGCAAATGTTTGACAAATCCCATCAACAGAGAGGATCATTCCGTTTACACCAAATTTCCCTAATTTCCTCTCAGTCTGACGGGGTTCTTATCGATCGTTATTTCGTATCGATCCACTTCTTTTCTGCTTCTTTTCTGTTGTACCTACTTTGGGAATTAAAACTTTTTCGTAATTTTTCATTCGCTCAATACGTTTATCAAGCACCATTAGAGTCAGTAACACCCAAGCTAATCACCTCAGGTCTTACTCTACCCTTCTGAGAACACGTACAAGTCACGTGACACTTTGGTTGGAAGTCTGGTCTTCATTTCATGACAATTTACGAGAGAAAACTACTTTTATTTGTGGGCATTTGCAAGAAGGAATGGAGACAACCTTAAGAACCCCAAAAATCGTTAAATACAAACAAACTTGAACAAACAACCTTTGATGGATACAGCATGATGTATACGCAGAGAATCCATTATAACAGTTAGGCCTATACGGTGAGTCGAAGAAGACGGTCGTGACTATGATATTCCGAACAACAAAGATAATTGACGGAGGTTATGTACAGATAAGCATTGGCTTTTTAACGTATGGGTATGGTACCTGCAAAGGCCAATCTAAAAATCGTGGAGATACTGCAGTATATTGACTTCTATTCTACAAAACTCAGCACGTGACATATTATATGTGTTTTTTAGTTGTTTACCCACCCTTGACATATTCCCTTGTCTTAGCGACGTAGAAATGAAAAGTTTGTACACACGTTGATCTCCACGTACGCTCCATGGTGTCATTATTTAAGGCCAAAAGAGCATTTTCCATAATTAGGCCACTCTATTTATTGACTGATTTTATTCAGATAATGTTTTAATAAAGTCAGGAAATGATTGGATGATTGATTAACTTCAAATACATCTTCTAAATACAGTTTAAATAAGAATATAGAGTTCTATTTGTCTGAAGTCGGTCTCCAAAATATCAATGTTTTTAACTCAATTGGAACGATTTTGGGCTAATCGGATTTTCGTATTTTGCAAATTTCTCAAAAGTGTGAGGTGCCATGTAGCTGAATGATGCAATATCGCATATCACTCATAAAAACAAGTGTGTAATATAAAAAGAAAAGCAGATGAGATTACATTTGTGGATTGAATCGACATTACTTCACCATTCAATCATCCCAAATTAGTTCCAATCGTGTTTCATGAACATTTCGGCAACACATAATTTGCCTCCGTGACAATGATCCAGATGAAAAATAACTACAACACGATTGTGAAAAATAGATTAATGTGAACGTGAAAATGGACAAAAATTAAAAAAATGGGGATACAGATGTAAAGATATAATAAGACTGGATGGTAGCAAAATTGGTTGTGGAAAAAAAGAGAAATTAGAGGACACTAAGTTGGATGTAAGCAAAACAAAAAATACCCGGTGTAAGCCATGGAGCATATCAGAGTACAAGAAATGTACAAGAATTCTCCGTTCATCTGCTAAACGTCTTTTGAAGGAACCAAGCTACAATCTTGACTCTTACGGTGGACGATCATTTTCGCGCGCCGCGCCTAGACTGTGGAATACACTTCCTCTTGAAATTAGACAAAAGCCATCAGCCACCAGCTTCAGAAAGAACCTGAAAACTTACTTATTCACTAAAGCTTTTGCTTATTCTTCCATTTTGCTTCTACCTGGCAATATCGACATCATGTATTGGTATCTAAACTTCACACTGACATCTGTCCACGATTACGTTCTTAAAGTTTTTCACAAATACAACAGAGCTGTCTGGTTCTGTCACCAGTACGTTAAGATCCCGGAAGGATGACGGTACACATTGACCACAAAGTCCAAAGCGTTCAGCAGATTCACCATTTCTACAATCACCTTGGCAAACAAGAGTAGTAAAGTTTTCGGATCGATCACATTCCATCTTTCCAAGTTCAAGGAGCTTTGGACATCGACGGTGAAGAGATAACCTTTACATGTCTCTTCTGGTATTTTCTCGAGCATTAGCTGGTGGATTTAAAAAAGAAAGGATTTGCTGGTATTAATATTATTGATTTTTCAATAATGTGAGGATTTCTCTCAGAGAGTCAAAAATCACAAAATGATGTATAGCATTGATAAAAAGTACATGTATATAAATATAATATATATATATACATATATAAAATTATTATTTATTATTATTATTTTATTAATATATAAACGTACAAGGTTGGTCTATATAATTCGGATAGTTTTCAATCGGATTCGAACCCACAACTACGGCATCAGTCGCCTAGCTGAAAGGCCACAGACAGAACCAGTCGGCTAAATCTCCACTCCCAAAAAGAGTGGTTCAATAGCCGGCTAAGTGGTTACATTTTCTGACTGAGGCCGCTCAACACGTTGTAGAGTTCGTGAAGCACTCACGCACGCATGCTCACTATCATACATCGCACATATAAAGGTGGCGGCTTGGGTGTAATACAGAACGCCACTGGCAGAAAAGAAGACAGAATGACAAAGGACTTACATAAGAAGTTCAATGACCTCCGCCTGAAGTAACAGTCAATGTAAACAGAATACCGTAAACTTCCTTGACATCACTCTAGACATTATGCAGTGGCCAATACTACCCATACAGAAAACCTAACGACAACACGATATATGTGAATAAGAAATCCAACCACTCTCCCTCCATAATTAAACATATCACCGATACAGTTGGAAGCTCATCTCCTCCATATCCAGGGTGAGAGTCTGTTCAATAAGGCATGCAGTGATATTTACAGTAAGTCACTTGAGGCCAGTGGGTACGTTGACCAGTTTAAAATACACATGTGCTGACAAGCCGGCCAAGAAACGGACAGGCGCAACTTAGGGAGAGAACCCATTTGATTTCGGGGCGGATGGAGGAAGGTGGGTACGGGAGCAATTTTTTTTTTCTGTCAGAGTGACAGCAATTTTTTTTTCTACTGTCATCAATTTTTTTTTCGAATGAGTAGCAGTGCAAATTTTTTTGTCATCAAGTTTGTAATGCGTTGTATATAAGGGAGCCATCATTATTTACGGCCTGAAACTCCGAAATTTCGAGTGACCCCCCCTCGCCAACCCTGATGAATCTGAATAACCTCCCTCTCTAACTCTGAAATTTTGACTGATTCCCCCACTTAGAAAAGTTAAATACCAATACATGTGATAGTAAAATTTACAAAATACAGCAACAGTAAAGACCTTTCAAATCCTGATGTACCCTGCTAGACTATCATCAGTTATCTCATGATGGTTCAAAAAAGGTGAACCCTCAAAATGAAATTCAAAGTCACAATAAAATAAAGATATAAAAGCTCACGCAGTATCTAACCATATAGTATATTGTTTAATTTGGATGGGTATTATGACAGGGTTTTCACTAGGATATCTGACCGGGCAGAATTTGAAAGTACAGGGGGAGAACACGCGAGAGGCTTAGGGGGAAAGTGTCACAGGGGCTTTCCCCTATCTTGCATGGAAATTTTTAAGATATTGATGTGTGCAATGGTGCAGTCTGGTGCAATCTGAGAGGTGTTTTTTTATTTTTTTACTAAGTGAAACTGTTAGAATACCCAAGGGGAGAGCACGAGAGGGGAACCCCCTCTCGTATTGAAATTTTGAGAAATTGATGTGTTTAATGGTGCAATCTGAGAGGAGTTTCAGTTTATTTTGCACTCGGTAAAACTGTTTGAAAATGACATTGAACACTGATATTTTTTTACATTTTTTGCATGATCAGTGTTTGAGTCACAATGTTCAACAACCAAACAATGACAATACAATTTGTGAAAAACAGTTCTGTTTGCCAGAGATGAAGACAAATGAATATACAGGAACGGAAAATCTGTACCTTCTTGTGTCATTTCTCCAGCTGCCAGCTTCTAATGAAAAGCCTGAATATGGTATGTTTAACTGTCAAAATGGTCATTGAACTGAGGTACATTAAAACATGTTTCTGTGATAATACAGGATGAATTCACGACAGTTCAGTTTTGTTTAGATCCTGTGAAAATTTTGAGAAATTGAGATGATGTGCGCCACGGTGCGTGAAGTGCAATCCGAGAGATTACTTAATATTTTCAATTTAAATTTTGTCTTTTAACAGTAAAACTGTTAGAAGACCCAAGGGGGAGAACACGAGAGGGGGTCCTCCTCTCACATTGAAAATTTGAGAAATGGATGTGTGCAATGGTGCAATCTCAGATGTGTTTCAATTTATTTCGCACAAAAAAATTGAGTAACCCCACCACATTTTGAGTAAGCGCCCCCCTGAAGTTTTCAATTTTTTAGTGACCCCTAACCCCCTCACATTCCTCCGAATACATGGCGAGACACCGGTGAATCGATAGTGCTTTGACCCGGTGTGTGATCCGGTGTGTGGTGTCATATTATAATCAACATGACCAAGCATCGATGTAAGTTCTCAGGGAAGATGTTATCTTTTGTGGTCAGAGAAACAAGGCTCACACATTGTATTTCATTATATTTGTTGTTCCTCAATTTTTCATTGTCAACTTGTACATCTTTCTAACATATTTATATTGAGAGAATAATATATTGGTTTTAACACTAGTTTATTGACTCCTGTCTTGTGTTTTAAATTTTCACAATTTACAGAAGTCAAATAGTCCCCTTTAGATAGTGCCTATGCCATTGAGATATTGCAACAGAAATCCTGAAATATGATTTCTTGGTCAGAAAGAGGAAGAAAACATTGAGTGTACTGAGGTGTAAAGTAGACCTATGTAGTGCATGCTTATATCATAAGTGCTGGGGAAAAAACATAAGAATTGCTTGTGGTAAAAACATTTGCGCCGCCTATGGCGGCGCGCCGGCAAAGAATACATGAGAATAAGGTTCCCAAATTTTGCTAATTTCTGGTGCATTGTGACAATTTTTTTTCAAATCTGTCTGTTATGACAATTTTTTTTTTCTCAGGCCATGAAGGAT
Organism: Ptychodera flava; assembly: GCF_041260155.1. Lineage (NCBI taxonomy): Eukaryota > Metazoa > Hemichordata > Enteropneusta > Ptychoderidae > Ptychodera > Ptychodera flava. The sequence continues at coordinate 4,843,886 of NW_027248281.1, forward strand.
CATTTTTTTTTCTTCTATCTCACCTGGTGACAATTTTTTTCTCTCAAATCCTCCATGACCCCCCCCCCCCAGAAATCACATTGTTCTTCCCTTACATGGTTCAACCTACCCTACAGTAAGAGTGTAAAACAAACGAAGCATTTCCCGAAAGATTGTAAATTACACAAAGTTCTCAATAGAAATACAGTCAAATTAAGCTACAGCTGCATGCAGAACATGGACAGTATTATAATATCACGCAACAAACGGTCACCCAGTGCGATGATAATAAACTCACTCACGAATGTAGATGCCGTATCAAGGCCAATTGCCTACTCTAGGAAGCTTGCCTGTCTACATATGTAAATGCATAATCTATAAAGCTATAGTGTTACAAGCGATGCCAAAGACGCGAAACATTAACATCGGCCTAACTGACAACACATTTCAACACATTATTCTGCAAATCATGTCCATCTTTACGAAAAGTGTGGTTAAACAGCACATACTTATCAAAGAATATATGGCATTAGGATCAAAGAACAAACCATTTAAGATATCATGGTCAATCCTATCTAATCAAGTAGTACTCATGTGTGTCTAAAAATGCAATCTAACAGAGAAACTACTCATAATCAATGTATTCTGAGGTGGTCTCCAAGTGCCGACACGAAAACAAGGTTTACTTGTTAAATTTCAATCCTACCACCCACAACAAATGGTTTGGCCAAGGTGTGCATCTTAATTTACATACTGCATAATACAAATACTGGTAGATAGTATTTATTTTCCTTACCACTTGCATATACACCTACAATGTTATTAACAAACATTACTGAGACAGAAACTGTACTTTTCACCTTGGTTTGGCCCAAGTTGGTACTTTATGTAAGCACCTGAAGCAAATTTCATACAATAAAATCTACCTATCTGACGATCGCATGTATGTGTGAAACTTGAGTAATTAATAGGTGCATATATATATACACATATATATATATATATATATATATATATATATATATATATATATATACATATATATATATACACACACACACACAACACACACATATATATATATATATATATATATATTATATATATATATATATATATATATATATATATATATAACCGGGATAATCCGGGAGGGCACATTGTATACATTTTGTGTATATATATATATATATATATATATATATATATATATATTATATATATACCGGTATATATATATATATATCAGTATATATCAGTGTATATTGTTACGTGCAGAGAAAACGAACAAAAGGGTGAACTCAGCAGTTAACGTTTAAACAAAATTTATTACGAAAATAAAACTAATTGCTAAGTCAGGGATAGAGTACAAGCTTTAAAGGTGTACAGACTACTTATCTCAGCTGGGACGGCAAAGCTCCAGTCTCAGAGTTGTAACAGTCAGTCGGATGAATGAACAGTCCTTCGGCTTGCAGGCTTGTAGTTGCACAAAGTCCACAGTATAAATCCAGCGTTGGCAGTGAAGGTCTTGAAAAGTCTTGAGAATGACTACTGCTGGAGTTTAGTAACACACAACAAGAGACACGATCCCAAAAGTCTGACTGGAAGCTGAGCACGTCCCTTTTATAAAGGCATATAAGAACAATCTAGAACTTTTATTGACATGCTAATTACTTGTTCTAAAATTATCTCTCTTACACAACTAATCAACTTCCAGAACATTCCAAACATGACTAATTGAATTCAAGGTTGTGAGGTCATCAAGGGCAGTGACCTTGAGAATGTTCTAGACTAATTGAACTCAGGTCATGATGAGTGTGGGGGAAATGACCTACATAACACACCCCCTCTTCAAAAAAAGAAAATTTTCAAAGAAAAATCTTTCTTTTTCAAATGTAATCTTGAAAAGAGATTTTTTTTTCTCTAAAGTAAAATTTCTTAAAATTTCTTGAAAGTGAACAACAATGAAGTCTAAATACGAGAGAGGCAGTCTGTAATTAAATTGTCTCTGCCTTTGATGTGTCTAATATCAAGATTAAACTCCCGTAACATTAAACTCCATCTTAACAATCTCTGATTTTTGCCTTTAAATTTCTGCAGAAAAAACAAGAGGGTTGTGATCAATATAAACCACTATTGGCTGATTTGAAGAAGTAACATAAACTTCAAAATGCTGTAAAGCTAATATCAAAGATAAACATTCTTTTTCAATTGTAGAGTAGTTTCTCTTGGATTTGTTAAATTTGCGTGAAAAATAGCAAACAGGATGATCTACACCATGACTATCCTCTTGCAATAAAACAGCACCAGCAGCTGTATCACTAGCATCTACAGCTAATTTGAATGGCAAAGTGAAATCTGGTGCAGACAACACTGGAGCACTTTGCAGTATGGCTTTAAGTGTATCAAATGCCTGTTGGCATTGCTCTGACCAAACAAACTTTACTTTCTTTTTAAGTAAGTTAGTCAAAGGCTCAGTAATTGTGGAGAAATTTGGACAGAATTTTCTGTAGTAACCAGCCATACCGAGAAAGCGCATCAGTTGTCGTTTGCAGTTTGGTATGGGAAAACTTGAAATGGCACTGATTTTGGCATCAACAGGTTTTACCTCACCCTGTCCTACAGTATGTCCGAGGTAAGTCACCTTCGCCCAGCCAAACTCAGATTTGGCAAGGTTGACAGTCAACATTGCTTTACTCAGTCTCTCAAAGAACTTCAGCATGAGCTTGATGTGTTCCTCCCAGGTATCACTATACAGGACGACGTCGTCAACATAAGCTGCACATCCATCTAGCCCGGATATGACACCATTGATCATCCGTTGGAACGTTGCCAGAGAGTTCTTCATTCCGAATGGCATCACCTTGTACTGGAACAATCCGTCTGGTGTAACAAAGGCGGATATTTCACGAGCACGATCCGTCAGAGGGACTTGCCAAAATCCCTTCAGTAGGTCAAATTTCGTCACATACTTGGCTTTTCCCACTCGGTCGATGCAGTCATCAATCCTCGGGATTGGGAAAGTGTCTGTCTTTGTTAAAGTGTTGACCTTCCTAAAGTCCGTGCACATACGATAACTGTGGTCTGATTTGGGACAAGTATGCACGGCGAACTCCAGTTACTTTTACTGGGTTCAATAAAGTCATTGTCCAGCAGGTATTTGACTTCTTCCTGGAGATATTTCGCTTTTGTTGGATTCAGTCTGTATGGATGTTGTTTTACAGGCTTACTGTCCCCAACATCAACGTCGTGATAGATGACGTTTGTCCTCGTTGGAACATCTTGAAACAGGTTGTTTATATTTATATCCCTATCCAAATATGGCTTAAGCATATTTATGTGACATAGCTGTTTTTGTTTTCGCCTGTCAGGTGTTATTATGATGTAATTTAAATCACTCAATTTCTTATCAATTAGGTATGGCCCAAAGTAACGAGCATGGAGTGGTTTGCCAGGAATTGGAAGTAGAACAAGAACCTTTTGACCTGGTTCAAACTTCCGTTTTGAGGTGCTTTTATCATATCTGGTTTCCATTGACTGCTGAGATGACTCAAGATTTTCTCTGGCTAATTCACATGCTTTAGAGAGTTTTGTACTAAAATCTGACACATATTGCAAAATATTCAGACAATCATCGTCGTCAGACAGGAATTTCTCTTTAACGAGCTTAAGTGGGCCACGGACTGTATGTCCAAATACAAGCTCAAATGGGCTAAAACCAAGAGACTCTTGAATCGACTCTCTAACAGCAAAGAGCACTGCTTCTCTGTGTCAAAACAGTAGGTCCTAATCATATTTTTCAAGGTTTGATAGAATCGCTCGAGAGCACCCTGACTTTCTGGGTGATAGGCGGATGACTTATACTGTTTAATGCCTAGCTGATCCATTATTTGTTGGAAAATTCCAGACATAAAGTTGGAGCCTTGATCGGACTGGACACATTTAGGGAGGCCAAATAAAGTGAAAAATTTGACTAAAGCTCTCACTATAGTCTTTGTCTTTATATTTCTCAGTGGTATGGCATCTGGGAACCGAGTTGATGTACACATTATTGTCAACATGTACTCATTTCCTGATCTTGTTTTTGGTATGGGCCCAACACAGTCTATTAGTATCCTACTAAATGGTTCTTGAAATGCAGGAATTGGCTGTAAAGGGGCCTTTGGAATTCTCTGATTTGGCTTTCCTACCATTTGACATGTGTGACAAGTTTTACAGAAATGTGCTACATCCTGCCTGAGATTAGGCCAATAAAAGTGACTGAGAATTTTATGATAAGTTTTCCTGACTCCTAAGTGACCAGCCCAGGGGGTTTCATGGGCCAGGCGCATATTTCAGTACGGTAGGGCTTTGGAACCACAATTTGATGTTTTATAGCCCAATCGTCATCAACCAAAACATCTGGAGGTCTCCATTTACGCATGAGAATACCAGATTTTGTATAATAGGAAACAGAGCTATCTGAAGTTTTACCTTCATCATCTACCCTGTCAAACAAAGACAAAATATCTGGGTCTTTGTGTTGTTCTGCAATGAGATTTGATCTAGAAAATGTCTGACTTTGGTCAGCAGAAGTTTTACTGGAAGTTTCAAATCCACGAGGGATAACGGAATGATCCGTGTCAAACACCTGACTGAGAAAGGTGTCATTTAAGTCAACATCTGTGACATTATTTTTGAGAGTATTTGGATTCTCAGAAGTTTCTTTTGACATGGCTCGAGTAATAGCACATGAAGGGAAAAGGGCCGGAATGTCTTCCTCTATCGGCTCTGGATTTTGATCTAAACTAGGATTATCAGTCACAAGTGGATTAGTAATGACCTTGTCCCCAGCAAGGTCGTTTCCAAGGAGAAGGTGAATCCCTTCAAAAGGCAAAAAAGGCCTAATACCTAAAGTCACAGGTCCAGAAACAAAGTCCGAAGACAAATAGACATTATGGAGAGGAACAGGAATGTAGTCATTACAATCTACCCCTTTAATAAGAACTTTAGAACCTGAAAATGACTTTTCAGAAAACGGCAGGGTATCTGCCAACAAAAGAGACTGGGAAGGCCCGGTATCTCTAAGAATTTTGACAGGGGTAGCGGAAGAAAAATCACTAGAAAGGGATATAAAACCATCATGAATAAATGGTTCGAAAATACCCATAATGCTATCTTGAGAAGAATTGACTTTGACCTCATTAATTGGGGATGAGAGGGGTTTATCCTCAGAAAATGTGTTGCACACATTATTAGACTCTAATTGAGTTGATGAAGAAATAAAGCCGGTGGGCTTAGATCCACTTTGACCACTTTGACCTTCACGTTTTCTTTTCAATTTGAAACAATCTGACATTAAATGGCCGTCTTTCTTACAATAATTACAAGAAAGTGTACCGAACTGTTTGTCAGGAGGAGATTGAGACTTGGGATCTGATGATGTGGGAGTGTTACTTGAACTCTGTGAACTGTTGTCATTTGATTTCCTACTGTCCTTTGAAAAATTCTTGGATGAAAAGGAGGAGTTAAATTTACCTGCATTGTTTCTGTATGAAAAGGGCTGGGACGGTTTGCTGAGAAATGAAGATTTATGGGTCAATGAATAATCATCGGCCAAACGTGCAGCAACCTCCAATGTATCTGCCTTTTGTTCATTGATAAACGTCTTGATGTCACTCCGGATGCACCTTTTAAATTCCTCAATCAAAACAAGCTGTCGTAATTTGTCATAATTCTGACTGACCTTTTCAGAAGAACACCAACGATCAAACAGTTGTTCTTTTGTTCGAGCAAATTCAACATAAGTTTGATCCTTCACCTTCTCACAATCCCTAAATTTCTGACGGTAAGCTTCAGGCACCAACTCATAGCCCTTGAGAATTAATTCCTTCACAGAATCATAATTTGAAGCCTGCTCTACTGACAACTGAATGTAAATTTCTCTGGCTTTACCCACCAAAGCACTCTGCAAAAGCATAGACCAGGACTCCTTAGGCCAATTCAGACTCTGAGCAATTTTCTCAAAATGAAGGAAATATTTATCAACATCCTTTTCTTGGAAAGGGGGAACTAACCTGAAATGCTTAGTGATGTCAAAACCGTCTGAAGGGAAGAATTTTCCTGACTTTCCAAGCTCTAAACGTTTTATTTCTACCTGTAGTCGCTGTTCTTCTAATCGCAATTCTTTTTCTTCTGTCTTTCTTCCATTTCTAATCTTTCCTGCCTTTCTTTTTCTTTCTGTCTTTCTTCCTTTGTAATTCTTTCTCTCTCATTTGTAATTCTAGTTTCTTGATCTCCAAATTTGTCTGCATTTCTAATTCTAATTTTCTGAGTTCAGAGGTAGACTCGGGCTCATAATCTTTTAAGGCAGACTCCTCGAAATGGCCTGATTTAACTAAATGTTTGCAATCTTGAACTGTATTTCTCGCTTGCGCATAGATCTTTTGACATCTACCTTAAGGAAATTGGCCAGTGTTATGAGGTCGTCTTTTCTGAGGGAATCAAATGTGTCCTGATCAAGGTCATCCATTTCCTCTGGTTTTAAATTCCGCCATGATTAAATTTCGCTGAGTTCACAGTATACAGTAGTTTTAAAGAAGCAGGCAAAATGTTGTCAAACGGCTCAAAATATTCGTCTCCCGGACGAGCCCCCAATTTGTTACGTGCAGAGAAAACGAACAAAAGGGTGAACTCAGCAGTTTACGTTTAAACAAAATTTATTACGAAAATAAAACTAATTGCTAAGTCAGGGATAGAGTACAAGCTTTAAAAGTGTACAGACTACTTATCTCAGCTGGGACGGCAAAGCTCCAGTCTCAGAGTTGTAACAGTCAGTCGGATGAATGAACAGTCATTTGGCTTGCAGGCTTGAAGTTGCACAAAGTCCACAGTATAAATCCAGCGTTGGCAGTGAAGGTCTTGAAAAGTCTTGAGAATGACTACTGCTGGAGTTTAGTAACACACAAGAGACACGATCCCAAAAGTCTGACTGGAAGCTGCGCCTGTCCCTTTATACACATTTGTTTACATAAGAGCATATAAGAACAATCTAGAACTTTTATTGACATGCTAATTACTGTTCTAAAATTATCTCTCTTACACAACTAATTAAATTTCCAGACATGACTAATTGAATTCAAGGTTGTGAGGTCATTAAGGGCAGTGACCTTGAGAATGTTCTAGACTAATTGAACTCAGGTCATGATGAGTGTAGGGGAAATGACCTACATAACAATATATATTTCCCTCAGAGGCAGAGGGGTAAAATGCTCCGATGTAGGATTGCAGAGAAATATTACAATAAAGATGAGAACACTTCAAGTATATTTGGTGTACCTTGTAACCTTCTCGAGCTTCACTCATCTGATAGTCAGGCAGGTAGGTTTTATTGTATGAAATTTCGTTAATTATGTAAAGGCTGCATGCATGCTTACATATATGAGCATATTATACATAATAACATACATACATACATACATACATACATACATACATACATACATACATACATACATACATACATACATACATACATACATACATACATACATACATACATACATACATACATACATACATGTATTACATACATACATACATACATACATACATACATACATACATACATACATACATACATACATACATACATACATACATACATACATACATACATACATACATACATACATACATACATACATACATACATACAGAAATACATACAGAAATACATACAGAAATACATACATACAGAAATACATACATACAGAAATACATACAGAAATACAAACAGAAATACATACAGAAATACAAACAGAAATACAGAAATAAAGACAGACGGACATACATATATCCGAAGGTAGATAGACAGAACAGGCAGGCAGACAGACAAACCGGAATACAGGTGGTATCACTTTTTCTGATCATAATTTACCCTGAAATTGAGTATGATCAGCGAAGAACTAGTACAGATATAAACTGGAAAACTTCAGGAATTAATCAGTTCTTAAACTACAAAGTGCTTACTCACCTTTCCACCTCGGAGGCAACCACATGACGTTTCAATGTCATCATCACAGCCACATCCAACGTCTACCGTAATCTCCAAGTCTACATGCCTTGGACGCAGGAGTGACTGCAACGTGTCTGTCAGGTCGATTGTTGAGATGTCATCAGAGCGCACAAATCCATTCAATCTCTCTGTCACTTCACGTATTTTAACTTCTACTGTACCTTCCTGAAGGACCTCACTTCCATTCAAGGCAAGTTTTAAGCTTAACCTCTCACGTATTTGGTAGACAGACGGATGTATGCGCAGCCTAGACTGACCTTTGACCCTGCCTAGCTTGTCTTTCACTGAAAGTGAGAATACAATTCAGTTGTTAGATTTGTAAATGACAAAACCAGTCAGCCAACGCCACATAACGTCACAGTTCTACAATGGTAATATAAAAATACTAGGTTTTCTTAAAATATCTTACACGGCACTGTCGGAAATTACGCGTAAAAGAACTGCGAAGATGTCGACATCAGACAATGCAATCCCTCTTTGTGTTTTCCTGTATGTTTTAAATCCTCTTTTGTCTTTTAAATGCGAGTATTTAGATCTTCCATTCTCGTACCACAGTGTCATAGTTTAATACTTGCACTGTGAGGGTCCAAAGCTCAAAGGGATAAAGCCGGGAGAGACTAAAGACTATTTCGACGTGCTAACTCTATGAAGTTAAAATGTCTGTACTGACTCCACAATCTCGATATAACCGTATATATTGATATTCACGATGAATGACGCTCTATTAATGACACTCCGTAATGTAATAGTTACAATTCATTTTTGACATAGCAAGTATATTTATGAGATGTTCCGTTGTCGGTTGTTTGGAATAGGAATGAATTGAATAGGTAATTTGTTTCTCCAGTACCAAACTTTGCACGGTGACCCTGACTTTTGTTCTTGATTTGATGGTAGTACTGTGGAAAGTTTGAGCAAAAGTTGCCAACTCTGATGATTCGTTATCGCTAGCCAAGCAAGTACAAACGAGCCTGATGGAAACTTCCCTCAGTGCAGAGGATAATACTTTACTCTCCTGCGGTCGGCAAAGACCCTGCAGGGCCTGCAGACTACGTTAGACTGTCCTGAGGCCACAAGGCCCATGAGCTGCAACTCTGCGAAATTTGTTAAATCTCCAATTTCCTCAAATATTCATTGCAATCTGAAAATTTAACGATATGTGAAAAGCTCGACTTGTCGAATAAAAAGGGTTCAACTATAGATTAAATACTTTATCTGCTTAAAACCTTTGACTTTGATCCCCCTAAAACAACACTTTTTGCAAATTTTAAATGTGTGGTTCCAGCACGGGCTCATCCTCGTCACCGGAAATAACAGCTGCTATGTTCCAAAAAGTTGAGTGCATTAAACTTTAGAATTCAACGGCAAATCTTATAGGCACGCATGTGATTGGGATCACCCTCGTTACAGGAAACAGCAGACATCGAGTTCCAAGAAATGGGTTGCCGCATGCTTGGCACCAACGTAAATGACGTGCGATTTTGGGCGCGATTTAAGGATGATATTTTTATGATGTACTATAAACACACTGAGCGAGCAACTGCAAAAGTTCAGCGGACAAGTTCACTAAAACTACACCCAACCTTCAAATTCTCACGAGAGATGTTGCTAAAAGCAATGACGTACCTTGACCTTGACACAGATAGAGAAACCAGACGCGCGACAAGAAGTAATATTTGAAAATGGGGGTCATCCCTGTGTTAACTCTATGGGGAAAATAAAAGTTTCGCTTATCATAAAAAGCTAGGACTGTAAAATTTTTTTCTTACTGCACGAGCTTTAAAATGAGCACCAAATAGTGGTAGGTCAGAAAAAGAATTGTGAAAATTTGGCAGTCCCAATATCCGTCTCCGAGGCGCATTCTACTTTTACCTCATGCATTCATGGACTCCTGGTTCATGTTTCAAATCCATGTACACATTACATGGTTTCTGTTCCCGCCTTTCTATCGAGAGAGATCTGACCGCTTGGATACCTTCGCCATGCGGTGTATTACTGTTACACGAATCTTAGATATTGACCCTAAATCTAAATTAACCGGAAATAATTTTGTCTGGACTTTTTATTTTCTCGGGTTTACGAATGTCGTAATTTAAAGTCCTCTTTGCGGGTCATGATATCTCCCACTTAGATCTCTTGAAAGCGTTTTTACGGAGTTAAGTCGTCATTGCTAGTATTTTAGCTGATATATCAGCCAACTATTTCACTTTCTTTAATTTTTGAAATTTCTTAAACTCTTCAGTTTATTCGCTCTTTCAAAGATGCTTCAGAACATTCTTAATATGCATCCAACAAGCACACATAAGTTTGAAACCACAGACAAGTCACCCTCATTTGTCAGTCACTCGGAGCATGTAAATAATCTTTCTTACCGATCTGTATGTCTCGGGCAATTAACACGACAGGCGAGGTTGAAGGTGCGCTTTCATGCTTTTCTCTCGCATGGCGCACATGATCTCCTGTTTTCCAGTTATCTATTGTCCCCGTGTGAAATCTTCCTTCCTGTTATCCTGGAAAGTCCTTCCCCATCATTGTTCTCAAGCAGGTGATCGTCACTTGTACCAAGTTTAACGCTGCTCACTGCAAATAGATTAATCGTCAAGGACAGTACAAAACTAGCTGTCAATGCAAACGTGAATGTAAACATGACTCGCGATGGTTAAAACGTCCTTCAAGAATTTAAAAAGCTAATGTTTTACTTTTTGTCGGCTTTATATACATTTTGAAAGGGTGGGCAGCATGAAAGCGATGGGAATCGGCTGCTAAATTATTTAACACCGATATTAGGTATCGATGAATGACTCATCAATCTAAATATTATTTTTTTCATTAAATTTTGTTCCCACCAAAAAGTTCAAGATCAATTAACAACTAACTACGTCACCGCATTATGTTCACATCTCATTTGGTTACTGTGTAACCCCTACGTGCATCCCTTCTTCGGCGAAACAGAAGTAATGAATAATGTGTTTTCAATAAGGTTCCAACATACGGCAACCAGTCACCCAGTTGAGAAGTGCAGCAGACAGAACCACTCGGCCCAATCCCCACTCTCAAAAAAGAATGGTTCAATAACCGAGCTTATAGTTTTACAATTTTCTGACTGCGACCCCTCCACACTGCTGTAGAGTTCATGGAGCACTGACTCACATACTCGCTATCACACATCGCACACAAACTAAATTTATTGAAGCAAAAAAAATCAGGCATCACCGCGCAAAGTTTGGTACAAGAGAAACAAACTAACATTTACAAATGTTTGAAATTCAAAGTAGCCTGTGTTGACTGTATGGGGAAAATAAAATGCCGATTTTCCGAAAAATAAGACAGTGAAAATATCCTTACTGCAAGAGCGTTGGAATGAGACCCCATGAGAGGTATATTAGAACAGTATTGGAATGAGACCCTATGATTAGTATGGTAGATCAGAACAGTATTGGAAAAAACGATAGTTATTCTAGCTTAAAGTAAACGATTAAAAGTTCAATAACAAGTCACCCTAATTATAGATGAGGTTACTAAGTTTGCCTGCATTCAACGGGAGAAACACTCAGACAAGACTAGTTCACGTTCATCGCAGACTACAAAACTATGTTCATAATCACTGACCTCTTGCAGTGCTTTTCATCGTTTATTTACTCACAAGTTGCACAATTTGCTGCCTCAACGATGAAGAAAGGATATGAATTGGCAAGTCAAACTAAATAACCATCATAAAAACGTATATCTGATGTAAAGCATACATATGCTGATCTTGTATTTTGAATGTTCAAAACAATGTTGGTCTGCAGTGTACGAGCTTTTCAAATGACAGTATGTAATCTTCATGTGTTCTTATTTCCGTTATTGTGACACCTAAAGTTTTAAAATCCAATGGGATTCCTTGTAATTTCAAGTCGTCATGCTTCGTCGGCGACGGATTAACTTTGCAGTTTGAAACACGATATCAAACATTTTCCGAGTCCATGAATCATACATGGTCGTGTCTGACAAGATCAAACAACGTCATATCAAGAGGCAAGAGGCGTGACCGCCCACAGTCTTAAGTTCTGTTCCCAGGCCTACTACATCCTTTCGTTTCTCTGTGCCAAGCACGAAGATCCCCATTTTTACAGCCAGACGTTTTTGAATAAGAAATATTTCTTCGGATTAAATTTGACCACCTCACGGAACGTCACCCATTCACTGCATCGTTGTATAAACGGACCAAGAAAATTTTGGGCGGAGTGAGAAAATTCAGCAACCATGTCACAAGGTATATGAAATATTATGATTGTATTAAATCTGTAAATTTACTGCCTCGAATAATTAAAATTGTGCTATAGCGAATCCTATGTCTACCCGTAGTGGTTAATCATTTTCAAGAACAATGTTCAACATTTGTAATTTTTTACAGCAAGACCGATTTATTATGACTTGAAAAAAATAAAGTGGCTAAGGCCATGATTAATTATCCATTGTTTACTTGAATAATAGTATGTGAGGTTTTTATCATATAATTGCGGCCCGTGCATGACATGCACAAAGTTAGTCATCATAAAGACAACGAAATAAATCACATAACTCCCTTTATTTTACGATTAAAAATATATGAAAATTGAAATAAATAAATAAATATATAAATAAATAAATAACACATGAATGTATAAAATTGTAATATAGCCTTGCTAAACTTACGAATTATTAAAGACGGGAAAGTTTCACCGTTTGAAATACGATACCGAAATGTTTTACATGAAGCAGACATCATCGCGTCTTTCAAGACCAAAGGACATCGCATATGAGAAGTTATCTGTCAGTGATTCTGCCTTGTATTTTACCTAACATCTTCTTTGGTCTAGAGGTGTGCGCTAATACCTTCAAATCATATCTGTCAGATATTTCTGTCATTCAAAAACGAATTGTGCGTAGTTACATCAGACATTAAACCTCAAATTCTCGATTTTTACTAATAATTCAAGCTCTAGGCATTTTCGTTCATGGTGTAATACATGATGAACTTCCCATTCATTTTGAATCGTATTTTTCCTCAATGGATCCTCGTTTTAAAAGTAAAAATGTTCTCCATCCCAATAAATCCAAAACCAGTTTAGGACAAACGTTATCAAATTATTGGCCGCGTAACAGCGTTCCAAAGGATATTGAAAGTATGTCCTCAAGATATAGATTTAAACATAGACTCTTGAGAGTCTATGATTTAACAAAGACTTAACAGTTATTTGCTAGAGTTGTAATCTTGTTGAATTTTACCCTAACTTACACTGGTAGTTGGTATTTGATTATAGTTCACTATTATCGAGGAATGTACATGTTTCTGTTACTTATTATTTGTAATTTTTCCCCAAATATAGCAATATATGTCGTCTCGTAAAGCTTGCCTGTTTCGACAATTTGCTGTGAGTCCAGATTTTCCGATAACATAGAGTAGTCGTTATTTGGATGCAAACTGTACACTTTTGTAATGTTGAGTATAAGACTGAATTCGAGCGGTGCCCATGGCGACTACTTCAGTCTCTATGTTATTGCAATGCAATGATTTGGTAATATCATTGGCAGTTTTTCATTGCCACATATTGTTTTCAAGTGATCATACTTAAAATATCACTAACATTGTAAAAATTACAGGAATTGCTGCACAAAGTTCATGGACCATTGTTATGTATGGAATGCCAAGTGACAAGATCAGGGAGATCGCGCGTTACGGCAGGCCTTTACCCTAACCATTAAAAATCAAAGATATTGTATCGGAGAAATATACTGGTTGTATATTCGATGAGAATGATTGTGATTGTGAAAACACAGTAAAGGATACTTTGCTTCAGATGTGTGTATTTGACTGAGATGTAAAACTAGATGAAGATGAGCGAAGGGACAAGGGAAACTAGAATAAACTTAGAAGGGAACAGGCCTGTGAATAAAACAATTTTTGAATGCGATGTAGTGAAGCAATCGCCAGATTCACAGACTTATCAGTCTTGTAGCATTTGCGTTGTTGTGCGTTATTAATGAAATTACTAGTCTGGTACTCATTATGACTGTTCATAAAATGACGACATAGTACTTTGTGGAATATGAGGGCAACGAGTGCCTCCGAAAGTTTGTGCCCAACATTCTCCAAGCTTTTGATGACGGCAACGTCCCTAATGCAATCACGCTTACGAATATTAGTACGACATGTGCCGTACGTGTCATCGAAAACAAAAGAAGACAGAAAACCAAAAACAAAACAAAAACAAAACTGTGTGTTGAGTGCGACGCTAGCTGTTAAAGAAGTCGAAAACAGACATTCTGTTCTTAAAGAGTGGAAGAAAACACTTTTCTGCGAGGAATAGTTTGTCGTTGGCGAATGAATTCCTTTCTGCATACGCATGTTGGTGTCTAATCATGCTGCTTGAGTTTATGAGGGCACGGTCCCTATTCCGACTTGTTTGAATTCAGTTCAGGAGTTCAGTATAGCTGCCGTAAAGTCAAAGTTAGTCTTTACTTGGCAATACCAATATTTACCATGCATATTTCTCCGCCTCAGCGTAATATTGATTCTGCCTAGCCCTCATTCTACCAAGCTGCCAATGAAGCAGTCTGGGTCATTGTCAGTCAAATGACGGCCATATGGCCCTCTTCGTCATCAACGAGTTACCATTTATCTTGCTCAAAATTGCACATGCAGTCCCAGTGGACAGTTTATTCTACTTGTATAAACACCCCTCAATGAGTACATTACCACGAAATTGTTTTAGTTTGGAAGTAAAATCACAAAAATAATGCTAAAGATACAGATATTACAAGAGCTCCTGGCGACTGTAGGCCCACATTACGATTCGTGTGCGTGCTTCGAACTTGAATTCGAACGGCTAGCGAGTAGCGGGAGAGAGTCGAGGGCAATAGCAAATCGAACCACGTCATATCACTTTGGAATGTGACGTGGCGGAGTTTTTAGCCAATCAAGAGATCGGTACTATAGGTGAAGTGTAGGCCTGATAAAAAAAACCGATAATTACTGAGATATATCACGGAAGAGAAATGTATAATTGATTCGCTTCCCTTTTAATGAAACAAGAGATTCCGAAGAAGACTTTGATTCCAAGATATAAGAATTAGCGTAAAGTTTGATATTTCATTATTTTGAATTTTTTCTTCTGCCCAATGGTAGAGTTGGGCTGTTAAAGCTTACAGATGAAAATGGGTGAGAGCTCTGAGCTCTACATACACTCACATTGATATTGATGATTTGAATTCAATTTTCAACAATAATACCATTAAATGGACAATACGAATGTACGGTATTTTGCCCATAAAATGAAGTTGACATGATAGGCCTAAAGTATTTTCTGTGTATTTCAACCCCTAAGGGCTTATTGATAAAAATTAGCACACCAAACCCTTTTCAGAAACCCAACGACAATCTCGAAGCTCGACTATTGCAGCCAACTAGTCTGGTTCTCTGCCTCTTTTATTTTTATTTTATTTTATTGTATTCTTTTGGTTCCCTGCCTCCTTTGTTTTGTTTTGTTTTTGTTTTGAAAAAGATAAATTCATTTCAACATAGTCGCAAACAAAACAAATCTACATAACTGTGAATGCATTAAAATTACAATGCAATTTGTCTGAAAAAAGTCCCCAAATAATTAGCTGTTTAATTACAAAGATCATCATTATGAATGCAGGTTCCCTGCCTCCTTTCTACCGCTTCGTTAGCACAGCGCAGCCAGCGGTGGAAAGGGGGCAGGGAACCAGATAATGCAGCCTGTACCCTGTGTACGTTGTTGAGGTATACTACTAAAATAATGCATCGAAAGGTTGTTATCTCCATCCTTAAAGGCATGCAGGCGAATATGCTAGTCGATTTTTGCTAATCCCTCAGTGAATGCCGAAGTAGTCTCGCTCAAATGCACAAAGCGAACTTACATAATCACGACAGTTTTGCGACTCGTACTGCCGTGACATACCCTTTCACGCTTACATACCCAGCGACAATAACGTCAGGTCACTTAAGCAGCCTTTAGAACGAGCGTGGGCGTAACGCCAGGACGAGAGAGAAAAGCAGGAATCCGATCTTTGAGTTTATTCCTGGAGCTGTTATGTTGCAATTCAGTAGATTCTCGACAGTATCTGCGTCAGACTGCAGTCCTCAGTTTTAATACCGATGAACTTCACAATGTTACGCAGGCAGAAGAGAGCATGACCATATTCGGATACTCCCCGGCCCGATCTTTTGCAAGTTTGCGTCTACCTCTACATTGAAACAAACTGATGAGGGACTGTGAGATGCTAGATGTGAGGTAGGTAGCTGCAATAATTGGTACCCCACGGGCCGTGCGCTGGCTTTTTGCCATGTGTGTTGTGTTGGCTGAGTAGCGTCGGCGCTACACAGCAGCCAACACGACAGAATAAGCTGGCGCGCGGTCCGTGCAGCTATGATGAGGTAGGCATCTGTGACGCTATCGATGTGGCTGTACCTCATTTTTGCATGCTGTAGTTGACGATGCATTATTGCACCTAGCTGAAAACTTGTAGCTCTACGGTGAGGCTGTCGGTGATTTTTGCTTTTGCGACGTTGTTCTACTGGTGAGCGAGGTCGCAAAGCTCGTAGAGCTACAAGTTTGCAGCTATATTGCACCAATATTTGACGATGGCGTGTATTTCCTGGGCTTAAGCATCGTCTCGAGTGTTTGGAAGTAGGGGAGATGATAGCAAAACCAACGAAGTGGTCTTACCACCAAAGATAAATGAAGCCTAAGGTGCAGTTCTTAGCTCGAGTTTCGCCAGGGCTTGTGAGTTGGACGGCATTCGTAATAAATTGGTTTGATATCACATAGTTCAAACAATGTTAGGAATGTTAGAAGTCATCATAAAACCCTCAGCGCATAGATGACATTTGGTGTGTAGCGTTTTGATATTGGTTCTCAAAGATGAACGACGACTGGAAAAACGTACAGAACCATTTATGTTGTTGTAAACAAGTGCATGCAGTGATGACATCAATTAGTTCTGTTCAGATCAACTCCTCCAATGTCTAAAGCACAGAATAGAAAAAGTGCGCGGCCAATGTCGATGAAGCATAACTGACAGTGATTGAAAGTGCATTATGATGTTAGAATTTAAATTAATTTCTGGGATTTCAAATGATATACGTTTACGTTCAATTTTCAAAGCCAGTAGCCATTTTGGTGCATTATTGTCACCCAAATTCACCCAGCCAATGTAAAAACTGATTAAAACTGATAAAGCACAAGTTTTCCACTATCAACTGAATGTTAGTGTGGTACTGAATGAAGACTTTGGCAAAGGTTGTGAAGAAAGCAGGCAATAATTTTGGTTTGTTGTTGACATCCGTCACTAAGGCCAAAGTAAGAAAATTCTTTGTTTTGCGTCCACTCTAAATGGGAAAAGGTACGCGTCTAAGCGGCTGAAAAACACACACAAGAAAATTAACACAATGTAATTTTATTGCAGCAAATAAAAAATTGTAACAAAATTTTAGTTCAGAAAAGCTAAACGGCCATGTCCTAAAATTTCCTATTCAAATACACTGTGTGTGTTTTTTATGAAAACCTTAAAAACCAAAGCGGGCTGGTACGCAAAACAAAGAATTTAATTACTTTGGCCTAACATATATATGAAGTGTGGTTTTTGAGAAGATCTTTTGTAGGGGGAGGGGAGGTTGGCAAGCAGCGGTATAAAAAAGCACAAAATGTCTGTCGTTGGGCACCAGACTGAAGGCAGGTGACAAATCATGATCTTGTCCTTGCTAGTGTGTTTTACTCATTGTACTCACTAAACAAAAACTTCGGTATCTCAATCTATGCATAGAAATAGTCTTTAGAACATCACAGTAAGAGATTGCCACTCCGAATGCCTCCAGTTTCTGATTGCCATAACTAAATTTGCTTTGAAAGGAATTTTGATGCTAGTGGTATGTACCGTACTTACAGTTTTGTTAGACGTATACCATTTAGGACATAAGTTTGTGTCCTAAACCCCAGCGTCGCTGACGTTGATTGGTAGGTCGTATGTCCCTATGTCCCATCTGCGTTCATTCATTGGCTGCCTTTATGTCCCCAAGTCTCATTAATATTTACTGTTCCGAATCCAGTTCATTCATTGGCCGCCTTATGTTCTTGTCCCTGCCTCACTTTCGAGTGTTTCTTGTCTCGTTCTGCCATGTGCTTATTACTGTAACGCATCTGCGAGCCTAGCCAATCGTTACCAGACAGCTGTAGCGTAGGCGCAAGGTTTGTGAAGACAAATTTGTCTTTGCACCTGCGCTGCACTAATAATCTCATTGTCAGGAAGCTCCGGCATCAAAGTTGTCTGCATTTCCCTGACACGTGGACATGTGACACGTGGAAATATTGGTCTTATTAGCTGTAAATATTTCTGTCAAAAATATACTGCTTCTTACCAAATGAAAAATATACAACTTTGGAGTTACAGTCTTCAGCTACAGGTTCATTTGTACAACAAAATGCTTGCCATCAGATTGTGTATTAACGCCCGATTATCAACAATAACAATGGTCATTACACATGTACTGGGTGTGTTGACAAGCAGAGTAATGGACACTTTAAATTAACATAGCAAAGGTATTAGGATGAGAAACTATAGTAGATTTACAGAAATAAAATACTGAAAAAATAGCCAAAAGTTACAGCTCATGTCCCTTGAATTCCGAATTGATAATAAAGGACTGCATCATTGATTCCAGATGATCCATGTACATGTATAACGTAGTCAGCATCTTTAATTAGACTAGCTCATTAGTTTTTTTCGGACATTCAGGTCTGTTGATGATTATTTTCGCAATCGTCTTCAGATCCAATGTTGGTGTACATATATCATCGAAATGAGCAAGGTAAATCTGCTTGTGATCCGTTCGATGCGAAACAAAGATTACAAGACATTAGCTGTGGAGGGCAATTCATGCGCCTGTTGTGCACCTGTTTGAAGTTACTTTAACAAAATTCCGGGCAATCAGAAACAACCCTGCTAGATGCCGCGGGTTTCCCGAATAAACTTGAGACTTTGAAAAAGAACACGATACCTTCAACGGAGGAATTCTTTTTAATATCTGGCGAATGTTGCTGCCCCTGTTATATTATGTTGATACTTCTGTCTTTTAACCACGTTGGTTTATGCCTATTATAGTTGAAGTATGCACATTCCTAGCCCAACGACATATCAGATTGTATCGTGTCTTGCGTTGACTTCTGACGCAAATATACAAGCGAAGGTCTTTGAAATAAATCATGACACATTTTCCGTGTATTTTGTACTATTGAAGTAAGCGACTACGCCGACATTGTGTGTGTGTGTGTGTGTGTGCGTGTGCGTGTGTGTGTGCGCGCGCGCACACGCACACATAGAAATTGGTATTATAGAGGTCATGCAGTAATACGATTTTCTTTTTTTCGTTATGTTGACTATGCTTTTGGTAGAGGAGCTGCGGTAAACACGGAGACAAACAAAGACGGGGTGGATTATATGACCATTTAGTCATCGTAAAGAGGTGTCATGGCGATACGTTGTGTTTGAATCCATCATAATTGGCGGCTTCACAAAGGTTACTGTCAGTCATTGTTCGAAAGTGATGAATGAAACACCTGGAGTCTGGGACTGCTTTGCTAAGCGCGCAGATACATTTGTACATTACAGTGATGAGCACATGGCAGAACGAGACAAGTAACACTCGAAAGTGAGGCAGGGACAAGAACATAAGGCGGCCAATGAATGAACTGGATTCGGAACAGTAAATATTAATGAGACTTGAGGACATATAGGCAGCCAATGAATGAACGCAGATGGGACATAGGGAC
The DNA here is from genome assembly GCF_041260155.1 of Ptychodera flava. Lineage (NCBI taxonomy): Eukaryota > Metazoa > Hemichordata > Enteropneusta > Ptychoderidae > Ptychodera > Ptychodera flava. The sequence goes on from NW_027248281.1 coordinate 4,863,734, forward strand.
ATAAGACCTACCAATCAACGCGAGCGACACAGGGGTTTAGGACACAAACTTATGTCCTAAATGGTATACGTCTATTGGAATGTTAAATGTGCCTCAGGCTCATTTAACTGAAGTTTGTGTTTTATGTCTTGGGGTCGTACATGTTCCTTAGCTGTGGCAAAGCACTCTCTGAGCTGGATGCTAAATTACTCAGAAAAGACACAGTAACAAATCTTGAGTCTGGTATGGCAGATGTTTTTTGTTCAGTATAGATATGCATGCTAGAAAAAATATTGTTATAATTTTGTATTGGTACATATAATTGATTTATGTAAATATATGTGTACCGGTATGTGCATACCTGACAGTGTAATATGTACCCATGTTCCTCTGTATTTCGTGTCCAATATATGTTATGTATTTATTTTGCACAGGTTCATTTAATCAATATGTAAGACTTCAAGAAGAAGACAAATGACATCAGTTGTGAATGCTAGCAAAAGGTATACAGTCACCTGTAATCTAAATATGCCCATAAATCAACATGTCTTTCAGACATTGAAGTTTAAGAAATGAACTTGTGCCAGTTTGGCTGGAAAAAAATTATCAGGAAATAACATTTCTACTGGTGCATTCTGTGGATGTTGTTTTAATAAAACACAAACATAAATTTCAAACATTTATCACAGCATACAAAGTTAACAAAATCATGAAGCATGCATTAGATGTTGCTTGCAACAAATATTGTTGTTTTTCTTTCTTGCCAGGGAAGATGTGTCTCAAAGATCACTTAAAAATTACCCAAGGAGGTGAATCTGTTGGAAAGAGGTATGTCAAGGGAGAAATCTGTAACATTTTTATTGTTCTAAATATCATGATGCCCTTTCTGAAACACAGTTAGGGCTCTTTGTGCCAACCTGAGACTTACAGAGATTTTGAGTCACTTGACATTATACATAAAATGAAGACATCTTGTTGATGATGTACCACATCTCCTCATAGGGCATACAGCTGACCACAGTTACAAGGTTCATGCACTCAACAACAGTTCTACAGCATATTGTATATTGCAGAAAATATGCACTCTTTTATTCTGAAAGTTACTGCCAACAATGAATAGTTATACTCATGACAGTTTGAATATAACTTCAAACTGAACCCAGCTTAATTACTGCTGCATAGTTAAAGAGACAGTAGCTGGGCATAACTTTTGAATTTTTTCAATGTATGTGTTCTGTGTGTCTGTACATTGTTTTCAGGTATTCTTGATTTTATGTCATGTGTAATTCAATGCAGCTATCAATTTTACCATTTTAATTTTTGTGTGTCCAGATTTGAGCTAAATTGACATGCAGGAACTGATTTCTTTCAATACTGGCTCAAGGACTGGGCACTGTGACTCAATCATCAATTTGGTTTGCCAGCAGTCAACATGGCCTCCGAGATGCTGTTTTGTTTCAAAGTTTTATGTCCATATCCACTTGTCAGACAAGTGTGCATCACTTTCTTACAAATATAGTAGTATGATTTGTGACTTATGACTATAACTCCAGATCAGTTATCAGCATCTATGATGACTTGTTGTTGACACAGGTATTTACATCAACTGCGATATTACTCACAGTGTTACTTGGCACACTGATAATCAACTATCAGATTGCATTGTCAGCTGGTAATAAACTTGACTCCTGACTCTCAGGGGGAGCCATGGCTGTGATCATTGATAGCCATGATGTGGATAGATCAAATGAGAAATTTTATATTTACAGACAATAAATATCATACAATTGATGATCGGAAATAAGTCTTATTCATTATTTGTATGTAAATTTCTGCCTTCGATGTGAAATAAGAAAATTCCTGGCTTCTGATTGGAGACCATGATGATATCACCTATGTTGTTTTGCTAAACTGATTTCAACATTTGTTGTCACTCAGAAATCTGATAGCTGATTACTTTGGTACTTATCAACATGCATAGCTGTTTCCCAAAATATATTGGATGTTTGGTTTGTGAAGCAATATTGTGTTTGCCATAAGTCTGGACTTATGAAAGTTATAATGAAAGTAATACATGTACACAGGCTGAAATCTTTACCGTATCCTTGGTAATAAGTTTTTAAATGATTTATTATCTTCTCTGTATCTTTGTTGCAGCAAAAGAAAAGCGAGTACCCAGTCAGACAGGAAAGGATGAAGTTGCCACCAACTCCATTTATACTGCAGTCAAGTGACATGAAGATTGCAGATGAGAGAGTATGCAGTGTTCAAGTACCCATTAATTTCAGTTATACCATAAACCAAGGACTTTATTTGAACATGCCATTGGTATGAAGAGTGTAGAAGGGAAAAAGTTTAAAGGTTAGAACTTTTGTATGAAGTACGTAGAGCATCACTGCATCTCCATCCACAAAGTTTAGACTAAATTACAGAGAAAGGTACAAATCATAAGAATAGTGCTTGGGCTCAGAGCCCTGAACTTCCCCTATAAAATCCAGATCATCCTAAATCTATGCAAGTGTGAAAAAGCCATGCTACTGATCGGGCGTGCTGTCTTTGGTCACAGAATCCCATAATTTTGCCATGTTTCGAACTTTCAGTGTCATCGAATCTTGCATATGATGTCTGTGAATATATAGCGACTACACAAGTCAAAAATAAACTGAAAAAAATGTTCCGTTTTATGTCGGAGAACGCATGTTTCAAAATGTGTTCCCTGCACAACCATTTGACCCCTCTTTGCATATGTCTGGAAAGTGCCCATCATGATTATGCAAATTAATCATACGGTCAAAGCAGAGCTATGAGAATTCAAAAACTCCTGCCCAGTGTATGCAAATAGCTGTGTCATTGGTAATCTCCCTATTGTGCGCCAATGGTCCTGTAATTACCCGTTTAAAGCAAAGTTGAATTACAAACCTTAGACAGAATTTGGTTTGTTTTCTACCATGACTTTAGACAATTCTGATAAAGATAATTATTGCATTGTTTATTGTATTGACACACTGAGCATAAGTACTGTGTAATGTTAAGTTATTGTTTTTACCTTGACAGGTTTTCACCAATGGCATCATACTGTATGCACTGAGGACAAGCAGTGTACCAGCTTTGTAAAGCTCTTCACTTTCTTGCAACATTGGTCCACAAAGTAGAGGAAATAAAGGCCATCAGTAGATGTGTTGACAAGGTGTTAGCAATGATGGAAAAGCAATTTCCAGTGTCATTGAAGGCAAGTAACTTATCATATTACAAATGAATTAATTATGAGTAAATAATCATTATGATTCGTTCTATACATAATGTCTCCTGAGACTTTGCCTATGATAATGGAATAATAACATCCTCAAGTGGTTGTATGTGAACCAGGTTTTAGTTTGTTTTCTGCAGACTGTGATTTGGTAGGACAACAGTGTAAATACAGTTCACAGAGAAATGTGTAATAATGTCATGAATTAAAAGTTGTGTTTGAAGTTTTTTTGAAAAAACTACCAGTACCATATCTGCACATGGCATGTGACAGATCAGCAAATACACAAACCCCAGTTAATGGCCTTATAGTTTTGTTGTGAACAAGCTGGTATTTTGTTTTGCTCTTAGTAGCATAACAGACAAGCAGGTTGTTGGCTTTAACAATTACATTGAACTTGTTGGTTAGTTGAAATGGTTGGTGGGTTAGTGATCTTTTTTGCCAGTAGACCTCTCAAAATATGTGCTTACCCCTGCACAAGAAACCTTACTATTTGTCACCATCTCTGTGCATTTCAGACTCAGACTGATCCAGACTGGTTTCAAATAGCTGAATCTGTATAATTAAACTGTTACGGCATTAAAAGTATTCTGTTCAGTCAAAACAACAATGATAATTGTTTTTATATTTTCCAACAGACATTAATGTGGAACCTACCTGATCAATTTCAAGATTATGGCCTACTAGGAACTCACTTCATGTTCTCAATAGAAAATTGAGTTTTCTTACAAGAAGGATGATGAATTACAGACATCCTGAAGTGACAGCGCTGAATTAGTGGAGGGTCAGTATAAACCTAATGAATTTGAAAGACCAAAACGACTCACTCTGGTACATTATTAGTCAAGTATACTCACACTGAACTGCCACATTTAACCAAATTGACATTATGTTATGAGACATGAGACCACTCTTTGTAAAAAAGTAATGGTAATTCCTCTCAAAAGCTAAGGGTTTAGGAAGCAAACTATGGGGTTAACACAACCCCCAAATACCAATTCATGTGTAACTTAGGGCAGTATAAACCAGCAATGAATGACTCTTTGACTATACATTTAGCTGAGAATGCTGGCAATCTACGGTATAATATCTGCTTTTTGTGCGCTTCTATTCGTGAATAAATATATTGTCATCTTCTGGTGGATCTTTTAATTGTTGATACATAGTTTCCTTGATTTTCAGCTTGACATAGACTTTCCGATACTAACTTTTATTGTACCTTTCCTTTACACTGTTTAGATAAGTAACCTGTCATGTTTGATTGACCTAAGTTGTGCAGAGTTACAGCAGATCAAGACAGCTCTCAAATATTTGAAGGTAAAAGCTTAAATAAACTTGAATTGTGTTGTATGAACATTGCAGAAACAGTTTGAGGACCTGTAGTACTACTATGTGCTGGGATGAAATCTTAATTTGAGTTTATCTGCTATATCCAACTTTGGCATGTGACACAAATTTTGTACGTATATCTGAGTTGCAGCTGTTATGATAAACCAGCTAGCTTGTCAAGTTGTAAATATATATGACAGTTAGCAATATAAATGTTTTTCTTAAAGTACAGTGTATGTATTCAATGCATTACAGAAGCTTTGAGTCTCATGAGTTTGAGAAATAGAATAATGAAATACTTATATATAATTCCCAGCATTCCGAATGAGTGTGGCTGCGTTATGGACAAGTGATTCCCTATGTAGCTGCTGTATCCATCTTAGCCGTAGTCAAGGGGGATTAACAGTCCATAATGCAGCCTCAAGAGTAAGGAATATGATGATTATATATTAATAACATGCATAAACCCAGTTTTTCAGTGAACAAACATTTCAAGTGTGGTATTTCACATAAATGCTGGGAAAGAACTATTGGGACTAGTTGAATAGAATCTATGCACTGGTGTTATGCAGTCATGCACAGCCATGTTTGAGGTTGACTTTGAGCACAACAAAACTGCTCTTACGGATAATATCATCTCTCATTTGGGATTTTCTGAATGAATCAAGCAGAGTGTCTCAAAGCTTTGATGACCGATGTTCAACAGCAAATTAAAATTCAGGTAACATGATGCACAACATGCACGAACAGAGCTGAAACTTGAACTTTCAAATGTACTGAAAATTCTGCTATCATGAAAAAAGCTTTTCTTCTGGTCCATCAAGTCCATAGAATAAGTAACATATACATATGTAGCTGCTGTCAGAAATGATGAACACCCATTGCTTCCTCGCCTTGACTCATTGATGGCTACTAAATGCTCCGGCAGTGTTGTTGATTGTGTTGATGAACTTGCCACCTGTCAATGTTGCTTCAATAAACATCCCTGCTGCTGAAGTGATCATAGTACTCTGTGAGTCATTGTTTACACTTATGTTGTTTATGAATTTTGCAAAAGCTCTTTTGATAATCAGATAGACAACATAAAATGCTAGCAATGGAGCAACATCATGTAAATATCAGTGGTGAAGAAATTGGAAGATGAATCGCCAACGCCAAAAAACCCACAATTTTATCAAAATTCTCGGATCAATCATATTATGTAGTAGCACCCCATATCAGAACTCATTATGTTCCTACTTTTGTATTTTTAGAATTTGCAAATGAGCTCTGAAAAGCTGATTTTTGTTTACAGTGAAAGTAATCTGGGACACATCCACACCATGTGGAATTACGGATTCATTGTAGTCATATGTCAATAGTGTGATGTCATACTATAGGGATAACTGGGTCTATGTCAATAGTGTGATGTCATACTATAGGGATAACTGGGTCTATGTCAATATTGTGATGTCATACTATAGGGATAACTGGGTCTATGTCAATAGTGTGATGTCATACTATAGGGATAACTGGGTCTATGTCAATACTGTGATGTCATACTATAGGGATAACTGGGTCTATGGCAATACTGTGATGTCATACTATAGGATTAACTGGGTCTATGTCAATAGTGTGATGTCATACTATAGGAATAACTGGGTCTAGTCAATAGTGTGATGTCATACTATAAGGATAACTGGGTCTATGTCAATAGTGTGATGTCATACTATAGGGATAACTGGGTCTATGTCAATAGTGTGATGTCATACTATAGGGATAACTGGGTCTATGTCAATACTGTGATGTCATACTATAGGATTAACTGGGTCTATGTCAATAGTGTGATGTCATACTATAGGAATAACTGGGTCTATGTCAATAGTGTGATGTCATACTATAGGGATAACTGGGTCTATGTCAATACTGTGATGTCATACTATAGGGATAACTTGGTCTATGTCAATAGTGTGATGTCATACTATAGGGATAACTGGGTCTATGTCAATACTGTGATGTCATACTGTAGGGATAATTGGGTCTATGTCAATAGTGTGATGTCATACTATAGGGATTACTGGGTCTATGTCAATAGTGTGATGTCATACTATAGGGATAACTGGGTCTATGTCAATAGTGTGATGTCATACTATAGGGATAAACTGGGTCTATGTCAATACTGTGATGTCATACTATAGGATTAACTGGGTCTATGTCAATAGTGTGATGTCATACTATAGGAATAACTGGGTCTATGTCAATACTGTGATGTCATACTATAGGGATAACTGGGTCTATGTCAATACTGTGATGTCATACTATAGGGATAACTGGGTCTATGTCAATACTGTGATGTCATACTATAGGGATAACTGGATCTATGTCAATACTGTGATGTCATACTATAGGGATAACTGGGTCTATGTCAATACTGTGATGTCATACTATAGGGATAACTGGGTCTATGTCAATACTGTGATGTCATACTATAGGGATAACTGGGTCTATGTCAATACTGTGATGTCATACTATAGGGATAACTGGGTCTATGTCAATATTGTGATGTCATACATGGATAACTGGGTCATGTCAATAGTGTGATGTCATACTATAGAGATAACTGGGTCTATGTCAATAGTGTGATGTCATACTATAGGGATAACTGAGTCTATGTCAATACTGTGATGTCATACTATAGGGATAACTGGGTCTTTGTCAATACTGTGATGTCATACTATAGGAATAACTGGATCTATGTAATGTGACAATATGGATTCAGTGTAGTCATATGCCAATAGTGTGATGTCATACTATAGGGATAACTGGGTGTATGTAATGTGGTATTATATATTTTATTGAAAACATGCATGAGACTGCACTGTTGCCAACCTGGTATATACATGTACATGTTACATATTCTCAAGCAGCCTTTTAATGAAAAAGCAACCATCTTACCAAATAATGTGATACAAAGTGTGTGACATCAAATACAGTTATAGTGACTTACTCGAAGTGCATGTAAAAGCAATAGAAATGTACAAATGTAGAAATATCAGCATTTGCAATGTACCAGATGAGAAATTATGTTAGCATGTTAGTTTTCACTTACTTTTCAAAATAAAGCTCCAGCCAATTGATCCAAGAACAAAAGTATTGTACTTTCAATAAAAGTAATTTTTACCAAACTGATAGCAAATGCACTTCACATCACTGACAATAATCTCCATTTGAATTGTTTTAGGCCGGCAGACCAATACCTGTTCCCATGTAAGCAGGATAGATTTGTGTTTCCTTCAAGACCACATACAAACACAGGAAGTGATGACATCACCTGCCACGTACACAAAGTATGGCAGAACAAAGTGGCGTCAAGTCAATGGGAGTACCGAGTGAAGATGTAGAGGGAAGCTACTCTATGGTTTCATCCGTTGTTGCAGTCAGGAGGGATAGAAATGTGTTCATAGGGAGGACTCACTTCTTTCTTGCTTATGAACATAAATCTGTTACTGAGTTGGCATACCGGTACGTTTACCAAATAAAGTATAAAAATCTGAGGTCACTGTGCAAAATGGTGAAGCCACTGTTGCATTACAGCGAAATCCAACCCTATGAATCCATTTTGCCATCCTTACGAAGTGTCACCTCTATTAGTTCATGCTTGGGAGGGAGGAAACATGGATTTTAAATTACAACAACTGATGTAATGCCCCAGTAATGCTGACTTTTAGCCATTTTCAGCTTTGAAATTACAGGTTCTTCCCATACATTCATTGTGAAATGTTGTACAGTGAAGATGTAAACCAGATTTGGTCAATTTTTTTCTCTCAAAAACCATTTGTCTGATAGCTTAGATGTATTGTATACAGTCTCCTAGGGATGATCTCTTTGTGATAAATTGAAAGTATGATAAAAAATCAGCAAATTTTGTATTTTTGAGGTAATTTTTGCCATTGTCAGTCAAAATGTTTGTTTCTCAAAAACTACTTGTCTGATAGATTTGGTATTTGGTTTACATGTTACTTGAGATGATCTTAAAGTGATATAAAAATGATGATGAAATCTTCAATCTTATATTTTTGAGGCTATTATTGCCAATTTTGGTCAAGCCATCCTGACGTGAGCTATCAAAAATTTCCACCACAGACTGTGGACTGTCTGCATCATAATCTTGTTATTTATTCCGCCCTGTTGTAGTTTACTCTATGTAAGTTGAATTTCAGAGACAAACTGTCTATTTTTTATTTTTTTTCGACATTGGGCCAATAACAAGTTGAGTTGGAATGAACAAGTGTGTATTTGTCATTTTTTTGTGTGTATGTAATATTTGGGCAAAACACTTGCACCGATGTCTGTAGATCACTTACCAGTCCTAGCAGCAAGATTATGTGATGATACTTGGAATATTCTATTTTCTAAATTTCTTTGTTATTTCCTAAATTTTGATTAAAAGTTGTCTTCTCAGAAACTCTTTCTTTGATTGATATCTCTGAAGTTTCAGTTGAGTCTATGGATCTTCTCCTAAATGGTTGGACATAGGCATTGAAGAGTTTCTTGAAGACTAACATTGAAAAGTAAATATGGGTATGCTAGAGTATATTTCTTACAAACATTTATTCCTTTGTCGAAAACAATGGCAATTAAATAAAAGTCTGAATAATATTGCATCAACTGTAATGATATGTGTCTTAAATGTCTTATACATTATATGTGTTCTCTAAGCTTCTTCATGACAACTGTTTTCCAATATTCAAATGAGTGGTGTCTTCTGCATCACGTCATGGACTTTTCAATTTCATTTCACAGCTAAATCATGAAATATAATATTGAAGACAACATACGCTTATTTATTCATTGCTGTAGGCTGTTTTGTAATCACTTCTTTTTCTGTTTGTCGTCGTTATGAAAGTTAACAAGCACAATGATAGAATGATTTCCAAAAGTCAGGGAAACAGGTTATTTATCAAAAGTCACACAAGACAATAAAGAGGGTAATTACAACATGACATGAATGATCACCTTGCAAATAAATTCAATTTTGAGAAAGAGGATTAATTCTTTGCAGATTGATAGCAAGCTTTAAGGAACTATATTTGTCTGAGGAGGGACCGTGACACTATCGATGCCAGTTGCATTAATTTTACCCGTTGAGGGCGTCCTAAACATCAAGTCCTCAAAACCCATCACAAAAACCCTGACAGAGAATGAAGGGGTGAACTTCGCGACACGGCTTCACAACGATTTTGATATAATTTGCAGCAATTTTTATTAATTTGAAGACATTAATGATGGGAGCATTATTTTGGACCAACTCTGCCCCTTACCCAAATCGGTGCGCTCTCCGTCTCCATTTGTCGACATGTTCACTATATTAATAATACAGCTTTGAGCTATAAAATAGACATTCTTTCATGATCATTGAACAGGTTTTGCTTATTTGAAGTAATTCAAGCCATTGAACTAGTATATGCACACTTCAAAGCGTATCGATAGATGATGGTCACCAATGGTTCTACTCCGGAATAAAAAGGACGCGATGCGTACGCCGTTCTACATACTCAGTACGCCCAAATAATCACGTGATGCCGGTACAAACAAACCCACATGTGTACTGATTGTGGATGGAAATACACGTACGTCTGTGCGCGTTTACGCACATGGCTTTGTTTGTACCGTGGTCGATTCGAATTCCGGGTTTGGCCTATTGCATAGCACAGCGAGTGAGGTAGAGTTGTTGATAACTTCGAACTCGTCTGTGCGGGCTGTTTTGCGCACAGGTACTTGTAGCGTTGCTTGGGTAATTGATTGAAGGCCCGGGATCGACGCGAAAGTGCGAGGACGAAGGCCTTCCATCGACTATCCAAGCGATGTTGCAAGCACTTGTGGGTATGCGTAGTACGTGGTACCGCTATTGACGGTAGATGGGCTCCGAGACTAGTGTACTGCCGACATGGCCTGATGATATTAGCTCTCTCAGGAAATAAGCGTCTATGCGTGGTCTCAAAATGGTGTAGCATGGGATGCTGTTTGTCAATCATAGAGGTCGAACAGCCTTGAACCCTATTTGGAGCCTCGGAGGAAAAGCCCAGCCTTACTAAAAAATCACAAAAACAGTTAAGTTTGATCCCTCTCTTTTCAGAATTTGTTAAGTTTGACAGGTCATTATGTACATTTTCAGATTTCAACTGGCATCAGACCGCAGAGCAGGTAAACTCGTAAAGACAAAGTAAAAATAACAGCTAGCACTGTTATTAATTGATATTAAAATCTCATGCGCTTTGATAATGGCCTGCATGGACGTATAATTAACGGGGAATTGGGGTGGGCTGGGGTGGGGGATGGGGGCTAGTGCACTTTGCGGTTTGGTCACTAGTTTTCATGCGAGCATTTGGGGAAGGGCCACTGTCTTACGTGCAACGATTCCAGGATGAAATAAATCCCGAAATGTCCAAAATATGCCTTTAACGTATACAACAAATCAAGGCTTGTTCATTCTTTGTGTTGACAAGATATCATCAAGATTGTCCTATTTATAAATGACTGTCATTCACCATACTTATCAAAATAAACTGTGTTGGAGCATGGTCCTCATAGTCTAGTCGGACCGTTTCAATGAATCTTTTTGTGCCTGCTATGAGAGTATCTTTCTCATTTTTATAACATTGATCAATTGAACCAAAGTGATTTTAGCATGTAAACAATTTCAGTCACTATAGGCCTATACAATTCATCCATTTCTACAGACATCTATAACAGAATATCACATGTATTGCCGACCGTTCATCAGCAATCATATATGAGTTCAAACAGAACAATAGAATACTAGCGTTTCCTATCTTCTTCCATTGTCAAACACACGACGAAATCTCTTCCACAGTCATTTTCCATTGGTATCACAGAGACAACAATTTACAGCAAGCAAAATGGTAATATTTTATTATTTTCCGCCATTTTTTGAGGCCGATCGAAGTTTCTGTGGCACAATTGTTGGTCACTTGTTTTGGTCCACAGAAGTTCATTCAAACTGTCATCAAATGATGCCATTTTAATAGCTAACACGATAATACCCATGCGACATATTGTTCTTGCTCCAGAATTCATCTACCGAAAGTAAGAAAAAAGCATGTGTGAGCGTCTCTGGCAACACTGGGACAATGGTGGAATGCATGTGTGAGCGTCTCTGCAACACTGTGACAATGGCAGAATTCTCCCGGAGACAATGTTCGAGCCCAAAAAACCATTTTCACAACTTTTCCGATCTATACCACTTGTTGGCGTTCCTTTTATTTACTGTATTGTTGTAACAAAAACTTCCACTTTCTTAATTTTGCGAAACCTGGAAATTGTATTTTTTCACATTCAAGTAAAAGAGATGGCGGCCATTTCAATTTTCAAAAGTCGGTAAATGTTAGGTAATTCATTTCTCTTAGCTGGTACCCGAATTTGCAAGGGTGACTCCTGAATTTTATTTGCAAATTAGTAAGAGAATGATTGAAAGTTTCATTGATGAAAGTTTGAGCAAACGTACAGGTCTTTCACTTTCGACGTACATACAACATTTGTGTAGTTTGCGCCTCGAAATTGAAAGACAAACTTTAAATCATAACACGGGGGAAACCGCAATATTTGGTTCTAGAAAAGCAATTATCAAACATTTACCAACTCATGAAATTTTTCATTTTCGAAAAATTAAGACACTGAAATTGTTTCTTACTGCAACGCTTCAAAATGAAGATTAGCACTCACAAGGTATTGTAAAGGTTTGAGATCGAAATATCTGTCACCGAGTCGAGGCGCATATAACCTTAATTATTGATAACACTGGGGCCGGGAGATAACAATATCGAGAACTGTATATTACAATAATAATTAGTAAAACACTGCAAGACTGGCTGAAATTTCTGTGAGATGACCAAAGTTTACTCAGTAAGCTTATAATTAAGATAGTTGTGTTTAGGCCCTACAAAAAGTTTTGTTTTAAAAAGGTGTATGACGAAATTGGAGTGTAGAACACTAAGCTTATATGACGTTGCCATCTTGTCGTAAATATCAAGAGTGGTACCTAAGCTTGATGTGTCAGCTAAAATTCAGTGCAATTGTTACGACTGATACTGGCTGGCACCTCAACTCACTAGCTCAAGGTACGACTACAACACTTTCGTGCCCCGGCACATACAAACACGTACACACCCACACTCCCTCCCTCCCTCCTCTCTCCTCTCTCTCTCTCTCTCTCTCTCTCTCTCTCTCTCTCTCTCTTCTCTCTCTCTCTCTCTCTCTCTCTCTCTCTCTCTCTCTCTCTCTCTCTCTCTCTCTCTCTCTCTTGTGCCTCCATTTTTTGAGCCAGTTTGCTTTCGCCTGGGTAAAATAATTTGGATAAGAGCATTTCACTTACCATGTATCGAAGGCGTTATTTTTCATACCCAGAACAAAGTAACAAGGCTCAACGTACACATGGTATCAGAAGTGGTCTGCATGTGGACGAAAAGCGTCGCTTTCACTGTTCGTCACTAACGTGAAACATTGTCCTTCACATTGAGTATTCGCTTTGGCATTGATAAATATAACCTTCAGGGGGGCGCTACACAACCACCTGTTGATATGTTTACTGCTACATTGGGTACTAAAAGACCCATGAAATTGTCTTACACTCCACGTAGCACAAACGTGTAATAGGATTGATTCTAGTGGTCCCTTGACGTGATAATTTAATTTCTGCAATCATTAATTGCGATCATTGGTAGGGTAATAGACGAATAAAAGCCTTAATAATTTTACTTTCAAAAGTTTACCAGTCACCGTCCCTTCACCTGGACGCGTCGACGGTGATTTCCTCATCAACTCACTTTTTTATTACTTTATTAGTCACTGATATTTAAAACTAAATTTGTGTGCCAATGGACGGCCCTTTAAAAATAGAGAGCTCAATTGTTTTCTTCCAGCTGACCTTGGATTTGTTTCTAGTAATCTCCGTTTAAGATGTAATATCGTATATATGTAACACAATTTGAACTATTTTGGGATAATTGGATCTTCATATTTTTAAAATTTCTCAAAAGTGTTAGGTGCCCTACTACACCTGAATGTTGCAATATTACAAATTACTCAAAAAGCAAGTTTGCAACTTAAAAAGAAGAGAAGATGAGTTTACATTTGCAGATAAACCGACATTTCTTTCACATCCAATTATTCCAAATTTGTTCCAATCATGTGGTGTTGTAATCTAAGTGAAAGCCAATACTTTCACCTAATACTTTCACCTAATAAATCTTTAAGACGATTTCAAAATTCAGAATCACGATTTAAATTCCATTTATCTGCGTTCCAACCAAGGAGAGTGTTCTAAAAAGAGTCAGTCCAACTACAACCATAGAAGCAACACGTAGAGTGCGGGAACACACCAGGATCATGGCATAGATAATTTTATAAAGGAGGCAGTTCAACCAGTACTCTTTGTCTTCTAATGATCTTTATTTAAAATATACCGACGTTTCGGCACCCTTCTTCAGGGTAAAAGTGACAAATAAAAGTGAGCACATACAAAAGTAAAATCAGGCTGGTAAAAGGTAAACTGAGGATTAAATCGAAATCAAATGAAATTACAATACTTATGAAAACTGGAACTACAGTGAGCGAAAAAAAAAACAACAAAACTGTAGACAATCATTATAAAACGAAATTAAAAACCAGTTGTGATTTTAAACATTTAAAAGCACTAGGACTAAAACATTAAAGATAAGTAAGCTCTCCGAAACAAGAATGGTGGTTGAAACAAAGCCTCTGACAAGGAAATGAAACTGACCTGGATGCGGAGAGTAGAGCTATACCAGCGGAATTGGAGGGTCGGAATGAACAAGTTCATGGCGGAGGGACTCGGACTCCTTAGATGTAAAGAAATAGTCTAGACTAAGGAGTCCCCTAAGTTGGAAAAAGGGAAGAGTTGAAAACGCGGGAAAATAGCTATAACCTTCTCTTTGGTCAATGCCCTTGGGTGTGAGTGCGTCAATTTCTATACTGTATTTTTTGTTCACATAGTCTTCTTTTGTAAGTATTTATGGTGTGTACTTTGTGTAAACCAGTAGCTTGGAAGTGAGATGGACTGTGGTCGAGTTGATTGAAATGTTCTGAGACTGGGTGGGTTTACGACTGTGGATTGTGTATATGTGTTCGTAAATTCGTCTTTTGAGTTCCCTTTTCGTTTCCACAATGTATTGTTTTGAACATTTTTGGCAGGTGATAATGTAAATGAGGTTCCGGGTGTTGCATGAGATTTTGCCGATATTGTTATGGGTGTTATCCGTAGTGGAACTGGTAATTGTGTTAGTTTCTGTAATGAATCGGCATCGGTTGCAGTTGTCGCAGCGTTTAATTTCACCTGTTGTGGGTTGATGTGGTTGTTTTTTGAGATCTGCTCTTACGAGAATTTTTCTTAGATTTGGAGGTTGTCTGAAGGCTGTGATCGGTATTTCCGGAATGGCTTTGTTTATTTCTGTGTCATCGGAAATGATACCCCAGTGTCTGCGAATAATGTTCGAAATTTTAGGAAGAGTAGGGTTGAAGGTGGTGGCAAAGGAGATTCTCTTGTTTTGGGTCTTATCAGTGGATTTGATGGTAAGTAAGTCGTTTCTTTCTATGTTTCTGGCTTTTTCAATGCAAGTTTTGACTGTTTGGGATTTGTAGCCTCGTTTTGAAAAATGATGTATCATTTCTTTGGTTGCTTTGTCATAAGTTGAAGTGTCTGAACAGATACGTCGATAACGGAGAGTTTTGCTCCAAATGATTGAATTGAAAGGGTGTTTAGGATGGCAGGATGTTGGCCAGAGATAAGGATGTTTATCTGTGGGTTTACTACAGATCGAATGATGTTAGAAATCTTAAGAGGGTCTGATATAAAGCCTAAAAAGCACGGCACAAAATTTGGATTACTTTTAATGGCATGTCTGTAACGAGACAAATGATATAAAAATAAGGTTTTTTTATGATTTCCTTTGCAAAGTTGATGAAATTTTGACTTTTTACGTCAAAATCTGACCAAAATTTCCAGCCGCTGGTGGCGCCTTTAATGCCCGGCGCATAAATTAGAATGCAGGCAGTGGCCGTTGGAAAACACACGGGGTAGAAACATTCAGCATAGGTTACGATATCCGAATTAGACGCCGGGATGCTTTTAACTTTGAGAAGCATTTTTTTACAAAAAGGATTATCGTTAATGAATTTTATCGAATTTATAGTATTTAATCGATGGAAAATAGCGTTGGAGTGATCGAATTAGAGAGTATGAGAATTGTTAATAAACCTGACAGCGCTCGTCAATATAAATCCTACAAAGATACACTTACTTAATTTGGGGGTCTTTATTTTGTCTTTCGGACTAAAAGATGGGCAACTTAACTTTTCAGTTTTACCGAATTTTTTACATCAGCTTTCAAGCCTGTTAGAATGCAATGCGGCCGCAGATGATTAGCGGGTGTCTTTTGAAATTAAATGTGTGTTGGCAATGTATGAATAAAAGTGAAATTTTGCGTAACTTAGAGTCGCTGAGCCGACGCTGTTCTCATATAATGAATAAGAAAGCACTTTTGATCTTTTTACACTAGTACACATCTGTGAATAACACAGTTTTGGAATGAGATATGCCACAGTTGTTGCATTACAATGTAGTGGGCGTTATAGCGAGGAAACAGCTTTTACCCCGCACATGCGCAGATGCCCTTGTTTTCATACAAATCGGCAAAGACAGTTTACGTTCGTATAGGCTCATCCAGACAGGGCAGGGGTTTTTCATAAAAAAGGAATACGACTACGTAATAAAAACTTGCTGAACTGACTTTACAAAATCAGCAAATCGGAACCAAATCTCGATCTTAGTTATATTTAAAATTAACTACCGTTCATTCATTCGGCTTCTAGCTTTTTAACTTTTGGTTGATCCACGCATGGAGGTAGAAATAATTTTTTCCATGATGTATCATGTATAACTAATGATGCTTGTACATGAATAGAATTCAGCTACACATATCGTCTATCTTGTAAAGCCTTCGTATATTTTAGATTTATTTCTCACACAAAAAAGTTTTATTTATTAAATATTTTTGAACGCCTCGCTCACGTGCGTCTCACCTACTGACGTCATTCCGTGGTCGAGAATAGAGCTTTAGTATAGCATCAAAATAAATATTTAGGATGGACGGCGTAATTTTATAAATTATATAATTTCGTCATCTGAAATTTTTGGTTACGTCACTTATTTTAATGTATTGCCACGGGTTGAATCTGACCATTTTCCACTCATTTGCAGACTGGAGGCAGCCAACACTCATTTGCATCAGAATAAAAAACATCCGTCCACTTCAACTTCTGGATCTGTCCGCTTTGGCTGGACAGAAAATTGTAAGAATTCTTTTCGGCTAAATATTATGTCTGCAAGCGTCCAGTCATTATTGCAAGAAGCGAAAAATTCTCTGCCCAATTTTCAAGACACCATTGATAAGCTGAATGAAGCGCTAATGTATGCTGGCTCTAAAGGTCTCTGCATAAGTAAACCATTCAAACATACTGGCAGTCAACCACAATGGTTTGATAGAGCTTGTACAGAGTCGAAACGTGTCATGTATGCGAAACTAAAACTTTTTAGAGATGTGGTTCAAATGCTGTTTTAAACGATTATATGACAGCTAAAGCCAGATTTAGACAGATTTGTAGAGAGAGTAAAAGAGAACACCAGGCCCGTATTAGGAGCCAATTAAATGAAGCTTGCTCTAAGACTAAAGGAGGCGAACGACTTTTGGGTCAGCTTTGAAATCACTGCTAAATCAAAGACGTGGCCAAGATGAGAGTATTGATATTCAGACATGGTACATTCACTTCAGTTCTTTACTCAATAGCATAGATAACACAGCAACTGAACATATTTTGTCAACCTCTCTTGAAGAGGAATTTAACAATACTGATGATTCAGTAAATTCCGATACAGGCCTCAATGAATCTCTTAATTCTAGATTTACAGAAAAAAAGATACAAAATTGTACTGAACAAAGTAGGCCCTGCAGTGGAAATAGCAGACGACGGCATGCAGCCAACTTCTGCATAGGCGCTGCTGTGCTGATAAAATTCACGTGAAATCAATATTCTGATTGTCGTTTGTTTTACCATCATAGCTTTGTACGGCTGTTCAAACCAAAATAAATTAACATTTAGTATTTCAAGTTTTCACCACTTTGTTTTATCAACCGGATATCAAAGCAAAATTCTCTAGTTGTGAGTCGGGTGTGTAAGTCGGCACGTCTTTTTCCCAATCTCTGCAAAACGTTACGCTTACGAAACGCGCAAGCGACAACTCTTCGTTGCGTTCTCGCTATGGGTGCAATCTTAACCTCCCTATTATTCCTACATCCGCGGTTCAATTTGTTGACAAGAAATATCACCTGTACTTTCATGTCCAGTCATGCAAGAGTGCATGTCATGTATGAATAGGCAACAGCCAAGGGTGTCTGTGCTTGGCTAACTATATGCCCGTTATGCCTTATGTAATATCTGATGACTTCTTTAGATTTAAATAAAGAATAAATATACATGCCATTCCCATTGAATATAGATGACAACGTCTGCCCTCAGTAGATACTGCCTTCTCGGTTCTCCAGTTGTGCTTCGTGCCCCTTCTATCACGAGCACGATTAAAGTCTAGAGTTGTGACTCTATAAGCCCAACTCGTCTATCGCTTTTCTATTAGCCTATATAACCATGGAAATGTACCGTGTAGTTCCGGATGCAATTGGCTTTGTTCCAGATGATGTTGTCAACATCGAATTCGGCAAAAATATCGTAAATATGGGTACTGTAATCACCCCAACACAGGTATGTGGTTTACGAAAGGTTGTACACGTAACTTCTGTCGTTTTCGGAAACAATATAATATATCTGTCACCTGCACCATGTTAAATGTATTAAGAAGATCTTCTGTTATACCATGTTGGTGCGTTTGTTGTTGACTTTGTCACAGTTAATCTGGCGATAATTTGGTGACAGCGTCCACAGATTAGTAATTATCTTGCTTGCTTTGGCGCATTAGCTGATTAGACAATCAAACGCATCAGATAGTAGACGCAACAGAGTGACAAAACTTCGCGTAGGATTGTCAAAGGACAAATACGTGGCACAGGGAAGGACAAAGAGAAATCTTTACAAAACCATGCCAGTGCTAACATAAGACTAAGACACCAAGCGTTGACAGTGTTTATCTTTATTGGCAATACATATCATAGTCAAACGTTTTGAAATAAAATAAACAATTAGCACTTGGATAAACCTGTGCTGAGATGTTTCTTTCTACCTCCATGCTGAGACTAAAACACCTCTATCCCTCCCCACCTCGGGGACCAACATGTAGGCAATCCCCTATGATTTAACTGTACATCTAATTTCAACAAGGGGGCATTCCCAACTTTAGCGAAACCTGTCAAGAATTAGACACTTTAACTCTGATGGCAAAGTTGATTGCAAGATATACCTTTATTGAATTGCAATGAAAGCATTATAATGGGATTATCAAGACTTGTATTGAAATTATTGTGAAATGACTTCAGGAAACGAAAGGGCTGATAGTAATCTCCGAATAATTTTGTATAATGAAACTAATCTTCATGATTAGACTGACATACTTGGAAATCAAGCGAACCTTCCCCGCCCAGTTCGCTCTTTGTGGTGTGTGAAAAGCAGTGTGGCGTTTCACCATACCCGTTGCAGTTTTCAATTTTAGACAGGCCCCTAACCCGTCCCCCACCCCAGCCCAGGATTTGCCGGCCACAATAACTGAATGCTTCATCACAACATGGCATTTGATTAATAAATATTCATCACTATGAGCTACAATTAACGCACATACATACAAATGTACCTATACTCTCTGCTTGACAGCAGTTTAAACTTCTTTGTTTCCATTAGTGTCCTAGCGCTCTATCTATGGCTAATAATTCATTCCTTCGACACACGTAGGTGAAAATCTTACAATCGGATTTGGAATACCACAGCTCCCCGACTTTGCATTGACACTTCCATCTGCAATTAACTTTTTATTGGTAACTTAAATGCCCAGTCTGTTTCGTTGCTTTCGCTTTGCCAGGTTCACAACCAACGTCCATCCGCGATATCTTGGCCAGTAAAATCAAGCAGACTGTACACATTGTTGATGACAGACATATGGCCAATTGAAAAGATACCCGAGGACCCATTTCACCACTGGCTTGTCGTAAACATTCCTGGATGCGAGATAGAGAAAGGAGACACGTTGATAGACTATCTTGGTATTGCGCCCGTCAAAGGATATGGTAAGTAAAATGATTATTCATGTATGAATAGCTCGTCTTGAAATTGAGTTCAGTTATGAAATTCAGTAGTTCATGAACTTCAAAATGCAGATACGAACTCGACTCCCTTTCTGATCACATTCAAAGTAAAGTCGAACGTTGTCTTCAACCTGATCGTTCGTCAGGCGCTCTTGGTGTCTATTTCCCAATGTAAAATGAATTCCTTACAATGTTTTCCTTAACAATACCTGGCAATGTTCCGAATGCATTCCAAAATCTGATCTGTGTTCATCATAAACTTGGGAAAATTGAAGCTTCATTTGAATTTCTGGAGGTTTGATACGACTGATTATTATCAACGTGTTTAGTGTCCCTTACAGGGTCTCAAATGTGACTACAAAGAGATTGATTGACGGATTGATGGATGGATGAATAAATAGATGGATGGGTGGATGGATGAATGGATGGATGGATGGATGGATGGATGGATGGATGGATGGATGGATGGATGGATGGATAGGTGGCTGGATGGGTAGATGGATGGTGGGTGGATGGGTGGGTGGATGGATAAATGGGTGGATAGATGGATAGATGGATGGATAGGTAGCTGGCTGGCTGGCTGGGTGGATGGATGGATGGATGGATGGATGGACGAATTGATGGATGGATGGATGAATGAATGGATGGATGGTGGGTGCGTGGATGGATGAATGGATGGATGGTTCTTTGTTTGTTGTTTGTTTGTTTGACAAGTATTACTTTCCAGTGCATTCGTAATGATGTTCGCATCGTTGTTTATATTAGTTAATTATTATAATTAATAATGCTTGAACACTATTGGAACTAATTTGGGATAATTGGATGGTGGAGTGATGTCTGTTAAATCTGCAAATATAAGCTCATCTGCTTTTCTTTTTAAGTCATATACATGTTTTTATGAGTAATTTGTAATGTTGATACATTCAGCGATAACACTTTTGAGAAATTTGAAAAATATGAAGATCCAATTATCCCAAATTAGTTCCAATCGTGTTAACTAGGTAATTTTATTTATTCATTTATTTGCTATTGCCATAAGCTTTTTAATGGCATTCTCCCGACAGTATCTTGCATCGCTGAAATAAAGTTTACGTTATCATTTGTAGACCTATCCTAATCCATTCATTACATAAGCTTACCTTTTGATAAAATGCACCCGTCATTTATCTGTGCTTATACTACTTTTGTCTCGTGCCCATTGTTTGAACTCGACTATCATGCCCATGATGGGGGGGGGGGGGGGGGGGGGGGGGCTTTTCAGAGTCACGACCTCGATATGTCTATTTTCACTGAGCTAGGGGGTCCTTTAGGGCCATGACCCCAAAGTGGTCTATCCTGCCCCATGTACTACTGCTTACCTTTGATAAAATGGACCGCCATTTATCTGTGCTTATACTACTCTTTGTCTCGTGCCCATTGTTTGAACTCGACTGCTTAGTTTACATAGCCTACAGTTTATCAAAGAAGCATATAAGGTAATTATGCATTAATACACGTTTAACCGCAGTTGATGGGTATTGTTTAAACAAAAGAAGTGTACAAATAACTGGTAAACAGGTACTCTTTTAGACAAAGAAGCTGTACGCTGCTGGTAAACCAATACAAAAGAAAAGTCCGCAAACGGTTAACCAATACAATAGAAAACAATTACATATTCATTATGGTAACAGCTGAGTTCACTTACATAATATGAAAAATGCACATAAGAAACACATGTGACGAAAGTATTTTCCGACTACAAAATTTTAGAATATCTCAAAATTTTACTTCAAATTTCACATCACCTTTCACGATATTCATTGTAACAAACGAGTCGGCTGATTTAGTGTCAATTTTGGTGGTAGATTGTTTATCGTTTGAGTCTGGTGCTGTCTGTCGTACGTCTTTCAGTTCAGCACTTACATTAATACCTTGGCTGGACGATGTATCGGTATACTCAGATTTCATCAACTTCAGTTTTGGAGGCTGCAAGGCATCCGACACAGATTCAATTAGATCATCACTGGTCCGTTTGTAGTTTCGTATTGCCGAGCTCCTATGGCCTGTCCGTTCAGCGATCAGTTGCTCGTCAAAATTGTTGTAAAATAGAGTGGTGGCCTGAGTGGCCTGTCAACAAAGAAAACGATTTATTAGAAGACAAATTTCCCATTTTTATAACGACATGATATTGATATGATATTTTACCAGACTGAAACCCCAAAAGTGTCCGCTATCCTAGTAAACCTCCTCGTACTCATACTATAACTAGCATGAAATATCACTTTAAACAGTGGAAGTTCATGCACTGCGATTTTTCCCATCTTTGCGTCGAAAACACCGATAATCTTACGAGTAGAGACTAATAAAGACAGACCATACCAGTCCACTGCACTGAACTAATTGCGATTGAATACTTAGAAGAAAGCTAAATACACCCCCCCTCCCATGATGCAGCTTTTCCTATGTGTGTGTGTGTGGTCTTGGTTTGTTAGGTCTCAGCTTCGTTGGCAGAGCGACAAACAAACTATACGAGTGGAAGCCCGGGTAAAGTGATTTTTAGTCATTGTGACAATACAAATTCTGCAAATAAGCAATTTACATTACATTATATTACCATTCCCTGTCCGTCGCATTTTAATTCGTCCAGCTGAATCACGTGACTAGCCATAAATACAAGTCAGTAATCGTTTTTTCACATGCCCGTGAACATAAACAATAATGTGAATACCGTAACTTTACATATAAAACGTAAATTGTGATTTGTACAAAGATCATAATCAACAACAAAACAAACTGAAGCACTTGTGGTCCAGGTTTAGTATCTTTCCCCCAAATTCTCCCGGTTTGCATTTTTTTACAGCCTACGTGACAGTACGTCTGGGTCCCGTTGTCTTTCGCGTGGGAAATTTTCAGATTTTCTAAATTTTGATGGTTTTCTTGGACTCGTTGATAATGCAGACTCTGTCTTGACCATTAAGGTGTATTTATGGGCGTTGGCGAGAGGAAAGCCAAAATAAACAGGTTCGGCAAGCCTCGCCCGTTAATTTTTTGCCTTCCTTGCCTTCCGCCCTTGCCTATAAATAAACAATAATGGTCCGTTATTTCTATGATATACCAAATATTTCACCGGATAAAGAAATCGACAACGACTTCAGAACATATCTCATCACGTGATAGTCATATTTAATATTATCAGATGAATCGTTTGTGATTACAGTGTTTTCCTTATAAAGTTGGTCCTCGATGCTTTAACCTTGATTACCATACTGAGGGGTCTAGCTGCATCGGTGGTTACGCCCTATGACCACATTCATGCCAGCTCTAAATTGATGCCATCAGTTGATGGCGCTCTGATTTGATGAAATTCATCTGGATCCAAAGATTGATCATTCAGTCATCACTTTCTATCATTTATACATAAACAAAATATTCAATACATGTACTAGAATTTATTATTCACATGGTCAAATCCGAGAACCTCTCATCAAAATGTATGGTAACTGGTTCTTCATCTTCGTGCGGTTTTCTTTGCAGGAAATGATTTATTGTTGGCAGATAATTATGATTAGTTTTTTTTCAAAAGCTGGTAACGAAAGTATGCAGATGCCAATTGTCTAACGTACATTGATGTTTATACCAGACAAACAAATAGCAAGCTGTGCATGTCATTATTTCTCTGATTCTTTGATGTTCTTGATTATTACAAGTTTCCTTTCTTCGCCTGTTGTAGGTTACCATCGTTATGTTTTCCTTGTGTATGAACAATCCGAGCGGATCAAACACAATGAAGAGTATATCAGCAGCACATGCCCAGATGGCAGAGAGGGTGAAAGTATAGCGGATATCGCCAAGAAGTACAACCTAGGAAAGCCAATGGCAGCCAATTTTCTCTTGTCAGAGTATGATGAGTTCTGTGACGTCATTGTCCGTATGGTTGGTTTGGAACCTGTTCAGTAGTATGCCGACTTTAAGAGAGTGATTCCAGCAAATCTACTCGTTCTATGATTACGGCGGCTGTGTAGATGAAAATTGACCAACAAAACAATAGATGTTTGGTGCACATAGTCATTCAAACTTAATATGAAATAATGCGGTCTTTTTTATTGGAAATGCGCTTGTGTCGCGTTTGAGAAGTATAACTCACCCGGAGCCAAGTTGTAGTCGGAAAATAGAGTACTTGGCAGAATGACGTAAATTTACCTATCAGACTAGTTTCAAAACATAAATTCAACGTGAGGTATAATCTTGTATTAGAATCAGTTACCGAAATTTACCGTAGCGCTAGTGCAACTCCCCTACTACAGTCGTTGAACCAAGGTAACAAACAAAGTTTCCATGGTCACGACTACGCAACCCTTGGATAGAAATCACCCACATTCCAGTTCTCAGCATACGCCATCATATCATAGTAATTTATGGTGGTTTTAGAATTTTATAAAGGATTATGAACTTATATATTACTAGAAACTGCTACATTTTCTGTATTTTCGCAGATATATAAGTTGGTATTTTACTTTGTATTTTCAGTTTGGATATAATAGTATATTACAGGAACTGGACCTTTAAGTATTTTGTGTCAGAAGATGCCAAAATGCTTACATACGTATTTTAAGCGTATTTTGATTGTAATACACTACCTTTGTTACTGAGGTCATTCACTTAATTTGACGTCATGATTCTGCATAAAGGTCAATAATCTGGTTCAGACTTGTTAATTATATATATATATATATATATATATATATATATATATATATATATATATATATATATATATATATATATATATATAATATATATATATATATATATATATATATATATATATATATATATATATATATATCATATTTTATTGCTTGCTTGTGAAAAGTGTGATACAAAAATAAGTTCAAAATTTTCTCCAATAAAGATAAAGTAATACAGTATAATAATAGTAGCTAATTATGTGCGATGGCGATATGTACTGTGCGAAATCTAGCAAGTAATTGTTCTGGTGTTAATGGTCTTGGCCGTTGGTGACGAATACGTCATTATCAGGGACAGACACTTATGACGAGTTTGTTTTGTGGGGGAAAATTGTCAATAGTTTACCTGATAGACTTCTATGTATTATGATTTGATATTTTTGAGTGAAGGACTATATCAGCCATATCTTGCCTTCCTACACTGTAAAGTTAAGTGTTAAAGGATAGAACACCAATTAAACGTCTTTTTGTAACACTTTTTGAACGCGTCTAGACGTTCAGAAATTTAACACTACGTGTTCAACCAACGTTCAATTTTTGAACACACGTGTGCAGATTTTGAACGCTAAGTGTTCATCAGACATTATATTGAACACCATGGTGTTCCATATCTGAACACAAGTTGCACATGAAATGTGTTCAAAAAATTGAACGCATTTACGCGTTCAAAGGGCTGTAACACTTTTTGAACGCATGGACGCCGTTCAACGATAAGTGTGTTAAAGGCTAGAACACATGATGCGCGCTTGTTGAACACCGTTAATTCTGGGCGTTCAGGGGGTGTTCAGACCACTGATATTCAGTAAAATTATTTTATTCTAAAAATACACAAAGCATTTCTAGAGTAAAATACAGTAATTTACTGTAAAATGGGCAAATAAACATTGCCAAATTGTATGTAAAGTTTGTCAGAGGAAAATACCAACGGTGTTAACACCCTTCTATCAAAAACATAAAAAATATGAACAAAGTAATGACAAAACAGGTTTTACTTAAATATTGTGGATTACGTTTTAAGGTTCATACTTGTTTAAAATGTACAAAAAATCATCTGAAAAAGCTCCAAATTTAGCTTACTTATTTTGTTGAAACACGTATATGTATGGAATGCATACGTCATTGTTGTAAGATGGTTTCTTAAAGACATTTCCTCTTGTATAGACAATTGCCTGGGGACCTGTAATCCAAATATTAAAGGATTCGTACAGGCTGTTTTGGAGAACAACCTTGGGATGTACAAATTTGAGGACAATGCTACACATCCACCTATTTAGCTAACAGCCTAGCGGAAAGAAATAAGCTAACAAACAGAACAAGAATTCAGCCAAAAGTTGCTACATGTGCTGACCACAATTATACCCTTGGGATCGAGCTATATGAAGGAGACATTAAAATCTAAATATATCACACCCCAAATGTATTTGGCCAAAGAACCATTGTGTACCTGACAGAGTCTTCAATTTGCGCCTGAAGGGCGCCCTGAAAATTAAATGTGTGTCCAGAAATTAACTTTTGATTGATTTTTTTTTATTCACCTTAGTGAGCCATCTTTTTCCCCTAAGCCTCTCTGGCTGAATTTTTTTATTGACATTAGGTGGGATTTTTTTAAAATCTTCCAGACCCCCCAGGATATCAAATGGTCCACCTCTTACAACCACTGTCCTACCAGGTACCAATCATTCCTGGGCGGGGAGAAGCAATGACCAATAAAGTACTTGTGCAAGGACACAACACCATGGCAATTTAAGATCTCGCGTCAACTGCTCTAACCTGTGGCCCATGATGCCTCCTCACAATTTCATCTGTTCAAGACCGGCGACATCAGGCCTTTGGAATTTGGTGTGTGCTCTATAAAGAAATGGCGTTTTGTACTTAGCAATATGTGCACGCAGGGCATCCTCATAAACCGCTCTATTTGCTCGAACAAACATTGAAACGTAGTATTGTCCTTTTATATGTATTTTGTGCACTTTGAGTATTGCTCGGGGTTTTCTTTTAGGCCCCGTCAACGAAGGAGTTTTACTCGCGTTTCAAAGATATAGGTAATTACAAGGCCTCTTTGCTTGCTGTTTTTTATTTACTGTATAAATGTGCCATGTACCTTCAGATCAGTCGATAGTCATAAGTCGGGGCGCATAAATGTCGTCTTCCTAACTAGAAAACTTTTCATAGTGTTAAAACACCTTCGCATCACTTGATACACTTCCCCAGCTCTACAACATTTCCCCTGTCGTTATAGCGTAATGGTTGCTTTTGGAGTTGCCAACAGTTTTTTCAAAGCAATATTTCTCATCAAAGATGACAAGGAAACCCCCTCACAGTATATATTTTCAAAAAACAGAGACTCTAAATTTAGTATGGTAGCAATAGCTTACTCGAAAGATAAAGTGAGTGTATATTTGGCTTAAAAAACCGCAATTTTGGTATTAATGATAAAATAAATAATATAAGTAAATAATTTGACGCTATTTTCTGAAATGTAATACTTCACTTGATAGAAGAGTATATGTAAAAAAAACTGCTATTTTATTTTGCATTATCTGCCCTCATTCTAAAATGGCTTGGGTTGGTTGACTGAATCTCAAAAACGTAATTAAAATCATGATTAGCAAAATCAAAATGACTCTCATTCAGAATGTAAGAACTTCATTGCGAAACAAAATAGTCATTTTGTTAAATAGCGTGTAAGGGACAAGATTTGAAAATTTCCGAAAATTTGACCCTGCCACAGTGGAGTTAAAGTCTTTGGAAATCTTGAAATTGGGAGAAGAAATAAGCCACTGGCATATAAACCGGGTATATTAGCATAAATTAATACTTCTTTATTACGCAACTTATGACTGCCCGACAAGCTAAAACTTGAAAGGTGAACACAATCAATATTTTAATCTTGGGTTAAGAAATTAATTAAAATTGAATGATTATTTGCAAAAAGGTGATTTTTGAGTTAAATACGCTGTGCTTGGTGCAGCGCCCCCTTAAACAGTTGAAACGATAAAAAAACCTAACCCCAAAACATTCTTTGTAGCTTCACAATGGTTATATTCATGAGGCTTTATATGTATAAAAGTAAATGTATCATTGACATTTTTCACCGATAAAATTCGCGTATTTGCTTGTTTGTTTGTTTTCCGATTTTCTTGTTTGTTCAGTTGCCCCTTCTCTGCTTCTTTAAAGCACGCGTGGTCGATAAAAGACGAGATCTCACCATCTGGTGTGTCGTAGATATTTTTGTAGCAGGAGGCAATATATCATAGCCATTCAATTTGCCAAATCGACGTTTTACTCCTATAGTAGGGATGTCGTCAAACAAGTTGCAAAAGGTCACAAGTGAATAAATAAGCTATCGCATGTCCGGTAAATTCTAAATTTAAAAGTGCAAATATTTTTAACTTTTGTAATTATTTCTGTTTCATCATTAAAAGTCACATACCACTTCACAGGCAAGAACAGCTGGGGATTCTTGCTCCAGAAGAAATATCGGACAAGTTAATTGGACGGTGAACAGTATATTTTATTCGTACACTGAAAAGGCAAAGCTTTGTATGATAACAGTGAAAACACGTAAGAATGGATGAACTAAATGTTATCACACTTGTGTAATTGGTTTGTAAAGTTGTTCCAAAATATACTGCAGTATCAGTACTTGTAATTAAGTTGCAGCACACAACAGACTGATAATAGAGTTGTTCAAAGTAGGCTTCCTCTGTAATTGTTTAGATAAGGCTACGTATCTACCTTATTCCTGTGTGTCAATTCCCCAATGCTGACAAACCTTTAGCAGATAGCCCACATTTTGACAACTTAATTTCTCCGCAATAGCTCCTGGTTAATTTTCGTGCAGACCATGAGATTTTTTGTCAAAGAACTTACACCAAATGGGTAAGCCTAATTCAAGATTCACGATTCAATATTCACGATTCACGTTCTGCAGTTTAGACTAGAAACGGGTGCATTTTCACTCAATTTACTTTATCGATCAATGTACACTGAAAAATCACATTAGGACTTCAACGGTGCCTTCTATATGCATGAAGTGGTGGCCTCTGATGTGTGTATTTACGAACTCTACACGGGAGTTTATTACAGTGAAGGACTGGATAGAAATTACAGGGAGGGAGGGCCGGTGCGCAACTGAAACTGGTTACTGGTATGGGCCAAGTAGTAAAATCGAGGTCAAAGGCCACTCTGGTCACGAGACATTTCAAAGAAAAAATCTCTGATACTTATCCCTTACCACCAAAAGTCAAAGGTCAGGGACAACCCCAAAACTTGGGTGTGTAATTTGGTTCCATACCAGTCATTATTCAATAGATACCAGCCCTCTAGGACTCCTTAGATAGGATAAGATAAAGCCATAGCTTAGCTGCAGACGTGTAGGGTAGGTTATAGGCCATAAAAATTGGAAAAATAATACTTTAAAAATCTTCTCTTGACGGGGCCTGTGACTTTGAAATTTCGCACATAGAAACCTCTATGATCGACAGAGTATTTGTAGAGAAATTTGATTGTAGGTATTGATGCGAATGAGGTCAATTTAAAGTTAAAATCTGCGAAGGTCGCAATAGAAAGGGTCTAAATATTATTGATGTGGATTGTTATACATAGGGAGATTGTCACTGTTTGTTGCTCATGTAAATTTTGGGAGGGTCACTTTTTTCTTGTAAAAACTTTTGAAGGGACGCTGAAGGGACAAGAGTCTCAACTTGACTCTGACTTGATACAAAATAACTCAGATTGGTAAGGAATGTAATATGAGTCTATAGATACGATGTGCACCGCACAGCAGTACTCTCTGGTGTGTTTTGTTATAGGTATTAAAAGCTCTTTGATTTTCATCACAGTTACAACTAGTCAGTACAACTCTTAAGTTTTTTACAACTTTACAAACCAATTGCACAAACGTGCTAACATTTTAGATCAATTTTATCGTCCATTCTTAAGTGGTTTTCACAGTAACTCGTCCCGTACGGTACAGAATACGTTGCATGTTTATTGCATATCATGAAGATCGAGACGGCATAAATCTTTATCTTTTCTGATTTTTAGCTCCCGTGTTTTCACCTGGGAACTGATTTCATGTTGATTTCTGTCTATCTCTGTTTGTCTGTGTATCAGTCATTGTCATCGATGTCTCAAGAAGGGAAAGAACGAATTGGCTTTCAACTTGCCCCACTTGCATAATTAATGCTAATTTCCATATTTAATTATTCCAACGTTAAATATTCTTAAAAAAACTGCATCAGATTGATGAATCTTGCTATAGATATTAATGGTAGGAACGTACGATAGTTTTCATGGTCATTTAACATTCAGTGTCAATGATATTGCCAATTTGCATACTGAACGAACTTCAACAATTATGGGACACGTATACTATATACGGATTACTTAGCATAAGTCGATGAAACCTGTCACATATATTACAGATACAAAGGTATAGCAATAGTAAAAGACATCTTTACTGTAAGCTAGTTTGCATATTTAATGATACTTGTGATTGAATGTATTCATCGATGGCGGCGGCAATAAGTTTGATGAAATTTGTTACAAATATTGTTAGTGGTAAAATATGAGTATAGGGCAAAGCGACTTATTGATTGTCAATTCAGCGGTAATGTGCATATTTGATAATCTTCCTTTTATATCAATAATGGCTGAAAAAAATTTAATATTCTTTATTAGTGATGAAGAAATCAAGAAGTATGCACATTTTCAGGGAAAACATAATTGTCACCATGACTTTACAGGTAGTTGCGCAGACTACACAATACTGAAACATGGAAGAATTTTAACTTCACATTAATCTGAATAATACATTCACGAGTTTCCTATAGAATCAACAATTCAAAGCAGAATACGCATCTGGTACAGATATATTCGGACCCTAGAATTTTATTTTAAAAAACATCCCTGGTATGGCCACTTGTGTGTACTTATTTTAAGCCTTTGCTGTGAGTGAAGTTTTCACTATCTTGTTTATTTGAAATTCCCTTATTTAATTTTTCATGTGAGTTAAGTCAGGATATAGGCGCCATTTTGAGTTGGTAAATTTTAGGTAATCTGTTTCTCCCATTCAAACTTGCACAGAATACTGCCGGATGAATTGACTGTTCATGTATAGGACAGGCTAGTACAACATGGAATGTAAAACATACAAATCAAAGAAGTGGCAAATTTTCTCAACTTTTCACAAAGTTTATATTCCATCATTACTATCAGGATTAGGATTTTCCCAATCTATAAATAAGCTATTACTTGATTACACCTTGATTCAGCATGACTAACATTTTGCATTTGTCACGCAACCAGCCATGCCCGTCCCGGGATCGCGAACAATGCCTTTAACGAAGCTTTTGAACGCTTTTTGTGAATTGTGTAAGAATGTCCCTCTGTGGTGTATAATGTGTGAAGCCGTTGTCTAGCTCGCTTGACTCTGATGATTATGTTGACTTATTTTTTCTCAGCTGCTGGTGGCTGATCTACCTCGCAAGTTAGATCAATGTAGTCTCTCTGATTCGGTCATGCTGGTGGGAATGGTATCTTCAAGCATTGACCCTAAAACGTCCGTTTGTAGGGTCTTTGCTTCAAAGACGTCAGGGTCTAACATTGGTTAAATGTCATCCATGATAAGAAACTAATGATAGATTCACTCACAAGGCATTTTAAACATTGAGGTGTCAATGAGAATATAAGCCTTTTTAGTCATTTTCTGAGGTTTGTCTCGCCTTCTTATTGCTTGGTGTAGAGAGTGTTTGTTCGCCTTCTGTTTACTATTTAGTTGCGTAATTTGAATGCGTTCTGTGACATTTGGCTTTTCGGGTTTTAGTTCCAGAATTATTTTGCTATTGAATTTAGTAGCCAGTCGAAAATGTAATCCTCATTGGGAGTATATAGTGTTCTGCGTTGTAAAATAATTTCGAAAAATTGGTTATCATCTCTTGTTTTCTGGTAAGGAAGGTAAAGTGTTGTCGATCCATCTTATCTTATTATGGAGAAGCTATATTGTGGATTAATGGTGATTGGTTTTCAGCGATAAAAGATTCTCTCGTGTTCCCGTGTGGTATTAAAAGTAACACTATTAATACTGAGCTCTGATTTGCCCAGACGGTCACGTGACTGTGCATGTATTTACGATATACTGTAAAGTTGGCCATTCCTATCTCCAAAGTGGGTTTGTATTTTCATCACAAGTTTCAATATACTGATATAATATAGCGATAAACAACCCCTATAAGTTGGGTACACCACTCGAGCTCGGTTTTGACCATTTCACTCCTTATACACACGACTGAAGTTCGTGCGTATATGTTGTTTACCGGTCGAAACCGTGTGGTATCCTTTCAAAGTGGTGCTTTATTGCTTATATATCTCTCGCGATACAATTAAAGAAAAGGGATTGTTGTTGCTGCTGTCATATCAACTTTGCATGACGACTATGACATCCAATTTAGTGTTTGTGGGTTTGGAATATATAATTTTGACATATTATAGCTGTTAACTTTCTTTCCCTAATTTGAGTTATTGAAATGAGTGAAACGTCTTTTATTAACCACCATTTCAGCTTTTTAGTGCTATTTAATGCCTATAGAGTATTTTTCTATGTTCCTTTTAACAAGTAAATGTCAGTAAAGTAACACAAACTTTTGAGTTTAGGCATTGTCACTGCATAATTTTTGAGTTTACCCCATCAAGCCATATCTTGTTGGAAAAACAACTGCATTAGTCTTTCAGAGATATGATATTTATCTGGCTTCCTTATTCGCTGCGTTTGGTAGGAGAGGAAACAGTACCCATACCCCTATCCCTTAAATGTATATTATAGAGGGATGTACGGCATACCATATATTAGGTAAACAATCGACGCACCCCATAAGTCTCAAGAAGATACAATCTTTTAATGTTTTTTACTTCTCTATTGCATTAAGTTCTTTCAAATAATATATAAATACCTTGTAAAAATTGTTTGGAGGAACATGAACTTATTATTGGTTTGAAATTAAGCAAATTTTACAATTTACATTTCATGTCCGATATAAAATCTAATCGATGTTTGAATATCGATTTATCCCCATTTAGTTGTATACCATGGTAAGAGGATCATCTGGGCTTTCTAAGAATGTATTGTTTATGGTACTTTTTTGTTTTTGTTTCCGACTAACTTTCGAGCTAGATCAGCCACCAGCAGCTGAGAAAAAATAAGTCAACATAATCATCAGAGTTAAGCGAGCTTGACAACGGCTTCACACATTATACACCACAGAGAGGACATTCTTACACAATTCACAAAAAGCGTTCAAAAGCTTCGTTAAAGGCATTGTTCGCGATCCCCGGGACGGGCATGGCTGGTTGCGTGACAAATGCAAAATGTTAGTCATGCTGAATCAAGGTGTAATCAAGTAATAGCTTATTTATAGATTGGGAAAATCCTAATCCTGATAGTAATGATGAATATAAACTTTGTGAAAAGTTGAGAAAATTTGCCACTTCTTTGATTTCTATGTGTTACATTCCATGTTGTACTCCATACATGAACAGTCAATACATCCGGCAAGTATTCTGTGCAAAGGTTTGAATGGGAGAAACAGATTACCTGAAATTTACCAACTCAAAATGGCGCCTATATCCTGACTTACCTCACATGAAAAATTAAATTAGGGAATTTCAAATGAACAAGATGGTGAAAACTCCACTCACAGCAAAGGCTTAAAATAAGTACACACAAGTGGCCATACCAGCGATGTTTTTTTAATAAAATTCTAGAGTCCGAATATATCTGTACCAGATGCGTATTCTGCCTTGAATTGTTGATTCCATAGGAAACTCGTGAATGCATTATTCAGTCAAATGTGAACTTAAAATTCTCCATGCTTCAGTATTGTGTAGTCTGCGCAATTACCTGTGAAGTCATGGTGACAATTTTCATTTCCCTGAAAATATTCATACTTCTTGATTTCTTTATCACCAATAAAGAATATAAATTTTATCACATGCACAAGCCAAGTTTGTCGTCTCCGAACAAAAAATACAGGATTTATTCTCTGGTCGTTCTACGTCACGACAACCCGCGTCTATGTCATCAATTTTGGTGCGTCGGACCTTTTTTCGTCGATCTTCCGTGTGCTCGTAAATATGTAAACAAACAACATGGTTGCCAATGTTTCTCCCACGCCCGGGCTCCCACGATCAAAAGTCATGTAATGAAATCGATATTTTCACAGACTACGACATTACTAATCCGAACAATGTAAACACAAGAGTGTACCGCCTGTATATTCCGAAGGAATTACGTGAATAATTTGCGGAAACAACGAACTCGAAGCTGGTCGCGTATACCGTGGGTTCCGTACGCATTGCAAACAGGGTCAGGCGCGACGTTTACAGTGTTCGCGCCGTCGAGATTCAGTCGATATTTGTTCCCGAAAAATAGCGTATCTTCGTCTGTGATAAATTTCTAGGACTATGCTATCTTTGAAATAGAGTATAACTTTCGGTAGGTAGCCTACATGTAGACCGAGAGCTGTCATTTGCTCCACACACGAACGAACGTGAGCGCAAATGCACACGACGGACGACTGGAAATGATTGACAACTTGTGCACGGCGTACTGATATTTATTCCTAAAGTAGTTCAAAAGTTTAAACGCGGAATCGTCATGGAAAACTTTATTTTATTTTGCAAAAAATAACGAATTATTGGCTTGTGCATGTGATAAGTATATTATTCCCTAATATTTTCTTCGTTCAGCTCGGAAAATACTCGTGACGTAATGACCGTGTCACCACTCGTCTTCGACTCGTGGTGACACGGTCATTACGTCACTCGTATTTTCCTTCGCTGAACGAAGAAAAATATTAGGGAATAATATCTAATTATTCAGCCATATTGAGATAACAGCAAATTTTTGAAGTTTATTAAATATGCACATTACCGCTGAATTGACAATCAATAAGTCGCTTTGCCCTATACTCATATTTTACCACTAACAATATTTGTAACAAATTTCATCAAACTTATTGCCGCCGCCATCGATGAATACATTCAATCACAAGTATCATTAAATATGCAAACTAGCTTACAGTAAAGATGTCTTTTACTATTGCTATACCTTTGTATCTGTAATATATGTGACAGGTTTCATCGACTTATGCTAAGTAATCCGTATATAGTATACGTGTCCCATAATTGTTGAAGTTCGTTCAGTATGCAAATTGGCAATATCATTGACACTGAATGTTAAATGACCATGAAAACTATCGTACGTTCCTACCATTAATATCTATAGCAAGATTCATCAATCTGATGCAGTTTTTCGAGCACAAACAAACAGTGACAACCTCCCTATGTGTCACAATCCACATCAATAATTTTTAAAACCCTTTATTGCGGCCATCGCAGATTTTAACTTTAAATTGACCTCATTCGCATCAATACTTACAATCAATTTCTCTACAAATACTTTGTCGATCATAGAGCCATGTTTCTATGTACGAAATTTCAAAGTCATAGGCCCCGTCAAGAGAAGATTTTTAAAGTATTATTTTTCCAATTTTTATGGCCTATAACCTAACCTACCCTACATGTCTGCAGCTAAGCTATGGTTTTATCTTATCCTATCTATACTAGGAGTCCTAGAGGGCTGGTGTCTATTGAACAATGACTGGTATGGAACCAAATTAACACACCCAAATTTTGGGGTTGTTCCTGACCTTTGACTTTTGGTGGTAAGGGATAAGTATCAGATAATTTTTCTTTGAAATGTCACTTTGACCTCGATTTTACTACTGGGCCATACCAGTACCCAGTTTCAGTTGCGCACCGGCCCTCCCTCCCTGTAATTTCTATCCAGTCCTTCACTGTAATAAACTCCCGTGTAGAATTCGTAAATACACACATCACAGGCCACCACTTCATGCATATAGAAGGCACCATTGAAGTCCTAATGTGATTTTTTGGTCGGCCATTTTAGCTTTATGACGTCATCATAATAATTGATTTGCGTCAGTTTTTGTTTTACCTATAAATGAGAATGTTTGTGTCAGTTTATTCAAAATAATATTAAAAACTGCCTGAATTAGCAGTATTTTACCATTTTAAGCAATATCACGGCGGCCATTTGAATTTATGACGTCATCGAGCCTTTCAGGTGACCCAAATTTTTGGAGCAATAGCTAATTCTGATCTACACATGTATGCGAACCTCTGTAGCAAATTTGGCACTTTTGTCATTCGTGTAATGATCTTGCTGTTTTTTTGTTGCTAAGCCACCTGACTAAAAGGGGGAGGGTCACTAATTTTTGTGCAACAACTTTTGAAGGGTCACTATTTTTGACGCAGCGGTGTTTTGAAAATTCTGTCCAGTCCCTAACGCGACACAATACCTACATTGAGTACAAACCGAGCGTACTCACAACAATGTCTGAGGCAGTTCTTGTCGGTAAAACTTGAGTTTTTTTGCATTATATCGATGACATCAAGTTATGGGAAAATAAATTTTCAAAACTTCTACTCTAAGATCGGAATAAGTCCATTTATATATCTATACCAGATCTAAGCAGAAAATTCAATGTAGATCTCGCTTCTCTACATGATGAACCTGTACGATCAATAGACGACAGTGTATTGTAAAAGTGCATGCCGACAGTTGTAATACGGCTAAAAGTCAGGTTCGCGTATGACATTAGTGTTTCAAAATGCAGCGCATAGTTAGGTATATTTTTAAGTTCATATTTCTTTTCTTCAGAGAGGGTAAAGATGACTCCAAGGAGTCTCCAAACAGAGCAGTAATCACTGACAATGTTTACTGGCTTAAGTGGAATGAATCAGCTAGAATTGTTAAAAGTTCAGCAAGGATACTTACAAAGGAAAAACCAATGAAACAGCCTACTTAACAACAGTCAAGATCTACAAACAAATCGCAAACGTAAAATTTTACAAAGCCGTAGAGGGCGCATTTCAAAACGGGAACTTTCCCTTAATATGAAGTACATTGCCTTAGAGCAATTTCAGTGTTAGCCATGAAACATGCCACGCAAAAACCTCCAAAGGTTTTAAAGTTTCAACTTAAAAGTAAGGTAGCAGTAATTGTAGAATATTATTTGTAAACGCAGTTGAATGGATTCAAACTTACTGTACACAGGCTGAAATTTGACCATGGCTCGCATGTTTGATAAGTCGCTGGACAGACTATCATCTATGTTATACTTGACACCTTGTATGGACAGTTGTAATGATCTCACTCATCATTTATAATTCATGCTGCTTTAAATTAAATGAATATATTGTCTCGATGAAACGTTGATTCTGGAATTTTGAAGCTAAAGATCAATGACTTTGAAGTGAGGCACACTGTAACCGTATCAATGGTGCTTTATTGTATTTCTGAAAACTAAATCATTAATATTGTAAAGTTGCTATCTTCGGATCCAAGTACATGTAAGGAGATCTTGTAAGAACATAACTGTTTTTATTAAAGATGCAAAACTGATTTTGTCAATTGTGTTACTGTGCTGGGCGATAGGTACAGTAAGGTAGCCATCATTATTTAAGGTGGGGGGGGGGAATCATCGGGGCACTCAAAAATTGAAAGCTACTAGGGGGTTTCTATATGGAGAGGAAGGTCTACTCATTTTGGGGGGATGTATTGAAGCAGTTAGTGCAGTTACGAAATGATACAAAAATAATCGAAAAGAATGAAAAACAATAGATAAGAAATGGTAAAATTATGTAAAGACATGGTACCATTTGATACACACATATTTTCTGTGAGTCCATGTGTCAAAAGCGATAAACAAAATGAGTTTCTTTAAGGATCTAATTTTCCAAGATAACATATGCAAGCTCGTACCTTGATTTCATCAGTCTGATACAACCACCAGATGAGTGTAGCAAGCCTTTGCTGACTATACGAAACAAATTTGTGTGGGAAAGTAAGATTTATACTGGTTTAAATTGTAATTTATCTAGCTCTGCTTTGGTATCGAACACTTTCCACCATGTTATCTTGAAACCCATAAGCGTGTGTATATTGTAAATTTATATATATATATATATATATATATATATATATATATATATATATATATATATATATATATATATATATATATGTATATAGTATCAATAGGACGTGAGCAGTTGATCCCCAGTGGAGAGTGGAGTTTCTGGATCCATAGTGATTCGATTTGTTTACGCGTAAACAAATCGAATCACTATGGATCCAGAAACTCAATACTCTTTCACCTGTTTGCTTAAACATCCGCCCAATATTCAAAGCCCAATCACACAGCGATATAATTACGCCAGGTGTTAAGTTTCTGAATATTCATCAAATGGAGAGAAGTATAAAAGAAAGAAGAAGTACCAAGACATGTGTCATTCCTCGCACAGACCGGGCCCTGTGCAACGCAGTCTTGGCAGATTCACGATGGCTTCCACCTCTACACCCACTACCGCTACCATCTCCACTGAAACATCTTCAGTGGCTCATCCCCACGCTGTTGCTCAGACGGTTTCTGCGACGAATGATACTACAATGACTTCGAAATTTCGTGGAAGCTCATCGCCTAGAATGGCCAGCCCATCGCAGTCACTCGCCCAGTACTCGCCAGCGTTGCTCAACAACCGACTGAAGGAGTGGCGGGAACCAGCAGTGCCGCGACCAACGCCCAGTCTACACCAAAAACAATGGGGCACAATGAGGTATGTTGAGCAGATTCGTTTGTGCCATTCCCCTTGTGTACGTAACACATTTCCGTTTTCAATGGAAAAGTACGAATTCAAGCCCACTGCGTATGTAGCTCATCACTTTATTCTGAATGTATTTTTCACCTTTGCTGGCTAGTACTTTGGTAGTTTGATATTTTGTACTGTGTGTGCACGTTCAGTTTTGTGGAGGGCCGTGGTTCAGTCTACCAAATCGATAGTTTCACCGTTTCCATTTCTCGTGTTGATACCTTGCAAGTTACGCGTGATGCAGGGCGTTTGAATTCGTTGTTAAGTGTGCAACACTGAAGCTTATTCTGGGGAAATATGAGATACACATGGTATGCTGCTGTCGCTTGAATTATTTTTCGAGGCAAACGAATTTGTTTTTTATCACTTTGTTTCATGTTTCGCTTCCCTCCGTGCTCACTGTCCCGTATTTCATGTAGCCCTCCTAGGGGTTTTAGAGGAGTATTTAGCACAACGTTAACAGTGACAAGAAGTTCTTAGATAGGGCCTCCATGTATTCAGCACCAAGTATTTGTGTACAGATTCACGTATACGCGAGTCAAGGCATTGCGTTGTTACCCACACGGGATACAGAGTATTATGTATACGAGAGTCAAGGCGTTACGTTGTGTTGCCCATGCGGGGCTTATGAGAATTACGTATACGCGAGTCAAGGCGTTACGTTGTTGCCCATGCGGGCTTATGAGAATTACGTATACGCGAGTCAAGGCGTTACGTTGTTGCCCATGCGGGGCTTATGAGAATTACGTATACGCGAGTCAAGGCGTTACGTTGTGTTGCCCATGGGGGCTTATGAGAATTACGTATACGCGAGTCAAGGCGTTACGTTGTGTTCCATGTGGGGCTTATGAGAATTACGTATACGCGAGTCAAGGCGTTACGTTGTTTGCCCATGCGGGGCTTATGAGAATTACGTATACGCGAGTCAAGGCGTTACGTTGTTGCCCATGCGGGGCTTATGAGAATTACGTATACGCGAGTCAAGGCGTTACGTTGTGTTGCCCATGTGGGGCTCATGAGAATTACGTATACGCGAGTCAAGGCGTTACGTGTTGCCCATGCGGGGCTTATGAGAATACGTATACGCGAGTCAAGGCGTTACGTTGTGTGCCCATGTGGGGCCTATGAGAATTACTTATACGCGAGTCAAGGCGTTACGTTGTTGCCCATGCGGGGCTTATGAGAATTACGTATACGCGAGTCAAGGCGTTACGTTGTTGCCCATGCGGGGCTTATGAGAATTACGTATACGCGAGTCAAGGCGTTACGTTGTTGCCCATGCGGGGCTTATGAGAATTACGTATACGCGAGTCAAGGCGTTACGTTGTTGCCCATGCGGGGCTTATGAGAATTACGTATACGCGAGTCAAGGCGTTACGTTGTTGCCCATGCGGGGCTTATGAGAATTACGTATACGCGAGTCAAGGCGTTACGTTGTGTTGCCCATGTGGGGCTCATGAGAATTACGTATACGCGAGGTCAAGGCGTTACGTTGTGTGCCCATGTGGGGCTTATGAGAATTACGTATACGCGAGTCAAGGCGTTACGTTGTTGCCCATGCGGGGCTTATGAGAATTACGTATACGCGAGTCAAGGCGTTACGTTGTTGCCCATGCGGGGCTTATGAGAATTACGTATACGCGAGTCAAGGCGTTGTGTTGCCCATGCGGGGCTTATGAGAATTACGTATACGCGAGTCAAGGCGT
The DNA here is from genome assembly GCF_041260155.1 of Ptychodera flava. NCBI lineage: Eukaryota > Metazoa > Hemichordata > Enteropneusta > Ptychoderidae > Ptychodera > Ptychodera flava. The sequence goes on from NW_027248281.1 coordinate 4,903,773, forward strand.
TACGTTGTTGCCCATGTGGGGCTGTGAGAATTACGTATACGCGAGTCAAGGCGTTACGTTGTTGCCCATGCGGGGCTTATGAGAACTACGTATACGCGAGTCAAGGCGTTACGTTGTGTTGCCCATGTGGGCTTATGAGAATTACGTATACGCGAGTCAAGGCGTTACGTTGTTGCCCATGCGGGGCTTATGAGAATTACGTATACGCGAGTCAAGGCGTTACGTTGTTGCCCATGCGGGGCTTATGAGAATTACGTATACGCGAGTCAAGGCGTTACGTTGTGTTGCCCATGTGGGGCTTATGAGAATTACGTGTACGCGAGTCAAGGCGTTACGTGTGTTGCCATGTGGGGCTTATGAGAATTACGTATATGCGAGTCAAGGCGTTATGTTGTGTTGCCCATGTGGGGCTATAAGAATTACGTATACGCGAGTCAAGGCGTTGTTGTGTTGCCCATGGTGGGAATATTAGTAGTATGTATAAGGGCGTCGAGGCGTTACATTATGTTGCCCATGTGGAGCGTACGAGTATCATATACACGCGATTTGAGTTGAGTTGCTACACAGTTGCCCATGCGGGGGCTTATGAGAATTATGCATATGCAATTTCAGTTGTTACGTGTGTTGTTCTGGTGGGAGTATGCAATATTTTGTATACACAATGAAATGTGTGACGATGTGATGTCTATGAGGGACACTGTCACTTGTTCGCTCGTTTTCTGCTCTTCACCTGCGCGGCCCGTGGTCATATGCGAGTACGGGTATCGTATATGAGTGCGGGTGCGTGGGTGGATGAGGGGTCGTGGTGAGCAGGTGATTGTGTAAGCGACACTGTTAATTACAGAAAACGGATTGGCTACACTAGAGGTAGTAATACGGTGTTTCATTGCATTACAGATGCAAAAACAATTGGCAGAGTTACATAAGAAGTTTGACATGCTCGAGAAGTCGGCTGGCAATGCATCGATTAAAGAGGAGGCTCTGTAAAAAGTGATCGAAATGGCCAACAAGGCATCGTGGAATTCCAGACCACAGCTACTCAATGCACTCAGAATATTGGTGGACAGAGTAACCAACATGGCGCACCCGAAGTTGTCCAGATGGCAATATAGTAAAAGCCTATGTATATACGAATATGATAAAATGAATTCAAGAGATATTATTTGCATACATATATGTAATGTGTTCCTGTTATGTTGCGACACTGTACTCCTAGACGGGGAGGGCGATCATCAAAGCCCTTTGCCGTTATGGCTGCCTGCCTTGCAGGTCCTGTCTGGGGGTGCCCTCTTCAGGAATGTACATTTCTCTTCAGCGTATTACCCATCATTGGGACTTTGAACACCAAGTCAATACAGACATCAAGGCCTGCAAACTTTATCTTGGATGTCCTTAGAGGGCACCCCCCGGACCCAGACATGGTCCTGCCCTTACTCGAGTGTATCCACGATGGCTCAAGGGACGATAATGGCCTCCCCTGCACATCCAGCTTTTATAAATCCTAGACCTTTATAGTGGGGAAATTCACAACCATCTTGATTTTGGAAAATTGTCACAGACCCACTTGACAACAAAAATTAATCATGGAATGGATTACCATTGGTGTCAGTATTTCTCCGTATAGGCCTATAAGGCATTTCTAGGGAGAGTTTAAAGATTTTGTGTACGACCATAAGTCCCGCCATTACTATCAGGTCTTCAAAAATCACCCCTCTTGTCAACAGTTTGGAGAGTTTATATCCTCCACATCGGAAAGTAAATTAGAATCCGGGGCGATTTCTGTATGGGGAAAAGTGGGTATTGACCCCCCTCCAAAATTAGTGATGTCCATCACAATTGAACCAAAGAAGCCTAGATTGTGCATTATTGATATGCGTTATATGAATCTTTGGATTAGGAACGTAAATTTTAAGTTGGATCACTTTGTGGAAGTCTGTCGATATCTTGATCAGGGGGATTTACAAGTCAAGTGTGATGATAAGTGGTTACGACCACGTGAAAATGTCTAAACGCGACAGGGGCTTTCTGGGGTTTCATTGGCTGGGTGTGGTACGTGTTGGAAACTTTCCGCATACGTGTATCACAAATTGGGTATTGTATCACCAGCTATGCTAGATCCCTTGGCGTCCCATGTATACAATATATCGATGACTGACATGGTGGCCAACTGCGACATTAAAAAACTAGCAAGCCCGCTGTTTAGTCGTCAAGAATTGGCAGAGTTTGCTGCTTTCATACTAGCCAAATTATGTATTGACGCTGGATATTTTATTGCTCTCGAGAAAAGTATTCTAATCCCCGTAACATCCATTGTGATGCTCTGTTTTACAGCAAATACGGTTACTAGGTCATTTCCAAAAACAAAAGATATGAAACAATGTGATTTAGCAGGCATGTTGTGTTGGCTTCTAGAGTATCATATCAGGTTACGTATCCATACGGACTCTAGCTCTTTCAGATGGGCGACCCTTAGCATAAGGTCGCGACGATGTTGAAGTGATAGGTGACATGTGAGAAAATACTTGGCAACAGGAGCATATCGTAGTCAAGGAACCCGAAGCACTATATTGGACCCTGCTCGCTTAAAAGAACATGACAAAGAACGCCAGAGTAGGTGCAATTTAAACCCAATGACACGCACACACAAACACAAGACAAACACATTTTCATAACAGACACATGACCAAAAAAAAAAAAAAAAAAAAAATCCACCTCGCGGAGCGATTGCAGAAACTCCTGTCTTTTCCCCCTAGGCACTCTCAGTTGGATCTGTGGTTCCTATGACAGTGAATGCACCACTGTCGAATGTGTAACAAAACTCGTGAAGCCGGATGAGAGACGGCAGAACCCACTCAGAGAAAATTACCACCAAACATTTGAAGATATCAATCAACGTATGCATCAACTGTTGGGAGAGAAATCCGCATACGAGAGACAAAAAGATTTGCTTGTTCAGCAGCTCGAGAAATTTCTAGCTTCACTACCTGTCCCAATAGATTTAACAATGGCGAACTCAGAAGGCATTGTACGGTTTTTATTTAAAGATACGGACACAAAAACCCATGTTCACACTGATACGTGTCAGTATTTGGGGCATTCCGGTGCGTCTCCCTGCCAGTGTCCAAAACGTTTAAAAAGCTGCTACGCTAATAAATATGGTATCCAAATTAAAAACAGTTTATCGCATTGTATACAAGGAACGCTCTATTTCAAGACAAAACCCAGTAGAAGCATACATTGTGGTCAGATACATGGAAAAAAAAAATTGTCTGAGGGGCAGTAAAAGCACATGTAACCCAAACAAGCCCCTCTACTCTTTATACAACATTAATGAAATTTTTATTTCATCATATCATGCAGAAGATTGGTGTCGCAAAGTCCCCAACACATATACATTCTGGCAAGGGATCCAGCATTTTTCAAGGTGATTTACTTCTCGGGTGATAGGGCTGGGGATTTGGGAAATGTAGAAACACAAGAGATATAGTTTTCCAGCCAACTCCGGTTTTTTGTTTAATCACACTTTTGGGAAAAGACACTGAGGGGAGGCTCATCTAATTTGTTTGCGATTAAAAGATGTGAAGACAAGTTTTTATGTCCGGTGAACACCGTAGAACAATATATTTGTTTAGCAAAGGATTTAGGTATGGATCTGAGGAGAGGGCATCTCTTCCGACCGACAACCTCAAGTGGAGACATTGAACAACGCCCTCTAGCATCACAAGTTTCTTATCAGCGCCTTAAACTACCTCAAAGAATTAGACATGGATACTCCTCACAGTTGTAGAAGCGCATGCGCTGTAACATTAGCCATGGCAGATACGGATATCAAAAGCCTGGTGCGTCACCTTGGTTGGCGGTCGGAAGAGATGGTCAATTATTATACACAATTGTCAAATATGTCAGTCAGGACCCAGCACATAAGTTTGTTGAAGCTGTGAATGAAAATCTAGACACCTTGCAAAGTTATGAACGAGTTTTACGATAGCCTTTGAGCCATAGTATGTGCATATGTGAAGTGTCGATTAATAACCGCTGTATAAATATTAAAGAAAGAAGATAAAACAATCTGGCATAGTTTATCTTGATGTCCTGTTTTGATAGAAAACTGGATTCATGAATAACTGATGATTGTAGCACGCATGTATGAGTGGGGGTTTGGATGAGGAAGAGGAGAGTTATAGGCAAGGGTTTATAGGAATGGGGGTTAAGTAGTGAGGGGGATATATATATATATATGGTTAATGTGTGAAATGGAAGGCCGGAACAATACCCGCATCCCCAATCCTTAACAATAGGCTATATTCATGAGCGGAGTGATTGGGCTTTAAATAATATAATATTAAAGCCCAATCACTCCGCTCATGAATATAGCCTATTGTTAAGGATTGGGGATGCGGGTATTGTGGAGGCTACATCCATGCGAAAGATTAAACCATCTTAAGGGCGGGTGGGTGGGCAGCACATCTTTATCTCTTGCTTGTACCTTTTTTGCTCTGTCGTCGTATACGTTATTATACCATTCCTGCAGCAGCCTGGCCCTTATCTGTGCGAGGAATGACACATGTCTGGCACTTCTTTCTTTTATACTTCTCTCCATTTGATGAATATTCATGGACTTAACACCTGGCGTAATTATATCGCTGTGTGATTGGGCTTTGAATAATATAATATTCAAATAAGTTCCCACAGCGCCCTCTCAGTGCATTTCCCGGAGGTATAAATAGCCATTCACCTGCATATCCGCACGCCAGATTCCAACCTTGGGCGTCGGACTGCAAGGTGGGTACATCATTTCCAATCGATCGACTTTCTCAGACAATTCCACAGTTTAAAGTTTCGTAAAGCAATGTTTTCTTTATGTACAACATTTATTTATAAGCACGATCTTTGTATTTTCCGTTATACAGTACACCTGAAGAAAGCTCCAGTTTTGGAGCGAAACGTCACAAGTTCATTAAAATACGTTCGGACCAAACAACTGGGTGTGGTAGTTGCCATTTTCTGTCCTTTAAAAGTTACTGACAGTGCAAAAATCGTGCACAAAACACAACAAGCAAACAGACCCCGATGATGGTGACCCAAGCTCATACAGTAGTGATATGTGAATTTGCGTCCTGAAGATTCAACTTCTTATTCTCAAACCCACTCAGTTTATTAATGGTAAATAATTTGTGTGTAGCGCATTTAACTTCACGAGTTAATTATCTAATATTGCCGTTGAGATTTCATATTTCATGGCAATCTTGCTGGAAGAAATCATGACTATTTAGTTAGGGGAGAAGCATTTGATTTTTGGGGGGCCTGGAGGATTTTGGGGAAAATGAATTTTCGGCAGGTGAAGAATAAGGAAAAAAATATCAAGTAATGTCTTGAGAAAAAAAAAACTGATCATAGCAGACCAAATAAAAAACTTTCACAAAATTTGAGAGTCTGACTCTCTTATTCTCTGGCGGTGTGGAAAAAATGGATGCAGGACAAACAACAGAAGAAAAATTGCTGCCACAGTGGCACATCGCTTCATATCAGATGCATCATTCAAAAAGTGAAGTTTTGACATCAATAAGAATTTCACTAGGCCATTGAGCCACAGATCACTCAAGGAAAGTTAACAGCAAATATTTTATCTTGCAGCAATCAGCAGTTTTCCACCAATGAACGCCAGGCTTCCTGGTACATGAGATATTCAGAGTTATCCTCCTCACCATACCAAATAGAATCCTTTTTATCTGGATTCATGGAGTATGGACCAGTTACCATATGATAATTTAGAGGTGAGGTATAGTGTCGCATTTCACAGGCCTTCTTTGTCTGTGATGGTACATGGTGTCACACATGTCCACCTGCTGTGTATAGGTTTTGTTACTGGTCTCGTTGTCAGGCAGTCAATGCACTTTGATTTGATACGAAAATTAAGGTAGAACACGCCTCATGGACAGATAGTCGGACACTCAACCTTCTACAATTCTTGTGTGATCTTACACTTGTGGGGGTTCATTTTTAAGCTTTTGGAGAAAGAAAAAAATTTACTATCTTAGTTTTTCGAAAATCCAAAATTCAATTTTTTCCAATAGAGCTAACACAGGAGTGGCAGCCATTTTGAATTTCAAATGTAACAAAATATTGGGTAATTTGTTTTGTTAGTCCCAAATTTTTCATGGTGACCTCAAATGTTTAATGTTAATTTTGGAAGAGAATGGTTACAAGTCTCATACAGAAAAGTTTGAGCAAACATTTTTAAGTCTTTCACTTTGAGGCGCATACTACCTCAAAATAGAATATTTTGCCACAGTTAACATGAAATGCAGAATTATTGGATCTTTTCTAGTTCAGATCAAACTTGGCTGTATATTCGGCAGTATATTGGTGAGATTCAGGTTACCTACTATGTTTACAGAGAACATCTTGCAAGTGCCACTTTAAAACATTGTGCATTGAAAATGCTTCTGAAGATGTCTTGCAAATAATATACAGGTATTTATATAAATATAATGCCGGAAAGATTACCAGTAAATGACTTTGTAACTAGACTTTACACACATGATAAGTGGATTAATACATTGTGTTCTGTACATGTAACTTTGATAAGCCACAGTCAAAAGATGGAATAATAGACAAACTGATGATAATCTATCTAAATTTGTCTAATTCAAATTATTGTCTTTTTTTCAAAATCATAAAATGAATGTTGATTGACATTCATATTTGAACTTTCACAAGCAAGGAGATATTCAAATACTCAATGTAGTCATCTCTAAATTCCTTCTTAAAAGTCTTTATTTATAAATAACAAGTCATTGTCAATGACATAGTCCCCCACTTGTAATAGGAGTATTAGTCTTGATGGGGCAGGGAAATGAGGTCATTAAGAAGTATCACTGGAGTGTATATGTTCAGATCTATGGACACATAGGTCTATGTCATTGTTCCCAATTTGAAACAAGAGGCATGTATAAGTTATGGTTCTAAATCAGGAAAAAAGATCAGACCTCTAGTTGTATTGGCCAGCCAAGAAATACATATGTGCATAATAAATGAGGTACAAGATGTGACATCTTAAGGTCTATTATCCTATCAAATCAAAGCGTAAAGAACTTGTGGTTACTGAGATATGCATATATATGCATATTGAAGGTCAAAGGTCATCAAGGTCACGTGACATTTTGAAAAAAAAAAACCATTGTATTGCTAATTAATCCATATATGCCAAAATTCAGACCTCCAGCTCTATTGGCTTGGCCACAATTATATATGGGCATAATTAACGAGGTTAAGCATGTGTTGTCATAAGTCTTCAATCCTACTCAATATAAAGGACATAGCACTTGTGGTTACTTATTTATTGACATTATCGTGTATTGTAGGTAAAAGGTTATAGAGGTCACATGACATTTTGTCAAAAAATTTCTATCCTATAGTCTATCCCTATATACTAAAAATCGTACATTTACCTCTATTGGCTTGCTCAAAATTAGATATGCACATAATTAATGAGGTACAATATGTGGCGTCATAAGGTGTCCCATCATACCAAATATGAAGGGTGTAGCATTAATGGTTCCTGAGTTATGGACAAATATGTATATTTGAGGTCAAAGGTCACCGAGGTCACATGACATTTTGTCAAAAAAATTGTATTGCTAAGTTATCCCTACATACCAAAAATCATACCTCTAGCTCTATTGGCTCGCTCAAAGTTAGATATGCGCATAATTAATGAAGAACATTATGTGGCGTCATAAGCTGTCCCATCATACCAAATATGAAGGGTCTAGCACTTGTGGTTACTGAGTTATGGACAAATATGTATATTTGAGGTCAAAGGTCACCAAGGTCACGTGACATTTTGTCAAAAAAATTGTATTGCTAAGTTATCCATATATACCAAAAATCAGACCTCTAGCTCTATCGGCTCGCTCAAAATTAGATATGTGCATAATTAATGAGGTACAATATGTGGCGTCATAAGGTGTCCCTTCATACCAAATATGAAGAGTGTAGCACTTGTGGTTACTGAGTTATGCACAAATATGTATATTTGAGGTCAAAGGTCACCAAGGTCACGTGACATTTTGTCAAAAAAATTGTATTGCTAAGTTATCCCTACAAACCAAAAATCAGACCTCTGGCTCTATTGGCTCGCTCAAAATTAGATATGCACATAATTAATGAGGAACAATATGTGGCGTCATAAGATGTCCCATCATACCAAATATGAAGGGTGTAGCATTAGTGATTACTGAGTTATGGACAAATATGTATATTTGAGGTCAAAGGTCACCAAGGTCACGTGACATTGTCAAAGTGTCTGAGATATCTGCGTGAACGGATGGACTCACATGGATGGACTCACGGACTGACATGACCCAATCTATGAGCCCCTGGACTTTATCTGTGGGGACTAAAAACTGTGTCACTGCATCCTTTTTGCAATATGAATACTATGAGAAACTAAATTTTTATTTTTCTTGGCCTTATACATGGAGTCTATGGACTGCCTGATACATGGGAGTCTATGGACTGCCTTATACATGGGAGTCTATGGACTTCCTTATACATGGGAGTCTATGGACTGCCTTATACATGGAGTCTATGGACTGCCTTATACATGGGAGTCTATGGACTGCCTTATACATGGGAGTCTATGGACTGCCTTATACATGGTAGTCTATGGACTTCCTTATACATGGGAGTCTATGGACCGCCTTATACATGGGAGTCTATGGACCGCCTTATACATGGGAGTCTATGGACGGCCTTATACATGGGAGTCTATGGACTGACTGCCTTATACATGGGAGTCTATGGAGGTGAAAACTAAAAAGTCCTCTAACACCGCCAAATTTGATCGCATTGTGAAACAAATCGACGTGCATCTGTATGAGGTAGGGTACTATCCTTGTACCAAGTTTGAACGAAATCGCTCCAGGCGTCTCTGAGATATCTGCGTGAACGGACGGACGGACGGACGGAGCGGGGACGGACGCACGGACGGACGGACGCACGGACATGACCAAACCTATAAGTCCCCCCGGACGGTGTCCGTGGGGACTAAAAAGTTACTACAAGAACCTGTCCACATAGAATGAAGCATATTTCAAGCAAATGGCTCAAGTTGTTCTGTATGACCTCCAGTGTTTTAAAGTCTCAAGATACATACACTGTAATAAAACTGCTGAACAAAACATTGCTGTAATATTGTATTTGGCAATGATCAGAAATCAAATGACAACTCTACATACAACTGCAAAAACAAATACTATTCAGTATTCTCTGTTGACATGTAAAATTAGAACTGGACAACGTTTCCACTTGCCGCTTAGAATAATTTGTATCAAATTTTTAAACCAATTAGAACTCTTTCCATTATCAAACAGAATCATTTCAGGCAATGTGTAGCTCTAGTAACACAATTTCCAAAGGAACTGTTACAATACAGGACAACATCATTACTGGAAATAATGATTGTACATGTCATTTGCAGTAATCTGTATTAAGTTGAAAGCGATAAGTTTTATACATACACAGACTGTAAAAATCGTCAACCTGAACTCTACTGATTAAATCTGGAATAATTTTCAACTGAAGTAACACTTCACTGGTGACGTCTCCTTAGTAAACTGAACTGAGTGAAGAACAATATTGACAATGGTGATGCTAAGAAACTAACACACTGTCACATCAAAAGAGTTAAAACCTACAAAGTCAAGTAAAATATGCATAACAAATGAGAAACAAATAATGATGGTCATATTCTTCTAACCTCTACCTTATCAATGTTTTGGCAGAATGCCACTCCTCCTAATCTTTACCAGAAGCAAAGTATTCCTTGAGAGGAGATAGCAGATGTTTGATGACAGGAACACTCCATGATTTGCCAAGTAACTGTTGACGACGAGCTGTGCTCAAATTTCTGTGTTCTGTATAGTGTGTTGGGAATCCAAAGACACTGAAAACATTAATAAAGAGAGTAAGGAAAGAAATATCCAAGAGCCTTAGTTCCAGCTGTGTTTACGTACTCAAGAATGACACACAGAAACAGTTGCACAAACAACAGTACAAAACAAAAAAGACAAAACTGTGAAAGGTACACAGACTTTCCTTCACAAAATCCAAAAGTAATGTTGGATGTTTATAACAGTGTGAACACGTCAAGGCACCTGCTATATATCAATCTATTAGCAACTAGAAGCAAACTCAACTTGAATGGGTATTTTTATCAAATTGATATACACAGTCATTGTACCATGCCTTGTTGCTTTTCATCACACTCACATCTAAGTGCGGTATGCTTGTTGTCAAACTTCTGTATTCTTCAACAAATTTGCAATACACATTTTTTTATACATTTGTTAAAAAAAGAACACCGTTCATTGACCAACATGACAATAAATAATTTTCAAGTGTAGTGTGTGTTATTGAGCAATATAAGATGTCCGTGACAATCCACTATTGACCAACTGCCCTTTTCTTTGTGTCTTGATATTGCTTTTCTGACGTGCATAAGCTAAAAATCTCATTCATGAATCTACAACTGCTCATCAAAATTGATAAAATTTTGAAATGTGATTGCTGTAAAGTTTTCATGGTATTATCTTGTGCTATTATAGTCAGTTCACAATCTGTTTCTACTGTTCCGGTGGCCTTGGAATGCAAATAAAACCTAACCATTTAATTAATTAATTCTACTGTTGATACGGCAAATTCTGATTGTTAACTATATGACAGTACATACGTTTCCATTTCCCTGGACCAAATTCTGTCAGGATTTTCTTCCATGGAAACAGGCAGCTGCCTAGCTTTTCCTTGCTCCAATGAGTTGAATCTAGTGGTCACTGTTCGGATCTTTGTAAACTGGTGAGTCAGGTCATGAAAAAGGTAGTGTGTATCTAGTATTGTATTGGGTGGGCACAGATAATATATTCATCTAAAATTGATTTACAAGATATTCCTGATGGAAATGTTTCCTGTGTATGTAACATAGATTACTCTGTCACATTAAATTCAAACAACACATTTCTAACAATTTCAGCTTTTATCTTTAACTACAGTACATAGGACACAACAAAAAATTCCAAGCAAAGAATCTGAGCAATATTCGTCATTAAGTGTGGTCTAACATGCCAAATGTGGATGTAATGATGATTAATTGCAAATGAGGTTGACAATGATGAAGGTAACTCACTAGAGTTACAATAATAAAGTTTGCTTACAGTGGTCTTTCTTGAACTACCACGTACACCTGTTAAACAGCCATCCAGTTCAAGGGATTTGGATGCAGTTGTTAGGCATGGCCTGAAACAGAAATTTTAAAGGTAAAGATGCTAAAAAAATAGTGCTTCGACATGATTAACCCTTTGAGTGCTGAATTTTTCAACCAAAATTTTAGTGCAATATTTTACAAATTTTTATGAGTTTGTCAGTGATTCTTATGATAATTTGGAACAATTTCAATGGCTACAGCTTTTGATCAAAATTTTGGGTAAAATATGAAAAAATAATTGTCTGGATCTAAAAAGAATTGTCTGGGATTATATTTTACAATTTAACAATTGTATAATATTTTTTGCTGCCATCTAAACCAAACCAAGATCAAAAACATCTTAACCATTTGTCATTCTGAAAATGAGTTTTTCTTCAACAATGACTATATTACATGTTTCAACATGTCATGTAATTTTTGCATATAATACAGTGAAGATTAGGTATATATATATATGTGTGTTGATTATTGGGTTACTGCCATTCCCACCAATCCTGCATGTTAACAGGAAGTTCAATGATTAAGAAAGACAAGTCTGGTAAAGCAATAATTTAGTGGTGAACTGGATTTCAGTATGTTTGTCACACACACACACACACACCACACACACACACACACACACACACACAAGATGACTTGCTATTCTTCATACATGTCACTTGAGTCTCAAATGAATCAAAACTGTCATTTATGACATACCTGTCCATAGCTGGCAAGTTACCCCAGTAGCACCTAGCTCTGTGAGCTGCTGTAAAATCATATGCATCCAATGTCAACGGATCACACTGTCCATGAAATAAAACATTGAGAGAAAAAATGATGTTGAATTAATTTAATTACTTGTAATTGTTTTCACCAAAAGCTCCAAACAAATTTCTACAGAACTTCATGGACTGAAAATACCAAATGTTTTGTGATATTATGACTTGGACAACATTGAGGTCCAGTGCCAGAAAAATATTTTACCAGTACAGTATCCTGTCCACTTTATTGGTTGAAAATCAGCTCTCTAAACAGTAAATGTACATTTCAAACGACATCCTAACATAGTCCTATGACTATGCAAGCTACGGTTAATTCTATACAGAAGGACAGGCATAGTAAGGCACACTTCTAAAATATCACCATTATATCCTTAGCAATATCTGACTTCATGGCTTGATTAACTTACGTGGAAGTAAGCTAATTAATTAATTAATTGAAGTATGAAGAAAATTAATTAAGCAAGGCAAACTGTTCAGGATGGTTCAACAAAGTGTTAGCTGTTTTCTTTACCTTCAAAAATCTACAAATTACAGTCTTGTCCTTGGTTCTCATGCTTGATACATTCTCATACAACCAGAAGAAACACCGTCCTTCAGACCTTTCCATCAGTTCTTCTAAAATTCGATAATAATGGAAGAAAAGGATGCCAGTGCCACCTGAAAGTGAAAATAAATTATTGTTCAATATAAGACTTAATATTCAATAGGTAGTGTGATGTAGCATATCAGCAACTGATACATGAAAGTAATGAGTTTTGCTGAATTGCTTACAAACAATTTTTGTTCCACCTCTATAACGTACAATGTCATTCAAATTGTGGTAGGCACATGTTTCCATGGTGACTGATTTTTGTAAACTATTAAATTGATGAGCAAACATCTTCAAGGAACAAACACCTGTGAATTTCAGTGAGATATGACTGCAGACTGCAGACTGTGAGATGTGAAAGGTAAAAATGAAAGGGGCTGGCTAACCACAATTGAAGAAAATGATAGGTCTGAATGACTATAGTTGGAAATGTTTATACAGTTAGTAAATCTGACATGATGTATCTTAACTGTGATAATTAAATCAAAACTTACGTGGATGGTAAATACCTCTTCTGTTAGGATTTGCCAAGGACAGGTCATTGCATGGACTACCACCAATGAGGAGGTCAAACGGGCCCCATTCATCTAGCTTTTATGCAGTATAGACAAGAAAGCATAGATAAAGTCTATGGTCATTAAAGCCCCAGTGCTGCTAACTTTCGATGGTTTTTTCATTATTTTTATTTTATAAATCAATTGCAACTTCTTATTCTACTCCCCAAAGAGTGTTGAAACACCCACTATTTAGCTTGTCAACTTAGCGTCTATATGTGTAAAATGCATGAATATTGAATTGAATTCTAGTCCGGACCAGAAGTCAGTTTTCAACAATAACAATGCAGTTTACAACCATAGGGGCTGAGTTGACAAGCTGGATACTGTGTATATCAACATTCTTTGGGGAGAAGAACAAGGAATTATGGTTCACATTCAAAATAAAAATGGTGAAATTATCATCAAAAGTTAGCAGCACTGGGGCTTTAACGTTGTTCATACTGAACATTGCAGGTTCCAAGGGAAGATTCCCATGAAAGTTTTATATCACCGCACTTAACATGGGGGGAAATTATGGCTGTTTCATTCCATAGGTTATGTAAAACAAAGCAATGAATAGTATCCCGGTACACTTGAACTCTGAACAAGGGCTGGTTGGTATCTGTGACTAATTTATCCATTGCCACTTTGCAAGTTGAATGCTATAATGGTAAAATATTTTCAGTCCTTTGATAACGACAGCACTGATGTATACTTTGATGAAGACTGCAGTGATTAAACTAATTAAGGGCAATCCTGGTAATGAATTTGGCTGAAAAACTGCAAAATGTTACGGCTTTATTAGGTTGTCCATATCATGCAGTAACCAATGGAAAGATAAAAGCAATGCAAATTAAAACAAGTTACTGTCTGATGGTGTCAGTTACTTAGTGTATGTAGTGGTACATGATTTCTGCCCGGTACTAAGTCACCATGCTACTCCTCTACATATACAAGCACTTACATTTTGGTCAGTAATACGGCTGCACATCCCTACATGTCTGATATCACTGTGTTGGACTTTTGCAATGCTTATTGCATCTTCATCAATCTCAGATGCATAGTAAGTCTCCACTTTGAAACCAAGTTGTTCAAGGGCCACTTTACCTTATAATTAGAAAAAAAAAACAGAATTAAATTCATCAAATGTTTGTGACTCTAATACTAACTTGTATTGCTCACCATTACTATAGCAGCAAAACTTATACAAGTAACCTAACAGCCAATACAGCTCCGTTTTGTTATGTAGAGAATAACTATTTGTAACAGCTGTGTTGTTGAAGAAGGTGGGAATCTTTGACAGCTCATTTCAGTGGCCTGACAAAAAATGGCAAAAATAGCTGCAAAAACACACAAATACACAAAGGCTTTCAGACAAGCAGTTTTTTAGAAAAAAAAATTTTTGACCAAATACGGCAAAAATTGACATCATTTCAATACATCATAAATTAGATAACCCACAAGGAGCCTGTCTACCGATATCAAAGCTATCAGAGGAGCAGTGTTTAAGGAACATAGTTTTTAACCAAAATGGCAAAAATTGCCCCCCAAAATATAAATTTGCAGATTTCACCACATGATTCAAAATGCATTAAGTTGATGAAGCCCCAAAATGCAACTTCCGCTTTATATATTTACCTCTTTTTGTAAAAAATTGCAAGAGTTGTAAATGGTAAAAATGGCTTTTATGGTATAAGCAACCTTAAAGCTAGCACATATATAAAGATCAGCCATGGTGAACCTCCCCTTTAATGATGTCTGCATTAGCAGAAAGTACTTCTGGAAATTTATCATCACAGTGGATTCATTATTTACAAAGATAACATATTTCCTTGTAGTTTTTTGATACTATGTGCTGATAATAACTTGTCTTGCTGTTTTTCTGATGGGAAGAGCGCAGCCATTTTTGTTTTGATTGTCTTCTTACTGACTCACACAAGAGTATCAGGAAATCAAGATTTGTGACAATAGAGGGCGCTATACTTACAACTGCTGACTTGTGGTTATATCCTTTTGTGCCATGTATGTTGGTGATGCACAACAAGTCACTTTTTCTTCAGTTTGGCTCAACAAAATTTCTTACCTCCCCTTAAAGGGCACACTGCTTGTACTCAGGGGTAGGATCATTTGTTTAGATTCTAGCCTCGCTGGAAAACCATTTTCTAGAATGGGTTTAACTTAACCCACTCACAAACATTGCAGACTCAGTTATTGTTTCCCTTAAAAGCATACAGGAACATAGGTGAGCTAATCCGAGCCCCACCATCAAGTCCAGCACTTGTATTTCCTATTAAAAGGTGGGAAAATTCCCTTGACCCATCCAGTGATGGTGAAAAGTTTAAAGTGCTTTCGTTAAGAGGGCAGGCTATCAGCTAAGATGTACTCAGCTCACAGTCTCCGTCGGGGGTGGGGATGGGCGTGGTGGTGGTAGCTTTGCAATATGTAGGGTACCTGGGAGCTCATAAAACTTGGGAATTGGCAATTCAGTGCTTACCTACATTATCTTAACATTCCATTTCAACTGGGTTCCTGGTAACCTTTCATATTGGGAGCACATTAAAGCATTTATGTGCCACACAGATCTTTCTCTGTGACACTATCAGCAGTAAATGGAAAAAACAAAGACTTGTGTCTTCAACTGCCATATCTGTGCCCTTGTTTTGTGTACATACAAAGAGTACTAAAAAGTGATTTATAAGGATGTTTGCACTTGAAAATGTTTAAATGCAGGGAATGTTAGTGCATTCATGGTGCTACAACTAACAAAATTTTACTGAAAATGTTCAGTCATACTGGCTTACAACATTTGAAGTTAGACAACCCCAATATCAGGGGCCATAGTAAATTATTTCTCTTTTGCTTGTTAAAGTGTTTTATAATATACATGTAGCAATAGGGGACCTTGTCAAGTGTGCTGCCACGGAAGTACCAAGTGGACTGCACTACTATTTTTTAGGGGAGCCAAATGGGTGTGAGCGGCTGAATATCCGCTTGACAACACATTTGCCAAAGTTCAACTACAACAATGTACTAATTCAATAAATCCTACATGGGGACGGGTTATTTAAAGTCATTAGAACTTTCTTATGTTCATGCACATTGTACAGATGAGTTTGCCAAAGTTGAACTACGTACTGTGGTTCTAGTTCAACTACACTAACAAGTGCTGCTGTAATAGAATGTGTGAAGAAAGGTGCCAAAATGAACAGGTATTATTCACAGCAAAAATGGGTTCTGCTCAACTACATGTACAAAGGTTAGAATGTGTGAAGTGGCGTGCCAAAAGGCAAAAGACATTACAGGAGGATAAAATTTGGATGGAGTGAATATGTCTTTCACATCTTCAGAAATAAATATGGCAAATGACCTCCAAAAGGTGGTATAACATTGACAAAACTACTACTGCCACAAAGGTTAGTCCCACCCTTCTATTGTATCTGTATTCAGCCCTTCACAACCATCAGCCACCCCTACAAAATAATGGTATAGTCCGCTGGAACTTCAGTGGCAGCAAACTTCACAAGGTCTCCAGGAGGTTTCTCACTATTTCTTGCTTAATATCATTATGACTGCACCAAAATCATGACAAGTGTGATGGACCTTGATGGGTGTGTTGGTTCCTGAAATATTTGACAAACAAACAATTTAGACAATTCCTGGTGCCTTTATTTTCAACTTACCAGCAGCAATACCATCAAACAAAGACAACACTCTGATAGGTTTCTATCGTCTGCTGAAATGGGAAAGTAAAGCTGTGGTGTTGAATATTGTTTGAGTGTCCTTTCAGTAGCAAAGATGTCAAACAATCTGGCTGGCCAGTCTTCTCTGCGTTGTAACAGACCAGTACACGCAGGTCTACACATGTAACATAGCCATGGATTTCTTTCCCTAGCCTGTAGGTATTAAAAAATATGACGTCACACTTGAATTTAAATACTGCCAATATAACAGTTACTCCTGAACAGACAGGTAAAACTGAACAGACTGCATATACACATGACTGCATTCTGGTTTTTATTTGATATTATCATTAAGCTGATGTAACTTTTAATTCATTCCCAAATTGATTGGCAGGTCAATCAGTTCTTTAACACATTATCACACAAAAGTGAACAAAATGTTACACTACAAGTGTATCTACAGCTTTAAGGTAAAATGCGCCTCAGGAATTGGACAGATATTCAGACTCTCAAACTTTTCCAGTTCATTTCTGATCTACCACTTGTGGGGGCTCATTTTGAAGCCCTGGGAGAAAAAAAACTTTTACCATCTCAGTTTTTTGAAAACTGAAAATGTATTTTCCCTGTAGAGTTACACAAGAGATGGCGGCCATTTTGAATTTCAAATATTGTTAAATCTAGGGTAATTTCTTTCTCTGGTACTAAAATTTGCATGTGACCCCTGATTTTTATTCTTGATTTTGAAAGAGAAAGTCTTTAACTTTCGAGGCACATACTACTTTAAAGGCCTTTAAAAGGAGAAAAACCAAACTTTCTGTATAAACAGCAATGTACATGTAACTACATTATTGGAAGATCGCCCTGGCACTTTGCATTTTGATCACATGATTTACTTATACCGGTACATGCTCTCGAACTTTCTGGAACATTTTTAACTTTCTATGATTTTGAAGCAAGAAAATCAAAACAGACCTGTTCAGATGTTACTGGCCCATCAAAACTGTCCATGCAAGCTGTGCAGAAAGACCTTGAACAATTGCGGTTGTCACAAATTATCATTTGTGTACCTTCACAACATACAGAACAGAAAGCCTAAAATAAGAGAATAATGTAAAAATGACCGGGTAATAAAAATAACATCTCATCCCTGCAAATTTGTAGGTGTCGGTTGAGTTTTCACCTCTGATATAAATTTTCAAGATACAAATTATAGTAAATGACTTATAGTCTTTGCTTGTTTAATAAATTTTGACACTATTGACAGAAATCATGGTGAAGTGGAATTGGTCAAAACATATCAAGAAAATGGCTGAGAAGTATTGACTTTGTATTGATGTGCATGTGCAATGTCTGTTTAATTAAGCTAAATTTGTGTAAAATGGTAGGGTATACAAACAATTATTACTGAAAGGTGACTGCAAAGTGGTAACATGGAGTTATGGTGATGGTTTGAGTTAAAGATGGATGGATAGACATGTAAGTCCATCCCGCGGAATAATATATGTATAGGTAGTGCAAATCTTTATAAATGGTGACCTGGCAGTGTATAAAGCTACGTTTAACAAACACAATAGTTACTCCATTTGAAAGGACTTGGCAAAAAAAGAAATAAAGGATTATTAATTGTTATTTATATCTGTCAATGTTGCCATTGTCACTATGTGTGCACACAGGCCATATGGTACAGCTGAGGTAGAAATACAGAAGTTAGGGTTTATATTCTTATGAACAAGTGTTTAATTGTCAGTATATTGAATCAATGAATAGGTGTTTCACCTACAATAGCAACATCAGCAAGATAATCTAGCCCCTTCTTAATAATCAGTGACAATCACATGCATCACAATCACACCCACAAGACAAATTGTGTATTCTGCTTGCACTATGTTTGAAATAAATTGATATGGGCATGTCTAAGTTATCTGTGTGGATGGACTGACAGAAGGATGGAGAGAAGGACAGACTAGAGCAAAATTCATAACTCCTCTGGACTGACGAATGAAAGAAAATGTTTGATAAATGTCAACACTTTATGGTGTATAGAATGTCTCATTGGTACTGCTAGAATAATGATAGCAACTAGCTGAAACATATTTTCTGAACACAGAAGTCTTACCTGGTATCCATCTATTTCATACACAAACGCTGACTCTTTGAAAGCTACCTGCAATAACAAACAGTGTATTGTCAACATTGTTGATGAATACTTTAATTACTAATTGGTTACATTCTAATCATCCTAAAAATGCCTTCATAAACAAGTGTAAATATTTCTATTTGTGCCTGGCGATGTCCTCCATCTTTCGTGTTATGAGATTTAGAATTGGTATATTGACAGAAAACACACTGTTACACTTCATGGTTACAAATGAACATGAGTTTTGGAAATTATAAACATGTCAAAGATCTCACCTTACAATCATGGCACAAACCACCTTTCACTAAGGGGTGTTCAATTACAACTTTACCAACACCACAGCGTACACACAAATCTAGAAAACCGAAATTTAAAACTGTATGAAAGTCATGGTAAATACAACATTTTTAGTGTTGTATCTAAGGGAAGTTTACCAAGGTCCAGTTTTACATATGTGCTATGCTTTGGGTCACTTAATCCAGAAAAGCTGTTTCTTGCCATTTATAGCTCCCTCAATTTTTACAAAAACAGGTAAAAATTGATGCAGAAATTGCATTTTAGGGCTTCATCAACTCATTGTACCGGTATATTGAATCATGGGAAAAAAGTGCCAACCTTGTCGCTTTCATCACGTGATATGGCAGGGACCAGCATCTTCTAATGGGTATGGCACTGTTCACTCCCTCACATTCACACCAGACTGTGCATATTTGCATAATTCAAAACCATCAATATGCAAATATGCACAGCCTTGTGTGAACATGAATGATAATGTCCTACCCATCAGAAGATGGTCATGGCCATATCATGTGATGAAAGCGCCAAGCTTGGCGCATTTTCCCACAGTGAGTTGATGGAACCTTAAAATGCAACTTAAGCCACTACTTTTATAAAAAATCGTGGGAGTTATAAATTGCGTAAACAGCTTTTTTGGAATGAGTGACCTAAGAGCTAGTACATGCGTAAAAATCAATGTCAGTGAACTTCCCCTTTAATGATGTTGTGTAGCTTTTTCAAAAAATGCCTAAGGACAAAATTGAAAGCAGTGCTAAGAAAAATTGTTGGCACAGTATAATTCATAGTAGTGTCCAACAAACTGACATGCTGATGTACAGGAATACAGAACAGCACGCTCTCCTTCTAATAAGTTTAAAAGCAATTGGTTTGGCATATCAAGTAATCACACACAACATAAAGTGTTGAAATAGCACCTGGTGACTTTTTCTGCATCCATTTATAAAACAAACTTGCATATTTAGTAGTTTCAGCATACTGTCCTGGTACAAATTGAACCACAATGATAGAAAATGGACATAAACAATATTTTACAAAATAGTTCACTTACAGCAATATTGGATCACATTCAAAATAACTAAAAATATACCGTACATTTGCCTTTTCAAAGTTTGCATGAAGTTTGTTGTGACACTTATAAAACATTTCCTCCACTCTGTAGACTGAACACATCAAGCCAAATCCGAAGTATCCCTGACTGTGTGGGGACTAACATATCTGTAACATACCTTTTAGCTGCAGCAACCCTTTCCTAACTTTGTCCAGCATCTTTCCTGGAAAAGTAAGAAGTTACACCATCATGGATGTTATGTACATCCTTTGCTATTTAAGCTGCTGTTCACAATGAACTTGAAGCTACTGAATGACTAAGAATGTACCTTTAATCTATGATTAACATGTCATTGACAATGACATAGTCCTTGATTGTAATTTGGTATTCGTCAGTGTTAGTAACTAAATTGAAGTTAACATGATCAACATGAAAAAGAAATGAGGGTACCAAAGACCTGTCTGTGACTGATGTCCTATTGGATTGTATAGTAAACATAATTTCAGTATGAATGGCATAGGGTTATGTCCTTTTACCACGCTAAACAGAATTACATGTAGGGATGTCATGCACTGGCTCTTGAATGTCACAATTAATTCAACTAATCTGCAAAAAACTGGTCCAGGTATGATGGAGAAATGGCTGACATAAAACATTCAGAACATATATGAAATTGCCTCTATGTTTATTACATAGGAGACTTACTTTAATTAGCTATTTATACTGCTAAATGCCTTTAAATTTCTTGACTGTTAAATCTTTGTATGCATGATAAACATAATAATTTGGTAATCTATCCATCATTGCAAGTAATAATTAATGCATTAATGTTCATCAGTGTATTAGTATGGTTGTCAAAGGAATGCATTGCCATGATATATTCTGATTCATATACCGGTATGTCTACAAAATCACAGGCATGTTTTTAATGCGTAAACATACTTTTTGTCAAATGTATGGTATTATAAAGTGAATGTAATTGTTTAATGACATCCGTATTTAATTTTTGTATTGCATTATTTATTATTGCTTAACGCAAGTTTTGCTTCACCAATTTTTCATATTTGATGAGAACTCTGCCATAGACAGTCATTTTACATTCCCTGCAAGAAAATATATTTTTTGCACACTTCAGTATCTTTCAATATGGCCTTCTATATTGTCATTGTTATGAGCATCAAACTATCTGATTTTTTCTTCATTTTGACTCAGGAATTAAATTTAGCTATGGGAGGATGACAAAAGAATACAAGAATTTCCAATCAGCCTAGACCTGGCCATGTGGATGTGCAAGACTGTACAGGTTTGTATTATAGTCACTTCTCACACCTTGCCTCCAAATGGTATAACACAGAAAAATCAGAAATATTTTTACTGTTCAGTTCACTACAGATTCAAATATAAATGCCATAAATCATCGTGTGAGAGCTCCAGATGTTCTTGCCGTGCATCATTGCTGTGTACTGAGCTCTGTGAATGTGTATCTTGTGGAAACAAAGCTGAGGTGGAAGATGATAAAGTAGCAGCTACTTGAGTGATACTGAATAGACACAGTGTGACAATAAACATTATAGCTATCCTTTGTAAGATTATAGCATTTTCACATCTGCACTGCTAGTAACACAGAAATTTTTAGCAAACAAATCTTACCAGTCAAATCAACTGTTCTGAATTTCACAACTCAATTTCCTGTTTAACACCTGTTGGTGACATTCTTTCATCCAAATGGCTTGATAATTTCCTAGTCTTCTTGACAAAACACTATAAGTCTCTATGAATAAACATGGGTTCATTTTTTATATTTGTAGGTATTCTTACAACCATCACCCAGAGATCTGCATTCTATATCACATGAAACACTTCAATTCAGAAGATTATGGGCAAAAAATAAATTAGAATAATTTTCCTCATATTCATTGAAATTTTGTCATCTTTATACTTTAATAATGCCCTGTCATTTCAGTGTCCATTTCTAAATTTTTACATATTTCACAATAGAACCATATACCCATGTCATTTATGCATACTTTGGGGGGGGGGGGAAGTGGTAAGAATGGAAGTTTTATGTCACATTCTTGATTACAAGAAATAAAATGTTCATATTGCTTTCTCTTATATTCAGTCTTCTTTGATGTTTTATTGTACAATGTGAGTGAAACTAAAGTTGTCTGTCACTGAAAATCATTACCATTATTTTGGGGAAAACCTCAAAAAATGCTATTTTGGACAAAATTCAGTCTTTTTACTCATAATTGGTAATTGAAATATCAAATTTGTACAAATATGTACAATTTCCTTTAGTTTACTGGAAACAGTAATCTGTCCTTCAACTTTATACTGCTCTTTATATTAGTAGAGTTACCCAAGAAAATGAAACTTTTTGGTCAATTATCATGATCGAATTTGAAAAACTGAAATTGATCTCAAACATGTCTGGAAACCTCATTAAATGTATCATTTTTTCTTGAAATCAGTTTAAGCAGAAGACCCACAACAACTCCATGCCATGTCTAAGCACTTTCACAAGGCTTGGCCCACACACTACATATCTCCAGAAGTGATGACAATTCATTAAATATGCAAATTAGCAATTAATTGACACAATATAAGCCAAGCAATACTTGACAGCAAAAATCAGATTGTTAGTCTTTTTGAAGTTGATCACATAAGCTTCTGAATGTTACAACTTTGTCAACTTTCCAAAGATCTGCTTGCTTGCAAGCTGCAGTTTTTTTGTAAACTTTGCAGTGAAGTTTCATTTATTTATCTTTGTTTTGGGTTCTCTACAATTCTCACTGACTTGTCCATTGGATGAATAATACCTTTACATTCCACTGTACCATCATCAATTGTACTATCCATAGCGTCTCCACTATCCTCCTTTGAGAAATGCTCTTCAATATCTGAATGACAAAACAATCACAGAGGGTAGAAGTTATCACAAGGTGATCAAGTTAGTACCTACATTGATATTTACACATATTCAGCGATTCAAAAAGACAGTCGTATTTCAATCATTAGTAAACCTATCACGGATGATAAATTTGAAGATAACGTAACAGCAATGACCTGCAACTGGCTGAATTGAAGGAGGACCATTTGGAAGAAAGCCTCCTTTTGCCCACTTAACCATGTCTTTACATTCTTGGTGAATTGATTTCTTCATCTCATTCTTGGCAGTCTTATCGGACTGGAGTTTTCTTCCCCTTCCTCTTTTTCACTTGTTACATGAGTGTCATCGACACCTTCAGTGAGACTGAAGGTCACACCAGCTCTGCATGCTGCTATCTGTAAATTAAGAGAAAATGATGACCACAAAGCTATAAGAAACATCAGTGTAGAAATATACATGTAGACACAGGATCATACGGTTTCTTTTGGAAAATTGCATTAGGCATTTAAAGAAAATTCTTTGTTTGCCATCCTTTGATTTTTGAAAAACCTACCAGCCAGCCAGGGAAAAAACAAACACAGACAAAAAACACAAATGTATAAACATAAGCTCATTTTTTTAATTGATTTCTCTGAGAAAAATATCTTTATTCGTTAAAGTATTAACATTGTGTTTGCTTTATTAATTTTCTCTGAAAAGCTACAGCACGCAGACGGCAAACAAAGAATTTTATTCAAGGCGCCATAGCTTGAAAATTATACAGCACGTTTAATTCTTTTCACTTTTACTCAATGTAGTCTTCAGGTGTCATTCTTAATACACAACCAAACAGATTATTCCGCAGAATGAATTGCTTAACATGAGTATGTATCTTTTCTTTAATTGACCCATTCTCTCTTGAGAGACATTTAATTGGTAACCCACCAGTAAGGCTTTATATGCTGCGCATCTGTAAGCTTCATCTCTTAGAAATTTAGCATCAGAGAAATATTCACAGAACAAGTAGAAAGGCATCATACTTGTCCTACCAACCTGAAAATAACATGATAACTTGTAATAATGATTATGGGATATCTTTACCATTGGCCTGCTAAAGTGTTCTATCAATGAGGTTCGAAAGCAAAGTTTATCTGGGATCTCTCAGCAGTATAGGTATGATTCTACTTGAAACTACAATCTAGAATTGTGCATTGTTTCTCTGTCAAAAACATTGCTTATTTATGACTGTGAAAGGACTCCAGCTTCAAAACATAGCATCAATGATACTGGGCTCACATTTGGTCAGATATAGTACATCAAATGCAAAAATGACTTTCAATAATGTGAAATCATAGCATCTTTAATATACCAAGTTTCGTCAAATTTGAACAATTCAGATATATATCCCTAATTAGGAAAGTTCATTAAAAATGCAAATTAGCGATTATCTTTGCGTCACCCCTTCATACCTTTCATGGCTGATATATATCTTGGTGTGATAAATATTTGTAGCAAGTCTCATCAAACTGTGTGATGTTATCCTCAATATATATACATTTTTCTAACGTCAGTTATTATGTAAATGAGCAAAAAGTAAGCGAGCCACACCCACCGTAAACTAATCAGTTTTTGCCATTTGCAAACTGAATCTGTGTACAATATTTGATTCTGATCTGATCAGCTGTTTTTGAGATATCAGGCCAACAGACAGACAGACAGATGGACAGACATCACTACAACATTAGCTCACATGTGAGAACACGAGCTAAAAATGACAAAAATTGCCTTAAATATACAAATTTGCATATTTCTGCTCAATTTGAACAAATCTGAAACACATCATTTTTAGGGATCCATGTACTAACTGACCTGTAGTTTTCAAGAAGATTTTTAAAGAATTTTTGACCAAAAATGACAAAATTGCCTGAAAAATACAAATGTGCAAATTTCACTAAAATTTGAAAAAATCTAACTGAAGTCACCATAAGTAAACTGCATATCAAATATCAAAGCAATTGGACATGTTGTTTCAGATGAGATTTTTTCACAAAAAACCCAAAAAATGTCCCAAAATACAAATATGCAACTTTCCCATGACTTGTACAAACTTTAGTGAGATCACCCTAAGTGAACTGCATATCAAATTTGAAAGCCATTGGACTTGCGGTTTAAGAAGAGAAAGCAATAGTTGATGACGGACAGACAGATGGATGACGACACGAAAATCAGCCCATTTAATAAGCTCTGTGGCCACTGACAGCATGGCTAAAAGATTGGTATAACAAAAGGAGCTAATAAGATTGACCAAAAAAGACATATATGTCAATGTAAGCACAAGATTTACACGCACCCATCTAAAATCATACAAAGGAACCTGCATACCAAGTTTATAATACATTAAGCCTATGGTTACAGAGCTTTAGCAATTTGCAGGATTTGATTTGCATATAGTTTTGACACTTACATGTTCTTTTGAAGAATTACACATTTCCACCTTTAGTGGCTTCTCTGTACAGCAAATAGTACGATATAGGTTTGGTGGTTCTCAAGTTTTTGATGTGTACTGACATACATACAATGACTCAGGGATGTTGGTTGCAGGTGGCAAAAATAGAAGTACAGGTAGTGTATGTGCACATAAAGTTCGTGCAAAATGTTCTTACGCTTTACTGAAACTAAAATTTTCACAGCTGGCAAAATTTAGCTGACAGCCAGTTAATTTTTCTGACTGCTGGCTAATTTCTACATCCCTGCAACAGAATTATCATAAGCTCATTTTGTTATACCAAATGTGAGCTAAAAATTACGTATAGTCATTGAACAAATACTTTTTATGCTTACTCTTGAATGTCTGGTCTCTCCAAACCACTTAACCCATCGATGATTTGGACCAGGATCCCTTTGCCTGATATTCAAATGACAAACTACCATCGAAGGCCACCAAGGATGTCCTCTTAGTTTGCTCCAGACTAACTCTCCTTTCTTATACTCTTGAAAAGACTGTAAGGTATACATGTAAATACAAACACTGTACATCAAGCGTCCACTTACTATGCTTTTTAAAAGGCAAATGAACTGTAACTTTTTATATAATTTTCATGACTTTTGTTCTCCAACTGAACAAAGTTGAATACAGAATGATGTAAATATACATCCATTAACCAAGGAACAGGCATTGCCAATGTTAAATAATTAGTGCTTGATTCAAATACATGTAAGCCTATATGGCTGTCACTCCACAAGTAATTTGGATGTTGCCAAATTTCACAGACATACAACCCATTGGCCTTGTAAGTATTCATTCACTTAGGACACTGAGAATTATGCCTGATGTACACAAACTTTCTGCTCTAAAGGAAGAAAAGTGCTAAATCACATAAACCCAGTCATTGCACCCACACTGTGTATAACATAAGCTTAACCCTTTGAGCGCGATAATTTTTCTCACCAAAATTTTAGTGCAACATTTTATCAATTTTTGTGAATTTTTCTGTAAGTTTTTTTTTAATTTTGGACCAATTGGCTATCATATTTCATCAGCTACAGTTTTGTATCAAAACTTTTGCAAAAATTTGCAAAAATCTTAAAAAGATTGAGTAGTATATTTTTCAAAGGTGACAAAATTGACTTTATAGCTCAAGGGTTAAGTAATTTTCATTTTCATTACAGGGATGCAGAACATTTACAGGTGGCAAAATAAAAGTACAGGTGGTTACAAGTATTGTTTAAACAAATTAAGTTAGTGCAAAATGTTCTTATATTTTTTAAATCAATAATTTTACAACCAGCAAATTTTGGCAGACAGCCAGTTATTTTACTGGCTCAGGCTATTTTCTTACATCCCTGCATAAACATATGCAACTGATACAGAAAAGACACAAAGGATACATTTTGACAGGGAAGGTTAGTTCTCATTTTCTAATTCATCAGTCTGATGATGCCTAAATTTGGCCACAATTTGGTATACTATGGATTAACCTTGGACAGTTTGAACAATTGAATAAAGTACAAAGTTTACAATTCTCTGTAAATTAGGGTCAAAAATGTACATTTAGGCTCACGCAATTACTGGCATTAAAACTGTACATTTGCTAGGAAATCATGGGTCAAAATCATGGTGGAGGCAAAATAGGGTCAAAAGTCTATATTGAGTAAAATTTTCCTCTGTCATAGTCTACATGAGGCAAAAAGAGACGTCAACACCATGGTACAGCTCATGTAATATTTTTGCAAGTAAGGCTCTGGCTGGTGACCACAGGTGCTCCAAGTGTTGCTTGGATAGTTGTTACGAAGTTGAAACTGTGCAGTAGTGTCAAGGCACACTACCGGTATGCCGGGGCCTGATATGACATTTTTCTCAGGTGATGCGGCGTTTGATATTTCAAAGGGACAACATACTAAAATGGTAGTAAAAGTACAAACAGTAAAATAAAGGTTTTGAGAATGATATCAGTCAGCAATTAGATGAATAAATATTACATTAGAGTACATAAGGAAGAAAGAAAACTTGTAATGTAATAATAAGAAATAAAATTCATTCAAGTGACATGATCATCACAGAGCTTATTGGCTGAGCGGCAAAGCCATCAAGACACAATTGCACTGACCAGCATGTTCATCTACAATTGCACATTCCCATGGTATTTCCGATGTTTGCTGAAGATTTCACAACATAACAACTTGTGTTAGTACCGGACACGATTAGATCTATTCCCCGTGGTGTTAGTAAAACCATAGACCTTCGGTAATATCCCGGGGGGGGGGGGGGTATTTTCATATGGGGGTGTGCGGCCCGAGTTGAAAACCTCTACCAATGTATATTTCAAAAATATGACCCATTTATATAAGGATTTCATTGACAAATTTTGGGAATTTTCACCTTTATTGTGTTACATGTGTAGGTTTTTCTGTAGAATCGGACATTTGCTTTGTTATCGACCAACGTGTAGGGTTTTTTCGGATGAAACATCGATCCATGTGTACGGAGTTTTTTCGTGAAAAAGTGATCCACTCGGGAGGCGAATACCCGTATACGTTTTCTATGGGAGTACCCCCCCCCCCCCCCCCCCTACCCCGGAGTAATACCCAGAGCGATGGTGGCAAAAAGTTGCGAAAGGAGCAAAATAGATCGTTCCTACAACCCACCGTTTATTTCAACGTTACTGGTAAACGGTCCCTGCAGTCACGGTCGCTCGACGCCAGTGGATTGTAGGCTGTACGGTGCATACGGTATAGGCCTACAGCGTGCAGCATCAAAGCCCATGGCGCACCAAATCTAGTAGACAATGGAAGTAAGTACCGTACATACACGTCCATGTAGTCTACAACTTCAATTTCAATTACAGCAGTTGCAACTGTAAGTCTTTACATGCATGAAAATATGAGTGTATGATGATTTGTTTGATACAAAGTTCGCAGTGAAATCGTATGTGGGCTGCACGCGGAACTGCATTAGTCAAAGATATTACTTAAATGGAAAGAAACCCGATTATTATCCTCGATACTAATTTTGGATGATAATAAAACTACCCCTGCTGTCCCTGTGTTTTGCTGTGAAAGTGAAATGCCATGCATTTGCGGAGGGCCAAACATGAAAATGCAATGTATAGCCTAAGTCAGGACCGGCCGTGCGTCTCGAACACCGCCCGTACGTAATCATGTGAACAGTGCGATGGCATATACCACTGCCTTGGGATTAAGTAGGCTGGTAATGGTTATTAGAAGTGTCACCACCTACCATTTCGATGTCCTCAACTTTGTCCATCGCACCCAGCTGCCTGCACTTCTCCAAGAAGTTAACAAGATGGAATGTGAGTGTACTATTCTTGACCGCGGAGTGACGTCACTTTCACCTCACGCACGCGAGTGAGGTGAAATGGGATTTGACTGTACAGGACAGTGAACAATGCAGAAATTATGTGACAAAGTACAGAACTTAGTGTTTATCATTGACATAATGTTGAAAACTTTGAATACTGTTGTAAATGTTGAAAAATCCACACTTCAAGATTTGTTCTCACGGCAGTGTGGACGCAAAAATGACGTAAAATCCGCAAGTTCCCGGATGTCCGCGGTCAAGAATATATGAACAAATGATGACGATGCTGAAGTTAATCTCGTATTCGTATTCGCATTCGTTTTGGTATCCGTTGTCACGGTGGTATTCGTTTTGAAGGGACAGACAGAAAATGCATATAGAGCCAAGATTTCAGCCACAAAATTTTAAATATATGCAATATTCATAGAAATTTGGCATTGTCATGATACAGCTCGTATTTACACACACACATGCTAATGTGCTAACCACAATCCCAAGTTCTCAAATCTCTAAGGCTTGCCAACCTTTCGTCTACCCAGTTCGCCTCGGGGAAAGATATTCGAACTCCCAAACTTTTATGAATCTTTTCTGATTCTGCCACTTGTGGTGTTCATTTTAAAGTTGTTGGTGTCAGGAAACTTTTCGCTGTCTTCGTTTTCCGAACATCAAATAAGCTTATTTTGTTTTTCTTCATAGAGTTGACCCATAGATGGCGGTCATGTTGAATTTAAAATACCGGGAAATATTTGGTGGTTTGCCTCTCTAGTACTGCTGATTTTATTTCTTGATTTGATAAGAGAATGGTCGAAACTGTAAGGAAAGTTTGATCAAAAAGTTTAAGCCTTTCACTTTCAAGGCACATACTTCCTTAAATGGTAATACGCTGTGTGATTTGATATGATAGTAGATTGCGTGCATTTAACTGTTCTACCGACATTTCACTAAATAACACTATGACCATTGCAGGCTGTCTTTAAATTGTAATTATTTCAGTAACTCTGCCATTCAGATGACATTCCAAATGTTCAAGTTTTGCTGTGTAGAAAAGCAGCACACAACGGTTAAAGTCATAATAGAACGCATGGATAAAACGAAAGGCAGTGTGGAACTAAGAAATCACATCAAAAACCATTCTTAAGGAAATTTGCAGAAAGTAACTTCCTCCATCACTTTTCCTCCCTTCTATTTTCCTGGAACACCCGGTCCTGTATTTTGTGTTTTGATCATTTTGTTTTTGCTGAGTCCAAAAAATCAATTATTTGAGGCAAAGAATATATATTAACAATATATTGCAGCACGGGTACTGCTACCAATAGGTCAAGCAAATGTACCATTGAAACTTTATTTTTACACTAGTTGTCGTTTTTAATCAAACTTTCACGTTAAATATCTCTAAAAAAAACTAAACTTTCTCCTCCTACAGCACTAGAGACTGACCTCGTTTTTAGCTCACGTGGTTTGACACGTGGGCTAATGTCATAGCGATGTCTGTCTGTCTGTCCGTGTGTGTTTGTGTGTGTTAGTTTGTGTGGTGTGTGTGTCTGTCTGTCTGTTTACATGATAACTCAAAAACGCGAGAACAGATTCAAGTCAGATTTGGTACACGGGTACCATATGCTACTTGCATGAACTGATTAGATTATGGTGCTTGCATATTAATGAAGTTATGCAATATCATTTCTCTCCATACAATGGTTTCCCTATGGAGACGGTAATGACAGTGTAGACATATATGTATAGTTAATTGCACGAGTAGGTGTGCTGTTACAGTTGTAATCACCACACTTATGGTCAGGAACTTGTAAACATCGATGTTTACAAGTTCCTGACCATAAGTGTGGTGATTACAACTGTAACAGCACACCTACGAGGTGCGATTAACGACTTATACCACGAAAAACAGGCCAATCTTCTCTAAAATTTGAAAATTACTGTCAATAAATCGTCTACTTTTGATTTGAATATCCACAATGGAATGGAGTGACCCATTGTACGTCGAAAGGTTCACAGAGGTCATTATGCACCTGGCATGCGAGTTTGGGAGAATGACCTATCCCAGACAAGTAGGACAAGGGCTCTGGTCAACTGCAAATCTGCATTTGAATAAGGGCTACAGAGTGGTATAATGCACCTGTGTAAAAGGAAACTGTTTTAGTCTGATTGGTTAGATAAAACGGTTTGCCTTACTATATCTTGTTGGCTATTGGCTAGCGAGAAGGAATTCAATCTGTAGATGCATGTGATTGCCTCGTGGATGCATCAGGCTTTCAATACCATTTTTGTGTTTTCGACTGGTCAACATGGACCTTGTCAACTTGTCTGATCTGATGACCCAAGAGACTACCTAGAGTTCCATGGACGGCCATGTAAAAACAACCAAAGTGGATTTTACACGAGCAAACTGCCCTATAAGAGCAGCCGCTACTACGGAGCGCATAAAATCCACGACGTGTACTTCAACTTATAAAAAAGTACTTGGCGATGATAACACCGGACGGGATTGTACTATCGATGACCCTTGCCAAGGGATAATCAAGTTCTCCTGCCAGAAAATATACGTCTTTACACAAAGCAAATGTGCAAGATGGCTTGGCCAGACTGCCAGCACACTGGATATTCTGGCAAGGTAATTTATTCTTTTACTAAAATATTTATACACAAAACGAACTCTGTAAAGTTATAAAATTAAATTCATTGACCAAAACAATTTGTTGTGTGTGCGGCAGTAGGACAGAATTTCTTTCGACTATTCCACAAACGTTACAAAAAGGCTGTACTTATTTCCATGATATTTGTCACATATGTCTTGTGTTTGATAACTTCAGGTGAATGCAGCAACACCTCTGTACCATCAGGGATTCGATGAGCAGCTTATCAAAGAACAAACAGGTCACAGATCAGATGACGGTTTACGCGCCTCAAATGTATGTCTACTGCACAACAAAAGCATGTGTCGAATATATTACTACCACCTCCATCTAGTGTTAAATCAGAGGAATCTGTAAGTAAACCAGTTTCTCAAGTTACGACAAAACAATGTAACAAAACAGACAAGATTGGTCCAACCCAAGAAGACGCCGAATCTAAAGATGGACAGCCTTCATCAACAAATCATGTTGCTTACATTGAGCATGGTTCAAAGAAAGTTAAAATTGAATTATAAAATGTGATGCTATAACATATCAGTTGAAAAAATTGTCTTCATTTTGTTATTGAATGTGTGTGAATGCTTTAGATATCTCGACTTGACATATTGTTCTCTTGCAAATTAGTAATCAGTCATAGTTTTTTTCATATTTAAATAAGTAATCACTACACTTTTATTGATATGATAATGATTTTCTTTCATTGAAGTGTGGTGATTACTTATTTACATATGAATAAAAGTATGACTGATTACTTATTTTGCATAAGAACAATAGGTGTCAGTCGTGTTTTCAGGGATAAATGGATGGGAAGAACAATAGGTCACATGACCTGGAGTGGTATAACAAGAAATACTGCACCAAATTTCATGAAACTTTTCACAGATGACAATCTCAGAACATTATGATGATACTGTGAGTGACATGTCAATCATCTGTTCATTTGCAAATTTAATGAACTTTTGTTATTAGTGACATAACTCTAAAATTCCTGCACCAAACTTGATGATACGTGCAACAAATATTGATCTGATATATATCTAATTATACTAAGAAGCACTGGCAAATAGCTTATTTGCATATTTTATGAAGTTTTATAATTAGTCATATAACTCCGATATAACTGCACAAAATGTGATGAAATCTGCTGCAGATACTGATCTGACTGATATCTAACTGTAAAGCACTTAGCAGTGTCAAGTTATTAAGGGTTCATTTGCATATTCAATGAACATTGTAATTAGGTATATAATTACGACGCCCAAGTCAGTGAAATCTGGTACAGATATTGATCTGATAAATATCTCATTGTACTGACAAGCATTTGGCAGTGTCAAGTTAACAACTAGCTCATTTGCATATTTTATTTTATCTAATTTTGGTGTAAAGCATTTAGTTACTTGGAGTAAAGTAAGGGTTCATTTGCATATTAATGAACTTTGTAATTAGTGATATTACTCCAAAATTACAGAATTACATTTGATGAAACTTGATACAGATATTGACCTGATAAATATTTAATTGTACTGAGAAGAATTGGGTGGGTCAAGCTAATAATTAGCTCATTTAAATAAAATTTGTAATTAGTGATTTAACTCTTAGAGTACTGTGCGAAAGTTGATAAAACCTGCTACATATAATGATATAACAGATATCTGCTAAAATTTTCTAGTCTGTGTACTGGATATCCAACATTCTGTGAAGCGTACTGCTATAAATGAATCTGTTGTAAAACACGTGAGCACATTCAGTTCGTATCTGGTTTAACTTCATGGGATAATATTATTTTTAAATCAACAGGTGCCAATGAAATGTTTTGTTTTAATACAATGTTAGAAAAAGCGTAAAGAGTGAACTCTTAGTGAATTTGACTGTCCTTCTTAGTCGCCTAACATCTTTATTTATTTTTTATTCACACTTTATTTACAGAGGGTAGTCTGATTTGCAAACTGATTATAATTTACATCAGAGCCCTAAGAAATATACATCGTCAGATCATCTGTCCTGAGCAAAACACATGTGACACTAATAGGGACAGACGGAAAAATTAGTTTAAGGAAGAACCTTCAGACCTAAATTTGGTAAAGAAAAACCCAAACAGTCGAGTTTTGAATAATGACACATTTCAACATTTCTTGTCTACGGGGGAAAGTTGTTCCAAAGTACAGTAGTACAGCGAATGAAAGTTATTTGTCCAGCAGTAGTCGAAATAGAAGGTGCATATAAATTATCATTACTTTAGCTGCGTGTGTTGAAAAAACTGATGTCTGCGATATAGCGGAACTGGTCTAAATAACCAGTTGTAAGACCATTTAAGGTTTTAAATGTCATTACAGCAACAAAACAATCGACACGAAAGTCAATGGGTAGTACATTTAGACGTAAAGAGAGAACTCGGAAAGACACATATAAATCGACATCTAGAATGACCCTAGCAACTCTTTTTTAAGCTTGTAAATTCTTAGAAGATTGGTCTTCGTGGTGTTGCTCCATACAGTACAACAATAATCAAATACCCGGCGACAGGAAAGTGGCGTTGTAAACCATAAGGAAAACTTGAAGTGGAGTCAAAGTACGCAGCTTTCGCAGGTCGCCAATTACGGTGTTACTTTAAGTAACACCATGGGTTTGTCATTATAGACAGTTGAACATTTGTGTAAAAAAGAAGTTTCAGATTATATCTACGTCGAAGAGTGACCTATACAAGCTTGTTTTCTAATTATGAATGTTTTCAGAAATGTAATTGAAGAGCTTAAACACAACATTACACCGAATCAAAGACGAGTCTTGTAAATTATAGAAACTGACATACATGTTTGTTTATGACTTGAGGTTCTTACTGTACTTAGAAGGTTATCGATAGAAGGAAGTGTTTGAAGAAGAACGTCATCGTCTTGGTCAGACTATTATAAATCAAAGAAGCAGGGTAACGTAAAACAATTCAGATATTTAAAACTGAAGTCGTTTCAAAACAGGGGTCATGACGTCATCAATACTTGGAAAAAGAACAGTGAAGTTAAAATTCTCGACGGGACTCTGAAGTCTTCAATGTATCAGCGGTAATGACGACAGCGGTTGAGAGTATTCTGGAATTTTTATGACAAAGTAGAAATCTGGGAAGTCTTCCTCATTAAAACCTCAGTATGAGAGGAACTGAAACCTCTTTCAACGAGTGAAAAACTTTGCCAAAGTTAAAACACATTTAGTTGCCAAACACGTCTGAACTGTCTTCTAATTGAGCCAAACTTACAACTGTACGTTTATTCCACTGTTATAAACCTTATCTTATTTGTGTGAATTCGCTAAATTATCGTCCAAAGAAAAACATAAATGATGAAGGACGCAGTGCTTTATCCACTTCGCTCCAAATATTTCACTAATCTTGGTACAGGACTTTATGGTTAACACGATTGGAACTAATTTGGGATAATTGGATCTTCATATTTTTCAAATTTCTCAAAAATGTTAGGTGCCCTATAGCTGAATGTTGCAATATTACAAATTACTCATAAAACAAGTGTATAACTTTAAAAGAAAAGCAGATGAGCTTACATTTGCAGATCAATAGGCATTACTTCACAATCTATTATCCAAATTAGTTCCAATCGTGTTGGTATTAATGTACGCAAACGGACACATTTCGATAAACGCTCTCATACGATAGATCTGTCAAGATACTTTCAAATATTTTACACGTCGCCCTCTACGCCTATTAAAATTGAGACCGTTAACAAAGAAATGACACAATAGATGCACACTAAATGTTCTATTCAGTTCCTGTCAATTTTCGTGCCTGATGATTCTGGAAGAAACCTTATAACCTCAGTATTTCTGAGAGGACCATCCTGTACATACAGTGTACTATTACGCTGTTCTCTCTATATTTGGCCCTCTATCTGTTGGATCACATTTCAATTCCTACACTACATTACTGTAATTCCATCGGCTGGCGTGTCTACTGATACTGAATTTTTCAGATCAAGTTATTCAAAGAATAGTAAGAAGATCAGATCAGGGTAGACAGGAGATCACTGTTAAACACACCAATGCTGTACTGTGGCATATATCACTGTCAGGTCAGACGGTTAACGGACTTTACACCGTCCACCTGCACGCCCTGAGTACACGGTGAATTCCCTTACTATTATAACGGTCAGAATATTTTGCAGCATAGTACGGATCGATAATTGAAGATTAAATAACCAGCCAAACACAAAAAAATACTAGCTACACCACCAGCCACAGTATGTAGCTGACAAAGGACTGTGAGAGAGTCTAACCAAACTTGCACCGTGCATTTGGCTTACAAAATATTCGATCCCCTGACACTCATAGAGTGGTGAGAAAATGAACATTTTGATGGACATTAGGGATGGATAATTGTAAATTTCTGTATTTGAGGATGACGATTTGGGAATCTTCACATTTCTATTAAGCTCTGAAGATACAATATATACGTTATAAAATTCTCTGCTTTGAAAATGAACATTTAAAGCTGATACGCGGAGCAATGTTGGTAGGTTACGAGATTGACCGATAACTAAATTTGAAATGTTGAAAGTATAATTGGAAATCCCATAGTTGAACTCCACCATGGAACGAGCGACTACGGCCGTCCAAAGAGACTGTCCTCACCAAAGATGTTCGATCCTCTATAGATGTAATAGTTCGATTCCAGAAAAAACTGAAAAGTTATTTTGACAAATCTTACCTTCTTAGCAAGGCGTAAATCTGTTGGAAAGCACAATTCAATGAAACTTTTCTGCCAAGAACGAAACAGTCCTTGCTTTGACTTAACCTTATCCTGGCCTTTGTAGATTACACTTCCGCGTCAATGGATGTAAACAGTGAAACTTACATCAAAACACGGTAAAAAACTATAAAGTTAAAGTCTCCATCAAGGGTTTCTATTCAATATTATATTTGGTTTACATGCTTTAATATGAAAAAATTACTACACGGTAATGAGAATCACACAACTTTATCCTATGTGAAATAGCAATGTAAATTTTACACAGGAGTAACATAATTTATCCATTGCTTGTTACAAGTCAATACCCGTGAGTAAACGGCGACTTTGACCATAGTATTTCTCGAGGGTCTATGCTTTGACAGGGTACAATCTCACTGCAAGGGAAATTCTTTCGGATGTATGAAAATATATAAATATAGGTACTTATCTTTCGGAATTACAAAATAATGAAGAGAAAGTAACTAGGGTAATATTCACATTCTTTAAGTAGAATGTTGCCAAGACAAATGAATTCTACTTCAGAATTCACTTGTCAACACTAGAAATGCAGTCTACACATGTACACGCTGAGTTGACAAGCTTACTCTGCACTTCTAAGTTGAGGGGAAAACAAAAACTGTGATTGCCATTAAAGAAAAACATAATGAAAAATCTCAATAGTTTCTTGCCCCTTAAAGAGTAGGGAATTTGGAGTTTGATAACCGTCAAGCTAAAAATCTTCATGTCGAAATTTTTTGTCCGAACAAATGGCATCAGCCGTCTACATTTTGTCATTGTTGAGCTAGAGCATGTACCAAATGAAATCAGTTTCCCTGAGTCATGAAGTCAGTTTCTCTGAGTTATGAAAGTTAGTGACTGTAGAGACGTATTCTTTCCACACATTGCTGTTACTCAATACGAGATAAGAGACATGTTTCTTGTCTAGCTCAATATCTAGTCAATTATAGCTGTATTTAATTTGTACAACTATTACAACATTTAACTAACAACTTACATCATAGTTACAATATGCAGAATAATGCACGCTCAATAATAGGAAATTATGTACCAAATATGTACATTTATGCATTGTCACAAAACCGTCGGTGTCTTCCACTCAGTGTTGGGATTTCAAAGAATGCGTAGCCTACCTTAATCATCAACACTGTTTGCTAGATGTTATTCGGAAGTAGCGATAGTTTCAAGTAGGTAGCTAGATTTTCACAATAGACATGTTTTTTAGCTCCGCTGTCAGCGACGCGGAGCTTATCAAATAGGTTGATTATCCGTCGTCGTCCGTCGTCGTCCGTCGTCCGGCGTCCGTCGTCCGTCGTCGTCCGTCAACAATTGCCTTCTCCTCTGAAACCACAAGTCGAATTGCTTTGAAATTTTATATGCAGTTCACTTGGGGTGACCTCACTTCAGTTTGTTCAAATCATGGTGAAATTTGCATATTTGTATTTTTGGGGCATTTTTGTGTTTTTGGTAAAAAATCTTCTTCTCTGAAACCGCTCGTCCGATTGCTTTGAAATTTGATATGCAGTTTGCTTAGGGTGACTTAAATCAGATTTGTTAAATGGTGGTGAAATTTGCATATTTGTATTTTTAAGGCAATTTTTTGTCATTTTTGGTAAAAAAATCTTTAAAAATCTTCTTCTTCAAAACTACCAGTCAGATAGCTTTTATATTTGGTACATATGTCCCTAGGGATGATCTATTTCAGATTTGTTCAAATTGTGCAGAAATATGCAAATTTGCATTTTTAAGGCAATTTTTGTCATTTTTGGTCAAAAATGTATTTCTCAAAAAGTACTGGTCTGATAGTTTTGAAATTTGGTATACAGGTTTCTATAGATGAACAAAGTAATATATATTGAATTTCTGATGAAATCTGTAATTTTGTATTTTTGGGGCAATTTTTGCCATTTTTGGTCAAAAAATGTGTTTCTCAAAAAGTACTGGTCTGATAGCTTTGAAATTTGGTATACAGGTTTCTACAGATGAGCTAAGTAATATATATTTAATTTCTCCTGAAATCTGTAGTTTTGTATTTTTGGGGCAATTTTTGCCATTTTACGTCAAAAAATGTATTTCTCAAAAAGTACTGGTCTGATAGTTTTGAAATTTGGTATACAGGTTTCCTTAGATGAACTAAATGATATTTATTGAAATAATGATGAAAGCAATTTTGAATTTTGGGGGCAATTTTTCCCATTTTTGGTCAAAATATGCGTTTCTCAAAAGTACTGGTCTAACAGCTTTGAAATTTGGTATACAGGTTTCTATAGATGAACTAAATTTGATCTTTTGAAATTATGATGAAATCTGCAATTTTAATTTTGGGGGGCAATTGTTGCCCTTTTTGTTCAGAAAATTTATTCTCAAAAACTATTCATCAGATAGCTTTTTGTTTGACATGTTCTTAGGGATGATCCGATTTGATATATTCAAAGTATGATGAAATCTTCAATTGTGTATTTTTTCAGCTATTTTAGCCTCTTTTATTCTGGCCACTGAATTGAGCTATCAAAGATTTCCACCTTCTTCATCAACATGTGTCAAAAATAGTTCTCTACATAAACTCAGCGGAGCTATATCGGCCGCTAGGTCGCTTGTCTCCCAAAAAGGCTGACAATGTCCCTAAGTAGGATCGCCAATTATGCTGTTTTATCCCGGCAAACAAAACGTCTTCTGTGAGGTAATGGGTTGACCTTTACATAATTAAAAAGAAGATTGTAATCTGCAGGTGTTTCTTTTGGTGAATAAACTGAAGATGGTTAGGTAAAATATACTAGCGGGTCACTGGAATGACAAGTTCTATCTATTAATCAGCACGCTGACCGACGCCTGACTAATCAATAATTTATTGGTCATCCGTTTACCTTATTCTTTGAATCTAGAACTGAATGTAGACTTATTGGTTGCCGAATTCTCAAGTTGTATAAAACAGGGTTCTTCAGAAAATTGGATGGCATGATTTGAAAAATTGCAGCGCTATTGCTGCAACTAAGCGATGACATACTCCATGAATATTTGCAGGGAAACATTATTGTGATAAGAGTAAAATACAAAAGGTTATACGACGTCTGACTTTAAAAGTGAATTGGATCATTTATTATTCTCCTTCCTCCCAATAGGGGAGATATGTCTGGCAGGTGACAAGACATGACAGGTTTTGTGTGCTTTGAAAAGAACCACAAGCGGTGCTTATATGAAGATCAATTGCAGAAAGAAACAAAGCGCTCGGTTTGATATGTTCTGCGGTATCTCTATTAAAGTTTTATGCTTAGATGCTCAGTTTATCAAGTCTTTCAAGAAGAAATTCAGTTGCCCAAAGGATTAAATATTTTTTTGAAAAATGCGCATTACCGATATTGTTTGAAGCCCCAATAGCTGTGAATTTTATGCATTGTTTTCATGATTTTATTTTCAAACCAAAGTTGGTTCGTGTAGATGTGCTAACTGAATGATGTGCGTAGAAGTATCACTAGTCGTTGATTTGGACCATGCCTACATGTTTCAATAGGCTGAATAATAAACGGGTGCCGCATCCATAAAATTGCGCCCTCGCGGAAAAGTACAAAACAAAAACAGTATTTCCTGCTCATACACATCATGATCATACCAGAAACAAGCATGGTGCCATTCGCCTGATTGGACAACACACAATGGCCAGCATTTTGTTGTTGTTATCTTTGTTTTCTCTGTTACATGATTAGTTTTTGGAAACGGCGGGAAATCTAAGGCGATTGTAAAACGATTTAATTTACATGCCACTTTCGACTCTTGTGAGACTGTTATACACTTATTCAAAGAAAACTTCTGGAAAACTCAGGATGTTTTGAGATCGGTTTATAACACATTCGCAGCTATTAGGGCTTTAAGTAACTTGTAAAACTGGGCTTAGCGAATTCGAACAGCCAGTGCAAAAAGTTGTCACGCAAATCCTCATACAAATTCAGTCAATATTAGATGCGGTATGCACGTCTGTTTAGCCAGGCAAGTAATTATAGTCACCGGCAACATGTAGTACTCTTCGATCCATGTATATTTTCAAAAAAAGAAATGAACACGGCACAAAAATCACGTTTAAAGGCACTGTTCGCGATCCCTGGGGTCGCCTTTGTTCTAGTCTGTAAGAGGATTGTGGAAGTCTGATAGCCTTTTGTTTCCATTGAAATCGTAATCTGTTTGGTATATTTTCTGCTGAGACAATCTGGTGCCAAACTAGGTCTTTAAGCTGCATTTTTATTCACTGCCGACGTAAAAACGTCCACGGTCGAACTGATTTCCAGGTGAAAAGTACATGACATAACATTAATATATGCTGCTTTGGGGACTTAAAGTCACCCGACAGATGAACACCAATTAAGAATATATGTTACAATGGTGCGCTCCTTTGGCAGACTCACAAAACAACGTGTGTAGACTATGCAAGCATTGGAAAGGTCTGTCAAAACCATTTAGAATAATAGAGGACAGCGTCTGTATCACAGTCAACATTTATTGATTTAACCATATTTGGAATAAAATAAGGACAACAAGTATTTGCTGGCGCAAAAAGAACTATCGATATTTTCACAATATACGACTAAAATAACAGAACATTAACACAAATAGTGTTGTTCATTCGGTGGTTTCATTCTCTTGATATTTGATACAACAGAACTGATTCCTCCATTCCAGTGATCAAGGATTCCGCCCTGTCTTGAAGGTCAAAAGCTACCATGAGGCTTGAGGGTTCAACAACGAGAAAATTAACAAACCAGTTCTTGCAATGGCTCAAAGACGATCCTACTCAAGGTCAACTTCTGCCGATATGTATACACTGAGGTTTAAGAAAAAACCACTGTTGAATCCAGAGAAAAATAGAATTCAATGTCTCTCACATTGTATTTCTTTTCAAACAGGTGCTATGCGTTACGCTATCGAAGGAGCAACATTCCATTAACGGTAAGCAAACAGAAAAGAAAAGTAGAAATAATTGTACTCAGCAAGTTGACATTTGTCAATGCACTATCCTAAGAGTTAATCACATAAGTCTATAACTAGAAGAGCGCTACAGACGGACTGTAGACGTTTTTGCATAACTTATCTAAATTAAATCTAATTATCACCTGGGAGCTGTGTGATGAAACCTGAAATCTTTCATCCTCTCCCTATCGACATTTGGCTCATCTTTTTTACACCGGGAACACATGATACATGAACTGCAGCTTTTATTGTATTTTCAGAAATACCCTTAATGAACTTCCATAAACTTTACTCAATATCTCCTTGCGGTGAAATCAGCATCACTTGTCTCAGGGTCGTATCACTCGCTATCGACTTTGTGAAAACCACTGTTTTGGTGGGTTAACATGTTTTCTTTTCGACTTATTACTTTCTAGCCAGAACTGTAAAGACCAAATGTTGGCTAATCCAGAACGCAGTGAATTTAAGTCCAGGAACATTTTTCTCCTCCTGAGGCCAAAACACTTAGTGAGCCGTCATTATTTGAGGGGCGTCACTCCAAAAATTCAAAGCTACAAGGGAGTTCCTCAACATGTGGAGAGAAAGAAGGGTGTTTCTCATTTTTGGTGTAAAATTGAAATACCGTTCACCCTGCATAATAGCGGACATAAATTTCTCAAAATTGTCGATGCAAGAGGGGGACACCCCCTCTCGCGTGGTCTCCCCTAGGGTTGTTCTGACAATTTTACTTCAAGAATACAATTGAACATCTCTCAGTTTTGACTAGACAGCACCATTGCACGCATCAATTTCTTAAAATTTCCCATGCAAGAGAGGTAACCCCCTGTGGCACTTTCGGGCTCATGCTTTTCTCTCTTTCAAATTCTTCCCTGCCCGATATCCGAGTGAAAACCATGTCATAATACATACATACATACATACTACATACATATATATATATATATATATATATATATATATATATATATATATATATTATATATATATATATATATATATATATATATATATATAGGAGTAGCTAAATACCATATTTGTAGTAGAAATTTAATTTACATTATCCTGATCAACTCAATTGTATATATATATATATATATATATATATATATATATATATATATATATATATATATATATATATATATATATATATATATATATATATATATATATATTATACTGTCATGAAATAACAGATGATACTAGCAGGGTACACCAGGATTTGAAAGGTCTGTATATATGTAAATTTTACATAGTATTGTTTTGATATTTAACTTTTCTATATTTCTGTTTTAGAGTGGTGGGTTACTCAAACCCGTCATGGTTGGCAAGAGGTACTAGAATTTCAGAGTTTTCGATGAAATTCCTTTGATCCCCAGTCCGAAAACAGTGACGGATCTCTTAGAGTCTATGAAAGGATAGCAAATTGCTTCTCGTGTCCCGATATTTATTTCGTTGACTTCGAAATTTGCTACGAGCACAGAGCACTAGGTTTAGACTGGTTAAACGATTGCTGAAAATTACCAAGTACGAATAGAAATATGTACAGGAAATTCTTATAACTTAATATAGTTACGTGTCTAGTAGCACTTTGAATTTTCAAATAAGACTGCCAGTTTATCATAGCAGTATTAAGCAACATTTTTGTACAATAAGCAACTTGGTACACATTGACAAAGGTAGCCTTGATTTTTGAAATCGTTTTCATTTCTTAGATATGTCACAATCATTAGTACGATTTACAAGATATAAATTTATGAGTATAATTGTCAAGTGTCCAACCAAAATTGCCAGGACAATGGCAATAGATAGATAAATAATGACACTGTCTTCATTACCTGTCAAGAAATAAACAAATAGAGATTAGACCATCCAAGAAGTTTAAGGCCTGCTGACAACACAGAAGTGAGTACGTTTACTCCAGCAAGACACCAATAAACTGTAAACCCAAGGGGTTTATGCGAACAGGAACAATATTTTCTGTAATATGTGCGACTAGCTTGCTGTCTGGGAGACGCGGATATCAATTTGAGGACATCGATTATTAAATTAACCTCATAGACAAAAGTCTAACTGTACCACTGTGCAACCTCATAGACAAAATCTAAATATAACTTAATTTAATGTTAAGTACACGTCTTTCCTTGTCAGGTGTTTGCAATCGTACAGAGCAATAAACTATTATATTAACTATGCTGTTTTCGCGAAAGGTGCTTTCAAAAGATAGCAAATGCAGAGACATTTTGCATAGCTATTGAATGTCATCAAATCTTTGCATCATAAGCAGTAATGCTAAGACACTGGAATAATTTGTGTGCGGTTAATTTTTGTACATACATCTTTTCCATGATTCAAGAAAAATCTTATTCCACAGCACAGCAATATTCTTAGGGAGTGTCTTAATGGGATACTCATCTTTATTTTACTTTAAATGTTGGTAATTTTCTTTATGTAATTATGAACCATACTTACAAGATTTGTATCTACTAACCACACGCTGCGAGTATAACATCTTTACATCGACCTTGCTTACATAAGCTTGAGTTCTGTATTTGGTGCTAGCTTCTTTCGTTGTTACATTGTTATAAATTGTGTTTTCCATTCCTCTGCTTTCTTCTTGATTCATTGTATACCACATTCCTGACGATGTGTAAGGATGGTTGGTAACGGTATCATTAGAATCATTGTATATGCCTACCGCTGAAAATGATGTCTTCTGTCTAGCTTTCGAAGAAATAGGCTGGCTTGTCATATTTTCATCAGGCACATCGTGAATTACATCATCAACAGTGTTAGTAATATCTTCCTGAAATACTGTCTGCTGTTTACTGTCTGTTGAATAATTTCTAGATTTGACAGCATCAGTCTGTCTTATAGTACTCATCCCTCGCAAAATTGCCAGGGACGGTGTTTGGTCAGCGTCCTTACATCTCGAAGTATCAGAATAGTACACCCTATCATGCCAGAGTGACGTATTTTGAGGCATTATATTTTCGGCTGTTAGGACACATCTAATATATACAATAGAGCACATGTTA
Organism: Ptychodera flava; assembly: GCF_041260155.1. NCBI lineage: Eukaryota > Metazoa > Hemichordata > Enteropneusta > Ptychoderidae > Ptychodera > Ptychodera flava. The sequence goes on from NW_027248281.1 coordinate 4,948,166, forward strand.
AATTCACATGGACGTAAAAGGTATGTACCTCGTATATCTATGGAAGGTTTGGTTAAGTAAGCCTTGTGAAAGAGATACGGAAAACATGAAGATGCATTATTACTTTTCTGTCATATGGATAAACTATACCTTAAATTTATACATTTCAGAGTCGATATTTAAATAGACTATTGTATACTTGGAGGCACTTATAGTCAGCAATTATTCAACAACTGACTCCTGAAGAAAAGGGGCTTCTGCTAAAGTTCCATTTAAAAAGTGTTTAAAACATGGCACCTTTTCTTGTAACTAAATAGATTCTAGAAGAGGGGTGCGCAGTTTGCTTGAAAAACGAGACCATTATTAATTTTCTTCAGATTTCATAATGAATCTCCACGACAGTTGTAGTCAATGACAATATTAAAAAAACTAAAACCCAAATGAAATAGGCGTTATTAAGTGAAAGACAACTCTGTTCAATAGGAGTGGAGACGTTACTTTCCTATTATTTTTATATATAATTTCAGTTGATGAGCAAAGGAAAAGCTTGAGTATGTTTTATTTGGTAAGAGTCAATACAGTGTACTGACCCAAGGGATCTACGTCGATAGAAATGCTTCACCCGCCGCACCATGTAAAGCCTATTTAGATAAATGTGATGTCAATGACAGTAATACTTAAACAATGATTTATCCTTGGAAAATAAACAGTGACAGTTCACGTGAAACCTGAATATTGTATATGTTTGGTTCATTTTTACCTCGCGTGCGCATGCGCGCAGCGAGGTTATGGTTTAGGCGTTTCTCTGTGTGTGTGTGTCTGTCTGTTAGCACGATATCTCAAAAACGGCTTGGCAGATTCCGATCACATTTCGCACACAATTTGTTCTTCAAATTTGCAAGAACTGATTAGTTTTTGGTGGTTGTGCTTTGCGAATTTATCAAGTTATGAGTAAAAGAAATTTGCGGTCTGTATAAGTCTATGGGAAGCTAAATAAGTATGTTTGAGGGCGCTATACTAAAACATTTTACACAAAGTGATTTCTGAATTCAGTCACTCGGCCGCGCTGATCGCTAATCTTGAGTTTTGACTGTTGATGTCGTCGTGTCGACGTTTGACTTTAAGAATCGTGTGGGTTACTCTGGACATAGCGACCCAAAGCTAGATTATCGAAGGTAAGCGTCATAATATTTGATCAATGCATTTTTCTCTGAGAATGAGATGTAGATGACACTTTTCAATCTTGTGTGTGTGTCAGCGAATTTATATTCCGGCATGGTTCCGCTGAGATCAGCATAATATTATGGCGACGTATTGACAGTCTGTGTCTTTTAAGTTGCTTTTCAAGATTGTATTAGCTACAGAACCAACAATGACAATTTTTCATGAGATTTCCATGTTGGCATTGATGTTAAATCAGCAGCAGTAGGCTAGCTCCTGCGTACAATAGGTCTGCGTTTCCCGGCGGTACGGTGGTAGGCCGACGGCTTGTTCCACACTGTCCACAGGACACCACGTGGTAGAGGCCGTGTGCACAACCTGTACGCAGAGCTTCGAATACACTAGACAGAGTTCGTGTTTCCGTAAATTAGGCATTGAACTTGACAATATAGGCAATAACCAGAATCATCGACCATCGCCTGACAGTGCACCATAGTCAGCTGTACATGAGTTGCGTGGCGTGGTGAGCAGGTTCCCATGGGTATTTATATTTTGAAACGCGTACTTCAAAGGTCACGAACTCATTTTGCTGCTACACAGGCGCGGCACAGATGATTGTATCGTTTTTGGGCGCATTGAGATACTGTGAAGTAGGTCAACTCGTTCTACATGGCATTTTATGTGAAATATGCAGAATTTATATGCAAACGCGACCTCTGCCAGTCAAGAGCCTGCTCAGCATTTGCACTTGCATCGAACAGATATTGTTGGATCATAATTTTTCAAATGGTTTCTTTTCTTTTTTTTATTGCGTAATGCAGTGGGGATAATGTCAAATTTAGATAGATTGGATTAATTTCGGGAATAAAAACAATGTAATGTAAATGATTTGTAAAAGTTTTAATCTATTGACACATTATCCTTCTTCATAAAAGCCAATACCCCAAGAAGTACTTTACAAAATGTGCACGCGAGGCCATTCAGTTCATATCTGGTTCTGCCAAGGTAACGGAAACGAATGATACTTACTGTACTGACACACGAACCTTGACAAGAATCCACAATAGACATCAAAGAACACATGTGGAGCGTATCTGAAAGGTACAAACGATACCCATACACGCAATAACGAATTCCTTCACGGTCAATAAAGGGCGAAAGCAAACAAGGCAAAACATAACGTACGAGGCAAAGCCGTTTGCATAATGGAGTGCAAAGTACCTGTTAATGCCAGGCAATCTGTAGATGTAGAAAATTCTTAAATATGTGCCACAATTTTAGATAATCGGATACATTATCAGTAGTTATCTAGGGGGCGCTGCAATATAATTTTAAGGTACAATATTTGCTATACAGAGGTTTTCTTCCGACTGAACAGCTGTTTAATAATATATTTATGCATGTTACTTAAAATGGCATTGCCATTGCCATTGCCCATTGCCATTGCAAAATTCCTGAAAAGTCATTGTCTTTCACACATATTATTTCTATACCCACGATCAATATTTGCCTTTGTTATTGCAAGAAATTTATCAAACCATCGGTTAAATTTTCAGCAAATTGGTATTGCTTTCGACCTCATTGTTAATAGCAGAGTTCCAAGTGTAATTGTCGCTCTGAATTTAGCACATGGAGAGTGCTAATATAATACCAGTGCCAAGAGTGAACAGCCAAGTGACTCTGAAGTTAATTGGTCGAACTTTTTTCATCGGTACTATTGTAAATGAGCTAGCGCATTTAGAAGTGTTAATAAAATAATAGGCATGCATATCACATGGTTCAGGGTTGTCGTACACTATGTCTTTACTACTCCCTGTTTGAATAAGAACAAAAACCAGTCTTCCTGATATTGGCTATTTTATGCCTGATCAAACGGCAATTCAAAATTGCTGGCGCTACAGTTAGATATTGAATAAAAATTGCACGAAATACAGTTACCTCTTTAATGCAAACCTCTTTATTTATGAAAAAAGTGCAAACTTCGGAGCCAATACCGTTGTAAGCTTCTGATTATATAAAGTTCGGCCCCTCTTACACTAGTAATGAATTGTAAATACCTTTCACTGACAACATGTAAGGCATAATGGGTTGCAAAATTGCTGTGTTAAGATACATGATATTAAATTAAAAGAGACAAAGCAACTTACAAGGTAATTCTAATGCAACGCTGAGTTGGCGCATTAGAGGAGGGTCGACCGTTGCCCATTGTTGGTAACTCAAAGTTGTCCCGTCGTAGTGAGTCCAACCATTTCCTTGATAAAGCTCAATGCCATCAATCCATATTGTTGATAAAAGTTTCACTTTATCTGAAATGCGACAAAGAGGAAATCCAATCAATTGTTGACCATATATGAGAACATTATTACAAATGTTTACACGGTATACGGAAAAAATATAGAGTGTTCTCCGACTCGGGGAACAACCTTAAGTGCATGTTAACTAGCACATTAATGTCGAAGGGTTAAGGGAACATACTGTTTACATCAATAAGTACTCTTGCTGTAAGTGAAGTAATTACGTTCAATATTTTTCTCCCCAGGGAATGTTTGACTTATTTCCGATAATGCAACCACTGAAACCTTTTTCCAGCACGTCGTGATTGGAACATTTCACCATGCATGTTCTGAACTTTGCTACAATGTAGATCAATCATCTTTACTTCGAACGCTCTTGATAACCCCACTAGCTGTAACTCTGATATTTGTGGACCTCAATATCTTGCTGTTCTCTCCTGGTTTTCTCTGAATTCTATGCTTTTGAAGATAAATGGACAATAACTGCATAAGGAAACTATTCCTCTGTGAAACATTTGAAAGTAAATTCAAATTTCGACGGTCATGTGATTTCCCGACATATTGATAAAATCGGTAATGTTACAAAGGAAACAGAATATACAATGTCAAAGCTGAAACATTCACCACTATGCATCAAATTGGACTACTCTGTGCAGTTTATGCGAAAATTTCAGTGCAGATATGCACAGTATCCACAGTTAAGTTATTGCTCTTCCTCATGGGGGTGCGATTGAATGTTTGAGCAAACATTTAATGGCAGTGTAATCTTTATCTGGTTCAGAATTGCATATACAGTCCCAGCGGGTAGTTAATGATAAGTATATACACACGCCTAAATTAGTACATTCTCACGAACTTTGTTTAAGCTTGAAAGTAAAAACATTAAAAATACTAAAAGATATACAACTAGTGGCGGTTTAACACTGTGATAAGAGAAAAATATCAACATGTCTGACCTGTATTGATATGGCCGGAAATCTTCTCTTTTTGGCACTCAAGGTGTACATTTCATAATACCCTCTTAGACCGTAGTAATAAGGTTGTTCATTCAATTTTATCATTTTTTGCTTAATTATTTCATTTTTAAATTTCCTGTAATAATATGTAACCTAAAGATTACCAAACGTCATTTATCTATTGTTCTATTTGTTTGGGATGTTTGGGAACATATACTTACCCTTTGAAAGTTGGGAGTTTGGATCATAGCTTTCGTATTGCGCTGATATTAACTGCATTTCTTCATAATTATTTATTCTTAATAAAGCCCCTCCGTCCTTCAAGCAATACTCATATGCATATTGAGAAGTTGCGCCATAACGTGACAATTTTAAATTGTACCCGACGCTTTCCATGAAGTTCACTGTAGAATGAAAGTATAGCTATTAACCTCGACTTAATTATGTACTACTTATACTTGATAGTAAATATAATTTCGTTTCAATTCTGTGATTGAGGGCAAATCAATTGGAATTTTACTTTATCTGCCCTGTTATCCCTCCCTACTAATGACAGTACAATTTACATTAATACTGCATAGGCTGCATTTATTGAAGTTGTCTTCAGTGCCTTTGTTCTGTTTGCAAAATTATTCTTGTTCATCATCCGAAAATATTTCCTAAATTATTTCCTAGTCAAGCTTATTTGTTAACAGTACCATCGCACTGAATACATAATATATTGTCCTGTCAAGCAACAATACTTTACATGTCAACACACTTTGGTAAGAAAATTGTCTCACGGAACAAAAAAATAAAATAATACTGTATGAATTTAGAGCATTTGTCTATCGACGTCGACACAAATATGAATGTTTACAACTCTGTTTGACGGATATGCATTGACAGTGCCATTAATGATGATAACTTTCTATATGATGTAGAAACACTATCACACAGTTACTTTTCATGTGTTTGGAAGCTGGTATCTCGACATGCTCATAGTGCCTGTTTACAAAAGAGAGCATTATTTCTAGTCCTGCATGTGTTAAAACATGCTATATGACAGCTGGTTTTATAACTATCATTCTGCAGTCGGTCGTTTGCAAAGCTTCCCGAAAATGTCAAACCCTTCATTACAAAAAAGATATACAGATACCTTCACCAGCGACGCTTTCTGTATACTGACACATGAAGGTCATTCTCTCATCACAATCAAAGTCAATTAGCAAGTAAGACCACCTGAAACAACCAGATTTAAACTGAATATGCTCACGTGCTTTATTATACATTGGAGTTGTGTGTAAATTCAAACTTTTACCAAATTTTTGCAACTTAATTGAAAGTGTTATGATCAACACCATGAATAATATTCACAAAAAACTAATTATAAAGGTCACTAATTATACAGATATGTACTTAGCTACTCCTGTAATTCTATCACCACTTTTTATATGGCAAGTGTAATTGCCTTTGTTCAATTACTTTAAGCTAAATATGCCAAACTGTGAAGGCTTATTAGATCTGCAAATTATAAATTACCTAACATAAATATGCGAAAAGACTTTCATCACTGCATCAACATGGTATCATCAATGTATACAGCATGTTTTGCCAACTTAAGTAAATTCTGGTATATACCTAATAAGGAAAGTTCATTAAATAAGTAAATTAGGAATTGGCTGAAATACAAATGCCTGATGACTTTGAATAATGTTATATTCAAGTATTGTCAATGTACATAATTTCGTCAACTTTGTTAGAGTCAATCAAATATCCTTAACAAGAAAGTTCATTAAATATGCAAATTAGGAATTGGCTTTCAATAATGCTTACTAACTTTCAATAATGTTGTATCAAAATTTGTTCAATGTACAAAGCAAGTTTCGTCAACTTTGGTCAAGTTAATGCAGTTATATATCCCTAATTAGGAAAGTCAATTAAATATGCAAATTAGCAATTGGCTGAAGAAAATATGATTTATGACTTTCAGTATGTTAAGTCATAGTGTCATCAATGTACATACCAAGTTTCCTCAAATTTGGATTGACTCTATTCAGATAGATATCCTTAATTTAAAAAGTTTATTTAACAGGCAATTTAGAAATTATCTAAATATCACCCCTTGATATCTTTTATGGCTGATATATCTTGGTGCGATCAATATTTGTAGCAAATCTCATCAATTGTGTGCAGTCGTTCTCAAAATGTATCCGTTTATTATAAAATCATTAATTATGCAAATGGGCAAAAATAAGCAGGCCCCACCCACCAAATACTAATCAATTCTTGCCATTTACAAACTGAATATATGTAGCAGATTTGACTCTGATCTAAATAGCCGTTTTTTAGATATCGGGCTCAGAACAGACAGACAGACATCACTGCGACATTAGCCAACATGTGTGAATACGTGACCTAAAATGAACGAAAAAGTATCAGGCAAGCTCCCAATGACCCAGGGAAGCATCTTGGCTTAAACTTTTGCCTTATCCAAGGAAGAATACGCCTTAGGACGGATACTAAGACTCTTAGGGACCGTTCAGTTTTTACGGCCGGGGGGCATCGTAATTTTGGAGTCCGCGAAGGGGGTCGTCACTTTTTCACTGGCAGGAAACGGGGGGGGGATCACCAAAATTTCAAAAACATAATACCTAAAATAAAGTTCAATTTATGCAATGACACTGATCGACCCTCTTTACCAGCAGGCTGCCTTCGGCGGCCCACTACAATTAAGTGACTTTGTGTAATCCCATGACCTTCTTAACGGGCAGACGCCTTTGGTGGCCCACTCCAATTAGGTTTACTTCATGCAATGGCCATGATCGACCCTCTTTACCGGCGGGCCGCCTTTGGCGGCCCACTACGATAAATTGACTTTATGTAATAGCCCATGACCATCTTAACGGCCGGACGCCTTCAGCGGCCCTGTCCAGTAAAGTTTACTTTATGCAATGGCCATGATCGACCCTCTTTACCGGCGGGCCACCTTTGGTGGCCAACTAGAATAAAGTTGACTTTACGTAATGGCCCATGACCCTCTTAACCGGAGGGCTGCCTTTGGCGAACCACTCCAATAAAGTTTACTTTATACAATGTCCATGGACATAAGTTGTCTATGGAAATGAAGTTAAGAATTTCCTTACAGTCGTCCTAATTTACAGACGTTTGCATTGATGTGGCTGAGAAGTTTGTACACAGCATCTCTGCTACACAAATAAAGTGCGCCGCGTACCGGAGTTCAAATCCAAACCATGCGGGTAAATTTGACATATGGCTTTTGGTTATTTTTCAGCGGGGGGGGGGGGGGGGGGGTCATCAAATTCTTTCATCTGACAAAGGGGGTCATCTTTTTTCACGGAAAATGCAGGGGGGTCTCTATTTTTTTGAACACCGGCGACAAGATTTTGCCGCCCCCAGGCCGTAAAAACTGAACGGTCCCTAACGTTTTCCTTAAGCAATAACCCCCGCCGCAGGAGGGTATACACGACATTTTGGTACAATATGCGACATATAGCAACTTGTGTGTCTTTGTTGTCTTGCTTGGATATTTTCGTCACTTTATAGCCCAAATGCAGAAAACGGGCGTCTGAGGGATCGAATGTCGGAAATTCTGCGCCCGAGACCAAGCATTTTTTTTAAATTGGGATTACGTACGGGCACACAGTATCCTACGATAAGTACGCATTACGTTCATCAACATTGCATTTTATTCGCATGCAACACGAACACTATACTTTTCAAAAAATACCTGCTGCAGTCACATAGAAAACGGGTCAAGAGTTCAAATCAAAAGTAAAAAGGTAACAATTTTTTCGTAAACTTACATAAGAACAATAGTCCTGGCTTTTTTGGCATACTAAAAATAGATTTGTCTCATTCTGTACCGGTATGGTATACGACGACCGTCGCGACATTCCGAGGTGGTACAGTGAAGTTACAGGATATATTTTTGATGTATAATTTGGACATTAATTTTGTACCAGAAAAAAATCAGTTTTGAAATATTCCAGACATGCGATGACTGCAACTTTGATGAACATTTGTGCAGAGTGTGCTGCCCGATTCAGCGAGAGCTGAACGCTGACACTGCTCGTTGCATTTGATGTCAAATTTCCGTCGCAGTCGCCAGGAGTCATCCCATTGTTATTTTGAACTTCTTAGTCTACATCGTTAGGACACCCCGGTCTGTTACAGCCCAAACTTTGGTAAAGGATATTTGACATACCGGTACTGTGAGGAAGTGTCAATTTATTAGTGTATGAACGAATACAAGCTTCATTTCAAAGAGCGGTAGGATATATCGCGTCTCGACTCCCGCAATATCGAGCAAAGTGCACGGTGCGCTGTCGCCCTATAAGTTGTGTGCATCACACCCCGAATATGCTGCTTTAGAGATGTCTTTCATCATCGATCCCAACTTATTTTCACCAAGAGGTGAGTTACAGACCCACACTTTATCTGTGTATCAAAATTCGGACTTTGGTCTTTGAAATAAAGCGGACTGTTTCCGTTTTTCTCGAGGGTCTATGGTTTAGATTGGTACGTTCAAATGCACCGACGACTGGGCAACTTTCGAACATGCTGGTTTAGGGGCCCGTTTTACCACCGCTATCAGTGCTAAAACAGTATTTTAGCATCGGCGGAATGAGCTCTCGTCCAATCAGAATGGCGCATGGTAGCATGATATAATATAATATGAATTTTATGGTTTTTGTTGGTTCACTTTGATGCTCTCAGACTAGTAAAACATTTCATCGTGTTTTTGTGAATGCAGTAAAGCAGGACGTTGACCTATTCTGATTATCAGGATTCAAGTGTAATATTTTATTAGTATTCTTACACACGTTAATTAAGGACCAAAACGACGGATTTCAAGGTCATTTAGGCGTCTCATGAGAACAGAACTGCCCCCTTGCAATTGCGTATTTTACGAACCTCCTAATTAAGGATAAATATATCGTGATTGACTCAACCTTCGTTGAAATAAAAGAGCAAGATGACAAGTTTTATCGAAAAAATTAATGTAAGAAGATATTTGACATGTATTTTGAAGATATGATGATATAGTTGTTCGACATTTTAGATCAGCTAATTGACAATTTACATGTTTTACGAATGTTCTTGATTAGAGATGTATGGCGCGAGAGTATGGAGAATATTTGATGAAATATGCAATTTACTAATTTATAATTTAACGAACTTTTCTCATTCCTCATTAAGGAACACACACATACACATACACACATATGAAATAAATATAATCCGGATATACGACCAAAGCTACGATGTACATTGAAGACAATATGATATAACATTAAATACAGTCATTTTGCAATTTTATAGGTCTAATTACTTATTTGTATGCGTTGTTTTTCTTAATTGAAGCATTCACACAAGAATATTGCTCATGGTGTTGAACACAACAATGTCACTGATGTTACAAAACTTAGGCAATAATGTTAGAGAAATGTGTCAATGTAACATGTATGGTAACACGGCATTATATCTAGGTATTCTTTGATTCAAAGATGGTTGTCGGGTTACTGTTACATGATTCTATTGTGAACAATGATTACAAAAAGAAATTTCCAATATCCAGGTTTTCAGAAAATATATTATTATATACTTTATTTCACGAGGGTAATCTGATTACAATATATATATATAATATATATATATATATATATATATATATATATATATATATATATATATATATATATATATATATATATATATATATATATTGTAATTAACATCAGAGCCCTCCCGAGCTGTACAAAAGCTCAAGGAGATGTGAGAAACGAACAGTTCGTATAAGCAATAAATACAAATCCAAATTAGAACCTTCGTTACAAAATTTCATGAAGAGATAAATGTGCAAAGCAGATTCAAATGACAACAAACTTACACAATTACGAAAAGACACGCACAGGAATATAATTCCAAATTTTCGTAGCTCGAAAAGCAAACGACTTTTGACCCATGGTAGTCCTGACTTAGGTGGTTAAACGTCACCAACGCTAACATTTCTAGTATTTAAACGATTCATTTCAGAAAGAGGTCCGAAAAGATATCTACTGAAACGGGGTTAAGATCTCAGATTTTTCAAAAGAATGCAAACGCCCAGTGATTTTCCTTGAACTTTCATGATAATAAATCTCTATCGTAGCATACCAATCTCAACAGCTAAGCGTTCCTCGGATCACAAAATCATTTCTAGGCTTACATATAAAATGAGTGAAATACGTTCATAACGACTTTAATGTTCAAATAGACCAACTGATATCCGTCGCCCAATTACGAGAAAAGGAAGTCATTCAGTTAGCAAACTACCATCAAAGAGTTCCCCTTTAAGCTGAAATACTCTTCATAATAACGAATTCAAAGAGATTAGATGAGAAATGTATGCATTATATCGACAAGAAGATTTCACGTTCTAATGTGTACATCCACTTATCCACATTTATTGCATAACAAACCAAGAATCATGAAAAGCTACCTACCATAGTACGACACAATCTTCCCCGTATAGGTCATTTTGGCTCTCCCAGATGCCATGCAATAAAACACACATCAGAACCATCAGAATATTTGAATTGACCTTCTGTTTCCCTGTCACTGGCATCCATCCATACGAAAGCTGATGTGTCAAATAAGATAATTCAGTATATTTTCTGTCAGATTTGAACTTGCAACGTACGATACTTATACCTAGAGAGAGCGCCACGGTGAAAATGAACAAGGGCTAAATCCCAATGCTTAATAGAGAGTGGATCAACAACGGAATGACAATGTAGCTGATCGCGACTCCTCCACTAACTGTAGACTTCATAGAGTTTTCGCAAACACATACTCACTTCTGAAACAATACATAGACCATAAAACATTCTATTACACATTGGCTGCACGTCGAAAGGGGTACAAAGTAGCTCTGGTAATTTGATAGATCCTACCATCATCAGGTAAACCAAAACTTCTTTTATTAGTGTGTACATCGAATAAATAGAATATTTTGATATTTTCCTACTCATCAGTGACATTTGGTACTCCGAAGAATTAAGCTCATGCGAAAACGAACTGGGGAACATAAGCTCTGGGAAGAGCTTAGGACGCGTATTTTCTTCGTGTTCCAATGAAACCATTACCTGAGTGCCTGTCAACTTATATTTGTATAATATATGGTATATATCAAGTGAGTGCATTGAATAAAGTGGCAAAAGTCTCTTATATGATGTCTGGAAAAGATGCGTAAAATTCATTTTATTTCATTCATCATTAGCTCACATTTGGTTTTACCAATGTGAGTTTATCGTATAGGCTGAAGTCGATGGCGTCTGTATGTATGTATGTATGTATGTATGTATGTATGTACAGTATGTCCGTCAACATCAAAAACACGCAAACCGCTGCACGTTTCAGCTTGGTATTTGGTGTGTGGATGCATCCTGGGCTATAGATGGGATTTTGTTCAAATGAAGTCTGCATTGCCAAAATTATGCAAATGAGCTTACAAAATGTGAAAATGGTTAAGAATTAATAACTCAAGAACCGCTTTTTTGATTGCTTTAAAATTTGTGTGCAAGTACCTTAGGTGAACCTTATACAGTTTTATGAATATTGTGCAGATATCCTTAATTTTGTATTTTTGCTGAATTTTTTTGTGATTTTTCTCATTTTCAGTAAAAATTCTTCTTCTCTGAAACCGCCAGCCCAATCGCTCTCAAATTTGGGTTGTCTCTTTGCAAGGGTGTTACTCTTCTAATTTGTTGAAATTATGACAAAATTGGGAAAATTACTATTTTTGTGCAATTTTGTCATTTTTGGTCAAAAATCTTAGAGAGTATTTCCTTTTTAAAACCACTGGACAGACAGCTTTCATATCTGGTACACAGACGTACAGAGATGACAATAGTTAGATATGTGGAAATTGTCCTGAAATAATGTATAAAAAAATTGTATTTTTAAGACAATATTGTCATTTTTGGTCAAGAAAACTTTATCTCAAAATTACTTGTTTGATAGCTTTGTAATTTGGTATAAAGTCCCGAAAGATGTTATTAGATAAATTTTCTGCTCAAAGTGTTGGGAAACCCCAAAATTTGTATATTTTAGGTACTTTTCTCAGTTTGTGACCTTAAATGACCTACACCAACCCAGGATATGTTGTGAGACAATTTTGAAGGCTGTGAACATAATTTTGTCATATTTGGTACCATTTGTAAGAAAATTTGATCCAGAAAACAAAGCTGAGGTGATTTTTAGCTCCCATAGCCATATGTATATATGGCAATGGAAGCTATTCTTATAGGCTAGGGAAATGTCTGTATGTATGTATGTATGTCTGTATGTCTGTATGTCTGTATGTCTGTATGTCTGTCCGTCAACATCAAAAACTCCAAAACCGCTGTACATTTCATCTTGATATTTGGTGTGTACATGGATGATGGGCTGTAGATGAGATTTTGTTCAAATGAAGTTGTCATTGCCAAAATATGCAAATTAAGTGAAAAAATGTAAAAACAGTCAAATTGAAAAAACTCAATAACCACTGAGCAGATTACATGAAAAATTAGCATGTAAGTACTTTGGGCTGACATGAAATGATTGTGCACATCTTGGGTCAGTATCTCGGACTTGCTATTTTTCATGAATTTTTTTGTAATTTCTCCCATTTTTGGTCAAAAAATCTTGTTCTGTGAAACCACAAGTCCGATTGATTTGAAACTTTGTATGGAAGTGCATAGGAATGACCTTTCCCAAATTTGGGCAAATCGTGGTGAAATTTGCATATTTCAGTTTACACGTTCATAGACTCCCATGTATTAGGCAGATCTCCATAGACTCCCTGTATAAGGCCCGAAAAATAAAAATTTAGTTTCTCATCGTATTCATATTGCAAAAGGATGCAGTGACACAATTTTTAGTCCCCATGGATGAAGTCCAGTGGGCTTATAGATTGGGTCATGTCCGTCTGTTCGTCCATCCGTGGAGTCCATCCGTTCACACAGACATCTCGGATATTTTGACAAAATGTCATGTGACCTTGATGACCTTTGATCTCAAATATACATATTGTCCATAACTCAGTAACCACGAGTGCTACCACCCTTCATATATGGTATGATGGGACACCTTATGACGCCACATATTGTACCTCATTAATTATGCGCATATCTAATTTTGAGCGAGCCAATAGAGCTAGAGGTCTGATTTTGGTATATAGGGATAACTTAGCAATACAATTTTTTTTGACAAAATGTGCTACCACCCTTCATATATGGTATGATGGGACACCTTATGACGCCACATATTGTACCTCATTAATTATGCGCATATCTAATTTTGAGCGAGCCAATAGAGCTAGAGGTCTGATTTTTGGTATATAGGGATAACTTAGCAATATAATTTTTTTTGACAAAATGTCACGTGACCTTGGTGACCTTTGACCTCAAATATACATATTTGTCCATAACTCAGTAACCACAAGTGGTACACCCTTCATGTATGGTATGATGGGACACCTTATGACGCCACATATTGTACCTCATTAATTATGCGCATATCTAATTTTGAGCGAGCCAATAGAGCTAGAGGTCTGATTTTTGGTATATAGGGATAACTTAGCAATACAATTTTTTTGACAAAATGTCATGTGACCTTGGTGACCTTTGACCTCAAATATACATATTTGTCCATAACTCAGTAACCACAAGTGCTACCACCCTTCGTGTATGGTATGATGGGACACCTTATGACGCCACATATTGTACCTCATTAATTATGCGCATATCTAATTTTGAGCGAGCCAATAGAGCTAGAGGTCTGATTTGGTATATAGGGATAACTTAGCAATATAATTTTTTTTGACAAAATTTCACGTGACCTTGTGACCTTTGACCTCAAATATACATATTTGTCCATAACTCAGTAACCACAAGTGCTACACCCTTCATGTATGGTATGATGGGACACCTTATGACGCCACATATTGTACTTCATTAATTATGCGCATATCTAATTTTGAGCGAGCCAAGAGAGCTAGAGGTCTGATTTTTGGTATATAGGGATAACTTAGCAATACAATTTTTTTGACAAAATGTCATGTGACCTTGGTGACCTTTGACCTCAAATATACATATTCGTCCACAACTCAGTAACCACAAGTGCTACACCTTCATGTATGGTATGATGGGACACCTTATGACGCCACATATTGTACTTCATTAATTATGTGCATATCTAATTATGAGCGAGCCAATAGAGCTAGAGGTCTGATTTTTGGTATATAGGGATAACTTAGCATACAATTTTTTTGACAAAATGTCATGTGACCTCGGTGACCATTGACCTCAAATATACATATTTGTCCATAACTCAGGAACCACAAGTGCTACACCCTTCATATTTGGTATGATTGGACACCGTATGACACCACATACTGTACCTCAACAATTATGCACATATCTCATTCTGAGCAAGCCAATAGAGCTGGATGTCTGATTTTTGGTATATAGGGATAACTATAGGAGAGAAATTTTTTGACCAAATGTCATGTGACCTCGATGACCTTTTACCTAAAATATGTGTTTATGTCAATAAATAAGTAACCACAAGTGCTATGTCCTTAGTAGGATGGGAGACCTTATGACAACACACGCTTTACCTCATTAATTATGTACACATCTAATTCTGGGCAAGCGAATAGAGCTAGAGATCTGATTTTTGGCATATAGGGATAAATTAGCAATATAATTTTTTTTTCAAAATGTCATGTGACCTCGATGACCTTTGACCTTGATTATACATATATATGCATATCTCAGTAACCACAAGTTCTATACCCTCCAATTTTGATAGGATATTAGACCTTAAGATGTCACATCTTGTACGTCATTTGTAATGCGCATATGTATTTCTTGGCTGGCCAATACTGCTAGAGGTCTGATGTTTTTTCCCGATTTAGAACCATAACTTAGACATGCCTCATGTGTTTCAAATTGGGAACAACGACATAGACCTATGTGCCCATAGATCTCAACATATACACTCCAGTGATACTTCTTAATGACCACATTTTCCTGCCCCATCAAGACTAATACTCCTATTACAAGTGGGGACTATGTCATTGTAAATGACTTGTTGAGTTAATTGTTGTATCACAGTATTCGATATATCTAATTCTGTATTTTTTTTCCATTTTATATTCTGAATAAATACATTAAACATATTTCACTGTCTCCAGTACATTACATTTAAGTATTTTCACTTCATGCACTTTATCCCTTTCACACATGTTCAAATATCTTACCAGAGAACAAACACTAAATAGTCCAGGATGGGAGCTACAGTGTCATTGACGCTATTTTTTTCATTTTTGACCAATTTTTGCAACTTTTCTATGTAAGACATACAAGAACTGATGAGAATTTTGATCCAGGATAATTCCAGATGTTGTAATCACCGCCCACAGTGGAAGGCATTTCACTATCTGTAACTAACTTAGGTGCTGTTTACATTAGAATGATAACACTCATGGCATTAATTAAAAATCTCCAAGGTTGTAAATATACTTCCTGTCATTTGGTCTTATGTAATACCAAGGGGTGGAACATTTGATATTCAGGAGGGGGTAGGGTCTAGAAGATCGATGATGCAGCATTACTTTTTTACCAGATCCTTTGCATTTTTCCCCCACTCTTTATTTTTCCCACTCTCCCAACTTTTTTTTTTGTCAGCCTTCTCTGTGTTTTGTTGTTGACATTTGCTTATGTATTTAGGGTCTGCTTCTCATATTGCTATAGAAGTTGATGCATGTTCCTAAAGATGACCTCCAGTACCTAAGTTGGAGACCTTATTTGCTTTTGTCATTCTTGTTTTTCTGGTTTAAATATTTCTTGAATGGACCAATTCAAACCGAATGTGAGCACATAGTGTCCTTGACGGTATTTTTTCTCATTAAATTCTGGTTCTTAATTCTCATTTGTTGAAAGTTGTCTTTCCAGATCCCACTCACTTGATTGCCTTAAACTCTAGCCATCTGAACAGGGAAATCAATGTACTACCAATCGATTCCGATATTGAAAAGAGAGTTTCAACTGTCAAGAAATTTTACTACTTAATCATGCATAAATGTGACTTAAGGTTATTTGTCGTAATCTAGTGCTAAGAAAAATCTAAATCTGTTTGTTTGTTTGTTTGTTTGTTTGAGAAGGTTGTTAAGTCACGTTAGCAATTAAAACGTATTATAAAATTTAAGTTGTTATACTAGAATCATGTACTAAAAATGTACTTTTGAATTCTTTACTTGAACAACAGGAATCCACTTATGACAATCACTGCAGACAATCATCAATTACTATGCTGACTTTTTTCTAAAGTACTAGCAAATGGTAGTGGATAAAACAGTTTAATTGGTTTCAAAGTGGCTAAATTATGCATACCATACCATCTGGTCGGTAATCTTGTTTTGTCAGAACTCCATCCAAAGCAACTTAATAACATATTTGTAAATACATTTCTAAAGAAGGCATTCAACATTGCTGAAAGGCTGGGCGACAATATGTATGATGAAAACTTCCGTTTTCACTGCTGTGGCAACCGAGCAGGGTACCAATAAAATGTTAATATACTCAAGAGGATTTTGATGAATTTACCAGGTTTATAATGCAATAGTGCGATTCTTGTAGTAAAAGCCATATAAGTCTCTGGGTCATGAAATCTTGGTAAGTGTCCATTGTCTTGTTCACATATCTGTTTGGCTTGTATCCACGTCGCTATAACAGACATACGCTTGAAGGGTGATGTGGTGCTGCCATTTGCAACAGTGTATCCTGCAAAACAATATTGCTTAACGCTACAATCGTATCCTATGAGAATGACCTTTCATGAAAACCAGAGGCGCTAATTAGACATTTGCACGACATGGGTTTAAGTTGCCTTTCCTTTTTAGTAGATGAATTTTGATCTTTTGACCGGATACTTGACCGTTAGCATACCTTGCAAAAATAGGCTTCCTTGTTCATACAACTTGGTTTCATCTCTGCGACGGTTTTCTGATTCATGCATTTTAACCCAATGCTCTCACGCAATTATAATATGTACATCACACGTGCATTTACATAGCACTTGTTTAAGCTATAACATTTTCGCCAACATTAAAAGAGTTCGTTTTTTGGATAATATGCATGTATTGATTCAGCAATGAAGAAACACCATTTCATAATCAACAAGACCGACAGAAACAGTAACAAAGCATCCCATTGCTCCTAAAGGTATACCAGAAGTGTACCCTCCCACGAATTATGTCCGGTCATTGTAATTTGTATTTTGTTGCATGTTTACTTGCGCACTCTTAAACTGTGAAGCATCTGCCAAGTAAATAAATCTGATATAGCGTGGTATGTGTTTACTGAAAATCGAAATAATAATGTGACACAAATGCAAAATACAACTTTTATTTGTCTTCTGCATTCACGAAGATGTTCATTAGAGGAAACGAAAATAAATAATCAAATTTACGCATTACCGGTCATGAGTACTTCCGTAATTATAATGACTGCAACAAATTGCATACATCGATGAAACGGTGACCGAAACCAGCTTTTCATCACGATCTCTTTCGTCGACGACTTTGCCAGGTGAGTTGAAAAGGCTGCAAGATCGAATCTAGTCAAAGCATTTCTGAATGACTCGAGCAGGTGGTCGCGCTGATATTTTGCAGTTCAATGGCCAATCTATGACAAGATAATCATAACTAGAACACGGCATCTTGGGTCTCTGTCTGAATGATGACTGATTGAACAGTTGCTAGGGTTACCAGCATACTGAAATTAAGAGAAAGAAATACCTTATCGCTCTTATGATTAGATAAAGAATCTGGTGCCTTACTGTGAGAACTATTTCTGGAAACAAATGCGTATTATATTCAATCAAACGGTATTATCGGCCAAAAAAACAAAAAAACTGAGGAATTTTTGTGTGCAGCTGGCAAATATATCTGTACGTGTCATTTATTTTATTACAAATTTATCATAATTGCGCCGATTTTAATTGAAAATAGATGTAACAAGTAATCGCAGATAACATGGTCACTGAGGGACCATCCGTTCGCCAGTCCCTGATCGATCAACGTTTGTAGAATGTGTCGGCTTTTGTCTCATTATATATATAATTATTGAATTACTGAAGGTATATTACCGATTACCATTTGTAGTAAGACACTTTATTACAGAATAATTTGAATAAGATCACTTTATACAGCTCAGCATAATGACTCTTAACACGATGAGGACTAATTTGGCATAATTGAATAATGCAGTTATAGTTTAATCTGCAAATGTAAGCTCATCTGTTTTTCCTTTCTTGCAATACTCTTGTCTCGATGCGTAATTCGTAATATTGCAACTTTAAGCTATAGGGCAGCTAACACTATTGAGAAACTTTAACAAAATTAGTTCAAATCTCGTTTATTGTCACAAATTTGATTTTATCGCTTCTTGTCACAAATTTGATTTTATCGATAACAAACAGGCATACATATGAACGTCCTTCGATACAATCCTTATGCTATTTCTAGAACAACTTAGTTCACATTTGAAGGCTTCGGACGGCTGGTAGGACGGAACTGTACCCGCAGAAAGATGGAGCTAAATCTGACAAGTAACTACAAAAACTTGTCGGTTTGGTAAATAGAAATTAGAACGATTGTCTCACACAGTTTACCAAACAAAAATGCGAAATAGGCAATGTCTAAAACTTCTTTAATTCACCTATTCTAAACTTTTCTGTGTTGAGTTTGATAAAATGAATATTATAAAAAAACGTTTGCATGGCATTTAGTGAAATGCAACCGGGGCAACATATATGTGCATAGATACGTGTAGTTACTGTTATTTTGACACACAATATTATCTGTTGCATTTTCGCTGACACATTAATAAGTCCGTACACAAAACGTGCTAGTAATCCTAGTGGTGTAACTGTGTTTGATTTTTACTGCTTAATTAGGAAACGATATTCATTTCGTCTCCAATGTACAAAATGAAAACATTTCTCATTTATTCTCTTCGTTGAGGCAGTTATAATAAATGCAATAAGAGCCTGAGTACATTTGGATACGTTTCCTTGTGGTAATGGACCATCTGTCCACCGAAAATCAATCAAAGTGTCACCTGGTATCATAATTACATATGACATATCGTTAGTATGTGATGAAGGGGAAATCAATGGGCGCTTCCTGCTGCACTTTCTCGTGGCTCTTCAGCTTCATGTCTTGCTTACACTGCACAAAAATATTCAAAAGCACGAACTTATTCTGTTATGTCGATGGTCAAGCTTCTGGAATATAGCTTATACGTCTGTAATTTTTACTGATTCAATGCGTTAGCATTGATTAATTTCGAATGCCAAAGAAAATGAACCCCTTGTTAGTTGATGAAAATATATCACTTATCTTTCATAAAATCCAATTGCGGGGGAAAATTCCAATGGCTGTGATAGAACATGAATGTTGTTAATGGAATTAGTCAGTGGACGTACTATTTGTTTACTTCATCAAGTACAATATTCATCATGAAAACCAGCTTCCTTACAGCTTTGAAGTGTTTTGTAATATAATACGTGAATATACAATTTTACCAACGTATCTGGTCAGTTTTATTTGAATTCATAAAAATGTCATTCATTCAGTGACATAAGAAGACATGTTTCCAATATTTTCAAGTATATGGCGGTGTGTTCCTTGCCTGGATGATAATAGAAGTGGTGTATAATTTTCACACACCATTAGCCTGTTCGCCGTGGTCCATGGTAACCTTCAGAGTATTTCTATACTTTGAAACCTAATAGATCAACGATTTTTCCTCTCACATATTACTTATCCGCTCTTTAAAAACATAGGTTACGGACGGAGAAACGGTGACTATGGTTTGAAATGTTCACAAAAACGTTTTACACAATAAACTTCGATATGCATAGGCTCAAAAGTTTCGTAAGTCGAATCACTACAAATGTAACATCACGTATTCTTGCGTTCCCCGAACCCCAGATGGCATGGCATTTATCTTTTACTTATGCAGCTGGGTTGTTGCCGGCATTACCGGAAGCGAAAAACACTCCATCAGCGTGGTTCGCTGCTAATCCGAACTCAAGCCGAGCGATACGCCTTCAAATGTACTCGGAAAACATTTTTTAAATTTTTCATATAATTCATGACTTCACACACATGAGCTTATGCTATATCGATGTGTGTCTGTGTTTCTTTCTGTCGGGTTGACAGTTAATAAATGGACTTTGTTCATTAGGGATATATTGTGTTTAGTGTTGCTGGTACATCGTTTGCAGAAGGATATAGTTGACGAAAGTCTGAATTATTTTTGTTATGTTTTGCCACAAGTTAAAAAAACTTTGTCAACGTTAATATGAGTGGATTTCCATTTTGCAGGTCGAAGTGAGATTTTACAAAGTTACTCACATGTAACATGCAATACGTCTGCCAATAAATGAGACCTAACGTTAATAAAATAAATCTGTTTGGTGCATTTCTTCAAATTTATTGAGATATTAAATAATTGCCACGTTTGATACGCTTTCAACGTACTGTCCGGGCTACGTCTCAATAAGACAAAGTAGGACTGACCAATCAATGAACATCGGTGGTTAACGTAATACATAATAAATCGTGTAAATCCATGCTTGAAGACTGCAACGCGTTCGGAACTTTTCGGCTAGATCTAACCCTTTATTCTTAGTGTTCAGTAGTTTTCGAATGTAAACATTGCACACATTGTTCACTACAGTCGAGATGGTGACCGACACGAGCACATCGAAATTTACTACTTTTGATGGTTTTCTTCTTTGGGGCGGCGCCTAGAAAACAGGATTTGACCCTAGTAAATTTACAGTATCTTATTTTAAACAAATATCGCCCACTGTTAGTCAAATTTTAAGTTGTATGTGCAATCTGCGATACAGAGAATTTTCTGTTGTTGACCAACAGTAGTTTATATTTGACAACAAATAAGTTACTATAAATTTAGTAGGGTCAAATACTGATTTCTAGGAGCATATAAACTTTTTAATTGAACTAACTAAATAATCTTCTTTCTTGGAATGTCAGTATCCATATATTTTGTGCTAATACGGTTTGCTTCACGCTAAAGCCTTCATATTAAAGTTCTGGCGTGTTTCAGGAGTCTTAGAAAATATAAACCAAAACTGGCGCTAACGGTATTTTCAGTTAGCAATGTTAGCGATATAAAAACCTAAACCATCCGTTGTGTCTCGAAGCTTAGCATTTCACATATTTTGTCTAATTTACGAAATGGTATCAAGCTGTAATGCTGAGCAAAGATGAGATAAACCTCCCTACACATGCCAATGGAGCACCCTCATAGTGTATACATAATATCTTCACATATTGCCACATACAATTTAGTGCAATATTTTTACTTTATTGATTTTTTATTTTGAGAAAGTGCTCATAAAATTAAAAGAAAAAAAAATATACAAGCACACAACAAAAGGTGAACATAATGTTCACTTACAACACATGAGGAACATGAGTTGTTGTAGTATCGTATTACATCGGAGGATAAAACTGCTTCGATTGGGTTATGTTTGTTAGGTGTCTAATACCTAAGAATTTTTAGAGCATTATCGTATGAAAATCTTACAGCATTAAAGCATTTCTAAGTATAAGTACCCCGAAAGAGAGAACAGTATTAAAACTCAAAGAGCAGAACAATAAACATTCCAAGGCAAAATTTTGACTACACAAATACAGTTATAGGCATTTCGAACGAAAAAGAAGACACTTGCACAGAAAATTCTCATTTTCTATCAATATCATCGAAATCATTACATAAATATTTTAATATATCTTCAAGGTGTTAGTGTAACTTTAAAGATGCATCTTTAAATGAAAGACAATATCATGAGATGAAGCATGATTAGTACAAATCCTTAGAAGTAGTATTCAAATCAAGACGATGTCGACTACATACATCAAATGGTTGAGTCGTTTTCCAACAATGTGACACATTGTAACGTTTTGAACAATTTTGAATGAAGTATATCTAAATAGATCACATAAGATAATGTACAGACTGGCGTATTCATGAGAGAAGCGAGAGCTTAAAGTTACGGCAATTGACGCTCTTTTCATAACACAGCTTGGCTGTTTGGAACAAAATCTTCCCTTTATGAGTAGTTGCCGTTTATGACTATCACAACATTTCTGTTGCACTTCCTTAAGACTATTAAATGTAAAATGTTTGAGTATCGACTGGTCTTTTTCAAGTCACTCGAACGTCTGCCAAAGTCATGTTTTTCAACTACATTGCTCAGTATATGGTGACATCGTGTTCACCACGGTCACACTACTATTTATCACAAATGCTTAGTGAAGTAACACACATCACAGGGGTTGTGACTGTAGAAAAGGCAAGGTAAAGAATTGTTCACTGCATGTATAAGCATATTTTTGAAGCTGTGCGTCAATAGCCATAATTTTGGATAGCAGCCCCAAATGTTAAGGGCGTGTAATACGTACATGTAGATGATAACAACATACTTTAGCAGATAGTTAATGCCAAAGTAATGTTAATAACATGCTTGAGCAGACGTTTGATAACATAATATGGAAATAATAAAATATACTGCTTTTGCGCCTTGTGATACTATAATATAAAAAAATAAAATATACTGCTTTTGGCTATGATCAGCCGATGTATGAACGTAGCATACAAAGTTAACACGAACAATAAGTTCCGTTTGGTAGGCTTACAAAAAAGGTCGTATAGACTTACCATGAGACGGGTTTGACAAAAACGTTAAAATCAATAATGAATCAAGTGTCTATCGCATCAATGTCAATTAAATGAATGTAATGGATATTTAAAAATTAAATGTTCAAATAGTATGTAAATATCACTTAAGGACGCGCGGGGACAGAAATTCGGGCTTTAAAAGTTAAACAATAATGTTCTGACCTATTAATCGAGAGGGCTCATTTGAAAGCTCTTAACGAAAAAATAGTTTACACCGTCTAAGAATTTCGAAAATCAAAACTTTTATTTTTCCCCACAGAGTTTACACAGGGATGGCAGCCATTTTGAATTTCAAATATCGGGAAATCTTGAGTAATCTGTCTCTCTGGTATCAAAGTTTGCACGGTGACCTCTGATTTTTATTTTTGCTTTGGTAAGAAAATGATCAAATTAGGTTTCATTGAGGAAAGTTTGAGCAAAAGATTTCTGAGACATATTTTGGAATATTTGCATAAATATTGCCTTACATATGGGGACTTCATTTCGTGCTATTTTGGTAACTACAGAACCGTTTCTCATTTTAATGATCACGGATTCCGTCCTCCCTTTTGGGTCCAAAACCATTTGGCGCCATAGAAAATGGCTTTAGGCATGAAGAACGAGATACAAGCAAGCTCTTGCTAGAGAACGTTTCTTTGGTACGTATTCGACTAATGCTAAAGAAATAAACGGTTTGTATTCTCACATCGATGAAGTTGTGTTAGGCAGTGCAATAGGATAGCTTCCAAACTTACTATGCGATATGCGATAAACACAAAAACAATGAAATAATTGTTGGATTTCAACACCACGCAGTCATTATGATGCTTATCAATGCTTGCATAGTCTTTAACGTTAATAGCAGTAATCAGTTATTAATTCAAAATTAAATCTGGATCTCATAGGATAACATTACTTATTTAAAAGTTTCAGATTTATTGACGAGTCAATCATGCATATACTTCAATCAAATATGTCTACGTACGCGGATCACCGTTAATGAATGCCACTTTTGTTATAGCCACGCACTTGTAGATATTTGCACTTAAGCAAGATTCTCACAAACTAGAAATTAATTTAACTAATCAGAGATATCAACAGTGTCGTTTTTAAATGGTGAGCTGTCTGAAAGATGTGGACTAACGTTTGAAAGCACACTCGACTTTTCATGCTCTAGCATTGTTCAACTTAACAGATCAGAGTCAACATGTAAACATCTGCTTTCAGACCACTTCTTTCCAGATCACGAGTAGATGATTGAACATAGCTAAGAATAGTTAATTGACAAATTTGTCCTTGCAATACATACTTTTACAATAATGTGGTTGGCAAAACATCTCGCTCTTGTAGATATTTACCTCCTAGCATGATCCTCACAAACTAGACATTAATTTAACTTATTAGAGACATCATCATTGTAACAATTTTCTTTTTAACCATACTACGATCGCCACCATTGAATCTTTCCATTATTGGCGGTAGAGCTAGGGCAAATGATCATGGTGGAGTCAAACCAAAAAGTTTGTTTTCCATGCAGTTTTCCTTATTGGGTGATTTTATTTGAAAATTCTCGTTTGAAATATGATCCAATATTGATATTTTTATGCAGCTATGAACGATACTCATAAGATCTCTGTCTGCCAACCACACGCTGCGAGTAGAACATCTTCACGTCGACTCAGCTTACACTGGCATTAGTTTTGTTTGTAGAGTAAGTTTTCCTGCTGGTTCCATTATTGTAAAATGTATTTTCAAAAGTGGGAGTCTTTTCCATCGACTTCGTATTAAATGTAGTCTTTGAGTCAGCTACGCTTCTACTTGTACCATCTGAGCCCCCTCCCAAAGTGCGCTCGTTGGTATTGGTCGCAGAGTTATCATTTTTGGTGATTGGTGTTTCTCCATTGAATTTTCCAGGTCCTTGAGATGGGGTCGAATTAACAGTATCGAAAGCTCTCTCATGTTGTGTGCTTTCTCCTTGATTTGTCATATACTGTACACGTGCTGATGTAGATGCCCGGCTGGTTATGACACTATCAGAAATATCATGAATGGTTTCTTGTCGAGATGATACATTTTGTCTAGATGCCGAAGAAAAGGGCTGAATACTCACATTGACAACGTCACTTTGTATTATAGTGCTCATCCTCTCCCGGATCGCCAGAGTTGATGGTTGATCAGTGCCCTTACATTCGGGAGTATCAGCATAGTACACGCCAGACTCTAGTTGCAATGACTATAGAACCAATGGTACTGCTGCCGGTTTCTGGTTCATTGTTTTCGAAGATTATTCACTTAACTCCTTAGGAATATACAAACGCTAAATGTTGTATTTTTTGTTTTATCGATTATAGTCGTCGTACGTAGTCTGTGAAAATATCGATTTCATTGCAGGATCTTTTGAAGCTCAGTGTGCGGCCTGGACGCAGCACATGGCCCCCTTGTTGCGACGGTTTACCGTATAAGGGTATTGTATGCGACGAAAGTTCAGGTAGCCGTAAAGTCTACACTGCAAATTTTTCTGGTTTGCCGGCCAGCTAAATTCAAGCCAAAAATAAACCGGCTTGTTTGTCAGTAAACGGATTGTTTCGAGTTGTGAATTTTGGCTTATAATTGGCTTTCTGGCATGCCAAGTCTGGTTTCTGTGCACGCCAGTTTGGGTTTTGATACGGCATATATACATGCCAAGTACAGATCACTTCAGCTTGCCAGTAAGCCAGTTAGTACTAAAGAATGGTTTACAGGCAATCCACTATTATATGAACTAGGCTTGCTAGCAAGCCATGTTTAAGATACTGTGGCTTGCCAATATACCAGATAATGCTGAACAGTAGCTTATTTTTAAACCAATACCACACTTCCATGGATCAATAGTAAGCCAATTCTGGTTCCATCTGGTTTGAAGATAAGCCAATATTACTGCAATGTGGCTTACAAACAAACCAATTTCTGACTAATTCTGGTTTACAGGCAAACCACTGTAAGGATTCCTCTGGTTTACCAACAAGCCATTACAAGCTGGCTTGCAGGCATGCCAATCTATGGCTTTTTGTAGGGCTTGCTGACAAACCAGTTCAATATTAGCCATATTTCCGGGGGGGAGGGATAATTATTTCTGACCATCCTTCAAATTTAAATTGGATGTCTTCAAATTTTGTAGACACAGAGGAGGATTATCATCCCATGGAATGGCCTATTGGGTCCTCTATGTGATGGAGCTACACAAAGCAGGACTGTAAAATATCTGAAACACAAACAACAGCTGAAATAGTTAGAAATCCTGCAAGCTACATTAAAAAAACAACAACAATCATCAAAATGAATTTCAGACTAACATTTATTGCAATTTACAAGAAATGAAACAGTCTTTGTTGCAACATAATTGAATCTAATACTTACAAGGGAATACTAAAAATGACATTCTTATGAATGCTACTTGTAAATCATACTGATAACATAATTTAATGCATCTGATGCAAAATTGCTAGCTGTTTCACTGGAAATCCCTGTACACTGCAGACCACTCATAATTGTCAGCCCATTTACTTCTCATCCCAGCTTTGTCAAGCCAGAAGTACTCTACAGATTGAAATGTTCCTTTCACACATCTGATGTAATCAAAGTTTGAAACCCTACATAACTAAGCAAACCTAGCACAACATTGTCTCTTTCCATGCTGCAGAATATAACACCTTCAAGAAACAACACAAACTGTTTCCTCCTTTATAGACGAGCACACCTAAACAGGGCTGCTGCTTTGCATCTCGTCCACAGAATGTGAGTTTCCAGCATCCTGCAATATAAAAGATGCAAACATTCAAACTCTGCGGTCCAAGATGAGCTCCTGGTAAAACACTCAGAGCCCGGCTACTTGTACAATGAGGGCAAGGCCTAGAAACTGGTATGTTTAGGGAATTTGCACAAGTATATAACAGTCATGGGCTTAAACACAAATTTGACTGCAGGAACACAATTTTCAAGTCTTTCTTGGTGCATCAATAATCTGACATGATGCTCAGGGCAAGTCTCTCAGTATGACAAAGATAGCTCTTACAAGTTACTGTCAATGTCATAGGCTTGCTGCAACAGTGCACTAGCAAAAAGTGTGTGAAACTACGGAGTGAATTTCACGATAATGAATTTCAATTCAAGAATATCAAAATGATTATTACAAGACAAGATATATCAGAGTCACAGTGCAATGTCCTTTTGAGACTTGCAAAGAAGTTAGTAGACCTTTGAGAAAGCATTTTATCACTGGCTATGCAACCCTCATCATTGATGATATACTTCACATGTATGTAGTTTGAAATAAGTAAATGAGGCTCCATTAACTGTAACTTTTGTCTACTTCTTCAGTATTTCAGTACTGTTTATCAACTACAATTTCTTGGTCTACTTTCCACAGCATACTAAAATGCAAGTTTTATAGCCTGTATATTTGACAGGGAAAGACACTAAGGGTTGTCCGATTGCCCGGGGCAAGTGAAAGTCGCGTTCGGGCAAGTGAACCTCCGATGCCACTTGCCCGACGGGACAAGTGAAAAAATAATACCTAGAAATCGAATTCACGAGAGCGATTTTCTGGTGAGGGAACACGGACTTAAACAACAAAAAATTTTCATGTTATGTCATTGTGAACATTTCCATAAGATTTTTCATTAAAGTGCATGAAGAGTTGATGAAAAGAATCATGTAATCGCTTTCAATAAAATGCAGTTCAAACAATACCACCGGTTAAATACCGTACGCTGATTTTGCATATGAAAAAGCTGTTCAGCTGGTGGAGCGTACGTTCACCAAAGTTCATTGCATTGACTGTGAGGTTACGGTGTCTCACAATATGTTGATACGGTAAAAAAAGAAACACACAGTGGTTTTTGTGCTTTGTATGAACGTTTATAATGATGTAAAAATAAAGTCCAGTGGTGAAAAATCACCACAAAAAAAGGGAGTTTTACTAAACGTACTCTTCAATCTTGTTAAGTGACAGTGAGTGGCATCGTGGCAAGACCGCATGCAATGAAAGTCATGAGCAAGCTTTGGTGTCAACGGGTCCAGTCTTTGAATTTTCAATGAACACTGACTTAATTTTCAGGTCAATAAGCTAAAAGTTACTTGTCCGTGGCGACCAACCTCTCTGTTTGTGAATTTTCCCATTCTAAAATGACTGTCAAGAAGCAATTGGAGCGAGTTTGACATCGAGAAATTCATCTTTCAAGACACATAGAAAACCACTGACGCCTTAGGTTGTTGGTTTAAATTCTATTTAGTCTGCGCATGAGCATTAAAAAGACCACCTAGGTTATTAGAAAAACATAGGATACTGGTATAGTGCAATGGTAATCCAAACTTCATAGGGCTTGTGTATGATGTCAGCGCAGTAAAAACATGACAAAGAAGTACATTATTTTTCAGAAGCTTCAAACATTCCTTTATAGCTACAGATTTTTTTCTTTTTGTATATAAAACTTTTAACTGCAAAAATACTTTGAAGGTACAAATAAAATGGCTGTTATTATTTGTACATTAAGACCTAAGAAAGTAAACATACAAACATATGAACTGTTAGAATTTTTTTCTATGAATATGAAAGCCCCACTAGCTGTAAATCTTGAAATTTGTTGACCTTAAAAGGCTTCCTATTTTTTCTGGTTTTCTTTAAATTCTACCCATTAATAGGATATAATCTTTTGCAGCTTTACAAAACATTCTTTAGTGAAAAATTGGACAAGAAAATTTACATTTTAACCATTATTTTGATTTCCACCATACTACAAAGAAAACAAAACATTTTTTGTCCCAGTTGAAAACATTTAACACTATGCATTACATTGGACTACTCTGTTGTTTCTGTGAATATTCAAATGCATATATGCACGGTGTACACTGTTGCTATATTTGCATTGGGTGCCATTTTACGTTTGGGCAAACATTATTTTTCTTGTGCAAAATTGCACATGCAGTCTCACTGGGCAGTTAACAATACTTGTATTCCAACCCCTCAAAGAGCACATTCCCAAAATCTTGTTTTAGTTCAGAAGTAAAATCACATAAAGAATGCTATATGATACTGCTAGTGGGGCTTTGATAATTAATTTAATATAAATGAGCCATCCAGCACTCTTAGAAGTGTGAGGAGAACCCTATGAGAATGTCTGACATTTTCTCATGATAACATGATAATTTTCAAAATAAAGTGTGTGAAATGAAAAACCAATGTTTTAGCTTTTTTCAAACACGTAAATTATACTGGGCAAGTGGTTTTCCAATTCGGGCAAGTGAACCGAACCCCCCACTTGCCCGAAGGGCAAGTGGATAAAAAAATAAGTGTCTTTCCCTGTAATCAGAATGCATCCGTTTACAAATGTATTTACTTTTTCTACATCATAAACAAACCATCAGTTTTAATAACATTGTCAATATATGGCTGAACACAAATTTCATAACAATTTTCAGATGACTTGAGCCAAAATCAAAAGGAGTATTGTGTTTTGACATTGTCAGATAAACTTTCACTTGTAAGTAACGAAATACGAAAGCCAACGCTTTACCATTTGGCTATACATAACGAACAATAATCGTAGATCGGGCCCTGTAAAGTAGAGTTCACTTGACGTGAGCCCTGGCTGTAGTTAACGAAACGGCATACGCAAATGACATAAGGCGTTCTAGGGGATTTCATAGGACAGGTTCAAGTTAACCTCTCAGGTCCTGAGCTACCTTTACCTTCACACGTTTCCTGGTGGCGCGTCATGAGAGTAATCACCTTCAGTAAATTAGTTTAAATTTTCAGGACAATATTCAAAAAGCGAAATTTTTGCCAGCCAAAAACGACCGAAATCAATATGAGTAGGCAATTTCAGGTAAAGTACGGAATTTTCAATCGGGTTCGAACTTACAACTACGGTATTCAGTCAGTTAGCGGACAAACAACGGACAGCTCAGCCAAATCCGCACTCTCAAGATTGGATCAATAACCGAACTAAGTTGCTACACTTTTCTGACTGCGATCCGTCAACACATGGTAGAGTTTAGAAGCACTCAAGCCGATACACTCACGATCACACATCGCACACAAACTTTATCGAAGCAATGGATCAGAATACATACGAATACCGAAGTATTTAAAACATGATTGCAAAGCGTGATCATTGGTCTGATAAATTTCCTGCGCCAGTACAGCATAAACATCGAAAGATCAGCATGCTGCCAAATATTTCAAGCCCTAACATGCCGTACTTTATCTTGATATCACAGCATTGTGCTACGTATGATTGCAACGAGTTAGAGGTCACATTAGGTATCAATTTACAGTTAATTAGAATAGATGATTGAAAGCTTGACTTTACACAAACATATACCATGATTATAATTTTCGCACAGAAGCTCGCATGTACACTCCCTCCCCAACTCATGCATACAAAATTATGAAATAACGGATTGAATGCAGTATCATTTATTGTGTATAATGATGCAAACCTCCAAATACACTTCGGTCTTCAGCTTAAAGGTAGTTGCTATTTGAGATATATTAGAATCTCATCAACCTCCAATAGACATAGATTATGTCTCGTGAAATATGCTGCATCGAGATATATGTACAATATTGAATGTACGTGGTAGCCAATCGCAGTTGTTGCTGAAATCAAACATCAATACTCGTCTAGGAAATGATTTTAATGTAGTCAGGAAGGTGAAACTTGAGATGTTGTAGATGGAGCAGGGAAAGACACTTATTTTTTTATCCACTTGCCCTTCGGGCAAGTGGGGGGTTCGGTTCACTTGCCCGAATTGGAAAACCACTTGCCCAGTATAATTTACGTGTTTGAAAAAAGCTAAAACATTGGTTTTTCATTTCACACACTTTATTTTGAAAATTATCATGTTATCATGAGAAAATGTCAGACATTCTCATAGGGTTCTCCTCACACTTCTAAGAGTGCTGGATGGCTCATTTATATTAAATTAATTATCAAAGCCCCACTAGCAGTATCATATAGCATTCTTTATGTGATTTTACTTCTGAACTAAAACAAGATTTTGGGAATGTGCTCTTTGAGGGGTTGGAATACAAGTATTGTTAACTGCCCAGTGAGACTGCATGTGCAATTTTGCACAAGAAAAATAATGTTTGCCCAAACGTAAAATGGCACCCAATGCAAATATAGCAACAGTGTACACCGTGCATATATGCATTTGAATATTCACGGAAACAACAGAGTAGTCCAATGTAATGCATAGTGTTGAATGTTTTCAACTGGGACAAAAAATGTTTTGTTTTCTTTGTAGTATGGTGGGAAATCAAAATAATGGTTAAAATGTAAATTTACTTGTCCAATTTTTCACTAAAGAATGTTTTGTAAAGCTGCAAAAGACTATATCCTATTAATGGGTAGAATTTAAAGAAAACCAGAAAAAATAGGAAGCCTTTTAAGGTCAAAAAATTTCAAGATTTACAGCTAGTGGGGCTTTCATATTCATAGAAAAAATTCTAACAGTTCATATGTTTGTATGTTTACTTTCTTAGGTCTTAATGTACAAATAATAACAGCCATTTTATTTGTACCTTCAAAGTATTTTTGCAGTTAAAAGTTTATATACAAAAAGAAAAAAATCTGTAGCTATAAAGGAATGTTTGAAGCATCTGAAAAATAATGTACTTCTTTGTCATGTTTTTACTGCGCTGACATCATACACAAGCCCTATGAAGTTTGGATTACCATTGCACTATACCAGTATCCTATGTTTTTCTAATAACCTAGGTGGTCTTTTTAATGCTCATGCGCAGACTAAATAGAATTTAAACCAACAACCTAAGGCGTCAGTGGTTTTCTATGTGTCTTGAAAGATGAATTTCTCGATGTCAAACTCGCTCCAATTGCTTCTTGACAGTCATTTTAGAATGGGAAAATTCACAAACAGAGAGGTTGGTCGCCACGGACAAGTAACTTTTAGCTTATTGACCTGAAAATTAAGTCAGTGTTCATTGAAAATTCAAAGACTGGACCCGTTGACACCAAAGCTTGCTCATGACTTTCATTGCATGCGGTCTTGCCACGATGCCACTCACTGTCATTGAAGAGTACGTTTTAGTAAAACTCCCTTTTTTTGTGGTGATTTTTCACCACTGGACTTTATTTTTACATCATTATAAACGTTCATACAAAGCACAAAACCACTGTGTGTTTCTTTTTTTACCGTATCACATATTGTGAGACACCGTAACCTCACAGTCAATGCCATGAACTTTGGTGAACGTACGCTCCACCAGCTGAACAGCTTTTTCATATGCAAAATCAGCGTACGGTATTTAACCGGTGGTATTGTTTGAACTGCATTTTATTGAAAGCGATTACATGATTCTTTTCATCAACTCTTCATGCACTTTAATGAAAAATCTTATGGAAATGTTCACAATGACATAACATGAAAATTTTTTGTTGTTTAAGTCCGTGTTCCCTCACCAGAAAATCGCTCTCGTGAATTCGATTTCTAGGTATTATTTTTTTCACTTGTCCCGTCGGGCAAGTGGCATCGGAGGTTCACTTGCCCGAACGCGACTTTCACTTGCCCCGGGCAATCGGACAACCCCTTAGTGTCTTTCCCTGTGGAGATGTTGTATCAAAATATGACCTGTCTGTTTCTCGAATGATGAGTGACAGCATACCAAATTTTGACTCACAAAAGTAATTTGGTGAATCCACCAAATGACAATGGATTAGTCGCTTTGGGTCAATCTTGACGGATGCGGCTAGCTGGCAGGGTATGCTTACCCATTCCGGACACCTGGTACCACCACTATTTTGTGGTTCAAGATGACCCCATTGCCTTTGTCATTTTCAATATGTTCCTTGGACCTGGTAAATTTCTTAGTTACCTTGAATGATAATGATTATTGGACCTGATTTGATGTCTATCGCATATCATATACAGTTTTCCTCATTAGTAGCCACCATGCAGTATACCGAGCAAAATGTGATTTTTCATGTCAATAACTATAGCCCATATAATTTTAAAGACACGTACATTGTTGTTAATGGATTGATGGTAGCAGAACCGTAAGGTAACATTACATATGATTGGTCCTCGACTCCAAATTATTACGAAATATTATCTGAAATCAAGTTTTAGTAGCAGGGGATCAAGACGACTTAAAATCGCCATATCTTCTTTTTGCAGTAAACTTCATGGAAAGCATTCGGCCAAACTTGAAATTTGCAGGTATTTTGCAAGGTCTCAATATGGATACGATTGATTATTGCTTGAAGGACGGAGGAGCTTTACTGAGAATTACTAATAATGAAAAAATGGTTTCAATATTAACGCAGATAATAAGCTATTATTTAAATTCTCAACTCAGACAGTGAAAGTTTTACTTCTTGTCAAATTACAAAAATGAAATACCATTTGATGATGGCAATATTATTAGATGACGAAAGCATTTGTTTAGTTGTTAAACAATATTGCAGAAAATATAAAATGTGATGTTAAGTGAACGAATTTAATAAAATTATGAATAGCCTTAGTCTGAACTGCCACATCTATTAGATGTTTAGTGAAACGATGGCAATCTTTCTGTCTACGTAGATTCATTATCAATGAAGATCCGAAATGATGAAAGCTTCTTTGAGCTTATCAAAGTGAGACTTTAAGAATGTTAGACTTTCTGCAGTAAACGTGATACTACCGTGATGCAAAGTTTACAATATTTAAGTGAAATATCAATTTGTTCCAAAACAAGAAAAACTAAAAGAACAAGAAATTACATAAATTCCGATCTTTGATGACATACTTTCGATCAATAACTCTAACATTAATGAACCTATGGACGGTAACTTTCGTAAATACAATTATAAAATAATATGACTTCAACCATTATTATGATAAAATGAACCCACAAATGTAATATCGCCAATAAAGTAACAGGAATCAACCATAAATGTAATAAAACACAACCATAATTGTAATAAATGGTAATTTTAATATAATAAAAAACGACAATAAATTTAATACCTATCAAGTATCAACCATGAAAGTTATAAATCTGTATTGTAATCGCGATTGAAGAATTAGTCCTTAAATATTTATCGATGTATTAAAAGGAAAGCAACTCCATCGTCCATATCTTGCTTGTTTCCGTTTAATGTACTCTGTCTGTGTATTTTACTTTTTGCTGTTTTGTGTATAGAACTGATTAGCCAAGGCGAGACATGGCTGTAGTCTTTGTGTCAGTGGTGTCTTTACTCCAGAGTGGAGAGACTGTATAACGCTGCGATCCTTAAACGATATGTTTCGAAGGTTTCCTATAGCTTCTTCATCACTCGCCTAAAGTTCATCTTTGGTTGATAAACATTGTGTAGAATAACTGATAGATTTTATATATTATATCGTCCAATTTAAGTTTGTTTAATGTCGCTTGGAATCTAGGATGCCTTATTATGTTTTACTGTTTTCAAGGTAGTTTATACGTACGTTTCTGTTTATGAGGTTGTATTTTTCTCTTTGTTCTGGATCGTCTGTTGTAAAAATTGTGTGGTATCACTGATTAAACAGTTATTTTATCGTTCAACTTCCTTTACCTAACGCTTTGCT
Source organism: Ptychodera flava (assembly GCF_041260155.1). Taxonomy (NCBI): domain Eukaryota; kingdom Metazoa; phylum Hemichordata; class Enteropneusta; family Ptychoderidae; genus Ptychodera; species Ptychodera flava. Next base: position 4,982,939 of record NW_027248281.1, read on the forward strand.
TGGTATCTCGCCGTTATCTGATAGTGTTCTCAATGCACCATATGCTGTGTTTTTGAAACGAAACCTAGTTTCAGGAAAGTATGCAATAACATTATACTAGTCTTATTACAGTTTATTATTCGCTCAGTGCATCAATAAACAAATGGTCACATACAAGTTCAAGTTTTATATTTGAGTTTTATTGCATTTATCTTTAACTTGTGTAATACGCTTGTGGTGCTGGATTGTTGCATTGACATAAATTGTTGACTTTTTATCTTTGTGGTTGATTGTATTATTATAGTAATTTTGAAGATTAGTACATTTACGGAAGTTACACGGACTGTGTAGACAGTGCTGTTGAAACTAACATTGTAATACTTTTATCCTGAGTGCTTCTCCATTTGAACAGTATGCTTTCCTTAAAGTAACGATAACAATGCGCTACTTTACATTTACCTCAGATTGTTTCCTCAGAGGCAAAGTACCTTTTCTGTATAACATACAAACTTTTGACATGGATGTTCGTTCACGTTATCGGCAGTTCTGTTCTATAACCAATAAAGTCCCATCTTTGTCATATTTATGGATTGATGGCAATGAGCTGTATTCAGGAAGTGAGCGGACTCACTACGACTCAACACCTCTGAGTTATCTACCATGGGGTAATGGTAGACCAATTTCTTATTGGCCAATTCAGCGCTGCATTTATTTAACCATGTAAGTCACTCTGTCACTCTTAATTGATTATTTAGTCTCTTGACAGAGGGAACCTTGAGATATATACATGCCTCAGCTTTGTCCCTCAACATTATCTCAGATCTGTCTCTATGGTTACTAATAATGAAATAAAGGGTCAACTTTACATATTGATTACATCTGCTGGGCTAATTTCTTTTGTGACATAGTTCTACAAATGATTATATATCCTACCTTTAAGCTGGCAGTTCACGTTTGACCTTTTAAACAGGCATTAGAACGGCAAAATATGGATACATAAATGATTAATGGTTCGAAATTAGCTCATGGTTTCAATTGCAGTATATATTCATAACTTCAAAGCCACTTGGCCATCAAATCTTCGCATCGAAGTTTAATTGTCCACGTATCGAACAGTGTGCTGGTCACTTTGTGAATACACTGCAGCATCTCAGCCATTGATAGTGTGGTCGATGGTATATTACAAATTTCTCTGAAATGACTTTTTGATAAATTCTGTGCAATGTACGATTAATTACTAGGTGAAATCTTGATCTTTGCTACCAAAATACACGCCTAGAAGATGTTTCCTTTCAAGTAAAATAAAGAAATGTAAACAGCTGATTAGACATAGAGACACTATTGTACGCTAGATCTTGTATATCGTTAAAATGCTCTTGCTACCGTTCATATTTTGCAGGCACGCTCCACATGTATTCTTGGATGTCTATTTTGGCTATATGAAAACGTTCGCATGTCAGTACAGTGGGTATTATCAGATTCCTTTACCTTACCAGAGAAATGATCCAAAATATTATACAATATTCAATTAAATGTTCAAGATTCTTTATTCAAGAATGACTTGTTGACTTATTTGTATTGTCAATGGCATTTAAACATCTAATATGTGGTTTATCTGATGCGGCAAATTAGACATTTACTTTCGAGCTAAAACAATACAACATGTCTCTTTAGTTGAGTCATAGCTAATAAAACACATACCAAAATTTAGCCATTACTCATTGACTAAAACCTTACTTAAATTGAATACGAAATATACTTGTTCATTTCCATTGATTCGGTGTATTTCACATCGTGACACTGAGCTAATCTGGGTTCAAATCGGTACAGTTTGAAATCAATAACACTTACATTTTATTGAATGTTATTGCATGCGCAAGCCAAATTTGTCCCCTCGGAACAAAAAGAAAGGCCGGTATTTATACTCTTGTCGTTCTACGTCATGACAACCAGCGTCTATGTCATAAACTTTAGTGCGTCGAAATTGTTTTCTTCAGTGTAAGTCTCTCCATCACAATTTGTCCCTGACGTAAAAAAATCGTTCAAATGCCGTTCAAATAAGTCATAATTATCGTAGTGTCACTGTCGCACAAACCAGATTCACTTGGCTAATGTGAGTCCTCGTGTTTTAGTTTTGTCGTTTACATACAGTTTTGTGTTCGTATACACTGCAAATTCTTCTGGCTTGAAATATAACCACTTGGTTTGTATGTGGTTTGCGGGAGAACCAGTTTGAAATATTTCGGTTTGCCCGCAATCCACTAAGATTTTTTGGTTTGCAGTCACGCCACCACAAAGAGTATGAATGGCATGTATTCATACCAATACATGGGTGGCTTATTATCAAGCCCGTCATGGCATAAATTTAAGCCGAATGGCTTCTTTTTAAGCCTTTCATAGTCTAATCTCATTGGTTTAAATTTGAGCCACTGGCATCGTTGGTTTGCTTATATACCGACAAATTCATTGGCTCATCTTTAAACCAACCACAAGTGGCAACTTTGTGAGCATGGTTTAAGTTTAAACCATCCATGCACTTGAAATTAATCGGCCTGTTTTCAAGCCATTGTCATGACAGTCACTGGTTAATATCTAAACCAGAATCGTACATCACGTCACTACATTGATAACAGCGAGGACGGTGCGCATCAATGCCTGCATTCAGTGCGACAGATTGATTAGCTTTAATTTTGTCGTACTGTACAATTTTGGGATGTTTTCAATTGAACATAAGATATGAACTTGCTTCAAGTATGCGGGTACATAAATATCAAAACAATAATTTGAAGGAATTAATTGACAATACTGAAATAGTGTTGATCGCAAATGACGTCATTTTTCTTTCATTAACATGCAAAAATAAATGTTTGGCCTATAGGTCGGATTGTCTGCATTTCCCGCGAGAACAACGAAAGTAAAAACCACAATAATTTATGGCTCATGACGTGCCAAAAATATGCAAGCCAGATCACCGCTGATGATAATTTAGAGCGTTACGTATACGTTAGACTGAAAGATTCAGTCGCGTGCGGGCGCTCCGGCGCACTGCGACCTACGACCCTTTACCACGACTGAAGGCACACTGTTGAAATCCTGTTCTCCAACAAAATTTTGTTGGAACCAATCGTATTACAGAAACGAGTTAATTGACAGTATGTAGGGTAACAAGACCGCCCACATCGCTCGCTCAGTGCGTATTCGTGATTAGCATATTCGAAACTGTCGCCTGGCTTTTGTCCCGCCTATTAGCTTATAGCATGTCTCGTTTGTCAACAAACACAACGTGTTTTTCTCAAACTCGAAGTATTGAAAATCAACGGCCGAAGCTATACTCACGTTGACGTCTGTGGCTAGCGTTCCGATTTGATCATTATGGCCGATCCGAACAATCGCCGACTCGCATTGCCGAGGCAGTCAGTAAATGTTCTGATGTAGGCCTATATAATATTATGTTGAAAAGAGAGCAAAGAGACGCACTCAAAGAGTATTAGGCACACAGTCCATGTAGCCGACAATGAGATGCAAATGATATGCGGTAAAGGTCCCCTCGACTAACTTTCAGCTGGTTCTTCACTTTCTACGAATTTTATAGTATTTTATACTAAGGCACAGACTTATTCTACCTTCAACTTCAAACTGATAGTGGTTTTGTAGCTCATTCTTTACTATTTTTCATAGTTTTTAGTAGCCGGTAACAGACACTTCGTGTTCGTGTCGGCTACATGGACGATCTGCCGAGTTTTTGCGGCGGCAGAGATGTATCCACGCTATTTTACCAACAGGGCCCCATGGTATGGGAAATCTATGATTTACACGCTGGCACCCGAAGTTACGAACCGTTCAGGATCGATCGCTCTGGGGATTTCGCCCCTGATTTCACTCATGAAAGATCAAGTGCAGAAGTGCAGCGAAATGGGTGTGAAGGCGGCTTTGATCGGTTCAGATCTCCGAAACGACGTACGTACCAAGGAACAAATTGTGCGTGGTAAATTCTTGACCGCGGAGTGACGTCACTTTCACCTCACGCACGCGAGTGAGGTGAAATGGGATTTGACAGTACAGGACAGTAAACAATGCAGAAATTATGTGACAAAGTACAGAAATTAGTGTTTATCATCGGCATAATGTTGAAACGTTGAATACCGGTGTAAAGGTTGAAAAATCCACACTTCAATATTTTGTTCTCACGGCAGTGTGACGCAAAAATGACGTAAAAATCCGCAAGTTCCCGGATGTCCGCGGTCAAGAATTCCAGGTTGTGTTCAGTTCACCAGAGAGGCTATCATGACGAGAGAGTGGCGGAGATTACTCAGTTGCGATGTCTATCAAGAAAATCTTGTTGGAATTGCCATCGACGAAGCACACTGTGTTTATTTTTTACAAAGGCAGGCTCCGCTGTGATGTCCAGACGTCAGTTCCACTGTAGAGTTGCTTCAGTTTCTCGGCGATATCGGTCATTTTCGAAAAGAAAGACCTTTCTTCCGAGAGTCTACAGTCTCTCCGCAGACTGCACATTCTGCTGCGCTCAGCGCGAAAGTAAAAATGTGAAAGAGGCTCCCCACCTAACTATCCAAAATGTTTTTGTGTCGAGTTTGTGTTTGATTCGTTTCAAAAATGTGTTCCTACATTCTTATCCAATTGTTTGTGTTAATAAAAATGTTTGTTTCGCCTCGGATTTTTGTAGGGAAGTTTGGATTAGTGTGTACGGTAATGTTTTGTTTTTGTAGAGTTGCTTCAGTTTCTAAATATCAGTCGTTTTCGAAAAGATCAACCTTTTCTTCCGAGCTCCCCACAGACTGCACATTCTGCTGCGCTCAGCGCGAAAGACGCTATGGAGTTTTTTTTTATAGGCGTCAATGGAGCCATACAGACAATTGTATCTACATGTAAGTTTTTTTCTCCGACAAGCGGCTAGCCTATAAAGCTTACACACACGTGTCGTTGTTTTCATCTGCCGAGTAGAGCGATTATGCAATGTCGGCGCTGCCGATGCAGTTGATTGACATTGTTGTCTTGACTACCGCGTGTTCATTATGCCCGTAAACAGCCCACGTGAGCAATATTCAAATTACACTACCATGATTTACATATTTGAAAAGTCTGTGAAGTCAGTTGTGGGCGGTACTTTTTTTCTTTGAGTTTGCCGCGGCCAAGTACAGTGTGCCTTCAGTCGTGGTAAAGGGTCGTAGGTCGCAGTGCGCCGGAGCGCCCGCACGCGACTGAATCTTTCAGTCTACGTATACGTGTGTCCACGCGTGACGTGTTTCAATAAAGTCAAGGGTCACGGTCATTACGTAACCTTTGACCCACGTTCACCCCTTTGTAACATTACGCTTTAACATAGTTCATTTTACACAATGATTCCCCGAGTCAATGTGAACTTCGTTATAGATATTATATCACCGTGACATATGTAAGAATTATTGTACTTGCTGATTGATCGTACTCTTAAAGTGACCGCTGGCTAGTGGAATCCTCACCCCTTCACTTCAAAGGGAGTGGCGTATGAATTCCTCTGTCTGCGCGCCAAGCCACAGCCGAGATGCAGTGCAGCCGAGACAGTACTCTACGCAGTCTACGATCGTCCAACCTTTCCGAAGTCCTTTCCGAACTACGGCAGTCCCCGTCAGTTTACCTCCAAAATTTCCCATATAACAGTCGACAGCAATGGCTTCCATCACCGACGAAATATGACTTTGGAAGAACATGTTATGTACAGCGAAACTACATGTATTTGTGTTCATTCGTTCAACCATGGTACTACCTCCATGGTTCAACCATGCATCGAGTCACTCGATGGAGCACAGTCCCGCTAGATCTGTGCATGGAGGTAGAAAGAAAGAACCAACGTCTTTGGAATTTGAGGCAAGTAAGCTTTATTCCGTGTTATATTCCGTGTAAGATGTGCAAAGTCATTAATTTATACCGGGCTTGAATTTGTTCAAACACTTCGATCGCGTTCCGAAAACATTTCTGGGAGCCGCCATTCAACTTCCGGTACAGGCGGCTCAGTGAAACACGGATGCCCTACGCTCAGTCAATGTTTATGCATGGATGTAAAAAAAAATTACATCCATGGTTTATGGAACGCGATCGACATGTTTGAACAAATTCCAAACCCCATAAACGACAAGGTTAGTGTTGTGTAGTGTTTGTCTTCAGTAGTGATAAATCGGTACGACCAAATTCAGCAAATATGTAGCATTTCACATCAACACGCCTCGTCCAGTGGGATGTGCTTATTTCATGTATGTGGTGGAACTCTACACGGCCGTCGGCATTGTAGTGCTACTGGTGAGTGAGGTCGCAAAAACCAAAACTCCCCAACCGCCTCACCGTAGCGCTTCAAATTTTGCAGCTAGTGCGTATATTCATATCAATGATGATTGCCAAGGATGTAACAAATGGGCCTGATGTGTGTGTGTCCCTTTTATACGGTGTTTGTATGGCTTTCATGACGGCAAACTGACTTGCCATGGTGTAGATGCAGGTATTCTCATACCATTCTTTCAATAACAAAACTAGACTGTTTCATGAATGATATTTCTTGGTTATGTTGATAATAACCTCGACCTGGCAACTTAGATGATTTAATACAGACAAACATACCTCACAAATCATTTGTCCGAAATGACGTAATGGTTGATATTGAATCTTAGTCTGATGTATAGAAGTAGAATAGAATTGACATAATTTACCATTTTCCTGATTGTTAAACAGGCATCAAACTTCTCGGTTCTCAAGAGTGTCTTTTGTGGAAAAACTGCAGTTGGATAAATGGTTATGGTTTTGACGTAAGTATTGCTTGTTGAAAAATTTGTTACCATAATTCTGTGCAAATTAGTAAAGGCACATTGGCTGTAAATTTTAGCAATTTTGAATCTTCATTGTTGTGTGTACAAACTGCAGTTTTGATAGCTATATAACAGTCTCATGAATACCAATATTCTGCTTGACAGTGTACTGTGTACATGTTTAACAACCATTGTTGTTGTTGACAAATGAGTTCTATATAGCCTTTGCGCCTGTCGCCAGGGGGCATGGAACTATGGGAAAATACTAAACGGAAGTGTGGTAAAACATATGACGACTTCTATACTTTAACACAGAACGGTGCAATTTTCGAGCGGAAAAAGTGAGTGAAATATGAAATGCATATTTATGCTACAACAAGAAAACACCTAATGGTGCATGGGACTAGCTCTGGTAAGTGTTCATGTGCATTGTTTAGCTCCGTATTATTTTATAACTGTAGATATCGGCGATTTTCAGCCTGCGATGCGGCCAAGTTGTAGACTCAATACGAGAGTGGTGACGCAAACTGTGTCACATGGCCCTGCTGACAGTAGCGCCGGTATGATGACTGTGCGCTTCCCGAATCTAAGGGACCCGTAGTAGCTCAGCGGAAACAAATTTACGTGAATGTTCAATTTTTTTCAAATATTTCAAAAATAAAAACACAGCAATGAAAACATAAGTCAACAAAGTATGAATTCGTTAAAATTTTGAATTTTTACCCATAATTCTGAAGATTTTGACATACTGGCCATGTTACGCCGTCATACATTGTACATAGTGAAATGAAAGTCTACAACTCGCCCGCTTCGCGTGCCAAAAATCACCGATATCTACAGTTATAAAATATTACTTTGCTAAACAATGCACACAAGCACTTACCTAAGCTAGTCCAATGCACCACTAGGTGTTTTCTTGTTGTAGCATAAATATTCACTTCGTATTTCACTTTTTTCACTCGAAAATTGCACCTTTCCATGTTAAAGTATAGGTCGTATGTTTTACCGCACGTCCGGTTAGTATTTTCCCATAGTTCCATGCCCCCTCAGACTGGCACAAAGGGTGTATTCCAGACTGAAATTTGATTTTCAACAGTAACAATGCTAAATATGCACATATGAACTGGGTTGATAATGTATGTTTGACACTCATCATGCCTTAAGAAGTAGAACAAGAAACTGCAGTTTTTTTGCACAAAATAAAATTACTTGGAAATTGCTAAAGTTACAGCTGATTGAGCTTTCAACATGCTGGATTTGATTACTGTCAGATTCAGTGCATGGACATTGTGTAACACTACACTTGAAAATTCTACAACCCTGTTACCTTCAGAGGGCTGGTTCAGGGATGTACACACAGCTGTACCAGCCCTGAGAAGCAACAGAGACTACCAGCTATTAAAATAATATCCCCAGTATAGCATAGTCAGAAAAATAACTAGCACAGCTGCATTTACATCCATGTACCTAGTGTGTGAACAGTCCAGTGCAATTGTTCTGCTTATCAACTGCAGTTTCCCATTCAGTCATTGAAGCATGATGAAATCCCCAATGTTTAGCTACTCAATACAGTATGTACATGTAGCATTGTTATTGTTGAAAATTTCATTTAGGGCCGTACAAGACTTCATTAGTCAATTATAAAAATGATCAAACAGGGAAAGACACTTATTTTTTTATCCACTTGCCCTTCGGGCAAGTGGGGGGTTCGGTTCACTTGCCCGAATTGGAAAACCACTTGCCCAGTATAATTTACGTGTTTGAAAAAAGCTAAAACATTGGTTTTTCATTTCACACACTTTATTTTGAAAATTATCATGTTATCATGAGAAAATGTCAGACATTCTCATAGGGTTCTCCTCACACTTCTAAGAGTGCTGGATGGCTCATTTATATTAAATTAATTATCAAAGCCCCACTAGCAGTATCATATAGCATTCTTTATGTGATTTTACTTCTGAACTAAAACAAGATTTTGGGAATGTGCTCTTTGAGGGGTTGGAATACAAGTATTGTTAACTGCCCAGTGAGACTGCATGTGCAATTTTGCACAAGAAAAATAATGTGTGCCCAAACGTAAAATGGCACCCAATGCAAATATAGCAACAGTGTACACCGTGCATATATGCATTTGAATATTCACAGAAACAACAGAGTAGTCCAATGTAATGCATAGTGTTAAATGTTTTCAACTGGGACAAAAATGTTTTGTTTTCTTTGTAGTATGGTGGGAAATCAAAATAATGGTTAAAATGTAAATTTACTTGTCCAATTTTTCACTAAAGAATGTTTTGTAAAGCTGCAAAAGACTATATCCTATTAATGGGTAGAATTTAAAGAAAACCAGAAAAAATAGGAAGCCTTTTAAGGTCAACAAATTTCAAGATTTACAGCTAGTGGGGCTTTCATATTCATAGAAAAAATTCTAACAGTTCATATGTTTGTATGTTTACTTTCTTAGGTCTTAATGTACAAATAATAACAGCCATTTTATTTGTACCTTCAAAGTATTTTTGCAGTTAAAAGTTTTATATACAAAAAAAAAAATCTGTAGCTATAAAGGAATGTTTGAAGCTTCTGAAAAATAATGTACTTCTTTGTCATGTTTTTACTGCGCTGACATCATACACAAGCCCTATGAAGTTTGGATTACCATTGCACTATACCAGTATCCTATGTTTTTCTAATAACCTAGGTGGTCTTTTTAATGCTCATGCGCAGACTAAATAGAATTTAAACCAACAACCTAAGGCGTCAGTGGTTTTCTATGTGTCTTGAAAGATGAATTTCTCGATGTCAAACTCGCTCCAATTGCTTCTTGACAGTCATTTTAGAATGGGAAAATTCACAAACAGAGAGGTTGGTCGCCACGGACAAGTAACTTTTAGCTTATTGACCTGAAAATTAAGTCAGTGTTCATTGAAAATTCAAAGACTGGACCCGTTGACACCAAAGCTTGCTCATGACTTTCATTGCATGCGGTCTTGCCACGATGCCACTCACTGTCACTTAACAAGATTGAAGAGTACGTTTTAGTAAAACTCCCTTTTTTGTGGTGATTTTTCACCACTGGACTTTATTTTTACATCATTATAAACGTTCATACAAAGCACAAAAACCACTGTGTGTTTCTTTTTTTACCGTATCAACATATTGTGAGACACCGTAACCTCACAGTCAATGCAATGAACTTTGGTGAACGTACGCTCCACCAGCTGAACAGCTTTTTCATATGCAAAATCAGCGTACGGTATTTAACCGGTGGTTTGTTTGAACTGCATTTTATTGAAAGCGATTACATGATTCTTTTCATCAACTCTTCATGCACTTTAATGAAAAATCTTATGGAAATGTTCACAATGACATAACATGAAAATTTTTTGTTGTTTAAGTCCGTGTTCCCTCACCAGAAAATCGCTCTCGTGAATTCGATTTCTAGGTATTATTTTTTTCACTTGTCCCGTCGGGCAAGTGGCATCGGAGGTTCACTTGCCCGAACGCGACTTTCACTTGCCCCGGGCAATCGGACAACCCTTAGTGTCTTTCCCTGACCAAGAAGTCCTGGAGTCTCTGTTTTACTATAGGTAGTATGCGCCTCAGAAGTAAAAGACTTAAGTAAAATCAAAATATGATCCCACTCTAGGGTAAGCCGATCATGTTCGCATGTGTCAAAACAATTGTAAGCAGTCGGCATATATCTTTCTTTAGATTGTTAAATTAAGGTCAATTTTTAAATCCGGCAGTAACGAACTTTCGCTGAAACTTCCTCAAGGAATCTGTCAACCATTCTCTTTCAAAATCAAGAATAAAAATAGGGGTCACCGTGCAATTTTGGTACTAGAGAAACAAATTACCCAAGATTTACCGATATTAGAAATTCAAAATGGCTGCATGTTTATCTTATATTTTAAAATGTCACCTTGCAATCATTTATGGTAAACATAATATTTGTCAACAAATCTCACACAAGACATAATCTTTTTCAGTCCAATAGAGATATTGCTCTACAAATACTTATTGCGGAATGCCACACCTCCCACACCTGGTCAGCCTACTTTTAAAGAACAACTGGAAGATTTGACGGATAAAAAATTCAGGATCATCATGTCATCATCACATCAAAGCATGACTTTACATCTACAAAAAATGTTTTTATTCATGGACTGATAGAAGACACATTTGTGTGTTAGAACATATTTACATTTTATCATGCTTGAACACAAACTTATCCGATGACATACATTTAGCATGTCATTAGAATGTATTGCTGATACTGCTGTAGCTATTCATTATCAAACGTTGAAATGAGAAAAAAAATTGTCCATTGTTCACATATTCACACATTTAATCTTATCTTTCCTGTTTTAAACAAAATCTAATGTGCTTTTTTGTGAATTTACTGAATAAATTTCCAAACCAAGAGTTCATGACAAGCCTTTGTTCTTGGTATGCATCCAGTGACCCTCCTGACTGACCAGAAACTGACCATGAGTTCACAACAAGCATTGTTCTTAATATGCGTCCAGTGACCCTCCTGACTGACCAGAAACTGACACTACTGGGGTTGTGATTCCATAGAAGTGCCAATCAGCCATTTTAAAGTTGAACAGGTCGATAGCAACAAGGATGACCAGCAGGTTGTAGAGACAGTTAAAGCTGTTATTGACCCACAGCAGAGAATGAACGAATGGATGAATTTTTAAAAAAGGTGGTCCAAGCTTTAAGGAGGAGTACAGCAGAATTTTGATTACAGTAAAGCAATATCATGAAGAGAATTATCCCAACCTATTGCATCTTGCATTTTTACCTTGACTCATCCTGTACACATCAGTGATAGTCAGTATGTCTTTTCAGCCCAGTGAGGAACACGCTATCATCTGAACACTGTGACCAGCTCATAAGGATCATGAATCAGAGCTCAGACTTATAAAACTTCAATTTACTGCCAGTGTTGAAGGAATGGAAGGAAATAAAATGTATAGGACTGTTTTCACCGGCCATATAACCAAAGCGCAGCATGTAAAACAAACTATGATTATGATACCACTGGAGTTTTGCTTAGTCATCGCAGCAAGAACTGCAAGAACTATATGCATTAATATCATAGTCATTTCATTTACTCTCGGGAAGAAGAATATAAAATGGTTAAAACCTGACTTTTTTGTGAAAGAAATGTTTCATGAAGTTGACAAGTTTAAGTGTGTATTTATAGTTTGTTACCATAACAATTTTTTTTTCCAAAACAGAAATATTCTTTTAGATATAAACAGCCATATTTTACTTCCAGTCTCAGAGTATTTAATTTCTCGGCTAGGTTTTGTCACAAGGGGATATTTTTCTCATGCAGTTCCTGAGACAAGATGATCCATGAAGTGGTATCTCTGGTCTTGATTTCAACTTCAGACAAACGTTTCATTTCCTTCTCTGATTACATGCATGGTGATGTTCCGATACACACCAACTTTCAAGAGTTCAAATTTCACCAAGTACAGCTGAACTTATAATAGCATTTAAATTCAGAATTCAACACAAACACCTTTCGTGTAATGCTATGGTGGAAATAAATTGAAGTAATTTGAGACAGGAAGTGATATTTATTAGTTTGTCAATCAATCAAATATATCCCATTAGACTCTTTGAAGGCAGTTGCTTTCCATTTCAAATTGAAAAGATTTGTATGACAATAAGTACAACCTTAGATCATGAAAATGAACTGTAAGTGTTCTGTGACTTGAAAAATCTGAACAGACCGAGGCTCATGAAATTGTACAGGTGCGTGATGCAGAGAGCCTACAAAGGGCAATGGTATGGCGCCCTCTAGTGGTGGCTGTGTGCCCCTTTGAGAAAATGCTATGCAACAAATATTTTCAGAAACAAATGAAAAATCCACAAAGTTTGACAAGAATCAGCTGACATCACACAAACCCTTGTCTGAAAACTTCCATGGGAGAACTCTGTAATTGATAAACCTGGTATATTATACATTATGGTCATAAATTATCAAAAAACAATACAGGAAATATAGCTGCAAAGCAGCAATCACCGGGTTTTCGAGACATCTCGGTCAACAGGGGCAATAGAGAAATATATATGCAAAAAGATGGGAGGCTATGGTAGTATTTGTGAAATCGAGGTCAAAAGTAGTCGAGGTGATGTGACATTTTGTTAAAAGAATTCAATATCATAGTTATCCCTTTATACCAAAAATCAGACCTCTAGCTCTATCACCTTAGCCTAGAATTAGATATGTGCATAATTAATGAGGTCTTGTCATGTGACATATTGACAATTGATTTCTATCCCATAGTACTCCCTGTGTACCAAAATTCGGATCTCTAGCCCTATTGGTTAGCCTAGAATTAGATATGCGCATAATTAATGAGGTCTGGTCACGTGACATATTGACAATAGATTTCTATCCTATACTACTATCTGTGTACCAAAATTCGGATCTCTAGCCCTATTGGTTAGCCTAGAATTAGATATGCGCATAATTAATGAGGTCTGGTCACGTGACATATTGACAATAGATTTCTATCCTATACTACTATCTGTGTACCAAAATTCGGATCTCTAGCCCTATTGGTTAGCCTAGAATTAGATATGCGCATACTTAATGTGGTCTGGTCACATGACATATTTGCAATAGATTACTATCCCATAGTAGTCCCTGTGTACCAAAATTCGGATCTCTAGCCCTATTGGTTAGCCTAGAATTAGATATGCGCATAATTAATGAGGTCTGGTCACGTGACATATTTGCAATAGATTTCTATCCCATAGTAGTCCCTGTGTACCAAAATTCGGATCTCTAGCCCTATTGGTTAGCCTAGAATTAGATATGCACATAATTAATGAGTCTGGTCATGTGACATATTGACAATTGATTTCTATCCCAAACTACTATCTGTGTACCAAAATTCGGATCTCTAGTCCTATTGGTGAGCCTAGAATTAGATATGTGCATAATTAATGAGGTCTGGTCACGTGACATATTTGCAATAGATTTCTATCCCATAGTAGTCCCTGTGTACAAAATTCGGATCTCTAGCCCATATTGGTTAGCCTAGAATTAGATATGCGCATAATTAATGAGGTCTGGTCACGTGACATATTTGCAATAGATATCTATCCCATAGTAGTCCCTGTGTACCAAAATTCGGATCTCTAGCCCTATTGGTTAGCCTAGAATTAGATATGCGCATAATTAATGAGTCTGGTCACGTGACATATTGACAATAGATTTCTATCCCATAGTAGTCCCTGTGTACCAAAATTCGGATCTCTAGCCCTATTGGTTAGCCTAGAATTAGATATGCGCATAATTAATGAGGTCTGGTCACGTGACATATTTGCAATAGATTTCTATGCCATAGTAGTCCCTGTGTTCCAAAATTCGGATCTCTAGCCCTATTGGTTAGCCCAGAATAGATATGCGCATAATTAATGAGGTCTGGTCACGTGACATATTTGCAATAGATTTCTATCCCATAGTAGTCCCTGTGTACCAAAATTCGGATCTCTAGCCCTATTGGTTAGCCTAGAATTATATATGTGCATAATTAATGAGGTCAAGGTCACATGACCTGACCCGAAATATTTCGGTGAACATTAGCAGCCAATGATCGTCTATGTCGAAAAGAACCAGACTCCCAGCTATATTGGCTAGCCTGTAATGGGCATTTGTAAATCTATAGGGGAGGTCAAAGGTCACTGAAAAATGTGAAAAATAATACTTTAAAAATCTTCTTCTCAAAATCGGCAGGGCCTATGACCTTGAAATTTGGCATGAAGAAACCTAGCCCTATGGTCTACAAAAATATCCGATAGAATTTTGATTGGTTTATTTTTGTGCAAATTAAGCCAAGTTGAAAGTTTAATTTCAATATGGCTGCCAGGTCACGTGACCCATTGTTATGGTCATGTGATCAAAAAATTACTTGTGAGGAGTTTTACCTATGTGCCAAATTTGAAGTCTCTAGGTGCAACAGTGTTTGCGTGGCAGTTGCATTTAGAGGACGGAAGAAGAAGAAGAAGAAAAAGAATAATAATAATAATAATAATAATAATAATAATAATAATAAAAAACGGAACGATTACTAGAGGGTTTCGGACCCGTGGTCTCGAAACCCTAATAGAGTAGCATTAGATAACCGTTTGTGTTGTGATGATGGTGCTGTATTTTGAATTTCAGCACACTTCTTAAGTAGCAAGAAGATAAAATGTACCACTATTCTCTTCTGTTGTACAACAAAATATATCATCAAAATTTCCAGATATTGTCCCTTTGAAAGTACATTGTACAGTTGAGTTTAAGACTGCCCTCATGGCTGTGGCGGGTATGATAGCACTGCTTACTATCATATCTGGGCTTGATAAACATTGTAAATTAGGATAAAACTTCATTTTGCTTGTTTACACTGTCATTGTGGATGGTACTTCATTGCTTTGAGTTCACCATGAAGTAACCTACACTGCACCTTCAGTCGTTGTTACGGTTGGAGTTGATTGAGACCTGTACATGTCTAAATTTTCCAGTCTATCAGTATACTTGGCCTGCAGGCAGTTGAACTACATTGAACAATTCCAAGACATGTTTATCAGCGTTATTACTGAACAAATTGAACTGAACACAATTTTCAAAGGAGAAAAAAAAGAAACTGAAATCACATGGGCAGGCAATGTCAGCAACCACTATTACAAGAACCAAGGATTGAGGATTGCCAATTTAGGCATTAAGAAAGCAGATAGTTTAATTGTACATTACTGTACATTTCCAGAAGTATATGTACTTTTCAGTAAAACTGAAAAGTACATATAAACCCCAAAAAAGGAACACAAACAACATATTCCCCTAGATACATCCTTCAATCCATGGCAACAAACCTTAAAATAATCCTTCATCATAGTTTGAATACCAGTACGTTACATTTTGATCATCCCTATGAACCTTTATACCAAATATCAAAGCAGTAAAACAAGCAGTTTTGATGAAACAAATTTTTGACCAAAGATGACAAAAATTACCACACAACAATTACAAAGACAACCAGTAGCAATGAATATGGCATTATGATCTCTCAATTAGGCATCATACAAGTTAATAAAAAGATGACAAATTTTGCAAACAACTTCAAACAGTCTGGATGCATAAACTTGACTGTCATACCACAAGGATCAAACATCAGAGAATATTGGTAAATGTTTTCCCACACTCCTTTGCGATAACTTGTAAAGTGCCCTCTATACGCCCTACTAAACTATAATTCAGGCGTTCCTCTCGTCTCACCCATACCTTTTTCCATCACCCAGTATCACCAAGATAAGTCCCATAACATATCAGGTAGATTCTTTTCTGTATACTAGACATTTCTTTCCATCCAGATTGCAATGTAATGTTTTTTTTTAATCAAATCCACTTCTATCCTGGCATCACTCACAACATTTTTCAAAGTCCTCTTTACAAGAATTGTAATTTTTGAAAGTTTCAAAAACATTCATCTAACTTATGTGTACATTCAACCAAATAAATTTCACTGTTATCTTGCAATTTATAAGCGTGTAGAAATCTGCATTTCATCACTCTCTTTGGATGTACTTGAAGAAACTCTAGCTATTGAGTGAAATGTTGCACGTAAAAAATACATTAAAATCTAGACAAAACAACTAGAGGATGTGTGCTTCTTTTTAACGTTTTTTTTTTCATTTATTAATTTGCTGCACAATATACTTGGTATCTCCTGCCCTGCAATACTGATTTTTCTATTGACAATTATGATATTCAATATAAGTATAGAGGCACTTGCTAGGAAAATGTAGGTCAATGATACATTGGACTTACCATGGTCACACTGGTAGAATACATGAACCAGTAGAATTACTATTGCTAGGATATCTTACCTTGATGTTGATGTCTGGAGTTATCAACCATAGAGTTTCCATTATTGTCCTTTGTCCAGAGGTTTACTGTTTCCACAAATGGTTACATTTATCCTTGGGTGACTGTTCAATAACTTGCTTTCCCTAACAACCAGCTGGGTATTGTTGAAGTTCTGTCATCCAACCATAAACAGGTAAGTTCAGAGCAAACAACGATGACACAACACACATGAAATACTGGTCCAATAAGTTCAACAAATCTCTAGGAGTCATTGCAAGTCCCAGATATGACTAGAATATTCGAAGAAATGAAAGCACATTGCGGTAGTATCTTTTACTTGAGATATCTAGAATACACAACTTGTGTTTCTTGGAGTTCCAATATTTCTGTTCTTGTCGACAAATCCATCAGCACTGCCATCATGGTCCAGAACAGAATGCATGGATATCCATGGTTGTTGAAAAACCATCAGTACTGCCATATGCATGGGGTATCCATGGTTATTGACAAAACCATCAACACTGCCATCACAGTCCAGAATAGAATGCATGGGTATCCATGGTTGTTGACACATCCAGTATTGAAGAATGACGTTTACAATGGCACAAAGCAATGCCGGTTTTCCGAAGAGCAGAAACTGGAAGAAACAATGACAATAGACATTGTCAGAAATTTACTTTCTCATTGACGGCACATTCATTTTACACGGTGAATATACAAGACCCATTTATATTCTTTCCAATGGGTATAGATTTTCACTCATCAGTGGATATAAGTTGGATATAAATTTAATACAATCACTGCGCTAGTACTTTTAATAAGCCAGAGCCATGCTGACAATGGCCCATATCTGGCATATTTTCGTGAGCAGCGCAGCCAGCGGTAGAAATGGGGCAGGGGACCAGACTACCGTTGTCACGGCTGCAGTCTCGAGAGGAAAGGTTTGCATATGTCTGAAAAGTCCTACAGCATGAAAAGCAAGGGAAAGTGTTGTGTGACGGCAAATATCATTTCTTCACTGCGGAATACATTCAAAGCACTACTAATCTATTACTTAGCAGTCAGATAGGCGCCGGCTATCAGCATCTATCACTGGGCTGTGTAAGAGGTTGGCAGCCGAAGTGCACTGCTTTGGGGAGGCCTTGGAGATCGAGAGGAGGGAAAATGAGCGCGCATATAAAATTAAAGATTGGATCCCGATCCCGTCGCAGCCGTGGCCATCGCGTTCACTCCATGATATACGCAACAACCAATAGTAATACTAAGGCGACAATTTGCTGAAGTTTATTCCTTAATTGATATTCATATATGCCACAGACATTGAACAAGTACACAACATATAAGCTTATAATCTAAAGTAAGTGAACCTTTGTCTGAAGGAAACTGCATTGTGTCCCCAAAAAACCCAACCCCTTTCGACATCATTTTCTCAAAATCAGCTGAACAGTCAAGGATGGATTGCATAACGGACATTAAATAATCTCACGATGTGATGTAGACATGGTAGAATTTGCGACTTACAATGTTTATGCATCCAGACGTTGGATTTGGAGTTTGGACGGCAATCTGCAATCGCTGTGACACTGGTCATTTCCAATGCCATGGGTCAGTTTGTCAACTGAATTGTGGAAACACTCACCAATTGTCTGGAACCAATCGAAAACTGAATAGACACGTCTGAGGATCAGTTTAAGAAAGGACACTTTCTCAACCGTCAACGGATTGTATAGTATAGTGTTACCCAGTGTATTAAACTCGGTGTACTTACCAAGTCTTTGTCGTACTGGGTTGTTCCGCAGAGGCTTTACGTTTAGACGTTTGCAGGCTTCGGCGGTATGGATCGTTCTGCTGTTGGCGAGGGGAAATGCGTAATGTACATGCGAGGCTAGGCATTCCATGAATACAACGGCGGCGCAGCACCTGTGCAGGAGGGCGCCGCCAACGGCCGAAAGCCCGCATTTCACTACACTCTCCCCTCTTTTATTTTCTGCAGGAATGGTTATTCTAGGGATCTAGAAGACAGAGGTTAATTTTACAAGGCCGCCAGCTAGCAATGTTACTGGCTAGACCTTGACATTTAAAATGGCTGCCAGCTAGCAGTGTTACTGGCAAGATATAAAACCATCCCTAGTGATAAATTCGCCTTGTATTGTTAACTGTAGCCTTAAAGGGATAGTAGCGGCAACTTTTGACCATTTTTGCCGCCTGACTACATGATAAAAACCCAGCTAGACTATATCTATCCCTCCCCAATTGTCGATTGACAAGGAAATAAGTCGAAACTAACACCCGATTGTGAATAACGAACGGTAATGAAACCGAAGTTCGTGGCGCTTGTGTTTACAAAATGTTAGGCGATCACGTGGTATGGAGCACAAAGAGTGATGATATCACTAGCCACGCGAGAGCGGGATTTAAACGTGATCACTGTAACAACGGCGACGGAGAGAGCCATATTTATATCAAACTTACGCACATGTGTATCTGTTTTGATTGTGATGTACGTCCACTGTTCGTTTGAATCTGGAGTGCTATTTGTTCGAACTCTTTTTTTTTCTGTTGCTTGAGTATGAGAGTGCTTTTTACGTTTCAAGTGGTGATGCATTAGGTCAGAGTAAAAATGAGGTAATTTAGGCCCGGCGCATTAGCCGGACCTGGCATCGGCAGTCGATGCATCGCCCGAGCCAGCGCCAGGGCCCGAAACGACTGTCACCGCGTCAAAAAGCCCGAAACGTCGAGCATTTTCCCACCAACTATTCATTACAAAAGTTTCAAACTAGTGCATTCGTATTTGCGGCCAGTTTACTTTGTCGTTTATCGGCGAACAAGTCAACTAGTTCAATGTAAAGGTGACGATGCGATGCTGTACTTCAAGTTAACGGGATTGGGAACGGCTTCACTTACACTCGGGCCCACGGACACCAGTTGTGTAGGTACGTTTGACGTTGACCTACATGATCCATGAATTACTGCTGAAATCACTAATGCATTCAAAACGTAAAAACAAAGACCCTGCCACCAGCACGTCTGATTCTCTGGATTTACTTACTGGTTTACTAGACTTGGTTCAAGTGCGTGATTTGTGAACGTGTGAGTTGGGTGAACGCTTGGAATGCGATGATTTGTGTTCTGTTTTCATGTGAAACGTGTGAGTAGGATTATGTGAACGCGTTGAGTGGGGTGAACGCGATGCAGGGGAGTTTTACGTGGCACAAGCTACCTCACTACTGCTATAGCTGCACAGACTAAATAAAAACGCGTTCGATCGCTACGAAAATCTGACCTGGGCAGCCAAATTTTACACGAGGAACTTTTGCAAATCATTTTTTTTTGAAAATACACCGACTTGAACAAGTCTCGCCTTTGTCCTGTGACACCCTAATGTCTCAAACGGAGATTTAGGAGTGGGAAGGCAATCTTCCCGAGTTACATGATTTGATTGTCGTGCATGGAAATCTTACTGCATGGTGGGATAGAGTTACTGGCGATTTCCTCGTCACTCAGAGAGGTGGCGAAAAGTTTCGTTTCAGCTAGCTGTGGGTCCATAGCTGTGGTGTTTTCGGACGGGATTTCTGACTTATACGTGCTGGTTTAGACTTTTACGTTTTTAACCCCGCCACCACAGCGGGGTTAATAACGTAAAAGCCAAAACGTTAACGCCGGTAGCCTACGAAAAATTCAACGATGAGAATATTGCTTTATATGTGATTTTTTTCTGAACAACACCCAAACAAAATCCGGTTCTTTGACTTCCAGTTCTTGCATATTTCACAAAGTCCTCGTCAATGTTTTCGAGCCATGCTTCTAGTTATTTCTCCCGCGGCGTGTCGATATTCTGTTCGGGTAAATCTTAGCTGTTCATCGTCTCACAATTTTACAATTTTCCAAAGATGAACGACAGAATGGCCGCCGGCCGCGCCAGTCGACAGGACCAGAGTGTCTGAACAACGTCTAAGAAATGGGTTGATCTTGAAATTTTGAGGTCAAAATTGGAGGAGTGATTTACAGAATTGCTTTGGCGGTGAACTTCGCTATTTCGCGCCACGATCTTTTGAGTTTGGCGGGTTGATGTTCTCACTTGACACTTAGTTGAGCGACAGCTGGGGATATCTTGCGGTAAGACGCGCTCGCGTCTGGGCCTGTTTTGACGTGACGTTTTGAACACATCAGTGATTTCAGTAGTGTTTTTTGAGCAAAATTGTTGTGGTACTTGTAGTTGAGTCATTACATTTGCTAACTCTAGTTACGTTTCCTAAATATCAAACCAATAAATTTAAACGTGCCACGTTGTTTCTTCTACAGCGACCACAACAAGTACAGTGAGCAGTGACAGTTTGCGAGCTCGACGCGGGGCCCGGGTCACACCATCAATGATCGTTCATGTAAAGCCATCTGCGATGTGTACAGGCTGTTTCATCTGCTTATATTTTCCTGAAAGAGTGTTTGGATTTTGGCTAATCACTCTGAAAGGCGCTTTCGTACTTTAGACATTTCCATCGTCAGTATTGCCTATTTTTAAGTGCATGTTTATTGTTTGTTTGTTTCTATGGGGGGCACTCTTACAAAAATTTACTTCAGTCGCGAACATCACCATTGAATATGACAACATACAACACGAGTGTACATGTATGGTTACAGAAATAAGATTTTTTGCAAATGAAAAAAGACAATAACTGCAACTATAAGTCATGCGAAGAATTTATCTACATAATAAGTGACCAAATTTTACCCAGTTACCCGCAACTCAATTTGGTCTCTCACGTTTGTAAATTTTTAGTGATTTTCGTAATGTTCAATGGTCATGACAGTGAAGGCTACTGTAAACATTTTACATCGCACAGCCACACAGTGGTGGACACGTGAATATGCTTCCTTGTTTAGACATGATAAGGATCGGATATTGCCAAACTGTCAGTTATATTTCCAGCTGTCAATGTGAATGACAGATACATTGTTCGGTCGACCCACTGTACTGGTCGCTTGCGCTGCCCGCTGTAGTGTGGACGCCATGTTGAACCAGAGTTGAACTGTGCGGTACTTCTCTTGCACATGCGTACAAAGTCGATTACGTTGCATTCCGTGTGTCAACATCGTTGAATTTCTCTCCGTCAAGAAATTCACTTCGTCAACATTCTTTATCACGAGGAATTGATACACGTTACGTACTGAGGTCAATTAGTAGGTGATTCTTCATGATTCACTATGCTTATTCATGTGAATAGTTCGCGGTATGCAACAAAAATAGTGAAAATATTCTCAAAAGTTACAGCTACTATCCCTTTAAGGAGGCGCACCAAATCAGTCCCCCTTGTCTTGGCAACAGCTATGGCAACATCCCCTATTAAGGCTGGGGTGCTGATGGTAGTGCCCCCGAGATACGGAAAATCGGTTCCTATCAATAACCGATCACTGGGCACTTCTTTCAATGCTCTTCGCTGCCATTGATCAAAATTGTCCACCGCCTTACTGTGTTGATGGTACCTGTAAAGTTGTGGATATGAATACGTTGCCGTGGCGAACACCATTCCTTTACCATTTGGAGAGCCTGACAGACATCTGACCCATAGTGATCCCAATGGGGTCCCAATGTATAGCATTTGGGGCTTCTCTGGCACACTAAGAAGTGAAGCCTCTGTAATATTGGTCGTGATGTCGGACAGGCCACCTTGGTCCCACGGCCATTCCCTCTCATCTCTGGTCGTCCCTTTATCGGCCGGCCCTGTAACTGGAGTACTGTATCCTGTTGGTCTTTGTATTTTGTGTACTCCAGATCCATTTAGCCCACTTACAAGCCGAGCTTTAGGATTCTTACCATTAGGACTGCCAGTTGGTGATCGGACGACATCGTCCACAGTCTCCTTGAAGAAACTCCAGTTTCGATGTACTCGATTACAATAATGACATCCACCACATGGCAGGACGTCTAGTGCTACTCCGTGTTCGAAGTATGCATATTGTTCTCTGGAGTCGTACAATTCCATCTTCCAGCGTACACTTCCATCTCGTTTTCGCACCAGGACTGGAGCAGAGGCCCATTCAGATGGTGATGGTCTTATTACGCCAGTTTCCAACATTTTCTTTAGATGGGTCTCTTCTTCATCTGCAAAATGCATTGGTGTTCTTCGCATCCGTTGTTTGATCGGCTGGCTATCTTTGGTATCGATGCTGTGAGTGATTGCAGTGAAGTTTCCAAGGTCAAAATCGTCTATGGTGAAACGTCAGCGTATTCCTGTAGAAGTGACTTCAGCTGTTGGCATTGCTGTTCTTGTAGGTTCTTACAGGATTTTTCAAACAGGTCCTCTAGATGAGGGGGTAGCCCACCACTTGGCTTAGGGCTTTGGTCCACTTCCTGTTCAGTTTCCTGTGTGTGTGTCTTACCTGTACACTGTTGGACAGAGATCACACTGGCTTCAACTGCTGATGCAATTGGATTCTTCTTTTTGAGAACTACATACCGATCTGTAGGGTTAAGTAAACAAACCTTTGGCGATTGTTTCCCCGGATGTATTGTTCTCATCATCATCACCCCCAAGTTTGGTACTGGGTCTACTATGTAGTCTGACATTCCCACAGTAAGAGTGCAGGGAACTCTGACTACTGAATGTGGTGGGACAACTGTTCGTTTCCTTACCATAACCTTTGCAATTTTCGGAGTCTTGTCCGGATGTCCAAAAGTCATGGGTATATTTTCCTTACCTATGTGGAGCCAGTTTGTATCCATGTTCATAGTAGCTCCTTGGGTTTGTAGAAAATCAATTCCAAGTATCATTTCATCTCCGATAGGGGCGACATAGATTTTTTCTTGGAAACTGGTGCCTCCCAGCTGTATGTTCACTGGCCCTACCAAGTTTCCTGTCATTGTCTTCTGTCTGCAAGCCGTCTGCATGGTGATTTGACGGAGTATCGGAGGTTTATCTTCCAGATTGTTGTACACTTTGTCAGAAATTATAGTAACTTCTGCAGCAGTGTCGATGATTGCAGTGATCGGTTGTCCTTCGATCATCACTGGAATGCTGTACATGGAACTGGATACCAATTGATTAATAACAACCTCTGGTACAGGCTTGTTATCTGTTGAGGTGAAAGAAACTTCTGGCTCCTTTGCCAATGGAACATGTGAATTTAGTTGTTCGTTATTCGATGTGTCACTTACCTCCATGGCATGTTCGGTGTTGTCCCTTGTGTCCGTTGCGTTGATAACAACCTTTTCTGTAGGTTTGTTATCTGCTTCAATAGTTTGCATGACCTCTTGCTCTTTGGAATTCGCCTCTGCCAGTGAAGCTTCCGAAGTTTGATGTTCAACCTTTGTTGTTGCTTCCTTGGCTTGCTCGGTTTCATCCCTTGCATCAGAGCTTGGAGGTACTTCAGTTGTTAGTCTGTCTTTATTACCTGGTGTCACCCCTGTAGAGGTTGGTGACACACTTTTTACACAGACTTTTTCAAGCTCACTGGGTAGTGTCTTTTGGGTGAAACTCTTTTTTTCCTTAGAAGCATTGAGACCCTTGGTATTGCTATGGGCCAAACTCAGGCCTCCGGGTTTGACCCTTTGGTGTTTAACGGCTTGGACAATGTTTTCTTTTCAGGTGCTTCTGCCCTCTTTGGACTTTGGTGTGGGCAGTCCCTTTTGAAATGTCCAATTTCTCCGCAACCATAGCAGCCTCGATTCCTTGGAGATGGTGATCGGCTTCTAGGAGCTTGTCTTTGATTTACCACCTTTGTGAGTTCTGCTAATTGGGACGTTACTGTCTGTAGTGTCGCACTCATAGCAGACATCTGGGTTTCCATGCGTGACATCCTCCCCTCCATTGCACTTGTTCCATCTGTCTTACTAGCTTGGAACTTCATGCGTTGTTCTGGAGAAGGTGACCTCCTTCGTTCTTGGTCATATCGGGATGTTGACCACACTTCATAAGTGTCCCTCGTCCTTTCTGGCTCTGGACTAACTAACCGCACTTCTCTTCTGCTGGTTCTGGCACAAAATATTTCCCTATGGTTGTATTGGTACCATTTGATACTGTCCAAGGCTATCTCGATGCTCGCAGGTCTTTGGTTGGCTGCCGACTCACCTGCTTCACGATCGTAACATCCGCTCCAAGGTAGCGTCACTGTAATCCCGGAAGGCACGTGCTGCAAGTGAATATACTCTACCTGCCCATTCTTCTAAAGTTTCGTCAGGATATTGTCTTGACTGGGCGAATTGAAGCTGGGTCGATTCGGGAAGATCTCGTGAACCGAATCGCTTCTCCATCTTCTTTATCAGCTCATGGTAGCTTATCTCCTGATTACGCTCGGTGACCATGGTGTAATAATCACTTGCCTTGCCATCCAGACACCAGCACAGATAATTTTTGCAGTCACTAAAGGACAGGTCTTGCGTCTCAGCAAACTTGGTGAACTTCAGCTGAAACGCTCGCCAATTACCAGACCCATCATACACCAAAGTCTTGGGCACTGATACGGGAATAGATGGTGGATATCGATCTGTCCTTCTACGACGCTGGTAGTATGCTGGCTCCCTTGGTACTTCTGTCTCATAGCCCCCATAATACTCTCCAGTGGTTGGAGGATATCGGTCGGGTGTCGGCTGATGAGACATTGGAAACTCCCGATGGTCTGGTGGATAATCACAGAAATCTGACCTCTCTTGCCTTCTCCGACTTGAATAACGTTTTCGCCAACTCTCCCTCTCGGAAGGTCTGATACCTACCTGCGGGAGTTCCCGCCATGTACGTCTTCGGGTAGCTTCATGTTGTTGGGTCAGTTTATCTACCCTATCCATCCACTCTTCCATGCTGTCTTTTTCACTCCCTTCGGATTCACTGTCCCATTCCCCCTGAGTAGGTGGGATGATGGCATGTGCACCTTTAATTTGTGTCGCTGGTGAAGCTTGGTGTTTCCGTTTAGTTTCGAAAACAGCCATCTGCATAAATTTGTCTGAAGGGGTGAACCGTGGTATCGAGCAGACCATTTCATATGTGATCTTACCGTATTTCTGACGCAATTTGTCCATCTTCTTTGCAATCTTCCTTCCAACACCAGGTAAGTATTCCAGTTCTTCAACGGTGCAGGTGTTGAGATCAATCTTCATGATTGCGACAGATGGAATATTTAATTCCCAAATATAAAGTTACAGATCAGTACTTTATTTCAACACAAGCAATAATATGCGTAATGCCAACAATAATTGCCTGGCAATGATTTGTGTTGTTTTATTAAAATTACACACCAGTATTCTATTTCAACACAAGCAATAATATGCGATATGCCAACAATAATTGCCTGGCGATAATTTGTGTTGTTCTATTGTTGAACTGGTGCTAATAATAAAACGTTTATTACCCACAGTACAGTACAGAGTAATAAAGAAAGATGATTTAAAATACTCAAATATTACCCGCAATGGAATACAGAGTAATATATAAAAATTGGCACTGTAAAATACAATTACTCGCAATAAAATACAGAGTAACAATAATGTAATACAGTCGGAGTGTTACTCAAATTTCCCACAATATGTCAGCAAAATGTTACGTGACTTTGCAGAGAAATTGACGGAAAGTGCTTTCTTTATTCAATAAAATGCACAATAGCTAGGTCGGAACACAACAAAAATTCAGTTCCTAAAAAAAAACGACCTTTTAAAAATGTCTGGAAACTCGAAAATAAAAAAGGTGTTTTACAACAAAAACGGGAAACGAGGCACAAAAATACAAAAATACAAAAAACGATGTCTCGAAAGAATGGAAACGAGACACGAAAATACAGACTGTACAAAATTCCAAAAAACGATGTCTCGAAAGAATGGAAACGAGACACCGAAAATACAGACTGTACAAAATTCCAAAAAACGATGTCTCGAAAGAATGGAAACGAGACACGAAAATACAGACTGTACGAAAATACAAAAAACGATGTCTCGAAAGAATGGAAATGAGACACGAAAATACAGACTGTACAAAATTCCAAAAAACGATGTCTCGAAAGAATGGAAACGAGACACGAAAATACAGACTGTACAAAAATACAAAAAACGATGTCTCGAAAGAATGGAAACGAGACACGAAAATACAGACTGTACAAAATTCCAAAAAAACGATGTCTCGAAAGAATGGAAACGAGACACGGAAAGGGAAAAATAAACGTCCCTTAAAAATGACCAAAGAACTGTGCGTCACCGGTCTATAATTGATGTTTCGTGAGCACAGAATGAAAAAAGAAACTTGAGATGTTAATGTTCCCCTATTACGCTATTTTTTGCACCACTGAATGGTAGAATTCCGAAACTGGTGGTGAATATTTCGTTGACCGCACAAAAATGCGCAGTGCAAACGTGGTGTGCGTAATTCGCTGTTGTCAGAAAGAAAAAGGTGCGAGGAAATCTGGCTGCCACCACAGAAATACCACACAAAAATTTCCCGCCAACAATTTATTTCACCCAAAAATGAGCGAATGTGAACTTACACCCAGATGAAGAAACTTACTTAAAACAGTTACAGCGAGGTTGCCTTCCCCTGTTCCGTCGCAAGCTTTACTGCAACACCTGGAAGCTTGTTCTTGATTTTCTCTTAGCCGCCACTAGCTTCTAAGTCTCTCACCCGAAGAAACTGTGCTACAGCTAATTTATTTGGGGCAAGTGTTGAAAATCAAAAAAGCACTTGGGCGTCCCAACTCTACTCGTAAAACTTTCCAAGCACTTTGGCGTATTCTACCTACTCGTATACTCGTACTTTCAATTATGAATACGCCACGTAACTCTACTCGCAGCGCCAATTATAGTGTTACCCAGTGTATTAAACTCGGTGTACTTACCAAGTCTTTGTCGTACTGGGTTGTTCCGCAGAGGCTTTACGTTTAGACGTCTGCAGGCTTCGGCGGTATGGATCGTTCTGCTGTAGCGTGGAGGGGAAATGCGTAATGTACGAGGCTAGGCATTCCATGAATACAACGGCGGCGCAGCACCCTGCAGGAGGGCGCCGCCAACGGCCGAAAGCCCGCATTTCACTACAATAGACAACTGCTGTCTCTCACATCGTCTTGCGGCTGTGACTATACATGATACCAGTAAACAGACGCAAGGGCACGCTGTGACGTCATAGACCCTCTAAGTGACTAACATATTTTACCATGGATACACACTTGCGGTGCCGTTATCACAGTCGCTTTTCGAGTTGTGTAAGCCCCTAACACCCCCCCCCTCCGTACACTGATTCCAATCACATTACATTCCCTCATCAATGATACAACTTCCAAGCAGGAGAGAACACAGATTTTTTAAGGGACTGGTCAGTTTCTTTGGGGACGGCGGATGGGGGTGGGGGCGTCACCCCTTTTACTTTGGTGTTGACACTTCTGATGAGTATAAAATTAAAAAAAACACACGATTGGAACTAATTTGGGATAATGGGGTCTTCATACTTTTCAAATTTCTCAAAAGTGTCATTCGCCCTATAGCTGAATGTTACAATATAACAAATTACTCATGATAAATACAGGTGTATAACTTACAAAGACAAGCAGATGAGGTTACATTTGCAGATTAAGGTCGTACTCAAAATGGTGAGGGGGCTATAGGAATTCGGGGGGGGGGAATCGAAAATTCTTGGGTAGTCGAGTAGGACTTGAACGTTTTCTCTGCCTGTAGGGGACCTGAAAATATTTTTGCTTGCAACATTTTGTTTGCGTCCAATGGTTCTAATGTTAGTAATAATTAACAAAATCTAGAACCGTTTTTGTAGCATTTTATGACTTTAATCTTGAAAAAAATCTAAAAATGTAGGAATGCCATTAATTTTTCGTAAAAAAAAAAGTTGGCTTTGTAATGGGACAGGAGCTGCAACTGTTGATAATTTCTTTCAATATTTGTATGCAATGTATATCAAATACTGTTTCTTGGTGTCTCTCTACAGCATGCTGAAAAACATAATATTCAGTCTGTCTAAATATTGGTGATAATTGAATTAGAGTTCAGACTGAAAGTTATTTGTCAATGATACAAATGCAAGGTACACGTAGCAGTGTTGTCAAGCTGAATACCAGACAGCTCAACATACTGTAGGGAGAAGAACAAGAACGCAGTTCTATTTGACTGAACAAAAATGTTGTCAAAATACAAAGTTAATACAACTACTGCCCTGCTACCATGCCTCCGGGCAGTGTCACTGTCACTGCATACCGGTAGTGACAGTGATAGCTCTGACTCTGATGTAGTTTAAGAAGAGTTTGGGTCATAGGACACTCAATTTACAGTGAAACATACATGTGTACTTGTATACATGTACAAGATCAGACCAGAGAGCAACACATAGACTAGGAGACTTAAACATTACCATGGATTTCACAAATAACTTAAAATCAATATACAAAACTATTCATTTCAAGTTCACGCAGTGAATGTAAATTTCACATCTCATCGTACAAAACACAAAAGTAAAACTTTGAACAGTAAAGACTAATTAAAATTAAAAAATATATGACTAAATGGAATCATTTATATTCTGCCAAATTTGACAGTCAATCGTCGTAAAAATGTTAATTTTATTACTGTTTGTAGTAATTAGAAAGACGCGATGTAAGAATTGAGAAGACGATTATCTATATAATATAAAGGCTCGAAGTAGTGTAGTGATTGATTACATGATGATCGGGTAGCAGCTAGCATATAT
Organism: Ptychodera flava; assembly: GCF_041260155.1. Classification (NCBI taxonomy): domain Eukaryota; kingdom Metazoa; phylum Hemichordata; class Enteropneusta; family Ptychoderidae; genus Ptychodera; species Ptychodera flava. The sequence continues at coordinate 5,012,254 of NW_027248281.1, forward strand.
ACTAGGGTCGTCATGGTAGTGAGTCTCCTGAAATTCAATGCTGTGAAAATTCCCATGGAATGTAAATGACGGATACTCATGATAGATTATAGAAATTAAAGTCATGGAATTCGTTCAAGGCGTTCTTTACATTATGTGTGATTATGTTTTGATGGATACATTCAGTGTCCTCTTTTGTGTGGAAGTCGTCTAATACTATAGATGACTACTTTATTACTAATAACTAATAAACAGTGTCGGCATACAGTGAAGCCACTGTCCCTCTATATGGACAGTGGTGAAGACCAAAACATAGGTGAGAGAAAATACGATATCCGGGCGTGGACTCGAGTGACATGAAGTGTACCTAGTGAGGGGGGAAATGTGTCTGCATTAGGAAGGCCAGGTTTCTCATTGATCAAGCAATTTTGGCTGCAAAAATCTATATGGGTCATGAGAAAGGCATATGATGGAATCTCTGGTTGGTGGAGCATGTAGCCTCTACAATGTATTAATCACCATAAATGTACCATAAATGTTAACTACATTGTAATACAATCAACCATAAAGGTAATAAAACAGTCAACCATTAATGTAACAACCCGGAACCACAAATGTTATACACAAATTCACTATAAATGTAATAAACATGAACTTGAGATAATGCCGACACTCCCAATCAGAGAGATCTTTTGGAACAGTGCCTTGCTCTTCTCTGCTGACTACAATTCAACTCACGGTCGCTTGTTGGCAACAATTCTGCTCCATGGACGTGTGTGCAGACACATATGTGGGACGCGTAGGCGCAGAGCAGCATTGTGGCCAACAAGTGACTGTTACAGTGACTGTGAAAAGCTGCTAGTGTTACTTCTAGTCCTTTGCTGACACGAAGAGTAACACGATATTCATTAATTTATGCTATAAACGCCAAGCAGGGTTAAATGTCTAACACATAAAGGTGACGACTTGCGTGTCCACTACTCTGTGGTGACAAATGCCAAGGTGACCTGCGATTTATATTCTTGATTTAGAAACAGAATGGTTGACATATTCCTTTAGCAAAGTTTGAGCAAAAGTTGAAATCTTTCACTTTGGAGGCGCATAATACCTTAGACGCTGCTTTTTAAACTAGCGGATTACGCTGATCGGACGCAGTGCTTTTCTCGCCATGTATATTGGCATGGAATGTATGGGCGAGCTTCTACTGTCAAATTTAGCGGAAGATGGAGGGCACGCATTTCTATACCTTGGTCTAAACATTAACACATGTCAACATAAAACTACTCTATAGCTTATAAGTTATGGCAATTTATTTTTAATAACCCACGAAATATTAAAACTTCAATCAGTGTTTTAGGTAGCGTAGAGTTACCGTGTCAAAGCATTTCTCCTGCTTATGCATGGAGTGACTGTGTCATAAACCATGATTGTATGCCAAAAAATTGGAAAAAATTGTGTCAGTGTTTGCGAATGCGTAGCCTACCTCAATCATCAACACTGATTGCTGGATGTTATTTGGCAGTAGCGATAGTTTCAAGTAGAAAGATATATTTTCACAATAGTAGATATGTTTTTCTCCAAAAAGGCTGACAATGTCCCTAAAATAGGATCGTCAATGTATGCTGTTTTTTTCCTGGGCAAACAAAACGTCTTCTGTGAGGTAATGGGTTGACCTTTACATATGGTAATCTGAAGGTGTTTCTTTTGGTGAATAAACTGAAGATGGTTAGGTAAAATATACAATATTTCTAGCGGGCCACCGGAATGACAAGTTCGATCTATTAATCAGCACGCTGACCAACGCCTAACTGATCAATAATTTATTGGCCATTCGTTTACCTTGTTCTTGGAATCTAGAACTGAATGTAGACTTATTGGTTGCCGAATTCTCAACTTGTATAAAACAGAAAATTGGTTGGCATGATTTGAAAAATTGCAGCGCTATTGTTGCAACTAAGCAATGACATACTCCATGAATGTATAGATAAATAGGAGTCAGGGTAAATGTTATTGCTCGCGGAAAAATCACACAATTTTAATCGAGCAAAAAGATTACGAGCAAATCTTGATTAAGATTAAGCAAACCAATTATCACAGGTTCTAACTACTGACTATTTGCAGGGAAACATTATTGTGATAATAGTAAAACACAAAAGGCTATGCGAAGTCTGACTTTAAAACTGAATTGGATCATAAATTATTCTCCTTCCTCCAAATAGGGGAGATATGTCTGGCTGGTGACAAGACATGACAGGTTTTGTGTGCTTTGGAAAGCGCCACCAGCGGTGCTTATATGAAGAACATTTGCAGAAAGAAACAAAGGGCCCGGTTTGATATGTTCTGCGGTATCTCTATTAAAGTTTTATGCTTAGTTGCTCAGTTTATCAAGTCTTTCAAGAAAAATTCAGTTGTGCAAAGGATTAAATAACTTTTTGAAAAATGCGCCGTTACCGATATTGTTTAAGTAACTTGTAAAACTGGGCTTAGCAAATTCGAACAGCCGTCGCAAAGAGTGGTCAAGCAAATCCTCATACAAATTCAGTAAATTTTAGATGCGGTATGCACGTCTGTTTAGCCAGGCAAGTAATTATAGTAGCTGGCATTATGTAGTGCTCTTCGATCCATGTATACAAAAAAAAGATGAACACGGCACAAAGTTCACGTTTAAGCTCCATTTTTATTCACTGCCGACGTAAAAACGTCCCTATCCAACTAATTTCCAGGTGAAAAGTACATATCTGAATGCACATGACAATCACGAATACCTTCCAGATTTTTTCCAGATTAACTTTGACAAATTTAAGTCAACTATGTAATCTGCTGAAAGCGTTTCACACATTAGTAACTTACTCTTGTTTGCTTTGGCAATCCAAAACATCAGATAATAGGCTCAACATAGTAATAAAATAGCATAAGATTATCAAAATCTGATTTATTCACCTTAAGTTCATGTTCATATGCAGTGGTCTGAGACTCGGAGAATATTTCTTTCTCTTTAATGTTTTTATTTTTTTTTATTTATTGATTGTCTGTTTATTTATTGAATTTGAATTTTCTTCGTTGACACAATGTCTAATAAATGAATTATGACTGCCCTCAACAATTGAAGTCTCGGGACACAATCTCGGGACACAATGTCCCCAACTTTGTGAAAGCTAGCTGCAAAACTGCCCATATAGCTCTTACACGGACAACACGCAAGTTGTACACAATTTTCTGTGAATTTTCACGTATACGGCATGTAGTTTTAGCTGGCAACAGCGGCAAATTCGCTGTTTTATCAATCCCTATCCCGTAGCGCCCGATCGTACTCACACGTCGAGATTTGTCGAAATCGCATTTTGTGCTATTTCTATTTATATCGTTAGGGGGCCCAGTACCCCAGAGTCTCATATTTTGCACACTGCGTGATGTCCCACAGCCTAATATTATACATAGAAATAACGGACGACGCGCTGACCATTAACGTTTATTTGTAAGCCAAAAATTAACGGGCGAGGCTTGCCGAGCCCGTTAATTTGGCTTTCCTCGAGCCCGCGCCTACAAATAAACGTTAATGGTCAGCGCAGAGTCTGTTATTTCCATTATATTATCAGCGAACCAAAGAAAACTGTCAAAATATCCGAAAATTTCAGGAGCGAACGACAACTTGGCCCCAGAAACTGAGCATTACGCGACGCGCTGTCACGCGCGCTGTAAAATATTGGCAAATCCGGAGATGTTTTCAGAAAAAAAAGTATCTCAACTTGATATACAAGTGCTCCAATTTATTTTGTGATTGATTATGATTTACGTTTAAGCTGTAAAGTTACGATACTTTGAGTTGTTAATATTATTATTCATATTCACGGGCATATAAACAGACCATTACTGTGTATTTGTAGTCAGTCACGTGTTCAGCTCGACCAATCACAATGCGACAGGCAGTGCATGGTAATATATAGTCTGCGTGTCCTGCACTTGGTCCCACACTTGTCCGTTTGCAATACTCAAAATACCTCATTTTAGGACACGCAGTCGCAGCGTTCACACATAACTTACCCTCCTTGCTTGCTTGCTTTGGCAAATAAGGCAACGAAATCATCAGATAAGAGATGCAACATAAGAGCGTTTGGTCCTCCATTTGTCCGGTTTTAATACTCCTAAATATTACTTAGATCATCACAAGACAAATGTATAACACAGTGACGAAAAAAAAAAATCTACAAAACCAGTGCTAAGATAAGACTAAGACATCCAAAGTTGGAAGTATAAATCTTCATTTGCAATATCATGGTCAAATGTATAAAATAAACATAAACAACAGTAACAAGAAACCTGTGCTGAGACCAAGACAACCCTTCCCGCGCCCTGCCCTCATCCCCGGGGATGGATATTTTCGCTGATCCCTATGGTAAGGGGAACACTTCAAAGGAGTTACTAAAAGTCTGAATGTTCTTCATGAAAGATTCTTCTAAACTACAGAAGCCAAAAGTAAACGACAATAATTACCACATAACGATAATTAATTGCCAATTCAATAAATTCTCGATGAGATTCGAACTCACAACGTAAGGCACCGTAAGTAAACTCGGGTATTTGTCGAAGGAAAATACAACTTTCAAATATTTCTTAGCCGGGGAGTATTTACAAAATTATCAGAGATTAATGTTTCTTCCATAACCATTATTATATTCATATTTCAAAAATATTTCTCTCCATGTTAATGAAGCTTACCATGGCAGTTGATCAAAGCTCTGGCTCGTGCTCGTTGTCTTTCATGTGAAACGAACCCTGCGTTACAAATCAGGCGTATGTTATTGTACGTCGTATCCATTAATTATCCGAGTGTCCGAACGGAAACACCGAGAAAGAACTCAATTTGTCCCTTAGTAAGTGAATAGTTCCATGCACCATTGCACAGGTTTGTCGAATTGATCAACATAGAGGCAGTGGAACTAACTCAGCAAAATTTTCCCTACCTTAACAGTACGCCCTCTATCACAAGATGGAAATTCCGGATTTATGCATTGCATAAAGAAGACAACATTTACATATATACATCCGAACGCTAGATCTACAAACACGCCATGCAAGACTGAATAATGTCTTTGATAGCATTTATCAAGTCTCGTGCACAAGTTTCATTCCAGTGATTTCAGTCACTTCATCAGTAACTGTCTTGTTGAAATGTCTGAATACGAACATAGGCCAGATGTTTGTAGTCATTGAAGCCTCTGGTGTCTATAGTACGTAGCATGCACATTATTGCTGACATTTGAATTCTTGTCCCGACCAGAATTAACTTGACTGTTAAAAATAACCATGCAATCACGTATAGGCTGAGCTGACAATCTGAATACTGTGTATCACAACATCTTTAAGGAATTGAACATGAAACTGCAGTTGACACGTAATTTACAAATAGAGAAAACTCATCACTATAGTTACAGCTACTGTTCGTTTAAATCAGTACTTCATCTACTTTGAAAGGATCAATTTAGAGTGATAAAATTGATTCGAAATCTCCAACGGTTATTATTTTGGGCGAGAATGGGATTGCGAATTACTGATTGAGTTTGGCGCCATCTGCAATTTAGCTGACCTCAACAACGTTGTCACAAACAGAACACAACATTTCCCGCCAAGATTTACTTGTTAGTACCGTAATGTTACATGTAAGTGTTAGAATAATGGAAAGCAGTATTTCACTTTTTGCTTGTCAATGTGACTCTTACAGGGACAAATAAAATTTGCTCTCAAATTCATTTAATCGGAATGAATCTGAAGGAAATGAAGAACCAGGTATCTAATCTGTCACGCGGATAGTACAGGTGAAGGACACGATACTACCAGTGGTAAAACGAGCCTCAAGGATCCCGAACAGGTTAAAAAGGCAAACACCTTGACCCAGGAATGTTTTAGGAAAACATAAGAACACACTGTGAGGATCAGGCAAACTATCTGAAGACAGTTGGAGGGAATGTTTTGATTGCAGAAAACATACATAATTGATTTATATAATGCTTAAAATCTGATTATATCTGTATGACGGCATTCCTAAGAACCAATAAATCAAATTCGAAAGGTTTTAGACAAGTAACAGAAAAGGATCGATGTCTTGGCAAAAATGAGGATATTTGCATTAACAAACTCACAACCAATTAACCAGTCCGGGGAAGCTCAAAGCTAAAACATATCGAACAAGACGTTTCTGAAAGTTTTTTTGCAAGAAAGAAGTAAAAAATTCTGAAACTCTACATTTGGAGATGTTATGCTCATTAGAATATGTCTCAGTGATGAACGACATTCTTAGAAACGTTGACATCAAATATGTAAATCGCTAGTTTCATATCAATGGTTGACCAAACAGGAGAATTTCACACAAGAAATTGCAAAAAATACACACAACCAAATTTCATTTATTTCATAAATATTTGAACTAATCTAAGATAGATCATCCCCATGGATGTGACCCGATTATGTAAATTTTCCGATCAGCGGTTACAGAGAGGAAGTGCAAAATCGATGAACGCCGTTCGACGGAGGACAGTGGACAATCCATCTATGTGATGCGCTGACAGCGGTGATAAAATGGAACGGACTGGTGCGAAACATTATCACTTGTAAAATAATTATGTTAGGCGGGTATCAATAATTAAAACTAACACTTCTAAAATACCATGTTCAATTAAATATAAAGTGATGCTAAAGGATGGAAAGTTTGTCCTTATAATGGGATTGCTGCGCTGAATGCAGAGCGTCTACTTAATCGACTAAAATGCACTCAGCGTGTAAATACTGAGATCAACAACATTGTATGGTATGGTCTTCTAAACTGTCAGGATATTTTGTAAATTACCAAGAAATTGGCATTTTGAAACGCCAAGATATCAACAGTAACAAACACCCCAAATAAAGTATGAATGTAAACTAGTTAGCTCACAGTTGGCATATGTATATATACCAAAGACAGCTTATATTGTAAGTCGGCGTCTGTCTGCCTGTCTGTCTGTCTGTCTGTCTGTCTGTCTGTCTGTCTGTCTGTATGTATGTATGTATGTATGTATGTATGTATGTATGTATGTATGTATGTATGTATGTATGTATGTATGTGTATGTATGTATGTATGTATGTATGTATGTATGTATGTATGTATGTATGTATGTATGTATGTATGTATGTATGTATGTATGTATGGATGGATGGATGGATGGATGGATGGATGGATGGATGGATGGATGGATGGATGGATGATGGATGGATGGGTGGGTTGATGGATAAGTGGGTGAATGGATGGGTGGATGGATGGATGGATGTCCACCCACATCAAAACTCCAAAACCACAGCACCAACAGGTGCCCCAGGGTTGGAGATGTGAATTTGTTCATATGAACATGCCAGTGTCAAAAATATGCAAATGAGGTTAAAAAGGGAAAATCTACAAATTGATAAACTCCAAAGTTTGCTAAAAGGCCAGATTTAGTTGAAACTTGGTATGCAGGATCTTTAAGGTGACTTAGTTAGATTTGTTCATATTGTGGTGAAATTTATTTAAGTATTTGGTGGCAATTTTCCCATTTTTTGGTCTAAAATCCTCTCTGAAAATTCTTGTCCCATTGCTTTGAAACTTTGTATGTATGATCCTAAGATTGGCCTCTGTCTAATTACTTCAAATTGGGGTGAAATGTTCATATTTTAAGGCAGTTTTTCCCGATTGTTTGTTAAAATATCATTTTCCTCAGAAGTTCGTGTTGGATTGCTTTTAAACTTGATATGCCTAATCCTAGGATTGACTTCTGTCAGATTTGGTAAAATTGTGGGTCAGATTTGGTAAAATTGTGAAGAAATTTTCATATTTGTAATTTTAGGGAATTTTTCATATTTAGGTAAAAAATCACATTGCTTAAAACTTGATATACATATACCTAGGGGCAACATTAGTTGAGTGCCTTCAAATTGTGGTGAAAATTTCACATTTGTGTATTTTATACAATATTCCCCATTTTTTGTCATTTTTTTCTTAAATTGTTCGTCCGATTTCTTTGAAACTTGGTATTCATATTCCCAGAGGAAAACTTTGTTCAATATGCAATGTTTATTAATGCCATAATTTTTGCTGTTTTCGTCAAAAATGCCAAATATCTTATTCTTGAATTGTTTGGTCTAATTGCAAAAAAATTAGAGATGCTGCACACTACACGTTTGTGTTTAGTATGTCAGTGCATGCTAAACTGTAAATCGGAATAAGTTTGAATGAAGTTATCATTGGCAACAAGTATGTTGAATGAAAAAATAATGAGCAACGTATGTGCAATCTTAGTGAAAATGTCCACAACTGTGAGTCAGAATTTATATGTTGATGTTATAAACAATTATAAACACAACCAAAGACCTCCTAGCCAGTAATAAGTTTTCTTAAATATTACTGCTTGATTAATTACCAAATATTGTTTACATTAATTCCATGTTGTACAACATTACAAGAGGACATCCTTACTTTGGTATGGTAACTTGTGTCATTAATTCTGAGGTACCAGGCTGCAGTATGTGTGTGTCCATTGCAACAGTTGCCAACCGCAAATACTCGTCCTTAGTATTTAATTGACAAGTATGCATTAAAATGTGTTTAAATGCACTTAGCATTACGATTATTTCAAGCTAAGGCCCATCTTAGTTATTAAATTAATTGATTCGTATGTAAACTCATTCTGGCGTGCCACATTGAACTACATGTGAGCCAAGTGTCATTAACGTTATGTTTTTACAGTAATTCTGAGACGTGGTCTTGCCATGGATCAGGTCAGAGAAACCTAGGTATGTTTTGCCGCCCCTGGCAGTAGAAACTTAATCGTCTGGTTAGTTTCTTCGGCCTGGGGGCGGTGGATTATTTTTTGCCGACGTCAAAAAGTGGCTGACCCCCTATTCTAAATTTTGAAAACAGGGTGACCCCCGCATGCGACAACTGTAAAACAAAAGGTACATATATATATATATATATATATATATATATATATATATATATATATATATATATATATATATATATATATATATATATATTATATATATATATATATATATATGTGTGTGTGTGTGTGTGTGTGTGTGTTTATTTTACATACATTTATATTTTAACAGTCATTCTGTGTTTAATGAAATTGTTGACATGTCAGATGTAAGATATGAATTTCAAAGTGTCAATCTTAAAGTTTGAATACAGTACATTTTTAATGAGCTCTTAATGTATTTCACACTTTCTATGCTTAACCAAATGTCCTGAATTGTTGTACAGAAATGGATGTCAATCATTAATATCAAAGAGGAAAAAGCAGTAACTCAAAAACTTTGATGGGTGTTAAGACTTGTAAATATTATTCATCAGATATATTGACAATCACTCGTGTGTCGAATGATCGACTGACCGATGTGACTTGTACCACATATAAATTAATCATAGCTAGACACATTCACATGACATTGATAAGGGTGACCCTTTTATTTTTTTTTGTTTCTCATCTCCAGAGGAATACTCGGGCAGGGCGGGCGGTCGCAATAAAAAACAAGTACCAAAAAAAACCTGTATTTGTTTCAGTTCAATGTTCTGTCCATTCAGTCACTTCAATTTCTTGTCTTTCAGTTCAGTGTTCTGTGCTCTCTGTCCTTTCAGTCTGAGTCGCTGCAATCTCACAATTTGATGATGGTGGTGCTGTTGCTAGGATGATCGCCTCAGAGGCGGCGCAAATTAAAAAGTTTTTTTATTTTCATGTCGGAGCTGAAATTTACGGTCGGTCGGGAGATGAGAAACACAAAAATGAAAATTGTCGCCCTAATAATCTGTGCGCCCCTTCTCCCCTCGCGTAATTCTGTTTGTAACAGCTTTTCTAATAATACGATGAGTGCTTCGCACGCTCACTATGAAAGTCCCTTTGGTCATAACCATAACCTGTTAACCCTATCAAAGGGTAACAGCTTAACATAACCCACCTGAGACCAATGCACTCCTCTAAGAACTGTTGAATGATTGTCTGCCAGTTTTAAGGGAGATATTACTGATGACTCATTATATTGATACACAACAATTGCTCGCACAAACCCCACACTGGTTAAAGGAACGGAATCTGCGTTTTTGGTTTATTTTATGATCATCCAAATTTACTCAAATATCCTTTCAATTCCACATTAAGTCATGGCCATGTTTATGTCATTCTTTGACGGTATTTCAGTCGAGTAAAGGTCTGTTCTATTCAAAAGACCTCCATGTCCAAACGTGCATCACACAGCCGAACAGTGTGAGCATACTTCTTGCGCAGACGGCAGAACTACGCGCAGTGCAGCGAACGGGCTTACTACCAATGATCATGACCATGCAATGATCAACTTAAAATGCACGATGTATTTCTTTTTCTTTTTTCCGTGTGTGCCGGCTAGCCTCGCTATATCAGCAGCGATATATTTCCCAATTTACGGTATTGCCATCGAGAAAACTTTCAACAGTTTTGATTTTATATTGCAGATTCACATCGTAGTGTTGGTATTTCTTTCTCTTTACTGATGAAAAGTAAACTGCCTAGCATATGGCGAACAAGCCATACCGGCGGGGCGACAGGGCTAGAGTATCAACGTAGAATAGTATATTGTGAGCGGGAAAGTTATATGGAACTTAAAGCCCCACTTTTCAATCCCAGGTTCTCGCATTAGTGGAGTTCTCCTCCCAGTCAAACACTTAGCCACGTGTATCACATTAATTACAGAAAATGATCTCAACCTTTTGCTAATCCTCCAAACAGAGTTTATACAAGCGTTTGATTGACGGTCGGTTCAAATCGCCAACGGTCATTGATTCCCCACCACAAACGCTCGAATTTTCTAAAAAATTGTCTTCTAGTGGCGTTAGACTTTGAATATAACCACAGAGTTCGATCGACAGCAACTTAGCGCTGACCGTTTGGCAGTCTGTCTTCGTTTTTGCGGGGAAAACTAAAAAGTGGCATTTTCTGGAGCGTGTGCCATAGATTCGCGTCCTTTTAAAGGGAGGCTCCGCCTTTAATGTAGCCAACATGTGACATGAATTGTTAAGGTAGTTCTCGCCTCGAAAGTGAAAGACTTAAAGGTATACAGTCACCTGTAATCTAAATATGCCCATATATGCTCAAAGGGGCTTTCCTTTGTATTCAAAATGCCCAGGTGAGGGTGCTGTTTTTAAAAAGCGGCCACCCGCTTAAAATCTGTCATTGGTTAGATTGTATCTTTCCATAGTAACTGTGCCAAAATTGGAACTGATGACAGTATACCTTTAAACTTTTTCCTCAAACTTTTCTCAAGAAATCTTTGAACCATTCTCTTTCAAAATCAAGAATGAAAATCGGGATCACCGTGCAAATTATAGTACTACAGAAACAAACAACCCAAGATTTATCGATATTTGAAATTCGAAATGGCCAACATTCATTTGTTAACTGTGTGGAGAAAAATAACATTCTCGAATTTCTAAAAAACTAGGGAGGTGAAAAGTTTTCTTACTCCAAATGCTTTAAAATGAGCATCCACAAATGGTATATCAAAAAGAATTGCATAAGTTTGAGAGTCCGAATATTGTTCATCTTTTAAAGGACCGCTGTCGTTTAAGAACACGCATGCACCCTATTTGTTGCGAAAATAAACTCTTTGACGTGCAGTGGCATGGCTACACATAACATGAAAATGTCAAAAGTCAAACCTGTTACTCGCGCGTTAAATATTACAAAGTCGTAAAAGTAATTGTTTAACGAAGCAGCTTCTTTAAGATGGTTTCACTTTAAAGAGAGAATTACCTCGAGAGAGATATTCGGACTCTCTAATTTTCCAAATTCTAGATCTTGAACTTCTTTGATCTATCAAAATCTTATGGGATTCATTTTGAAGCTATTGGAATAAGAAAGAATTCCAATCTCATATTTTTTTAAATCAAACGTTTAATTTCTCCATAGAGTTAACACAGGAATGACGGCCATTTTGAATGATTGGTTCATGTTATCTGCTTCACTGACACCAAAATTTGCACCATGGCCCCCTGACTTTATCTTGATTTGCCAAGAGAATGGTTGAAATTTTCATCAAGGAAAGTTTGAGCAACTGAAGTCTTTCACTTTCGAGGCTCATACTATCTTAACTGACATTAATTAACATTTAATGTGACTAATTTCTCGTTCGGGTTAAAGTTCGTTCGGGTTAAAATGGTGATATTTATTGCACAATGGAAAATGATGTGTCATCATAGTTTTATGATATTTCACCCTTTGCTCCTAAGTACAATTAACAATTTTACAAGATAAAACACCAATCGAAAACAGGAATCAGGAATGTGAAAGGAGTTGGCATTTTTCCTTCTTCTCTCTTTTTTCTCATACTCTGAAACTGGTTTTATTACATTGTTTTACAATCTTTGAGCAACGTTCCATAGATAAGATGTGTACATATATTTGTTTTTGTTAAACGCACCAAACAGTATACCAAGTAGCTACGTGTTCGTCGCTCTGACCTTTAACCTAAATAGGGTCGATTTATGCACGCAATGCTGTTAGCAGCAACTTTAAAGCGTGACAATCTCAAGGAGTAGCACATGGTCTCGCGAGCAATATTCGTCTAGAAGTTATGACTATGACTTTTCATTATACAAGCCTTACCTGTGTCTATTATGTGCCATTACTTTACCCTAGCTATCTGTGTATAATATTTCAAAGAAAACAGTCTATATCTGTTAATTGCCCTCCCTAATCCCCTTCATTAATTTGTTTTGCCGATCACCGACGCAGGGTTTATTGCCCTGACCAAGTACCTCGTTTACAGCTCCGCCTACTACCTTATGAGCTGTTAACGAGGTACCAGCTTGTACTCTTGGAGTTCAATAAGATACAGTGTATTCGGTGTTTAAATGACCATATTATACAATATTTATTTATGTAAATGAGCTCAGCTGATGATCAGCGTACCGTGTCCACTGAACTTTTGCCATATTAATGTTGCAGAGTTATCTAAAGTCATATCAACATCTATTGTACACATATTCGGATTTCTGTTCCCCCAGATCCTTACTTGAACAGACCAAAGTTTAGATTACATTTGACCGAGATTTATTTTAGCCATTGAATAATAATAATCAATTCAAAAAACTGAGTTACTAACACCCAATGGACACACACAAGCACCAAAAGACCCTCAACAATGATGACCAACAGTACGACCTTCGCCATCAAGCAAGTACTGAAATGTACAACATATGTATGATGTGGCTATTATTAGCTCACCAGGCAATGAGATGAAGTTAATGATATTCGCAAATTCTGACAATCTGATAGAATCCCCACAGATTATGATATTATTATGGCCCAGTCAACGCCCTTGTCCCAATACTCTGCAATTCTCCTCCACAAAAAGTTGTTGACGAAAACATCAACAAATCTGTAGCTACTAATCCCATGTTCCGTGAAAATCAATTACACGTTGCCATTTAATGTAGATGTTTGTACCTTGCAACTTACAACAGGAGGGTTCTCTGTATTTTGTCGGTGTTATAGACTTAAAGTGTTGAGTTAGTAATCGAGGCTGCAGAGAATCCAAGTATTGAGCAGAAATACTTCAGGATTTTCATCCCGGTCCACCTTCAGATGGTTGCTACAAAAAAGTGAAACGCGCTGTTTACTTTGAAGATGCCTTAGATTTAAAAAGTCGGCTTTAAAGTCTATTTGATTCAAAAACACGGAAGCTTTGTTTACATAGAACGCAAAGCTTTGTGTATATGTGAGTACACATGAGAGAGTTCAGGACAATGGCTGTACAAATACTAGTACATCATATTAAACGTCGAGCGTTTTATGTTAAAGGGCGGTGGTCGTTGGAACGGCGCTCAAAGGTCGCTAGGGAGCATTCGACGATATAAACACTGTATCCAAGCTACATTGGCGATTGATGAAAGTTAAAACATGTTTGTCTTAATGTAAACCGTAACATTTAAATGTCGCAGCTACTTTGACATGATGCATCCATATATAGTGCATGAAATACATTGTTTGGAAACAAGAAAGTTGCACATGCGCAGTTCCGACGACCACTTCCCTTTAAGCGCCGCCGCGGGGTATAAAAACACTCTAACTCAAAAAGACAGTATCCATGTATTGACACAAGGGACTTTTTTCGCCAAAATTCACCACATTATCGCACATTCCAATTTTCCCCACATAGAAACTGAACAGGTTGGACCAGTCACACCTCTGTTCTCAATGTTTATTTCGTCAATATTTGTCGCAACTTGAGCACCTTTTCCAAGGTTCTTGAACATGTTTGGTCAAAATTGTCTGTTCTGGCCATCTTGATCCAGTGACTTGGTGACTTGGAAAGCAACGTTTTAATTACAAATCTCATTAGCAGTTTGCGAAAAACAAGAAAACATGACACATTACACGTTTTCAGTGGGTGCAAAAGTTGAGGCACTCAATGACTGTAATGATGAGTTGACATACACAACACTCTATGTAGGCGTACCTCAGACAAGGAGTCTTTGGGCAACAGACTTTTTCCTCCTTGTCTGTGCGTGGGCCTACATAATGACATGTGGGCGATTCCCAGAATGACTTTCAGTTACAAAAAACAACAAGACTAGACAGTTCATAAGGTGTGAAACATCTATTTTTCGCAGTAAGTACACAGCCCATGCAGGCCTAAGAAAACGGTCAAAATATTGGAAGCATGGTCATACAATAAGAATGGGGAGATACTGACGTCGCAGTCTTTCCGAACAAAATACGAGGGATGTCTTGGTGATAACAATTAGGCTAAGAATCCGAATCAGTTACAGTACAATATTTGAATAAACTTTTCGGACACCATGATATATTTATATGTCAATTTTGTTTGCAAAACCCATCTACAAATCTACTGTATGTCTGATTTTCATTGTCAGGAAAAAGTGAACCATAAGCATGGTTTTAATCCATCAACATCGGGCCTCGCCTTCATATGTAGGAGCTCGGAGTTCACGACGATAAGCTTATGACATGGGATTCGACTGAGAAACTGGAATCACCTACATAGATGTGTGCATCGAACACGACACAGATTTGGAATAGTTTGTTGCGCCGCTGTCAGACTCACTCGTTGTGTCCGCGTTTCAGGTCCAGTGTCAAAAGTGACCGTGATTGTAGTCTCTGATCGTGTAAAACTGCCCTTCAAGTTAGATCGCCGAAGTTCCAGGTTGCTTGCTTGCGCTCAAGGCTATTCAAAGAACACGCGTACCGCCATAGTCGATATGGGCTTATTTGAGAGCAAATAGATTACGCAAATAAACTATAAACGCTCCAGATCGTTACTTACTCACCCATTGTGTGCACGACCACACCCGATCAACATCCACGCAAACTTAGTGTGACGCCCATTGGTTATAAATACCGTTACATGAAAGGACGCACATAATGCAAAGAGATGCCGTACGAGTAACTTGAACTGAGAGCTCCAGAGATTGTGGTTTTTTGCGTGTATTTTATGGAAATTTATGAACTGGGAATGCTCTACAGCAGGGTAAATACCTGGCCAGTGCATAAAGACTCCATATTTTTCAAACTGATGAGTTTTCGGGACAATTTTAGTGAGTAATTGTGAGTGGCCAGTGATAACCCGCCGACCAAGGGGACGCCGATTGGGATTAGAATATCACTGTCAATCAAACCTTGTGCAAAGTAAGACACGAGTTAGCTGGATGTGTACCCAATGTTCATTAGCATTCGCCTTATCTGCTAACGGCGACTAAAATAAATAAAATATGTGTCAAAATTTCCAGTGTCGAAAGACGTGGGCAATAGTTTCTTCACAGTTCTCAAACTTTTGTACCTACCCGCCGCATTTCTGGGGATAAAAAACTGATCAGACTATATGTTCAAGTCAACAATATCTCAGTGACCGTGAAGAAAAAAATTCTGGAAAGTTTGGTGGCCCTGAAAAGGGCTGTTTGGTTTGGTTTCGCTGCTTCTACCCTACACCCAACGATGGGAAATGTACGGTACGCCGGGCAAATTTGGATATAACGATCGGACGAGAGAAGTCACTCAAAATGGCATATCAATTTTCTTCTTGTGAGGAGTACGTCATCGGCCTGCATCAGATGCTGTTTTTCGGGCCAAACTTCGTTCATCAAGCTTAGCGTGTGGTCCGGTCGATGTCATTGCCAAACTAATGATGCTAAACTCTGAATGACAAATCAAGAAATGTTCAATACCCCGCACAGAGGTGTGAAGCGGTACGATATCCGGGTATGGTTTCAAATGGAGTGTCGTTTGTACCTCCATGAGTCTACTGATAAACCAAATTGTTTATTTGACCATGGAGCTAAAAAGGATGATTTGACTTCCTCTGTTTTGTTCAGTCACGGTCCCTCGTGGATAGAGGGACTGTGGTTCAATCGTCACTTCGAGCGTACTAAGTATCCACGTGGGCAAGTGCCAGCATATCGATTAAACCGACGCGATGCAGTTCCAATCTGCATATCTGTCCAAAGTTCACCATGTCTGAGAAATTTACGAAATTTTCTGTCCGAGTTTTGGAAATGCATCTGATTTTTGTAGTTTTTCGGTTCCAATCCAAACAAAGTCTCGCAACTCAAATTGGCAAATAATGTAATACACGATAATCTGGGCTCGTTGTCTGACTTCCGATCGCCATCTTGGGCACATAAGTTGTACGTTGGCTGGATGAGTACGTCAGGATCACAGTTCCAGCTTCAGCAAATACCGTTTTATGTTATTTCGATACCGATGTTTCCAAATGTTATAAAAACATATTAGTTCAGAGAATTTGAGAGATTCGAGGGATGCAGATCGTGTTTTTGCATAGCAGTATATTGACTTGCAGTGGTAATTTTGTTGGTCGAGCACACTGTCTGCATCTGATGAAATCTGTAACTCGAACGCATCAAGTATGCTGAAAACACCTCATCCCAAAGTATACGTATTCCGACGTGCTCATCAACATTCGACATGAATAATTTATGTTTGTAAATCTATTAATATAGCAGCGTTTGACGCAAAACAATGAAATCGATACTATGTTGACAGGGTGGAGTACCCACTAATGCGCGAACCTGGGTTTGAGAACGGCGGCCTGGGTCCCGCCGTAGCGGCCTTCAATGATTGAACTAAATCGCATAATTATTGCTCAATTGCGTTCTCCAACAGATTCCAGGATTTCAGTCAACTAAGCTTCTTTACAATAGACTGTCGATTAAATAGTTCAAAGACCACACTCAAAGCATTTTACTGTTGGTGATATGATACACTAGTTTATATGAAAGTTATTGTAATGAAGTCAAACTTGAGCATCAATATATGTTTTGCAATACTAATTTATTACTTTGGTCAAAATTTGCCTTTCATCCACTGAACAAATGACATGACCTCAATTGTACATTGATTTCTTTATTTTAAGACAACTATAATTATTATCAACACACACATATTAGGTAAATAATCTCAAAAACAAATAGAACATCATTAAACTTAAAATCCAAAGAGAACGAAAATCAAGCAGCTAAATCTGGCCAAAGCCTCAAGGTCAATTTTTCTATCGTGTGATTTAGATTCAACGATGAATATTTACTCTTTTAGAGTTGGTAAAATTACCCAAGCATTGTAATGATAGTGTGTTTGTTTGTTCCGAAGCAAAATCGTTTTTTGCAGTCAAAAATTTTCAATTTGCATTTATAATCTTGCTGATTAATTCTTCTCCGGGAAAATCCATTGCCACAATACCCCATTTCCCACGGTTGTCATTGAAAAAGGATAACAGCTTCGGGTTGATGCGAGCGGCAACGGCGTTCGGATAGGCACCGCCACTGGCCCCGCTAGAATACGTCAGGAAGATACGATCGCTTCCAGCACCGCGAGCTTTCTTCAGGTGATCTGAAACCGATGACCACTTTTTGTTGATAGATGGCTTCAGGACCGTTCGGACTTCCCATTTATCGTCAATATCTAAACCACCGTAACGCATTCCTACCTGACCACCAGCAAAATCATCTAATATGATGACCTTGCGACGAGCCGCGCCGAGATTTGGAATGCTACCGGAGGTCCAGAAGTAATCTGAGTTGTACCTGGATGTGTATGATTTGAATGTTTCTGCCATGCTTCGTGTGTTTCGTTCTTCTGTGTGCTCCTTTCTCACCCGCATGAGAATAGTTTTCTCTTGGGTGATTGTCAAGGAATCGAGTGACTTGATCCAGAACCTCGGTGAAATTACAGTCTTGGTAAACAGAACCATGATGAATAGGAAGATCGTTGTGAAATGCCTGCATCGAATGTCGATAAATCTGATGCCTGCTTCCAATTGAGCATACAGTGACCATGTTTGACATCGAACGAGAGCTCCACCTTTACCTTTGTACGTCATGGTGTTATGAGTGCCAGGTATGGAAAGACTCGCCAACGAAACGCTGTCGCTGATATTTGACATCCAGGTTGGCCTAGTCGATGATGGAGCGCTGGAGTCTGATTTAGCCATGTTTCACGTATATGCTCTCAATAGTATGTGCATCGTCATCACAATTTTCTCATTTATATAGCAGTGAGACTAATGTTTAACCCGATTAAGCCACGCCTAAATGCGCAAAATTATCATGCTGCACTCGAGCATGGTACGAACCACGTGCAGACATTATATATAACCAATAAATAGATAAACGATATAAAATACGACAACCCAATTTAATGACTTCACCAGAAAAGGATGATGGAAATTAGCATTGTGACTTTTAAACCGAACTTGTAGATTCGCACAAATGCAAAAATGTCGGCAAAGCAACGAACGTTCTGCGCCACGTACATAACATAGTTGGACTCTTGTAAAGCCTAAAAACTGGGAAGAATTTTAGGTAGGAATCTGCAAGGAACTCCTTTTAAGACTTCAGAGTATGAAATTCAACATGAACGGACAACTGGCAAAATGGCAAAGTGTACTGTAGTGCCAGTCAGGGAACTGGCCTGGCTTGGTAGTCCTACTGTCATTTAGAAACATATTTCTGACTGGTGTAATGTGTGAATTCGCTATGTAAGAAAATGGAGAAGATATGCATGTGTATTGTCAATGACAGCAATACAACATAACAACAATCAACATAAGGAAGTTGCTAAAGTTGTTTATGAGATTGGTGATTTTGCATAGAGCAGAGAGCATAAAGGGTTTCAGAAAAGCCAAATGTTTGGCAGGGAATCACCGATAGTCAAAGAAAATGACACCGTGACGGTGTCAATTTCCGTGCCCAATTGCGTTTTGCAGATGTATCTGTTGTAAATATAGTAAATGAAATTAAGGATATCCAGGGTAGACGTTCATCTTTACAGCCGTAATAGATTATTGATAAACTACCGCCACCCTAGCAGACTTTGAAAAGACTACGGATCAAAGCATAGGCATTGTTTACAAGTTAATGTAATTTAAATAACATGTGCATCATTATGTACTCTGACCATCATATCACATAGTTTTGCCAACTACTTTTGATTTCCCCTTTTTGTCAGTATCAACAAAGAAATTCTCATTTCACTTCTATAGGGGATGTTAATGCACGTTTTAAAGCGAATTCAATTATTTTCGAGAATTGGTCAACTCTCACCTCACATATTGAGCAGCAGCCGAACCGAGGCAAGGCAGAGAGGCTTTCATTGGTGTCTACCGGTGCGCATTATACACGTATTGACTGGCCATGAGGGCAACAGCATACGTCTGTAGTCGGGGGACTGTGAGTCACCCCAAATAACAAACTGTTTCACGAGGCCGAAGGCCGAGGGAAACAGTCTGTTTTTGGGGGTGACTCACAAACCCGAGGGGTTAAAGACGTATACTCTTGCCCTAATGGCAAGTCAATATATGTTTTATAACACACCTCATCTACAGTCATGCATAAGAACGTACCATAGACAAAATTTGTCGCATGTAATGTTGGAATGGTTCGGCAAGAAAACGGTTTTTGCTCACAGGATTGCAATATTTCTGCAAAACGTTCTGTGCACCTTTGATTATAGTTTTCGTCCGTTTCGAATCCTTGTTTGAAACCAGGGCATTCAGTAATTCTTCAGAAAGTAGGATAAACCTAGAAAAAATCTCGACTATCGTTTCGATCGGCCGCAGACGACATCTTCGTTCATATTCCTGTTCGCGCGTGCGTAAATGTCGTTTTTGACGTCAGAGGGGATCATTGTTTGGAACTGATGCCTAGCAGGCAACAGTTCCAACAAATGATGCCCAATGACGTCGTTTACGTGGATCAGCACAAAAAAGAGCGCATCCCACGTGACTATCAATTGGCGAATTAGAACATAGATTGCGGATGAGGTGTGTTATAATACCGTCTGACGTCATGTAATTTTACTTTATCCAAAACTGATTTTCATGAAATAACTTTGTATCATATAAACCCACTCTGATTTGATTTGTAATTATTTAGCCGTGGACAGCGCCTGACTGTTTACACAAACACCTTGGACAAACATCATACCTATGTCATAGATCCTCAGGATGATCAGGGTCGAAGTAACAATAAGCTTAATTCTGGCGGACGTCGCTAAAATATGCGTATACCTACTACTGTTGCCCTTTCCATGATGCGCGTGCTACTTTTCACTTGAGCCTTAACTCGGAACCTAAATTCAATAACGCTGCCAGGTCGATCTGGAACCCACAAAAACTGTGAAACTAAGAAAGTTCACGAGTCATTTCGGAAATGCGAAAACTTGAAAAGTTTAATGTAAGTTAGAGTCGGGTTATAGAAAACTTACATTCAGGAATATTACGCAACCTCCATTGCTCCTGTTTTTGAGGATTAACCATGGTTACTCTACACCATGGGCGGGATGGAGTAACCGTGGGCCAACGATGTGCATGTGCATAGATATACATATTTTAGCATAATAAAGTAATAATTTATTAAATGTTAAAGGCAAGTATAAACTGTAACGTTTGCCGATTTTTTTCAGTATTTTTGTGTATAGTTTGTTGTTTTACTCTCCATGTTGACATACTGAGAATTTCAGCCATTACATTTATACACTGCATTGTTATCGCGCACAGTAAAATTTTATTCAAGACTGATATCCATTGTACATAATAATATTAAAGCACTTCACATGTATACTTGTTGTGTTCACAAGCTGAATATTGGCCATTTCAACAAGCTCTAAAGAGTAGAACACGAAATAGTAGTTGATACACTAAACATTTTAATTTTGTAAATATCAATAATAGTTACAGCCACGGTCACATTAAGAACATTATATTGTACAAAGACTGTGTTTATATGTTTTTGTTCGGTTTTTTTTTTTGAAAAAAAAACAAAAAAAACAAAGTGCTTTTAATCTAGATACAGGACAAAAATGCGTAAAGGTAACCTTTCGAAAAAAATTACTGCAAGGATAAAGTTTATAGGTGCCACTAATACTAGCCCACTTAATTTCGGGGGGTTGGGGGGATAAAACCGCCCGACCTCCTTCCCAGGAAATGCTCAGAACCACAGCATTTTTCATAAGGCACGAAACCGTCTGTCTTCTGAGAAAGATTTGACATTCCCTTTATTTCTGAGATAATTCAAAGAACAGAAACATTACTTTCAAACTTGAACGGAAGACTAGCTACAGACTATAGACATGATAGAGGGCAGTAGTGTCACTTGTCGTAACGTTTTACATTTGTTTTTGTAGAGAAATATTGTAAGACTTTGTGTCTGGTTCACTGCTATGCTATTCCTATTCTTGACGACATACATATACCGCTATACGTACCCATTATAGGCTGTAACAAGATAAACTGTATTATTATATATATATATATATATATATATATATATATATATATAATATATATATATATATAATATATATAATCAAATAAATCCATTGCTCATAAATTTTATTGATTGTATACACAGTAAAATTCTTGACGGCTAAATTAACGTTTGAATGTAGGTCGTCCAAAGGTTGAAATAAAGCTTCCTTAACATTCATCGATCGGTGTTCTCCACGACCGTTCAACCGGGCGGGCCTCCCTGATAAAATTACTCGCCACCAACTTAAAATTTGGGCCGCCCCTTCATTTTCTTTGCCGCCCAATAAATTTTTTCTTCCATACACGGTGACTGTGAGTATGTGTTGGTCGTCGTGGATAAGGATTGCATGGTTGGCTGATAAGAGTATTGTAATCGGGTTTTGTCTCACAAGAGGTCGAGTCGTCTCTGTATTCCAGTTTCGCATCATCCTGCAGACCATAAAATAAGAAAGAGCGCCGTAACACACGATACAATAAAATTTCCTAAAACTAACAAGCATTAACGTATCGGCAAAACAAAGTCTTTGCTTGGTATTACAGAAGCTTCCGTTACTACTTCAACGTGCAGCAGATATGACTTGCCAACTCGACGGTGAAATGGTTGAATTTTGCCGCAAACGTTATGTCTTAGTCGTGGAAAATACGACTGCTTAACATCGCCAGCATATTGTTTGGGCAGCGTGAGTGAAGCCGAAATGCCGACAACAACTTGATCATTATTGATGAAGTGTAAAAACGAACGGGAACATAATCACTCGCAAAAACTTTTCAATGTAAACTCTTTTGAATTTTGTCGAGAATCGATTAAAAGTTTAGATATTTACTACAGTCCACTCATGCACTTGTAAGACAATTCCTGAAGTCAATTCACATCGCTCCTGAAGTACAATGAAAAGCATTCTTACAACAGCCGGTAAGCTTACCTTATCCCAAGAGGGCGCCATTCTCATAACTGCTACCTGTCATACGTACCTCGAAGAGGAAGGGATTTTAAACTTTTATTCATACTTTGCTTGAGTATTTTTTCTATCCTTTCAAGATCGAAATCATCATATAAGTCACCCTGCAAACAGTGATATTGAACGAAGAGTAGGGGTTTCAACCTATACTAATGTATGGTAATGGACTTTCATCTTCTCAAAAACTTAGAATGTTCAAGACAAGGTTTGCCAAGGTTTGAAGATTTCGTCAATCTCAACATCTTTCCTTCAGGTGCATTTTCTATGCACTATTTGCTTTATAATTTGTCTATAAATTTCTCTGGAAATTTTTTACGATACACGGACATGTCAAAATCGTTTTGCGGAGTGTTCCCGTCGAACGCAGTAATTAAAATAGGCAAAGAAACAGTGACGAGATGGTTTCACCTTTAAAAGGAAATTTTCAACTGATTTCAAAATACCTTGCGTTTAGGAATGTGTCAAATTATAGTAGCCCTTCTTGTTTCACACGAAACCACCAACTGTCACTAAATAACCCGTATTGATTAGATTTATAAATTTGGGCTACCCGTGATGACCCTATCAGGGAATTAAATCAGTAGGTCAACTTCTCGTGATATAGAAGTATTCAGAAGTATCGAAAAAGGACGAGCGAGTTACCAAGTGCACAGAGACAAATATTTACGACTTTACGGGGTATCCCGCAGTGTTTGAAGTATGGGACTGCGGGAACATCCCGCATGTCAAGTACTACTACACAAGTTACGCTGTGCATTCCCTGTGTGCGTTCCTAACACACAGCGTACACTGCGTACGTACGCAGGGCTAGCGAGAGAGTTGCCGACATCGACGGTTATTTACGAAAAAAGAATAAAAGACTGGCATTTTGGAAGCGATCGAGTAGCTGAGGTAGGCAGGGATACGACTTGGGCCCAAGAACGCTGAATTTCGGCAGTAATTTGGCTTTTTACGTCAAGTCCAAAAAAGGATTTGAAGTCACCAACTCTACGTACGGGTCTTTGCAGGGCTGTGGTGAGCGGGGCTATTAGCTGTAGCGGAACACACAGCATTATTATGACCCCGATGTGCCTTCAAAATAGCGCCCTAAATTCACATCGAAGATCACAAGTTTCTTTGATTTACCATTTCCCAACTGGAGTCTAGGGGCTTCACCATACGTAGCGCGGACATGTGACATACACAGCACTGCCCATACAACTTCTGCTCCGACCAATATACCCGTAAACTGCGATAAAACTACTCACTTTATTCCGGAACAACTACTATGCAATGCTGGCACGGATGTAGCGTCACGATAGCAAAACTCCACAAAGTTCCGTAGAAAAACTGGTAAATTCTTCCAGGCGAAACTGCACTAGTCCTCCTACATGCGCCCTGTCTAGAACTCTCTAGATTCTTTCAAGCAAACAAAATGCGCATGCGCCTATTTCTATCCTACATCTTTTACTTTCACAGCGCGAGGGCGCCAGACTACAAATTCACTTTCCAAGCCAAGCCAAGCTAAGTACAGGAGAACTGGGCGTCTCTACACCAGCCCCCAAATTGTTCATGCAAACATTAACAATTTCCATCCTAACAAATTTAAGACGCCAACATCCATATGTGCCGAAATTACATAACAAATAGAAATGACAAATCAAAAAATTTGAAATCGAAATGCAAAGTCAAATGGTATTCCGATAACGCGAATACAATAATCTTCTTCTTAAACGTGAGAATCCATACATCCTGGACCATGCCCAGACCTCGTCCGGTCAAATCATGCTGCCAAGCATGATATCCTAACATCCTGGACCATGCCCAGACCTCGTCCGGTCAAATCATGCTGCCAAGCATGATATCCTAACATCCTGGACCATGCCCAGACCTCGTCCGGTCAAATCATGCTGCCAAGCATGATATCCAATACATCTATAACTTCATAGATAATCAAATGCTGAACATAGTGGGTAGACTGGCCACTACTTGAGATCGTTGTTATTATAGCTGCTGGTAACTGCAACCACACCAATACCACTAAGTATGTGCTTCCAGCAGTGTGCACAACTTATCATATGGTCTCTCTAAAATATTAGATCTGGTCTTTACCAATACACGTCGCACCACACCTTTCTGGTCAGGCATAACTTTGACGATTACACCCAAAGGCCATGCATTTCTGGAGGTGCTCTCATCTTTTACCAATACGACATCTCCATCTCGTAAGTTTTTCTTGACTTTCAACCATTTCTGCCTTTCTTGCAGGGAAGGTAAGTATTCCTTTGTCCATCTTTTCCAAAACAAATCTGACAGATACTGCACTTGCTTCCATCTTTGTGCAGCATACAAGTCACTCTTCTCCGTCACGCCAGGAGGCATTGTTGCTCCCTTCATAGTAAGCAACATGTTGGGTGTCAATGCTTCCAAGTCTCTAGCGTCGTCCGACAATACTGTAATCGGGCGGCTATTAATGGTGTGCTCCACTTCACACAGGAAAGTATGAAGACTATCATCTGTAAGTTGTTGTTGCCCACAATAACATTCAGCAACTGTCTGATGGTGCGAATTTGCCTTTCCCATACTCCACCAAAATGGGATCCATACGGCGGGTTAAACTTCCATTCTATACCTTCTCTCAACAGGTTTTCCTTGATCTTAGCCTCGTTCCATTTCTCGAGCTCCTCCTTCAACACTCTATTCGCTCCAACAAAATTGGTACCATTGTCGGATCTTATTGACTTCACTGGTCCCCTCCTAGATATGAATCTTCTCAATGCATTGATGAAAGAATCCGTACTAAGAGATTCTGCCACCTCTATGTGAACAGCGCGTATGGCTAAACAAGTAAATATCACACCATATCGCTTTACTGTACTTCTCCTTATCTTCACCTCAATTGGCCCAAAGTAATCTATGCCAACATTGGTAAATGGTGGTTCATTTGACTGCAAACGATCAGCTGGCAAGTCTGCCATCTTCTGCTCACAAAGTCTGGCTCGCTGACGTCTACAAGTTACACATTTACTGACTATACTTCTAGCTGCAGAGTTTGCGCCAGGGATCCAATACCTCTCGCGTAACTTTGATAGGATGTAGGCTCGCCCAAAGTGTTGCCCTCGTTCATGTATTTCACGCAACAGCAGCTCTGCAACATGTGAACGCTTTGGTAATATCACAGGGTGCTTTGCTTCTTCTGCTACCATGGACAAACTCAGACGTCCTCCTACACGCAGCAAACCATCTGCTCCGATGACAGGATCCAGTCTGTAGATGTTACTATTTCTTCGTGACTTCTTGTCTGTATAGCGATCCGCTGACAAACTCTCAATATCTTTGGGAAACGCTTTCTTTTGTACAAACTTGATGATCGCAGTTTCTGCTGCTTTCATGTCTTCCACTGTAATTTCATGTGGTCCATCCACACTACAACTTTTGTTCTTGGCACGTCTCAACAACGTATCACCAACTTTACGTATCCAAGCCACTGCTTTCTTCAATTTATACCAACTTGAGTAATAGTGTATCAGTTTTTGCACCGTTTCCTCTGCATTAACGGATGTTGTACTAACCGTCACTTTGCCAGATGTCTGTCTTTCTTCTGAAACGACGGGCACCGTTCCAAAAACAACGGGCACAGTTTCTTCTTCTGACCTAACGGATACTCTATGCACTAGTGCTGATTTCTTCACCTCTGCATCTTCTGGATCTAGCTGTGTACTGTAGCTATCACTTGGCCATTTGTCTTGTGTCTTCAACAAGAAATCAGGACCACTTCTCCATCTTTCATTCTTCAGAAAAACATCTATTTTCTGACCTCTAGAGCACTCATCTGCTGGGTTTTCACTGGTATTAAGGTAGCGCCAGTTCGCTGGATCGGATCCTCCTCGAATCACCGCTATTCTGTTCGCAACAAAGGTATGAAATCTCGTGGTATCGTTGTTTATGTATCGCAACACGGTTCTGCTATCGGTCCAAAACACAGATTCGTCGATTGGCAAATCCATCTCCTTTCTGAGAAGTTTGTCGAGCCTTACTGCTACGGTAGCTGCAGTTAATTCCAATCGTGGAATCGATATTTGTTTCAATGGAGCCACTCTTGCTTTGGCCATCATCAATTGCTATGCATGAATGTTCCCACTTTGTCGATCAACCTGAGATACGACACAGCACCATAACCATTTTCACTAGCATCCGCAAAGTGATGTAGCTGAGCCACGTCCACATCACCAAAGTACTCAGGCTTTATACATCTAGGTACTGTGAAACTCTCTTCTAATTTTGGTAGGTCACTTAACCACTTCTCCCAAACTTTGCATTGTTTCCCTGGAATATCATCATCCCAACCTAGTTTTGCTTTACACAGCTGCTGCAAAAGCATCTTGGGTGGCAGTAGTGCTGGTGCTGCCATGCCCAGTGGGTCATATAATGAACTAACCACTCCCAGAATTCCTCGTCTGGTCGCTGGTTTCTCTTTAGTACGATTTCTGAATTCAAATACGTCAGATTCCACATTCCATTGCATACCGAGTGCATGCTCCGTGGGCAAGTCATCTTGCTCCAAGTCTAAGTTCTTCACCTCTGTCGCCCTTTGTTCTTCAGGTATTGCTTCCAAAACTGGACGCGTATTACTGATCCACTTCGTGAGCTTAAACCCTGATTTCTTACAGGTGTCAATCAGCCCTTCAGCCAAAGTCTTCCCTTCTGTCACAGTTGAGGCTGGCTTCAACATGTCATCAACATAGAAGTTTCTGGAAATGGTGTTCTTGACACTCAGATCAGAGGTATTGTCTGAGGATTTCTTCAACGCGAAATTGGCACAACTAGGTGACGATGTAGCCCCGAAGATGTGCACTGTCATTCGGTACTCGACAGGAGGTTCCTCTACACTACCATTTGGCCACCACAGAAAACGCTGGAAATCCCGGTTTTCTTGCGACACACCTACTTGAGAGAACATGGCCTCTATATCTGACATTAGTGCTATCTGCTCTTCACGGAAACGTATGAGCACTCCTACAAGTGAACTGGTCAGATCCGGTCCTTGCATCAACTCCCTGTTCAAAGAAGTTCCCTTGTATTCTGCGCCACAATCAAAGACTACCCGGATTTTCTGTTTTTGTGGATGGTACACTCCATGGTGGGGAAGATACCATTTCTTTCCAGGATTGCCTTCCAATTCTTCCTGTGGCACCCTTTCAGCATAGCCTTTGTCAATGATACCTTCCATGAAGGCAGTATATTCTTGACGATAGTCATCGTTGTTTCTAAATTTCTTCCTCAGCTGAGAAGCCGATATTCAACTGCCACTTTGTTGTTTGGCATTGTAACACTGTCATCACGAAACGGTAATGGCACCTGATAATGTCCATTAACAAACTGTGTCTGTTCGTTCACGATCTTCATGAATTTTCGATCTTCAACAGAATCTTCGGGTTTGTCATCTATGATACGCTCGCTGAACTCATGATTGAAGAGGTTGATTAACTGCTGGTCAATCGAAGGTCCAACTTGTATTCTACAGACTGTTGCTGCAACTTCATTTGCTGACATGCCAGCCCCCATAAGGAAACCATTCACGACCCAGCCTAAACGGGTACGTATGGCAAATGGTCCATCTCCAATACTGTTTATCACTTCCCACGGCTCAAACGCTTCAGGAACGTTACCACCGATGAGTAGGCCAATATCCTCATCTATCTCAGGCAGATGTACCTTTCGCAAATACGGATACTTGTTGATTTCGTCTTGTGTAATGATGTTATCCTTTGAAGCAGGAATTTTTTCTTGTGTGTACATAGCTGGAAGTTTAATGGTGCAACGCTCATCAAGATCTGAAACTTCTAGACTTTTGACAATACGACTATCAACTGATTTACTTCCAGTAATGGTGTTCAGCGTAAGTTTTGTTTTCTTGCCACCAACGTTCAGTTGTCGACGGAGTGTTTCAGTACAAAATACTGTGTCACTGCCGTTGTCAATAAAGGCATACGTTTGTACACTAATACCACTTGATCTGCATTTGACCTTGACAGGAATGATCACTGGTCTATATGCACGCTGTTTGTTTTCTGCAGTCTGATGTGAGGCATCAATCATCCCCACTGTTGTTACCACTTTGTTTTCAGACTGGTTTTTGGAATTGTTGAAGTGCAATACGGTCGGATGTGTCTTGCCACATTTCCCACACGTCAGCTTGTTTGTACAGTCTTTCACCAGATGTTTTCCGTTTTTCAGGCAACCAAAACATAACCCTTTCATTTTGATAAGCTGTTTTTTGTCATCATAGGATTTGTCAGCAAACACTTGACAATCTTGAATTTCATGTGTACTGTCTGCACAGCACAAACACGGAGAAACAGTCTCCGTGCTGACTGCGTAGGTGTTGCGTTTTTGTGTACCACTGGTTGCTTTCTTAATACTCTTTGCTCCCTTGTCTTTGGATGAAATGGTAGCAAGGTTACCAAACACCTCTTGTCACATGATTTTAGCTTCCCTGTTGACAAACTCCACCAGATCTTTAAACTGCACTGGCTGAACTTGTGTAATGCTGTATGTTTTACTGCGCCATCTGTCTCGTAACTTGAAAGGCAGTTTGTATACCAACATTTGTAAGTTTTTGTAGTGGTTGAGCTCTCTCAAATGTGATTCACCTTTCATCGCGTTTTCACACTTTGTCAGGAAGAGGGCGAAATCTTTCAAGGCGGTCTTATCCTCTGATTTCAATTCCGGCCAATCTTCTGCTTGCTTGGTGTAGGCTCTGGCCATCACATACGGATTACCAAACTCAGTTTCAAGCAATTTCCTGGCTCTATCATACCCTTCATTTGCTTCCATGTGAATGCAACTGCTCACTATTTCTCTCGGTTCACCACGTGTGTATTGCTCTAAGTAATACAAACGATCATCAGGATCTTCAGTGTTGGATTCAATGCCATGTCGAAAGGCGCGCATGAATGATTTGTACTGCAATGGGTCCCCTGCGAATACGGGTATTGCTTGTGGTGGTAAAGCAGCACGTTTGTTATGCTCAATCAACAATTTAGTAACTGCGGCTAGGTTATGATCACTACAGGAACTATGGCTACTATTGCTACCTGTATACGACCCAAGATCAGAACAACATTTTGTCTGCTTGTTTACCTCAGTTTTTTTGGGTTTTCTTTCTTCTGAACTGTGTACAATACTGCCAACAGGACTATAAGATTTACTAACATCTGGACTATCACATGTGTGAAAGCTACCCAAGTTGCTAGCACTGGTACTTTTCTTCTTGATGTTGCTGTAAAATGTAGCGGGTGTTTTAAATAAATCTTGTAAGTTGTACTCATGTAAGCTACTTTCATCTTCACCATCCTCAAAATGACGGTACACTTCAATTTTTGCATTCTGTTCAGCAATTTCTGTTTTGATATCCAACAACTGCCTTTGTTTATTTATTTCCTTCTGTTGCAAATCCATTTCTGTTTGTAATTCGTCTAATTTATGGTTTTCCTCCAAACCGGCTAACCGAGTCATCAATGCAGCTCTTTTTGCTGCAGCTGCTACTATAGACGCCTTGCTGTTAACACTGCTACCACGTGAGGACACACGTGATGATACCCTGCTTGATTTTGCTGATTTTAATCTCTGTTTTTTACTACCAGCATGAGACACGCTATCTTCTGGCTTAATAGTGTCTGCCAGCATAGAATCATGCAGCTCATGGTGAAATAGCCAGTTATCGACCACATGTCGGAATTCATCAAACCCAGTCATACGTGGTAATGACCAACTGGTATACATTTCTTGTTTTTTCTCATCATCCAATGATTCATGGTATTTTGCATCTGCTTCCTTGAAATTTACAAAGGCAACTTCACAATCTTTCATTTTATTTTTCACCAAAATACCATTGACTTTATCTTTCATCAAAGTTTTTATCTGATTAATCAACGCTGTTACCCTACCATAGACATGTGACCTGGTGGATTTCAATCTTTCACTTTCAGCTTCAATGAGCTTGTCTGTTCTCATGGAGACACGCTTCGAATTTTCTGGATTACCAGGATGCGGGTTTTTATTTTCTGTTTCCACCTTAACCCTTGTTTCATCATTGGCGGCCATTTTGCTTCGAATACAGTGTAAAGTCACTGTGCTGAATAATACTAAAAATGCCCAGATCAACAGTACATGCGGTAAAGTGTTACACAATGGCCTTGTAAATTCGGACATGCGCAGTGGTGTTTATTGTCCACGTGCGTCAGTTCTCCACTGGGAAACCGCGACCATGCCGCGATTAAAAAAAATATTGTCCTACCAGATTTCCCGGGCTGTTTCCTACCAGACTTGTGTTCAGGCTTCCACTGCACAGTTCCTACCCGATTGGATAGTCCTCCTCGAACTATATTCTCAGTTTTTCTACTATTATGACCCCGATGTGCCTTCAAAATAGCGCCCTAAATTCACATCGAAGATCACAAGTTTCTTTGATTTACCATTTCCCAACTGGAGTCTAGGGGCTTCACCATACGTAGCGCGGACATGTGACATACACAGCACTGCCCATACAACTTCTGCTCCGACCAATATACCCGTAAACTGCGATAAAACTACTCACTTTATTCCGGAACAACTACTATGCAATGCTGGCACGGATGTAGCGTCACGATAGCAAAACTCCACAAAGTTCCGTAGAAAACTGGTAAATTCTTCCAGGCGAAACTGCACTAGTCCTCCTACATGCACCCTATCTAGAACTCTCTAGATTCTTTAAAGGCAAACAAAATGCGCATGCGCCTATTTCTATCCTACATCTTTTACTTTCACAGCGCGAGGGCGCCAGACTACAAATTCACTTTCCAAGCCAAGCCAAGCTAAGTACAGGAGAACTGGGCGTCTCTACAAGCATCGTACGCAGGGCTAATACGTTCTCTACCTAGCCTCATGGCATGGAAGTGCTGATGAATAATAACTTTGGGTCAAAGGTATTGAAGTGTCCAATCAGGTTCGTGCACAGAGTCCAAGGCCATGACCTACTTCATGTACTTCTGCACTGTTTTGATTTTGCTTCGCCAAGAAACGTATTCGTCATTGTCCATAGAAGTATGTTTGCTCTCCTTTGAGGTTGTTTGTGAAACAAATTCCGGGATAGGCCCTGGAATGCATACGATCGGCATCGCGGCAGTGCATGTAGCTAGCCCTACGAGTATGGCGAGAGTGTCCGGCTTTGGCTACGCCGCCTCCCACCTCCGGTAGGCGGCGTAGCCCCCGGCGTAGCCAAAGCCGGACACTGTCGCCATACTCGTAGGGCTATGCATGTAGCGTACCATGCTTGTGTAACTGCCGAGCTCAACGTGCATTCACGGTTGATATACTCGTGTACAATCATGATGTGTTCAATTCTGATGAAGATTCATAAGTCTTACTTTTGCAGTCTTTTTTCCGTACGATAATCCCGACAATACGTGTTACTGTTAGACGAGGTGGCCATTTTATGATAAGTTTCAATACTGCACAGCTACATAGCGTCACTATCGTGTGATCGAGGTACAGCGTTGTTGAACGGGATACAGAAACTCTGCAGAGGGAGAAACGATCGTTGACATGAACAGTCAATGTACTTCAGCACGTAGTCCGCAGATAGCGGATCGAGAAAATAAACGTGTCCCAGTAAATAACGGAATATTTATGTACATTAACTCGATATTAATCAAATTTCCAGCTCATCGCAAAAAATGTATTGCAAAGATTAATTTGTCACTGACAAATACTGCACTGTATGGAAAAAACAGTCTGTAGAATAGTTCAACTTCAAGTGGTATTACCCGAGACAAACACTTGTGTTGTCAATTTTGATTTCATTTCATAAACTTCATACTTCATCGAGTATCGTGTATTTCAGCCTTTGTGAAGCCATTTTATTGATATTTTCAATTTTTGTCTTGGCTTTGTTGTGTAACATGTTGAATCGTCTCCGTGGACATGTAGGCAAAAGTGTGACGGGGTCGAAGTGACTTGGGTACCTGGGGCCGACCAAAACCAGTGTGAATTACTGGGGTCAAAGCGGACAGCGGCCGGGATGACGTGTTCCCCAAGCGAGCTACCTTCAGAAGTCTGTTTCATTGCAAAAAACGTCAACTTTTAAAACCCGTCATTTATTTACTGATGTTATTCTCAGCATCACAAACATATACGCCTCTGCTATGTATCACAGCAAATAGTTATATTTGAGCGCCCCGTAAATGGGATCCTCGTTTTTTTGCGAACCCGGAAGTGTGTCTTGCTCAATGCATTTCCTACCCATAGCGAGGGAAACTGCCCGCGTTCCCATGCTCCCATGCACCCTTTTTCAATGCCAGTGCAACGCCATCTGTGCAAAATTTGTGGTGGTATGCTCCCGTGTGATGGAAAACCTCTCTTATTCTAACAATGACGTAGTTGACTTTGGACTTCGATTTCGTAAATGTGATGTCCATGCAGTGAGTTTGGGTTGGCGCGCTTATAATGCAATCTTCGCCCGCCTGCGGTCCGATATCCCGCATTTATTAGCGATATTTATCTGTTTTGACTTGACCAAAGTTGGCAAAACTTGCTATGTACATTAAAGATACTATGATACAAGATTATTGAAAGTCATTTGACATTTTTTTCAGCCAATTCCCAATATGCATATTTAATGAACCTTCCAAATTAGGGATATATACTGGCATTTACTTGATAAAATTTGGCGAAACATGCTGTGTACATTGATCATTATACCAGGTTATAACAGTATTGAAAGTCATTTTGCATTTTCATGTCAGCTAATTCATAATTTGCATAAATAGCTAACAAGCTTTCACGGTTTGGCATATAGAGCTTGAAGGACTTGACCAAAGGTAATTACACATGCTATATTGTGATACAATGACAGTACTCAAAGAAATTAATTATTTTTATTTCAGCTAATTACATATTTGAATACTTAATGACCTTTAGAATTGATCTGTGGTGAAATTCATTGTGTTGATCATAACACTTTAAATGTAGCAAAGCATGTAGCAAAGGTTCAAACTTGCACATAAATGCAATATATAATGAAACACGTGAGCATTTTCAGTTCATATCTGGTCTTCGACCGAGACTACGACACCGATCGTGTCGCTGATTTCGCGCGTAAAAATGAAACAGGTTAATCTTTGTATAAATAAACTTGTGCCCACTTTATCATTGACTATTCACAACCAATTCCCCACTTCTTCTAGCTACCTCGACAATATGAACCTATTTTCAACATTTTTTGCTCACGTGTTTACACACGTGAGCATATGTCGCAGCGATGTCTGTCTGTCTGTCCGTCTGTGTGTCTGTCTGTCTGTCTGTCTGTCTGTCTGTTGGTCCGATATCTCAAAAACGGCTGATCAGATCAGAATCAAATCTGGTACATAGATTCAGTTAGCAAATGGCAAGAACTGATTAGTTTTTGGTGGGTTTGGCTTGCATACTTTTTGCTCATTTGCATAATTAATGATTTTAGAAAAAACGGATATTCATTAAAAACGACTACACACAATTTGATGAGATTTGTTACAAATGTTGATCACACCAAGATATATCAGTAGTGGGAACCATTAAGGGGTGACATGAAAGAGAGTTGCTAATTTGCATATTTAATGAACTTTCCTAATTAGGGATATATATCTGATTTGACTCGATCAAAATCGACCAAACTTGGTATGTATATTAAAGATACTATGATTTAACATTATTGAAAGTCATTAAGCGTTTTAACTGCAGCCAATTCCTAATTAACATATTTAATGAACTTTGCTAACTAGAGATATATATTTAAATTGAATGGACCAAAGTTGATGAAACTTGCTACATGTATTGAAGCTACTATGATACAACATTTTTGAAAGTCATTAAACATTTTCACTTCAGCCAATTCCCAATTTGCATATTTAATAAACTTTCCAAATTAGGGATATATATCTGAATTAACTTGATTGTAGTTGTTGAAACTTGCTATATACATCAAAGATACTGTGATATAATATTATTGAAAATCAAAAAACATTTTTACTTCAGCCAATTCCTAATTTGCATATTAAATTAATTTTCATAATTAGGGATATTTATCTGAATTGACTTGATCAAAATTGATGAAACTTGCTATGTACATTAAAGACACTATAATACAATATTATTGAAAGTCATTAAGCATTTTCTCTTCAGCCAATTCCTAATTTGCATATTAAATGAACTTTCCTAATTAGAGATATATATCTGAATCAACTTGACCAAAATTGACAAAACTTTCTACATATATTGCAGATACCATGATACAACATTATTGAAAATCATTAAGCATTTTTAGTTAAGCCAATTCCTAATTTACATATTTAATGAACTTTGCTTATTAGGGATATATACTGGGATTTACAAAGCAGGGTCTAAAAACTTGCAAGGCGTTTTAACTACACGCACAGATATATTGATGATCTGATTAGTCTAAACAATCCAGACATATCAAATTACTTACATCATATATACCCTGATGAATTGGAAATCAAAGAAACAACTGAGAGTAGGAACTCAGCTTCATATCTTGATCTGTTCCTGCAAGTTGGTACTAATGGGCTACACACCAAGCTGTATGACAAAAGGGATGATTTTGATTTTGAAATCATAAATTATCCCCACTTATCAAGTAATATTCCATCTGCACCTGCTTATGGTGTGTACGTGTCTCAACTTCTCAGATATTGTAGGGCTTGTGATTCCTACGCAGATTTTCAAATGAGACACAGCTTATTAGTATCAAAACTAGTGAGACAGGGATATACATCCAAAAGACTCGTGAGGACTTTCAAAAAGTTCTAGGTCGATATTATGACATTGTGGCCAAATATGACACCTCGGTCACTCAAATGATTAGCGACAGCATTCCCGGCTTTGACTTATAACAGTGATTCATATACTGTATCACTTCATACAATATTAGACAATTTTGGGACCAATCCTGACGGGTGTAGCATGCTAGCAGGTACGCTTACCCATTCCGGACACCTGGTACCACCACCAGCTATCAGTGGTTCAGGATGGTCCTACTTAAATTTGTAAATCTCAAATGTCCCATGGACCTGGTAAGGTATTACCTTGAATGAAAATGATTATTGGACCAGTTTTATGTCATATTGATCAAAGTTGGCAAAACATGCTATGTACATTGATGATTATACCAGGTTAAAACAATATCAAAAGTCATTTCACATTTTCATGTCAGCTAATTTATAATTTGCATGTCTAATGAGCTTTCACAGCTCGGCATATATGGCTTGAAGGACTTGGCCAACGGTAATTACACTTGCTATATAAAGTGGTGATCAATGACAGCAGTAAAAGAACTTTAATATTTTTATTTCAGCTAATTACATATTTGTATACTTCATGACCTAATCGGCGGTGATTATTGTTCATTACGTTGATCATAATACTTTCAATGAAGTTGCAAACATGTGGCCAAGGTTAAAATTTACACAAAACCACAATATATAATGAAACACGTGAGCATTTTCAGTTCATATCTGGTTCCTTTTGCCGACGTCCACGGACTCTGCAACGTGTGCCATCTCGCGTAAAATGAATTGAATACGTTGCAGGTCAAAAGTTCAGAATCGAGCAGAAACACTCGACAGCTCTTTAAAACACAGTTGAAAATACATTTTGCCACAGTCTAGATAATTAGCAGGAGTAGGAGATGAGTTATTGATGGACATAAAGTTGGTACAGGTTCATTTATTCATGATTAAGCTATTTCATTATTTTACGTAGCACCGATCGGTATATCTAGTACCTATACTATAGAAAAATAATGCCATGGAAGTCATGTACAGTTTTGAAGTCACACTTGATGACGCTATTTAATTCTTAAAGTTAGATGTAAAAATACAAGATACTTCATGCATGCCTTGTAGCAAGAAGATCGAGGCAATAGAAATGAGTTGAACAAACATTTTTATAGTGTTTCTTTAGTGCAGCAGTTGACTCTCAGAACAAGATTTGTTCAAAAATTCA
The DNA here is from genome assembly GCF_041260155.1 of Ptychodera flava. NCBI lineage: Eukaryota > Metazoa > Hemichordata > Enteropneusta > Ptychoderidae > Ptychodera > Ptychodera flava. The sequence continues at coordinate 5,049,031 of NW_027248281.1, forward strand.
TCAAAAATTACAGCCAATGCCTCTTGAACACATGACCATGTACAGTTTAAGTTCTAATTATTGTATTATTGGTAACAAAATTATGACTTTACTTTGATCATAAGTTTTTACCTTGCCCTGTGACTGCCAATGTCTGATCCGGCTTCTTATTATTCGTTCATTCATTTTACTCATAACGAGGTCAACATTTCCAATAAATTCATTGCCCTTGTCACACTGAAGTTCACGAGGTGGGCCATTTTTTTCTCGCGTGCGCATGCGCGCAGCGAGGTTATGGTTTAGGCGTTTCTGTTGTGTGTGTGTGTGTGTGTGTGTTCTGTCTGTTAGCACGATATCTCAAAAACGGCTTGGCAGATTCCGATCACATTTCGCACACAATTTTTTCTTCAAATTTGCAAGAACTGATTAGTTTTTGGTGGTTGTGCTTTGCGAATTTATCAAGTTATGAGTAAAAGAAAATTTGTGGCCTGTATAAGTCTATGGGAGGCTAAATAAGTATGTTTGAGGGCGCTATACTAAAACATTTTACACAAAGTGATTTCTGAATTCAGTCACTCGGCCGCGCTGATCGCTAATCTTGAGTTTTGACTGTTGATGTCGTCGTGTCGACGTTTGACTTTAAGATCGTGTGGGTTACTCTGGACATAGCGAACCAAAAGCTAGATTATCGAAGGTAAGCGCACGGTCCCTCCACAAAACGGTCAAGAAACGCCACCAGTTTCTTTTGTTATAGTCCGGGTTTCGATTGGGCTTTCTGTTGATTTTACTGATGGGGATAATCCCGGATTATCACGCGTGCGGTGGGAGGTGTTAACAGTTACGTGCATAAAATTATCATAAGCAGAAACTTAATTCTCCCAGAATGCATTCTGATTATTGTCTGCGCATGCGTCTAAAGGCCAAAGTTTGTTTACATCTGCCTGCCGTGGAGTCACGCAGCGTGAACTATGTACAAGTTCGGAGACGAATCCGTCAATTTTGACGACTCCCATGTTGATTGGGACTTCATTTTGGAAGATAAAAATCCTGCGTCGACACGTACTGCTGCGAAACCCAAGCCTTGCGTGGTCTTCCAATGTCCACAGTGTAGCAACCGATACAATCAGTTTGTATATAAATACCCATCGATGGATTGACCACGGTCTCTCGTGGGTAACATACGAAACCCATACACGACATGATTTGTATCTCACTTGATCCTCAATCAGGAAAATCCATGGCAGAGAGTTTGGCACCCAGGCTTAGGGAGGTCATGTCACCAAAATGTTGCGACACTTGTAGGGCTTCTAGATTCTCTAAATTTGGCAGTCTGAGAATTCGAAAGGTCGACAAAATCAAAACATTGGGTTCGGCAGTAACTTGTGTCTTTAAGAAAGAACAGATTCCGTCATGACCTGATTGCCTACTTTTGAGAAGACTGAACGATCGGTAGGGACGCACTTGACACCTCTGAACGATCGATAAAGGAGAAAAAAGAAGGGGGGGGGAGAAAACGTGGCACTATTACCATAACGCCAACTCTCAATGGGTCCATGCACGGTCGACGGGAGCACCTTGCAAAAATAAGGTCATCGTAAGAGTTCCTTGATTTCGTGCATTGAATTTGTTGAAAACGATTAAAAATTTCAAATCGAACTCTCAAAGTTTGGAACTGAGGAATTATCATGTTAAATCGATATCAAAAGGGAGTTAAGGAAGACATTTTAGGATTTTCCCATGTAATGCAGATACGACTCGTCGATCCCAAGCGACGCCATTTTGTTTTCAGTTGAAAATATAAACGCGGCAAAAAAGACAAGTTTTCTTGTCGAATTAGGTTTCAAAATAACAACACAACACGATTCCCTATTTTTTCGAAGTCTTTGCCTTGTTAGGAGGTGCATGACTTACTTTTTTGATGAAAGGTGAAAAAACAAACGGGGGAGTAAAATTCACAGTTTTTCCGAAATGCATGGCGTCGGTCAAGATCACCTCATGTCTGAACTCAGCCATAAAATATCATCCAAGATTTCTCGATAGTGACCTAGATCTTTAAGAAACTGTTTTACTCATCTTCTCACCAGTCTTCAAATACATGCGAAACAGTGCAGAAAGATGAAAATAAAGTAGCTTGATTGACTGAAAATCGTAGGATACCGGAGCGGGACCGTGTCACAAGACGCCACTGAAACAAGACGCTAACTTGCCTATGACGTCATTCGCTTCCTGCGTCCACCGCAACGCGGACTGTTGCAACTGTGTAGGTGATTAGCACCTTTGAACAAAAGCGTTTCTTGACCGTTTGTGGAGGGACCGTGGTAAGCGTCATAATATTTGATCAATGCATTTTTCTCTGAGAATGAGATGTAGAGTGACACTTTTCAATCTTGTGTGTGTGTCAGGGAATTTATATTCCGGCATGGTTCCGCTGAGATCAGCATAATATTATGGCGACGTATTGACAGTCTGTGTCTTTTAAGTTGCTTTTCAAGATTGTATTAGCTACAGAACCAACAATGACAAATTTTTCATGAGATTTCCATGTTGGCATTGATGTTAAATCAGCAGCAGTAGGCTAGCTCCTGCGTACAATAGGTCTGCGTTTCCCGGCGGTACGGTGGTAGGCCGACGGCTTGTACCACACTGTCCACAGGACACCACGTGGTAGAGGCCGTGTGCACAACCTGTACGCAGAGCTTCGAATACACTAGACAGAGTTCGTGTTTCCGTAAATTAGGCATTGAACTTGACAATATAGGCAATAACCAGAATCATCGACCATCGCCTGACAAGTGCACCATAGTCAGCTGTACATGAGTTGCGTGGCGTGGTGAGCAGGTTCCCATGGGTATTATTTTTTGAAACGCGTACTTCAAAGGTCACGAACTCATTTTGCTGCTACCACGGCGCGGCACAGATGATTGTATCGTTTTGGGGCCATTGAGATACTGTGAAGTAGGTCAACTCGTTCTACATGGTAATTTTATGTGAAATATGCAGAATTTATACGCAAACGCGACCTCTGCCAGTCAAGAGCCTGCTCAGCCATTTGCACTTGCATCGACAGATATTGTTGGATCATAATTTTTCAAATGGTTTCTTTTCTTTTTTTTCATTGCGCAACCATTTATTACTACTCGGATTTACTTCATGGTTTGATGATCAGAGAAATTTCAATGGATTTTAAACGCACAGGCTCAGCTTTAGAACAATCACTCCTATTGTTATGTTTCATTTTCATTGGAATTTACTGCAGGTGGTTTTATCAATGATAATCAAAATAGCAAATTAAAACCCAGCAGAAAATTAATGCTTTCACTGCATGTAGACTATATTGCATGCTGATTTCTGATTTCATTACCACAACAATAGCTCACATAACCAGGAGAAATCTTTGATTTCAACTATAATATGTATGTATAAATCTTTGCATAAATAATGATTAATCAAAATTCGGTACACACTCCTTGCAGACCATGTGACTGATAGTACTACATTTCGAATTTCAACATCATAGATCATGTCTGATTCTGTCACATAATTCTAATGATGACATATTATGGCATTGCTGTTTGTTTATTCACCGGAGACCAGTATAAAACCAAACCAGCCAAATTTTGGCGTTACCCCCTCACCTTTGACCTCACTAAAAATGTATTTCTCTCATTCTTACCAATACAACCACACCGACTTCAAACATTCAATAGTTATGAACAGAACCTCTGACTGTTCATTGCCAATGAAAATCAGTGTCACTGTTCAATATATACATATAGACTGTAAGGTACAGTCGTGTGAGGGCGCTCTGTTTTTTAAGCCGGGCATATGGAGCGCCCTCACACGGCTGTACTTTACATTCTATATTCATATTATAACTTTGAAACATTTTATCGTCCAACTATTCTAATTTTGAGAAATTCGGGAACAAATTTTGTCATCTATTGACACATTTTCCTTCTTCATAAAAGCCAATACCCCAAGAAGTACTTTACAAAATGTGCACGCGAGGCCATTCAGTTCATATCTGGTTTTGAATATATCAATCAGGTTTTCTGCTAAGAATTTTGATTCCTTCGAAAAAAGTAGACGAAGCAATACATATCAGGAAAAGATCTCTTCAACTGACAGGATGTACTTGCAGGTGACATCATTCAGAACACAGGGTTCAGCATATCTTCAACTGACAGGATATACTTGCGGGTGACATCATTCAAAACACAGGGTTCAGCATATCTTCAACTGACAGGATATACTTCGAGGTGACATCATTCAGAACACAGGGTTCAGCATATCTTCAACTGACAGGATATACTTGCAGGTGACATCATTCAAAACACAGGGTTCAGCATATATTCAACTGACAGGATATACTTGTAGATGACATCATTCAGAACACAGGGTTCAGCATATCTTCAACTGACAGTATATACTTGTAGGTGACATAATTCAGAACACAGGGTTCAGCATATATTCAACTGACAGGATATATTTGTTGGTGACATCATTCAGAACACAGGGTTCAGCATATCTTCAACTGACAGGATATACTTGTAGGTGACATAATTCAGAGCACAGGGTTCAGCATATCTTCAACTGACAGGATATACTTGTAGATGACATAATTCAGAGCACAGGGTTCAGCATATATTCAACTGACAGGATATACTTCGAGGTGACATCATTCAGAACACAGGGTTCAGCATATCTTCAACTGACAGGATATACTTGCAGGTGACATCATTCAAAACACAGGGTTCAGCATATATTCAACTGACAGGATATACTTGTAGATGACATCATTCAGAACACAGGGTTCAGCAGTCATGTCAATGAGCTCCATTTGCAATATATCCACAATAGTTTTGCCAAGTACAGGTTTAAGCAAACTTTTGTTGTCAAATTTGGGATACTGTCTTCCATGAAATAGATATTTGTCTAAATACCTCTGAATTTCCTTTTTCCCGATTCCTCCGAAATGATTTTTCACTCTTTGGTAAACAGCTAGTGCGCTAGCACCTTTCATGGATACATAACAGTGCCTTGTTACAGAATCTACTTCCTCCTTACACACTATGATTTTACTATCTAATGTGAGGCACTTCGTTTCTTTGCCTGTAGGCGGATAGAATACATATTCTGCCTTACAAGGGAATTTTGCAATCTTCTATAAGCTAATCTTCGGCTAAATCCTAAAGCTTTCGGCAACTGTTTCATCTTCACTTTGTTGCTCAAGACTTTCATCATTAGTTGAAACTTCACCTTCCTAGGTGAAGTTACACCTCGTTTACCACCCATTGTGCAATCTAATAAAACAGACAGGATGAAAATACCATTATTTCTTTGTGTTCAGATATTTGTTGTTATAATACAATTGCAAAAAAAAACTATATAAGTTAAAGCTGCCTATCCACCTCAGTTTTTCTTGGCAAAAATAATGATTTAACTAAATAGTTATATCAAAACACACTATATACTGTACTTAAATCAAAACTCCATAAGCTAAACCTTTGGCTATTTTTTCAGAAATCTTGTTTTATGTAGTGTAGCTACGTCAGTCTATTGTTCTACTCCGTGACGCATAATGCAATTTCCCTTGTCTGACTTATGAACACAACCCATATAGTGTAACATTGTTATTGTTTACACTTTAATCTTGTCTGGAAGGGAATTAATATGTCAACAATAACAGTGTTCATTACTCACATAAAGACTATATCAGCTTTATACAGACAGTCTAGCATGCTACAGGAATTTGGTCAAGAAACTGTCGTTAATCCATAGACCAAAACATATTAAAGTAGAACGACTGTGCTTCCAGGAACTCGCCTAAAACATTAGAATCGGTAGCATTCAGTAACATTCAACACTGGAATTTATTGAAAAATGCAAAAATGGTTTAGAGTTACGCACAGGAATGTGAAGTGTTCAGTATACAGTAACGTAAGTATTTCTGAAATATAATTTAAGATTTTATTAGGACATGAAACGCCTAATCTAAAATCAGATTTAAGAAGGACGGAGTGAAATATATGGGGTAACACCCGCCCATCCACTTTTTCTGTAGTGTTGTACACAGCCTACCTTAACGCGACAGACAAACACGGCACACGACCCGTGGGCTACAATTATTGCAGCTAAATTGCATAATTTTGTGCGTACACGGTATAGGGTCGGGTGTAATCGTATATTTCTATTCTTTTCACTATCATCATAAGTCCCTACAAACTGTCTTTAACGCCCTTTCCTCAAAAAATCCCATAGACAGGTAAAACAAATCTAAATTGGCAAAGAGAGATACAGTGAGTGTGATTGGATTCGATTTTTGGATGAAAACAGTCAGTACTTGGTATATAACTTTAAGCGTTGAAATTAGAGACTTTTAGCTGGTACTCACTCAGATATTGGTAAAGGTTGAACAGGGTGGAAACTGACAAAACGGTAGACCATGGAGGTACCAGTGGATCGACCTAATGCCAGGTCTTGACCAAACAGCACTTACTCCCATAATGCCAATATGAGACACCGTACAAGGTGCAAAAACTTGATGTGCAGTTGCGGCTGGTTTCGCATGATAAAATGCATCGGAATTTTTAAAATATGATAAAAGTGAGCGCATATATCGAAAAGGACCCAAATAATACTAGTAGCTCAGTATTGGTATTGTTACAAAGTTTATGCAAAGATACGGATGAAAACATCCCTGGACTGCTAAAAATCAACGTTTAATTTAACACTACGGGGACACCTTTAAGTCAGGGACAACTTAGAGGTCTTAACAAATGTTTCAATGTGTTTGAAGACACATAATCTTTCACAGAGTATTACCATCTGTGATATTCTCGCCAAGAATATTTGTTTCTTACGTCACGTCGTTCTATTCCTGCTACAGTTTTTTATATTTTTAATGCTCATCTTATTGACTGTACTCTCATCAATACTTTTTATCTCTTAGGTAGTATTCTGCATTCGTTATGTATATACATAAGACTTTCAAGACCACCTTTACAACAAATAACGGACAAAAGGTTCAATTTTCAAGTTTGGTCTGATTTAACATATAAAACGGAAGAAGAAATGTGCAACTAAAAACTGTAGTGTAAAAGCCTAACATGAACGATCATGTCATGGGGCTCAATCGTCAACTTACGCAAATGAGCTCATCTTGGCACTTTCACCTTCAGTTAATATTCACTTCTGAGTTCTGCGTCATGAACTCAAGGAAAAAGCGATTGGGGCGAATGTCCGAGAAGCAGTTGTCCTGATACAGATAAGACAAAAACTAATTTTCGGCAAAAGAGTCGGCATGGCACGTTGGAAATAGCGGCGATTTCTGAACAGTGATTGATAATCTTTGACACTTAAAAAGCCTAAGAATACTCGACTCTTCCGGTAATCAAGGTCAAATTTAAAAGCTGTGCAGACATTGATTGTCACGCTGGTTAAACCTTAATTGGCAATCAGTCGCCTAGTCAGTTGAAACCATAATCTCTTTCCTTTGACATCCAAGCCAAGTCCAAAGCATTTGGTGCCGAAAAACAAAAAGGTGTCAGGAGTTAGTTTTCTACATTAAAGTGATCGGTTTTGCAAAAAGCTCATTGAGAGCCACAGGAAATTTATGTATGTTGTTTCAGAATGCCTTGAACGTAGTGCGTCTGCTGGCTATTTATAGTCTAAAATATCAATCTCGCGGAAATCGTTCATTACATGCCCCAGCTTTCAAGCACGATCGAATGCGTAATCAAGCGTACTCGAACTTTGCGAATAGCCAAGAAGAAGTGAAGATCGACAAAGCAATATACCTTAAACTGTTTTCGTCTCGTTAACAACCTTTCAGAAACATAGTGTATCAGTGGCTCTTGCGATTGATTTGATGTTTAATGCAGTAAATATATGAATTCGTTTTGAGATCATAAATGATGTAAAGTAAGAAAAGTGTCGTGATTAAGCAACAACAAAGAAATTAATTGTCGTTATGAATGCGTATTTGTGTTTGCGAATATGTTTGTAATCAACTCTTTCAACTCAAATCTTTGAACTCCAGGCTTATCACGGCTTATTAAGGTGGTTAATCATTTAAATGTCAGATCAGAAACCGTTAATAGCTCTCCTGGTGAGAAGTGCAAAAAACGAACATTCGGCAGTCCTTTGTTTCGCATAATGATTGACAGCCGTCCGCTCCGTTTATGTGCATTCAAATTAACCCGCTTCTGCATTGCATATTATTTATTATTAATCTTTATTTCAGGCCATGAATGCCCATAAAATTAATAATAGAAGCAAAAAAAATATATAAAGAAGTTAAAAAGAGCAAAACACTTAATAAAGAACCTTTCTACAATGTTTCCAAAAAGCTGAATGAAAATACGAATCAGACTCTACACAGGTACGGATAACTGGGTTTTCACTCACGGACAGACGCTTACAAAATGCGAACAGCAGTCTTCGGTGAAGGGAAGCAAAATTAAAGATGTTCTTGGTCACAAAATTGTGACTAATACTGACGTCACGCTTCAGATCAAAAATCAACCTCAAGGCATTATTATAAGCTATCCTCAGTTTTGACATTAGTTTAGCACTAAAATTACACCACACGTTCAAACAATAAACACTATACAAAAAACTTTTAAAAAGGACACATTTTACTTTCTGAGAGCACTGGCCAAAGTTACGAACAATAAAATTGGCTCTCGCATAAAAACTACGAAGCTGTCTTTGCATATCTGCATCGTCCATCCCAGTGGAGGACATAATGTAGCCAAGATATTTCTTCGAACTTACAAATTAAGAGAATTACCATACAAATATACATGAGGAATTCTATCCTGCTTCCAAGATTTCGGAAAATAGCCATACACTCAGTTTTCTCGGTATGAAAGAGAATATCATGCTCGTTACCATAGTGTTCACAAATGTTGATCAATTTTCGTAAAGCTTTCACAGATGGACAAATCAAGGCCAGATCGTCAGCATAAAATAAGTGATTCATAATATGATTCGCTAAATAACATCCCACGCTAGCAGACTGTAGCTTACTACTTAACTGGTCTACATAAATAGCAAAAAGTTTTGGTGAGAGAATACTTCCTTGTCGTACGCCATTAGAAACGTGAAAAGGATTGGAATCGGCTGATGCCCAGTGGACGTAAAAACAGCTGATTACTATACCAGTACTGCAAAATACGAATAATAAACAATGGAATGTTGCGACTAATCAATTTTCTAAACAAAGTCCAGTGGTTGACCCTGTCAAATGCTTTCGTGGCATCCATGAAACACAGAAAAACTGGCGAATTTTGCCTTTTATAAAAATCAACAATTTCCTTAAGCACAAAGATACACATGTCAGTAGAATGTTTGCTTTTAAAGCCGAATTGAAGAGCACTAGTTTCTATAAATGAATCAATCCTGTGTAAGATACATAATTCCAAAGTCTTCGAAATAGCTGTTACAATTGCAATGGGCCTATAGTTGTCAACGGATGTAAGATCTTTTGACTTGTCTTTCACAATAGGGCATATCGTAGCATACATAAATGTGTCGGGTAAATAACCATGTATAAAGAAACTGGTAAAACACAAACTCAATAGAATGTATAAAATTGAGCTAGCATAAATCAAATGCTCTGCGGCAATGCCGTCTTTACCACTTGCTTTCCCCTTTTCAAGCATTTTAACACAGCGAGTAATTTCGTCTACAGTAACACCATATCTTTGTTAAAATCAATTTCTTTCAATGACGACAACACAAAAGGCTTGTCATTGCAGTTAGAGACTGAGTTAAGCAGCTTCTCATAGTGATTTTTCCACATGTCAGCAATGTTGTCGTGCCCACAGCAACCACCTACGCTAGTTGGAAGGGGACAGCTCCGATTGGCGGTAACAGATTTCCAAAATTTGCGCGAACCTCCCTGCGTCAAATTGTTAGCTAATGCATCCGCCTTAGCTTGACCTTCATCCCTTTTACATGCCCTGAGTACAGACTTAAACTTAGCACGAGTTTTACGCATGAGACCAAACAGCGGACCAGTTCTTGGCCTACCATTAGCGGTCCATAATTTAAACGCATCGCGAGCGGCATTATGAAAGTTACGCACATGCTCATTCCACCCTGGAACTGTGTTGAAACCCGTTCCAGCAGACGTAGTAGGAATACTATTGTGAGCTGCTGTAGTGAGACTAGTAACAATATTTGAGTACAGAGAGTGCAAACCGTCAATATGGTCGATATTCTTACAATTACAGTCACGACACTTTAAAGCATCTACTGGCATATCTATAACACGAAGTAACCGATCTGAAATGTGCTTGTAAGTGGACAAATTCTGTGGAGTCGCTTTGATCCAATTAAAATTCTTCTTAACATTGTTGTTATCAAGACCAAGAGGATCAGTATGAACAAGATCTACAACGTCAATATTAACGGAAAGCGGAAAATGATCCGAGGAAACATAGTCGTACAGAATGCGAATACTAGAAATAGCCTTGTGCACTGCATGGGTACTCAAGATATGGTCTAACCAACAAGTGCTACCATGAGCTTCACTAATGAAAGTAAAATTATCACTGCTTCTACCCAGCTTTTCGACATCAGAAACATGCAAATTATTATCGATACAGAAGTCAAAAAGCTCATTTGCAATAAAGTGCCTGGGTTTGCATTAAAATCGCCTAGAATAATCACATTTGCAGTATCAATCTCACTGACAATGTCATTGATTTTCGCCAGATAATGCATATAACTGTCAAAATTGTCATTCGAACAAGTGGGAAGATAAGTACATAAGACAAAAAGTTTCCCTGAGGAAGTTAATATCTCAGCGCCTAAGAGCCTTGTGTCATTTACAAATTTGATATTGACGAATTGACCAATGGACTTACGCCACATGATAGCAACCCCACCAAATGGACGCCCAATACGAATTCCACATGTATCATCGATGGCAGTAACACCGACGGCATCGAAGTCCTCATGAATATTTGAAAGCATTGGAAGCTCTGCTTTGGTCAGCCAATGTTCTTGGACAAGAATAATATCATGATTACAACACAGAGAATTTAAAGTGTCAATGGATGATTTTAAACCGCGACAGTTATAAGAGATAAGACGTAAAGTCATGGACTTTTCAATGGATGATTTTAAACCGCGACAGTTATAAGAGATAAGACGTAAAGTCATGGACTAAAAAAGTTAATAGAATCTGCGGATGAGTATACCATCGGGCCAAATCGCAGGGTTACGTACTTTGACAGCTGACTCGCGCCGTGGTTTCAACAAGGAATGACGAGTAGGTATCAAACTTCGTCTTCAGCTGTTCACATTTAATGTCGACTTGGCAACGGCCGTTGATGTAGCGGATGACGTCATTTGGGGTCGTATTTGGCGCAAACCTTGAAACGAAGAACTTGAAAGGTGGGTTTGGGCGAACGGACTTGATGGCGGCACCCTCATCAAGTTTCGCTGTATATGCATATATGCATGTGAAATGAGATTTCACCCGTCGTTTCCACGGGTAGAAGCAGTTTCTCGACCGGACAGTTCGCATGACGTACATTCCGGGAATGTACATCATGCCACGTGATAGTCATAATTTTGAAAATAAACATTTTGAGTCAATAACTAATATTTTTCTGTAGGCCTACACCTTGCTGAGATAAATCGGTACAAATACTATTGGAAGGGCAATGGTAACCAAAAGGATGCAAAGTTTCTGGACTGAGCACTGATATAACAAATAAAATATCGTGTAACTGTGCTGGTGACAGCTCTGCATGACGTTTCGCAGCCATAGATGCCGACTGCAAGTACAAGCGAACAGCAAGTGCAAGCGAACGACAATTTGCTATGCGCAGAAAGGATGCGCAGTAAGTAAAATGACGTCATCCATGTAATATCAAATGCAGAGGGCATCATCAAGTTCGCAGAGGGCATCATCACGTTCTTTTACATGTCACGTGAGTAGTTTTTAACCAATGGCAGTGCACGCTGAATGAGTGAGGTGTAATAACTAACTATAACACGATTGGAACTGATTTGGGATAGTTGGATAGTGAATTAGCCGATGTATTTTCATCTGCTTTTCTTTTACATTACACACTTGTTTTCATGAGTAATTTGCAATATTGCAACATTCAGCTATACCGCACTAACACTTTTGACAAATTTGAAAAACCTGAAAATCCAATTATCCCATATTAGTTCTAATCGTGTTCTATACGGTTTCACTATCAGAACATGAACAAGTAATGCTCACCTTATTCATCTCATCAAAAGACAACACTTGTTGATCCAGCAAACTTGAACGAGAACTCCATCAAATACTTACTTGGCTAAAGTAGTAGTGCTTGTTGTCACTCTGTCGACTTGTCTTGCGTCAACAGAGCAGGAATACTGTTTGGACGAATTGAAGCGCTTATTGGGAGCTACCATCCACCTTCAAATTGTTGACAAACTGACCTCATCATTTTCAAGAATGGGGTCGGCTTTTTACAATACCTGTCGAACTTTTCTACGGCTCACACCAAAGTTGCCGGTGGTTTCACGTCGTCTCCGGTGCAATTCATAGCCGTCTGCTTCGATTAAATCTGTTCCCTTCTGAGTCGGCAATCTTCGGTCGTCCGGAGTTCGCTCTCCGCCATCACACTTTGTCGACAGAATTACCAGTACTGGCACTGCTTGAACTTGTTGTGCCGAACAACCAAAAGTAAGGTGACCGTCTTATGTCAAGTGATCTCTGATGATAGATGTTAGTTTGGTGTCTGAGGCACGGAGTTGCCAAAAAGCCAACCGCTGTGAAAAGATCGTCCATCTTCAGCATCTTGTCTATGGACAAGCGTTTGGCACAATTTCTAGAGCAAGTTGACGATCTTAGACTGGATAAATATCGTAATAGTTTGACGTTGCTACGAATAAGAATCTGTCAGGACGCGAAGTTGTAGAATGTGATAGAGGGAACGTGTATTGTCTTTCTGACTCTTGTAAACTTTGGGTAATTAGCATCTTAGGTCTATCTCTTTGTTTCTTGCCTATTCTTGTGAATAATGTTTTGGCATTTAAAGTATTATTTTCATGTTTGTCGCAGCGTCAGCAAGACTGACTAGTTTTTCCATGCCTTTCCGTAGGTAATACAAGGAGAAACCCATTCGTTAATGAAATATGTGTTGTGGAATAAACATAATGCAGAGAAAGGCACAACAAATAAAACGTACAACTGTTACTTCAGAAGTTACTAAGGGAATGATTTGCGACGATACGCTAATGGCCGGTTGTTTCACGGACGTAATAACAGAACCCTGCTATCTCATTTTCAACTTTATTAAAGTTCTCAAACATTTTTAATGTTCTTCAAATGGCCTTACTCTCTAGAAGACTGTTCAAGAGTTCAACGCCACGTAAAAGCAATGGTCACTGCGACCCCCTACATTCAAAATAGAAGAAATCGATCTGAGATGTAACACGCACAAAGACTTGAGAGTTCAAACACAATAGTACCCCATGATCAAGAAATGTTTGAAGGGGCGAGAGAGCGATGATTTTATTAAAAAGATGATGAGAACAAGACAATAATTCCTTTTTAGTTCACGTGTTCACCCACGTGATCCAGTTTGTTACCAATGTCTCCGTCTGCTAGCTAGCGCGATATCTCAAGAGCGCCTCATCAGATAGGCATCGAATCTGGTACACAATTCTTTGTGAGACTGCCAAGAACTGATAAGGTTTGGGTGTGTATGGCTTACCTATTCTAATTTAAATAATTATTTGTCCGGAAATAAGATATTCTGTTAATGACTACATCACCCAAATGAATCTTTTTTTATCAGAAATCTAAATCCTGGACTCATATGACAGATTTCAAGTGCATATAAAACTTTTATAATAGTGGCAAAGCTAATTTACATATTAACGAACGTTCCTAATTTGGTTGTATGTCTTGATTAACCCAATCTAATATGACAAAAGTCGCTATACGTTGAAGATACAGTATAGTAGTAATGAAAGTCATTTTGCATATTTTGCATAGGCTACTTACTAATTTGCACGTTGTAACAACTTTCCCGATAGGGGATATATCTAGATTGACTCAACCAAAGTTGACATAACTTGCTGTGTGCACTCAATATACTATAGTATAATGTGAAAATTGTTTAGCATTTTTACATCAACCTATAATTAATTTGCACACTTGACAAGCTTTCCTAATTAGGCTTGTATGTCGTATATCTCGTATATCTCTGGATAGACTTGACAAAACTTGATGAAACTTGCTATGTAGAGATAGAATTAATGAAAACCATCTAGCTAATTGCTAATTTGCATATTAATGACCTTTACCAATTACAGACAAAAGAATGGAAGTACATCACAAAAGTTGATAAAACGTTGCAAGCTTGATAATTGTAGTTGTGAAAACATTTTGCGTTTTCACGTCAGCTAATTTGTAAAAAACGTAAAGGATTTTACAAAAGACAATTGAACTTGTTACATAAAGTGAAAATTTTATTATTTTGTAGCTAGCAATTTGTATACTTAACGATTATTTTTTTCAGCTAGTAATTTGTATACTTTAAGATTATTTTTCATCTGAAGCTATATGTGATGAGTATTACTCGTGATGTTGATTATGATAATTTTAATGAAGTTACAATAGTGAAATAATATCAGGAAGGTGTCAATTTACAGATAAATGCAACATATACCAGTCCGGGTAATGTCCATAAAGAGGACAGTTGGGAAGAACTAATGGCGTATCGTACATGAAATGAGGTTAAGGAAAGAACGAATTATGTATTATATATGTTATGAGGGTTAAAAGTTACGTTCGTTCGCTTTGAAATGTTGTGTTCAGATCGCGATATGACCTGACAGATCCACCGATCGAGTGAGACTGTTGGCTACCCGGAAGTATCTTAGTCCAGTCGATTGGCGACGTTTTACGGTGTTAAAGATTGTAAGACTTTCTTCAGGAATAGTTTTCTGAGTTTCTTTACCCTTGACCATGTTCGACAGAGGGTTATCGGACGTTTTTTCGTTCTCTTTTCCAGCTTTTGGTTAACTTCTCGGCAATTGATCCAGCGCGCAGTTTTTTGGCGAAGGGTCAATCGTAGCAGGAACTGCAAGAGAAGGTGATCGAAAAAATCGTGCTCCGATGACCGACAAGAACAGTTGACCCATCTTTGCAAAGCTTGCAACATTCTCCATATTACAGATGGCAAGGTTTCATTAAAATTGCCAAAAGTAGTCGCATGACCAAAAGTAGTCGATATTAGGCGACAAATAACTGACTGTAGATTTACAAGCGTCAAAACCTGAGCGGTACGTGGCCAGGAAAACCATCCAAAAAGTAATTTTCGATGTACTAATCACTTGTATCGGTCACCATGTCCACCATAACAAACACTGTGCGTAACTAAAAACTCACGAGTGCCAAAATAACGGGTGAAATCTAGCCGAACAGTTTTGAACTCGTTGCAATCTACGAGCCTAGGTTTGTATGGTTCATTATTCGTGACGTTGGCGACGGTAGGTTCGCTGATTGGTCAATTATAATATCTTCTATATGGACACTACCCGGAATGTATACTGAAACACAGGAGCATTTTTAGTTTAAATCTGCTATATGATAGTAAAATAAATAAGAATTATATATATATATATATATTTATATATATATATATATATATATATATTATATATAATATATATATATATATATATATTATATATATATATGATCGGGAAAGTAACATCCCTTCGTATATTTTTCATGCACTGTATTGTCAGAATATCTTCGCATTGCTCGCGCAACACTTCTAATAGAAGATTTTCTTCCAACAGTTGCCAGGCCTGTACAACAGGATGTTGTCTCAAGGAGGACAACAACCTAAAATTATCAGACAGTTTCATAAAGCTATGTCAAGACATCCTCAACTTTTTGAAAAATTCAATGTAACACCGAAAGACATCATATATAACATAAGACTCAGAATAACTTAAGGTGTGGTGGTACCTGATCAGTACTGCTTGGGGAGCCAAGGCAGTTGACTGTATTGTTTTCAAATCCCCGAAACAGTCGCCTTGGTAAATAACTGATGAAAACATAGGAGATTTTGATGATGTTATTTCTTTGCTGTATATTAATTGTTATAAAATAATCCTGCTGTTGTCATATCTTCATCATTCATATGACACAATCATAGAGAACCCATAATGATCTATTGCTTGCACTTGCATGACGTTACTTTACATCATTGCTGTATGTATTTCCATCCGAGTGAATTGAAACTGTTTAACTACTTTTGACTATATATATATATTATATATATATATATATATATATATATATATATATATATATATATTGTAATGTGACGTAACACGTATGTGATTTTGTTACATCACGGTCGGTCGAAACAAATTCGTTAGAAACAATTTCAAGTCGAACCTTTTTTTAAAATGAAACCTTGTCTACCTTATACGCTTGATACATCTCGATATATATTTCAAATTTGTTGATTAAAAATCTTGAAAAGCGAGTCAATATAAGAAATTCAAGTGATGTACCTTCCCCGTGGTTATAATATGGGCGCTCTCCCCATCATCCAGATTTCAAAACTTGTCATACAGCTATTCATGATACACACAAATCGTTAGTAATAATTGTAGACTGGTTATACAGCTATTCATGATACACACAAGTCGTTAGTAACAATTGTAGACTGCAAACTTGAAGTTAAACTTCTAACATAGATAACTAGTTTTTCATGAATTTGCCAGCACTGAATTACCATGAATTGACGAAATTGAAATTAAATTCTCGGTTTTACAAGATTTACTCCAGTCGTTCCCTCTGTCTACGTCTTTCGACTGATATTTCCCCCTTTTCTCGCCGTATTTCAAAGCAATCCAAGTCGCCGTAAACAAGAGCAGGGAGAGAAATTTCATGCCGACAACGAACCCGATAACTTTCAAGCGGTAGTCCTTTAGGTCGTACAGCCAACAGGCACCTCGATCGCCGCATGCATCCTCGCCCCAGAGTATACAAGCCGAGTCGATGATCACACCCACGTAAATAGGAGTTGGTATCCATCCTGTATTGAATAAATTAAAATGGCAATGATCGTCTCATAATAAAACTGTAGCAATGATTAGAAATGGAAAAAGTCGTCTGAACTTGTCACTGCCCGACTCGGCCTGTCTCTGGTACACTCCTCGACCATGTTTATGTAAATTGCCCGATGAACATTTCCTCTGTGTGTATTCCTAAAGTTGGTCTGTCTGATCACTACCCCGTTTGTATAGTGAGACGTAACCATGGCAACAAGAACAATACTGGCTCCCATATTTGTGTTAAATCAAGACAGTTTCGTAACTTCAGCGTTGTCAATTTTACTAGTGATTTAATGGCGACTTCATGGCCACAAGTTTCTCTGTCAAATGACGTCAACTTAGTCTTTAATGGTTGGACTAGTATTTTCAATAATGTTTGTGATGCACACGCTCCTTATTTCGATAGGCGCGTGAAAAGGTACAGACAGCCGCCATGGCTTTGCCCTGAGATTCTTGACCTCATTCATGTAAGAGACTATCATCTCGTTCAAGCTACAAGGTCAAATTCTCCCAACGATTGGTTATTGTATAGATCCCTGAGAAACAGGGTTGTTCACACCATTACTTTCGCAAAGCGCAGGTACTATAAAGATATTTTCAGTAGCAATTCCAGCAACCCGTCCGTTATTTGGCGCTCTGTGAATGAAATTTTGTCTCAGGGTGATATTCGTACACAAAACCCTTGCATTCATAGTGATGGTAGATTACTAAGAAACCATAAGGACATTGCCCAGGCATTTAATGTTCATTTTACTGGAATTACTGATAAGTATCGTAACTGTATCAATGTTTCAAATGATTTGAGTATTACTGCAGCATGGGTTAATTCAAAAGTTGGCTCAACCCCTGTTACTTTTCAAATTCCCCCTGTCTCAGTTAATTTTGTAAAAGAGCAGCTTTCTCTATTGGATGATAGTAAATCTGCTGGAAGGGACAATATATCTCCCAGACTTTTGAAACTTGGTGCAAATTGTATAGCAGATTCTGTCACCAGTATTTTCAACATGTCTATTATCAATGGCATCTTTCCTGATTGCTTCAAAAGTGCCAAGATTGTTCCTATACATAAGTGTGGTTCAAAAAGTGACATTAACAACTATAGGCCTATTTCTCTTTTACCTATTCTATCAAAAATTTTAGAGAAACATGTTTATAATAGTTTGTACAATTTTTTGCATAGTAATAACTTAATTGTTGACTCTCAATCTGGTTTTAGAAAGTTACACTCATGTCATACTGCTCTGCTTAAGTTAACCGATCAACTTCTCAGCAATATGGATCAGGGTTTGTACAGTGGCTTAATGTTTTTAGACTTGTGTAAAGCTTTCGATCTTGTTGATCATGACATGTTGCTTAAGAAACTTTTTACTTATGGTGTAACTGGGTCATCTTTAAATTGGTTCCGCTCCTACATGACCGGTAGAAACCAGCTTGTCAGTTATATGTCTGTGAACTCTGACGTGTTACCAGTTACTTGTGGAGTCCCACAGGGCTCTATACTGGGACCACTTCTGTTTTTAATTTTCATAAATGATCTTCCACTGTGTCTCAATGGGAGCAATTTGGAAATGTTTGCAGATGACCAGACCATGTGTGTTTCCGGGGCTACCATAGAAAATGTCAACTTCAGTTTGAATGAGGATCTTATACCGGTTTCAAACTGGGTTTCCAACAATGCTATGTCAATTAATACCACTAAAACAAAATGTATGGTTGTTGCATCACGTCCTAAAATCAAGCTTTTTACTGATTCTGATGCCCCTTTCACTATTCAAATCAACAACACTCCAATTGTAAATGTTTTGACTCACACACTTCTAGGTGTGCAAATTGACAACATCTTAAGTTGGGATGATCACATTAATAAGCTAGGTAAGAATTTGTTTTTGAGAATTGGAATTTTGCGTAAACTGCGCCCTTTTACTCAGAGAAATGTACTACTCTGGTTTATAATGCGTTATTTCTTTCTGTAGTCGATTACTGTTGCACTGTCTGGGGTAGCACTTCCAAAACAAATCTCCAGAAATTGTATAAACTCCAGAAAAGAGCTGGCAGGGTTATTTTAGGTGTCGATACATCTGTTTCCTCTCGAATTGTTTTCACTAGTCTCCATTGGTTGCCCATAGACTTTCGTATTACTTATTTTACTGCTGTACCCTGCACAATCTTGCACCTTCCTATTTATGTAATCTATTCCGTCCTCTCACAGAAATGCATCATTTAAATACGCGCAACACTAGTCATGGTAATTTATACACGCCGTCATTTAGAACGGCTATGGGTCAAAGATCATTCGCTTATCGAGCAGTTAAAATTTGGAACGCTATTCCCCCGTCCGTTCGTAGCTGTGAAACTTTGTTATCCTTTAAATCCACATTACGTAATTATCTGTATGCTAAGTTCATGGACGAGGGCTCTGATTTGGACTGATTGTGTCTTGTTGGACCTTTGTTACATTTTAGTTTCGCATATTTATTTATAATCTGTATATTTATCGAAATGTCCCCAATTCAATACTTTTTCCATGTATGCTTTCTCTTTGTATGACAATGGACTTATTTTAGAGGGCTCTGATGGAAATTACAATTCATTATGTAAATCAGACTACCCTCGTTAAATAAAGTATATAATAATAATAATAATAATAATAATAATAATAATAATAATATACAACAACCGCGGTCAATGTTCATACGAAACCCATCAATGTAAACACTGTATCTATTGTAAGCGAGCGATCGATGAAAGTTAAAACATACTTATCACACTGTGGCTAGTACAAAGCACATGTTGCAGCAATGTTGACGCTACGCATCTAGATATCATGCATGATATACAGTACATTATTTGTTAACAAGAAAGTTGCGCTGGCGCAGCTCGGACAACCCCCTCCTTTACGAATTTTCGAATAATCTGTAATGGAAAACCACAAGGCACCATTGACAGAATGTTCCAGACGTCATCCGTGCCAAGTACCAGTTATCATGTCGGTGATTGTGTGTCGATAGAAAGTCACACTTAATATTGCCATTGTTTGTTGTCTTAAATTCTTAACGACATTTTTACTTGTCTTAAATGTTGGAACTAAGATTTCAAGTATTGTGTTTGGTAAACGAATTCTAGATTTGTACTAATCAACGAACTGCATTTTCTTAATGTTTGATTATGAAAATTACGTGCAGTGCTGGAAACGGGTATTAAGCTTATGATCAGTAGCCTCAGGCCTATCATTTTCATTTCAATAATATAAATACAGCAAACTTCATTATACTGACCAAAATTTAATTGACATCTCGGGCAATTTAATATCGCCTGTTCCTGTGTCGTATCAGCATGAGTGTCATTTGTGCTGCGTCAGACACGAGACGAAGTTGATTGTCTGATGCAGCATCAGACACGAGTGCTGATACGACACTAGGAGCAGGCAATATTGGGTGATAACCGATTTATCATATACCCATGCCCATAATTTTACGAATAGTACGAAAAAACCTTAAATTTTGAGGCTGTACTTTATTACGCCTTGCGCATAAATATTGGAATGTTTATGTGAACAGGCTTCATTCACATGTTCATAACGTATAGAACGAGGCCAACATCACGCATGACATCGCTCCAATTCAGTCCTCTATATCTCAATGAACCCCCAAGAAGAAAGACACCAGGATACAAAAATCGTCATACAGAAGGAACCTTTTCAGGTGCAATATGTTATTACGATTGTAGCCGATCAAAACTGCACAGCTTTAAATCTATCCTGATTCTGATCGTCGCCGTACGGCATGCATGCTCGTGCGCGACATCGCTGTCACTCCACACGCTCACTACCTGTTCGGGGGTAGACCATGCACTGTACCGGCGCCGCGCGAACAGCAGAATGTTTGCTAGAGCGTGCCCCCCCCCCAAAAAAAAAATGAAAAAAAAATACGAGAACTTCACATGAAAACCATGGGTAAACATTATTACAAAACACAACATTTTATTTCCGTATTTGGCAGCCAGAAATACCCGTGTTTCTCGAAGCCCTCCAAGTTTTTTAAGTCGGCCACATCGCTTCGCAGGCGGGGAGCGGCAGCCATTTTGTTTGTTTACGTTGTTTACCAACGAATTACTAATGTAGTTCGGGAAAACTCCCAATTCGATGACGTTTATCGTGCATGTCTCGACGTTTACCGTGAAATATCACGGCTGATATTTTACGGTGAACGTCACTAGGATGAAGCAATATGAGCATGGAACCTGAAGCAGTATGAGCATGGAACCTACTATATGATAAGTATTATTATCGTTGTTAAGGGGATTTCCGTATATTTCTTTTTCGATGCCTAGTCACGTTTTCCTCCATATTTATTCTGAAGACTGCACGTTGATTTGGCATCAAACTTTTCTAAATATATTTTCCGTGTAACTTCACTTACCCAGTAACTGAGTTATCATTTGTCTTATGCCCAGTGCGAATGGCTTGTCAGCTTCATCAACAGACCTTAAGTGTAGGAGAAAGTAACTCTTAAGAAAGAAGTGTAACCTACGAGATATTTAGAATGTGGGTAGGCCTAACGACAGTTTCGAAATACAACCACATTTGTCTTTGACGATAAGATGCAGGTATGAATGCATTAACATAACTCCACGAGATACGTACTCTTCCATTCGTACATAAAAGTATACATCAATAAAATATGCATACTAATGCTGCATCGACTTTCATATGTTACGTTCGTAGTTATCAATCTACCGACTTGGTAGAAGTAGGTTACAAGTCTAAGAGCTGGAACACCCGAGATCATCTCACCGTATAGCGACTAAAACGTAACACGTCAAAGGCACGCTGCTCGCAAAGCTGTAGAAGAAAGCAATGACGACGAATGTAATCATGATAGTGTCGCATTTCGCTCCACACATTCCCGGAGAAGCTTGAATTTCCTTAGGAATACTCATCGTCGACGGGCTTGAAGACATCACGGCCGCGGAAACGTCAGTTGCCACGCAAGAGCACTGCGTGAGGTTCTAGATAAAAGAGACAGGCACACAATACGAACGTGTAACCTTATCGTTTGGGTGTGGAGAGAATAATAGAATAAGTGTATGCGCATTTATGAATTCATGGATGCGATATTTATATATAATCCCCCCGTATTCCGAACGAGTGTGGCTGCGTCGCGGACGAGTGATTCCCCGTGTAGCGGCCGTATCCCTCCGAGCCGAAGGCGAGGGGGGATACGGCCGCTACACGGGGAATCACGAGTCAGCGACGCAGACACACGAGTGAGGAATACGGGGGGATTATATATTTATCACATGCATAGACCCAGTTGTCCTTGAATAAACCTTCGAGGAATGATAATTACTGGGAAAGAACGAGAGGGAGTATTTACAAGAATTCATACGCTTGTGTTATGCGGTCGTGGCTGGGTCACAGCTGACTTGACTGCGGTCAGCTCAACATGTCGGGGCTGCTCCTATGGATAATTAGCGTCTCTCGTATGGCTTTTTCTGTGCGAATCAAGCGGAAATAGGAAAGACTATGGATTTTTAATGCAAGGTATTTATTTGGTTCTTACTATAACATCAATTTTAGTGAAAATTCATTCATAAAATTATTGGACGTACAAGCGGGACGTCGCGACACTCAGCCGCGGCTGGCGAGAACGGGTTATGTCAACATTCGAACATCATTCAAATAATTCTTCTTTGCAAAGTTTGTATGAAATTTTCAAAATTAACAATTATTATGTTTTACGAAATTGTCAATTGTATGTTTAATATTTTACGAATAAAATGAACGTGTTTAAATATAATGAAGAACAGTGTTCGGCTCTGACTCAATCGGTAAGCCTAAAGCAACGAGTCTTTGCAGCTCATGACATTGTGAACTCGTCGCTCTTGAAAAATAAATAGCGTTTCTTCTGATGAGTCTCAAGTCCGGAGTATCGTCATTGCTGTCAGAAATAATGTACGCTCTTTGCTTCATCGGCTCGCCCCGGGGGCTCGACTGGTTGACTGCCGCGGCAGCATTGATCGTGATGTTGAACTTGAAACCCGTCCATGTTGCTTCAGAAAACATTCTTACTGCCGCAGGGATGATTGGTACGTGTCTTGGGTTATCGGCTATGCTTATTATGTTGTTTGATGGACATCGAGAAGCTAGTTAAGGGCAATTTTGACGAGGTAGACAACACAAAATGCCGGTAACATACCGTTAAAATGTCAGCGGTGTACAAATCAAACGTTTCAATCGAAATAACGACGAAGAAACACAAATTCATAAAAATTCTAGTATCGACGGTATTTTGTGTTCTACACATATATTTTAACACTCCATATTTCCTTATGTTTCATTACCCTCCCACTTTTGCATTTCAGGGATTTGAAAATAAGTTCTGAACTGAACAGCTGATTTTTTGTTTACGTTTTAAAAGTAGTCCGGGTCCCATATCCACCACATGTGGAATATGGATTCATCGTAGTCATATACCTATAGTGTGACGTCATACTATAGGGATAACTGGGTCTATGTATGTGATAAATTCCGATACCGTTGATCTGCACAGCTGATATCCGCATGCATAATCATTTGAAGTGTTAATGAATTTCGAAGTTTATACTTTTCACACACAAAGATATATCTTATCTTGCACTTAATACAGATATTATAATACGGCATGTCACATGTCTAGTGAATGCTTTTTTGAATGCCACAGAAGGGCAGTAACAGATATACAACAAACTTACTGCATCGACACAACTTGCGTAGCAGGGAGAGTAGTAGGTGACGTCATCTACGCCACAATATGGTTGAACACAGAGGGCATACATCCGCAGTTGGAATTACAACGGCTGTCTAAACTCCTCTCAGTCAGATCAGAGCTATCGATGAAATAAATGTAGCACGAGTATATTAGGGTATTAAGATGCCTACAATGATATTGAAGTGAACGAATTGTGTTGTTTGAATGTTTTTGCCTCAGTCGATTGTATTAATGCCAAACTACCAACTATATGCAATACACGCATCGATCCATTACACTGATTGTATCAAGCAGGACAGATAGCTATTATCAATCGTCCTTTTGAAAGACAGTCTATCCGTTGTTCCTCCTATCGTCTCCTTCACATTTTTAAACTGTCATGTGTCCCTAAATATTGCAATGTTGCCGACTGGCGAATGCACAAACCTTGTTGACACTTTGCTATAGGTACTCAGGTTAGGCAGAAAAAAAGACATGCAAGGGTTGACTTCCCGTTGACCTTAAATTACCCGCTGACTACATGGATTGACGACGTAGTAAGAATTATCGACCAATTAATATCCGATGACTAGCTTATAGAAATTTGCATACCCGGAGAAAACACATTTGAACAATGCGATGAAAGACAAAGAAATGTTGACATTACATTCCGATACCAAAGTGAAAAACGAAATTTCTTTCATCATGAAGTTACTATTGTTTAACTTTGTACATGCTTTGTATTGCACAGAATAAACCGGCACTTTCTATATACCGAGTAATGAGTGCTTTATGACATTTATAAAAAGTATCTGGAAAGAAGTTTTGGCTCTTCTCTTTTAAGAATAGTATAGTTTAAATTAAAATAAGATTACCCTCCTCCGTATGGCAGTGTGATACCAGCGAAGCTCTCTTGATCGCAGCCAAAGAACAGCATCGGAACAGAAAGGACAAGCGAAATGACTCCGAATATTACCATTATTTTGCCGTGGTCAGCGAGACTTGGTTTCCTCCTTCGCAAGTAAAACCCTCCGATGAGAACGCCAACGGCAGCTGCAGCGGTTACACATATAGCTGTCGCGGAAATGTCGAATGAACACGGTGGTTATTATCAATGCATTGCGCATGTGCAGAAAATTGGAAAGTTAGCAAGCTAGAGAAGGATTGAAAAAATCACGAGTCAGAACATCATGTGTCCAAAATGTTCTCGCAACATCATAACTACGTGGTCTTAAACAATAAGCTTGTCAACTATTCTGCAAAGTGCCAGTGAAAATGTTTCCACAGACTATATGCTAGAGGGCTGCCTATACCATACCCACAGAATGGAACAATCTGTACTTGTTACGTCTGTGCATCAGTGAACATTCCTCGCCTTAATACACTCGATTTGACAAAAGAGAAGATCACTCTTTTCAAAGATTGTATCTGGAAACAGACCTCAAAAGGGGGCCGTAAACCCGCCAAATCTGACAAACTGTAACCTGGGGTGTTTTCAAAACATGCAAATATACTCAATTTTAGGGAAAGTGCGAAATTTTGCCATCTCTGGCAGAAATGATATGTAAGGATAACTTGTATCAACGTTAGCTCATCGGGTCAAAAAGGTATAGAAGATGAAAATGTAGATTCGACGGCAAATAGTATGCAATTATTGTTTAACCCCACCTGTGAGATTTGCAGCGAGTGTCGCAGTCACTCGAAACTGTTCCTCCAAGTACTTGCTGAGGAATGTGGTTGTACCGCCGACGATGGCAGACTCCAAAGCGTTGCCGATAGCAACCGTCATAAAAGCGATATTCACAAATAGACGACGTGTGGCACTTGGAAATTCTAGAGTAAGAATGACGACCGACGTGAGAAAGTTGTAACGGCAGTGTCTAAATTCAGATATTACGTGAAAATGCTAAGCACGTATATATTTAGAAATGTTCGAGATTCAGAAATCTATATTGGCCTCTTAGCGCTAAATCAAATGTGCGAGACACAATTTCTTCTATAAACGCCTCCATCAATCTGCAGAGCCTAAGTGTGTATGTATGTATGTATGCATGTATGTATGTATGTATGTATGTATGTATGTATGTATGTATGTATGTATGTATGTATGTATGTATGTATGTATGTATGTATGTATGTATGTATGTATGTATGTATGCATGCATGCATGCATGCATGCATGCATGCATGCATGCATGCATGCATGTATGTATGTATGTATGTATGTATGTATGTATGTATGTATGTATGTATGTATGCCTTGTATGTATGTATGTATGTATGTATGTATGTTGTATGTATGTATGTATGTATGTATGTATGTATGTATGTATGTATGTATGTATGTATGTATGTATGTATGTATGTATGTATGTATGTATGTATGTATGTATATGTATGTACATATGTGAAACGTTGTATTTCACTTTCTTAGTACAAATGTTCTTGATGACTGACCTTTAATCCGAGAAATTATTTCTCTCTCCCATCTCTTCTTCAGACTTTTCTTCCTTATTGTCTGTTCCTAGTTTCACATCCTTGGGAGTGGGCAGTCTCTTCGGCAGAAGGAGGAAAGGTATGGCGGAGAAAAGATCAAAATACCGTTGCCGAGGTATCCCATCCACCACGCTCCGACCCAGCGAGCGTCATCGGGTGTAAGCTCCACCTCGCTGGCGTCCACGGTGTTGATGTCGACGTAATAGCTGACGAAGAGGGAAGCAAATGGGAAACCGGCGACAGGTCCCAGTGGGTACATCGCATACAGAATACCTGTGTTAAGACAATATCCGATAATTTTTATGCGAAATGTTTTCACTAAGCTTTGTTCAGTCTTACAACTGTTGGAGAAAATGTTTGGGTTTTTTTTTAATTTTAAATTCATAACAAGGTTTTTAAGGAGTACTTTGGCTTCAGTCATTTAGTTGTAACTATATTCGAGGAATTATTGATGGGATAGTTACATACCGAAATACATAGGCGCCTTCTTTCGCACCAGATGGTCGTCTAGGTAGGCTGTCCCAAGGGTCAGAATTGGTGAAAATCCTGCACCAATTATGGAGTGTCCAACCAGTAAGATGATGTTGGTGTCTCGCTTTTGGGAACTCAGGCTACCCCCGTCTGCCGTATCACAGTCAGACTCGGTGATGCGCTGCCATTGGTTCGTAGAACGCAGAGTCCGTCTGCATCGGAGACATTCCCGGATGTACCACCCGCCTGGCCGTAATCATACGGGCCGTATATGAAATGTACGCTCGCCACGAGCAATGTGCCAAAGGCTGCGAAGATGATGCCAAACCCGATCCATCGCGGTCTATGGTTATTTTTGCCTCCGCCGAAGTATGTGACGAAGACGACAGCGACCATGGTAGCGACGTCAAACATGGTCGCATTCAGACCGATGATATAGCTCGGGAGGCCGTACCGTGTCTGAATGCTAGTGATACCGGTAGCAAACACTCCCCAGCCGAAGGTGTTCAGAAATGCGGCCACGCTTAGGGAAACGAAGGCGACGTTCACGTTAGCAAAGCACTGAAGACACTGCGGTTTGAACTTCCAAAATCCACATTTCTGATCATCGTGAAGCGTCTTCTCATCGGGATCAAACTCGTGTTTGTCATTGCTGGACACATGGAGGTAGGAGGTAGAAGAATGATCTCTTACTACCTCCATGCCGGACATCGCTTCATCAGCGTTGACGGCGTACTCCTCGCCTTCTTCCTTTGGGTCTTTTCCGATTCCATTGTCCTGAGAGAGAGAGAGAGAGAGAGGAGGAGAGAGAGAGAGAGAGGAGAGAGAGAGAGAGAGAGAGAGAGAGAGAGAGAGAGAGAGAGAGTCAGTCTTTATCTTTTACTGAGCTTCTCCTTTGCAATCCGGGTAGAAACTTTGACTTGCTCACAAATTATTTGCATAAACTTTAGGATCGAGTGCTATGGACTGCGTATACATGATCATACAGTGCTCCTCGTGTACACAGCGTGCGAAATTCACGTTTAACCCGATGGCCCGAGGCCAGCTGTTTTCATGCCGGTAAAGTAACTCTTGAAAGATGTCCTGCTGGTCCTACAGACGCTGGCCTGTAACTCTCCCTATATGTAATGAAGTTTACCTGAATTTTTGCTAAGCTGAATACCTGACAATTTATTCAAAGATTCGAATTATTCAATCTTTCAAGAGCTTTGCAAAACGTGAAATTCGCAAATAACAACTGAACAGAGAGACCGGTAGTGCATCAAGGCGAATGCCTCACCTAACGCTCTGTCGCAAGAGTAGTGGCGCTATTCAATATGCTCCCCATAAGTTAGGTTCGAGATCTCGTTGCGGTCATAAAAGCATCATTGTTCAGCGTATTGACTGTGTCGAGGTAAACTGCTCATCGCTTTTCGGGCTAGCGAGCAGTTTACCTCAAGTGGGAGTGCAAGTGACGCATGGCGATTGGTAAAACGCGAAGTATGTATGCGCAAGCATTTGAATAGCAAATAGAAAGGAAATGAAGGCAACTTCACACATCGGATCTACCACTTTTTATGTATATCAAGTGAATCATTGCAGGTTGTGTTATTTTGTGTGAAATACAGGGCAAGACGCAACTGAATCGTACAGAAATCATGAGGAACACCGCAACATTGCACTTTATATATATTATATCGGATATAGAGTATCGATTATAAGAGTCCAAAATCGCCGATATGTATCAGCCTGAGGTAAAACATCGGCAATTTCACAGACCCGTCATGCTGCGACACAAGGTAGGTCATTCTAGTATCGTCTACCCTATCGATATTAGACCCGAGATTGTTATGTATGATAGAAATATGTTGGACATGAAACTTCGATACTAGATTGTCCGATATTTAAACATCGTGCAAAATCGCGCCTTCATAGTGATTTGACCTGATGGTCATTTGCCTTGGTCACCTATAAAGATTGAGCCTTTTTGTTATTCGTCTTCTAACGTGGGTTTTAAGTATTTTTCTCTTCATCAGTTTCCCTAACTTTTTGTATTCCCTTCTTTGGATTTGATGATAGTCATCTTCCCTCAAAGAGGAGAAGCCAGAATCGTTTTTTTTTTGAAAAAAGAGTCAACTGTTGTATTGACTCCATTTGTGTTTGATCCGGTGTTTGTGGTGCCGAAACTTACCCATGATCTGAGTTTTGGGTCCTTAGCTTTTCCGTGTTGGCACATATTTGAAGCCCACGCTTTTCTCAATGCTAGAAATATTTGTTGTGAAAGGCTGTTTTTAGAAATAAAACGTTTTATGTGACTGTTTTTAACCTTTCGCTGATTTCATATGTTTTTGGCACTGAGATCAGTTGCTTAAACTTTGGATTTGGTAGTTATCGTTATTTGCTCTCCTTTAAATGAATTTAAAAGGGCCTGAGACAAAAAAAATTCAGTTCGACGATATGATGTTGAAGTTGTGTCAAATGTTCTAGGCCATATACTCAGCGCGGTTAAAAAATTGCAGTATATTTGGATTTTACCTGAGGATCGGACCATGCAGTTGATGTTCTTTAGGGCCAGTGATTTTAAGCTGCTGGCCCGCTTGGCCAGTAGGTTTTGCGTGAGTTTCGCACACTGTGTGTACCAGCAAACGAATCAATGGTTGACAGTTTTTCGGACACTTTTCTGGTCTGCGACTCTTGCATGGATTCATTATGAAGCTTCGAGTTTAATTAAAGTTTCCATGGGTTCCGTGCAAATCGAAACTATACTCTTTTCCCACAGAATTGTTTCTTAGTGTAGCGGCCATCTTGAATATCAAATTCAAAGATCATGATTCAGTAAATTTTAGATGACACGTTTCTAATATCAAATAACTTGCACGGTTACCCCTTATTGTTACTCTTGATTTTAAATGATTAAAATTCCTTGGGGAATGGTAAATCAAAAGCAGAATAAGTTTTCGAAGTCGTATATTTAAGTGATAACTTTTCTAAGTCTCTCTAAGTACGAGTTTGCGTTTTAAGTTGTAAAAGTTTTTCCAACAATACCTGTCTAACATAGGACAGCATAAACACTTATATCGCGTAAACTAGATGCTTCATTCCTGTGGAAGACTTTAAAGCTATATCATTCGACACCTATCCCTCTGATTCTTCAGTTTAAGGTAGTTCGCGCCTGTACAGTGGAAAACTTGAACTTTTACCCGAACTTTTCACAATGAAATTTTCAACCATTCTCTTACGAAATCAAGAATAATAATGGAGGGTCAATGTGCAGATTTTGGTATTAGGGAAGAAAGTCCCTGACATCTACCGATATTTGAAATTCAAAATGACAGCCATCCCTGTGTTAACGCTTGGAGGGAAAAATGAAAAATCCGATTTTTGAAAAACTTAGACGGTGACATTTTCTAACCTCAAGAGTGATGAAATTGGCCCCAATCCCCCATGAGCGCACTGGGTAAAATGCTTGATATGTAAATAATAACACATGGGAGCGAGGGCAATATCACGATTTATTGCCTGCCCAAGGGATGGTGGTCATGATCGAAATATTGATGATGCCCGAGCCGTAGGCAATTCAAGGGCATCATTTGTATTTCGATCATGACCACCAGCCCGAGGGCAGGCAAAAAATCGTGATATTGCCCTAGCTCTCATGTGTTATTATTTTTATTACACCGAACAAGCAAACAAGCAAAGACCAAACACAAAGACTTCTTCGAGTACAGTTCGCCTTTATGAGTCCGAACCTCAGCGTAAAATGTTGTCAGTGCCGAGTCTATAGGGTTGCCGTTGACAGTTTGCCGATCTCCTCGGCGATGTATCCAAATTTGTTGCTTGCATAGTCGCTGAACACAGAAAATGCATTCCTCGTTGCCATTTTCGTTCGTTTTCTGTTTACTTGCATCAACATATCGTCCAACTGTGCCGGTGACAGCTCTGCATGACGTTACGCATAGTTGCCGACTGCATGTAGGGGCCAAAAAGCGAACTACAATTTGTTAGGCGCAGAAAGGATGCGCAGTAAGTAAAATGACGTCATCCATGTAATATCAAACGCAGAGGGCATCGTCAAGTTCGCAGAGGGCATTATCACGTTCTCTTACATATCACGTGAGTCGTGTTTAACCAATGACAGTGCACGCTGAATGAGTGAGGTGTAATAAACAGCAATATATATATATATATATATATATATATATATATATATATATATATATATATATATATAATATATATATATATATATATATATATAGATGAAAGTCCGGAGCTGGATTATAGATTAAAACATTTATTCGCTACTCAGAGTTTCGTGCATCTTGCGATGCAGTCATCAGGCAACTGCCAAATACAAACCAATACATTCTAGAGTAATGAGAAAATAGAACAAAGGCATTCTGAATGGAACATATCGTGATGCGCGTATTTACGCGCGCGTATACGTGTTTAATTTATGTGGGATAGCAGAAATCTTTTAGAGTGCCTGCAGCACGAAATTAGCTCATTCCTTTTGTTGAGCGTTGCCATGGTTGGTCTACATATGATAAAAAACTTTTCCCACAAACACAAGTTGCACTTCTTGTTGGTATTGGAGTATGGCTTAGCTTGTTTTACCTTTTCTCCATTTGATTTCATACTCAATGTTCTGGTCTTTTAAGTTCCAATATATTTACTTAACTCAGTTGCATTTTTATAGCGTTGGTTTTTGAACGAGCAAATATGGTTTCTATATCTAAATTTAAATGTTATATATATATATATATATATATTATATATATATATATATATATATGTGTGGTGTGTAAATATATATGTTATATTTTACCTACATATATTTTAAGTCATTCTATGTTTTAATGAAATTGTTGACATGTCAGTTGTAAGATAGGAATTTCAAAGTGTCAATCTTAAAGTTTGAATACAGTACATGTTGAATGAGCTGTGAATGTATTTCACACTTTCTACGCTTAACCATATGTCCTGAACTGTTGTACAGAAATGGATGTCAATCATTAATATCAAACAGGAAAAAGCAGTAAATCAAAAACTTTGATGGGTGTTAAGACTTGCCAGCCATCCAATTAAATCTCCTGAGGAACAATAGAGAGGCACTTCAGCCAAACCTGATGTGTGCAGTCTGAGATGACCTTTTCTTGTAACATTGATATTTGTGCATGTTGCTTTCTCATACTTAATTCTCATAGAGAGAACAGAAAAGTATATGGAATTTGTCATGCTTTTCATATGAAATGCAGATTTCATAATAGTACACTTTCACTTAGCAAACATCAAGACATCTCTGGCATATATCTCTGATTTATTAAAGTATGGCGCCCGAAGGGCGCGGAGAAAAATATGAAACATCCTGATATCTCTAATATATATGTCTTGTATATTAAATTATATTATAGCTTTGTCAATACCAGTGAATTTTGTGACGTCATATCCATACATTATTACTGATAATGTATTCCATTATTCAGCATTGCGGCCCCACAGCGAGCAAGTTTTTCTTTTGAAAACGAAAAAGGACTGCGCATTTCAAAGGAGGGAAAGTATCGGATAAACCATGTAATACACAAAACTATAAATCTTGATAATGGTGCACAATATTGATAATAATGTCTTACTGTACGATTTATCACATTTTTTTGAGTCCTCACGCATGCACTTGTCGTCTGTCTGGCTGGCGCTCAGCATGTCCCCGTCCGATACGCTGGTTGTACTACCGGTAGGCCCTACTACGTTTGTTTACAACATGGTTCGCTTCGTTGCCGTATAGGTGAAACAGATCTCAGTACGTTTGCAAACTCCTAGACGATACTGGGTTTGACACATGGCATATTATGTATGTCAGTGGCCATGTAAACTATGCAAGCGTGAAAGGCTACTCGAACCAGCAGTAAACGGGCCAACAACGGCAGCTTGCTGTCATCAACCTTGACCGGAAGTGTCTACGGAAATTACTACGGAGCCATTCAAAGTCTCGGTCCAAGGTCAGCTACTACCAACAATCATGACGACCGTGGACTCTCCGTTGATCTAACATCTCGGCCACCTAATTCTGATACACTAACTGCAATCACTTTGTAATCGGAGACAACTTTCATTCATCATTTTTTTCTCCTTGTCTGTGGTTTTACCTTGCCTTGTTCTCGATATCGCGACGGTACGGAAACCCTCCAGTATGTTTGTCAACTGTACCTTTCAAGCACCCGTTTACGTCAAATTTTCTTTTTCGCCGAAATAAAATAGCACTTCTCAAGAAGCCATCGAAAATTAAATTTATAGACACCATTATTATTGAAATATAAACATTAGAATAACAATGTTGAACTCTGTTGATATCGTTTGCAATGAATGCTGTACTACTAGCGACATAATAATGATCGTATTGATCAGCTGACACCATGGCATGCAGCTCGCTGATCATACTGATGTCGATGCATGAACATTCCGTTTTCTTCATCTCTGGCATTTCACCGTGTCGACTTTTTGAATGGCATGATATTTAAAGGTGATGTTTCAAGTTTGATATAGACGGTAGGGATGCAGTTCCTTTTCATTTCCTTCGAAAATACATCGTTTTTCAATTCAAAATTGAACCGTGAAAGTGTTGGTCATTTTTTGTGCTGAACGTGCGTGTTCAGTGCAGTGCAGTGTGGAGTGCATGTGATGTGTGCAGAGTCAGGACGCTCACTGGCTTCAAACTCAGTTTAAATTTCCTTTTTTATTCGTTTTCTACAACTACAAATTCACTGGCATTGCCAAAACTATAAAATAATAGCAATAATGCACACCCTCCCGGCCCATAATGGACTCAAGGAAACTTTGCACTCCATAATGTACTCGGCTTCGCCTCGTACATTATGTCGTGCAAAGTTTGCTTTCGTCCATTATGGGCCGGGAGGGGGTGCATTATTGCTTAAGTAATGCACAGGAAGGGTGTGCTGAAAAATGTCTGATAATTAAAGTAATGCGCTTGAAGAGCACGCTGAAAAATATTGAACATACAGATATCTCTGATATATGTATGCCTGATATGTTAAAGTTGGCATGCTGAAAAATATGTCTGATTATTAAAGTTACACGCCCGAAGGGCGCGCCGAAAAATGCAACTGGATGAAATTTGTGGCTGACACGATGCATTTTAGGCAATGATGAGCCTGTGTCGAAATTCAAAAACACACTGACCCCCCCTATTGGGCATTTCAAAAACATGGTGACCCCCCCCCCATCACCAAAGTCAAAAACAGGGTGACCCCCCCCTGAATCCACCGCCCCCCCCCCCGGCCGAAGAAACTGACCAGTCCTTATTCCATA
The DNA here is from genome assembly GCF_041260155.1 of Ptychodera flava. Lineage (NCBI taxonomy): Eukaryota > Metazoa > Hemichordata > Enteropneusta > Ptychoderidae > Ptychodera > Ptychodera flava. The sequence continues at coordinate 5,083,113 of NW_027248281.1, forward strand.
TAGCACACACCTTCGTGCCAATTTTCTCGAAGTTTTTCAAAATGCTGTCCTTTCAGTGCGTTGACCAAGCATTAAGAAATGTATCTGGGTCATACTTCGGTCAATCGCCGTGAAGACAATGGGTCACAACATACACTCATAGCAGCAGGAATGTCTTGAACGTATACGAACGCGATTTGCACAAAGCCGTAATGACAATGCACATTTTCAGTGAGGTGTACTATAATTTTCCTGTGTGGTACCAAGACTTCTCAATTTGTGGTGATACCAGAAAGTGCAGCCTAATTAAAAACAGTGGCTCACAGTGTTTGGCGTTTCGCGTTCGCGACCTCAATCAACCAAAGACCTTTTGTGTTCGTGTCATAGTTTGATTTGCAAGAACCCGCTCTTTTTGGTGGCTTTAATTGTCGTTTTCTGTTGTCCTAAGAAGAGTTTACGTTCTCAGTATGTGGTTGTACGGCGTATTTTGATTATTGGCGACGATAGTCTCGTCAGACATAACTTTGAAAATAAAATGTAGAAATCTCCGATGTCTCCTGCACTTTCTTTGCCGTTCAGAATGCTTATGATATCAGAAAGGAATCGCTCGGACTCTCTAGTTGAGAATAACACATGTGGCAAGCGAATTTATGAGTATAAGGTAGAAGCGTGTGACGTCAAAAACTGCCATATTTTTACCTCGATTTAAGTTCAACATTCGACAATCATTGTTTGTTCAGCGCGTAATCTTGATGTACGTATAGGTGAATGGAACAACAACTGATACTCTTTTTAATGAAACACCATCAATTTAGGCCCTTTTATTTTGTACATGTTCATAAATGTGGTACAGGTTGTTTCAACATTTTGTTTGAATTGAGTCAACAGTGGATATAAACTGGTTTTTCTATTCCCAGCTCCCTTCCATTTGAAATGCGAATTGAGTTACCGAGAAACGTATTTAAACTCGGAAGTAAAAGTCCCAAGGACTTCATATAAATTGGTGCACAGACTTCTTGTCTTTCGACGACAGTGAACAACCTTTCGTCTTGCAACTCAAAATAAGTGGCAGCACGTTATTCAGACCGTGAAGATACGTCGTATAAATATGCGTCAACTCCAGGCTCTTAAAATATGTTATGTAGAGCAACTCCTCTCTCTCTCTCTCTCGGGCGATAACATATAAAACGATTGAAATATAGAAGTTGTGTTGGTTTAATCTGCAAGTTTAAGTACAATCGTCTATTTTTCCTTTTTTGCAATTCACTTGTTTTTACGGGTATTTTGTAATATAGGGCACCTACCACTTTTGATAAATTGAAGAATTTAAAGATCCTATCCTCCAAAATTAGTTCGAATCTTGGTATGTTATGAAACACCCACACATGTAATATGTGCGGGTGTATGAATGAACCTAACAGGCATTCAGGCATATACACATTGTGTATATGCCTGTTGCAATATATGTAACGCGAACACATTTGAAATCATGGCTACGTTCATGTAAATCTATCCGTGTTGTATTTACATGTATATGTGCAAACTCAACCCATTTTATTTCACTGTATACCTTTAAAAACGTCTTTGAATGTGTAAACTAATTATTTTACATTTGGCGCCCAATATCGCAGGGACAGTCAATATTCAATATGTATAAATACACAATAAGAAATTTATAACAAAAGTGTGTTCAAGTATCGTGTTAGACATTTAAACAATGTCTGAGCGGAATTGCATATTCGAATTGTAGGTAAACATGTCTTGGCGAAATATCAAAGATACATCGCCCATTGCCCGCTGACCTTTTGCCTCCATCCTAGTCCCAATGCAGTGCTATTTTTGAATGACCTAGATCATAACTAAGGTGGCAGAAAAGGATAGATTTAAGCATTCTTAACAGTAACCTTTTTATGGGCTGCTCAGGCTACAACAAGATTGTTCTGTTTACAGCTATTTTTCTTTCTCGTGCCATGTTCTCGGTGCTTGTGACCAATACTTTGATTTTGCAATTTCGGTAAGGCTCTTCTTTATGTAATAAGTTCAGGTATGTACTAGTTGCCGGTTTGACAAAGCATTCCTCTAAAGAACAGTTCACATTACGGGTTGTAGTGTGACCTCTCTTGACCCTTATTGTTTGCTGAGGTCTCACTTCAATGCAATACAGGCGGCTGGCCGCTCGTGCGAATCGGCGATAGTGCGGCGGTACACTGGAGAAAAGAATCTGCGACGCTATCGTAGAAATGTTACTTGTCGGCAGTTTTTGGCGCAGAGTCGTGACACATTTTGATCTTTACCATTAATTGTGACTCTTTGAATGACATTTCCTGGCACGGCCATGTTAATAGTGACAGCGTATCTCAAACGAAGGGCACCTGGCGTCTGGTTTAGCTAAGGGAGCCTCCAGTAATTACAGGGGGTGGGCCGGGGCATTTTTTAGAAAACGGTTTAGAAAACCGTCCAAAGGGGAGAGTAACTTTTTATAAATCTATCTTGGGGGGGGGTCACTGTTAACAGAAGATGATTTTACGGCTAAACCTTTGAATGTCCATTTGGTATTTCCTGAATAGGAAATTGCCAAAGAAATACATTGATTCTTACACATACACATTATCGACAAGTTTCACAAGGAAAGAAGATGCAGTGTTATCTTACATTAAACACCTCGAACAGTTATAACTGATAAAAGACAAGAGGCGAAAACGTATGGGACAGATGGCAAAGTGTATATTAATTATCAAATGTCTATAAATGCACAGATGTTGTTAGTTTTATGTTGTATGTTCGGTGAAATTCCAAAATCCAATTTCTTACACGCAAATCCATTTGTAAAAGCCCTAGTCTAATCACACACGTTAATATCAATAATCAAGCATACACAAATACAAAAATTTCTGTGTTTTGTATTTAAAAAAAATATTATAGTGTACTCATAGCAAATCAACATTTTCGGTGACATTCCAATATGCAATGTCTTGCGCATACATCCATTTTTAACCATCCTAGTCTAATCAAATACCTTCATATCAATAATCAAGCATACATAAATACAATAAATTTACCTGTCTTTGTATTGGAAAAAATATTCATAGTTTCCTCATAGAGTACCATGTAAAGTAAATCAACTGTTTCAATGAAATCCAAAATCCAGTTTCTTGTACACACGTGTATGTTTTTCCCACTTCAAGCAACGTACATTGACGCATATTATTAAACATATATAAATGTGCAGGTAGAGCTTGTTGTTTAGGGGAAAATTGTCAATGAGTTTGCCTGATTGACTCCCATGTATTGATATTTTGGGGGAAGCACTGTATCAGGCACATCTTGCTGACTTATAATTGCGGAAAATATTTGGGACCCCCTTGTAATTTCTGTCCGTAACGTACATAACAATTAAACTAATTGTTATGGTAATTCGGTGATACTGATTCCTGGGGAGAATACAGCAGCGATTGGGGGAGTGTCAACTTTTAGAATGCCGCACAAGGGGGAGGGTCACATTTCACAGTACAGGTGCGCACGGATTCCCCCACCCCCTGTAATTACTGGAGGCTCCCTAAGACAGTGCTCTATACATGCTGGCACCAAACTCGTCAGAGAGCATTTGATAGAAAAAATATCTTACCCGACTTGTGTAAGAAGTCTTCCAGATATGGCAGATTGCTCTGCGACCGAAACGTGTTCGTCTTGTACTCAGTCCGTGGCTTGTCAAAATTTCAAAAGCAAATGCTTAATACAGGTCGCAACAGATTGTGTCCTTTTGCACCTAGCCTACACTTTCACATAACTCCCTTCTTAGGGGGTCCCTCGGTTACAATTAAAGGGAGGGGTCGTCCTATCTGCGGCTGCACGACCGGCGTTCTTGTTCAAATATTGAATATTGCCTCTTTCCCGGAAACTGCCGCAACTAACACAACCCTTTCCTTTGAAGGGCCAGTATTGCTAACTTTTGATATTTTTTCACCATTTTTGTTTTGAATGTGAACCGTAATTCCTTGTTCTACTCGCCAAAGCATGTTAATATGCACTGTTCAGCCTGGCAACTCAGCGCTACAAGTGTAAACTGCATTGTTATTATTGAAAAGTGACTTCTGGTCCGGACCAGAATTCAAAGGTAATAATAACAAATGTATTTAACGCATACAAACGCTAAGTTAACGTTGACGAGTTAAATAGTGGGTGTTTCAACATTCTTTGTGGAGTAGAATAAAGAGTTGCAAAAATTGATATATAAAATAACAAAATGAAAAAAAATCATCAAAAGTTAGCATTACAGGCCCTAGTGGCACTCCCACTTGGTAACATTTTTAAAACACATGTTTTTAATGCCAATGGTTGATATTTGATGTGGCGACTGCGCGCGGATCGCGAGATATCGATAAAAACATGTCATTTCCCGAGCGTATTTTCACATCCCGAAGTTTTACGATCGTTTCTGATTATGACCCGAAATCACCCGAAGGTTTGTTGTTGTGCTGATTGACGATATTCAAGGGAGTCCATAATAAGTTCGAATTCGACGCAATTAATTTACTTCCCACTGCAAAGACTTTATATACAGCATTATGCCTTTACCTCAGGTAAGTTTTGTTTACAATTTCTCCTTATTTTTTGTCGTTTTCATTATTCTCAATCGGCTGTATTACATTTCTAACCAATACCACATAAATATCAGTTTTTACGTTTAAAATATTAGCCACCTCTGATGACTACATTTGGTCGTCTACAACTCAGTTACGTGTGGTTCGCCGCGTGGTATGCGTCTATGCATACCACGCGGCGGCCGCTATGTATCAACCGCACGTAACTGTGCTAGTCACCTATGCGAATTCTGGTGAAATCAGCAAAAATTGTTTTCCGTTTATTCGCCAAGTCAGTAAGACTCAGTTTTCTCCCGGGGCATGACCGATCACCGACGCAAGTACTGTAGCGTACAGCAGCGTCAGCGTAGACTCGTACACCATAGCTTAGTTGACAATGGCACCCAGTGCCGAACGTTCGATGTTCGGAGCTGAATTTAGGTGGGCCACCGGAATTTAAACTTTTACTTTGTTAAGGACATGTTTTTATCGGTATCTCGCGAACCGCGCGCAGTCCGCTACGTCAAATATCGACCGTTGGCATTAAAAAATGTGTTTTAAAAATGTTACCAAGTGGGAGTGCCTCTTTAAAGTAGGATAACAAAGTGAAGTTGGGCAAACATGGCATATGATGAACAATTTAAATTTTTCAAAAATGTTTGAAAGCAACAAACTTACCTCAAGAGGTTCGCTATAGCACAGCCTGTTAAAAGCAAGTCACCTTGCAAACGTGAAAATCCAAGACGACCCGAGACGAGCCTGTAACATCATGACCTTCATGATATGATTGGAATACGGCTCTTTGCGCCCTCACGGTCCGACACTCATTTTCGTGAAAGGAATTTGATGCAAGTTTTCCGCGAAGCATCGATAAAGCAAATAATGAGTGAACTTTATTTGAATCAGTGTAGCCTTACTTTTTAATGTTGCTCTCAGTCTTTCGCATGCCTGTGTTCACCATCAATTTGATGTAAATGAGCACATGCGTTCCAAAGGTGACTCTCTGTAATTTCATCTGTCAATTGTATACGAGCTGTACAAAGTTTGCCCATGAGCACCAAAATGATAACAATGGTGGGTATGTTGGAGTGATACTAGTTGTGGTCCTTTCCAACAAATGTATGTGTACTATTTTTAATGAAAATTCACTACACAAAACTGTGCCTTGCAGTACTGTCATGTGTGTTTGTTTACTTTCCGCACCGCCATACAAATGGAAAGGACAGTCATAAAAATATTGGGCTAGCACGTACAGCACTCTACTGGATCAATTCCATGTTACATAAATCGTTACTTTTGACAGATCACTCTCCCATTTATTCTATCCATATTTACGTAAAATTACCCGTGAATATATCCAGACTGTTGATCTTGTGACACCCACAAGGAAATAAATGGAAGTGAGTGCTACTTGAAACTCTTAGACTCGTAATTTTTTTCTAGAATTTTTCTCTAGCCCTTCGTACCTGGCTGCGTGTTCCCGGGGTTATACGGCCGCCCACCACAGCCCCGCTGACTCTCATAGGAAAATCCAGCGGATGCAGTCCCGAATTGGACCGCGCACGAAAAACTACCTTTTCTAACTATTTTGGCCAAAATCAACTCGATTCCGCTCTATGCCTACCCGAATAACTCAATCGCTCACAAACTGCAAAAAGAAATTGCTCTCGTGATGTCCCAAACTGTTAGTTTACCTGCGATATACGGCTAAGGGTCCAGTGGCCGGTAATATCTAGCTAATGGACGGCCGGCTAATTTTTCTCCAGACGGTTCTATGCCGTGCCTGGTCAAATATTGGACTTATACATGTTGACTTAGTGGGTCAGGATGTCTCCGGCTCTTCTTGGTCATCATATTATTCGGCCAAAGTTAGGATTTCGTGGATTGCAAAATTCTATTAAGTTCGATTCAGCAAAATGACCATGTATTTGAAGTGGAGACATCGCAAAGCCCGTTTGAAAATTCCCAAAGCGACGGGACCAGGCCTGGAGAGATCGCCAGTCTTTCCAAAGTTATTTGCGTCGGTCAAACCATGAGTTACGACTGACACTCTGCTATCACTAAGATGAATGAACTTCAGATAATCTAAGCGATATGATTTTGGTTCGTTTACCACAATGCACGAACAATTGAACATTCCGAGTTTTAAAGTGACAGTAGAAGAATGATTTGTAATTATAGATAATCATAGTAATTATAGATATTCTTGTGGTATATCACGGTGGGTCGAAACAGTTTCTTTCGAAACAAATTCAAGTTGAACAAATTCCGATTTTTAGTATGAAAGTGTCTACCTGTAACGGGTGATACATCTCGATAGATATATTTCAAGATTTTTGTTCAACAATGTTGAAAAGCGAGCACGTGACAAAATACGACAACATGGCTTCCCCCTTGGAAATTGAAGCTATGGTTTCACCTCCCCCGTGGTTATATTCCTAGCGCCCTCCCATTGTCCAGTTTTCTAAACTGGTTATACAGCTATGCATGATGCATACAAGTCGTTAGTAACAATTCAACGTTAAGTTTAGGTATAAATCATATTATACGCATCCAGAGTATACAAGATGAGTCAATGATCAAACCCATGTAAAGAGGAATTGGTATCCATCCTGTATATATTGAATAAATTTCAGTAGACATGATCGTCTCATAATAAAGCCGTGGCAGTGTTCGTCTGAGCTGCGCTAACAAACATATTTGTCATTATGTACATCCAAACTTTAATGTTGCAGCAGTGTTGACGTGATGTTTCAAGATATAATGCATGAAATACATTTTTGTAAACGAAAAGGTTGCACATGCGCATTTCGATGGACCCTGTCCCTTTATTATTTAAATGAGACTTCGTAAAATCGTTCATGAAAAAAACAAAGCACCATTGACGGAATGTTCGAGATTTCATCCGTTCCCAGTATACCAGTTATCCTGGCTGTATAGTTGTGTTTGCCGCACAAAGTCCTACTGAGAATCTTGCCATCGTTTGTTGTCTATAAATTCTTAACATCTAGAAGTCTTGATACCAATATTTACATACGTCTTAATCGTTGGCACTGCAACTTTTAATATTTGTTTTCATAACCGAATTCTTGTAGTTATCAAAGAACTGCACTTTCTTGATGTTTGATTATGAATTCGGCACAGGTATGATATCTGCGCCACGTCTTTTTTTTATTTCCTTTCGGTTTTAAATACAACAAATATAATTCAATTGACTAAAATGTAATACACTTTTGGGGCGACGTATGTTCGAATAAAAGACACTTGTTATCGAAATTTTCCTATATTTTTGACGCTCAAGACGTAGTCACGTTTCCCCATGTTCTTCTTAAGTCTGCATGTTAATTTTCTAACAAACTTTATAAAATATTTTTAGTTGAGGAGAAATTAACTCTTAAAGCTCCACAAGCCGTATCTTTTGGCTACTTTAGGATAACTTTTGTATGGTAGTTTCCCTACACCTTCTGCATTGAATCCCTAATAGTAATTTGAAGCCACGTATTTAGCATATAAACCAAGCTATATAAGTATAATCTTCATTGTTATTGTTGAAAATTGTATTAAAGTCCGGACAAGAATTCATTTGTAAACAATAAACAATGATCACTACACACATACAAGCTGTGTTGACAAAAAGAATATACTCGAAATTTCAGCATGACAAACAGATTAGGGTCAGACACGGCAGTTGATATACAGAAGGAGATTACTGAAAAACTTGCCACAAGTTACAGCTTATGTCCCTTTAAGAAGTGTAAGCTACCAGATATTGATAATATGGGTAAATGAGTTTCGAAATACAACAACATTTGTCTATGACTGTCAGATACAGGTATGCATACATCAACTCACTCTATACGAGATGCTACCTTCCCCAATTCATACATAAAAACATACATTGATAAATTGTGCATAGTAGTGCAGAATTAAGTGCGCATGTTCGTACTTATCAGTCTGCCGAATTAGTCTTATTTTACAAGTCTACTAAAAGCTGAAATACTCTAGATCGTCTCACCGTATATATAGCGACCAAAACGTCACGCGTCAAAGGTACGCCACTCGCACAGCTGTACAAGAAAGCAATGACGACGAATGTGATCATGATGATATCGCATATCCTTACATACATTCCCGGAGAAGCTTACTTGAATTTCCTTAGGAATACTCATCGTCGATCACGGAAACATCACTTACCACGCAAGGACACTCAGAGAAAGAAACAGGCACATAATATAGATATGTACCGTTTGAGTGTGGGGTGAATTTTACACACAGTTAGTGTATGAGGATTTATTAATTCATTGGTGTGATATGTGTTGTCAGCATTAATGGACACACAATATATCCACAATCAAGATGATTTGAAAGCGTTAATGAATTTCGAAGTTTAAACTTCACTGAAGCAATATCGAATCTGGCTCTTTAATTGGATTCCAAGAGTGAAGAATTCACATGTCTTGTGAATGTATTTTGATTGCCATGCGAGGGCAGTCACACAACTCACTCACTGTATCGACACAACCTACACCACATAGAATGGAGAATAGTAGCTGACGTCATTTATGCCGCAAACTGGGTTGAACACAGAGGCGTATATCCGCAGTTGGAATTAGAAACGCTGTCTAAACTGCTCTCAATCAGATAAGAGCTATCGATGGAGATATAAGTAGGATCACTATATCAGGACACTGTATTCTTATACCTGTAATGATGTTGCAGTGTACCACCAATCACGTCTTTTCAAGGTTTTCACGTCAGTCGATTGTAAAACATGCATATTAAAGCCCGAATAGCTGCGAATGTGTAATAGCCCAATCTCAAAATATCCTGAGTTTTTCAAGAGTTTTCTTTCAATAAGACCCATTAAAGAATGAAAAGTGTATACACTGTCATAAGTGGTGAAATTGGATATAAACTCAAATGTTTCAACATCATTTTAGGGTTAAGGATTACAACAACAAAATGATGGCCATCGTGTGTTGTGCATTCAAGTGAATGCATCATACTTGTTTCCTTTATGATCAAGATGCACATGTCTGTGCAGGAAATACTGCAGTTTTCGTTCTTTTATTTGTCGCGCCATTTTATGTGTGGCACTCATTTATTAATCTGTTAAAACCCGTAGGCATGGTGTAAATTAGCGATCAGTGATACTTCTATGCATGTCCCACAGTTAGCACATTAATACAAACAAACTTTGGTTTGAAAAAAATTATGAAAATAATGCATAAAATTCGCAGCTATTGGGGCTTTATAAAGTAAATCGCGCCTTGGGGACAGATATTCGGATTTTCAAATTTCTCAATTCCCTTCTGATCTACCACTTGTAGGGGCTCATTTTAAAGCTCTTGGTGCAAGAAAATCTACCACTGTCTTGGTATTTCGAAAATAGGAAATTTATTTTTCACAATACAGTTACAGGGATGGCGGCCATTTTGAATTTCAAATATTGGGAAATCTTAGGTAACTTATCTCTCTAATAATACCACGGTAACCCCCAATTGTTTTACTGGAGTTCAACTTTCTTCCTCTTCTGTATTGTTGTGATCTTAGCTTATGGAAGTATTGCAAGTCACCTCCTTGCTACCTCCATGATGTCATCAGGGTGTTATTTGTAACTCCAGAAGATTTCACATTGCTCTGTTTCACTTTCACTTGAATGAGACACAAGAGTCACGATCCCCGTTTAATTTACACCTAATACCATCAAGGTTATAGGTTAAATAGTTGTAGCTCACGGACTGAACGCTAGCCGGGGCTACACCCAGCACGACAGTAAAAGCCGGCGCATGGCCCGTGGGCTACAAAGATTTCAGCTACATCAAGGTACACCTTGACAGGGTGTACCTTGTACTGTATTCTAAACTTGGCGGCCGGCCAAAATAAACATATTCAATATAATATTTTGATTACAATACTCCGAAGGCAAAGCAGTCTTCAATCAGTGGAAAAGTGAAATTCCAGTAAAAATCTCAAACAAAAATGGATTAGGAAAAGAAAAAATAACACCACAACACTTTTGCAAAATGCCAATGGTCAGAAATAAATTTCTCTTTTGGTCTTTGAAGTGGAAAAATCGTGTAAGTTGTCTTATCACTTTTGAAAACATGGCCTATAACCAGAAACATAATTTTCTGTTTTGGCCTTATAAAGGAGTCTACAATCAAATGCTGACGCACTAGAAACGTAGCTCCTTAATTTGGTGTCAATCCCCCCCTAAAAAGGATACTCGATGCGAAATTGGTTTCAGGAAAGCCGTGCTGTTTTCTATGTATCATCAAAAATACCCAGCGATCTTCAACGCATGTATGTTATGCAAAATGTGAACGATGTGGATAAACAGACTTCCAGTTACGTTGCAAACATTTTCAACATGCCATGTATTCTGCATCGTCTGTCAGGAGAGTTCAAAGTATGTGTTTTGTTTAATACTAGGTTGTCCCTGTTTTTCTTAATCAAGGCAGAGATATACATGTAGTACTGTATCCGACGGCGTCACTTATTTTCACAACACGTATGAGAACCGCACAACACTCTCCTGTGTCTTTCTTTTCTGTCGAGATTCTCTTGAACTCCTCAGAATTTCTGCTGTCATGTATAATTACACCTAAAATATGATCGTATTTGTTATGGCACAACGGTCGAAATACTTTTTTCAAATATTTTGTTATTGAATCCTTAGAGTGATTTTGACTCAACCGTGACGCAAATCGAATCGGGCTCTAACCAATCCGTGGCTTTAAACCATAGGGAATTCAGTCTCCGATGATGATGATCAGATGGTGATGATGATGATGATTAAACATTAAAAATGAAGAAAATAAAAATATATTTTGACTCAGTAAAGTTGTTATTGTTGTTGTTATTGTTGTTGATGATAGTATTTGTAGAAAAGAACAAAGTATGGGTTGCAAATTCAATACAGCCAAACTATACACATGCACTGCAAAATTCAATACAGCCTTTATAGTATACTATATACACATGCGCTGCAAAATTCAATACAGCCTAACTTTACCCAAGGGATGTCACTTCATTGCCACACACTTTCTTTTCCATCGCCAAAAATGCACCTAGCAAGCATCGAGAGTGGTAAAATTCGACGTAGGGTCAAAGCACATTAGTCCTTCTCAATCATACTCAAACATTTTTACCTTTTACCGATGAAAAGTCGACAAATCGGCAGGTTTTTCAGCGCATCTTGTCGTCTCTTATATTCCAGATTTAAAAGGCCCGGCGGTTGTGTAAGTCACGTGGGCGCATTTCAATTCGAACCAATAGCAGAGCCTGTACTGAATGAATGGGCCCAACGTGACGTAGAACATCTATAAAAACACTTGCCAGGCTCGCCCCACAATCAAAGTGTGGAACTGTATTTCAGCAAACTGTTTCGACATTTTCTGCCGATATTTAAGGAAAATACCATTCTACATCCAATATTATACTCTTACCTAACATATTTCATGCTACAATTGGGGCCTAACATGTGGACTCTTGTACGACAAGTTTGTCTGTACATTTTCGCATTGTGTCATTAATAAAGAATTTTGCCGCGAAATTCCGGCGCGTTGGCCGCTGAGGAAGTGGTTCACAGTTGTTGTGATAGCGAAGAAGATACAAAACAGAACTCAACAAAGTAAGTATTTCTGCCATGTGTATGAATAAGATGGTAATGGATTTGTAGTCAATTATGTGTAAACATCGTTGAATTTGCGTTTTTTCGAGGACGAGTACACATGTGACGTACTGTCTTGCCCCGCGTACGATACCGTGTGGTTAGCTCTGCATGGATATGGCACGTCTGTGTGTAGCTGCAGTACAGTAGCTCGTGGTTTTGCCTGGGCATTTGGGGCAAAACTGATTTGCCGTCCGACCCAAATACCCAGGCAAAACCTCGAGCTACTGTACTGCAGCTAGTCTGTATGTTACCGGCGTTGCACGTATAACGCCGGTAACACACAGCCCAGCCATGCAGAGCTACCGTGTGTTCCGTTCCCACTGCGTCAAAGTCATTTGTGGGCTACAAGTCCATAAACGCGTTTGGATGCACTGCGTATATGCGTTCAACCTCCCCCTGTGTTGGACAGAAATGGAACACACGGCATCGTACATGGCGCAGGACTTTCTGTTATTAAACATTTCCATGTTGTATAACACGCGGGGAAGGGGTGGGGTGGATACGGGGCACGAAGTCGTAGTGAACGTTTTGCGATCATTGATTTGAGAGCCTGCGATAGGAAAGTATGACGTCACTTAATGGAAGTTTTCAGAGCGGTGCTGAACAGTTACTGCTTCCGATCGTAACCATACCACTTCCTGGACTGTTTATTTTTGGAACTGGGGAACCAGAAATCGAAGGAGTGGTATGATTCAATCCACAGCAACTTTGATACAAACTTAATTTTTAGTATAAAACACGGATCCAATGCCCCATTGATCAAAGGTGTATTTCTGCAAAAAAATGCCACAAATAAACCATGAATGCGGTATAACTATGGTCATACTTCATTATTGATGCTTGATCATGAAAAAAAATCCTCAGGTACCGTATATATGTGTGTAAGAGGGGGGTTACCTGAAAGGGATGTCAATAAAAGAATACTCTCAACACTTTTATGTTTAGGGCAGGGCTTTACACTTATTGCAATTACTTTGTTGTGAATTTGTTTTCATTTTATGGCTTGTAGCTATTGCAAATAACCGGTGATTTGATGTATTTTCTTTTTATTGTAATTTAATGTGTGTGGGTCTGCATGAGAAAGGTAACATTTGTTTTCAGTAGTAGAGCACGACAAGGATTAGGTATGTGGATTGCTGAACCATTGTATTTCTTTATTTGAGAACAGGGAAATTGCAAGGGGGTAATAGCATGCTGCATGTATAGTTTAGAATATTTTAAGTTTTTAAACTCACATTTGGTATACCAATGTAAGGTTATCATATAGGTTAGAGTCGGTGGCATCTGTATGTATGTATATATGTATGTATGTATGTATGTATGTATGTATGGTATGTATGTATGTATATGTATGCATGTACAGTATAGAATGTCCGTCAACACCAAAAAGTCGCAAACCGCTGCACCTTTAGCTTGGTATTTGGTGTGCGGATGCATCCTTGGCTACAGATGGGATATTGTTCAAATTAAAGTTACATTGCCAAAATTATGTAAATGAGCTTAAGAAGTGTGAAAATGGTCAAAATGTTATGATTTCTTTTAAAATTAATGTGCAAGTACCTTAGGTGAACCTTATACAGTTTAATAAGTATCGTGAAGATGTCTTGAATTTTGAATTATTTGCTGAATTCTTTTGTTATTTTTCTCAATTTATGTAAAAATTCTTCTTCTCTGAAACCAACCAAATTGTGCTCTAATTCGGGTATGATATTTGCAAGGGTGTTACCCATCTAATTTGTTTACATTACGAAAAATTGGCAAAATTACTATTTTGGGGCAATTTTTGACATTTAAGGGTCAAAAAGTAAAAAAAATCGTTTTCCTTTAAAACTGCTGGACAGACAACTTTAATATTTGGTGTACAGATGCCCAGGGATGACATAGTTAAAAATGTGTAAATTGTCGTGAAATATGCAAATTTGTACTTTTTAGACAATATTGTCATTTTCAGTCAGGAAAACATATATTAAAGACAATTTTGTCATTTTTTGGTAAAGAAAACTTGGTCTCAAAAAGTACTTGTCTGATAGCTTTGTAATTTGGTATAAAAGTCCCGAAGGATGTCATTCGTTAGGTAAAGCTTCTGCTCGAAGTGTTAGGAAACCAAAATATTTGTGTAATTTTGGTAAATTTATCAGTCTCTGACCTTCAATGACCTATACTTACCCGGGATATGTTTTACGACAGTGGTTGAGGCTGTGAACATCATTTTGTCATATTTTGTATCAGTTTTTAGTGAAATTTGATCCAGAAAACAAAATCTGAGGTTAATTTTTTCATTGCGTACCAATTTTTAGAACTTTTCAATGTCAGACACACAACTGATAAGAAATTTGGATCCATCCAGATGTTATAACCACACCCCACAGTGGAAGACATTTCAATATCTGTATCTAACATGTAAAATACAGTCAATACCAAGGGGTTGAAAGTTTGATATCCAAAGGGGGGGGGGGGGGGGGGTTAGAAGATTGATGAGGTAGCATTATCTTTTTTTATCTGATCTTTTTTACAATATGTTCCACGCTCTCCCAACTTTTCTTTTTTCCAAGCCTTCTTTGGCTTATTTTTATTGACATTTGTTAATGTATGTCGGACCTTCTTGTCCCATTGCTATAAAAATTGATATGCATATTTCTAAAGTAGTACCTGAGTTTCTAAAGTTGACCTCCAGTACCTCAGTTGCACACCTTGTTTGCTTTTGTCATTCTTGTTTTTCTGGTTGTACTGTGTAGAAATCTTTGTCATAACATCAGCGTAGAATTTGGCTGTACTGAACAGATTGAAACAACATTCATTGTTGATCTCTGGTACCAATACCAGTATGTACCAATTCCAATCAAATGTGAGCAACACCCTATCATTGGCGGTATTTTGATTTTGTGTTTTCGTTGTGTAACTGATATCAGGGCTTGAAATTAGCATTAGTCCCGCATCCACAGACTACCAACTTTTCTCCAGGACTACCAAAATCCATGAAATGGTAGCCAACAAGGACTGCCAAAGCCTGGGACCTGAAATTCAGTTCATACTTGGCATGCAATGTCCTGTCCATCATTTTTGGAAGAGCTAAATGCAGTCAAACCCAGATGGACACAGAAAGGCCAGAGTATGACTTTGTTATGCAAATTACAAACACGACCATGCGGATGAACTTTGCAACAGTTTCAATATCTGAACTTTGACGTACTTGAATGACAGGCACAGGAAATGATGGCCAATGCAATGCATTTTATTTCATTGCATTTTGACAGGGACCTGTTTTTGATCATAATGTATCAATCACAATTGCACGAAAATTATGCCTCCTCCCTACAGAAAGCCCATGGTCTATTTTTAGCACTGCTACAGTATGTCTCAGTGCTGAGAAGGTTGTGTCATTGTCATGATGACTATCAAGATTTGTATACAACTCTGAGTGTGAAAGGGTTGTCAATCGGTCAGCAAACTTTTGAGTATCA
Source organism: Ptychodera flava (assembly GCF_041260155.1). Classification (NCBI taxonomy): domain Eukaryota; kingdom Metazoa; phylum Hemichordata; class Enteropneusta; family Ptychoderidae; genus Ptychodera; species Ptychodera flava. Next base: position 5,098,811 of record NW_027248281.1, read on the forward strand.
CTATCGTCCATTGTACCTGTTTCTGTGGGTATTAAGGATGTGCAATATTCACGTCAAATGACTAGAAAATTAACTTCATGGGCAGAATCTTGAAAAATAGCCTTTTCTTGTGTATTTCACGAAAGAATGTATCCCTGAACTAAAATATACATGGGCTACCAACCATTGTCACTGTGCTACAAACTTTAGAAAATGGTAGCCCAAGTGGATTATCGAGGAAAAAAGTTAATTTTGAGCCCTGGATATATACATACGTTTCTTTATCAAGTAACGTTTAGTTATCAGTATTGTTAAAATGTTGATAGTCCAGTTTATTTTTTACTATTTTAATAGATTACCCAATCTCTGTTGTCTTTGAGTAGAGTCAACAGGTAAATTTTGTATTTACCTTTTGACCTCTTTGCCCCGCTTCAAGACAAAGAAAAAGTAATTTCTCCCAGATGTTGGAAAAACTTGTAAACTTTACATGATTTGTAAATGCAAGTCAGACCATGAATTCGTTCATGCTGTTAATTACCTCAGCATGTTGCATGTGTATTTAGAAGTTTCATGGTTATGATACGGTTAACTTTATTTTTACATGAATTAAGTTCTTATTTGATGTAACAGTGTTCTCCCTATGATTTCATGGTAGACTGGTGGCTAACTTGCATGACAATAAATAAAAATTATGGTCATGCATTTTTATTGTTTGCCAAAATTTAAATACACACTCATTTTATCTTTTTCTAAATATTTTAATAACATGATTTCAAATCAAAAGTAACAAGTTCTTCCCAAAGTGTGACGACAGGAAGTTTTCAAATATAGGTTGAGAACATTCAACTTACATTATGGCTTAATGACAGGAAATGCCAAACATATCTTTGAAAATTGGATGATATATGTTGGTAAACAAAGTGTAGAAAAGATACAGCCATGGGGCTTTAAAGAGTGGGAGCCACCACTCTATAATTGCTCTGAGGAGAAAATTGTATAAATACAAGTATGTAAACTGATACATATGGTAAATATGTAAATTGTGATGGAGACCAGGAAATTGACTGTGAGTAATTATGTATTATCTCTCAAAATGATTAATCAACCATGTATTGATTGTGAATACTGTTGTAAAAAACATCTGATGACTACATTTTTGCCTATCTTGTTTTCATTATCCAAATGTAACTTGCACAGTACTCATAGTTTTTTCCTTGTTTGCATGAATACACTTACCTTTCTTGATTTCTTTCAACAGTTTGTCAGATGATCAACAGAGAGCTGTAGATCTTGCGAGGTGTGGGCATAATGTATTTATCACTGGACCGGCGGGAAGTGGGAAAAGCTACGTTGTAAAGAGAATTTACCAGAACCTAACCAGTACAACTGAGAAAAGTGTCCAGATTGTGTGCCCGACTGGTGCTGCATGCAGTATTTATGATGATTTGCCAAGGAAATCTGAAACAGTGCACAGCTACTTCGGTGTTGGTTTAGCTGAACAACCTATCACTGCAATTGTCAATAGCACAAAGGAATATATTTCAAAAAAACTGAATCAAGTTGATGTTATCATCTTGGATGAGGTATCAATGCTAAGTGCTAGACTTTTTAATTTAATAACACTCATAGCACAGCGTTGCAGAGATAACGATAAACCATTCGGTGGTATTCAAGTTGTAGCAGTTGGGGATTTTTATCAGCTTCCCCCAGTACCTGGCTTTGTTGATCCTGGAGAGTACGCATTCATATCACCATTTTGGAAGTTTACTTTTAAACATCATGTGCTCCTGACAACTATCTACAGGCAGCATAGTCAAACTCATCTTCTGAATGCCTTGAATTTAGTGAGAATTGGACAATATGATGCCGCAACCATCGATTTCCTCAACACACTAAAACGTCCACTAACAAATCAGGACAGCGCTACACATATTTACTTTAACAACCTTGATGTAGATTACCATAACATGTGTTGCCTTGATCGTCTCCCAGGCCAATGTAGTGTGTTTCATTCTATTGACCAAGGTGAGTTACGTGAAATTGAGAGGAGATGCCTTGCACCAAAGACTTTAATCATTAAAGAAGGAGCACCTGTTATGCTACTCTACAACCTTTCAAAAGAACTACACAATGGTTGTATTGGCACTTACAACTGTGTTGACGTCAGCGGAAATCCTGTGGTTACATTCCATGACAAGTACATTCATTGTGCTATACCTCAGAGGACATGGACTTACAAAGATGACCACGGAAGAGAAATTGCCAGACGTTGCCAGTACCCACTTAAACTATGTTGGGCTATTACCTCACATAAATCGCAAGGGCAGACTCTACAAAATGTTGTCATTCATGCTGGCACTGAATTTGTCTGTGGTCAGCTTTATGTCGCTCTTTCAAGGGGAAAGTCTACAGAAACAATACAGTTGAGTGGCTTTCATGCAGAGAGGATGCTACCAGTCAGCAAGCAAGTTTTGACATTCTACAACTCCCTTACGACTAGTACCGAAGAAGTACATGAAGGGCTGACTTGTTGCAAGGACATATGTTGTAAAATACCACAGACTTTTGAAGAAAGAGTAAAGCCGATTGAAGATTCATCAAGAGAAGAAACATTCATACAGTCTATGTTTGAAAAGGATGACAGTGATGAAGAAATGGTTGATCTCACAGATGTATATGGCAGAATGGACAAGAGTGGTAGTGAACTAGAAAATTTACCAGATGACTTTTGTGTTACGTCATTTCTAAGCGAGATTGTTGACACCTCTCCATTGGCAAATGTAGAATGTTCGCTGTCATGGCAGATAAATGCGCTTATAGACCAACTGATGAAGGAACCAGAAATTTTGAGGTTATTCCTCAGTATACAGTGGTTGAAAATATACAGCGCCACCAAAAAGACAATCGAACAGAGCCATATTACCAAAGTGAAGCGAACTGAGTTCACAAGCATGGCAGGTAATCTTCATGCATTAGCAAATGCACCTAGCCTTAGAGAAGAAGGTGCCTGTCTCTTTAAATTACATATCAGCCAGATGAAAGTTCAGCATTTCACATTTCTGACCAGTGTTGTCTGGAATATACATGACACTCAAATGAAGATCTTGGCCGCTAGTGTTAACACATCAAGTGAAGAAGATACATGTATGCGTGAGATCATTGATGTTGATGAGATGGGAAGTGATGGCAAAGGGAAAATTCGATACGTTGCAGGCTGGACTATCAAAAAAGAGCTGGAAGGTAGCAGAAAATACGTGAAAACGTACCTATCGTCAGCTGACAAGAAAGTCCGTGCTAGAATAAAAGAGGAGTACCAGTGTGCACAAGCCCTGGATAGCCTGACTGTGCCAGAGTCCATTCTACATCGAGATACAGTATTCCCAGATACACTGACAGTAACTGATAGCAGGCAATACACCAAACATGGACTTATTCATGTCAAGGATAAAGTGTACCTTTTTTTCCTTAAACTTGAACAGGCAAGACTGGTGCTGTTGACCACCAAGAAGTTAGATCAACAGTCTGAATTGCTGATTGAAAATACCAAAAGAAAACTCTCTGACAATAGTGAACTATACGCAACATTCCAGGAGCTGTATTCAAGCAATCAAGACAACACTGTCAATTCTGAGACAATAAAAACACTCTATGCAAGAGTTGTATCACGATACGTAAATGTGTGTGCTGGGCAGTTTTTAAAAGACTACCGGAGAGATTCACAACTGAAAAAGACCCAAGCACATAGAAAGAAAATTGCATCAAAGAATGAGAAGAAAAGGAAGGCAGCTGCAAAAGTTACTTAAGCTCAAATCAGACAGGACAAGTCAAAAAGACTTATGAACTCACACCACCAACTCAGTGCAATGCTGTCCCTCCACCCTGATATACTGTCATCCACGCAATACAAGAAAGATGACTTGCTACTTCTTGCAGAAGCCTATAATATGGATTTGCCCAAAAAATGTCTTAAGAGAGAAATGACAATGATGGTGAAAGAGAAAATTATGATTGCAGATCACATAGACAATCCCTGGGTTTTGCAAAGATATGAAATTGTGCCAGCTGAAGAGAGAAGTGACAGATTGGTCCTGCAATTTCACAGATTCTAGTTTTTGGATTCTTGTGTAAGTATTGTCCAAATGTGTATAAATAATGGGGGTCAAAGTGCTAGTTTCTGAGAGACGAGATCGTGGATTTTAACCCTTTTCCTGCCAAGTCCATATTTCATCACCAGGTCAAGATGGTTAAAATTAATGAAACACAACGTATTCCACATGATGTATTTTAACATAATACTGTACATTTGAAGGCTGTTGAAAACATAATACTGCAAAGTTGATTTTTTTTGGACAAAAGATGCTATAACATGCCAAGCCAAGTGGGTGGAAATACGTCATGTTTTGGCTCAATACCGCTTTTTACTGACTTGGCTAATGGGGAAGTGATACAGTTATTACTGTCTGGCAGGAAAAGGGTTAAGAAAAATGAAAAAAAAAACATTTTTTCACCAATCTTTCTCTGTGGACTAAATCATTTAATGCCATTTGTCTCAAAATTTAGTGCAGTGACAATATAATTTTATCACTCAATGACATAAATTTCTTGTGACTAAGCTTTGTGCAAATTTTCATGAAAATGATAATAGTTCAAGTAGCTTTCACAGCAATTATCAATGTCATCCTATGGGAAGAGGCAAACTCCACATGCACATAACACTCGTACATCCTGAAAGGCAGTAATTGTATGTCAGCACGTAAACAAGTTGTTTTCAGTAATATTCTTCATAAATTATGCAAATAGCTTTTTTTTAACAATCTGTGAAATTTGTTTTAAGTGTGATTTTAATTATCACAGAAAGGATGTATGAGCGCTGTGAAGAAATAGAATTTTTCTCTTTCCAAAGGATTAAAATTATTGGAAACACCAATTCCTGACTTGGAAAGTAGATAACATCAGTGATTTAAGGTAGATCTCACCTCGGGGACAGACATTCAGACTCTCAAACTTTTATAATTCTCTTCTGATATACCACATGAAGGGGTTCATTTTAAAGCTCTTGGTGAAAGAAAACTTTTCATCGGCTTAATTTTTCGAAATTCGAAAAGTTTTATTTTTCTCCATAGAGTTAACACATTGATGGCGGCCATTTTGAATTTCTAATATCGGTAAATCTTGGGTAATTTGTTTCTCTAGTACCAAAATTTGCACGGTGATCCCCTATTTTTATTCTTGATTTTGAAAGACAATGATTGGAAGATTCCTTGAGAAAATTTTGAGCAAAAGTTTAAGTCTTTCATTTGAGGTGCATACTACCTTAAGTGACATACATAGCCCTTCCAAGAGGCAGGTAGCAAAGACAATCAACTCCAGGTCTGTAGGCATGAGGCCTGGCTGCAACCAATGTTGTGTACATTTTTAGGGTGCCTTTTTCAGCAAATTTTCAAAGATTTTATTGATAAACTCTGCATGTATACAGATTAAGACCCAATGCTGTCTTTCAGCAAGATGACGTCATCAAGTTCCCATTTTTTCATACCACATGTTCAACTGCTTAAGGACAAATTTGCAAGCTGTTCCAAAAAAATTGTTCAGAAGAAGTGAGATAGGTTCCATTGACTGAACTTACGGCACCGATTTCCAAAATTTATTGACACACAGGTATAAGAGTCCTTCATGGATTACGTGGTACAAATGTTCACAGAATTCGCACAGAGAGACATGAACCAATGTGCTACAGTCTTGCAGAAAACAGAAAATCAGAGGTCAGAAATATGCTTCTAATATGTTTATTTTCTTTTATTTTTTGAAAATGCCATGTAAGTAAAATATGAGTGGAAAAAATAACAAGCAACTTTTGTGTTTCATCCAAACCTTGTTTACAGAAAGTTCTATGTTGACTTCATATTTTATGACAAAATTTTGATTAAAGTTACAAAGGAGAATGCAAAAGTCAGTAATTAACCCTTTTCCTGCCAAGTCAATATTTTACCATCAGGTCAAGATGGTTAAAATTAATGAAACACAACATATTCCATATGGTGTATTTTTACATAATACTGTACATTTGAAAGCTGTTGAAAACATAAATACTGTAAACTTGATATTTTTGGACTAAAGATGCTATAAATGGCCAAGCCAAGTGGGTGAAAATACGTCATGTTTTGGCTCAATACCACTTTTTACTGACTTGGCTGATGGGGAAGTGAGTACTGTCTGGCAGGAAAAGGGTCAAAAGTAATATCAATAGTTTCAGCTTTACCACTTCAACATCCTTAATCAGCCTGACTATACTGAAGGACTTTTTGACATTCATTTCAAAAATGTCAAGCTCGCATTTCCTTTCTTGCTGATTACTTTTTGGCCAATAAGGATGCTATTCATTGATTTGCAGTATTTATCATACGTGGGATTGGTGTTTTGACCATTGTAAGACCGAGCTTGACAGAACACATTCTCCACAACATCTTGGTTAACTATGCCAGGCATGATAGATGACCCTGGAAATTGCTGGAGTTTGTATTCACACATCTTTGTAAATCCCAAGAGCAGTGATTGCATGTCAAAATAAAGTTTGCGTGAGATGAAATGTTTTGGTTCTGCTGAGGCATACCAGTTGTCAAGGAAAGTCAAAAAGTTTGTGCAATCTTGGAGCCTTATGTCAGACATGTCTCTGATGGGATTTTTTACATCATTGAACAAGTGTACCAGTTTGCTTGTATGCATTAACACATCAATAGAAGCATCCAGAAAGCTAACCTCTTGACCATTTCTTTTGTTCAGATGTCTCTTATATGCCTGCAATGGAAAGAAGAAGAAGCGAGTAACAGTGACACATTGGACATTTTACAGGTAAGCCCATACATCACACTGAAAACCACAAGCAGATTCAGGAAATGCCAGAGTGTTCTCCTCACAGCAAGTTACAGAGTGATGGCCACCGCTCTGTAGTTTGTTGCAAGCCATAGAAACTTATTAAAATAACAATTACATATATATCTATATGCAAATTAACCATCAGTCTGCCAGAAAATCCTGGGGAGAACATTGCATTCCCATCACTTGGTCTATCATTGCCTGTAACAGGCCCTCAGAAATGACCGCTGTTACAGGATCTGAATCAAGCCTGACATTTCCAGTGTTGTCAATATATAGATGTGGAACATGGGTGTGTGAACAGAAAAGTATCCAGTGCTGGGTCTACAAAGGGCCTGAAAACTCAAATGATTTCTAGGATTTTATTATTTCAGACAAATTTTATAGTTTTGATAATAGGTCCTAAGGAGTGTAAAAAATGATTGATGTTTACACTAGAATAATTCAAACCTTGTCAGTGTCACAGCTCTGTTCACAGCACCACACAAAGTCCTGTACACACAGGTACTGAGACAGGCAAAAGTTTCACACCCAGTCAGAAAACTGTGTCAACAGCACTGGATACAGATCTGTAGAGCAGCCCATGTTACAACCAAGTGCCGTCTTGGCTGGCGCTAACCTGCATTAAGATGCCACATGTATCATGGCCTGCCACAAGGTGAAATTGGCTGTGTGTGGTGTAAAATCTGAAAATTGGCATTTGAAAGAAACACAATTAACTGGAAGACAGTTCAAAGGAAGGCAAACTGTTTAAATCAATTTGATACAATTGTGTTCAGAAATGTTATGGCAAACTCTTCATTACTGAAAATGTATGTGGTAGTTTTGATGTTTCTCAGCACCACTAGTCACTCAACACTCATGTTTCCATTTTTGTAAAGAGTGAATGAATCAAAACCTTTTTGCATACAAAAATTATAAAAGCGTACCTTCATTGTGAAGAGCATTTTGCGGTCAAGCACATCCTCTGCCAAATGATTTGTCATCTTTAACTGTGCAGATAGGTGAAAGTGTTCTTCCGTCAACCTTTCATGTATCACTAGTGAATTTGAAGATTGATCCATAGTGTATGCACTGAACCAGTGTTTCCACAAAATCTGTCTACCATCAATTTGTAAAGTACTTGGTCCCTTGTCTGTACTCTTCTCCAGGCTGTTTCTTATCTTCTTGATATTGTGCTGCAATTATGAAGAATCAGTGGTGGTGAGGAAGATGACGAATGAAAATTGATTGTTATTGAAATTCAACCATCAGGCCTGTTATTTGGACTTATTTTTAGTTATCACACATGAAACTGCAGAAACGTTTAGAATTTTAGTAGACAACTAACGACTGGTACAGTGTATGCAGAAGGATAGTAGCTGTAAACTGTGTTGATTTTTTCAATATTTTGGTTTTGTGTGTATCAACTACAGTTTGTATACATAAGCATTACTATTAATTTTGTTGCAAGCTGAATTTTAGTTCAGAATAATTTTTTTATTTGTCAACCATAACAACTAATGATATGCATTGCAAAGATACTGAAGAAATCATAAACATCATCAAAGCTCGTGTCCCTTTTAAGCAAACTACACTACCTGAGGGTGAATTGGACCATTAAGTTTCTTTATTTTTTATGCAGAACTGCGCAAATGTACCTATTGTCATTTTCGTATTGATACTTGTTGAATTTCAAAGAGTCTTCTCCATAAAATGATAAATAAATATGTCACCATAGTTTTCTTTTAGATAACACTTTTAAAGTATTTATTCAACTAGAAAAGTGATTGGTAAGGAATACTCTTAGGATAGGGAGAACATATATTTTTGTTTCTATTATATTATAAACCATGATCATTTTCTATACATTGTGTAATTTTTAGAAACATTATTAATACCAAGTTGACCACAAGTGTGAAAAATGTGTTTGTCATATTTTAGCGAGTGAAGGTGAGTTTTGCTTAATATTTTCAAGTTTGTAAATTCTTAACTTTTATTGACAATTTGTTTTCATTTATTTAGTGGTATAAATTTCTTGTGAAATCAAGTGACATCTTGGAATTGCAGTAGGTTACCTTTGGATCCATTATAAATACCATCCTTCCACCTGTCATAGGGTTTCTAGTTGTGAAGTGACTTTCTCGAGCTGTTTTGTTGTCTTTGAAATGTAGGTTGATAAATCCTCTGTTGCTTCCCCCCCCATCACAGCACGACCAGTGAACACTGAAAGTAATTAAAATCATCGGTATGAAATTTCTGACAAGCTTGAATGGTATTAATTTGAGTATTAAGTTTCATGTTAATTATATTGTAGTTGATTATTAAAGGTATAATGCACCTCGGGAACAGAAATTGGGGCCTTCAAATTTTATCATTTTCTTATGACCTACCACTTGTGGGTGCTCATTGTGAAGCTCTTGTCGAAAGAAAAGTTTCCACCTTCTTGGTTTTTAGAAAATCAAAAATTATATTTTTCCCATAGAGTTAACACAGGGATGGCGGCCATTTTGAATTTCGTGTATCAAGAAATTGCAAGTTATTTGTCTCTCTGGTACCAATTTGCACTGTGACCCCTGATTTTTATTATTTGCTTTGGTAAGAGAATGGTTGAAAGTTTCACTGAGGAAAGTTTGAGCAAAAGTTTAAGTCTTTCACTTTCGAGGTGCATTTTACCTAAAGGGACTAAGTTGTGCAATGGTACATTATTTAAGTTATTTTAGTTTCGTAAGAAAGATTACTTATATTGTTCTGCTCACTGAAATGGCTCAACATCCGGTTTACAGATGTCAACTTACACCTTAGTACATGGACATACTTACATCATTTAATTTTGGTATATACTGGTATTGAAAATTGTACTGTAGCAGTATTCATGTGTTATGGGCATGTACAGGTTGCAAGTTAAATTCGAACAACTGATAATTGAACATATTTCAGTGAGCAGAACAACATAAAAAATCTATCAACAAGAAACTAAAATGATGAAAAAAAATTTCAAAAGTGGGCAACTTTTCCCTGTAAGAAACTTATTGAGGGCAATCATGACTCAACACATGTACACATATATTGATCATTGAACAGAATAATGCCATACATGTACACATATATTGATCATTGAACAGAATAATGGCATACAAGTTACTCTGATGGGTTTTAAAAAGGAAGATTTCCCAGTGATCCGGTGTTCATCAATAAAACATCTATGAAAACTGGTGTGAAATCTGCATTGCTTTATTCACTTTCACATAGACCCTCGAGGGTCTATGCGTTCACTTAGCGATAGTGCAATGAAGCCTTTAAAAACCTTGGGTAATAAGGTGGAAGTGAGGTAAGAGCCCAGCGGTACAATAGCCTTGCTTGGAAGACCAATAAGCGTCAGTGTAGTGTGTATAACAAACCTTTTATTTGCTAGACTCTTACCTCACTTCCACATATTACCAAAGGATATTAAAAAGGCTCCATCATGCTATCTCTAAGTGAAAGTGAATAACAAAGATGGATTTCACACAAGTATTTCATAGATTTGTATTGATGAACACAGAATTACTGGGTATCCTTCCCCTTTAAGTTATTCCTAGAAAAAAATGTTTCTTGTGACCAAAGACAAATAGACTGTAGAAGCAAGCTATGAAATTATTTAAATTTAGATATGGACATTTTTATAAAGGGGAAATATCTCATCACAGTGCTGATAGGTTGCTTATGAAAATACAGTTTTGTGTATTATACATGTATGTATGTACCCCATGTGATTGTAATTGACCAATAAAATGCCCAAGTGATATGGTCTCATCAGGAGGCAACACATTTTTTATATAATTGTGATGCATAACTCATTATATATTACATGCATTACAATCAAACAAAATGTATAGCATTTTAGCTGGATAGTAGTTTGAAATTGTAAATTTCAACTCAGTGCTGTATTGTGACTGAAAATCATCAAACATGTCTAAACAAATACATGAGGGAGAAGCGGAAGCGTATTTAGAGTCCAGACTGTGGCATAGCATTCTAGTCTCATTTATTATCATAATTTTTAGTGCACTGTGTGCATTGTAATAATCTCAGTATGTCCAGTATAATAGTAGGTCAGTCATGTATAAATTACATTCTGTCTCAGATGATCCTGATATCATCAGTTGAAGCAGTGGCATAAATAAAATGATGATGAAGTATAAAGCTTGTGTTATGTTAATATGTTCGTACAAGTATATTATAGGTAGTTAAGTACTTACTGGAATCCTGCTTTAAGAAGTAGCCTGACACCTTCCCAAAACACTCTATGAAGTATTGCAGGTGGACATTCTCTAGTAGGAAAGTGAGCGACCGGATACCTGAAGCCACCATCGCTAATGAATACGAATTGCAAGACATGTGTTGCTGTGACTGGTTTCAGCTCCCCTATGAATGCATAAAATGTAATGTCATTGTTAAAAATTGCAACTCGCTGGTTGTCACAGGAATCTAAATGTTTAAGGGCCTGGCTGTATGAATGATTTTATTGTTCCATTTCTGTTTCAAATCAGGCAATGTTGTGCTTCTATAATGTGTCTATCAAAAGTGAATCTGTATTTGTGCATGATTAACATGTATCATCTACACGTACCTGTCATGAGTTGTGTCATATCCTTGAAAGGTTGTCCTAATGTAACAAAACCTACCAACTTTGATATTCCATTGCATTTCACCAACTGCAAATCCTCCTGAAAAGACAAATAACGCAATCAGTTTCAACATGTGACATATTCTTAAGGATGTGCGATCGTTAAATTGAAAGTATTGTCATTTCTCTTAATTGTCAATTTTTGGATGCTTCTTTGTAAGTATCATCAACATGTGATAAAATAATACAGGGTTCACAGTGCTAGTTTGTGAGATACAGGGTTTAACTTTTATGAGAAACAATGATGAGTCAGCATTTTTGAACCAATGCTTTTTCTTCTATTGACAAAATCATTCAATGCTGTTTTTTACCTTCTCGTGTCTATTTATAGACAGAGAAGGTATTAGAGTTGAAAAACCAGTATGCTGGTGTCAACTACTTCCGTCTGTCAATACTTCCGTCTGTCAAGATCCGTTGACGTCATGCCATTGTGATGGGTCATATCATAAACTGGTGGGGGTGTTCATGGTTCAGGTTGAGGTGCAGGAGAACGATTTTGAGCTGTGACAAAAATCAAAAGGGACTTAGAGGCATAGCCACAGTGTTAAGCCTTTCTTCAAGGTTCTTAGTTGACTACGATCTATTACAGACTACTGAGCTGATGTTAGGGGTACTCACTTTGTGTTTGCTCACTCTGTGTGCGCTAGTGTTTGGTACTGAGTTGCGTGGATATCCCCTCATGGCCTCACGTGATATGGGCCTGTTGCATAATCTGCAGATGATCATATGCCTCTGAGTGTGACGGTCATTGTGTAAGCCTGTCGGCATTTTCCTTGCATTTTTTCTCATTAAATTTTGCAAAATATCGGCGAGTACCTCAATATTTCAAGATAACTCTTTCTTCCCAATCGTTTCCTGGAGTTTCAGAGTCATATGAACGAAAATGAGTGAAAGTTTTAGACAGGAAAATCGGACGTTGGCCATGTTCAATGTTTACAGTACAATCAGAAGTTTATGTGGAGGAAATAACTAACAAACACTATTCATTATTCATGATGCCCGCCCTCTAGAGGCAGACCTTCCTATATGAAGTACCACATTTGATGCTTGTGGAAAGCTTGACCACACAAAGGAGCATTTTAACTTTTAGAAAATGACAAATTGAATAAGAAGGTATTCTGAAAATGTCAAATACTGAGAAAAATGCGCAAATATTCAAAATAAACAGGTTAACTGACTGTCAGCTATCAAAAACAATGAAAATGTTTATGATCAAAAGTTTTTGAGATGCGCACATTTTAACAAATACAGAAATTATTAATATTATAAATATAAGACCAAACTATTTTTTCAGGGATGGGACAGGTTGGAAATGAGGGTGAGAGATGCAGCTACACCATTTCATTTACAGCATACTTATTCACTGTGTTGTGTTCAAGTTCCATATTGTACTGACTGTCATACAAGGATAACATAAGCAAAGCAAATCAAATTAGAAAAGGATCAATGCTGTTGTGTGGATTTTGCTGAACATGGCTGATTTTAATATTTCGCCCTATATATTTGGTATCCAGCAAAGGCATATTTTGATGTAAAGTCAAAATTAACACTACATTGCGGACAATATATGTTACCGTTTCTTCATGAACTTTCTTTTTTAAATTATAGTATAGTAGTACTTTGAACAGATTAACAATTATCGTGATGTCAACCCATAATTTTACATCACAAAGACTGTAATTCTGCCAATTTTTTTTTATTTTTCAGTCATTTTATAAATTTTGCACTGAACAAGATGATTGAACAAATTGCAATGTTTGAATTTGTAAACTCAAAGAATAAAAATCCTTTGGTCACAGATTAAATTATTTTTTGAAAAGAAATTTACTCTTAAACACTTTTAGCATATATTCTTTACACGGTCATGTATTTCAAGGAAAATATGCCTATTAAAAACAGTAATTTCTTCACTTTCAATTTTTTTTCAATACTATGACAATTATCAGCCATGAGGTTTTACAAACACAAGACCAGATAAGCGTTTTTCATCATTTCCACAGGACTCTTTGGAAAATCCATTAAAACAGTTAAAAGTAACTTAAAATGATCACTTAGTATACATTTAATTTACAGATGCCAGGTTGTGTATTTCACATGCACTCAGGTCAGTAGGGAAGTGCGTTATTACTATTTTGTACTGTTAATTCTTATTTCTGAATTATTTAACTTTTTTTTCCACATTGAACTATCTTTAGGCAGTTTATACTGTAGCTTAGAACTTTTTTGATTGATGTATTTAATCATCTTTTGGGTTCTTTGGGTCCATATCCCACCTCATGCCCCTACATCATCAACTATTTACCAACAACTCCATGCCAACAACCAATTACCTGACCTGGCCACACATTAGAGAAGGTACAGCGTCATTGACGGTATTTTCTCAAAATTAAGCTTGGTGACCATACAATTTTAGTTAATCACCGAAAATTATTACTTATAAGTGAACTTTGTGAAAATTTTTATGAAAATGACAATGTATAAGTTGCATTTCCAGCGTTTTTCTCAATCCAATCCTATAGGAAGAGACAAATTTCATGTGCATCCTCAAGTGTTTTAACAGTACATTTTTCCTTAGTTACCATAAGAAATATAAAACAGTTAAAAATTACATGTGTTTGAATCTTTGACCTGTGAAAAATGTTAATAATGATAGTTTTATATACTGGCACTGATTTGTGCTTGTCACAGACATATCCTGTGATCTTCTTTTGAATTTTGAGCTGTATTTACCTGGATAGCCATTTCATCAAAACAAAGGTCTCCCGATCGGTCAACGTCTTTTAGGTTGTTCTTCTCTGCAGCTTCCATTAACCCTTTAATTGAATCATAATTCCAACCTGCCACATGAAAAAAAAATACAAACATTGTCAAAGCTGTTGCATCTTTCAGTAAATTTTGGCATCATTCACACAAAATAGTTTTATGTCAACAAAATATGCCTTCAATAAGATACATATTTTGAACTAATGGCAGCTTCTAGTACCTTCTGTATTTCATTGTGAAAATTGCATGCATGTTGGCATCAATTTCAATATAATATGGATGGTATTGTAGTTGATCATGTAGCAAGAGGTTAATTTGATTTTATACTTGGAACTTGCTCAAAATATGCTGATTTGTTCACAGTGTTTATACAGGTACAGTACAAAGCAAACAATGTTCTCACCTGGTTCTTGAGAATTCTTGTTTTTCTTCTTGGCTAGGGTCCTCTTACTTGGTAGAATCAACACTTTTGAAAGCTCATCATAAGCATGTGGACTTCTGGCATAGATACTTAAACCTAACTGTATAATACTAATAGAAAGAACGTATACATATATTACTTAATTTTTCACACATTGATGGCTTCAAATAATATCATGATATTGTGATTATTTTTGTTATTAAGATTTTGCTGCAACTTTTGAGTTATTAATTTTATTTTCCAGGTGTTAAATGCGTTTTGTTAAGTAACAAATTCAAGTTCTCATTCCCAGCTGCTGGGAGTTGAGAACAAAGGTGGCGGATCAAGTTGTCTTCATACTCTGCATAATTGAAAGCTTATTGGATGTTAAATGTTCAATGTTTTGCAGATGCAAAACGTTATCCAATGGTGCAGTTTGTAGTACAGTAACAGAACTGCACTGTGTCAGATATTCATGCTGTGTCAATTTTGGCGACATTTACACGGTCTAGTTTGGATTTAATGCATTTTCCGGTCATGTTAGAAAAAGAATCTCACACACTAAGGACCTGGACTCAAATTTCTGACAGTTGTTGTGGATATTTTGTCTCACACTCACCTGGGGGCGAGTGTGAGACAAAAAATCCCTAACATGTGTGAGAAATTTTATCACACGTCCTTGGTGTGTGAGACTCTATTAGACTTTGTGATCCTACAGTCAATTTCATTAAATATTTTTTCCTTGTAGCAACTGCACTCTTATTCTACTTCCTAGAGCATGATGAAATAATAATTATCTATATTTGGAACAAAGCTGTTCATGATTAACTTAAATTGTAGTTCAGATTTCTCTACAATAATAACGGTCACTAACATAAGGCTATGTTGAAATTTTAAACAAATGGTTTTTCATTATGGCATAGAGAATAGAACAGGAATGAGGAGTTGATACACAAAACAAAAAATACAAAAAAAAGAGCCAAGAGTGACGGTTACTGGGCCCTTTAAACTCACCGTGGATGCCACCTGTTTGCTTTGCTGCTTTTCTGTTGGAGTGCTTTTCTCTGTTCTTCAAATAGAATCTTCATGTCCTCTCCCAGTTTCTTTTTATCAATCAATTTAAACATCTCTGTGAAATCATCACTGTCAGCATCATCAAACTCCAGCATCTCTTCTTCAATTGTTTTTCGTAGGAATTTCTCTCTAGCCTCTGCATTCTTTCACAATTTCTGCTCTTCTTTCAGCGACTCTATTAACTCATCTCTATCCATTGTTTTCAGTCTCTTACGCTTCTTGATGTCACTACCGGTAGTGCTGCATGATCTTCGTTTTCTGTTCCGTTTGACCACACTGTGTAGCTCCAAGCATTTTGAACAGGTGTTACTGACTGATGCTTTGGTACAAAAAAGTTTACATTTTTTGTGTCTTAATCTTGTTACTTCTCTCCCAGAAATTTTCCACACTTCTTTCATTCCATTCTTAGTAATTTCTGCAGAGTCAAACCCAGGACATATCTTTGCATGGGAAACAAGGCTGAGTAACGCATTCATTTCCAGTATGGTTGGTGTCTCGCTCATGAACAGTTCTGAAGGTTGTAAACCAATGTCAAGAAGATTTACACTATGGCTTCCATACTTCACAGTTACAGACAGTTGTCCATGTGTCCTATCAAAATGTAGTTCACGTAGAATGCGACAGCCATTTATTGTGTCTTCAGTTTCCGATATTTTTAGCCATACCAAGTGGTTTTCCTCTCTAGAACGAATACACCAACCAGCTGGACTGTGAGATTTCAATTGATCCCATGACATTGGACTGCAATCATTTGTGGGTGTGGTCTTCTCTATTTTACCCAAATGTTTGTATACCTGTTCTGTATTACAATATGTACCACAAAGGTAAGCTCTCTTTATCACAATATTTTTACCCCATATTTCTTGCACCAATCCCCCAAGAGTCCTGGCACTACATGCATATTTGATAGATGTGTTATTCTGACAGTCCTTTAAATTACAGATGATGTCATTAAGTTTCACACTGGCATCAGGCACCACACAGTAGTTGTTCAACAGCCTATAAAAATAAATGAGAGTTTGTAAAAATTCAGATTATCCTCTGTGCACAAATATGATAGTTGAAAGTTTGCACACACACTCCTACAATCAGATGCATAAGATGTGACAATGTTGAAATCAAGAAAAGTATCCCTTGGCACAAAAATTTAGTCAAAACATGGTCCCGTGTACAGAGATATCAGTACATACCCTTATGGGAAAACCATTAGATTTCACGGGGGAGGGGGGGTGTTTGGAAATGGGGGTTAAATTTTTTTCATACTCCCAGGGCAGCAAAATTTATTCCAAAATGTGCTCATGCAACAATTTTATTTGTGCAGCTGAAGGCAAAGCAAGTTTTTTCAGTTGTTTTCAGAACGAGGTATGTGTACAAGCTTTGTGCGTGTCAAATGATCTTGATTTGTGTAACCGTTTGCACATCTATATTTTTCATATTGCAGGTAGTACGGGGTCAATGAAGACAATCAACATTAATGCAAAAATGCATAGCATGCAGTCCTTCTAATTAAAAGTCAATATAAAGTTGGTATACCAACAGTATTGAAGATGAAACACACTTTTTATTAGTCTGTCAGAAATACAAAGTCCAAAGAAAGTACTTTTTCAGTAAAATCAATTTCCCAACGACGATACTGAAAATCAGCCTCTCTACTAACAAAACAAGAGTTATCTTTTAATGAACAACTTGCAGATTATATTTTTACTTTATATAAACAAAGAAATACCTAGTTATATTTATTATTAGCTACTATTATTATACTGTAATACTTTATCTTTATTGAAGAAATTTTAACTGATTTTTGTATCACACTTTTATTGCCACAAATGTGATGTAAATCCTATATTTACAAGCAAGCAATAAAAATATTATTATATATTATATATAACAATCAACTGAACAGGTAAAACGCACCGATGGAAAATGTAAGGGGTGGGTTTGGGAATTGGGTGAGGGGGTGTCCCATTCCACATCAGAAAATAAATACGCAGACCTGAAAGCTTCGTTTTAATGAACTTTACTTCATGATATTTTACATTGTAAATTACTAAAGAAATGCATATAAAAATCTCTCAGATGTTAAAAGGCCAGTTCATAATTAACTTTAACTTTTTTCACAGTTTTATTTTTATAAACTTCTTGCTACTCCGAACCTAAAGCATGTATATGTTGAAACACCAACTATTTTTATTGTCAACACAGCGATTACTTTCGATTCTAACAGTGGAAAACCTTTCGAAAGCTAGAATTGTTAAACGTACCAGAATTTAGTGTGCAGACGCATGCAGACAGCAGCACTCATAGCGAGAGAAAGTTTTTTTCCAAAGACGTGAGAAACTTATGTTACTTCCGGGTTTTCCTGGGGAGTTTGAATTTCGTACCTGTTTCTGTAGCCTCTGTCGGTGTATAGCGGCAAGCGAAATTATCTTTATTAATCGCTAAATCACCAATTTTCAGGCCCCATTTGTAGCATGAAATATGTTAGGTAAGAGGATAATATTGGATGCAGAATGGTATTTTCCTTAAATATCGGCAGAAAATGTCGAAACAGTTTGCTGAAATACAGTTCCACACTTTGATTGAGGGGCGAGCCTGGCAAGTGTTTTTATAGATGTTTACGTCACGTTCGGCCCATTCATTCAGTACAGGCTCTGCTATTGGTTCGAATTGAAATGCGCCCACGTGACTTACACAACCACCGGGCCTTTTAAATCTGGAATATAAGAGACGACAAGATGCGCTGAAAAACCTGCTGATTTGTCGACTTTCATCGGTAAGAGGTAAAAAATGTTTGAGTATGATTGAGAAGGACTAATGTGCTCTGACCCTACGTCGAATTTCACCACTCTCGATGCTTGCTAGATGCATTTTTGGCGATGGAAAAGAAAGTGTGTGGCAATGAAGTGACATCCCTTGGGTAAAGTTAGGCTGTATTGAATAGTGCAGCGCATGTTTATAGCATGGAGGTAGCTTACCTCCAAGTCTACAGTAAGGCTGTATTGAATTTTGCAGTGCATAATTTGTTCTTTTCTGCAAATACTATCAACTACAACAATAACAACAACAATAACAACTTTACTGAGTCCAAATATATTTTTATTTTCTTCATTTTTAATGTTTAATCATCATCATCATCATCATCACCATCTGATCATCATCATCGGAGACTGAATTCCCTATGGTCGTACGCAGAGCTAGCATGTTGCCATCGGACTAGCCTATAGCGTATGATGCTGTGTGCTCCCAGCGTTACATATGACTCTCCTCCCCCACAGGGAGGCCATAAACGCCGGGAACTCGCAGCATCGTACGATTCGCAGGACTAGCCGTGACATAAGTCCAGCCGGCATGTCCAGTAGAGTTCAGTGAATGGCTAGCTTAGACCTTACACATATACTTCGCTTTTAGCCCTCGTCCACGACGGGCGAAGGCCAAAATCTCCGGTGGCAAAATACTTCGTCTAGGGATAGGCTAGTGAATGGCCTCCTTGTACCTACACCAGAATGATAATTACCACTCCCTCACTGACTTATGTAAATAAGGGGAGAACCATTTGATTTCTTGGGGGGTATGGAGGAAGTGGGTATGGGAGCAAATATGGGAGCATCAATTTTTTTTCAGATGGAGTAGCAGTGCAATTTTTTTATTGGTCATCAAGTTTGTAATGCGTTGTATATAAGGGAGTCGTCATTATTTACGGCCTGAAACTCCGAAATTTCGAGTGACCCCCCCCCCCCCCCCGCCAACCATGATGAATTTTGAAACCTCCATCTCTAATTCTGAATTTTGACTGATCCCCCACTTAGAAAAGTTAAATACCAATACATGTAATTGTAAAATTTACAAAATACAGCAACAGTAAAGACGTTTCAAATCCTGATGTACCCTGCAAGATTATCATCAATTTATAATAATACTACTACTAATAATAATAAATTTATTGTCATATATATACGCTATTGCACATACAATGAAATACATCTTGGTTTTGCGAAAACAAAAGGACAGACAGTGAGATAAAAAAAAACAGGGAATAAAAGAGCAATACACAAAATAAAAGAAACAGAATTAAAAATAAACATGTTAGAATAAAAGCGCCGACTTCAGAAGTACAAGTGTAGGAACTATGAGAGACGAGATGTGTGAGCTCTCACAGTACTCGATTTACATTCATTTAACATGCGAATTGCTGTAGGGTAAAAACTGTTTAGGGACCGATTAGAACTTGACTTGATTGAACGGTAACGTTCACCAGAACGCATAAGTTGAAACAAACTGTGTGCAGGGTGGTACTGATCATTGACAATGGAGACAGACTTTTTGAGAACACGGTCCTCGTAAAGACTGTCTAGCGATGGAAGATTACAACCAATAATTTTACTGGCGGTACTGACGATCCGGTTGAGTCGTTTCCGTTCATTCATTGTGATATTGCCATACCAGACAGTGATTGCGAATGTCAAGACACTCTCAATCACTCCGCGATAGAACCTAATCAACAAGTTCTGACTAACACGAAAACTCTTCAACCTCCGCAGAAAGAATAAGCGTTGCTGGCTTTTCTTAACTATGAAATCAGTATTGGTTTCCCATTTCAAGTCAGCAGATAAGTAGACACCAAGAAATTTGAAAAATTGAACTATTTCCACTTCGGTACCATTTATAGTAAGAGGCGTAATTTCTGATGGATTTTTACGAAAGTCCACTATTATTTCCTTTGTTTTCTTGACATTCAGTTCCAAGTTGTTATTGGAACACCATTTAACTGTATCGTCCACTTGTTTCCTATATAATGATTCATCAGATTCAATAAAACCGCCAAGGGTGGTGTCATCGGCGAATTTTACTATGAAATTGTTCTCCTCAGAACTCACAGCACAATCATGTGTAAACAAAGAATAGAGTATCGGTGACAGGTTACAACCCTGGGATGTACGGTGTTTAGAACGATAGAGTTTGAAAAGTTACTGCCAATTTCACGATTTGGGAGCGATTCAACAAGAAATCGAGAATCCATTTACAAATTGAGGGATTGAAATTCAAGTTGGTGAGCTTATCATACAATTTAAAGGGTGATATAGTATTAAATGCTGAACTATAGTCAATGAATAACAGCCGACAATAATTTGGAATTTTCTTATCCAGAAACTGAGAAACTTTGAAAAGTGCCCAAGATACAGCATCATCAACCGATCTATTTGTTCAATTATCTCATGATGGTTCAAAAAAGGTGAACCCATCAAAATGAACAAAGTCACATAAAAATACAGATATAAAAGCTCACGCAGTATCTAACCACATTGCATATTGTTTAATTTGGATGGGTATTATGACAGGGTTTTCACTAGGATATCTGATCGGGCAGAATTTGAAAGTACAGGGGGAGAACATGCGAGAGGCTTAGGGGGAAAGTGTCACAGGGGCTTTCCCCTATCTTGCATGGAAATTTTTAAGATATTGATGTGTGCAACGATGCAGTCTGCTGCAATCTGAGAGGTGTGTTTTAATTTTTTTTACTAGGTGAAACTGTTAGAATATGCCAAGGGGGAGAGCACGAGAGGGGGTTCCCCCTCTCGTATTGGAAATTGTTAGAAATTGATGTTTAATGGTGCAATCTGAGAGGAGTTTCAGTTTATTTTGCATTCGCTAAAACTGTTTGAAAATGACATAGAACACTGATTTTTTTACATTTTTTGCATGATCAGTGTTTGAGTCACAATATTCAACAACCAAACAATGACAATACAATTTGTGAAAAACAGTTCTGTTTGCCAGAGACTGACTTATACAAGAACAGAAAATCTGTGACTTTCTTGTGTCATTTCTCCAGCTGCCAGTTTCTAATGAAAATCCTGAATATGGTATGTTTAACTGTCAAAATGGTCATTGAAGTGAGGTAAATTAAACATATTTCTGTGATAATAAAGGAGTTATTTTGTCCTAGATCCAGTGAAAATTTCGAGAAATTGATGTGCGCCACGGTGCAGTGTAGTGCAATCCGAGAGGTATTTTCAATTTGTCTTTTACCAGTAAAACTGTTAGAAGACCCAAGGGGGAGAGCACGAGAGGGGTGCCCCCCTCTCGCATTGAAAATTTTGAGAAATGGATGTGTGCAATGGTGCAATCTGAGATGTTTCAATTTATTTCGCACAAAAAAATTGAGTAACCCCGTCCCCCTTCTTCCTCTCCACATTTTGAGTAACACCCCCTGAAGTTTTCAATTTTTAGTGACCCCCTCCCCCCTCACATTCCTCCGAATACATGCCATGGCGAGACACCGGTGAATCGATAGTGCTTTGACCCGGGTCATGTGATTTCAGTCCCCGATAAACGGTTTGTTGATTAATTTTAAGTGATTCGTCTTAACGGTGTGTTTAAGAACTAAAATGGGGTTCCTTCATCACGGTCGCTCTCTTGTTTTGTATCCCCTCCGCTAGGTTGTTTTATTAGTAAGCCATCTTCGTCCTCAAAGAGGAGAAGCCAGATTAGTTATTGAGAGAGCTCGCCACTATTGATAGACTCTATAGTGAGCGATTCAGTGTGTGGTGTCATATTAACATGACCAAGCATCGATGTAAGTTCTCAGGCAGGGAAGATGTTATCTTTTGTGGTCAGAGAAACAAGGCTCACGCATTGTATTTCATTATGGTGGCGCGCCGGCAAAGAATACATGAGAATAGGTTTCCAAATTTTGCTAATTTCTGGTGCATTGTGACAATTTTTTTCACTTCTGTCTGTTATGACAATTTATTTTTTCTCAGGCCATGACAGGATCATTTTATTTTCTTTTATCTCACCTGGTGACAATTTTTTTTTCTCAAAATCCTCCATCCCCCAGAAATCAGATGGTTCTCCCCTAACTTCATGGCCTTGGGTGTCCGAGTATCAGTTTTCACCACGCATCATACTGGGCGTAACTATGATCACAGAGCCGTTTGAAATCGCCTGATGTTTACTTCAACACTTCGGTAAACGTTTTGTTTACAACTAGAAGATTGTCGTGACATGTTGTAAAACACTTTGCGACTTAGCCGCAGCCCGAGCCACAGGCGCTCCTAAGCTGGGTAGTCTGCTAAGTAGATCGATTTTCGGATCGATCTATTGATCCCGTGGTCGATATGTCCGCCACTGCAACCTAAATACCATCCGAAAATCGATCTATTTAGCAGACTACCCAGCTAAGGGGCGCCTGTGGTTAAAATATATTCTCTTTTCATCTGTGCAAATTTCTGGAGAACGCATTCAAAAGTTGACATATGTCAGCGCCAAGGAGTGAATCAGGAACCCCTGCTTTTTTCTCGACACCCTAAAACTTCACCCAAATAGCACGAGCGTTAAATGTATTCAAAATTATTGGTTTTAAACCATAGCACATAGCCTCGATTTAGACCTACCACGGAATCACCAGCTGTGTGTACGGGTATATGTATAAATCAAGTCTTACAATATGGACTTGACAGCAGTCCAAAATGGGTGATGAAAACAAAGAAAATCGACGTTTTTTGTAAAGGCGTTAACATGAGCTTTATTTCAATTTTCACTCTTCCTGTATACTATGTCAACTTGACTGCTGGAACAAACGTCACAAGCATGCTTGCACCCCCTGCTAAGAAGTAATGCTTACCCATAGCTTCCTTCCGATAGTGCTGTAGTCATAGGAACCGCCGCTGGCCCACTTGCGTACTACAAAACGCAATATTCTTCCGCCAGGACGTAACATCTAAATTGTAAACCCCTCACCATAGCCCTCAAAATTGTGTGAAGTTTCTTCGGAATAGGATAATCAAGGGGTGCTTTACTATTTTCATTGTATTTTCCAAATCGCTTAGCACCTAAAAATCAAATTTAAGAAGGAAGTGGCACATTAAGTTTCCCGAACACACGCGGTCTAATTTTTAAAAAGTCTGAGTGACGATGATAGAGGGCTAAATATAGACATGTTCTTCTCGCGCTTGCCATAAGACTCAGAGACGTAGACGTTTTTTAGACGTACGTATGCAACCTAGCTACGGAGCCGTCGAAGACGTGGAAAAACCACTCTCGTGCGATTTATTGTTGAGCTGGGATGATCCAGAGACTAATCCTGTAATATCACGCCTAAAACCTGAAGAGAAGATGTTTGGTGAAGCAGTGATCCATACATTTAAGTGACCGTAGGCGTAATCGACCTCTACTTTCTACAATCGCATTCGTTTACATCGGTATGCAGTCGACTGGGCAGATTCATGCTGTACTTATCGATGGATACCATACCAGAGGCCATGTTTACGTGAAGTTTTCATCACCAACAAGTTGACTGGAGTATCATTCAAACAGCCATAAGTAGATTGGTCTGTGCAGTGGGTAGAGGGACAGTGGTCTGCACCTTTTGACGACTCTAACGAGCACCTGACGTTCCATTTTGACAAAGCAATTTAACTTCTGGCAAATATTCTTCATTTTTAAGATGCCGGGGGCCGGAAGGGAATCCGCCAGTAGGTTCCCGCCCTGTAAATCATGACCGTGGATCACTGTACTCTGGGCACCGTACTCCTCACGGGATCTGACTTAGTGAAGTTAGTCGGATCAGTACACGATCCAATTATCAATAGCGCGTCGACTTGACTTTGTTAACCTGGCTGTTATTTCCGTTTTCCGTATTTTTCTCGACATGTTGATGATCTTGGATCACTGTACTCTGGGCACCGTACTCCTCACGGGATCTGACTTTGTCGGATCAGTACGTAATCCAACAGCGTGTCGACGTATGGAGGCGTGCATCGTCTGGCCGCATGGTTTGGTTAGGACGGAGGTTTTTACCTTCTCGTGTCTATTTATAATTGTGTGAAGTTTCTTCGGAATAGGATAATCAAGGGGTGCTTTACTATTTTCATTGTATTTTCCAAATCGCTTAGCACCTAAAAATCAAATTTAAGAAGGAAGTGGCACATTAAGTTTCCCGAACACACGCGGTCTAATTTTTAAAAAGTCTGAGTGACGATGATAGAGGGCTAAATATAGACATGTTCTTCTCGCGCTTGCCATAAGACTCAGACGTAGACGTTTTTAGACGTACGTATGCAACCTAGCTACGGAGCCGTCGAAGACGTGGAAAAACCACTCTCGTGCGATTTATTGTTGAGCTGGGATGATCCAGAGACTAATCCTGTAATATCACGCCTAAAACCTGAAGAGAAGATGTTTGGTGAAGCAGTGATCCATACATTTAAGTGACCGTAGGCGTAATCGACCTCTACTTTCTACAATCGCAGATCCGTTTACATCGGTATGCAGTCGACTGGGCAGATTCATGCTGTGCTTATCGATGGATACCAGGCAGGCCATGTTTACGTGAAGTTTTCATCACCAACAAGTTGACTGGAGTATCATTCAAACAGCCATAAGTAGATTGGTCTGTGCAGTGGGTAGAGGGACAGTGGTCTGCACCTTTTGACGACTCTAACGAGCACCTGACGTTCCATTTTGACAAAGCAATTTAACTTCTGGCAAATATTCTTCATTTTTAAGATGCCGGGGGCCCGGAAGGGAATCCGCCAGTAGGTTCCCGCCCTGTAAATCATGACCGTGGATCACTGTACTCTGGGCACCGTACTCCTCACGGGATCTGACTTAGTGAAGTTAGTCGGATCAGTACACGATCCAATTATCAATAGCGCGTCGACTTGACTTCGTTAACCTGGCTGTTATTTCGTTTTCCGTATTTTTCTCGACATGTTGATGATCTTGGATCACTGTACTCTGGGCACCGTACTCCTCACGGGATCTGACTTTGTCGGATCAGTACGTAATCCAACAGCGTGTCGACGTATGGAGGCGTGCATCGTCTGGCCCGCATGGTTTGGTTAGGACGGAGGTTTTTACCTTCTCGTGTCTATTTATAGACAGAGAAGGTATTAGAGTTGAAAACCAGTATGCTGGTGTCAACTACTTCCGTCTGTCAATACTTCCGTCTGTCAAGATCCGTTGACGTTATGCCATTGTGATGGGTCATATCATAAACTGGTGGGGGTGTTCATGGTTCAGGTTGAGGTGTAGGAGAACGATTTTGAGCTGTGACAAAAATCAAAAGGGACTTAGTGGCATAAGCCACAGTGTTCATGTAAGCCTTTCTCCAAGGTTCTTAGTTGACTAGATCTATTACAGATACTGAGCTGACGTTAGGGGTACTCACTTTGTGTTTGCTCACCCTGTGTGCGCTAGTGTTTGGTACTGAGTTGCGTGGATATCCCCTCATGGCCTCACGTGATATGGGCCTGTTGCAAAATCTGCAGATGATCATATGCCTCTGAGTCTGAAATGGTCGTTGTGTAAGCCTGTCGGCATTTTCCTTGCATTTTTTTCATTTAATTTTGCAAAATATCGGCGAGTACCTCATATTTCAAGATAATCTTTCTTCCCAATCGTTTCCTTGAGTTTCAGAGTCATATGAACGAAAATGAGTGAAAGTTTCAGACAGGAAAATCGGACGTCGGCCATGTTCAATGTTTACAGTACAATCAGAAGTTTATGTGGAGGAAATAACTAACAAACACATATCATGATGCCCGCCCTCTAGAGGCAGACCTTCCTATATGAAGTACAACATTTGATGCTTGTGGAAAGCTTGACCACACAAAGGAGCATTTTAACTTTTAGAAAATGACAAATTGAATAAGAAGCTATTCTGAAAATGTCAAATACTGAGAAAAAATCTGAAATATTCAAATAAACAGGTTAACTGACTGGTCAGCTATAAAAAACAATGAAAATGTTTATGATCAAAAGTTTTTGAGATGCGCACATTTTAACAAATACAGAAATTATTAACATTATAAATATAAGACCAAACTATTTTTTCAGGGATGGGACAGGTTGGAAATTAGGGGTGAGAGACAAAGGCACTCCTATTGCTGCATATGGATGCAGCCACACCATTTCATTTACAGCATACTTATTCACTGTGTTGTGTTCAAGTTCCATATTGTACTGACTGTCATACAAGGATAACATAAGCAAATCAAATCAAATTAGAAAAGGATCAATGCTGTTGTGTGGATTTTGCTGAACACGGCTGATTTTAATATTTCACCCTACATATTTGGTATCCAGCAAAGGCATATTTTGATGTAAAGTCAAAATTAACACTACATTGCTGACAATATATGTTACCGTTTCTGTATGAACTTTCTTTTTTAAATTATAGAAAGTACTTCGAACAGATTAACAATTATCGTGATGTCAACCCATGATTTTACATCAAAAAGACTGTAATTCTGCTAATTTTTTTTATTTTTCAGTCATTTTATAAATTTTGCACTGCACAAGATGATTGAACAAATTGCAATGTTTGAATTTGTAAACTCAAAGAATAAAAATCCTTTGGTCACAGATTAAATTATTTTTTGAAAAGAAATTTACTCTTCTTAAACACTTTTAGCATATATTCTTTACACGATCATGTATTTCAAGGAAAATATGCCTATTAAAAACAGTAATTTCTTCACTTTCAATTTCTTTTGAATACTATGACAATTATCAACCATGAGGTTTTACCAAACACAAGACCAAAAAGCGTTTTTCATCATTTCCACAGGACTCTTTGGAAAATCCCTTAAAAACAGTTAAAAGTGACTTAAAATGATCACTTGGTATACATTTAATTTACAGATGCCAGGTTGTGTATTTCACATGCACTCAGGTCAGTAGAGAAGTGCGTCATTACTATTTTGGACTGTTAATTCTTATTTCTGAATTATTTAACCTTTTTTCCACACTGAACTATCTTTAGGCAGTTTATACTGTAGCTTAGATTTTTTTTTTTGATTGATGTATTTAATCATCTTTTGGGTTCTTTGGGTCCATATCTCACCTCATGCCCCTACATCATCAACTATTTACCAATAACTCCATGCCAACAACCAATTACCTGACCTGGCCACACATTAGAGAAGGTACAGCGTCATTGACGGTATTTTTTAGCACATAGGATACCTGGCCCAAAATGAACAACGTTTTTTACATGGGTGCGCTACACGACCTGTCGTACAACCATATTCAAGTCGCAGTCTTCACTTGCGAAACCCGGCATAGCTAGCTATGTATTGTAACAAATGTCAACTTCACGCAAAGTACCCGGATGTGCGTTAATAACAAAATTCGGCAGTGCGGCGCGGCGTACAACTAAGGGATGGACCATTAGACCTTGGGGGGGGGTGGTCACAATGAAATAGTGAAATTTTTTTACTATTGTAAATTTCTGAAATTTTTTTTCCAATTGAGATTAGCTGTGCAAATTTTTTTTTTCAGAGTAAATTTTCAGATTTATAAGTTTTTTTTAGTTCGTCGCTGTCTGAAGATAAAGAGGGTAAAAATGTGGTGCCAAGCACCACAAGCGGCCACGCAAGCGGTCACGGGGGGGGGGGGGAGGTCAGGAGAGGGATGTCCCCTGCTGCTGTTGGAGCTTTTGAAAAATAGAGATTAAAATGGTGTTATTTGGTGGCACTTGGGGAGTATTTTTTTTGGGGGGGGAGGTCAGGAGGGGGGTACATAGGATACCTGGCCCAAAATTAGACAACGTTTTACATGGGTCCGCTACACGACCGGTCGTACAACCATATTCAAGTCGCAGTCTTCACTTGCGAAACCCGGCATAGCTAGCTATGTATTGTAACAAATGTCAACTTCACGCAAAGTACCCGGATGTGCGTTAATAACAAAATTCGGCGGTGCGGCGCGGCGTACAACTAAGGGATGGACCATTAGACCTTGGGGGGGGGGGTGGTCACAATGAAATAGTGAAATTTTTTTACTATTGTAAATTTCTGAAATTTTTTTTTCCAATTGAGATTAGCTGTGCAAATTTTTTTTTTTTCAGAGTAAATTTTCAGATTTATAATTTTTTTTAGTTCGTCGCTGTCTGAAGATAAAGAGGGTAAAAATGTGGTGCCAAGCACCACAAGCGGCCACGCAAGCGGTCACGGGGGGGGGGGAGGTCAGGAGAGGGATGTCCCCTGCTGCTGTTGGAGCTTTTGAAAAATAGAGATTAAATGGTGTTATTTGGTGGCACTTGGGAGTATTTTTGCGGGGGGAGGTCAGGAGGAACATAGGATACCTGGCCCAAAATGAGACAACGTTTTACATGGTGCGCTACACGACACGGTCGTACAACCATATTCAAGTCGCAGTCTTCACTTGCGAAACCCGGCATAGCTAGCTATGTATTGTAACAAATGTCAACTTCACGCAAAGTACCCGGATGTGCGTTAATAACAAAATTCGGCGTGCGGCGCGGCGTACAACTAAGGGATGGACCATTAGACCTTGGGGGGGGGGTGGTCACAATGAAATAGTGAAATTTTTTTACTATTGTAAATTTCTGAAATTTTTTTTTTCCAATTGAGATTAGCTGTGCAAATTTTTTTTTTCAGAGTAAATTTTCAGATTTATAATTTTTTTTAGTTCGTCGCTGTCTGAAGATAAAGAGGGTAAAAATGTGGTGCCAAGCACCACAAGCGCCACGCAAGCGGTCACAGGATGGGGGGGGGGAGGTCAGGAGAGGGATGTCCCCTGCTGCTGTTGGAGCTTTGAAAAATAGAGATTAAAATGGTGTTATTTGGTGGCACTTGGGGAGTATTTTTTTGGGGGGGGAGGTCAGGAGGGGGTACATAGGATACCTGGCCCAAAATGAGACAACGTTTACATGGGTCCTCTACACGACCGGTCGTACAACCATATTCAAGTCGCAGTCTTCACTTGCGAAACCCGGCATAGCTAGCTATGTATTGTAACAAATGTCAACTTCACGCAAAGTACCCGGATGTGCGTTAATAACAAAATTCGGCGGTGCGGCGCGGCGTACAACTAAGGGATGGACCATTAGACTTGGGGGGGGGTGGTCACAATGAAATAGTGAAATTTTTTTACTATTGTAAATTTCTGAAATTTTTTTTTCCAATTGAGATTAGCTGTGCAAATTTTTTTTTCAGAGTAAATTTTCAGATTTATAATTTTTTTTAGTTCGTCGCTGTCTGAAGATAAAGAGGGTAAAAATGTGGTGCCAAGCACCACAAGCGGCCACGCAAGCGGTCACGGGGGGGGGGGGGGAGGTCAGGAGAGGGATGTCCCCTGCTGCTGTTGGAGCTTTTGAAAAATAGAGATTAAAATGGTGTTATTTGGTGGCACTTGGGGAGTATTTTTGCGGGGGGAGGTCAGGAGGGGGGACACCCCCTCCTGACCTCCCCCCCCCCAAAAAAAAATACTCCCCAAGTGCCACCAAATAACACCATTTTAATCTCTATTTTTCAAAAGCTCCAACGGCAGGAGGGGGGACACCCCCTCCTGACCTCCCCCCGCAAAAATACTCCCCAAGTGCCACCAAATAACACCATTTTTATCTCTATTTTTCAAAAGCTCCAACAGCAGCAGGGGACATCCCTCTCTTGACCTCCCCTCTCCCCGTGACCGCTTGCGTGGCCGTTTGTGGTGCTTGGCACCACATTTTTGCCCTCTTTATCTTCAGACAGCGACGAACTAAAAAAAAATTATAAATCTGAAAATTTACTCTGAAAAAAAAAATTTGCACAGCTAACCTCAATTGGAAAAAAAAAATTTCAGAAATTTACAATAGTAAAAAAATTTTTTTCACAATGTCATTGTGACCACACCCCCTCCCAAGGTCTAATGGTCCATCACTTACCATCTTTCTGGAAACGTCTTGAACCAACAACATCTTCTGAACCTGAAAACTGTGCAAGCTGAAGTTTTACTCTGCAGAATAAATTCTTGACATAGAGCTTGTCCCTGTAAGCACTATTACAGTTCGCCAGTCTTTCAACAATAGAAGCATAATGAACAGCAAATGCAGGGTTGCCACCATGTAAGGTGCTTGCATTGATGAACGTTTTCACCTAAAAGCAGATTAACACAGTAATGGATCAGTATTACACATACCTATAGTAGCAATTGGAAAAATGTTATTCCATGACATCATATGTGATTATGAATTGTTCTAGTTAAACATACAAAGTGTTGCATGTTGATCATGTTGTTTAACTTCAACTTAATTTTCAAAAAATAAAAGAAAGCTAATGTTGCCATGGCATGGTGAGCAGCTCTGTTGATGATCACAATAATAAACAACATAATGGATGACAGCATGGAAATATACCGTAGTCCTATGCTGCATCATAAATATATATCAGAAATGATATTGTAAAAATAAAACATTGATAAAAATTATTGGATACATCAATGGTATTGAAACCTATCATAAGCATATCATAGACTGTATCATATACTTACTTCTTCGTGGGAGGTAACTTGAATAAGTTTTCCGACATCGCATAAGAAAGTGTACAGATGACTTGTCTTCTTGTAAAGTGACAAGGTCATCAATGATTGGTACCATAAGGTCTTTGAAATATCGGCCCATTTCTTCTACAGTTTTGTGACGTCCACCAAGGAGCAGAATCTAACAGAAAACAACTGTATCATCTCCTGGATAATACAAAATACACACCTATTGGAATTCACAATGTTCATGTCAGTCTGGTATGCAAAATATAAAGGACAATGAAAATGAACAGGTCAGCTAATTCAATTATATACTTTGGCTACACATTTTTGTTAATTGTGTTCATGGTAGACAAAATTTTGACCCCAATAAAAAGTTGGCAAGATTTCTGTCAGGCCCACCACCCCTGGTTCAACTGTACTTCACAAGTGACGTCTTGCAGTGACCTTTGTTTTGGCCGTTGATTAGCAATCAGCAGTGGAAAAAATTACATCATATGGTAGAATCGTTCTGCAGGCTGCATTTCACCCCGCTTGGTCTCAAAACACGGCCGATTTCTTCAAGACGACGCGAGTACACGCTCTTTGGCGTGATTTTCGAGGAGATGGTTAAACTTGTGATCCAACTAGGTATATGGGAGTGTAGTTCTGAATGTTTTGTGTGAGCGCACGGCCAGTAGTCAAATTGGGTGGTGTGTTTTTTGAGTGATTGTGTTGCACACCTTGTGAGTATTTAGGTGCAGTGGCGGGCATATCGACTGCGGGATCGATAAATCGAGCTGAAAATCGATCTACTTAGCAAACTAACCAGCTAAGGAGCGCCTGTTCATTATACCTGTCATAAACATGGAATTCCTATATCATACAAAGCGAGAATAAGTTCAGTATTCTTAGCCCGGGGTAGTATAATCCTTAAAATAGGCATGAATGTGCAGGGTAACTACTCTTGTACAGAATATAAAATAGATGTAAAAGAAAGCTTCCAGTACATGTATCTGTATGTGGATGTGATAGGCTGGAGTTATAACAAAGTTTAATTGTTCTTACCTCGTGCATCATGTACAGCAGTGCTGCATAGCCACTCTGCAGACGAGGGTGTTTTCCGCGCAACACATTCTCAACCTCCTTTTTGTAAATATCCTTCACTATATCCTGTTCTCTGACGAACTTGCTTCCAACTGCAAGCAGCTGGCCAATCCCTGAGCTTGCTTGGATCGCGACTTGGATATAGCTTTCAAAGTATTTGTATTGGTCTGTAGTTGTGGGTGTGATACTAGGCAGTGTGAACGGCACAAGAAGGCAACGTGTTGCTAGCCTGTTAAAATTGAGTACCAAAGAAAAACATAGGGCCAAAGTCCCTGAAGCTACTATAGACATGGATACAAAATAAGTATTTCCTGACTGTATGAAATTATATCACTAAGGTCATCCTACGGACAAGTAAACTAAATATAAAAGCTGTCTGACCAGCGGTTTTGAAAGAACAAGCAACTCAACAGTTGACAGAGCTCTGTTGAGTTATGTAGAGAATAACCTTTTGTGACACATGTATTGATGAAGAAGGTGATATCTTTGATTAACATTGTGAGTTCTGTTTAATAAGTTGAGACTGTACATACTCAGAGAAAGCACACTGAAGAGACAAAGGTTTGAAACTTAAGAAGTTCAAGGTCATCAAAAGCATTATAAGGAATCATGTTACACTTTCATTGCACTGTTACACAGATTGCATATTGCTATAAATAGCACATGAGGAATCTTTATACAGCCCAGCTTTACCATAAAAACCCTATCACTTTGACCACTCTTTTAATTGACCACTCTGTTTTTTTCCTCAAAAAGTAATTTTATTTTATCCTTACCAAGTCAACCATAAATGATAATTAGAACTTTCTCTATCTCTATCTCTATCTCTATGACTATTTTGAGCAATTTCTTTTAGATAACATACAGGGCACAATAAATGACGGTTAGAATATGTCAAAGTTGGGATTCAGGAAAGTTGCCTTTACATGTTTTAATCCTCCAAGATGGTAAGCATTTACTATGAACTGTCAAAAAAGTTGAACTTTCTGATAATTCTACACTAAAATTATTTTGGCTTTGATGATTTCCTAATTAATTCAATTATTTAAAATAATATTAATTATTTTTTTCTGGGTGAATTGATAGGGTTTATACAGTACAAGAATTACATACAAAGTAAGTCAAATTTTGACCAAAAATGACAAAAAAATCCTTAAAAATACACATTTGCATATTTCATCACAATTTGAACAATCTCAGTTGGGTTACCCCTATGGACGTGTATACCAAATAACAAAGCTGTCTGACCAGCGGTTATGAAGAAGAAGATTTTTTACCAAAAACACCTTTTTTGGCATTAATTTGCCTATTTTCAACAATATCAAAAAATTAAAAAAAATAGTTTCTCAAAATCATATTTTTCATCTACACAACAAATATCAAATCAGTAAGTACTGCGGTTCTCAAGATATTTGAGTGGACGGACGCCTCACAAACGGACATACATACATACATACATACATACATACAGACGGACGCCGGACGGATACCCATCCCAATAGCTTCTATAGACTATAGTCTATAGTAGCTAAAAACGGAAAGTCAATTTGTGAATTTATAACTAAACAGTTAAACATTGGCTAGTAAAATCAAGGTCATCACACAGTTTAGTGTGTACCATGCATTGTGTAAGTGATTTTTTCTCAATGACTAGATTTTTCAAAACACCTCATATGCAAAAAATTAATGATGATGAATCAATAAAAATTCTTCCAACACATGATGTATGTAGCATTAACTTATTGTTCCAGAAATATTATTTTATATCTTTATGAAGCCATATGTGGTATAATATACTGATTCTAATTAAATACTTACCTGGCATTTTCTCCGAGCACAAAGTTTGCTGAGCAAAGAAAGGTGGTAACAGGACTGTATGTACCATTAGAATCAGTTTGAGCTCCTCCATTGAAGTATCGCACGGCCAATTTCTCAATTCCACGGACAGAATCAACATCGTCAACAACACATGGAAGTGTACTCTGGCTGAGTATTCGCTTCAGGACTGCCTCCGTGATACTGGCATGAAAGCTGTCTGCAACCCTGAAAAGATTACACAGTACCTTCAAACTTGTTGTCTTTCCCGTGTCGACATCTTTAGAAAATGCAAAAATTACAGGACAACTCCCAAAAGCTTCAACAATGCGCAAATAATAGCGACATCAGTCCTCCTGCAAGAATGCCAACTGCAGACATAAAGTTATGCATAAACATGCCCTGTTGAGGGTAAAAGAGGAAAGTAGTTACAAATTTATACTAATAAAAACAACACAGTGCTCTGATTTTAATTAGAATTATGGTGATATCACCATAGTGATTATCCCTTTCTAATGCGGTGCACTTTTCAGAACAATGGCCAATATAAGTTAACATCCCTGCGCATAGTCATAAATTAACGGTACGTACCCTCATAATCAATATAGGCACGTGCATCAGGCGTGAAGTTCAATGGATAAACACAGCTTACAGATCATCGAACCCCAAAACCTGACTTTTACTGGGGTGGCTGGAGAATTTTTAGCTCCCATAGCCATATGTATATATGGCAATGGAAGCTATTCTTATAGGCTAGGGAAATGTCTGTATGTATGTATGTCTGTATGTCTGTATGTCTGTATGTCTGTATGTCTGTCCGTCAACATCAAAAACTCCAAAACCGCTGCACATTTCATCTTGATATTTGGTGTGTACATGGATGATGGGCTGTAGATGAGATTTTGTTTAAATGAAGTTGTCATTGCCAAAAATATGCAAATTAAGTGAAAAAATGTAAAAACAGTCAAAATTGAAAATCTCAATAACCACTGAGCAGATTACATGAAAAATTAGCATGTAAGTACTTTGGGCTGACCTGAAATAATTGTGCTTTTTTTGATTTTTTGATATTGTTGAAAATATACAAATTAGTGCCAAAAAAGGCGTTTTTGGTAAAAAATCTTCTTCTTCATGAACCGCTGGTCAGACAGCTTTGATATTTGGTATACAGGTCCCTAGGGATAACCCAAATTGGATTTGTTCAAATTGTGATGAAATATGCAAATCTGTATTTTTAAGGAATTTTTTTGTCATTTTTGGTCAAAAATTTATTTCATCAAAACCGCTCGTCTGACAGCTTTGATATTTGGTATACAGGTCCCTAGGGATAACCCAATTTGGATTTGTTCAAATTGTGATGAAATATGCAAATCTGTATTTTTAAGGAATTTTTTTGACATTTTTGGTCAAAAATTTATTTCATCAAAACCGCTCGTCTGACAGTTTTGATATTTGGTATACAGGTTCCTACAGATAAACTAAATATGATATGTAGAATATATGATGAAATCTGCAATTTTGTATTTTTGGTGCAATTTTTGACATTTTTGGTCAAAAAATGTGTTTCTCAAAAACTACTTGTCTGATGCCTTTGATATTTGGTATACAGGTTCCTGGGGTTCTCCTAGTGTGATATAGTGAAATTTGATGAAATCTTCAATTTTTGTATTTTTGGGTCAATTTTTGCCATTTTTGGTCAAAATATTTGTTTCTCAAAAGTTACTCATGTGATAGCTTTGATATTTTGTATACATTTTTATACATAATTATGATGAAATCATCAATTTTGTATTTTTGCAGCTAATGTTGCCCTTTTAGGTCAGGCCATCCTGAAATGAGCTATGAAATATCTCAACCATCTTCATCAATACATATGTCACAAAAAGTTGCTCTCTACATAACACAGCAGAGCTCTGTCGACTATTGGGTCGCTTGTTTTTTCAAAACCGCTGGTCAGACAGCTTTAATATTTGGTTAACAGGTCCCTAGGATGACCTTAGTGAGATGATTTCATACAGTCAGGAAATACTTAATTTTGTATCCATGTCTATAGTAGCTTCAGGGACATTGGCCCTATGTTTAAGATAATGTTGTGATTCAGTAAGCATGTGAAATGGTAAACTGTATTTGGTGTTGAAATGCGGTAAAAAATAATGAGAAAACATAGCTGAGGTGATTTCAGCAGGTTTGGTTTCAACAAATGTATTCAAAGTTTTTTTCAATGTTAAAGAGTGATGGAGGGGGGGGGGGGGGGGGGGGGGTCCTGGCAGATTTTGAAAAAAACCAAACAAATGTCAATAAAAAAATCAGCCACAGAAGGTTTGTCAAAAAGAAAAGGTGGGATAGTGGAAAAAAAGAATGTACAGTGTATCGGATAAAAAGATGTTCCTCATCAATCTTCCAGACAACCCCCTTTTATCAAATGGTACACCCTGATGTATTTTTGTGTGCCATTAAACATGCAGTGTATTTTAGTTTAAGATGTCAATCAAGTTAGGTAAGGATTTGAAAGGAATAGTCAAGTTCACCACAGTTTAACTTCATCTCTTGTGTCATCATCCTTGTGTAATTGGTTAAGTTTGTAAGTTGCTCCAGATGTGGATATACCAGCTGTTCTGGAAGAAAACAATGTTTACTTTTCCCTATAGGGTTTCTGAGTTAATGATTGCATGTTGAAATCTCTCCATGTATCTGGTGCATGGGCAAAATGTAAATATTGGTTGCATGTTATGTATTTCAGTCTATGTCAAATATTGTAAATGAAAAATCAAGAACAGTTTGCTGTGTGCTTGTAAAAGATAACATGTATGTCAATTAAATTATATAAAATAATTAAATATTAAATATTAAATTAAATTGTGTCAATTAAATATTAAAACTGCCTTGCAGTTTGATTGTCTTAAAAATTATCACAGAAGTAGAAAACGAAAAGAAACTAATCAAATTGCTGTAACATATTCACCCTCAGTGTCTGTAGGCCTATACTTAACTATTTTATCATTACATTCAGCTTTTTGTTATATCTTTATCACTCTCCATGGGCCAAGGCACACTTGGGGTCAATGTCATCACTCTGTGCCAGTCTGTGAATGTCAGTCTGTCTGTATTTAGGCCCATGTTTCATTTTGTTTTGATAACTATATTTGGTATATAGGGATAACCTAGCAATACAATTTTTTTGACAAAATGTGACATGACTTCGGTGACCTTTGACCTCAAATATACATATTTGTCCATAACTCAGTAACCACAAGTGCTACACCCTTCATGTATAGTATGATGGGACACCTTATGATGCCACATATTGTACCTCATTAATTATGTGCATATCTAATTTTGAGCAAGCCAATAGAGCCAGAGGTCTGATTTTTGATATATAGGGATACAACTATAGGAGAGAATTTTTTTTGACAAATGTAATGTGACCTCGGTGACCTTTGACCTCAAATATACATATTTGTCCATAACTCAGTAACCACAAATGCTACACCCTTCATATCTGGTATGATTGGACACCTTATGATGCCACATATTGTAGCTCATTAATTATGCACATATCTCATTCTGAG
Source organism: Ptychodera flava (assembly GCF_041260155.1). Taxonomy (NCBI): domain Eukaryota; kingdom Metazoa; phylum Hemichordata; class Enteropneusta; family Ptychoderidae; genus Ptychodera; species Ptychodera flava. The sequence continues at coordinate 5,136,288 of NW_027248281.1, forward strand.
CAAGCCAATAGAGCTGGATGTCTGATTTTTGGTATATAGGGATAACTATAGGAGAGAAATTTTTTGACCAAATGTCATGTGACCTTGATGACCTTTTACCTAAAAAATATGTTTATGTCAATAAATAAGTAACTACAAGTGCTATGTCCTTTGTATTTAGTAGGATGGGAGACCTTATGACAACACATGCTTTACCTCATTAATTTTGCACACATCTAATTCTGGGCAAGTGAATAGAGCTAGAGGTCTGATTTTTTGGCATATAGGGATTAATTAGCAATATAATTTTTTTTTCAAAATGTCATGACCTCAATGACCTTTGACCTTGATTATACATATATATGCATATCTCAGTAACCACAAGTTCTATACCCTCCAATTTTGATAGATATTAGACCTTAAGATGTCACATCTTGTACCTCATTTATTATGCGCATATGTATTTCTTGGCTGGCCAATACTGCTAGAGGTCTGATCTTTTTTCCCGATTTAGAACCATAACTTAGACATGCCTCATGTGTTTCAAATCGGGAACAACGACATAGACCTATTTGCCCATAGATCTCAACATATACACTCCAGTGATACTTCTTAATGACCACATTTCCCTGCCCCATCAAGACTAATACTCCTATTACAAGTGGGGACTGTCATTGTCAATGACTTGTTTAGTTAATGGTTGTATCACAGTATACGATATATCTAATTCTGTATTTTTTCCATTTTATATTCTGAATAAATACATTAAACATATTTCACTGTCTCCAGTACATTACATTTAAGTATTTTCACTTCATGCACTTTATCCCTTTCACACATGTTCAAATATCTGACCAGAGAACAAACACTAAATAGTCCAGGATGGGAGCTACAGTGTCATTGACGCTATTTTTTTTTTTCGGATGTCAAAAGTAATGAAATGCAACAAAATGCTTCTGTATCTTGTCTGAGTATTAGTATTATAAGAACAATTGGATGACATTTAAATGTTATTAAATTGTCATAGAATTACCCATCAAACTTTAACCTTGTAATCATAAAAATGGAACAAAACATTTTTCAGATACCCCTTTTAGGCAAAACAAACAAAAATTTTGGGGTATCAGAAAGGGGGACTTCAAAAGTTACTTTCCAAGTCCCTCTTTCTGATAACCCAAAAATTTTCAACCCCCCTAACTGATTTTTGTGAGCGCAGCCAAGTAAAGTTAAGTGTGACTACAAAAACGTCATTATAGTCTTTGATGCTTGTGATGCGATAACCACATGGGAAACATAACCAAACAATGTCAAAAGTATTTTTCTTAAATTGAAACCTCACTTGAATTTATAAAATATGTATATTCAAGCACTGAGTAGATTTTAAAGGAACAGTAGTTGAAATTGTTGATTATTTTTTTCAAAATATTGTCCTGAATGCAAACTTTAGTTTCTTGGTATACACCATAAAGCAGTTGAAATGTACAGTATTAAGCTTGGGAACTCAGCCTTCACATATGTAGAATGCATTAATGTCATTGAGAAGTAGATTCTGGTCCATACTAGAAGTAAAGCAATTAGCATTTAACATTCTTAGACGATCAGTGTAATACTCTAAGAAGTGAATATTGAAATATGTTTGGAGGAGAGAAGAAAAGTTTTACTGACATACTAAATGAAAATGGGGGGGGGGGGGTGTTAAAGATACTAGCCCTTAAAAATTGTCAATGCAAATTCAGAAATTTGGTTGAAAAAAAAGTTGCAGCAAGTTTCAAAATAATGATATTGTAAATACCTCCATTAATGCCAACAGGTCCTTGAGGGGTTCCTCTGCCTGACAAAGAGGCAGAGGAATACTTGGAATTAAATATTTGACTTCATCAGTCAAAATACAAGGTGGATCTGCAAGCAATAGTCCATTTTCAGAGAAACTGCAGCTGGGGAGAAATACAGGTGGAATTTTAGGTACAATTACAGAGGGTAACTTTGGTGAAAGTAGAATTAATTAAAGAGCAATGGCATTAAATTTATACAATGTCCTACTAAATTGTAGTCCTCAGGGATTACATGTACTTTAAATAATCTCTTTTGACATGGCTTCATTTATATTGTGAAGTGTTGATAATAACAATGTGACATGAATAATACACACAGCAAATCACAATAATTATATATATGAGAATGAATTCTAACACAATTCTGCATCAGTGAGACATACAGTTCTCACCTTTCTTATTGTGTGAATGTCAGTGTAAGATCAATCAGGTAAATAGAGCAACTTTGTAGACAAGGTTTGAGATACATGATCCAGACCAGGTCATGAGACTTTGAATGTCTTCTGACTATTTTACAGGCACAGACATAATAGTTTAGAAAATTAACTTGCAGACTGTGTAGAGGACTTAAATTTATTAGCAAAATTGTAACGATTGAGACTTGGGGAAGTACTTTCAATGCAGTAGCACATAGGTAGAGGACCAGCACCTGCAATAGGTCTGGTCTTGCAGTGTATGTGTATATCATATATGCATCATATTAAGAAATGGAAACTTACAGTATTAGATAAGACGAAGACCTTCTTTGATTTATTAAAACCCACCACTGCAGTGCTTATTCTCGGGGTTGTCGGTTCATTCCTTTCCAAGGATGTTCGATAATATGCAGCAACTTTGCGCTGTACATATTCGAACAGCTCATGCTTGCGTAAACTGCAGATCAAGCCCATCTGTGTTTGATTGTTCATGGCTTTGACGAACTTGTCAGGATTCATTATGTCCTGCATGGATGCGAAAAAATCTCTGGAGGAAATGAACAATAAAATATAAGCAATATTATATAAGCAGAATTGCAACTTCAGCAACTGTTTCCATTCTTTTCGTGCAAAATCAGGCCACTTAAAGCGAATTTGGCTTTTCCAAAAGGCCACCCAAAAGGTAGCACATGATAAATATTATATAAATTTAGCCTTGGTGAACCCCTCAATTGATAGTGAGCAGTGTTTGTACTTATCAATACGCGTATCTGTGCCAACATGTGAAATTTTACAAACAATACACATGTTGTGTATAAGGGATTTTCCGATATGGATGATGTACCCTTACACGTAATTGCCAGAGACCTTCTCAATTGTCATAAATGACCAATTAAGTGCAAGTTGGTTGAAAATTAGGCCAAGTATGTTATCTAACACAATTAGGTTGTTTCACATTACATTGTAGGGGAATTCGCACAGATATTTTTGGCTCAAATAAACGGTGCCAAATCCCGTAAAAAATTTCAGAATGATTATTTTCCGTATTTTTCTTTGGATTTCAGATCATGTGACTTGGTGTTTGATTGGGGGGGGGGGGGGGGGCTCCATTTATAGGGCTTCCAAGAGTGGCATGTGGCTCATTAATATTCATAAGCATTAATATTTCTGAAAAATTTAGAATATTTTGTATGCTACTGTATTCTGCATGTTTGTTTGTACATATTCTGTGTGTTTGATTTCTTAAGGCTTGAAGTACATTTAAGCATAATAACAACAGCAAGCTATTTCCACTGTGCCTTCAAGGGATTTTTTTCATTTTAGCTACTATAGACTATAGTCTATAGAAGCTATTGGGATGGGTATCCGTCCGGCGTCCGTCGTCAGTCTGTATGTATGTATTATGTATGTATGTATGTATGTCCGTTTGTGAGGCGTCCGTCCACTCAAATATCTTGAGAACCGCAGTACTTACTGATTTGATATTTGTTGTGTAGATGAAAATATGATTTTGAGAAACTTTTTTTTTTAATTTTTGATATTGTTGAAAATAGGCAAATTAATGCCAAAAAAGGTGTTTTGGTAAAAAATCTTCTTCTTCATAACCGCTGGTCAGACAGCTGTGTTATTTGGTATACAGGTCCCTAGGGATAACCCAACTTAGATTTGTTCAAATTGTGATGAAATATGCAAATGTGTATTTTTAAGGAATTTTTTTGTCATTTTTGGTCAAAATTTGACTTTCATTGTATGTAATTCTTGTACTGTATAAACCCTATCAATTCACCCTGAAAAAAATAATTAATAAGATTTTAAATAATTGAATTAATTAGGAAATCATCAAAGCCAAAATAATTTTAGTGTGGAATTATCAGAAAGTTCAACTTTTTTTGACAGTTCATAGTGAAATGCTTACCATCTTGGAGGATTAAAACATGTAACAAGGCAACTTTCCTGAATCCCAACTTCGATATTCTGAAACCCATTTATGTTATCTAAAAGAAATTGCTCATAATAGTTTGTCATGATAGGGTGGTCAAATAAATAGAGATAGAGAAAGTTCTAATTTCCATTTATGGTTGACTTGGTAAGGATAAAATAAGATTACTTTTTGAGGAAAAAATAGAGTGGTCAATTAAAAGAGTGGTCAAAGTGATATGGTTTTTATGGTAAAGCTTGGCTGTAAGATTCTCATGTGCTATTTATAGCAATTATGCAATCTGTGTAAACAGTGCAATGAAAGTGTAACATGATTCCTTATAATGCTTTTGATGACCTTGAACTTCTTAAGTTTCAAACATTTGTCTTCAGTGTGCTTTCTCTGAGTATGTACAGTCTCAACTTATTCAACAGAACTTACTGGTTTACAAGTCCCTAGGATGACCTTAGTGAGATAATTTCATACAGTCAGGAAATACTTAATTTGTATCCATGTTCTATAGTAGCTTCAGGGACTTTGGCCCTATGTTTAACTGAACTGTGCGCTCTCCCTTACCAAAAATTATTTCTACTGCAAATTTGCCGTAAGTTTGCTGCAAATATGCAGCAAGCATATAGCTTGCAGGAAGGAGTTGCAGAAGTTTGCAGGTAGATGTGACCCTCCTGCAAACCCTTAAGTCAGTTTGCAGCAAATTTGCGGTAAACGACTAAGTTGCTGCAAATTTGCGGCAAACCAGATTATTGCTGCAAATATGCAGCAACACATGATTGACATATTTCCCACTATTTCATCACCAGGGAGTACACACTACACACTTCAAGTACTGTTGCACTTCGTGACCAGTCATGTGTAAGCAACATAAAATTGATCTTTCATTTATATTCTATGTTCCTTTATTTCATGACAGACAATCCACTTTTTAAATTATAATAACTGGTAATGCTAGATAATGGACAGCTTCAGTTAAGCTGGTGAAAGCATTGCATGGATATAAGAGTGCATACTGTAGTGACATGATGTAATAAAAGTGCCCTTTGACAATCTGGTTGGGTAAATTATGGTTGGATCGAAAACTGAATTTTTAGGGAAACAAATTTTTGAAACAGGGACTTGTCTGTCTTGCAAGTTACACCCTGTATTTTCTGCGAATGATACCAAAATGCAAACAGTTTCGAACGAAATGTGTGTTGATGATGGTCTGTAAGGACACGTCGTAGACTTTGTTACTGCAAATCTGTACAGTCAATGTTTCCGCTACTACCTCCAAGCAGAGTAGTGGCTGTGCTCCAAGCTATTCATCCCATCAATATAGTACATGTATACGGTACGTACAATGCACTGCAGCTTACAGTCTGTCCCATCGATGCCGCTGACAAAATCTCGCCTTCTGATAACATGGGTCGAGGTAAAAGGCTTTTGTCCATGTTTCAGCGTTAGATTTGTATTGCCGAGCACAAATTTGAGATTTAGGATTACACTCCATCCCGAGTCGCTGTACGAAAATCCAAAGCGCCGCTTCACCAACGTCCAACACGTCCTGTGTATCAGCTGCGAGCAGCCGACATGTTTACACTCTCCGGTCACGGTTCATAAAGGTCAGTTCGCGCATTGATATTGATTCTTCGTGCTGAAAGAATTTTTACTCTTTTTAGTCTTTCTATGATAAAAATAACCATTTTCATTAAACTAATAAATTAAATGCTCTATCACGTATAAAACACAACGGATTGGTGAATAATGAGTCAATTCCAGCATTTAAAAACGGGACTACATTATCAATTGCGTAATGATTTATAGATCGCACTTCCGTTATCGTCATGAGGCTTGATCGGCGCGAAGTTAGATTTTAGTACCATCGGCCAGTGTCGGCTGTGTACTTGTGAGCAGGGAGTTTTCTAGTGGACAATTTCGTGATCTTTCTATGGAATCGCCAGGCCAAATGATATCACATAGTTGCAAAAACGTGTATACAGTACCAGGGACAGGCGGAGTTCTAAATTTGTGAACGTGAGCGGCAGTAAAGATGCCGACTATATTTTCTGAGTACGGTATTTACACACAGCACGGAGAGACCTGCAACCGGGAATCGTCCAGCGTCTGCGAGCCGTTCAGAAATGTAAGTCAATGTACCGTTCGTCTGTACATCGATCGCTATAATTATGTTCTGTAATCGTTGTATTGCAATCTTTACCTAAAGATAAATTTTCGTTGAGTACTGATTCATACTGAATTCACTTTCGTTTCACAACAGTTACTTACAGTAAGTGCTGAGATTTTTGCAGATTGTCGCCGTCGTGTATGTAAACAACCTACGGCGAGTTGTCCGCTGTCGGACATTTTAATCATTATTAATTTAATTTCGATCATGAATATTTATGCATTTTCTGCTTCAATTTTTCAACTTGATTTTGTCTCATTTTCAAATAATTATCGATTTCTTTCATGAAATTTACAATGTTTGGTCAAACGGTAAAGACTTTAACACTCTTCCCTGAACGATTTATATTTTTCAGAATCCATTGCTGATACACTAAAGGGACAAGAAATTCAGAGAACAGAAAGCCAAATCGCAGCCCTTGACAGTAATGTAAATGTTACATGAAACTTCTCAAGTCAAAAGAAAATCTTGACATGATCGTGACACTTATGTGGCATGAAATAAACATGGCATATAAAATAAACTGTACCACAATTGAATTTAACCTTTTTTTCTCTGTCATCTTTTTGTTTCTAATAACTTTATTTGCGCTGACCATTGTTTCTCGTGAAACTGGTATTTCAGAGTTAAGTTGGATAAATAATATTTATATATGGCCGACTGTGGACAGCGCAAGATGTGTTTTATCCAACTAAACTCTGAAATACCAGTTTCACGAGAAAAAATGGTCAGCGCAAATAAAATAATTTGCTGTATGGAGTTTGCGGCAAATTTTCAGTAACATTCAAATTAATTTGCCGCAAGTTTGCTGCAAGGATTGTGCCGCAAATTTGCTGCAAAGAGTTTGCAGCAACGTTGCGACAGGGAGTTTGCTGCATATTTGCAGCAAGTTCACAAGAAACCTAATTTGCATCTGAAAAATGAACCACCGCATATTTGCGGCAAATAGTTTGCTGCAAATTTACTGCAAAGCTTGCGGCAAATTTGCAGTAACAGTTTGCGGGAGGCCTTAAATTTCGGTAAGGGCTTAGACAAAGCAAGAAAAAATCTTTTTAGTTATAAAGGAATATTTTGTAGCTTCTGAAAAAAATAATTTTCTTGTTTGTCATGTTTTCACTTCGCTTATATCATCCCTAACATGGCGATACACCGGTGAATCGATAGTGCTTTGGCCCTAGTCATGTGATCTGGGTCCCTGGTAAACCGGTTTGTTGATTGAGTGATTCGTCTTAACGGTGTTTCGGAACCAAAAATGGGGTTCCTTCATCAGTCGCTCTCTTATTTTGTATCCCCTCGGCTTGGTTGCGTGATGAAGTCATCTTCGTCCTCGAGGAGGAGAAGCCAGAATCGTTATTGAGAGAGTTAGCCACTATTGACTGACTCTATGGGGAGCGATCCGGTGTGTGGTGTCATATTATAATTCACATGACCCAGCATCGATCGGAGTTTCTGGACGCTTATAAGGATTTTTGTTTTAGGGCATATTTTGAGCGTTGCTAGTGCTCGTTATGTTAACAGTAAATGTTGTACTAATCTGACAATGATAACTTGTTTTAGGTATTTAAATCGATTAATCGAACTTTGGTTTTATGTCAATTTTTCATGGACGTTGTAATACATTTCGGGTCGATATTGGTGCCTGCTTCCGGTGTTTGAAAAGCATGTTGTGAAAGGCTGTCTCGAGAAATAAATCTTATTTCTCTGTGTTTAGCCATTCCCAGGTTTCATGGTTTCGTTAACAATATTTGCTGTAAACGGCCTTTGAAATCGGTTTGGTCGTTCCGGATATCGACGGAATGCTTACTCCTTCACATGTTGGTCAAAGATTCATAACGAGCTATGATTTTGTAAGAAGGATTTGTTTTAGATGCTCGTTTTATAGACCATGAAGAGTGTCGTTAGAAAACGACTCGAGGGTTGATCCCAGAAGTAGAAGTAAGCTCAGCTGCAGTGATTTTTTGTTCACTCTCCTGTGTTAATAGAGTCCTCCCTTATGTGCTTAGTTTAAGCGAGCAGGCCGTAAATACGCAAATACGGAGACATCACTATCTGAGCTCGTCTCAGACTGGTTTGATGAGACTTGAGCTTGTTCTATTTGTAGCAAGGCAGGATGTGATACTGGTTTGAGTATATTTACATTGCGTCAACGTCAAAGTGGACCGTTATCTGATAGGTTAATTGGTTTCAGGCACTAAACTTTGATGAAGTTTATTTTGTCCCAATGTTTCCGTGTAAGAGCCATGGTTAAAATATGTAACTGCGTTACATATGAGATAGTCGATGGATATCCCGGAGGGTATTCTCGTGTTTGCTAGCCCTTGACTTAGATCACACACGGTCTTTCCATAAAATGGAGTGTCCGTGCTTGTAAAGTGACCTAAGAAAGCAAAGATATAAAGTGTGAGATTTACTAGTATGAGCGACTTCCTGTTTACCCGTGTTTACATGTCTGGCTTGCATTGCGTTCCGGCGTCACACAGTTGCACAGTTTCAGTAGCATAAGCGGCCGAAGTCGGACGCATTGGTATACTACATTTCGTTTATTTTACACAACATCTAGAAGCAGCTGATCGATGAGATTACTGGGTATGCCGTATGGGCTACTATCGAGAGCCCGACACACGGACATGGAAGTACAATTTTCCTCCCGTCCGACTGAAAAGTTACCCATCTCGGACGGCAGGACAGGCAGTAGTTTCTAACGCTGCTAACACCCCAGCGCAATGATTTGTTGATGTACTAGGGATCATTTCCTCGTCATAAACGACCAATTCAGTGCAAGTTCATGTTTCCCGCTCAAATTGTGTGGTTTCGCATTACACTGTGTCGAGTAATTCGCTTGGAATATTTTCGGCATATGTGCCTCCGATTGTCGTCAAAATTGTGCCGTAAAAACGCGCTATGTATCATATTTAATTCTCAGGTAACATTTTAATCGGAATAATAGTGGACAGTAACTAACGGAACGATCGAGTAAATTCATCAACTGCGTTGAAGATAGAAGTGCGCGAGGATTAAAAGAACTCGTTTTATATTAATAGACAGGTATAAATACGCAAGCGACAATTTAATAATCTTCCATAAGAATACACGATGATTCCTTTAGTTTTGGCGGGAAACGTTTTAGAACAGAACGCGCGAGCTCAATAAGCAAACAAAATATTTTGCACTTCAATTTCCCGCACAATCATTTAAATATTTATACATTTGAAATGCCGTTACCAACTTTTTTGATAACTACGACGAAGAGATACACTCTGCTGATGACTCATCAGATACATGTTAACTTACCTCTCTCTGAAGTCTGGCGGTCTTGACGACTTCACCCGCAGGCGATATCCCTGGATTTCTCCGACAACTTTACTTAAAATTTTTAGAGTAAAGTCGCCTCATTTTTTATGACCCCTATTTCCTGGCCATGATCAGGAAAATCCGATGGTACTTGCTCCGTGACGATAGGCATTGTCCTGATTGTCACTCACTCATATCAACTCACTGCCCGGACGTGGATTGAAAGTGAATGATATTGGCATGTATACAGGCATCATATACTGAATATAATTGCTTACACAATTGCACGTGACCCTTGACAAATCATATCATTCGTGTATTTAATGGAGGGAAAGGGGATCCAATCAAGGGATGATGGCTAATTACATGTAAAATTATCTGTACCAAGCACGCGCAAATGGGTCATTTTGAGCGGGGAAAGGGGTAGAGTGTAATTTAACTCGATGAATAACGCGCGAAAACATGTGTTATAAAAAGTGATTGAGGAACATCAGAATAAGGGAGGAGAATGGGAAATGAAGGAAATGCTAGTTTATTCTTTTGATGATATCTTTAATCAACCAAGGAAGCAAAGTGGGTAGCTGTGGTAACGCAGCTACCTGTTGGCGGGGTAGTTTCCACAGCTAGCAAAAGCAAATGGAATATGATGCTGTCGGAGAAAGTGATAAAAGTAACTACAGAAAACTGTTCAAACGTTCAAGACACACCACTAAGAAACGTACTGGTCGTAGAAAAAATATACCGCACACGACACACACACACAAAGTATTGTTTCTTGTCACGTAAGCTTAGATTGTTACAGAGTAAGAGTAATCAAACATTAAAAACCACGACTGACGACTGGTCGCAGACCGGGGTCGCAGAATATGACGAAAGTTGCGGTACGGCGTATGCGTTCAAAAGCCACGACCAGCGACTGGTCGCAGACAACGATTCAGCCCAAAATGTATCATTTTATTCACGACCTAACGACTGGTCGCAGAATATGACGAAATTGCGGTACGGCGCATGGGTTCAAAAGCCACGACCAGCGACTGGTCGCAGACAACGTATCAGCCAAAAAATGTATCATTTTATTCACGACCTAACGGACTGGTCGCAGAATATGACGAAATTGCGGTACGGCGCATGCGTTCAAAAGCCACGACCAGCGACTGGTCGCAGACAACGATTCATCCCAAAAATGTATCATTTTATTCACGACCTAACGACTGGTCGTGAATTGTTACACAGGAAAATTACCCCATATTCAAAACCACGACTGACGACAGGTTGTAGAAATGAACCCATTCCATACTGAAAATGCGACTTGTATTAATTTTTAAAGACTGCTATCATTCATTATACTATACAAGGAAATTCAGGTACGACGCATGCGCTCTAGAATCTAATCCCATACTGCATGAGGTGTCAAAGCTTGGATCTACACGTACAAGTCAAGTCCTGGATCCACGACCACAATTGAGTCGTGCGACCGGTCGTGTAGCGGGTCCATGTAAAACGCTGTCTCATTTCGGGCCACATATGCAACATGGACTGTAGTCGGATAGCCTAGATTCCTTTTCCCTCCGCTTGCCTCCGTACCTCCGGACGGAGGTACGGAGGCAAGCGGAGGGAAAAGGAATCTAGGCTAGTAGTCGGATGGCTATCCGTCCGGCGTCAGTCTGTCTGTATGTACCGGGTATGTATGTATGTATGTCCGTTTGTGAGGATGTCCGTCCACCTAAATATCTTGACAACCGCAGTACTTACCTTACAGATTTGATATTTGTTGGGTAGATGCAAAAAATTTTCATATTTGTAATATTGGGGCAATTTTCCCAATGTTGGTCAATTTTTTTTTGGTCCAAAAACTACTGATTTAATAGCTTTGATATTTGGTATACAGGTTCCTAAGGTTGATCAAAATCTGTTGTATTCAAATTCCGATGAAATCTGCAATTTTGTATTTTGGGGGCAATTTTTCTCATTTTTAGCTACTATAGACTATAGTGTATAGAAGCTATTGGGATGGGTATCCGTCCGGCGTCCGTCGTCAGTCTGTATGTATGTATGTATGTATGTATGTATGTCCGTTTGTGAGGCGTCCGTCCACTCAAATATCTTGAGAACCGCAGTACTTACTGATTTGATATTTGTTGTGTAGATGAAAAATATGATTTTGAGAAACTATTTTTATTAATTTGTTGATATTGTTGAAAATATGCAAATTAACGCCAATAAAGGCGTTTTTGGTAAAAAATCTTTGTTTTAGGTGGTGAAAAATATGCATATTTGTATTTTTGCGGCATATTTTGTGTGTTTTGGTAAAAAAAATCTTTAAAAATCTTCTTCAAAACTACCAGTTAGATAGCTTTTATATTTGGTACATATGTCCCTAGGGATGATCTATTTCAGATTTGTTCAAATTGTACAGAAATAATCAAATTTGCATTTTTAAGGCAATTTTGCCATATTTGGTCAAAAAATGTCTATCTCAAAAAGTACTGGTCTGATAGTTTTGAAATTTGGCATAAAGGTTTCTATAGATGAACTAAGTATTATATATATTGAATTTCAGATGAAATCTGCAATTTTGTATTTTTGGGGCAATTTTTTTCCATTTTTGGTCAAAAAATGTGTATTTCAAAACTACTCATCTGATAGCTAAATTTGGTATACAGGTTTCCATAGATGAACTAAATGATATTTATTAGCTCCGCTGACAGCGACGCGGAGCTTATCAAATAGGTTGATTATCCGTTGTCGTCCGTTGTTCGTTGTCCGTCGTCCCTCGTCCCTCGTCGTCCGTCAACAATTGCCTTTCTCCTCTGAAACCACAAGTCCAATTGCTTTGAAATTTTATATGCAGTTCACTTGGGTGACCTCACTTCAGTTTGTTCAAATCATGGTGAAATTTGCATATTTGTATTTTGGGCATTTTTTGGTGTTTTTGGTAAAAAAATCTTCTTCTCTGAATCCGCTCGTCGGATTGCTTTGAAATTTGATATGCAGTTTGCTTAGGGTGACTTAAATCAGATTTGTTCAAATGGTGGTGAAATTTGCATATTTGTATTTTTAAGGTAATTTTTGTTATTTTTGGTAAAAGAATCTTTAAAAATCTTCTTCTTCAAAACTACTGGTCAGATGGCTTTTATATTTGGTACATATGTCCCTAGGGGTGATCTATTTCATATTTGTTCAAATTGTGCAGAAATATGCAAAATTGCATTTTTAAGGAAATTTTTGCCATTTTGGTCAAAAAATGTATTTCTCAAAAAGTACTGGTCTGATAGTTTTGAAATTTGGTATACAGGTTTCTATAGATGAACTAAGTAATATATATTGAATTTCTGATGAAATCTGTAATTTTGTATTTTTGGGGCAATTTTTGCCATTTTTGGTCAAAAAATGTGTATTTCCAAAACTACTCATCTGATAGCTTTGAAATTTGGTATAGAGGTTTCTACAGATGAACTAAATGATATTTATGGAAATAATGATGAAATCTGCAATTTTGTAATTTTGGGGCAATTTTTGCCATTTTTGGTCAAAAAATGTATTTCTCATAAAGTACTGGTCTGATAGCTTTGAAATTTGGTATACAGGTTTCTACAGATAAGCTTAGTAATATATATTGAATTTCTGATGAAATCTGTAATTTTGTATTTTTTGGGCAATTTTTGCCATTTTTGGTCAAAAAATGTGTATTTCCAAAACTACTTATCTGATAGCTTTGAAATTTGGTATACAGGTTTCCATAGATGAACTAAACGATATTTATTGAAATAATGATGACATCTGCAATTTTGAATTTTTGGGGCAATTTTTCCCATTTTTGGTCAAAAAATGCGTTTCTCAAAAAGTACTGGTCTAACAGCTTTGAAATTTGGTATACAGGTTTCTATATATGAACTAAGTGTGATATTTTGAAATTATGATGAAATCTGCAATTTTTATTTTTGGGGGCAATTGTTGCCATTTTTGGTCAGAATATTTTATTCTCAAAAAACTACTCATCAGATAGCTTTGGTGACATGTTCTTAGGGATGATCGGATGTGATATATTCAAAGTATGATGAAATCTTCAATTTTGTATTTTTGCAGCTTATTTTAGCCACTTTTTTCTGGCCACTGCATTGAGTTATCAAAGATTTCCACCTTCTTCATCACATGTGTCAAAAATAGTTATTCTGTACATAAACACAGCGGAGCTATATCGGCCGCTAGGTCGCTTGTTTAAATTATGATGAAATCTGTAATTTTGTATTTTGGGGCAATTTTTTCCATTTTTTGTCAAAAAATGTGTTTCTCAAAAAGCTTTGTAATTTGATATGCAGGTTCCTACAGATATCCTAAATGTAAAGAGTTTCATAATTTGACCTGTGACGCAAACTCGGGGGAAAAAAACATAAAATTAAGGATGTTATGCCAATGTCCCATAATATGACAAAAAGGACACTATTAGCCAACCTGTGTCAATGTATTGAAAACTCATGGTGATATTCCTTAAATCATCAAAGAGGTTACTTTCTTCACAACTGAAAAGGGGCTGATCGTGTCTGCTTATGGTCTTTTCCCCTTCCCTTTCAGAAAAAGTGGCTGTTATGCCCCATCTGGTACTCTTCATACCACTGCAGTCTTTATGCCACTGCACTCTCTTATTTCTTCGCAAGCAACATCTATTGCTTTTCCAATCCAAACTTCTCCAAAAGAGACTCACAGACTTTTCTTCCATGCACATTCCTGTTATTATTGTTGATCCTGCAATGAAAATCCCCTTGACAAGCTGGTTAGGCAAAGATTGCATTTCTTAGACACAGTTTAGTAACTGTGTGCATGCAAGCTGTAGGTTGACCATGATATCCTGGATGGTTTGTCCTTAGATTTGAAGTGCCAAACATTCTTTCATAAATCTGTACTGTTAGCACAACTTGCTCAATGGTTGGTTGGACCATGTAATTCTATCCTGTCTGTTTCTTGTTTTCTTTGCTTGCTTGTCACCATGTGTGTATTTCAACTGGTCATTGTACCAACTGGCCTTCAGTGCCTCACTGTATTGGGGATGGCAGGAGAGTGGTTGGATTTGTTTTGACATACAGTGTAATAAGGGGAGAACCATTTGATTTCTGAGGGGGTATGGAGGATTTTGAGAAAAAAAATGTCACCAGGGGAGATAGAAGAAAAAAATTGATCCTGTAATTATCGCGAAAATGAATTAAATCATTTTCGCGATGTTTCATTTAATGTGTCTAAAGAAGGGTCAAATATATGCGCGGTCACCCATTTATCCAGTATCTTTCAACATGTCAAACAATATAAAAAGTATCTTGCATCAACAAAATTCATGAAAAATGACCGACTTGACCTTTAATGCCACTCTAGAATCTGTATAGTTTGATTTTCTTGTTTTGTCTCTGTGTTTTGAAAATTAAAAGAAAAAGTTGAAAAGAAAAGAATTACTCCTCTAATCCATGTGTCTAACCTAACCTAATCTAATCAAATCCATTGTTTAATCTAATCTAATCTAAGCCAAGTGTGTCCACTGAGAATGAATGTTGCAGTGTGATGGGATTGAAGAGCCTTTAGGGTAAAGGTTTCCTGGCTGAATAGATGTTGATTCGTAAGTCTTTTGTGATTGATTCACTTTGATGTTGACAAGTTTCTCTTAACGCCAAGTCTCTTCACTCTTGTTTTTTAGGCTTATATTTACATACCACATGCATATGCATACTTCCATTTTTTCAGGTCCCGATCCTGTCTGACCAATAGTGCCACCTTTAACAGATGAAAGCTATGATTTCTGTCAATGATTTCCATGTGACAATTATTCAGCTTGTCAGAGTTTAAAGTACCCTTACTTTGACATTCCCTTGGGTCAATTATACTAAATTAAATTAAGTTGCTACTTTTTAATGTCATCCTCTGTCATTTAAAGGCTTTGACTAATACATGATAAATAGTGTACATTGAATTCATGGACTTTGCTTTAAATGCTGGATGGTTTCAGATTTTCAATATTTAAAGTAAATCTTCCAACAGAGAACTTAGCAATTCTGTCATCTGTTGATTGCATGATTTTGTCATTACTTTCGTCCTCATCTTGTTTATCAGATGATCTTCATATAGTTCTGTAAATGTCTTCCATGTTGTATATACTTGTCTCTTCAGCATTGACATCACCTCATACATCAAGTATAAAAAAGCAAGGTTGTGAGTGTAGCATGTACAACTGCCAGATTTACTGGTATAGTTTAAACAGTAACTGATGAATGATACCAGAAAAAATTGCCCAGCCAAAATTGTTCTGGTCCGTTATTGCCAATGAAAGCTGTTGTTGGCATTTAACTTACATTAAAAAGCTCTGTAGGTTGTGATTGGCTTAACCTACAAAAAATAGCTTGCTCCCAATGCAAACATTATACCCGTATTACCTAGATCAAATCTTAGATCTGGAAAAATTGGAACCTTTCCGCTGTGCTACCTGGAAGTGCTACCTTGAACATGATACTTTGATGCAATCTCTCGCAAATTTTGTAATATTAAGACAGCATTAAAAATTTGATTCTCAAATTTTCCATGGAAGAATTTCATTAATTGATAGTTCTTGTCTTCTAAATGGATGCATGAATACGGTGCCAGGAAGATCTAACTCACTGACTACATCTGTCAGATGAACATGCATGTGGATATAACATGCATGTCAAATGCTGTATTTCTTGTAATATTCTGGAAACAATAAACTTGTGTGAACGTTTCTTCACCATAATTTAAGACAAACAGAATTTAACAATAAAATGAAAATGCCGTCAGTAAATAATATACAGAGTTAGTATTCTTAACAATCTGAATTAAATAAGGCACTATACCAATAAGATGATGGGACCACACAGTTTATGCCAAAGCTTTGAAACACCATATATTCTATTGCAGCTAGGAGCAATTATATCACACTTTGGTGGCCATGACAACCATGAAGGCCCCTTAACCATTTCTTTCACAATTCCTTTTTAGTCCTTTGGGCCTTGGCCCAAAGTACTAATGTGATGACGCGGCCTCTGTTGTTGCATACAGTGGGCCGTATGCTGTGGACGCAGGTATCTCGGAAACGCTTCAGTAACTTTTTCTGAAATTTGGTCTGGTGGCCATTTTGGCATGTATCTCAAACGGTCTTTTTTCTTTTTTGATTGAATCATTTTAAAGTCACTTTTTTAGCTTTTTTGTGAAAACCACTATTTTCAATTTTTCCTCAAAACCACTGATTTGATTATTGTGATATTTGGCATGGGTGTTCGTATAGTTGAAATGCCGTCAGAAATGTTCAAAATTTGGTGATACATGCCTTGTATTATTTTTAAACAATATTTTTATCCATTTTTATTTTATATTTACTTGATTTTGACTCGCTTTCGTTAAAGCTACCGTCTGCGCATGCGCACAACTCTAGGACAAAATCTGAGTTGAGAATCGAATCGGACGCCATCTTGTTTCTCGATGTGGGCACATTTTTTACTTTGTGAACGTTTCACTGTGCATTTCAATATATTCTATAGTTATGACGTTGACAGTTATGCACTTTTGCGGCTGTCGTGTATTTTTTGGTACGAAAGGCGCCTTTGATCGACTGAAGAATGATGGTACCGGCAGGCATATCAGTTCTACTGAGGAAGTAATCCACTGGCCCGCATAGGTCAGGGACTCACTTAGGGGAGAACCACTTGATTTGTGGCAGGGGGGGTATGGAGGATTTTGAGAAAAAAAATTGTCACCAGGTGAAATAAAAGAAAAAAATAAGCCTGTAATGGCTTGAGAAAAAAAATTCTCATAACAGACAGAAATAAATAAAAATGGAATTGTCATAATGCAGTTGAAATGAGCAAAATTTTGGAAATTCATTCTCATGTGTTCTTTGCTAGCATGCTGCCATAGGCAGCGCAAATGTTTTTACCACAAGCAATTCTCATGTGTTTTTCTTTCCCCAGCACTTATGATATAAGCATTCACTACTTTACACCTCAGTGCACTCGATGTTTCCTTCCCTTTTCTGACCCAAGAAATCATATTTCTGGATTTCTGTTGCAATATCTCAATGGTACAGGCAATATCTAGATGGGACTATTTGACTTCTGTACATTGTGAAAATTGAAAACACAAGACAGGAGTCAATAAACTAGTGTAAAAAACCAATATATTATTCTCTCAACATAAATATGTTAGAAAGATTACAAGTTGTCAAAGAAAAATTGAGGAACAACAAATATAATGAAATACAATGTGTGAGCCTTGTTTCTCTGACCACAAAAGATAACATCTCCCCTGAGAACTTAAAAGGAATTGACTGTTATAAAGAAAAGCAGGTATAGTACTGATCACTGTTGATTTGCCAAAAAAGTGTTCTATAATTTAAAGTTGTATATATACTAGACTTTCCATTTTGTTTTCATTCGTTGGAATGTAAAATGAATATATAAAACCATCCTGTGATATGTGAAACACTGGCTTAAATTTGAAAAATTGCACTGCTACTCCATTTGATAAAAAAATTGATGCAGGTGTGACAGTTGAAATTAAAAAATGCTGTCTCTCTGACAAAAAAGTTCCATACCCACTTCCTGCATACCCCCCCCCGAAATCAAATGGGTCTCTCCTTAATATGCGCATGCGCATATAACAAGTTAGCGTTGTATTGCAAGGTTGAAAAATCAAACCGACGCTGTCTTGTTTCTCGGTCTTGTGCGAATTTTGACGTTTTGAAGCTTTTAGCATTTATTTGATGATATTTTGTAAATATGAAGTTCACGGTGATTGTATTTTTGTTGCTGTCATGTATTTTTTTGGCACGAAACGCTCCTTCGTTACCGGCGAATCCATTGCTTTAGCGAGGCAATCCCACCGGCGGCCCGTTAGTAATAGCTGGGTAGAGCATGGAGGTGAGAGCGAGAGAATTCGCTGTGTCCTTCTACCTCCATGTCATAACAAACTAGCGTCGTTTTATGTTGATGTACTGTCCTTTCGACACAGCGATAACCTTAAGTTTTCTGTTGCTTATTTTGGGTAATTTCGACAGTTGTGCATTGATTTTGACATCATTGTTGAAGACAGTGTGTGCTTTAGACTGTCGACAGTCCTCGTGCCTTCTTTTGACCGGATCCGGAGTCACTTGCGGTAGTAATCCAACGTAGGCGATCGAGCGCCGAAGCATCATTGTTGAAGACAGTGTGTGCTTTAGACTGTCGACAGTCCTCGTGCCTTCTTTTGACCGGATCCGGAGTCACTTGCGGTAGTAATCCAACGTAGGCGATCGAGCGCCGAAGGCGCAAGGTCGAGTGCCGAAGGCACGAGCTTGTATAAATACCGAAAGCTACGCGAGACCAAGCAGTACAAGCGACTGGCGAGAGTCTATGTGTGCTTATGTTGACCGATTTACGCGCACTTCAGAATCACGGCATAATCCGACATGGTAATTTGGCATGATCATCAGATCATACACGATCCGAGATTGCACTTTAGCAAGGTCACGATAACTAATGTTGTTTGTTTCACTGTGGTTTAATACCTATAGGGCCTATTTCCACTAAAAGACTATTAGAATTTCCTCCTGGCTACTTTGAAATCGTGCACTGGCATGCATGTAGTTGTCAACATCACTATGCTTGAATGTAGTAGACTCTTACTATGAATATATCGACTGTCACTGCATATTGCATATGTGTGCAAGTCACTCCATATCATATCAAAAAATGTAGTATTGCGACGTTTGAGCTGCCACAAGCCAGAATTTACAGTTTATGAGAAAGTTATCTTACATGTAAAACTCAGTTCTACTGTGAACAAAATGCAAGCTATGTTGCTTAACTATGGTGAATAACATAATATTTTGTACCTATCACCGTGTCAGAAAATCAGAAGGAAACAACCACTCAGACAAACTCTGGTCAGGATGATACTGTCCAATTTTAATGTCTCTCGGCACACACTAGATACTCATGACTGTAAAACAACATTTCCATATAATTGTATATTCAGTTTTTATATTTAGTTTGCTTTTCACCATATTCTATGTCCTTCCCTGCACTACATAATTCAAAATTAAATATTGTTTTTGGCCTATACATACTTGAGGGTAAGCTTATTTAGTCTCATACATTAAAGATGCACTGTTGACCTTCAGAGTCCAAACTTTTTATCATTGTATTGTAGATAGGTGTACACTCCAAATACTAAGTACAAGTGTGGTGAGTGTAACAAGCAAATGTTTTTTAGTCAATGGCCCAAATTTATTTTCTATTTGATGGACAATAAATACATGTGTAATCAATGCCAACAATCCAGTTTAAGTAATTTGGTTTAGATTAGCCATTGTCCATTATATTACAATAGTTTGTGGCTAAATTTTCTCCCCTTCTGTATCATATAAGTTCACCGTTTCCTGTTTTAGATATTGTTGATCCTATTGAGTTCCATCTCTTATTCTTGATTCACTTTCACATTAACTTTCATTTATGTCCAAACAATTTGACTTTTTGCCAGATTTCACATTTATGGCAAATAATAAACAGTAAGGAGGCACAAAGGACGTCGGTGCCCCTGGGCCCCATGTTTATGTGGCTACCTTGCACTTGTATTACCAGTCACATTTATTGAGTTCCAATAAAAAATTGTTAGGTAAAGAGTGAAACTAACAGTTGTTAGCAAGCTTATTAAGAGATCTGTATTGTTGTCTCTAAAGTTATCTTGATCCAACATCGAATGGCACCCAGTGTTTGTAAAATGTATCTAGATTTCTTTAACTCTCCGTGCCATTAAATCCTCATTCATCCAGTCTTTCAGTTGTGCTGCAATGATAAAACTGGGTGGGTACAGGTGGATCACCTTCACTTCTCTCTTTCCCTTCAAGATAACCATAGGTGTCAGGACATTGTTGTTTGATGAAATCACAAGTACCACTGTCCAATAGTCGTTGTTGGTTTTCTCTGGTCAGATTCATAATAATCCTTCTCCTCTGGGTTAACATACACAGGTGGGCAAAATGATCTCCTTCCAGGATAAATATTTTTCATTAAGTACTCTCTGATGATTTCCTTTTGTTTGTGTTTTCCGGCTGTGCTAAGGTTCAGAATATCAGGAGACAATTCACGTCCAGTAACTGATACAAGTTGTCTCCCTGGTGTTGGTTTGAAATACAGAGCACCCCTCAGAACTACCTTGAATTTTGTCAACTCACAGTGTTGACAGTTGAAATTCTGGCAATGCGTTCAGGTGCGCAAAGGCTTAGCAAAATGCGTATTCGCTCCATCTGACACTGTAACAGTGGTAAAAATTCATGCCGGTAATCACAAAAATGTGCCTCTAGAATTTAATGGGACTCCTTTTGGCACGCGAAGCGAAAATTTCCATTGCTCGGTCAAAAGGAAAGTCTGCAACCTGTGGTCCTTCCATTATAAGGAGCATCAGATCATTGGCATGATCGTCGCCTAGTGGCTTTGTGGACATGCACACTAAATTGAAAGTGAGGATGAATTTATCAAGACACAATGTCTCATGATGTATCATCCCATTTTCCAGATATATTTTTGCGTCATTTATCAAGTGGTTAGAACAACTTTGTGTCGGAATGAACATTATGAATATGAATATGTTAGTGAGTTTATGTGTTGATAGGTTTGTAATGAATCTGAGATTGTGGTTTGTAACAGTGCTCCATTTGGCTCTTGTGCAACGTTTTGTTGTTTTGGTCATGCTATGATTCTTCTTCCTATGTTTTCTTCGTTTAGCTTTCTTGTGCTTTTAGCTACTATAGACTATAGTCTATAGAAGCTATTGGGATGGGTATCCGTCCGGCGTCCGGCGTCAGTCTGTATGTATGTATGTATGTATGTATGTATGTATGTATGTCCGTTTGTGAGGCGTCCGTCCACTCAAATATCTTGAGAACTGCAGTACTTACTGATTTGATATTTGTTGTGTACATGAAAAATATGATTTTGAGAAACTATTTTTTTAAATTTTTTGATATTGTTGAAAATAGGCAAATTAATGCCAAAAAAGGTGTTTTTCGTAAAAAATCTTCTTCTTCATAACCGCTGGTCAGACAGCTTTGTTATTTGGTATACAGGTCCCTAGGGATAACCCAACTTAGATTTGTTCAAATTGTGATGAAATATGCAAATGTGTATTTTTAAGGAATTTTTTTGTCATTTTTGGTCAAAGTTTGACTTACATTGTATGTAATTCTTGTACTGTATAAACCCTATCAATTCACCCAGAGAAAAATAATTAATATGATTTTAAATAATTGAATTAATTAGGAAATCATCAAAGCCAAAATAATTTTAGTGTGGAATTATCAGAAAGTTCAACTTTTGACAGTTCATAGTGAATTGAGGATTAAAACATGTAAAGGCAACTTTCCTGAATCCCAACTTTGATATATTCTGAACCACCATTTATGTTATCTAAAAGAAATTGTTCATAATAGTTTGTCATGATAGGGTGGTCAAATAAATAGAGATAGAGAAAGTTCTAATTACCATTTATGGTTGACTTGGTAAGGATTACTTTTTGAGGAAAAAAATAGAGTGGTCAATTAAAAGAGTGGTCAAAGTGATAGGGTTTTTATGGTAAAGCTTGGCTGTAAGATTCCTCATGTGCTATTTATAGCAATTATGCAATCTGTGTAAACAGTGCAATGAAAGTGTAACATGATTCCTTATAATGCTTTTGATGACCTTGAACTTCTTAAGTTTCAAACATTTGTCTCTTCAGTGTGCTTTCTCTGAGTAGTACAGTCTCAACTTTCTTACAATGTTAATTTGAAAGTTAAAATGTGCTTGGTTAATAGGATTAAAATACTGATATTACCAAAAGATAACCAGCTCAAGATTCTTTATAACCTGACAGATATGCTGTTTTTTTATGACGTAAATCTTGATTTAAGCAAGTCTTGTTTACTTTGATTAGAATGTAATTAACTCTTGTTTATTTGCTATTATACACTAATATTGTCTGATGAAATATGCAAATCTGTATTTTTACGGAATTTTTTTCCATTTTTGGTCAGGCAATCCTGAAATGAGCTATCAAAGATATCCACCAGTGACCTTCTTCATCAATACATGTGTCACAAAAGGTTATTCTCTACATAACATAGCAGAGCTCTGTCAACTGTTGAGTCGCTTGTTTTTTCAAAACCGCTGGTCAGACAGCTTCAGTATTCGGTTTAAATGTCCCTAGGATGACCTTAGTGAGATAATTTCATACAGTCAGGAAATACTTAATTTTGTATCCATGTCTATAGTAGCTTCAGGGACTTTGGCCCTATGTTTGTAATTTCTATTGTGTTTGGATTTGTGTCATATGTGTTCTTGGTTTTCCACTATTTGTAATGGCGAAATATTAATATCACAAATGTGTATAATACTGTGATCAACATCCCTTGTGTGAATAATAGCAGCATAATGCCTATAGATACTGATGTTGTCATCTCTGCTAAAAAACATATTTGTTCTTGGTTTGTGACGTGATTTTCAACATCATGATTGAAGTGCTGGTCAAACTGGTTGTGTGTTGTGCAAACTGACTCTAGGTCTTTCAGTTTAGGGCCTCTTATTTTATTAGTAATGTATGATGACATAACTGTGTGGGCATCACTCATGATGTGATGATGCTAAATATACTCTTTGAACCTATTTCAGTTTTAGCTTTCACATGAGTTATGCTTTGTTAATGTATAACTTATTCAAAATCCTATTGTTTCTTCTACCACGTTCTGTATTTCTTCAACTCTGTGATGGAAAAAAACATAATATATCTATAATCCTGACAAGTTTACCAATACCAAAAGCCTGACCTATGTATGTGAGCTGGTCAAAGCCAGAAAACACTTTTATTTGACACAGGTCTTGTATCATTGTTTGTAATTTTTTTCAGTACAAAAATTTGCATGGTGACCCTCCAATTTTACTCTTCATTTTAATGAGAATGGTTGAAATTTTCCTCGAGGAAAGTTTGAGAAGTTTCAGTCTTTCATTAAGGCATATACTACCATAAAGCTTTTTGTACCCAATAATTGACCTGCTGGTTTGCTTGAACTTCAAAGCGATCGAGATGTATTTCAAGAGAAACAAATGGAAAATTCGGCTAAATTTTGAAACTTTGGGTGCTCTGGTGGACTTTTTTAGGTCGGGCTGCCCAAAAATGTCCCAACACAGCCACGTACTTGACTCTGCTTCTTTGAGGGGACATCATTTTCTGAAGCTACTGTAAATGCTTTGAACTACGGTAGCTGCATACTTTCAGTTCTTTTTGATTTTAATAATAATATTCAGCAGGTTTGTAATAATAGCTAACAATATATCTTGACTGTAGTAAATATTGGGAACCATATATCTAATACATAGTAGTATGCTAGAAGTGCCAAATGGCATCAATTACTGCTGCCCTGTGTGGTCTCATTTCAATATCAAATATTTTCATTTTTCTGCTGCCAGTATGGCTGGTGTGATTTTCCCACTGTCATCCAGGATTACCAATGGCAGTGATTCTGGAACACATGCATCTTTAATCATCTCATCCAGATCATCATGTACCTGAAAGATATAACGTATATCAACATGGTTACCAACAATAGTTGAACATAATTATCTACATAATCTGTCATTTTGCTGGCTGCTAATGAGAAATTAAATTTCTTTTTTCAGTATTTGTGACACAATTGTCTAGAATACATTCTACAATTTCTTTATATTTCTGGCTGCAGCAGTCATTTGATGTCCCACAATTTAAAAATTTCAACTCAAAGGAAAATCTAGCCAATGACAGATAAAAAGCAAGGAAATACAGAGCCAATTATCAAAGGATCATTTTGTTTGTAGCTTGTTGAGGCTATGGGACATGCGTTATGCAGATGAAAATATGTTACACATAGGTTAAAAGCAGGTATGTTGAACAAAATAATATAATCAAAATAATACAATATGTTGTGCAATGGTAAATGCAATTTGGCCTGTGGTGTGTCAGTACATGTAGTTTTATAGATGTTTTTATGTATGTTGAAAATAACATGTAGTGCAAATTGTTTTGACACACACTAAGTTAACATATATCTATTCTATCAAACAGAAGTTGAGGCCTTAAAATCCTGTGCTCATATAATATTTTATAATGCTGTATATAGTTACTGTACAGCACTATAATTGTGCTGTACAGTCTTGAGTGTAATTTGTGCAACAGCAGCAGGGGAGTGTTTGGTCTCAGCATTTTGATTCTTTTTTGGCTAATTTGTTGAGACATTCAATCACATAGTCTCCATTAGACTCTCCACAGTCGCTGTGCCTTGTTTTGTGCGCGCCAAAGTTAGGCCTGCATTCGAAGGCTACGCTGTGCAGCTGTGAGCACGCGCTGCCAGACACAGCGACTGTCAGTTCTTGCAAGTACATGAATATTCATAGGGGTAGTGTCGTCAAAAGAAACACCTATCTAACGGCGCGGAGAATATATATATACAAGTAACTGGTAGACCAATATACGCGGTATGTTTTTATTTTCATTTTTCATTTTATTTGGCTATGGTACTTGTCATTTGTTTTTGATTAACGGATGTGTGGAGTTCTATAAAGTACCCGGATCAGGCAGAAATCCGACCGGTCGCTTGCAAGAACGTCCAGACCCTGGGATTCGCGTCGCGTCTCTGAAGGGCGCGCGCGTGCAACTGACTGATGCTTGGAAGAACGCGAATCGCAGGGTCTCTGCCAGACTAAGTCTCCATCTAAATAGTTTCCCTCTCCTCCTGAAAGCTTGGTTAAAAAATATGTTGTACTTAACCTAGCAACCTAGTCGCCGTGAGAGTATAGGCTTTCAAATTGGTGCTTGCTTGAGTCAAAATGCTTCAAATCTGTATTTAACCTTATGGCATGTTTCATACACCAACATTGAATACCTCCAATTCCTCATACATCAATGCCATCACAAGCTGTGACATACCATACTTCAGTATAGCTGTGGCATACGTTATCAACTGTCACAGTTGTCATGCTGACTGTATTAGTTTCAATGCTTTGTAAACTAGCTTTCACTTCATTCAAGATTAATTGTCCACAATTTGTATGATTAAATTTCTCAAGACACAGTACATTCTATCAGTTGATAATAAATAGATACCAGTTGGAAAAGATGAAACACTTTCATCAAGTTGTCCATGTTAAGGTATTCTGTGATTGCCACCAACACCTGTCTTCTCTGATATACCACCTGAAATAAAACCACACATTTGAAATGACAAATGCAGTCTTTATTGAGTTGTATCCTGTAATTTATACTGAATCACAAAATATAATGATAGTTACAAATAATTATCACAAAGTAAAGCTTAATAGCCTCAAATCATACAGAGTACATGAAACTATGTTTTGTAACTTCAATATCAAATGGACTTGTAAAGTGTTTTGGTACTCTTAGGTAACAAAGTTTTAGTTTTATCAATGCACTTGCAACCTTAAGAACAATAATTTCATTTCTATGAACTATGGACAACAATGACAATGTGTTTCAGGTGAATTTTGGCTAAACTGTTGCAGATAAGAAATTTCACTGTGTTGTGATGCTTGTATGAGCTCCAGGTTGAGCTCAAGCCATCAGATTTGAGGGCCTATCAATAAAAATCTCGAAGCAGTCTATGATGACTTATATATCTCCAGCATGGGGAGGCCGTGTGAGTGACAAGTACCTTACAGAATCATGTGGCTGTTTGGACAATATCTTGCCAGGAGATGTAGTATTAGCTGATAGAGTATTTGATATTGATGACTCTGTGGGACTATATTGTGCTGAAGTTAAGACTCCAACATTCCTTCATGGGAAGAAACAATTATCACCATCTGAAGTCTCCAACACTAGAAAAATTGCAAACGTTCGCATACATGTAGAGAGGGTCATTGGCCTTGGAAGGCAGAAATATTCTATTCTTGGTGGGCCCATGCCTTTGGATTTCTTGACTTTTAATGGGCCTGGCAAGAAAACTTTGGTTGATAAAATTGTAGTTGTTTGTTGTGCCCTCACAAATTTATCACCATCAGTGATTCCCTTTGAATAACTAAAAATGCTAATTTGAAGCATAGAGTAAGAATCTAAGAGTTGAGAGAGTAATTGGTTAAAGGGAAGGGTAGGCAAGTTTGATTTTAACGCCTATGTCTCGTTATAGGGCGGTTATAAAATACATGTCATTTTGGCCAATCAAAAGTGACGTGTTTTAATAAAAATCCAGGAGAAAAAATACTTTCTTAGGGCTTCATAGTGTGTAGGGGAAAGCTGGAAAGCTAAGTGGAGCTTGGTTAGCGCAAACTATTGTTGTTGCAGGTATTTATACAAACAATAGCAGCAGATATACAGTCAACAGTCTAAGTGTTGTAAGGTCAATAGAACTGGTTGTACCCGTAGCAACAATGGTTTGCTCTAAAATTCCACTTGAGCTTTGGAGATTTCCCCAACACACCATGAAACCCCAAGGAAGTAGGTTTTTCTCCTGGATTTTTGTGAAACGCGTAACTTGAGGTTGGAAAAATGATATGTATTTTAAAACCGCCCCCTAAGGAGACATGGATGTTAAAATCATGCTTGCCCACCCTTCCTGTAAGCCAGAGAAAAAAATCTTGTTCATCGGATTGTTTGGGTCAAAGGTGGAGCAAAATTTTTAAATTTCTTTTTTCAAACCAGCAAAATCTACCTTTAGTTTCACTGTTACTGATAACCGGAACAAGAATTTGCAACTCAGACTCCCAATAACAAAATGAATTGTGTGCAAGCGTGCAGTCGGACAAACGTGTTAACACAAAAATGGCAGATACTAGCAATAGTTATGCAGATCCACTTGAGGGCAGGCTTCAAACATCAACCTAGCAAACTAATTTTCGAAAAAAAAAATCCAAATCTGAAAAAGCAGAAGCGGCAATTCTGATGAACATTTTATTTTTCCTTCTCGTGTCTATTTATAGACAGAGAAGGTATTAGAGTTGAAAACCAATATGCTGCTGTCAAGAACTTCCGTCTGTCAAGACTTCCGTCTGTCAAGATCCGTTGACGTCATGCCATTGTGATGGGTCATATCATAAACTGGTGGGGGTGTTCATGGCTCAGGTTGAGGTGTCGGAGAACGATTTTGAGCTATGACAAAAATCAAAAGGGACTTAGCAGCATAGCCACAGTGTTAAGCCTTTCTCCAAGGTTTCTTAGTTGACTACAATCTATTACACACTACTGAGCTGACGTTAGGGGTACTCACTTTGTGTTTGCTCACTCTGTGAGCGCTAGTGTTTGGTACTGAGTTGCGTGGATATCCCCTCATGGCCTCACATGATCTGGGCCTGTTGCATAATCTGCACAGATGATCATATGCCTCCGAGTCTGAAAACTGTTATTGTGTAAGCCTGTCGGCATTTTCCTTGCATTTTTCTCATTTAATTTTGCAAAATATCGGCGAGTACCTCAATATTTCAAGATAACCCTTTCTTCCCAATCGTTTCCTGGAGTTTCAGAGTCATATGAACGAAAATGAGTGAAAGTTTTAGACAGGAAAATCGGACGTCGGCCATGTTAATGTTTACAGTACAATCAGAAGTTTACGTGGAGGAATTAACCAACAAACACAGGAGTGTTCATGATGCCCGCCCTCTAGAGGCAGACCCTCCTATATGAAGTACCACATTTGATGCTTGTGGAAAGCTTGACCACACAATGGAGCATTTAAACTTTTAGAAAATGACAAACTGAATAAGAAGGTATTCAGAAAATGTCAAATACTGAGGAAAAATACGCAAATATTCAAAATAAACAGGTTAACTGATTGGTCAGCTATAAAAAACAATGAAAATGTTTATGATCAAAAGTTTTTGAGATGCGCACATTTTAACAAATACAGAAATTATTAACATTATAAATATAAGACAAACTATTTTTTCAGGGATGGGACAGGTTGGAAATGAGGGGTGAGAGACAAAGGCACTCCTATTGCTGCATGTGGATGCAGCCACACCATTTCATTTACAGCATACTTATT
Organism: Ptychodera flava; assembly: GCF_041260155.1. Taxonomy (NCBI): domain Eukaryota; kingdom Metazoa; phylum Hemichordata; class Enteropneusta; family Ptychoderidae; genus Ptychodera; species Ptychodera flava. Next base: position 5,164,930 of record NW_027248281.1, read on the forward strand.
CACTGTGTTGTGTTCAAGTTCCATATTGTACTGACTGTCATACAAGGATAACATAAGCAAATCAAATCAAATTAGAAAAGGATCAATGCTGTTGTGTGGATTTTGCTGAACATGGCTGATATTTCGCCCTATATATTTGGTATCCAGCAAAGGCATATTTTGATGTAAAGTCAAAATTAACACTACATTATGCTGACAATATATTTTACCGTTTCTGCATGATTTTTTCTTTTTAAATTATAGTATATTAGTACTTCAAACACATATAACAGTTATCGTGATGTCAACCCATAATTTTACATCACAAAGACTGTAATTCTGCCAATTTTTTTGTTTTTCAGTCATTTTATAAATTTTGCACTGCACAAGATGATTGAACAAATTGCAATGTTTGAATTTGTAAACTCAAAGAATAAAAATCCTTTGGTAACAAATTAAATTATTTTTTGAAAAGAAGTTTACTCTTAAACACTTTTAGCATATATTCTTTACACGGTCATGTATTTCAAGGAAAATATGCCTATTAAAAACAGTAATTTCTTCACTTTCAATTTTTTTCAATACTATGACAATTATCAGCCATGAGGTTATACAAACACAAGACCAGATAAGCGTTTTTTCATCATTTCCACAGGACTCTTTGGAAAATCCATTAAAAACAGTTAAAAGTGACTGGAAATGATCACTTGGTATACATTTAATTTACAGATGCCAGGTTGTGTATTTCACATGCACTCAGGTCAGTAAGGAAGTGCGTCATTACTATTTTGGACTGTTAATTCTTATTTCTGAATTGTTTAACTTTTTTCCACATTGAAACTATCTTTAGGCAGTTTATACTGTAGCTTAGAATTTTTTTGATTGATGTATTTAATCATCTTTTGGGTTCTTTGGGTCCATATCCCACCTCATGCCCCTACATCATCAACTATTTACCAACAACTCCATGCCAACAACCAATTACCTGACCTGGCCACACATTAGAGAAGGTACAGCGTCATTGACGGTATTTTTTTCTTTCTGGCCTTACTGAAAGAAAATTAATGTATTTGATAGCTTATTACAATCAGGTGTCTGTATGTCGCAAGTTCTGATAATTACAATCCTAATGCATATATGTAGATTGGTAACTTTTTGTTAATCCCTTAACACTTTGTTCACATCCTTACTAGTCCCTGCGGATAAATTCTGGCGGGAACATATAGATTGTATTACATCTGTTCATCTGTCTGTGTGTGTCTGTCTGTCCACAGCCGTTTCTCAGCACCCCTGAACCGATTTTGTTCAAACCTGGCACACGGAAAAAGTACTGTATCGTACATATGCACGTCGATTAGTTTCACGATAAGTACACAGAAAGACACCTGGGACCCCCCAAGAAAAAAGACCAATTAGTACAGACACCTGATTGTATTCGGATAGAACAGAGTCAAGTGAGGGATACAATAGAGACAAGTGAAACATGAGAAATAAGTTGACCATGATTCATAATATGTACTAGTAGGATGATAAAAATTTATTATAATGGATATGTTGTTTTTTCACTGTTTTTACAAAATCAGACAAACATAACGAAAAATAGCTTATGGTTCTTAACCCTTTCAAACCTCAACCCCATTAGGACTTGAAACTCTATTGCCAAAGTTTTTTTTTTGAACAGAGATTCTTGTTTCTATGTAAGCTTGTGACATATATCGACTTTATTTTAGATCAGAATTCAAGAAATATTTCATATGATAAAGTAGTCTTCTAAAATTCTCCAAAACACTTCATATAAATCATGTTTTGGTGTCATTTCTAGTAATGAAATGGTTAAATGCTGCATATGTAAAATTTAGAAAAGTTAGTTCATTATTGTACTGAATATTGCATGATAGATTTAGTCTCAGACAGACAGGTTTACAGCAACATAGAAATGAGGTCTGTCTTTGTCTGTAACTGTTTGGCTGTATGCATCCATCCATTTATTTGCTATCCTTTACAATGACCCTGGCAGTAATGAGGGGATCTACAAACCTCTGGCACTGTCTTGGTATTCTGGCCCGGTAAGCTCTGCTTGATACAGACATGTAAGTTAATTGTAGCTCCTGACATTTCTGCCAGAGTCAGAGAAAAAGAACTATCAGAGGCAATCAGATGCAGACGGTTGAACAGAAACAGACACAGACAGCACTGATCACTTTTGTGTTTGTTGGTCTGCCTGTCCGTGTCTCAATTCATCATGCAGTTTTCAGTACTGTCAGTTTACTCAGTTTTCACAACGGAACAGATGAGAGCATATAAAGGTATAGAAGCACACAACCAGTTCACATCAAAATATTTTTTATTCTTTCATTCCCAGAGGTGCCCATGAAATAAGACTGAAACTTAATTCATTAAGAAGTAATATTTCTTGAATTCTGATCTAAAATAAAGTTGATACATGTGTCTTTGTTCTAAATGACCGAGAAACAAGAATTTTTGCTATAAATTTTGGGCGGAAATGTTTCTAGTCTCAACACGTGAAGTGTACAAGCAAACTACGTGTAAATTGTCGTAAATAAACTTATGTAACCAACAGGAAGTTTCACACATGTTTACGTATATCTAAGTGCTTTTGGTTGATGACAGTCATGGGAGTGATGCCTAATTTGTTATGTCATGTCTTCACTAGCCTAGAACTGTTTATAGAACCATTGACAGGCAGGGGGTTTACTGGTTCACTGGTACAATGAGTTGACATGTCATCTGCTTCTATAAACATATTGGTATTAAGGGCATGCGAGTTGGCTGTGCTTGGCTTTGGAGAAAGCACTATACATGTATGTTTTGCAGAGTTGTTTCTACATGTATCAACTGGCAGAGGGTTTACAAATGCTGTATGATTATCATTTACTTGCATATTGTGGTTATTATTATGGTTGCTGCCATGCAGTTATTAAATTACTTAAGGCTAAGTCTCCTAATGGGAAAGTTTCTCCTGCTAAATCAAAAAACAGCAGGTGAAGATAGAAGATTGCTTGGCATATACTAAAACCCTGCAAGTTTGCGAGTTGGCTGTGCTTGGCTTTGGAGAAAGCACTATACATGTATGTTTTGCAGAGTTGTTTCTACATGTATCAACTGGCAGAGGGTTTACAAATGCTGTATGATTATCATTTACTTGCATATTGTGGTTATTATTATGGTTGCTGCCATGCAGTTATTAAATTACTTAAGGCTAAAGTCTCCTAATGGGAAAGTTTCTCCTGCTAAATCAAAAACAGCAGGTGAAGATAGAAGATTGCTTGGCATATACTAAAACCAGCAATGCAGAATGTTTTGCATTGGTAATGTGTACCTGTGATAAAATACTGTCATCTGCATTGACAGCTAGCACCTTAAAAACTCTTATAAGATGGAGCAACATTATGCAGGTCATCTAAAATGTAAATATTGAATTACAATATCGTTAACTAAAACGTACTATCCCTAAATCGCTTCAGCACTTGATATGTCTAAATGTTATAAAAATAAAAGACATTGATTCAGAAGTGCAAAATGATATCAAAAACATGTGACGTCGAGAACAAGTAACACTTATAGTGACAATGCTCAGCTGTTGCCACTCGTTGCTTTTCACTTGGCGGACAAATCAGAGCAAAGGCTCTGAACTTGTCAAACAAACAAACAGTACAGTGTCCGTTGCATTAATTGTCCAAACGCCTATGTGGGTAACGTTGACAACACAGTGACTCATTAGCATTCCGTCGCAGGTACACATTCTGGAGAAAATGAGCGTAGCTTCGCCTGCCAAGAGTCACTTCAGGCGTAGTTCAAAAGTTCATAAACAAACGCGAGAAACAACGTCGGCTTTCACCGATGAGGGCGTCGTCCCGCCAACAGCAGTCACGTCGAGTTGCTTCCGAAATTAAACGAGATGAGTTAGAAATTAACGTCCATCTCGGTAGCGTGTAAATGGGCATAAGAGTCAGCAACGCGTGTCTCAGCTATAACCCATGGACGTTACACGTAATTCGCTAAGTATGAGTTCCACTGGGAAATTCGTTAGTCGACAATGCTCCGAGTTCCTTCAAACGTGAAGTAAAACTCAACAACAAAACACTGATCAGTTCTGCGAACGAAAAATCACTTATATGGCTGATTAATCATGCTCGTAAAATGATCCGTCGACAGTTTATCCGTTGGCGTTGAGTTATGCGGGTCGTTGCATTCCTCACGCCCAGTTCAGAGAACTTCGAATGGCCGTAACGTTATCAAATTGAGTCCGATTTTCATGCGACTTGTATCGATCGAATCGTACTTACATCAGCTTCTAAGACGTGAAGCATCAGCGTTGAGAAACCTGTGCAAGCATCCTTAATCGTCGGATCTCTGCAATCAATGTCTCCAAAGAAGTGTTCGATTTCGGCGACCACCCACGCTTCGTTTAAGTACAGCAGACTTGACATTCAATTGGGTCGAAGAAATACCACTTCACGGGATCTCACGAAGACAAGCTCAAATAATGTCAGTTAACATCCAGCCTCCCTCGCGTCCCCTTCGAATGCAATCATCACACGATTAATTCCGCCGATGGTTCAGATTTTGTAGAGACTTCCACGCACACCGACCTTACCGGACACCGGCCATATTAGAAGTTCTTCATTATCAAGTTTCCTTCGCCGTATTACACCCGCCAAACTTTGGGTGAAATACACGCGCGTCTTCTTTGATTGAACTGATTTAACCTTTCTATCAGCAAAAAGGTCAATAGATTAAAACAAAAGAGCTTTCGTGCAGAAATCATGAAATCTAAGGTCTAAATACCACATAAAAATACAATCAAAACCCTCGGGTTACTTTAATAGCGTAATCACCCCAAAAGCAAAAGTCAGTAGTTAAAATCGTCTATCATCAACTATTCTTGGGTCATCCCACTATGTCTTGAGGGGGTCATTGCCCATGGTATCACATGTATGTATGTATGTCCGTTTGTGAGGCATCAGTCCACTCAAATATCTTGAGAACCGCAGTACTTACTGATTTGATATTTTTTGTGTAGATTAAAAATATGATTTTGAGAACTTTTTTTTTGATATTGTTGAAAATATGCAAATCAACACCAAAAAAGGCATTTTTGGTAAAAAATCTTCTTCATAACCGCTGGTCAGACAGCTTTGTTGTTTTGGTATACAGGTCCCTAGGGATAACCCAAGTTAGATTTGTTCAAATTGTGATGAAATTTGCAAATCTGTATTTTTAAGGAATTTTTTCCATTTTTTGCTCATGTGTTAACACATGTGAGCATATGTTGCAGCGATGTCTGTGTGTCTGTGTGTCTGTGTGTTCTTGGTCCATATCTCAAAACGGCTGATCAGATCAGAATCAAATCTGGTACATATATTCAGGTAGCAAATGGCAAGAACTGATTAGTTGTTGGTGGGTATGTGGCTTGCATACTTTTTGCTCATTTGCATAATTAATGATTTTAGAAAAAACGGCTACATATTAAAAACTACGACACACAATTTGATGAGATTTGCTACAAATGTTGATCACACCAAGATATATCAGCAGTGGAAACCATTAAGGGGTGACATAAAGATAAATGCTAATTTGCATATTTAATGAACTGTCCTAACTAGGGATATATGTCTGATTTGACTGATCAAAATTAACCAAACTTGGTATGTATATTAAAGATACTATGATTTAACATTATTGAAAGTCACTAAGCATTTTAACTTCAGCCAATTCCTAATTTTCATGAACTTGCTAATTAGGAATATATATTTGAAATGACTGGACCAAAATTGATGAAACTTGCTACATGTTTTAAAGCCACTATGATACAACATTTTTGAAAGTCATTAACCATTTTTACTTCAGCGAATTCCGAATTTGCATATTTGATGAACTTTCCCAATTAGGGATATATATTTGAATTAACTTGATTGCAGTTGTTGAAACTTGCTATATACATCAAAGACACTGTGATATAACATTATTGAAAGTCAAAAGACATTTTTACTTCAGACAAAACCTAATTTGAATATTAAATGAATTTTCATAAGTATGGATATTTATCTGAATTGACTTGATCAAAATTGATGTATGTACATTAAAGACACTATACGGTAATACAATATTATTGAAAAATATTAAGCATTTTCTTTTAAGCCAATTCCTAATTTGCATATTTAATGATCTTTCCTAATTAGAGATATATGTCTGTATTGACTGACGAAAGTTGACAAAATTTGCTACACATATTGCAGACACCATGATATAACATTATTGACAATCATTAAGCATTTTTACTGAAGCCAATTCCTAATTTACATATTTAATGACCTTTGCTTATTAGGGATATATACCGGGATTTACTGCAAAGTTGGCAAAACATGCTATGTACATTTATGATTATACCAGGTACTAGGTCAAAACAATATCGAAAGACATTTCACATTTTCATGTCAGCTAATTTATAATTTGCATATCTAATGAGCTTTCACAGCTCGGCGTATATGGCTTGAAGCCTTTGGCCAACGGTAATTACACTTGCTAGATAAAGTGGTGATACAATAAGAGCAGTAAAATTACTTTAATATTTTTATTTCAGCTAATTACATATTTGTATACTTCATGACCTTTTAGAATTAATCGGCGGTGATTATTGTTCATTATGTTGATCATAATAATTTCAATGAAGTTGCAAACATGTGGCAAAGGTTCAAATTTACACATAACGTCAATATATAATGAAACACGTGAGCATTTACAGTTCATATCTGGTTGGTCAGGCCATCCTGAAATGAGCTATCAAAGATATCCACCTTCTTCATCAATACATGTGTCACAAAAGGTTATTCTCTACATAACACAGCAGAGCTCTGTCAACTGTTGAGTCGCTTGTTTTTTCAAAACCGCTGGTCAGACAGCTTTAATATTTGGTTTACATGTCCCTAGGATGACCTTAGTGAGATAATTTCATACAGTCAGGAAATACTTATTTTATATCCATGTCTATAGTAGCTTCAATACTTTGGCCCTTGTTTAAAACGCTAGAATTGACTCTACATCTGCACCAATCCGTTATATTTCATACTTAATATAGCATTTAATTTATTAGTTTAATGAAAATGGTTATTTTGATCATAGAAAGACTACAAAGAGAGTAAAATTCTTTCAGCACAAAAAATCAATATCAGTGCGCGAACTGACCTTGATGAATTGTGACCGGAGAGTGTAAAACATGTCGGCTGCTTGCAGCTGATACACAGGACGTGTTGGACATTGGCGAAGTAGCGCATTGAATTTTCGTACAGCGACTCGGGATGGAGTGTAATCCTAAACCTCAAATTTGTGCTCGACAATATAACTCTAACGCTTGACCCATGTTATCAGAAGGCAAGATTTTGTTAAAAGCATCGATGGGACACAGACTGTACGCTGCAGTGCATTGTACGTACCGTATACTGTATTGATGGGATATAGCTTGAAGCCACAGCCACTACTCTGCTTGGAGGTAGTAGCGGGTCATTAGGTACAGATTTGCAGTAACAAAAGTCTACGACGTGTCCTTACAGACCATCATCAGACACATTTCGTTCGAAACTGTTTGCATTTTGGTATCATATCATATCATATCGAACAATATACACTGGAGTTCATAGAAAGTGTTTCTGACTACAATGTAAATCAAATCAAGTCTACTGACAGTAAAATTGTCTCTTTATTCTCCTGTTGAGCACTTCTTTGTTGCATTTTCCTCTCACACAAGCCAGTTTAATTGTCCTGCGTAGCTATCTCTTAAACCTTCTTGATTAATTTGCAGGTCTGCCATTTTTTCGCTTCTGGGATTAGTGTGGTGACTAGTTTTTTTGATATCCCTGTTCAGTCCTCTTTTTATATTTTGCTTCAACTGCCTTATGTTTCAGGGAAATGTTTCTCTATTGGCAACGGACCACACAGCAAAGTCTCCGAAGTAGTTTCTTTCGAGCACTGGACATCCTTTTCTGCAAAGGATACATCCGCAAATGGTGTACGGGACTTGTACTGGCTTGAACATCCATCAGAAAATATTACCATTCTTTGCACATCCAGCTTTCGGACATCTCTTAGATGTTTACACACTGTCTTGGTGAACTCATTCACAGCATGACTGTCATGGCTCAGATCATTGGAAATAAAATGGATGGCCTCTCGCATCACCTTACCATTACCATCCTGGTAATATGCAATCACGGGGTGAATAGTCACTTGTGTATGGTTCCAGTGTGCAGACTGGATTTCATCTTGGAGCTGACATGTGTAGTTTTCTGCAAAGTCCATGCAGAGCACTGCCATATTTGGCGAGGGGTTTCTTGAGATACTAGTGAATTGTGATTACTGCCAACGAGCATCACTGACTAAATGATGTGAAAACGGGCTAGGTTTTCTAACAGCTCATTGATTATTTCTTGATATGTGCCAGTCTTTCTCACCAGGCACTTCTTCTTCTTGTCTGATCCATTTGATGATACACTTTCCCATTTTAGTCAACAGGTTTGAGTCTCTCTCACTGATAATGGCACCAGTCTGTCTTAATCACACGTTTAACACCACACTTCTGGCAAGTTCTGTTGATGCAGCCTGTATTGTGGAATTTGCTTTCAGCTTCCTTTTGACAAAAACTAATCTCCATTACATCATATTTACTATTTATTCTCACTTCTGACAAGTTGGATCTTGTAGCCAATTCATTGATTTTCTTTATCTTTAACTCAATTTTCAAGTAATATTCACATATAAGCACTGGTTAAGTTTAGGTGTTTTGATTTTTTCATGTTTTGGGCCGCAGCTGACAGAACTTGGAAAGCCCTACTTCACTTGCTGGATTTTCTTACATGCTAAATTGTTAAAACTCACCTGTTCGGAAAGCAGGGTGCACTTCACTGTGGAAGTACTCCTTAACCAAATCCAGCTCCTATATATTATTAGCTACTATAGACTATAGTCTATAGAAGCTATTGGGATGGGTATCCGTCCGGCGTCCGTCATCATCTGTATGTTGTATGTATGTATGTATGTATGTATGTATGTATGTATGTCCGTTTGTGAGGCGTCCGTCCACTCAAATATCTTGAGAACCGCAGTACTTACTGATTTGATATTTGTTGTGTAGATGAAAAATATGATTTTGAGAAACTATTTTTTTTAATTTTTTGATATTGTTGAAAATAGGCAAATTAATGCCAAAAAAGGTGTTTTTGGTAAAAAATCTTCTTCTTCATAACCGCTGGGCAGACAGCTTTGTTATTTGGTATACAGGTCCCTAAGGATAACCCAACTTAGATTTGTTCAAATTGTGATGAAATATGCAAATGTGTATTTTTAAGGAATTCTTTTGTCATTTTGGTCAAAATTTGACTTACATTGTATGTAATTCTTGTACTGTATAAACCCTATCAATTCACCCAGAAAAAAATAATTAATATGATTGTAAATAATTGAATTAATTAGGAAATCATCAAAGCCAAAATAATTTTAGTGTGGAATTATCAGAAAGTTCAACTTTCTTTGACAGTTCATAGTGAAATGCTTACAATCTTGGAGGATTAAAACATGTAAAGGCAACTTTCCTGAATCCCAACTTTGATATATTCTGAACCACCATTTATGTTATCTAAAAGAAATTGCTCATAATAGTTTGTCATGATAGGGTGGTCAAATAAATAGAGATAGAGAAAGTTCTAATTTTCATTTATGGTTGATTTGGTAAGGATAAAATAAGATTACTTTTTGAGGAAAAAAATAGAGTGGTCAATTAAAAGAGTGGTCAAAGTGATAGGGTTTTTATGGTAAAGCTGGGCTGTAAGATTCCTCGTGCTATTTATAGCAATTATGCAATCTGTGTAAACAGTGCAATAAAAGTGTAACATGATTCCTTATGAATGCTTTTGATGACCTTGAACTTCTTAAGTTACAAACATTTGTCTCTCCAGTGTGCTTTCTCTGAGTACATACAGTCTCAACTTATTCAACAGAACTTACAATGTTAATTTGAAAGTTAAAATGTGCTTGGTTAATAGGATGAAAATACCGATATTAAAAGATTATAACCAGCTCAAGATTCTTTATAACCTGACAGATATGCTGTTTTATTATGACGTAAATCTTGATTTAAGCAAGTCTTGTTTACTTTAATTAGAATGTAAATAACTCTCGTTTATTTGCTATTATAGACTAATATAGTCTGATGAAATATGCAAATCTGTATTTTTACGGAATTTTTTTCCATTTTTGGTCAGGCCATCCTGAAATGAGCTATCAAAGATATCCACCTTCTTCATCAATACATGTGTCACAAAAGGTTATTCTCTACATAACACAGCAGAGCTCTATCAACTGTTGAGTCGCTTGTTTTTTCAAAACCGCTGGTCAGACAGCTTTAATATTTGGTTTACGTGTCCCTAGGATGACCTTAGTGAGATAATTTCATACAGTCAGGAAATACTTAATTTTGTATCCATGTCTATAGTAGCTTCAGGGACTTTGGCCCTATGTTTCTACAACATATAATAATAACCAAAATATATAATAATAGCATTGGGAATAGAAAAGCTTGTTCCCATTTCAGGTCTCTCTATCTATCACCTTTTGCCTTGATTGTCTCTGAGCAAATTCTTGGCCGCAGTTCAGCATTCTAGGCCAGGCAATTTGGCTGTAGGCCTGATTATGAACGGGTGGCCATTTCTTCTCTTGTGAAGAGTGCTGTCATCAGATCCATCGTACATTTCCTCAGGTACTGCCTTGTTGCATCTCTCCACTCTGTCTTTATTCACACTTCTTCCCAAATGCTATCATGTCCTATGGTAATAGGCAGATGTGGGAAAATATAGAATTTTAAATTTCCTTAAGTTTGTAAAATATTGCATTTGCAAGTGTTACAAAAAATTGAACACAAGTTGGACATCATTATTTATAATTTAGTTAAAACAATCTTAGTGAATGTTTTCATTCTACCAATTACATTCACTTGAAACTTAGGCTAATCAACGTAGAATATTTTTGTCTGATACATTCAAAACAATGTCCAAATGTATGATTAAAATCATGATTTCACACAGAATGTGACAAAAAAACCTTTGCTCATTGTTGACTTTTAGATAAAGTTAATCTTACTCACTGAATTGCTTTTTCTTCAAAGGTGGATGTGCTGGAAAACATGGCTCTTGAATAACTGTTTTTTTTGGGTGTAGGTGCCAATATTGGGGATTATGGGGCTTTTTCTCTTATCTTGTGTTCTTCTATCCAGGGCAGATAATACCTTCACCATGCACTCCTGTTTGGAGAAAAATAAAGCTTTTTTCAATTACAGCACTTGTCATTTTAGTGTGGAGTTTCAGGTTTGGCACACACGAATTTTTGTTTGGCACAGCCAAGGTTTACAGTTCGACACAAGAAATACCAGACGGAAATGCAACATTTTATCCAAGACAGACGACACGTTTTCATTTCTGTCTTCGTCTGAGAATGCCGCACAGTGCAGTGTTGTTGCATGAAAATTTAAGCGAGTTGTTTTAACGGTCACAACTGTCGGTCTGAACAGAAAAAGGACCCCGTTTGATCGTCGTATCCTTGTATAGCTTGGAGTAATCTATCAAAATAATGCAAAATACACGGGGAAGAACCTACACCCGTGGAAAGGCAACCAGCAGTGATCTCCGGCAATAAGTAGTTCACGAAATAGAAGAGATAGGTGGTGATAAGGCGACTGGTTTTGTACCTCGTGGATCATATGTATAAACAGCGAAGAAATTGCGATTGGCAGCAACGACCGTATTAAAAGAAGATTTGGGTACATTTTTGCAAGACGGTTCAGTAAATCCCCAAGGAACTATCGCCGTGGTCGACAAAGAGTGTTCCTGGACGTTGAAGTTGAGTTCATAGAAGCCATCAAATCTGAGAAGCCCTCCGTTAAAGGGACATTATTTGTATCTTTTCATTTTTTTTTCATTTTTTCGATGACTGAAATCCCCGGTCAAATCAATAGGAGACCTAAATTGTGACTATGGACGGCTTCAAGGATATGTAAAACCACCTTATTGCTCTTTACGGCAAGGTTCAATGTTGGTAAGGGCGTCCCGCGCGATTTGAACCAACCGCCATGATTGAACCCCAGCACATGACCAATATTACTACGCATACGTCAACTCTGCAAAGTACAGCTAGAACGCTGAGCGGCCGTCGCGTTACCTACGCACTAACTTCAGCACAATGCATATCGATGAGCTCACGTGCATAAACAAATGCACGTCTCACAAACTACTGTCAAATAGTGAAATAAACAGGGCATTTGCTTGTAAGTTTGCTTTTAGTATCGATGACACGACTGTGAAACAAATAAAACCATAAACGCAATTGGGTCAATGGTAAAACTAAAACGACGTCAGATTGCTGTGGTGATACAGTGATAGTGAAACAGGTACTCTGCATTTTCTGTGCATTTGATCTTTAGCAAATCTTAGTCAAACTTTTAAGATTTTAGGGCATTTTCTTGCCATTACGTTGGTTCGTTTTACAAACACGACATGATCACTTGTTGAACTTGGAAACATCGCACTCGGACTGAACAGTGCACGGTGTAGTTCTGTGACATCTTGACACCGCGCCGAGCGGGTACTGTACTATCGATTGATACTGCTCGCGATTGGAGTCACCTCTCGACACACAAGATCTGTTCGAATGTTGTTATTCTCTATGCATCGTGTAATTATTTGTATCAGTTGCATCGCATTCGAACCAAAAGTGAGTACATCGCAATGACAGTTGCCTAGACCATATACGTCGCTACGGCCTCCGTGCCTCCGACCCACTCCCAAAACTGCCAAAAGTAGGTTTTGCGTAAGTTTAGAAGTGCAGCTGAGCACATTGTATACCTAGCCCTGCATACAGGTCTGGTGTGTTCCCAGCGTCATACGGCCTCCTCGCCGTATAACGCCGCGCCGGGAACACAAAGACCTGTTCGCAGGGCTAATCGTGTACCCAGGCGAGGCGGGTGTGCTCGAAAACGAAACTCAGTGCGGTTTGGAATTAAAAATGGGTTGTTTTTGGCGGAGAAACTTCACGCCACAACCGAGGTGCTGCCAGCGATTTGGCACAACCCTGCCACGCAGAGCTACATGTAGCTTTCACCCAACAATGTACATGATGTACGTGTCAGTCGCCAAAGCAGATTCAATCATAGACAGTAGAGGCCCCTCTGTTGTATATGCTTCAATTTCGCGATCACCTCGACAATAACGTGACTGTCTACTGAAGTTTATCCCTTCATTGTACTCTGTTTTGACATTTCTATGCCCACAGGCTTTGGGCAAGTCTACATATGGAGGTACAAACGAGACGAAAAAATCCGCAATTATAGGCCTTGTCCGAGTCGTCGGCTTCTTGCAGCTTGTAGGCATTTGAAATGCCCATTACAAAAATGTGCTCTGTAGCAGCAAAGAATGGTGTATCTAAGAGCAGGATTGGCCGTCAAGATCTCCATGAAAAACTGACCGTCAAAAGGAAACTGAGCAAACGGCATCGGTAATAGGGAATCCCGAAACTACTACACTGCACTGCGCTCTCGACTTTCACTTGGTATGGTTTATTTTTTACACGCGGATGCTTACAGCGGCCTAGATAGCAGTTAGCAGTGTGGTCTGATCGCAGGTCAACATAGCATAGCCTACCATTAACCTCTGACCCAAGGTTTTTCTATACAGTGTACGCAAACGGGATCGAAGTTGTCTATGGTCGACCGTTCTTTAGACATCTTTCAATATGTCGAACAACATTATCAACTTCTCGTTTGCAACAATATAAGGTCAAAAGATACAAATAATGTCCCTTTAAGGACCGTTCAGTTTTTACGGCCTTGGGGGCCGGCAAAATCTTGTCGCCGGTGTTCAAAAAAATATAGACCCCCTGCATTTTACGTGAAAAAAGATGACCCCCCCTTTGTCAGACAAAAAAAAATTTGATGACCCCCCCCCCCCCCCCCCCCCCCCGATGAAAAATAACCAAAACACATATGTCAAATTTACCCGCACGGTTTGGATTTGAACTCCGGTACGCGGCGCACTAAGTTTATTCGTGTAGCAGAGATGCCAGTGCACAAACTTCTTAGCCACATCCATGCAAACGTCTGTTAATTAGGACTTGTGGTACGAGTCCAAAATTGTCTGTGTTTTCCCCTGTATTGGACTTGGACTTTGTACTAGACTCATGCTTGTTTATTGCAATGAGTTCAATCTGTGCCTGCCTATCTGCACCGCTGCTCTCAGAGAGCAAAGTTGGCGGGAACAAGTTTTCATGTGCAATTTTGATGAACACTGAATACACAGGTGGTTTCCGTTATGGAAGTCAACCTGGCTACACTGAGTGAGTGTTACCCTTCAGGGTACAAAACAAATAAATGTTTAGTCAATTTCATAACAAATAGCTTCAATTTTTGCATTTATTTTAATATTCCCGGTAAAAATCACGCCCTTTAGTGCAAATCACATCCCTTGATGTTAATGGAATAGTCTTCCGGTGTGTTTGACCGAGACTCCGAAGGTTTGAACCAATCATACGCCTGTATTGGGAAAGATTACTGTCACTCTTAGGTAAAAGTTCTGCTACAGTGTTATAGCTCCGTAACATTCTGTATGATAAGAGAACGTGCGGCAATCGACGCATCCTTTGATGTCTGTGTGTCGGAGTACAACAACTTGTACGTTACAGTCAAGAAACCCGTGTGTGCCAAACCCTGAAACTCCACACTAAAAAGACAAGCGCTGTAAAGATTTACAACGAAATATTCACGTTGATGTGAGGTATGGGAATTAGACACGAATGCTGTAAGAAGTGGATGGGTAAAACATAATGAACAGCTTTTATTGTCATTGAATTGTACTGTAAGCAACTAAAAACCAATTGTAATTCTGGGCCAAGTCTCTTACAAAATGACTAACAAATGAAAACACAAAACACATTCATAACATAAAGAAATTATAAATAATGTTTCAACTGACTGAGCTTCGAAAATAACAAAGTTAGAACATCATTCAACATAACAGATCAAATGTACTCACATCGCAGTCCATCAACCATGTCTACAAGTCTTTCATCATTCTGTTTTAAGCTTTTTGTTCTCTTCAAAAAGATCGTCCCGCTCTTCAATGATCAAACTTCCAGTCTGCATTAAAAAAGAAAAGAGGTATGAAAATTAGACGGGGCAATCACTAAATTACAAGCCTTCGTACACAATGGGAGACATAATCAGACTACCAGCATTCAGTGTGCAAAACCCTACGATGGTGATCGAGCCCAGCACTTTCAAAGTTGGTGTGAAAATTTAGGCTGAAATTATACCTTTGGTAGTAGTATGAGGCATATAATTCTCTATAATTAGAGAGTCTCACTGCAGTCCAAAGACACCCCATAATAGTGTAACTTTTCGCCACACATCCGTGTACAGCTCAGTGTCAAATCCACCTCCCGCATACTCCTGTTACAATCTGTTCATGTATATTTTGAGTGCCATGAAACAGGTTACGTAACTCACCATTGCAGTCCTCATAGAAAAAGCATGATGTACTCCACAATGGGCCAAGATTTTCAACACTTTCAGCCATATGTAGTAGCAGGTGCATATTTGATGTGTAGTACCTAGCTCCATAAATAATAATAATAATAATAATAATAATAATAATAATAATCTTTATTACCCTTAATCATAATAATATTACAATTCAATGATGAATGTACATCTGAGTTGTGCTGTGATAAAGGGTAAATGGAAACGGAAAATAGCAAATGCTAGTCTAGTCCGTTCCCAAAGCCATTTGATGTTAAAGCAAGGAAACGAAGAAGAAAAAAGAAAACTGAAGTATATCGTAACAAAGTAACTAAGTGAATAAAAGAACAACTACATAAATAAATATATAACTAAATAGATACACTACAAGTAAGTAGAAATGCGTAAAAAAGAAAACGATAAGAGAGAAAAGAAAAAAAAACGCATATAAAATATATATATATTTAAATATGATATACATATATGTAAAGTTGAATATAACTCTTCATCACTTAAAAAACAAAAACAAAAAACAATCGTGTAAAAGTAGACTTGAAAGTGCTAAGTAACTAAGTAAATAAGAACAACTACATAAAATTCATTACGAATAAGTAGAAAATATGTAAAATAAAATAAAAAAAAAACAAACCAAAAAACAAAATGTATAGTGAAATATATATATTTATATATCTATGATATACATATTTGTAAAGTTGAATATAACTCTTCGTCATGTAAACACTAACAGTGTATGAGGAGACTTGAAAGGGAGTGTCTGAATGAACTTCTAGTGGAACTTCTACCTATTTTCAATGAAAAGTGCTTGAGCATGCAGGAGGCTTTTCTAAGCTCATTAGGAAGTATGGAAGACTTCAGTAACACATACATAGATTCCACTAAGAGACAGTGATGTAGAAAATACTGGTCAGGTAATACATTCCAAAGAATGGGCACAGAATAAAACAGCAGAAAATTTCTGAATTCAGATGCCTTCCAATGGGTTACATCAGATATTGCTCTGGGAAGACGGGTAATCATATGTGGAGGCTTAATGTGTAACAGGCTGGCTTCAATTGTTTTAAGTTTGTGACCAATATACCACGGGAATTCTTTGTACTTGACATCAGTCCACAAGGTAAGCATTAGCTTCATAATTTCCAGACATACATTGTCCACGTAGTCAATACATTCACCTTATCAATTTGGGTACAAAAAGGAACCAGCTTAAAGTCATCAACAAGTTCCTTTCTGTTACATAGCTGTTCCTTTTTCTTATAAGCCTGCTTCCATGCTTGATCGTCGTTCCCTCTCTTTTCCTCTTTTGCATGCTAATCCACGCGTGGCTTTTCTGTTTCATTTCTTTCCAATACTTCTGCCTTTGTTCCTGTTTGTGTCGAGTTAGGACACATCTCTCCTTGGTTGTCCTTCCATCAGTGACATTTTCAGCAGCTTTTTTCCCTTTCATGGGATCTCTCTGCCTAATTCTTGCAGTTTCTCTGTCTCTCTGTTTCTGTGCTTCCTGTTCTATTCCTTCATGCAACTTTGTCAGAGCCTCATACTGTTTATACTTCAACCACTCTTCTGTGCATTTTTAGCTCCTCAGTTTTATAATACTGAGGGGCTATTAGAATTGAAAACCAGTATGGCAGCGTCAACTTTTACTTCCGTCTGTCAAGATCTGGCCAATTAACTTCCGTCTGGCGGCGTCAACTTTTACTTCCTTCTGTAAAGATTTGGCTGTAAACCAGTACGCGGAGTATGTCATGTGAGTGCAAACCTGTAACAGGAGTGCAAGTGTGATGTACGCCCTCTGTCGTTGCCTTTCTCATCCAAAAACAAGGTAGCCTTGAACTTAAAGGCCTTACCGGTGAAACGTCTCATGTTTGCCTAAAAAATGACAATAATTTTTAGCTCATATTTGGTATTTATATAAACACGAAAAAGAGCTTATATGGTGAATCAGTGGTGTCTGTATGTCTGTATGTACCGGTATGTGTATGTATGTACGGATGCATGTCCATCACACACAAAAGCTCCCATACCGCCTAAGCTACCATCTCAGTATTTGGCGTACAGGTAGATGCAGGGGTTGAGATGTGACGTTGTTCAAGGTCAGTGGGGTATCCTGTTTCAGTCATTATACTGTTAGTCAACATTTTCTAATGCAAGTTCAAAGTTGTAATCAAAAGCAGACAACCGATGGGAATTGGTCGATGATAACTGATAAATTTGAACCTTGGAAGGAGTAAATATATGCAGTGTACTGATTAAAAATCAATATTATGGTCAGAGGGATAGGTGGTAAATGTTATTCTTATTCTGTTTGTGTGGTGAAGTGATCTGATATAATCCTTCATTACTCATCTTATTCATTCTACACATGATTTCACCTGGCTGGTCCCAATTGTTGTAATGATTTACTTAATCAAGTGATGACATGACAGCTTTTTTATGTCTATGCAACAAAATGATTGAAACTAATACAAATAAACTGAGTCTGTTTTGACAGTATGGTGCATCTTGATATGCCTTCTTGTGGATTGAAATCCCTCATCAGTGCATGGATTTCCTCCATGAAATATTTCCTAAAGTTGGTCCACTACATAAAACATAGCCTTACAACTCTTTTCTACAAATCTACACCAAATAAGACTACATTATTTTCAGTGTCTTCAAAATTGTTTTACAAGGTATTGGTTTAGTATAGGTCATTTAAGGTTGCAGACTAAAATATTGGCTTATAAAATAGAAAATTATGGGTTCTCCCACTTTGAAAAATGGTTTGATTAGGTAGTCTCTAGGGACTTTAGCATGAAATTGCAAAGCTATCAGATAAACACCATTTAGACGAGAGCACTTTTTGACCGAAGTTGACAAAATTGCTCCAAAATTACAAAACTTTTATTATCTCATGTATGAAAAGATCTGACAAGTCATCCTAAGGACCTGTATACTGAATATCAGAGATATTTGACAAGGGGTTTTGAAGAAAAAAAATATATCTCCAATGACAAAAATTTATAATTTGCAAAGCTATCCGATAACCTATGGTAGATTTATACTAATCAATGACATTCTAATAATCTAATAATTATAATTCTGTAGCTATACAGAGTCCATTCACTTCTTTGAGCATAACCATTCTTTTCTTGGAAACGAGGTAAACTACTGCATCCTTCATCAACACATTTGAGATGTAGTCTACAACAAGCCTGAGTAAGGAAAATAGAAATATAGACATAATATTGATACATTTAAGCATATTTCTTTCACCCATGAAACTTGTGGTAGATTAAAGAATGTCATAAAATGTATGATATCATGATAGGGCTTAGCCCATCAACTTGCGCACAGTAAAATTTGAAATGTAATTCAATAGAATGTAATAGTTCAATGGTCATATGAGTTCTGTGTTTTGATAAAAAATATTTGTTAAAATACTCTTATTTATCACTGGTGTTGATGACCTACCCTGCTTATGCGTGTGGCACCTTGCTGTTTTTGAGTCTGATACCAAGCATACTGTGCACCAGGATGCTGATGTTTAAAACAAGCCCTTATGGCTGCCTTCCAACAATTTTATAATATTTAAATGACAAGATTGGTAAATGTAAACAATAGCAGTGCTATCACACAAACAAATGCTATGTTCACAAGCTAAAATTGTTTTTTCAACATTCTTTTTGTTAATAAAATAACAACTTACAATGGACACATATAATAATGAAAAGAATTATCAAAAGTAAGCATTACAGGCCCTCTAAATTTGGAGAGCTGTAATATAATAACTTACACAATTATCCCAAACCCATTCACCAGATACAGCTCAAGATGTAACTACAAAATAGTACACCAATGTGAGAAGCAATAAATGTACATAATACCACAACTTACATTGACGTTACTTTCACATTCCTCTTCCGAAAAGGCATTGTAATAGCATTCAAAGATGCTGCCAAAATAAATAAAAATTCTCTATTATGTTACAATACACACCGTTAATAGGCACCATTTCATATTAAAATTACTCTTTTTTAATCCTCTATTTTCAACAGAAATGCCATAAACCTTCAAAAGACACAGTTTGTTTTACTTTGCATATAAAAAAAATGATATCAGTCTTGGTTATATATAAGTGGAACTGATAACAGTTACCCTAAATGGACAGTGACACATATGATGTGAATAAAATATCACTTTTAACATGGTGATCATTTCCTGCTTTTTGCAGGTTACTTCTGAACATATTTTGCAGTACATGATCATCATACAAGTTAAAATGCCTCATATTCAAAATGTAAGAACTTTATTGCCAAACAAAATTGTAGTTTTGTTTAAAAGCATTTAAATAAAATAATGTGAAAATTTAAGAAAATTTGTTCTAGCCAGTATGGAGTTAAATTGTTTTGAAATCTTGAAATGGAAGAATAAAGAAAGCCAGGAAATTGGGTGATTTGCAAACATTTGCATAAATAAACACTTCTTTATCGAGCAACTTACAACTTCTTGACAACCTTGAAGATGAACCCAATCAACATTTTAATCTTAGGTTAACAAATAAATAAAAGTTGAATGAAATTTTGCAAAACAGTGATTTTGGAGCAAAAGAAAACTTGTGTTGGGTGCAGCGCCCCTTAAATGGCCAAGTTTTATACCATTGCAAAGTCTCCCTGCAACCAGGTGACACATTGTGACTCAGCATACTCCAAATGCAGATGATTGCAGTAAATTTAGATTTGAAAACTTGAATCACTTTGTGATAGCATACAAAGATTGAAACCAATGAGGAAAACTCAGAAGTCAAAGCCCTATATGAGGGTAAGAGGGATGCATAGCAAAGTCTCCCTGCAACCAATTGACACATTGTGGCGATCAGCATGCTCCAAATGCAGATTCCTGCATAAAATTTTGATTAGACAAGTTAAATCAGTTAGTGATAGCATTTAACGATAAAAACCAATGAGTAAACTGAGAAGTCACACCCCTATTAGGGTAAGAGAGATGCAACACAAAGTCTCTGTGCAACGAGGTGACACATAATTGTGACTCAGCATGCTCGAAACGCAGATCCTGCAAAAAATTTTGATTAGACAAGTTAAATCAGTTAGTGATAGCATTCAAAGATAAAAAACCCATGAGAAAACTTAGAAGTCACAGTCTTAGCAGAGTAAGAGAGATGCACCACAGTCTCCCTGCAAACATCAGGTGACACATGAATTAATTTATTAAAGCTTATACAGGAGAACACAATGACAATAAAGCAAACATTTTAGCTGCCTACCTGCACAAGGCACTGAGGATTTTATGTGGGCCTGAATGTGTCTTTTTACTCTCCACTTGTATTTCATAGGTCTAAACATCTTCTCTGGGCAAAGCTTGCAGAACATATCTGCTTCTCTTCTAGACCTGGTTCCGTCTGACCTCTGAATTTTAAAACCGCCTGCATGCTAACACCATAGATTTATGAGAAATCGTATCCTTGCATTGTGTTACAAGCCTACGATCAAGAATCGAACAGATAACTATACTTGTACTCACTTGTTTTGAAATGGCACAAATGAAAATGTGCTTTGTTATATTTTGATCACGAGAGCTAAGACGAGGCACGCCATGTGAGCATATACCGGTACACTGCAGTGTTTAGGGTTTGCCCTTGCGCGGACGTTCCACTCTGACCTTTGACATCTGATACATACCAAATATGGGTGTGTCGTAGCCACGTAGCAACCACATTACACTTTTTGCAACCAGATGACATGACTCCCTAACGTGCGCCACTCCCCTGTCAGCTTTGGCCAAGTTATGATGATATGTAACTTAATCATTAACACGTCCAAATATCAGGGATAATAGCTGTGTTGTAAAGGCAGGTCTAATATGCAAATTTTAATTCAGGCCATAAGGGTATACAGGGTTTCCTCTATAATATAGGAAGGAAAGGGTTAACTTCCGTCTGTTTGTCCATGTGTCATGTAATAAACCGGTGCATGGTTGGGCCAATTAATAACTGGCTGTCAACTTCAATGTGTCGTATGATAAACTGGTGGGGTCAGTCAATGGTTCAGGTAAGGTATGTGAGGGCAATTATGAGCTATGACAACAATAACCAAAAGGGACTTGGCCGATTTAAACCTTTCCTTAAGGTCACTGACTCTACCAGCAACCTGTTACAGACTGCCAAGCTGATGTTCTAATGACACTCCATTTCCGCTTCTATAGGCGGTATATGCTTTGTGCAGCAGTGCGTGTGGTATCGCCTCCCTTACGGAATGGCTTCTGGCATCTAGTTGTGCTTGCTAACCCACAACAGCTTTGACACCAAGCTGCAAATGGCTTATAACCTGCTTATTCATATTTTAAAGGGGAAGTTCACCAAGGATGATTTTTACATATGTGGTAGCTCTGTGGTCATTTACCCAGGAAAAACTATTTTCACCCTTTATAACTCGCAAGATTTTTTACAAAAACGATAAAAATAGTACAGGAAGTTGCCCATGTAATTTGAATCATGGGAAAAAAAGCTCCAAGCTTGGAGCTTGCATAATGTGATATGGAAGGGACCATCTCCGGACGGGTATGGCCCCCACATTGTCCACTCACAGTAACAGAGTAGTAAACAGCAACACAAAATCTGACAGTGGACAGTTTATTATAAGTGAATCATCGGTTATGCAAGGATACTCAGTATAAACAAAAGTTATGTAAATACGCACAGCCTGGTTTAAGCATGGGTGAGTGGGCAATGGCATACCCATGGGAAAATGGTCCCTTCCATATCACATTATGCAAGCTCCAAGCTTGGCGCTTTTTCCCATAATGCAAATTACATGAGCAACTTCCTGTACTATTTCCATCTGTTTTTGTAAAAAATCTTGCGAGTTATAAATGGCGAAAATAGCTTTTCTGGGGTAAGTGACCAAAAAGCTAGCACATATGTAAAAATCATCCTTGGTGAACTTCCCTTTAAGTAAAAAATCTGTACTAGCACAGTTCAGCGGTATATACAGGCCGCTGTGATTTCAGACGATATGCCACAAAAAATTGTGGGGTAAAAGGTTTCATGGTATAATGCTGCTATGCATGCTTCTTTTGCTACCCCCCCCCCTCCCCAACCACACCTGCATTTGTTCCTACCGGTTTTATACAAGCCAGGAGATTACCATACACTTCACACCTTCATTCATTTTAAGGGACAGTAGCTGTAACTTATGATGTAACTTCTCACTTTACTCACTTGGCAACATAGGCAAAAATCAAGACATATAATTACCAAAAAACTGAATAAAAATGAAGTTACACTGATACTGTCTTTTAACAAAAAAAAACACTACATATCTTCACGATAATACCCCATCGTTTATTTTTATATGTAAAACAATGATGTTGGTACACTAGGCTGGACCACTAAGAAATTAAAAGAAAATCAAAATTCAATAATCTTATGCCTCTATGTCTCTACAATGATCTATATGTCCAAGCCTTCAGGCAATGCTGTTGTATTCTTGCAAAACGTGTCCCAACTTGACTGATCTCTTACATGTTTGACACCTGTGGTTTATAGCAACGTTGTCAGTTGATTTCATGTTGAATTTTCTCAAACCAAACACATAAATGAGAAAGAAATTCCCATGGTGCTGGTAGAGAGCCTTAACATCCATATTGATGGCACATTTCACGAGGGAGTGTGTATCTTGCTGAAAAATGGCTTGTGCTGCCTTGTGGAATGTTGTGTCCAATACTTTTTCAGTCACCCATGATGGGTAAGCAACAGTGATCTGTGTAAGAGCAATAAACGCAAATATTGAACATTAAATTTGAAGAACTATATGATCATCAGCAACTGTATATTTCCAAAGTTATCTGTCTTATTAAGATGTGATGTCAAAAGTAAGAAGGTATAACTTTATTTGTCATATGCCACACACCCAAATATACTTATAATAAAAATAATAATAATAATAATGTTTATTGCGCAACAACACACTTGAGAAGTGTGGTAAGGCAAAAATACCTGTACAGTTCAACGATACAAGGATAATAAACACTGGTTGTAGCTGCTGCTGGGGGAGAAAGTAAAGTACTTAAATATACTTAACAAGGGGTAATTTATCTGACTGACTGAAGATGTAAATGAACCTCTCTTTCTGGTCTAAGTCAACAAAACCAGGACTGCACATAGTTATTGAGGAAATTAACATCTCTCTGTAAGTGCTATATTTTGGACAGATCATTACATAATGGAATTCATCCTCTACTGTAAATTTACAATACTTACAAAATCTCTCATTTGCAGGGACTTTTGGAATTGATCTCCGACCTAATTCAATTTGTAAGTTGTGATCAGAGATTCGAAGTTTTGTAAGCCACTTCCTATAAGTAAAATTTCTTATATCCAATAAATAATTTTCAAAGTGAAAAGAAGTTTTAAAGTCTCTTTATGTTCTGAATTATTACCCAATCTGTAGTGTTCCACAAATACACATTTGTCAATATTGGAACATGCATTCTTGACCTTTCCATTAATAACCTTGATTGATTATTCAATAACTTATATTTACCATGAAAAGCTGAAGGCTCATGGCGCTGTCTATCGCTGATATCGGTAGGATTTGATGGAATGGAGAGCACAGTCCCGTACATGGGTTTCACTGACCCTGATTCAATGGAGTATTCAACGCGACTGCGGGAGGCAGAGGACACACAGTCTTGTTATCGGGTGCATTTACCGGGTTGGAGAATTACCCTTCAAACTGTAGCGACGATCAGCAGTAGGTGATGGCGAGTCTCGAGTTACACTCGCATGACCAGTTGCTTGACTGCCGTCTACACTCTGATCAACAGATGACGTCACGATCTGGTTGCCGAAACTATTTCATTCACAGATAGATATTGGTAAGACAGGAAAGTTTCTCAAATATGCTGGAATTCAAAAAAGATACGACGTGTGGTCGAAGTACCCTAGCTGGAGAAACCTTGGCTATGGCTGATGCGGTAGATGCAGGAATATTCATCTCAACGCTGTATGCAGAGCTTACTACTGGTAAACCTGATCCGGGTATTCTACCATTAACGTGTGTCACTGATTGCAAATCATTGTATGAGGCTGTGAAGTCAACCAAGCTAGTCAGTGAAAAACGACTACGTATTGAAATCAGCGGATTGAAAGAACTTCTTGCAAACAACCAGATCAAAGAAATCCGTTGGTCTGAAAATTGGAAACAGCTGGCTGATTGTTTGACCAAGAAAGGAGCTTCTACTATGTTTTTAATGAACACACTGGAAGAAGGAAACCTTGACGTGTAAAAAACATAACTTCTGAATGCCAGACTGAACAGACACCTTTGTATATATGTTCCTGTTGACTTTTGGATTATTACAGTTTATGCACTTTTGACTTTTGGATTAGAAAACACTTTTGACTTATGGATTAGAAACAATTGAACAGATGTCAGTGCTGAGGAGACAAGTCAACACGGAAGACATAAGTTGCGTGTAATACTGATGCCCGTATGATGTTTTTAACCTCCGTGATTAAGGAAAAGACATGTATATTAAACCATGGATGTAAAAAGGAGATTAAACTCCATGTTAAAGTAAATACGTTGTACCTAAAAATGGCTGTCGGGGCAGCCAATTTAGGATTGTATCGCCAAACAAAGCTACATGCAGGTGGTTATTAGGGTACTTTGTGCGTGTACCAAGTTTGAATAAATTCAGTCCATGCACCTCTGAGAATCACCCACAGCGAACATTGAGACGGAGCTCAAACCATAAGTTCCCCCTGGACTTAGTCCACAGGGACTAAAAATGCATTGAGACACAGAATTGATGTAAACAAATGAAATTCAACCTCCATCCTATTTGTCCCCAATGTTTGCCAACATTAAGGCAAGTTATCAACATGCAGGTACCACATATATTTTTATTTCAAGGTGAACCTAATTACCTTCATACAACTTTGTAAATAATGAAGTCAGCGTGGACTGCTTGTGGACTGGGATATTTTGTGCTGGCAGTTTCTCTTTTAAATGGGTCACATTACCTTTAGCACATCTTATCATAGAATTAAGTGTGCATGGGCGGAGTTTTTCAGGTTCACCAGTTCTCCTTCGCACTCCCCTTCAGAGATAGGATATCTGAAACATTTATGATGAAAGAACATGATGTTTATATTAAAACAAATCATCAATGATAAGTTAGGTCTGACAAAAAAATATCGTAAATGACAGGGTGTCTGCTGGCATTTGATACGAGTGAGTAAATTCAAATTATGTAATTTAAAAACTTATTTTATAAATATTAAAGGGATTATTGAGCAAGCATGATTATAGCATCTGTTTCTTTTTCTGGGGCGGTTGTAAAATACCAGTCATTTTGGCAAATTACAAGTTATGCAATTTCACAAAAATCTAGGGAAGAAAATTTTTCTCAGGGCTTCATAGTGTGGGTGGGAGAATGCTCCAAAGCTCGATGGAGCTTTTTGTCACGTTATCAAGTGCAAACCACTGTTGTTATGGGTATTCATGTAAACAATAGGTATGCAGAAACACCATCAACAGTCTAAGTGTTAAAAGGCATGTATGTTTACATACCTGTATCAACAATAGTTTTGCTCTTGATCATGTGATACAAAGCTCCATTTAGCTTTGGAGCTTCCCCCCCCCTACTCAAACTATGAAGCCCTACAGATAAAGTTATTTCTCCTTGATTTTTGTGAAATCGTGTAACTTGTGATAGGCCAAAATGACTTGGACTTTATAGCTGCCCCTAAGGAGACACAAATGTTAGAATCACACTTGCTCACAATCCATTTAATGTACCTTGAAAACTTGTAGACTTAAAAATCAGAAAATCCATATACTTCTTTGAGACAAATTTGATCATTACATTAAAAGATATACTTGAAAAGTACTTTTAAATTATTCTAAATTTTGCTTGGTGTGAACTGTCCTGTGCCAGCTAATGACTACATGTTTAACCAAGCTTACAACAATTCAAGTCTGTGTACTACTTTTCAAGTAAAGGCATCAAAACCTTTCAAAATTTTCTCTTCTGAAAATGAAGCATTAATGTATATTTACATTATCTGTCAGACCACTCTGCTGGAATTTTGTGTCAACAAAGTTTACAGCAGGCCACACAGTTAAATACTAACTAATGTTTCAAGTGCATACACGAGTAAACAGTACCAAAAATTAGACAGGTACACCCCACAAATACATTTGATATTTTAAAGGTAATTTTTAGCTCCCATAGCCATATGTATATATGGCAATGGAAGCTATTCTTATAGGCTAGGAAAATGTCTGTATGTATGTATGTCTGTATGTCTGTATGTCTGTACGTCTGTATGTCTGTATGTCTGTATGTCTGTATGTCTGTCCGTCAACATCAAAAACTCCAAAACCGCTGTACATTTCATCTTGATATTTGGTGTGTACATGGATGATGGGCTGTAGATGAGATTTTGTTCAAATGAAGTTGTCATTGCCAAAAATATGCAAATTAAGTGAAAAAATGTAAAAACAGTCAAAATTGAAAAAACTCAATAACCACTGAGCAGATTACATGAAAAATTAGCATGTAAGTACTTTGGGCTGACATGAAATGATTGTGCGCATCTTGGGTCAGTATCTTGGACTTGCTATTTTTCATGAATTTTTTTGTAATTTTCTCCCATTTTTGGTCAAAAAATCTCCTGCTCTGAAACCACAAGTCCGATTGATTTGAAACTTGGTATGGAAGTGCATAGGAGTGACCTTTCCCAAATTTGGGCAAATCGTGGTGAAATTTGCATATTTTTAGTTTACACGTCATAGACTCCCATGTATAAGGCAGATCTCCATAGACTCCCATGTATAAGGCCACAAAAAATAAAAATTTAGTTTCTCATCGTATTCATATTGCAAAAAGGATGCAGTGACACAATTTTAGTCCCCACGGATGAAGTCCAGTGAGCTTATAGATTGGGTCATGTCCGTCTGTTCGTCCATCCGTGAGTCCATCCGTTCACGCAGATATCTCGGATATTTTGACAAATGTCATGTGACCTTGATGACCTTTGATCTCAATATACATATTTGTCCATAACTCAGTAACCACAAGTGCTACCACCCTTCATATATGGTATGATGGGACAGCTTATGACGCCACAAATTGTACCTCATTAATCATGCACATATCTAATTTTGAGCGAGCCAATAGAGCTAGAGGTCTGATTTTTGGTATATAGGGATAACTTAGCAAAACATTTTTTTGACAAAATGTCATGTGACCTCGGTGACCTTTGACCTCAAATATACATATTTGTCCATAACTCAGTAACCACAAGTGCTACAGCCTTCATGTATGGTATGATGGGACACCTTATGACGCCACATATTGTACCTCATTACTTATGCGCATATCTAATTTTGAGCGAGCCAATAGAGCTAGAGGTCTGATTTTTGGTATATAGGGATAACTTAGCAAAACAATTTTTTTGACAAAATGTCACGTGACCTCGGTGACCTTTGACCTCAAATGTACATATTTGTCCATAACTCAGTAACCACAAGTGCTACAGCCTTCATGTATGGTATGATGGGACACCTTATGACGCCACATATTGTACCTCATTAATTATGCACATATCTAATTTTGAGCGAGCCAATAGAGCTAGAGGTCTGATTTTTGGTATATAGGGATAACTTAGCAAAACAATTTTTTTGACAAAATGTCACGTGACCTCGGTGACCTTTGACCTCAAATATACATATTTTTCCATAACTCGGTAACCACAAGTGCTACACCCTTCATGTTTGGTATGATTGGACACCTTATGACGCCACATACTTTACCTCAATAATTATGTGCATATCTCATTCTGAGCGAGCCAATAGAGCTGGATGTCTGATTTTTGGTATATAGGGATAACTATAGGAGAGAAATTTTTTGACCAAATGTCATGTGATCTCGATGACCTTTTACCTAAAATATATGTTTATGTCAATAAATAAGTAACCACAAGTGCTATGTCCTTTGTATTTAGTAGGATGGGAGACCTTATGACAACACAGGCTTTACCTCATTAATTATGTACACATCTAATTCTGGGCAAGCGAATAGAGCTAGAGATCTGATTTTTTGGCATATAGGGATTAATTAGCAATATAATTTTTTTTTTTCAAAATGTCATGTGACCTCGATGACCTTTGACCTTGATTATACATATATATGCATATTTCAGTAACCACAAGTTCTATACCCTGCAATTTTGATAGGATATTAGACCTTAAGATGTCACATCTTGTACCTCATTTATAATGCGCATATGTATTTCTTGGCTGGCCAATACTGCTAGAGGTGTGATCTTTTTTCCGATTTAGAACCATAACTTAGACATGCCTCATGTGTTTCAAATGGGAACAACGACATAGACCTATGTGCCCATAGATCTCAACATATACACTCCAGTGATCAGTCCGGGTTATGTCCATATAGAGGATAGTACGGAAGAGCCAATGGCGTACCGTATATGTAATGAAATTAAGGCAAGAACCAATCACGTACTGTATATGTAATAAGGGTCAAAGGTTACGTTGGTTCACTTTTGTTACGTGCAGAGGATACGAACAAAAGGGTGAACTCAGCAGTTAACGTTTAAACAAAATTTATTACAAAAATAAAACTAATTGCTAAGTCAGGGATAGAGTACAAGCTTTAAAAGTGTACAGACTACTTATCTCAGCTGGGACGGCAAAGCTCCAGTCTCAGAGTTGTAACAGTCAGTCGGATGAATGAACAGTCCTTTGGCTTGCAGGCTTGAAGTTGCACAAAGTCCAAAGTATAAATCCAGCGTTGACAGTGAAGGTCTTGAAAAGTCTTGAGAATGACTACTGCTGGAGTTTAGTAACACACAAGAGACACGATCCCAAAAGTCTGACTGGAAGCTGAGCACGTCCCTTTTATAAAGGCATATAAGAACAATCTAGAACTTTTATTGACATGCTAATTACTGTTCTAAAATTATCTCCCTTACACAACTAATCAACTTTCCAGAACATTCCAAACATGACTAATTGAATTCAAGGTTGTTAGGTCATCAAGGGCAGTGACCTTGAGAATGTTCTAGACTAATTGAACTCAGGTCATGATGAGTGTGGGGGAAATGACCTACATAACACACCCCCTCTTCAAAAAAAGAAAATTTTTCAAAGAAAAATCTTTCTTTTACAAATGTAATCTTGAAAAAGATTTAAGTACTCAAATTTTTTTACTCTAAAGTAAAATTTCTTGAAAGTGAACAACAATAAACTCTAAATACGAGAGAGACAGTCTGCAATTAAATTGTCTCTGCCTTTGATATGTCTAATGTCAAGATTAAACTCCTGTAACATTAAACTCCATCTTAGCAATCTCTGATTTTTGCCTTTAAATTTCTGCAGAAAAACAAGAGGGTTGTGATCAATATAAACCACTATTGGCTGATTTGAAGAAGTAACATAAACTTCAAAATGCTGTAAAGCTAATATCAAAGATAAACACTCTTTTTCAATTGTAGAGTAGTTTCTCTGGGATTTGTTAATTTGCGTGAAAAATAGCAAACAGGATGATCTACACCATGACTATCCTCTTGCAATAAAACAGCACCAGCAGCCGTATCACTAGCATCCACAGCTAATTTGAATGGCAAAGTGAAATCTGGTGCAGACAACACTGGAGCACTTTGCAGTATGGCTTTAAGTGTATCAAATGCCTGTTGGCATTGCTCTGACCAAACAAACTTTACTTTCTTTTTAAGTAAGTTAGTCAAAGGCTCAGTAATTGTGGAGAAATTTGGACAGAATTTTCTGTAGTAACCAGCCATACCGAGAAAGCGCATCAGTTGTCGTTTGCAGTTTGGTATGGGAAAACTTGAAATGGCACTGATTTTGGCATCAACAGGTTTTACGTCACCCTGTCCTACAGTATGTCCGAGGTAAGTTACCCTCGCCCAACCAAACTCAGATTTGGCAAGGTTGACACAGTCAACATTGCTTTACTCAGTCTCTCAAAGAAATTCCGCATGAGCTTGATGTGTTCCTCCCAGGTGTCACTATACAGGACGACGTCGTCAACGTAAGCTGCACATCCGTCTAGCCCGGATATGACGTCGTTGATCATCCGTTGGAACGTTGCCGGAGAGTTCTTCATTCCGAATGGCATCACCTTGTACTGGAACAATCCGTCTGGTGTAACAAAGGCGGATATTTCACGAGCACGATCCGTCAGAGGGACTTGCCAAAATCCCTTCAGTAGGTCAAATTTCGTCACGTACTTAGCTTTTCCCACTCGGTCGATGCAGTCATCAATCCTCGGGATTGGGAAGTGTCTGTCTTTGTTAAAGTGTTGACCTTCCTAAAGTCCGTGCACATACGATAACTGTGATCTGATTTGGGAACAAGTATGCACGGCGAACTCCAGTTACTTTTACTGGGTTCGATAAAGTCATTGTCCAGCAGGTATTTGACTTCTTCCTGGAGATATTTCGCTTTTGTTGGATTCAGTCTGTATGGATGTTGTTTTACAGGCTTACTGTCCCCAACATCAACGTCGTGAAGATGACGTTTGTCCTCGTTGGAACATCTTGAAACAGGTGTTTATATTCGTGGAGCAGTTCTTTCACCTGTTGTTGTTGTTCTGGCTGGAGGTGTGCCAACTTTGTAGACTCCAGCTTCTCCAGGATTTCTGAGTTCTGAAGCTTGACCGAGCCCAGCTTTGAGTTTAGAGTATTTTCACTCAAGTCAGTTTCAGTATCACTATCTTCATAATGGTTTGAACTGACTGCACTGACAGGCTGAGTTATAGTAGGATTATCCCTATCCAAATATGGCTTAAGCATATTTATGTGACATAGCTGTTTTTGTTTTCGCCTGTCAGGTGTTATTATGATGTAATTTAAATCACTCAATTTCTTATCAATTAGGTATGCCCAAAGTAACGAGCATGGAGTGGTTTGCCAGGAACCGGAAGTAGAACAAGAACTTTTTGACCTGGTTCAAACTTCCGTTTTGAGGTGCTTTTATCATATTTGGTTTTCATTGACTGCTGAGATGACTCAAGATTTTCTCTGGCTAATTCACATGCTTTAGAGAGTTTTGTACGAAAATCTGACACATATTGCAAAATATTCAGACAATCATCATCGTCTGATAGGAATTTCTCTTTAACGAGCTTAAGTGGGCCACGGACTGTATGTCCAAATACAAGCTCAAATGGGCTAAAACCAAGAGACTCCTGAATTGACTCTCTAACAGCAAAGAGCAAAAAATGAATTCCTTCATCCCACTGCTTCTCTGTGTCAAAACAGTAGGTCCTAATCATGTTTTTCAAAGTTTGATGAATCGCTCAAGAGCACCCTGACTTTCTGGATGATAGGCGGATGACCTATACTGTTTAATGCCTAGCTGATCCATTACTTGTTGAAAAATACCAGACATAAAGTTGGAGCCTTGATCGGACTGGACACATTTAGGGAGGCCAAATAAAGTGAAAAATTTGACTAAAGCTTTCACTATAGTCTTTGTCTTTATATTTCTCAGTGGTATGGCTTCTGGGAACCGAGTTGATGTACACATAATTGTCAACATGTACTCATTTCCTGATCTTGTTTTTGGTAGGGGCCCAACACAGTCTATTAGTATCCTACTAAATGGTTCTTGAAATGCAGGAATTGGCTGTAAAGGGGCTTTGGAATGGTCTGATTTGGCTTTCCTACCATTGACATGTGTGACAAGTTTTACAGAAATGTGCTACATCCTGCCTGAGATTAGGCCAATAAAAGTGACTGAGAATTTTGTGATAAGTTTTCCTGACTCCTAAGTGACCAGCCCAGGGCGTTTCATGGGCCAGGCGCAATATTTCAGCACGATAGGGCTTTGGAACCACAATTTGATGTTTTATAGCCCAATCGTCATCAACCAAAACGTCTGGAGGTCTCCATTTACGCATGAGAATACCAGATTTTGTATAATAGGAAACAGAGCTATCTGAAGTTTTACCTTCATCATCTACCCTGTCAAACAAAGACAAAATATCTGGGTCTTTGTGTTGTTCTGCAATGAGATTTGATCTAGAAAATGTCTGACTTTGGTCAGCAGAAGTTTTACTGGAAGTTTCAAATCCACGAGGGATAACGGAATGATCCGTGTCAAACACCTGACTGAGAAAGGTGTCATTTAAGTCAACATCTGTGACATTATTTTTGAGAGTATTTGATTCTCTGAAGTTTTCTTTGACATGGCTCGAGTAATGGCACATGAAGGAAATAAATCGGGTATCTCTTGTTCAATTGGCTCTGGATCCTGATCTAAACTAGGATTATCAGTCACAAGTGGATTAGTAATGACCTTGTCCCCAGCAAGGTCGTTTCCAAGAAGAAGGTGAATCCCTTCAAAAGGCAAAAAAGGCCTAATACCTAAAGTCACAGGTCCAGAAACAAAGTCCGAAGACAATAGACATTATGGAGAGGAACAGGAATAAAGTCATTGCAATCTACCCCCTTAATAAGAACTTTAGAACCTGAAAATGACTTTTCAGAAAACGGCAGGGTATCTGCCAACAAAAGAGACTGGGAAGCCCCGGTATCTCTTAAAATTTTGACAGGGGTAGCGGAAGAAAAATCACTAGAAAGTGATATAAAACCATCATGAATAAATGGTTCGAAAATACCCATAATGCTATCTTGAGAAGAATTGACCTTGACCTCATTAATTGGGGATAAGAGGGGTTTAACCTCAGAAAATGTGTTGCACACATTATTAGACTCTAATTGAGTTGATGAAGAAATAAAGCCGGTGGGCTTAGATCCACTTTGACCACTTTGACCTCACGTTTTCTTTTCAATTTGAAACAATCTGACATTAAATGGCCGTCTTTCTTACAATAATTACAAGAAAGTGTACCGAACTGTTTGTCAGAAGGAGATTGAGACTTGGGATCTGATGATGTGGAAGTGTTACTTGAATTTTGTGAACTGTTGTCATTTGATTTCCTACTGTCCTTTGAAAAATTCTTGGACGAAAAGGAGGAGTTAAATTTACCTGCATTGTTTCTGTAGGAAAAGGACTGGGATGGTTTGCTGAGAAATGAAGATTTGTGGGTCAATGAATAATCATCGGCCAAACGTGCAGCAACCTCTAATGTATCTGCCTTTTGTTCATTGATAAACGTCTTGATGTCACTCCGGATGCACCTTTTAAATTCCTCAATCAAAACAAGTTGTCGTAATTTGTCATAATTCTGACTGACCTTTTCAGAAGAGCACCAACGATCAAACAGTTGTTCTTTTGTTCGAGCAAATTCAACATAAGTTTGATCCTTCACCTTCTCACAATCCCTAAATTTCTGACGGTAAGCTTCAGGCACCAACTCATAGCCCTTGAGAATTAATTCCTTCACAGAATCATAATCTGAAGCCTGCTCTACTGACAACTGAATGTAAATTTCTCTGGCTTTACCCACCAAAGCACTCTGCAAAAGCATAGACCAGGACTCCTTAGGCCAATCCAGACTCTGAGCAATTTTCTCAAAGTGAAGGAAATATTTATCAACATCCTTTTCTTGGAAAGGGGGAACTAACCTGAAATGCTTAGTGATGTCAAAATTGTCTGGTGGAAATTTTCCTTGGACTTTCAAGCTCTAAACGTCTCATTTCTAACTGCAGTTTCTGCTTTTCTCCTTTTCTTTTTTCTCTTTCTTTCTCTTTTCATTTCTTCCATTTGCAATTCTTTTTCTTTCATTTCCAATTCCCTCTCTTTCTGTCTTCTTCCATTTCTAATCTTTCCTGCCTATCTTTCTCTCTCTGTCTTTCTTCCATTTGTAATTCTTTCTCTCTCATTTGTAATTCTAGTTTCTTGATCTCCAAATTTGTCTGCATTTCTAATTCTAATTTTCTGAGTTCAGAGGTAGACTCGGGCTCATAATCTTTTAAGGCAGACTCCTCAAAATGGCCTGATTTAACTAAATGTTTTGCAATCTTGAACTGTATTTCTCGCTTGCGCATAGATCTTTTGACATCTACTTTAAGGAAATTTGCCAGTGCTATGAGGTTGTCTTTTCTGAGGGAATTAAATGTGTCCTGATCAAGGTCATCCATTTCCTCTGGTTTAAATTCCGCCATGATTAAATTTCGCTGAGTTCACAGTATACAGTAGTTTTAAAAAGGCAGGCAAAATGTTGTCAAACGGCTCAAAATATTCGTATCCCGGACAAGCCCCCAATTTGTTACGTGCAGAGGATACGAACAAAAGGGTGAACTCAGCAGTTAACGTTTAAACAAAATTTATTACAAAAATAAAACTAATTGCTAAGTCAGGGATAGAGTACAAGCTTTAAAAGTGTACAGACTACTTATCTCAGCTGGGACGGCAAAGCTCCAGTCTCAGAGTTGTAACAGTCAGTCGGATGAATGAACAGTCCTTTGGCTTGCAGGCTTGAAGTTGCACAAAGTCCAAGTATAAATCCAGCGTTGACAGTGAAGGTCTTGAAAAGTCTTGAGAATGACTACTGCTGGAGTTTAGTAACACACAAGAGACACGATCCCAAAAGTCTGACTGGAAGCTGAGCACGTCCCTTTTATAAAGGCATATAAGAACAATCTAGAACTTTTATTGACATGCTAATTACTGTTCTAAAATTATCTCCCTTACACAACTAATCAACTTTCCAGAACATTCCAAACATGACTAATTGAATTCAAGGTTGTTAGGTCATCAGGGCAGTGACCTTGAGAATGTTCTAGACTAATTGAACTCAGGTCATGATGAGTGTGGGGTAAATGACCTACATAACACTTTGTTCAGATCGCAATATGACCTGACAGATCCACCGATCGAGTGAGACTGTTGGCTACCCGAAGTATCTTAGCTCCAGTCGATTGGCGACGTTTCTACGTGTTAAAAATTGTAAGATTTCTTCAGGAATAGTTTTCTGAGTTTCTTTACCCTTAACCATATTCGACAAGAGTTATTGGACGTTTTTCGTTCTCTTTTCCAGCTTTTGGTTAACTTCTCGGCGATTGATCCGGCGCGCGTTTTTCTGAGCGAAGGGTCAATAGTACCGGGAAACGCATGGTGATCGAAAAAAATCGTGCTCCATCGTGCTCCGATGACCGACTACAACAGTTGGACCATCTTTGTAAAGCTTGAAAAATTCTGCATACTGCAGATGGCAAGGTTAAATTGAAATTTGACCAAAAATAGGCGATGTTTGGCGACAAATAACTTACTGTAGATTTACAAGGGTCAAATGCTGATTTCTGGGAGCCGTACCCGGCCAGGAAATTCATCCAAATAAGTAATTTTCAATGTACTAACCACTTGTGTCGGTCACCATCTCGGCCGCACTGAACATTGTGCGTAACGTCTACAACTAAAAACTACCCAGTGCTAAAAATAAAGGGCGAAATCAAGCCGAAAAGTTCCAAACTCGTTGCAATGTACGAGCCAAGGTTTGCATGGTTAAGTATTCATGACGTTGGCGGCGGCAGGTTCGCTGATTGGTCAATCGTACTATCCTCTCTATGGACATAACCCGGACTGGTGATACTTCTTATTGATCACATTTTCCTGCCCCATCAAGACTAATACCCTATTACAAGTGGGGACTATGTCATTGTAAATGACTTGTTGAGTTAATGGTTGTATCACAGTATTCGATATATCTAATTCTGTATTTTTTCCATTTTATATTCTGAATAATTACACTAAACATATTTCACTGTCTCCAGTACATTTCATTTAAGTATTTTCACTTCATGCACTTTATCCCTTTCACACATGTTCAAATATCTGACCAGAGAACAAACACTAAATAGTCCAGGATGGGAGCTACAGTGTCATTGACGCTATTTTTACTCAGTTTAATGAGAATACCTAATGGAATCCAATACAAAATTTCCAAGTAATCAGATTAGTATACTTGATAAATGTTTACCTAATGTGACAAAAATTGTCTCCAAAAATTGATTATTAATATTTTCTACATAATATTAGTAAGTAAAATGATGATATCTGTTAGACCCTAAATATCACAGAATATTAGAGAAATGGATTTTTGACCAAAAATGTCAAAAAATACACAGAAAATGTGATATTGATAATTTTTGCATAAATTTCAATTTGCAAACGTCCAACGTAAATTTGAAAGCAAATGGGTAATCAATTTCAGAGAAGAATAATTTGTACCAAAAAATGAGGAAAATCACTAAAAAATACAGCAATAATAAAAATTCAAGATCTCTTTACCAAATTCATAGACCTGTATGAGGAACACGGTAAGGAACTTGCACACTAATTTTGCAAAGCAATCCAAACAGCGTTATGAGAGTTATTTATTTTGACCATTTTCACATTTCTAAGGTCAATTGCATAATTTTGGCAATGCCACCTTCAAACAAAATTCCATCTACAGCCTAGGATGCATCTACACACCAAATACCATGCTGAACAGTTTTTGCAGACTATGGAGGGACATGCATACAGACATACACACAGACAGACATATGTACATACAGACGGGGGGGCTTCAAATTATGCTATATACTCAAAAAGTGAACTAAAAGTAAATTATTCCTTGGATTTGCTGTTTCTCCTTTCCTGATTTTGAAATTTGTTCTTGCTTGAAATAAAAAATTAAAACAATAAAATTTCGCTTGCAACTACTGTTCCTCTGCTTGAAAATCTGAGGAACAATTTTCTTTTTCTTTCTGGCTTTACATACCTTTTTGCCTTCTTGTTGTTGGCTAGTTTCAACAGTGAGGGCACTTCAGACATGGATTTTCTGTTGTGTTCACACCTTCATTAGAGATCAAAACACTGTTTTGATAAGTTATCAATTGATGATAACATACTTTGGTAAACAAACTGCAAGCAGAATATGAACATTTATGTTGATGTGATTTTAGATTTGAAACACTACATCATACATGCAACCAGCTACTGACCTTATTACTATAATGCTGTTTATAAACAAAATTAATGTATTAAGATCTTACCGTCTGCAGCCTCACAGACTTCTTATACAGCAAATCCATCTACAGTATCATCTGCAATTGTTTCCACTGGAAAGAACCATTATTGTAAGTAAAAAATAATGCAAAATAAAAATAAATTGTGCAGAAACATTGAAAGCAATAATTGAAAGGTCATAATTCTTTTTCAGTATTCTTGTTGTGTGTATCAACCAAGGTTTTGTGGTCTACTCTCTAAATCATGTTGAAATGTCTAGTACTACACTACAGTTTACATCTATTCAAACCATAGAAAGTCCCCAATGACCCAAACACTGTAATGGTAGGGTAAATAACTCTTCAGAGAAGCACAGAGAGGGCTCAAGGCGAAAAAGGTAAAGGTGTCTTATCAAACAAAGTTGGCAAAAGACTTAAAATCTTTCAATATTTCATCATTCAAGATAGATAAGAGAAATGGCTTACGAACATTCAGGCTTAAAGCAATGCTACTGATTTTTTTACGGCCGCCAGACTGTCACATGTCTAGCAATAGCACACATTTTGTGCTTATGTACACTTAACCCTTTGAGCGCTGTAATATTTCCCACCAAAATTTTAGTGCAAAAGTTTCCAGTTTTTATCACAACTGGAAGTTGTGATATAGAGGTGGTTTCAACCGGTGTTTGATGTCGTCCATTTCCGTAAATGACAAAAAGTCAAAAACTGCTGAACAGACTGCGTTGATATTTGGTACCGATACATAGACTGGTTCCAAGGTTCCAATTCCGAAAAATTGAGCCAAACGGAGCAGAGGTTATATAGTTTTGGAAATTTCTAACCCCCCTTTTTAACTAATTTATTTTAGGGGTCTTTCATATATGTAGTTTTGGAATGTACACCAATCCTGCATTGTGGACTGTTTTATGAGTTGTGGAACAGAAATGAGGTTTTGATGAATGTTAGAAATATGCAGGATGGCTGATTCAAAGTATAAGAGATTTCTATGCTCTTTTGGGTATCAAAAGCAATAAAAAAAAACATACTTCATAGTTTAGATTCTCACTTTTGAGATGACCCTAAGCATTTGTTATGTAAACATCCTTGAGTCAATATACAGAGTTTGACATTCCTGAGATTAAGTATCCACGACCTCACATCACATGTCACAGTCTTTCACTACCATGGTATGGCCCAAACCCATTGTTATCAATGGTGAGTGTGGACCTGTCTACAGGAAATTGGGGTGAACAGGTTAGACAATGCCGTTACAAGTTGTAGGTTAGTTATCAAGGTAGCACCAGCATAGAGTCCTAAGCATGTCCATGTGTTCTCACAGGAAATTACAGGGAAAAAAATTATTTGAGAAGTTTCTATCCTTTAAATAGAAGTATATTACAATTTAAACCTGTAATGGATGGATTGCTCTCAAATTATCTGAAACACAGTTATTGCCCATTAGCAACAAATCTATAGCAAGATTTATGTAAAGTTCATGAACTTACACAAGGTATTAGACAAAAGATGACCATGACTTTGCTACTTTTCAACATTTATTTCATTCAGATTTCCTCAGCTTAGTAAATAATTTTGTAATCTTAATTACTATCAACTTAGCTTTACTAACTTATTCTAACCTCATTGTTCTTACACTACTGTTATACCTTATAACCACAAAATTTCAAGAGATGCATATATGATTGTCACTTAACAAACAATTTACAAATATGTCTTCTGCTTTTTTCTCCATATACATACATGTCCCTTTTCTCATAAAAATGGGCTTAAAATCGCAATGTGAAAAATAGTCTTTCAGCTATATGTTGCTCATTGACTTCGTGGTCTGTCTAATTAGTCCCACGGACACCGTCCGGGGGGACTTATAGGTTTGGTCATGTCCGTGTGTGTGTGCCTGCATCCGTGTGTGCATCCGTCCGCCTGTTCACGCCGTCCGTCTGTTCACGCAGATATCTCAGACATGCCCTGGTCAATTTCTTTCAAACTTTGCACAAGGATAGTACCCTACCCCATACAGATGCACGTGGATTTGTTTCACAATGCGATCAAGTTTGGCCATGTTAGAGGACTTTTTAGTTTACACCACCATAGACTACCATGTATAAGTCAGCTGTCTATAGAATCCCATGTATAAGGCCAAGTAAAATAAAAAATTTAGTTTCTCATCATATTCATATTGCAAAAGGATTCAGTGACACAGTTTTTAGTCCCCATGGATGAAGTCCAGGGCCTTATAGATTGGGTCATGGTGTCCAGGTCATTGTATCCGTTCGTCCATCCATTCGTCCCTCCGTTTACGCAGATATATCAAATATTTTGACAAAATCTCCCGTGACCTTGGTGACCTTTGACCTCAAATATACATATTTGTCCATAACTCAGTAACCACAAGTGCTACACCCTTCATATATGGTATGATGGGACACCTTATGACGCCACATGTTGTACCTCATTAATTATGTGCATATCTAATTTTGAGCAAGCCAATAGAGCTAGGTCTGATTTTTGGTATATAGGGATGACTTAGCAATTCAATTTTTTTGACAAAATGTCACATGACCTCAGTGACATTTGACCTCAAATATACATATTTGTCCATAACTCAGTAACCACAAGTGCTACACCCTTCATATATGGTATGATGGGACACCGCATGACGCCGCATATTGTACCTCATTAATTATGAGTAGTTTCACGATGTGCCAGTTGTGATAAGTGCCATTGGCGCTATTTTTTAATATATGTATTGTAATAAATAGAAATATGGGGTATCTCTGTTTTTTTAATTTTCACTATGTAGGTAAACCTGTTTTATGGTTACAAACCTATATCAGTATCAGTAATACGATTAATTTCTTTACTGTGGTTTTCTTCAATACTTTCTTGAAAATCCTGATAATGAAAAAATACCAGAAAACAATCTATTGAAAACAAGAGATACACATGACCCATAGTCCGTGACGTGGATACGGCCATCTTTGATTGCGCGATGCAGTGGGATTGTTTGGGGCACTGCTATTGCCGTGCAACATCAGCGTATGTGGTAGTACATACGTTTGTTATTGTCCAAACGATCGACCGGTCTGTAAGCGCGGGTTTCTTGTTGACGTGAAATAGCAGTCTAAACGATAGAGAATTTTTAGATATTTGGTAAAGATGGGTGGTGGTGATCGCTGTGCTGTTTTTAAGTGTAACAATGACAGAATATACCAAAATAAATAAGTGTATGTTAGCATTTGTTTAGTCTGAAGGCGTTAGACTGTATAGCGCTGTTTTCAACAAAATATTTTAAACTTCGTTTTTCTTCCACAAAATGTCACCTTAACTGCCTAAAAACCAATGCCTTCATCATGTAGCGTTGACATGTTGACCACTAGTAAAAACGCAGTTAATATTTAAGTAAATAATATATATGAAAACCTTTATTAAGAAAGCGCCCACAACATTAGAATGCTTACTGCTATTATTATTATTGGTATACTGGTTTCACCGAGAACATGTCAAAGTTTTTGCATGACACTGTACATATTGGTAAGATACATTCAAAACCATTTTCTAACCAAATTTTACCTGCATATTTCTTGTATAAGCTTTGTAAGAAATATCAATGCATCTTGGACACTGAAAGTAACATCCATTCATCAATGATGTGAAATGTGGGACGATAAAAATTCTAAATTTTGATAACAGCATTTTTAGCTCCCATAGCCATATGTATATATGGCAATGGAAGCTATTCTTATAGGCTAGGGAAATGTCTGTATGTATGTATGTCTGTATGTCTGTATGTCTGTCCGTCAACATCAAAAACTCCAAAACTGCTGTACATTTCATCTTGATATTTGTGTGTACATGGATGATGGGCTGTAGATGAGATTTTGTTCAAATGAAGTTGTCATTGCCAAAAATATGCAAATTAAGTGAAAAAATGTAAAAACAGTCAAAATTGAAAAAATCAATAACCACTGAGCAGATTACATGAAAAATTAGCATGTAAGTACTTTGGGCTGACATGAAATGATTGTGCACATCTTGGGTCAGTATCTTGGACTTGCTATTTTTCATGAATTTTTTGTAATTTTCTCCCATTTTTGGTCAAAAATCTCCTGCTCTGAAACCACAAGTCCGATTGATTTGAAACTTGGTATGGAAGTGCATAGGAGTGACCTTTCCCAAATTTGGGCAAATCGTGGTGAAATTTGCATATTTTTAGTTTACACGTCCATAGACTCCCATGTATAAGGCAGATCTCCATAGACTCCCATGTATAAGGCCACGAAAAATAAAAATTTAGTTTCTCATAGTATTCATATTGCAAAAAGGATGCAGTGACACAATTTTTAGTCCCCACGGATGAAGTCCAGTGAGCTTATAGATTGGGTCATGTCCGTCTGTTAGTCCATCCGTGAGTCCATCCGTTCACGCAGATATCTCGGATATTTTGACAAAATGTCATGTGACCTTGATGACCTTTGATCTCAAATATACATATTTGTCCATAACTCAGTAACCACAAGTGCTACCACCCTTCATATATTGGTATGATGGGACAGCTTGTGACGCCACATATTGTACCTCATTAATTATGCACATATCTAATTTTGAGCGAGCCAATAGAGCTAGAGGTCTGATTTTTGGTATATAGGGATAACTTAGCAAAACAATTTTTTTGACAAAATGTCACGTGACCTTGGTGACCTTTGACCACAAATATACATATTTGTCCATAACTCAGTAACCACAAGTGCTACAGCCTTCATGTATGGTATGATGGGACACCTTATGACGCCACATATTGTACCTCATTAATTATGCGCATATCTAATTTTGAGCGAACCAATAGAGCTGGAGGTCTGCTTTTTGGTATATAGGGATAACTTAGCAAAACAATTTTTTTGACAAAATGTCACGTGACCTCGGTGACCTTTGACCTCAAATATACATATTTGTCCATAACTCAGTAACCACAAGTGCTACAGCCTTCATGTATGGTATGATGGGACACCTTATGACGCCACATATTGTACCTCATTAATTATGCACATATCTAATTTTGAGCGGGCCAATAGAGCTAGAGGTCTGATTTTTGGTATATAGGGATAACTTAGCAAAACAATTTTTTTTTTCAAAATGTCATGTGACCTCGGAGACCTTTGACCTCAAATATACATATTTTTCCATAACTCTGTAACCACAAGTGCTACACCCTTCATGTTTGGTATGATTCGACACCTTATGATGCCACATACTGTACCTCAATAATTATGCGCATATCTCATTCTGAGCGAGCCAATAGAGCTGGATGTCTGATTTTTGGTATATAGGGATTACTATAGGAGAGAAATTTTTTGACCAAATGTCATGTGACCTCGATGACCTTTTACCTCAAATATATGTTTATGTCAATAAATAAGTAACCAAAAGTGCTATGTCCTTTGTATTTAGTAGGATTGGAGACTTTATGACAACACACGCTTTACCTCATTATCTATGTACACATCTAATTCTGGGCAAGCGAATAGAGCTAGAGATCTGATTTTTTGGCATATAGGAATTAATTAGCAATATATTTTTTTTTTCAAAATGTCATGTGACCTCAATGACCTTTGACCTTGATTATACATATATATGCATATTTCAGTAACCACAAGTTCTATACCCTCCAATTTTAAGGATATTTGACCTTAAGATGTCACATCTTGTACCTCATTTATAATGCGCATATGTATTTCTTGGCTGGCCAATACTGCTAGAGGTCTGATCTTTTTTCCCGATTTAGAACCATAACTTAGACATGCCTCATGTGTTTCAAATTGGGAACAACAACATAGACCTATGTGCCCATAGATCTCAACATATACACTCCAGTGATACTTCTTAATGACCACATTTTCCTGCCCATCAAGACTAATACTCCTATTACAAGTGGGGACTATGTCATTGTAAATGACTTGTTGAGTTAATGGTTGTATCACAGTATTCGATATATCTAATTCTGTATTTTTTCCATTTTATATTCTGAATAATTACATTAAACATATTTCACTGTCTCCAGTACATTTAAGTATTTTCACTTCATGCACTTTATCCCTTTCACACATGTTCAAATATCTGACCAGAGAACAAACACTAAATAGTCCAGGATGGGAGCTACAGTGTCATTGACGCTATTTTTCATTTTGAAATGAAATTGAACTGATAATTTTTATCAACATTCTTTTTAGTCCCCATGGACACTGTCCGGGGGACTTATAGGTTTGGTCATGTCCGTGCGTGCGTGCGTGCGTGCGTGCGTCCGTCTATGCGTGCGTGCGTCTGTGTGTGCGTCCGTTCACGCAGATATCTCAGAGATGCCTGGAGCGATTTCATTGAAACTTGGTACAAGGATTACCTCATATGTCATACAGATGCACGTCAATTTGTTTTCCGATACGATCCAATATGTCCGCCAGGCGGCCATTTTATTACAATTTTTTCAGGTAGAGAGCGATAACTCAGACATGTGTAGTGAAATGCGGGCTTTCGGCCGTTGGCGGCGCCCTCCTGCACAGGTGCTGCGCCGCCGTTGTATTCATGGAATGCCTAGCCCGCATGTACATTACGCATTTCCCCTCACCAACAGCAGAATGATCCATACCGCCGAAGCCTAAAGACGTCTGAACGTAAAGCCTCTGCGGAACCACCCAGTGCGACAAAGACTTGGTAAGTCCACCGAGTTTAATACACTGGGTAACACTATAATTGGCGCTGCGACTTTTCCGAACCTTTGTGGGAAAAGGCGAGAAAACTTAGAGTTTTATTTCTCTAAGTAGAAGTCGGAGTACCTCACGGAAAAACTCGTGACGTGACTTGAAAGTGGTACGAGTAGAGTTACGTGGCATATTCATAATTGAAAGTACGAGTTTACGAGTAGGTAGAATACGCCAAAGTGCTTGGAAAGTTTTACGAGTAGAGTTGGGACGCCCAAGTGCTTTTTTGATTTTCAACACTTGCCCCAAATAAATTAGCTGTAGCACAGTTTCTTCGGGTGAGAGACTTAGAAGCTAGTGGCGGCTAAGAGAAAATCAAGAACAAGCTTCCAGGTGTTGCAGTAAAGCTTGCGACGGAACAGGGGAAGGCAACCTCGCTGTAACTGTTTTAAGTAAGTTTCTTCATCTGGGTGTAAGTTCATATTCGCTCATTTTTGGGTGAAATAAATTGTTGGCGGGAAATTTTTGTGTGGTATTTCTGTGGTGGCAGCCAGATTTCCTCGCACCTTTTTCTTGCTGACAATAGCGAATTACGCACACCACGTTTGCACTGCGCATTTTTGTGCGGTCAACGAAATATTCACCACCAGTTTCGGAATTCTACCATTCAGTGGTGCAAAAAATAGCGTAATAGGGGAACATTAACATCTCAAGTTCTTTTT
Source organism: Ptychodera flava (assembly GCF_041260155.1). Taxonomy (NCBI): domain Eukaryota; kingdom Metazoa; phylum Hemichordata; class Enteropneusta; family Ptychoderidae; genus Ptychodera; species Ptychodera flava. The sequence continues at coordinate 5,209,876 of NW_027248281.1, forward strand.
TCATTCTGTGCTCACGAAACATCAATTATAGACCGGTGACGCACAGTTCTTTGGTCATTTTGAGGGGCATTTATTTTTCCCTTTTCGTGTCTCGTTTCCACTCTTTCGAGACATTGTTTTTTTTAGCTCACATTTGGTTATACCAATGTGAGTTTATCGTATAAGCTGAAGTCGATGGCGTCTGTATGTATGTGTGTATGTATGTATGTATGTATGTATGTATGTATGTATGTATGTACGTACAGTATGTCCGTCAACATCAAAAACATGCAAACCGCTGCACGTTTCAGCTTGGTATTTAATGTGTGGATGCATCCTGGGCTATAGATGGGATTTTGTTCAAATGAAGTCTGCATTGCCAAAATTATGCAAATGAGCTTACAAAATGTGAAAATGGTCAAGAATTAATAACTCAAGAACTGCTGTTTTGATTGCTCTGAAAATGTGTGTGTAAGTACCTTAGGTGAACCTTATAAAGTTTACAAATATTGTGAAGATATCATTAATTTTGTATTTTTGCTGAATTTTTTGGTGATTTTTCTCATTTTGAGTAAAAATTCTTCTTCTCTGAAACCGCCAGCCCAATTGCTCTCAAATTTGGGTTGGATCTTTGCGAGGGTGTTTCTCTTCTTATTTGTTGAAATTATGACAAAATTGGGAAAATACTATTTTGGAGCGATTTTGTCATTTTTGGTCAAAAAATCTTAAAAGTATTTTCTTTTTAAAACCCCTGGACAGACAGCTTTTATATGTGGTATACAGACGTACAGAGATGACAATAGTTAGATATATGGAAATTGTCCTGAAATATACCAATTTGTATTTTTAAGACAATATTTTCATTTTTGGTCAAAGAAAACTTGTTCTCAAAATTATTTGTTTGATAGCTTTGTAATTTGGTATAAAGTCCCGGGGGATGTTATTAGACAAATTTCTGCTCAAAGTGTTGGGAAACCCCGAAATTTGTATATTTTAGGTAATTTTCTCAGTTTGTGACCTTAAATGACCTACACCAACCCAGGATATGTTGTGAGACAGTTTTGAAGGCTGTGAACATAATTTTGTCATATTTGGTATCAATTTGTAGGAAATTTTGATCCAGAAAACAAAGTTGAGGTGAATTTTTTCATTGCGGACCATTTTTGCAACTTTTCTATGTAAGACATACAAGAACTGATGACAAATTTGGATCCAGGATAATTCCAGATGTCGTAATCACCGCCCACAGTGGGAGGCATTTCACTATCTGTAACTAACTTAAGTACTGTTTACATTAGAATGATAACACTCATCCAATTAAGTAAAAATCCCCAAGGTTTTAAATACATTTCCTGTCATCTGGCGTTATGTAATACCAAGGGATGGAACATTTGATATTCAGGAGGGGCTAGGGTCTAGAAGATTGATGAGGTAGCATTACTTTTTTACCAGATCCCTTGTACATTTTTTTACCCGCTCCCACCTTTTCTTTTTATCAAGCCTTCTCTATTTTTTGTTGTTGACATTTGCTTATGTATGTAGGATCTGCTTGTCTCATTGCTATAGAAGTTGATATGCATGTTCCTAAAGATGAACTCCAGTACCTAAGTTGGAGACCTTATTTGCTTTTGACATTCTTGTTTTTCCTGGTTTAAATATTTCTCAAACCAAATGTGAGCACACTGTCCTTGACGGTATTTTGTATTTTCGTACAGTCTGTATTTTCGTGTCTCGTTTCCATTCTTTCGAGACATCGTTTTTATGTATTTTTGTATTTTTTGTGCCTCGTTTCCCGTTTTTGTTGTAAAACATCTTTTTTATTTTCGAGTTTCAAGACATTTTTAAAAGGTCGTTTTATAAAGAACTGAATTTTTGTTGTGTTCCGACCTAGCTATTGTACATTTTATTGAATAAAGAAAGCACTTTCCGTCAATTTCTCTGCAAAGTCACGTAACATTTTGCTGACATATTGTGGGAAATTTGAGTAACACTCCGACAGTATTACATTATTGTTACTCTGTATTTTATTGCGAGTAATTGTATTTTACAGTGCCAATTACTATAATATATATATTGCCCTGTATTCTATTGTACTGTATTTGTGTACTGTATTGCGGGCAGTAAACGTTTTTATTTACTATATATTACTCTGTATTCCATTGCGGGTAATATTTGAGTATTTTAAATCATCTTTCTTTATTACTCTGTACTGTACTGCGGGTAATAAACGTTTTTATTATTAGCACCAGTTCAACAATAGAACAACACAAATTATCGCCAGGCAATTATTGTTGGCATATCGCATATTATTGCTTGTGTTGAAATAGAATACTGGTGTGTAATTTTAATAAAACAACACAAATCATTGCCAGGCAATTATTGTTGGCATTACGCATATTATTGCTTGTGTTGAAATAAAGTACTGATCTGTAACTTTATATTTGGGAATTAAATATTCCATCTGTCGCAATCATGAAGATTGATCTCAACACCTGCACCGTTAAAGAACTGGAATACTTACCTGGTGTTGGAAGGAAAATTGCAAAGAAGATGGACAAATTGCGTCAGAAATACGGTAAGATCACATATGAAATGGTCTGCTCGATACCAGGGTTCACCCCTTCAAATAAATTTATGGAGATGGCTGTTTTCGAAACTAAACGGAAACACCAATCTTCACCACCGACACAAACTAAAGGTGCACATGCCATAATCCCACCTACTCAGGGGGAATTGGACAGTGAAACCGAAGGGAGTGTAAAAGACAGCATGGAAGAGTGGATGGATAGGGTAGATAAACTGACCCAACATCATGAAGCTACCCGAAAAACGTACATGGCGGGCACTTCCACAGGTACCTTCCGAGAGGGAGAGTTTGCGAAAAAGTTACGCAAGTCGGAGATGGCAAGAGAGGTCAGATTTCGGTGATTATCCACCAGACCATCGGGAGTTTCCAATGTCTCATCAGCCGACACCCGACCGATATCCTCCAACCACTGGAGAGTATTATGGGGGCTATGAGACAGAAGTACCAAGGGAGCCAGCATACTACCAGCATCGTAGAAGGACAGATCGATATCCACCATCTATTCCCGTATCAGTGCCCAAGACTTTGGTGTATGATGGGTCTGGTAATTGGCGAGCGTTTCAACTGAAGTTCACCAAGTTTGCTGAGACGCAAGACCTGTCCTTCAGTGACTGCAAGAATTATCTGTGCTGGTGTCTGGATGGCAAGGCAAGTGATTATTACACCATGATCACCGAGCGTAATGAGGAGATCAGCTACCATGAGCTGAAAGAAGATGGAGAAGCGATTCGGTTCACGAGATCTTCCCGAATCGACCCAACTTCAATTCGCCCAGTCAAGACAACATCCTGACGAAACTTTAGAAGAATGGGCAGGTAGAGTATATTCTCTTGCAGCACGTGCCTTCCGGGATTACAGTGACGCTACCTTGGAGCAACAGGCTGTAATGAAATTCTGTCAAGGATGTTACGACCGTGAAGCAGGTGAGTCGGTAGCCAACCAAAGACCTGCAGGCATCGAGACAGCCTTGGACAATATCAAATGGTACCAATACAACCATAGAGAAATATTTGGTGCCAGAACCAGCAGAAGAGAAGTGCGGTTTGTTAGTCCAGAGCCAGAAAGGACGAGGGACACTTATGAAGTGCGGTTAACATCCGTTATGACCAAGAACGAAAGAGGTCACCTTCTCCAGAACAACGCATGAAGTTCCAAGCTAGTAAAACAGATGGAACAAGTGCAATGGAGGGGAGGATGTCACGCATGGAAAGCCAGATGTCTGCTATGAGTGCGACACTACAGACCGTAACGTCCCAATTAGCAGATCTAACAAAGGTGGTAAGTCAAAAACAAGCTCCTAGAAGCCGATCACCATCTCCAAGAAATCTAGGCTGCTATGGTTGCGGAGAATTTGGACATTTCAAAAGGGACTGCCCACACCAAAGTCCAAAGAGGGCAGAAGCGCATGAAAAGAAAACCTTGTCCAAGCCGTTAAACACCAAAGGGTCAAACCGGAGGCCTGAGTTTGGCCCATGGCGATACCAAGGGCCTCAACGCTTCTAAGAAAAGAGTTTCACCGAAACAACACCACCTAGTGAGCTGGAAAAAGTCTGTGTAAAAAGTGTGTCACCAACCCCTACAGAGGAGACACCAGGTAATAAAGACAGACTAACAACTGAAATACCCACAAGCTCTGATGCAAGGGATGAAACCGAGCAAGCCAAGGAAGCAACAAAACACATTGAACATCAAACTTCAGAAGCTTCACTGGCAGAGGCGAATTCCATAGAGCAAGAGGTCATCCAAACTATTGAAGCAGATAACAAACCTACAGAAAAGGTTATCAACTCAACGGACACAAGGGACAACACTGAACATGCCATGGAGGTAAGTGACATAAACGAATAACAAACAACTAAACCCATATGTTCCATTGTCAAAGGAGCCAGAGGTTAATGTCAAATCAACAGATAGCAAGCCTGTACCAGAGGTTTTTGTGGATAATGTCGTCCGATTACCAACTGGCAGTCCTAAAGGTAAGAACCCTAAAGCTCGGCTGGTAAGTGAGCTAAACGGATCTGGAGTACCAAAGATACAAAGACCAACAGGATACAGTACTCCAGTTACAGGGGCGGCCAATAAAGGGACGACGAGAGACGAGAGGGACTGGCCTTGGGATCCAGGTGGCCTGTCCAACATCTCTACAGTCTGAAAGGAGGGTACTTCATTTGCATGCATAATTAGGGATTTAGTTCAAATTCGAACAGCGCCCTCTAGCCAGTGAGTGACGGTTATGGCATTTTTCGCCAGAATTTTATCTGCAGATATCTCAGCCTTCGTTTAGCATCCGTCCTGTTTCCAGTTAGCGGCTGAATTGTACTCTTAGTTAGTGTTCACCGATGATTTTTTATGGGGTTTTATCGATTCGTTTTTGCGTTAGCCTTGTTTTCATGGTTTTTCGAGCGACCGAAATGCCGTTCACTAAACACTGCCGCAAAAGCATATCCAAAGTCAATTTCCATGAGAAGTAGGGAGGGGACGTATCTTGAGTAGGTCCATACGATCTGAAAAAATCTCAGTGGCTTAAGCCTCCGTTTTTGAAATAAGTCTCGTTGAAGTTGACTATGCAGCGACGTTCATGTGTTTGTTAAATCTAACATGGCGACCTACAGCGCAGCGTGAGTGTACACGTAAACTCTTTCAGCTCTTTCTCGGTCCTCACCGGCTAACTTGGCAGATTTTTTCGGTTCTGTTTATGTTTCAATGATTGTGACGAGGAAGCAAGACTGCAAGCTTGTGTTACCTCACTGGCCAACACAATCTGCCTGGCTGGCTTCTCGGTAAAGTCGTCGACAGTGCAACAACGTAACACACCTCCAATTGTTCATTTCATGACCAAAGTCCCTTTTCTGGTGTATAATGGAGCCATTAAGGAAAATGTTGACTTCAACCATGTCAGCACACTATACATACAGTACACAAAGTCATATACAAGTCTTATGAAGACATACAAGAACATTCTCTTCGAGCATGTTGGTAATGGCATTCATTTGCACATATTTAAACAGATGCTGAGAGATATTACCTCAATAAACAAAGGGAAAAACAGGTTTGCAAATGTGATTATTCTTATCAAAACTCGCTAATATGCACTAAAATATGTAACTGTAGATTTCATAACATATCTGAATTTATACCATTCATAAGGGAAAAGCTGTATGACCACCATTTCTTAAAAGCATGATCAGAAATTGTAATAGTATTCCTAAAAATAAATTGTAGATTTTATTAAAATTTGAACATATCTGTACTTGGTCATCCATAAAGATTTTGCATGTGAAATGTTAAAGCTTAGGGTGTAATCAGTATACTTTCAAAAAATTGCAACTTTTTAAAAGAGAAATCACAGAAATAGCCATCAAAATATTGTATTGACAATTTCAACAATATGTTCCCATGTCTTTCTGGGTCATCCCCTTATCCCACCAGATTTCGTAGACGTTGAATAAGAAGTTTTGAAGAATTTGATTTTTGGACCAAAAATCAAGAAAATAGCCATAGAAATACAAAATTTAAGATTTCACTACAATTTGTCCACATCTCCAGTTAGCTTATACCTGGAGCCAGTGTGTCAAATTTTATAGCTCTTGGATGAATTTTTGACCAAAATCACAAAATAGCCTTAAAAACACTTAACATTACATGTATAGCGACAGCTGTGGCTATATATACAAACTCATCTTAGGCCAGGCTCATAAATAGCTCCTACAACTTTATCAGCTGCCGCTATTTGTTCCTGCAGTTATAACAAAGAATCATGACTCAATTATCTTACTTCACAAATATATCATACGATCATCCCACATTACCACTTATTGGTTGGATTATTTTCACATCATAAGGATGCAAGCAGCATCACATGTGCACTCCGCTTTGACCCTTGTGATGACAATTGTTTAGTAAACAGAATGGTTTAATAGCCCAATCTGAGGTACATTTCAACAGCTTTTCACAAGATAACAAAACATTTTAGAGATCAAAAAGTATAAATTTTCTAAAAAGTTGCAGGCAAAATCAGCTAGGCGAGTTACCTTTCATTTTCACTGGCTGTAGGCCATTAATGAAACTTCTGTGTTTGGTCTCTAATCTCCTGATCTGTCAGTTCTGGCTGTGTATTTTCTAACCATTTGTCAAATTAAGTAGAAAAAGTATCTCAAGTTTTTTATGTTGAATTGTTTTCCTTTTCCCATAATGATTTTGCTACACAGCAATTAATTTGACTGTATTTCTGTTGAGAACTTTGTGCAATTTATTTGCAATCTTTCATGAAATGTTTCTCAAGGAGATGGAAGAATTCATTTCTCACGTTGGTTTCCACATTTTTGCATGATGGTTGGTTGAACTGTGTAAGCTGGCTTGTCAACACATGTGTATTTCAACTGGCCATTGTGGCCACAGGCTTTAAGTGCCTCTCACTTACTTACTGACAATGTTGTCATTAGGTTTTCTGTCAGGGTAGTATTGGCCTGTGCTCAAGTTTAGAGTTAAGCCAAATTTTCTATCAGGTGAAAGTCTCATGGCAGAGATGGCTACTGTCATGATAATCTTAATTGTACTGTTTTTGATTTATGAGTGCTGTGTCTGTTATCTAGAACTGTGCTTTTTAATCTGTGTTATCTCTTATTTTATCAATTGTTGAATATTTGTTTTAAGGCTGTGTACACCACTCAGCATTTCTGATTTATATTGGATTGACAAAGGATAATAATAATAATAATAATAATAATAATAATAATAATAATAATAATAATAATAATAATAAATATATGGTCCTCAAGGACTACTACGGTTGATACTCTGAAATTGCACACCAGACCACCACCATTAGCCAACATTTTATTTAAAATTTGCAAAATATATTTGCTAGATGATGAATCCTGGATGAAATATTATCCGTCAATTTCCTCTTTGACATCAGCAGATTTCCAAGTGTTGAGGAAAAAGTATGGATTTTGACACTTCACATCTAGTGGACATTACCCACAATCCAGTGGGGAAGTACAAAGTACGCATTGCAACAAAGCACTTCAGCCAAATGATGAATTCCTTGCATTAATATTCTACTGACTGTTACTGACGACGTGCAGATAATAACATTCAAAGGATATTCAAAAGAAAGGGAATGTATTGAGATGTCCAGAGTAGCTATGTGAATTCTGAATGTAGTCTCAGTTGAGCTACTATTAAACATACTGAATACAACCTAGAGCTTCGTCCTATTTTATGACAAAAAGATTAAATATTGTCTAACCATAGCGTCTTTGTAATGTCTAAAAGAGTTTCATGATTTCACCTGAGACGCAAACTCAGGGAAAAAATTAGAAAGTTAAGGGTGTTATGGCAATGTCCCATAATATGACAAAAAGAACACTGTTACCCAACCTATGTCTATGTATTAAAACTCATGGTGATATTCCTTAAATCATCAAAGAGGTTACTTTCTTCACAACTGAAAAAAGGGCTGATCGTGTCTGCTTATGGTCTTTTCCCCTTCCCTTTCAGAAAGAGTGGCTGTTATTGCCCCATCTGGTACTCTTCATACCGCTGCAGTCTTTATGCCACTGCACTCTCTTATTTCTTTGCAAGCAACATATATTGCTTTTCCAATCCAAACTTCTCCAAAAGAGACTCACAGACTTTTCTTTCATGCACTTTCCTGTTATTATTGTTGATCCTGCAACTGAAAATCCCCTTTACAAGCTGGCTAGGCAAAGATTGCATTTCTTAGACTCATTTTAGTAACTGCCTTGAAATTTGGTATGCATGATCCTAGGGTTGGCCTCTGTCAAATTTGTTCAAATTGTGGTGTGGTGGATTAATAACATACATTTACATAGGATTATATTACAGTTACTTTTCCTCTAGAAGTTATTACAAAGGCATCTACAGTGCAGTCAAAATAACAATATACAATGTATTCATATTTATCGCCAGCATTTTTACATAAGTTTTCAATGCAGGTAATCGATGGACAAACACCTACTTGGTAAGGTCAGTGTCGCTGATATCAGAGCTTATGAAGTGGAATATCTGCCAGATTAAATCAAAACTTACTTTTGACAACTCTAAGTGTTTCTGCCTCTCCAGGTAAAGCCACAAAACTAGGGGCAAATGTTCCCTTGCGTTTTGGCGCCTTGTGCATGTCATCCTTATAATAAGCCTCTAGAGTGTTGTGGGGTACTCTAGAATTTCCAGGGTAAAACCTTTTCTGCAAACATAATTCTCGCCAACTTTGAACATCAGATCTTGCTCTGAACATTTTACCTGTGTATGACTTGATAATAGAACATACTGTTAAGAAGAAAGTATGACAAGATTTAATCCTGAAGATTATAAACGTATAAACCTTACATGGTATCTCTTTGAAGTAACTCTGGTCATTTGAACACCTTCTGAAGTTCAATCAACATTATGAACAAAAATTTCATAAAATTCTTGACCATGTGTGTACCACATTAATTGTAATATCTTTTGAAAATTTCACATCTTTACGATAGAAAGAAAATGATTGAACATAAGAAATAAATTATATTTGATGCTTTATTCAAAAATGTTTAAAATAGCAACCAACATGTACTGAATATCTTAATGAACTTTAAATTTGTTTCTGGTATGCTAAATCCAGTTACATATTGAAATATACCTCTATTGGCATAAGTGGCTTTGAATGAACTGTCACTGCCATACATGTTTACAAGCAATTGATGACCTTAATTGACCTATTTTAACTCTAAGATAGCTTGCACTATTGTGCCTCAGCTCATGCAAATATGTAACTCTTTACAGTTATTCACTGCCGAAGATACCAAATCCAAAAACAATTTATTTCGCAAAGAAAACCATGAATAATAAACAAAAGAATATTAATATTTGAATAAACTGTGTTATGTTAATTGATTGTACAAGTTTTTGTACTGACTGCTAATTGTAAGTGTTATAACACAGATGAGACAGGCCCAAAATTGATAATTTAAAGTGAGTGTCGAACTGAGTGTTGAAAATGACAAAGTGAGCGTTGAACTGAGCACGCAAATGACAAAGTGAGTGTCAAATCTTCCCCTCTACTGTCATGGTCAAAAGTGAGCATTGAAAACTGCTTGTCTAAGTGAGTTATGGGTGCTGATATGTAGTGAGTATGGAAAATTCTGTAATTTAAAGGCTTTGACTAATACATGATAAGTAGCGTACATTGATTCATGATGCTGGATGGTTTCAGATTTTCAATATTTAAAAGTGAATCTTCTGACAGAGTACTTAGCAATTCTGTCATCTGTTGATTGCATGATTTTGCCATTACTTTCTTCCTCATCTTGTTGGTTAGATGATCCTCACATAGTTTCATAATTGTCTTCTGTGTTGTATATACTTGTCTCTTCAGCACTGACATCTGAACCATTACCATTCACTTGCTGTTAACTGCTGTCATGTGCGTCATCAGTTATATCACTTGGCTCCCCATCTATCACAGTCCCAAGTGAGCAATTTTTGCATTTGTTGATAAATTCTGAAATGGTTTTCATATTGTTGAAATGTTCATATGATAAGAATGTTGTTGGATGGAAGTTCTCTCACTTCGAGTATGCAATATCATTGCTGAAGTTTACCTGCAAAGACACCAAAGTGGTGCACCTTTGCTAATCAGTTGGTGAAGTCAAATAATACCAGTATATAATCTCGTTGTCTAATCCTTCATTGATTGGTATCATTATATCTCTGAAGAATGTCAAATTTACTTTATAAATGTATATGAAACACCACATTAGTGATATATACATAGCGTACATCCAATGTGGTGTTCCATATACACAATCTCTTGACCTCCCTATGAACTCTACTTGACCATCGATGGCTTCATTATCGCTCATTACACGTCTCACATTTACAGTCGGATTCCACATCAGCCTATGAGCTTGATTTTCACTAAGCCTAGCCTGCACTAGTGTCTGCAACTGAATGCATGTTATCATGTACTTCATTCTGTTTGTTTTGCCATAGATGGACAGTTCATATTTTGAGGATCTCACTGATCTTGCACCATCTCCGGCATTTATGGCTGTCTCAAGGTTGTGATAGAGTAATGTTAATCTGAACAGTGGCAGTTGATAATTGTACAAATCATCCACATCACATGGAACCATGGATCTTTGTGATCTTTGCATACTGTGTGTGATACCATGAATAGCCTTTACAAAGGTAATGGCACACTTCAGATGTGCATACTAGGTTTTAGCACATACGGTGACACTTGTATCTGAAAAAGGTTTGTTGTTAAGGTAGAATGCACCTCAGGGGCACATATTTAACAATTCTATTCTGATCTACCACTTGTGGGGGTTCATTTTGAAGCTCTTTGAGTAAAAATAAAACTCACTGCATTAGTTTTTTCTGAAAATTGAAATTTTTTTCACCTGCATAGAGTTAATTTAGCGATGGCAGTCATTTGAATTTCAGATATCAGTAAATCTTTGTGAATTTATTTCTCTAGTACCAAAATTTGCATGGTGACCCCCAATTTATATTTTTGATTTTGAAAGTGAATGGTTGAAAGATGCCTTGTGGAAAGTTCAAGCAAAGTTTAAGTCTTTTACTTTCAAGGCACACACTACCTTAGAACCTGTCTTCATTGTTAGTTCTACAGGACTAACATTGTCACTTCATTGTATGATACTCAGTCCTTTCATCATTCATTAAGAACAAGTCACTGTCAATGACATAATCCCAACAAATTTTAATTTGTCAATAAGTTACTTCCACTGACAAATTCCCAATTATAGGCAGGGGCTGTGTGATTTTCAATGACTAGTTTTTAGAGAGTATGAATAAAACACTAAAAACATTGGCTATAGTCACATCATCACACACAGCTTAACATAAACCATACTTTGAGGAAGTTAGCACTTCTCCATGTATACATATTTTTCAAAACACATTTCATATACACCATGCTCCAAATAGATGATATTGTATGAAGTTTTAAAGTTTCATCAACTATGAAGTATAATATACCAATTCTAATACAAATACTCTTTTCAAGCTGCAATCACTTACCTTGCATTTTCTTTCAGACAAAAGTTCGCTGAACACAAAGAGGTTGTTGTTACTCAGTGTAAGTTCAATTTGAATCTGTTTGTGCACTGCCATTGAAATATCTTACTGCCAACTTTTAATGACCCAGATGGAGAATCGACACCGTTAACTACACAAGGTAGTGTGCTCTGGCTTAAAATTCTTTTCAGCGCTGTCTTTGCGATATTTGAATGGAAACTGTCTGGAACTCCAAAAAGATGGCACAGAAGCTGTTAACTTGTGATCTTCCAGTGTCTACATCCTTACAGAAATAAAAAATGACTAGACAACTTCCAAAAGTCTCTACTATTCACAGGTAGTTGCAGCAATATCAACCCGCTGACTAGAATCCCAATTTGAGGACATAAAATTGCATAAACGTGCCCTTTTGAGAATAAATGGGGAAAAGTTGTTAGAAATTTATAATAATATAAATGACACTGTGCTATAATTTTAATTAGAACTATGGCAAGCAAAGCATATCACCATAGCAATAGGACTTTAATGCGTTACACTTATCAGCCCTGTATAGTCAGAAATTTAGGTACCCTATAATTAAAAGAGGCAAGTTCATTGTGTGTGAATTTCGATGAAAAGAGACATAACACAGCCTTCAGTTCATGGAACCCCAAAAATAACTTTTACAGAAGATAATATATGTAAAATGAAGTTAAATGTGAATGCAAAAACAACATTTAACTTGGTTTCATAATCTGTGATGTTTGTGATGATTATCCAATAGGAAATAACATGACCAAACAAACAGTGACAATGGAGAAGCTAGGGGGTCATGTTGGAGTGAGCATCGCCTGCCCGCTGCTCCTGCAGAACTGGTAGAAATTATGACGACAAAGTTTTGAAAATCCATAGAATATCCTCACAGAAAGTTTTTACACGACTACCAGTGTAGTCTGAAGTCACTACAATGAGTGCACCAACCAGAGAAACCCGTTCTGGAGCGAAAACCCGTCCACAAGACAAGGGAGCAATTTCAAAGTACTTTCAAGATGGCGATAGCATGCGTTCTCAGAGACACGTGAGTGATACAGCTGCAGCTGGATCTGATGCCACAAGTGGTCTGCCTGAAGGATGGTCGGCAGCAGCATTGAAAGCGATTATTTCAGAATGCCTCGCGGAACTTGCAGAGACTGTCGAAGTAGTTTCCAAAACGGTCAACGAAATTCGTAAAGAACAGACGATAGTTCTTGGACGTGTGGAAAAGGTGGAGCAAAAATTTGAGGAATTGGAAGAAAGTGCGAACGCCATGAGCCAAGATATGCTCGAGGTACGTCACCGTATTAGTAATCTCGAAACGCAGAAAGACAAGCTGACCAAAGCCTTGCACCAAGCAATGGAGAGAATAACAGAAACTGAAAACACTGCTCTGAATTTAGAGAGACAGTCCAGAAGTCTCAATTTACGTTTTGGCGGTATCCCCGAGACGAAAGGTGAAATTTGCTCTGACTTAGTGAGTAAACTATTGCGTGAAAATTCAAGATGGCGGACATTCATATCGACAACGCACACCGCTCCCCTTCTTCCATCATGAAGGAAGCTTATCGCAAACAACCCCGACATATCATTGTGCGGTTCTCGTCGAAGATGCACCGTCAACAGATTCTAAGAAGACGAAGGGAAGTTTTGAAGGACACAAACGTTTTTGTTCAAGTCGACCTGTGTAAATCGGACTACCAGGTGAAACAAAGTCTACGCGAAGTTATGAACTCTGCTTACAAAGCTGGAAAAAAGGTTCGTTTTGTGAATGGAAAGCTCTTTGTAGACGACAAGCTCTATTCTGCTGATGCTGTATCATAAACTCTACTTAAAGTCGGAAATAAGGTTGGTTCTCTTATCGATAGCTGCTCGTCGACATAAATTGGCGTCTTTCAGCTAACGCTGTATCATAACGCTGTATCATTCTGCTTATGAAGTCTGAAACAGGTTCGTCTCGTGAACGGAGGGCTGTTCGTCGACAACAAACTTTATTCTGCGAACGCTATATCATTAACTCTGTATATAAAGTCAGAAATAAGGTTCGTTCTGTATTCAGAAAGCTGTTCGCCAGCTTTAATCTTTAATTAGCTAACGCTTTATCATGAATTCTGCCTTTGTAAACAATTGTCAAAACAAATAGGCTTGTTTTGTATATGGAAAGCTGTCAGTCGACAACAAACTTCATTCAGATAATGCTACTTATAATAAGAAAAAAAAATACAAGTAAAGAACGGCTAGGCTATGTTTTTGGCATTTTGCGAACATTTATACAGTTTATTATAAATTTATTTTGGAGTCACTTTCTGAAGAAATACAAACTCTTGTGACTGTCCGCACTTTGGAAATTTTTATGCTGATGCAATGTGCTCGGCAGGATAACGTCAACTTTGAATATTAGATGCGGACAAAGATGTTGGAGACATTGTTTCAGTCTGCCAGATGTTCGTTAGATTTTTTTCACTTTTTTTTGCCCAAGTGTTAGATGCTCTGCATTACTGTAATCACTCATTTATAATGATATAGCTGCCAAGCCAGATATCTACTAGAAGGGTCATATGTTGGATTTGTCAACTTCTTTGCTTTTTTTCTTTTTGCCGTCAGTGGTTTTGTTTAAAATATTTTATCGTCTGTCAGGGCAAGGCTCTAGATGACTGAGCCATATATAGTATGTCCGCTAGCTTCTCTCGCGCCAGGTTGGCATCATTTTTGTTTTATTTTTGCACTCTGTATGCTGTGCTTTTTGGAGGTTTCACTGATGTTATAGTCAGTGTGTTTTTGTGTTTTTGGTCTTTGTCTGCTAGAGACTGGCACGTAACTTTTTTTGTTCATTCTACAGATTGCTGCAGGGACAAATTGTTAATTGTTACATGGAGATTTTCTGAAAATGGTTAAAGTAATAAGTTTAAATGTCAGAGGATTGGGGGAAGGGAGGAAGCGTAGGAGGGTTTTTGACTGGCTGAAAGAGGCGCAATATAATATTATTATGATCCAGGAGGCGCACTCAACCCATGAGGATGAGAAAAGATGGTCAAAATTTCTCCCAGGCCATTATATCTTCTCCCATGGCACCTCTAGTAGCCGTGGAGTTGTTACTATTATTAGAAACCTAGATTTTACTATCAATGAAGTTAGCCGTGATTCAGAAGGAAGAATTATTATTATTTCTATTGATATCAATAACAAGCCCTTTCTCCTTGTAAATACTTATGGACCAAATTTTGAGAACTCTCATGCCAGCTTTTTGGAACATTTATTCAACATGCTAAAGGATCTTCATCTAGATCCAGAACGTGAGATAATCTGGGGTGGAGATCACAATTTTGTCCAAAATCCTGAGCTTGATAGGTCAGGGTTAAAATCAAGAATGTGGAATAATTCCGCTAATATTTTTAGAGATATTCTGTTGGAGTTTGATCTAATTGATATATGGAGAACCAGAAACCCCTGTGTGAAACGTTATACATGGCGTCGATTACGCTCCTTCCTTGACTCAGAGTAGATTGGATTACTTTTTAGTGAGTGGCTCTCTACAAACAACAGTGAATTATTGTGATATCATACCAAATGTGTTATCAGACCATAGTGCAATCACTATTTCTATTACAGATAATCGGTGTCGACTGGGATCCTCTCTTTGGAAATTTAACAATAGTTTACTTTATGATTCTGAGTATATTAGACTTGTCAGCAGTAGTATTCAACAATGGGTGAATGAGTATCACAATCCAGATGATAACAAGGGGCTTGGGAATATATCAAGTTTAAAATTAAGACCACCACAATTCAGTTTTCAAAAGAAAAGCTAAAGAACGAAGAGAGTTAATTGACTCATTGGAATCTAAACTTAGGGATATTGACATTGAGATTTGTAATAATGACTCAGATGACGTGCGTGCTAAATTGGAAACTGTTCAAGAAGCCTTAAAAATAGAATATGACTATATTGCAGAGGGTGCTTTTATTCGTTCACGTGCTGACTGGTATGAATTTGGAGAAAAGAATACCAAATATTTTTTGGGACTTGAACGTTATAATGCCAAAAAATCACTTATAACTCAGCTTTTTGATTCTTCTGATAATTTGCTGACATCCTCTGCAGAAATCCAAACTCATATTTTTAGCTTTTACTCTAGGCTCTACACTACTCGTCTTCAGGAATGGGATGAATCAATAGGGGATGCTTTTTTTGTCAGAGAACATATTCCTAGTCTTAAAACCAGTGATAAGCTATTATGTGAAGGTCCAATTACTTTAAAAGAGGCCACTCTGGCTCTGCAAAATATGAACAAAAACAAGACGCCTGGAAACGATGGTTTAACAGTCGAATTTTATCAAACTTTCTGGAGTCAACTCGGACAGTACGTAATAAATTCTATTAATGAAGCTTATGAAAAAGAGCAATTGTCAACAGTTCAATCACAAGGGGTCATTACTTTAGTTGAAAAAAAAGGGAAAGACAAAAGATATATTTCTAATTGGCGTCCTATTACATTATTGAATACTGACTATAAAATAGCAGCTAGATGTATTGCCAATAGGATGGATAAAGTGCTAGATAGTATTATCAGCATGGCTCAAACAGCTTTTGTTAAAAATAGAACAATTGGTCAATGTATTCGTTTAATTGATGGTATTATGAACTTTACTAAAGACACAGATATTGAAGGTATTCTCTTGGCAATTGATTTTCAAAAAGCTTTTGATAGCCTCGAATGGGAATTTATGTTTAAATCCCTCGAAATTTTTAATTTTGGCCCTTCACTTATGAAGTGGGTACATACCTTCTATAAAAATCCGTCTAGCTGTGTTATGAATAGGGGTCTTTCTACAAGATATTTCAATTTAACTAGGGGAGTTAGACAAGGGGACCCACTCTCTCCAATTCTTTTTATTATTTCTTTGGACCTTCTTTTGGTAAAAATGCAATATGACGATAATATTCATGGTATTTTAGTAGAGAACCAAGAAATTAAGAGCTCAGCGTATGCGGATGATTTAACATGTTTTCTCAGTGACGTACAGTCAGCGAATAACCTCCTTTGTCTCCTCACAAAGTTTTCTGTGATTTCTGGTTTACATGTGAATCTTGATAAAACTGAAGCACTGTGGTTAGGAAAATCAAAGCATTGTAAGGATAGACCGTTCGGGGTGAAATGGCCTATGTCGCCTATTAAGATTGTGGGTGTTTTTTTCTCTTATAATACTGTAGCTGCATATAAATGAATTTGAGTGCACCATTTGAAGGGTTATCAAATGTTCTAAGCTGTTGGAAAGGACGTTCCCTTTCTCTAATTGGTAGGTTGCAAATTGTAAAGACCCTTGTTATTCCAAAGTTTGTCTACATTTTCTCTCACATCAATGTTGATCAGAGAGATTTAAGAATTTTAAATTCTAAAATCTATTCCTTTATATGGAAGGGTCACGATAGAGTAGCACGTGACACTATGATAGGTGACATAGGCCAAGGTGGACTCAGAATGTTGGATATAGTTGCTCTGCAAAAGGCTTTAAAAGTGACCTGGGTCAAACACTATCTTTTCTCACGTTTTCATCCTTGGAAATTGGTCTTTGATTACTATTTGAAACCATTGGTGGACCTTTTATCTTTAAGTGCACTTACTCACTAAAGGCACTTGGTGTAAAATTTCCTCCTTTTTTGAAAGAAATATTACAATTATGGAATTCCTTTTCACAAATTGATTTACCCCCACCTTTTGAAATAATATGGAATAACAAAAATATTTTGATTAATGGGAAAAGTATATTTTTAAATGACTTCTACAAACTTGGAATTGTCTATATCTCAGATATTTTTACCTCTGAAGGCAATTTTAAAGACTGGAATTTCTTTAGAAATCTTGGGATAAACAAAATTAACTTTTTACAGTGGCAAGGGCTAATATCTGCTATACCTAAATACCTGAAAATTCATCAAGCAGTTTGTGTGCGACCTGAAAATGCTGTTATGGTACATGGTCAGAATTTGTCGCTTTCACTTAGAAAATCTTCTTCAAATTGCTTCGAGATATGATATCTGATTCTTATTTTGTCAGTCCAAGAAGTCAATTTTTCTTTATCAGAATTTTCCAAGAGGATTTAGATTGGAAGTTTATATACAAAATGCCTTTCAAAGTAACTATCTGTAGTACACTTCGTGATTTTCAATGGAGACTTAACCACAACATTATTTATACAAATGCATCGCTTTTTAAAATGAAGTCCCATTTAGTAAGTTCAGACCTATGTACTTTTTGTCAATTAGTCCCTGAGACAATTGTTCACTTGTTTGTGGAATGTGACATTGTTAAAAGTGTATGGAAAGATATGTGCAAATTATGGCACGCAACTTTAAATTGTCCAAACAATCCAACACAAAGACAGATTATTTTGGGTGAAAAAAATTGGTCAGATTTACTCAATAACATAGTACTGGTGTACAAAAAGTATATTTATGACTGTAAACTTAAAAAAGAAGCACCAACGTTTCAGATATTGAGAATTAAAGTCAGACATATTCAAAGACTAGAATTTTTTATTTCAAAAAGAAAGAACACAGTGTCTATTTATAAAGACAAATGGAAGGAATTTGCCGCATAGTTCCTCCTATCTCTCTGAAAATGAAACCAGCTCTGTACAATGAATGTATCCATTTTCAATATTGTCCTTGCAGTATCTGTAGTATTTCTTTTTTGCCTTTGGTTTAGACTTTTGTAACAGTCTTTGCCAGTCTTTGTCTTTGTTATTGATAAAATAAAATAAAAAATATTATTAAAAAAACAAAAAAAAAACAAAAAAAAAAACAAACAAACAGTGACAAAAATATTCTTAAAACAACAACTGGCGACATTCATACCAAGCAATTAGAAAGTTGTTTCTAAAGGAACATTAGCTGAAAATGTTGAATATTTTTTTCAAAACTTTGTCCTGTATGACATATACAGTTTCTTGTTGTACTCCATATAAACACTTCCAACAAGTGACATTTCTTTCCCACATATATTTTCACCAGAATCTGACAACAGTTTTCAACTTGTTGAGAATATGCTGCCTCAATTGCTGATTGCTGATCTAGGCTTCAAAAATGTTAACATATCAGGCTTCTGGCTTCTAAAGCAAATTCCAGCTAGGACCATTTTAATTTTATCCTTATGAGTTTATCCTTGAAAGGGAGTTCATTTATAACACACATATATATTGCCAGATGAAAATTTTTTTGAAGATTTGAATACAGGAGCACAATCTGTGTTACATACAATGATACGTCATTCCAGTTTTGTGAGCAAGGAAGTCATTCAGATGAAATATCTTGCACACTATATAGAGTACATCTTCTGCAATTAATAATAATAATAATAATAATAATAATAATAATATTTTGTGGCAGTAAGCAAGGAAGTCATTCAGATGAATATATTGCACACTCCAATCTATAGAGTACATCTTCTGCAATTAATAATATAGGGTTATTCACAAAATACGGCCCTGTATGGACTCGGGTTCAGTGAGTGACGTATTGGACAAGCCGACTCGGGCTCAGTGAGTGATTCGGCTCGTCCAATACGTCACTCACTGAGCCCTCGTCCATACAGGGCCGTATTTTGTGAATAAGCCTATTATTATACACCTCCCTCCATTAATCGCCCGTATAAACTAATTCTATGGTAAATTTTGAGGGATGCGGCACGCACGATATGAAGGAACGCGCGCGATTGTTGAAATAAATTGCTACAAACCCCTGAAAAACTCCACAAACGTGTCAGTGCGCTGTACACAACTGTAAAAAAAATACAAGAAGACAGCTAAAAACTTGAAAACTACAATTACGAGTAAAATTTAGTAAAAAGGTGGGTCTTTGAAAAACGTTTAAAACATGCAATATTTCTTACGCACATTTCTAGAGCACATACCAAAAAAGCTCTCTGACCGTAGGACTTATTAAAATAGCTACGTGGAGAATTAGTCATACGCAATTTCTCAGAAGATCGTAGATCTCGTCGGTACATACAGGTCAATTAAATCAGTAAGATACAGGCGTGCATCACATCTGACAATCTTAAAAGTAGTCCGTAAAAATAAATTTGAAATGTATCTAACAAGCTTTCAGAGGTAGCCAGTGTAAATCAATTAAAACGGGAGTGATGTGGTCATATTTGCGCGTACCTGTGACTATACGGTGCTGCCGCAATGCATGGATGAGTTTCTCTGTAGTGGGCTTGTCCTGTAGTTTACACATTTTACCTATTCTCGACAAAGAAAAATATATGCGTTCCTACATTGCATACTGATATGGTCACACATAAAGCCATCCCTGCTGAGAATAACACCAAGATTCTATTCAGTTCTGCTGCATCTTTTTTAAGCATGATGAAAAATGAACAACTTCAGTCTTGTTATCGTTTAGCAACAGCATGTTACTTCTCATCCATCCGCGAATATCATCAACACGTTTCAACACCGGCACTTACTTAATCAGGTTTATTACAGATAATGTACATCTGTTTATCATCAGCATACATAATACATCATGCAGTCAAGATCATGGCCGACTATAATATCCTCTAATGGTGCTGTGTATAGTAGAGCGTGAATAAAATAGGCCCAAGAACGGATCACTGTGGAACGCCATACTTCAATTAAGTGATGTTTCTTTTTATAAGTAAGTCATACCTGGGAAATGATACAAGTTTTGAGAGTAACGGCACCTCAGTAAAATATTGTTTTCTTGTTCGTAAAGTAAAATCGCTGTTACACATAATGCACAGTTCAGCAGAGGTCAATGGTGGTTGGAGGGTTTGGTCTAGAGAGGGAATATCAGAGATTTCCTGGAAGGGGAGTGTGAGGCAGAAAGTTGCAGGGAAGCCAGTCAAAGTTAGATGTGTTAGTAGTCTCTTATCGTCACACATTGAACGATCTTCACTGCCATCACCCTCACGTGCTAGTAACTGCAGTTATTTCTGGTGTTGTTGCGAAACGAAATGCTACAAAAATCTGATTAATACATAGATTCCAGGACTCTGCATATAATGCATCCGTAGGTGAGTGATTTTGTCAACGTAAATTGAGAAAGAACATCCCCCCTATAAGTTCCCTAGTTAATGCAAATATTAGATGAAGTATGCTTGACGAGAACAAAAAGAAAACAAGCTGTAGCAAGTGCCTCAGCCCTGAAAGGTACACCATTTGGTTGAACTTTTGTAGCTGAAGTATGAAAGTCAAGTCTCATCTGTGATACACGTTGCTCTACAGGGTATGGAAGGAACTTATCCAGGAATTCTGAAGGGTTTTGATAGCTGCCTTTTGTTTGTAGTGTGAAATTACTTTGAGTTTGGTATATGTATGCCGTTACGAAAGATCAAAATTTGCCACAAGTTTGCATTCCTTATTTGTTACAAACTTGATACAAATTCTGACATCCAAACAAGCACCAATCTTGCTAGTCAGTTATATACACTTTGATTCAAACATAGGCTAAGTTAGCAACAAGTTTGTGTGGAGAGTGTGATGAACATTGCACCAAGTTTGCACAGAGAATGTAGAGGTCATTTTGTGTTTGTTTGTATGGGGTGTGCACCAAGCTTGCGGATGGGGAAGGGAAGAGAGATTCATATCTGGGGCATGGTATCTGTTGCCTTAGCAACAGCAGACATACTGTTTCCCCGGTAACATTTCAGGGGATTTAGATGATTTTAATTCCTGACAGCATCTTTTTCAAAGTAATAATGCTCACACAAGTGGTACATGACATCATCGTGCTGCTTCTCCCCACTGTATTGTATACAATATACGGCTAGTTTTCAATCGGGTTCAAACCCACAACTTGCTTATAAATGTACACTCTTTAGATATGTTTACCTTGCAAGCAGCAGATTCTAAAATTCACCTTCAAGTCATTGTCCAGATGCTAGGTTGGAACATCTATGGAAAAGTTTTCAAATAAAATGTTTGAGGTTTTTTAGTGACAAAATTAATCTGTACAGGAAGAGAGAAAATAAATGACAGGAGAAATGAACAGCTATGATTTTCTACCATTGCAGGACTACTTTCTGAAATCAAACACTGAAAACTGTGACCTTAAAAGGGAGCTAAAATTTCTGGTACCTTTAATCCTCTGCTAAATTTTAGAAGAAATTGGCCAAGGAAATCTGATACCAGTGTGAATGGTATCTCTGGTATCTTACCTTTCTACAACCGAGCTATAGAAAACAAACATTGAAAATTGTAACTTAAAGGGAGCAAAACTTTCCTATCCTTCTACATGTGCTAGGTTAAAAATATTTCTGGCTGTGGGTCACTGTCGTCAATACTACCGTAGTATTACTGTGACAATGTCTGTCATCATTGGCATCTTCATCACTTACATCACCACTTACAACATAGTCATGTGAATATCAGATACTGGTACTTAGGTGTGAATGCATGCAGGTATCTCTGGTATCTTAACCTTTCTACATCCCAGCTAGAGGAATCAAAAAAATTAAAACTGTCACCTTAAAAGGGAGCGAAAATTTCCATTATTCTTAATCCTTGCGCCATGTTTAAAGGGAGTGTGGGCAAGTGTAATTTTTGTCTAGGTGTCTTGCAGGGGATGCTGTTACCCAATACAAGTAGTTTCAACCAACCACAAGTCACACAATTTTGCTTAAACCCAGGAAGACAACTAGGCATTTTTAAGGCTTGACCATGCTCATGTGAAGCTAAAATCAATAAATTGACATGTCCTTGGGACTTGCTGAGTGATCATAATACCCATACCTCCAACTGTTCATTTTTCTTTGCATTCTCTTCCACTAATCATTGAAGCCCCAGTATTTGTAACTTTTAACCTTTTTTATGTTCGAAATTACATGTTATTCTCTTACATCCATCGTGAAATGTTGTTCAGTAAAGAAATAAGCCAAATTTGTGCTCCTGTAGTGACATACAAACGCTAAACATTGCCCGATCGAGTTGGATTGCCGCGCGGGTTTGTTGACAACTTGTAAGCTGTGCACGTGACCGAGAACGCCGATACTGATGACATCATCGAGCCTGCAACATTCCTGGGGCCATGCCATGCCCATCGTCCGCTCGCACGGCTCGTTAGCCAGACAGGAGTCTTCCACTAACCACGCCGTGCGGGATACCCCCACTATTTTGCGTTAAGGAGTTTGATGGAATTAGAAAATCAGGCGGACCAATCAGAGCACGCGTTACACTCAAAGAGAAAACCACGCCTACCTTCCAAACGCCGACCACCGCACTGTTTGTGCACAGCTTTTCTCTCGATTTACTTTATACTGGTTTACTAGACTTGGTTCAAGTGCGTGATTGTGAACATGTGAGTTGTGTGAACGTCTGGAATGCAATGATCTGTGTTCTGTTTTCATGTGAAATGTGTGAGTAGGATTATGTGAACGCGTTGAGTGGGGTGAACGCGATACAGGGGAGTTTTACCCGGCACAAACTAACTCACTACTGCTATAGCTGCACAGACTGAATAAAAACGCGTTCGATCGCTACCAAATTTTACACGAGGAACTTTTACAAATCATTTAGTTTTTGAAAATTCACCGACTTGAACCAAGTCTCTGGTTTACCTTCGTCCTGTGACACCCTAATGGAAGGAGTGGGAAGGCAATCTTGCCCGAGTTTAATACAGGATTTGATTGTCATGCATGGGGAAATCTTACTGCGTGGTGGGGATAAAGTTACGGCGATTTTCTCGTCATTCAGAGAGGTGGCGAAAAGTTCCGTTTCAGTGATCGTGGGTTACGAAATGTATGGCAACGCTTTGTATCGTGTGAAGCGTTAGATATCTCCCAAAGAAAAAAATCGACGAATAAATATGGCGATAGTGCAGAAGATGACTTTGAAAAAACTGACGCTTGTAGTCTATGAAAAATTCACCGATGAGTAAGCTTATATTGCTTGCTGACGCTTGTAGTCAATGAAAAATTCAGCGATGAGTATATTGCTTGCTGTGATGAATAGGTCAATTTTTTTTTTGAACAACATCCAAACAAAATCCGGTTCTTTGATTTCCAGTTCTAGCATATTTCACAAAGTCCTAGTCCATGTTTTCGAGCCATGCTTCTAGTTTTTCTCCCGCGGCGTGTCGATGTTCTGTTCAGGTAAATCCTGTTCATCGTCTCACAATGTTTACAATTTTCCAAAGATATGAACAACAGAATAGCTGCCGGCCGCGCCAGTTGACAGGACCACAATGTCTGAACAACGTCTGAGTAATGGGTTTATCGTGAAATTTTGAGGTCAAAATTGGAGGAGTGGTTTAACAGATTTACTTCGGCGGGTAGAACTTTTCTATTTCGCGCCACGATCTTTTGAGTTTGGCGGGTTGATGTTTTCACCTTACAAGTTGAGCGACAGCTGGGAATATCTTGCGGTACAACGCGCTGGCGGCTTGGCCTTTGTTTTGACGTTTTGAACACATCAGTGATTTCAGCAGTAGATTTCAGTAGCATGAAATGTAAACAGTGACCACGAATACTTGTAAATGTAACACCGAGAAAAAAGTGGGAAAAGACCTATACTACTACATTCTCGACCGCGGAGTGACGTCAGTAGGTGAAACACATACGAGCGCGGTGAATGAGAGATCAGACGATACAGAAGAGCAAATGATACAGAAATTGTGTGGAGGAAATCAGAACTACAAGTTATGTCACTAATGTATATTGAAACTTTGAATAGTGTTTTGGTGGTTGAAAAATCCGAACCCCTTCACGGCGCTGTGACGCAAAAATGACGTAAAAAACCGCAAGTACCCGGATGACCCGCGGTCGAGAATTCGTAGTAACCGATTATCTGATTGGCTATTTACTGGTCACATACAGTCGTGTGGTGGCGCTTTAAAAAACACGATTTAGGGGGTCTATCAGCCAAGGTCTGATTTCGGGAAGCATCCAGCTGCCCGGAGCGGAGACCTTGGCAAGCGAAGATGTGCCATGCCACGCCACACTGCCTGGGTAATCGCCCATAGTCGCCGGCTGAATGACCTGCGAATGGTTTTATTTGTTCTTCTCTGTTCAAATACGTACTGCTACTGTGTTTCAGAGGATACAGAACTTTGGCAGAGGAGACTGACATTCTATTCTGGTACAGTGTGTATATACGGATTATTCAAACTGCAGTCGGCAGTCCACCGATGCGCACACCTGCAGTTGGTCACTCAGAACTCCGGGTACCGATGTAAAATCAAGACGACACTATATACACTTGGCTCACTTCTGTAGGCAAATAGCTATCAAAATTGAGTAACTTGAAGTAATAAATTTCAGCTGATTGTTGCTCTAGCGGCAAGGTAATTGCGAAATCGAAGCAACATTGGCATGTCCGGGGGCAATGTATGGTAGGCTGTCGAATGCAGTGAACGCGATGGCCTTTGGCAGCAAGTAAGGGAACCGTCAGTATTTACGACCTGGGGGTCATTACAAAATTGAAAGCTATAAGGGGGTGCTCAAAATGTTTTTCCTTTGTCTTACTCTGTCCTCAATGACATAATGATTAGTTGACAATAGATATTTTACTCTGATACATATTAATAAATAGAAAATAAATACTTTTAACAGAACAAATAAATATCAACTAGATTAAGCAAAGCAAAAAAACTACAAGTAGCTGCTACTACTAGCAATACTTGTTATGAAAGAGAAGATAGTGGCCATGAGAATGATATCATTGTTCATGTACTCAATGGCACCAGCGACAGTAAAGATGAGGATCGACAGTGGTGATGATGATGTCACACAGTAGTTTTCTGCAGTCGTTACCAGAGGTGGAAGGAGAGGCTGGGTCATGGAGAAATGTTCTCGACAGATATCACTATAAGTGCACAGGATCTAGGACAAAATGAACTGTTGTGAATTCATCCTTTATATTATCATAGAAATGTATATTTTAATTGACTTGAGTTCAACAACCATTTCGACATTTAACCATACCATAATGACATGCTACCCATCCAAATTAACAATACTATATGGTCGGAGACAGGTTATTAGGTGAACTTTTATATCTACATATTGTTACATGGGCTCAGGTAAGACAAAATTTCTGTTAGAGAGGGGGTTACTCAAAGTCATCATGGTAGGCTGGGGTGTGACTCAAAATTTCGGAGTTTCTAATGTAATTCCTCCGACCCCCAGGTCGTAAATAATGACGGCTCCCTGAACAGCTGTGAACGCCTGAGTCAGAACGATCGGGACCAGTTAACGCACGGCTGTATCTCAGCGAAAATTTAGAAAAAATATAACGGAGCTACTGCTAAGAAATTTACAGACTCTTGGCTCTTGATGCATCAGTTTTTGAGCTTTTATACTGGTAAAAAAGCATTCTGAATACAGCGGTAAATTTCCTCCGAAACGCGAAAGGATAACACGCGGGCATTCTGCAATGGACGCTGTCAACTTTACCTTGCTGCAGGCCCCACACCAATCTCGGCCCGGCCCCGCTGCACTTGTACCTCCATGCAGCCTTACAGGACAAAGTAGCCGGTCAAACACAAAAAACAACACCGCAGTGTAAAATCCGTAGCTGAGAACCATTGATCATAAAATTTCAGAACAAGTGATGTTTAAAAGTTTTGTATGGATCACTTTATTTACATGTAGGTTTATGTGAATGACTTTCTCATCGAGCTGCGTCAGTATAATTGTCCCGGGCATTGTCCATGCAAATTTGGGGCCTGCCTTAGCTCCCTCCGATCGTCTGTAGACTACAGCCAAAATCACAGTCCTAAGCAAATTGTACAGTTGTGCAAGTCAGATATATGTATCATGAATTTTATACAAAAATATGTAAACAACAGAATCAAACCAAGAGGTTAGTTTGCTGTCGGGCCGGGTGCGCAGGGGACGACTTTGCAGTGAGGCCGGGATCTCTCTGGTGTTCGAACTTCTACCATGCCTGGAGCTCCATCGCATCGCAGCTAGTACTACTGTAGTCCTTGTGAGGATTAGATACCCGTTACGTTCGATATTATTTGGAAATACTTTAAATTTAATAAGTAAGACTTTTGTACTGCATTCAAGATACAATTTTTCCTTTCTTTTCAATTACGGCAACGATATGAGAAGTTGATAGGCTGTTGCCTGGCAGTGCAGCGTAGCCAGGCCGTACACAAAACTTCGTTTGAGGAGGCGGAGCAGAATCAGTCCCGTCATTTGTTTCAACGAAATTTTCATTATACTCCATAATGGAAGAAACGACTAGTTCAATGATTACAATGGTGAAGTGTTGAATTTTTATTAATGTATAATTTCTCTCTCAATTCATTCAGCAAACTTGAACTCCGTACCGTCGGTCACAACGTGCAATGCCTTGCATGAAGCTTACAATCGACTGCTTCCGTCGTTAGTTTAGCAGTGTTCAAGACGTTTTTTGCACGGCTCATTATACTATTATAGTCGGAACAATCTGTAAACACTTACATATTTATATCTTTCCGGTATTTCACCCAACTTTCGCGCGTTTTTAGCTGAGTCTCCAGTTTCGATGGACCAGACCTTTTCGAAGAGCGTATGGTTTCTACGGACGCCACAGTAAAACTTGCGTAGATGTGGTTGAGCATGCGCGGTAGTGTGATTACGTTTCGTTTCGTGTGTCAACAAAGCTGACTTCTGGTCCGGACAAGAAGTCTTTTTTTAGCTCCCATAGCCATATGTATATATGGCAATGGAAGCTATTCTTATAGGCTAGGGAAATGTCTGTATGTATGTATGTATGTCTGTATGTCTGTACGTCTGTATGTCTGTATGTCTGTATGTCTGTCCGTCAACATCAAAAACTCCAAAAACCGCTGTACATTTCATCTGATATTTGGTGTGTACATGGATGATGGGCTGTAGATGAGATTTTGTTCAAATGAAGTTGTCATTGCCAAAAATATGCAAATTAAGTGAAAAAATGTAAAAACAGTCAAAATTGAAAAAAAATCAATAACCACTGAGCAGATTACATGAAAATTAGCATGTAAGTACTTTGGGCTGACATGAAATGATTGTGCACATCTTGGTCAGTATCTTGGACTTGCTATTTTTCATGAATTTTTTTGTAATTTTCTCCCATTTTTGGTCAAAAAGTCTCCTGCTCTGAAACCACAAGTCCGATTGATTTGAAACTTGGTATGGAAGTGCATAGGAGTGACCTTTGCCAAATTGGGCAAATCGTGGTGAAATTTGCATATTTTTAGTTTACACGTCCATAGACTCCCATGTATAAGGCAGATCTCCATAGACTCCCATGTATAAGGCCACAAAAAATAAAAATTTAGTTTCTCATCGTATTCATATTGCAAAAAGGATGCAGTGACACAATTTTAGTCCCCACAGATGAAGTCCAGTGAGCTTATAGATTGGGTCATGTCCGTCTGTTCGTCCATCCGTAAGTCCATCCGTTCACGCATATATCTCGGATATTTTGACAAAATGTCATGTGACCTTGATGACCTTTGACCTCAAATATACATATTTGTCCATAACTCAGTAACCACAAGTGCTACAGCCTTCATGTATGGTATGATGGGACACCTTATGACGCCACATATTGTACCTCATTAATTATGCACATATCTAATTTGAGCGAGCCAATAGAGCTAGAGGTCTGATTTTGGTATATAGGGATAACTTAGCAATACAATTTTTTTGACAAAATGTCACGTGACCTCGGTGACCTTTGACCTCAAATATACATATTTGTCCATAACTCAGTAACCACAAGTGCTACAGCCTTCATGTATGGTATGATGGGACACCTTATGACGCCACATATTGTACCTCATTAATTATGCGCATATCTAATTTTGAGCGAGCCAATAGAGCTAGAGGTCTGATTTTTGGTATATAGGGATAACTTAGCAATACAATTTTTTGACAAAATGTCACGTGACCTCGGTGACCTTTGACCTCAAATATACATATTTGTCCATAACTCAGTAACCACAAGTGCTACAGCCTTCATGTATGGTATGATGGGACAGCTTATGACGCCACATATTGTACCTCATTAATTATGCACATATCTAATTTGAGCAAGCCAATAGAGCTAGAGGTCTGATTTTGGTATGTAGGGATAACTTAGCAAATCAATTTTTTTGACAAAATGTCACGTGACCTCGGTGACCTTTGACCTCAAATATACATATTTTTCCATAACTCGGTAACCACAAGTGCTACACCCTTCATGTTTGGTATGATTGGACACCTTATGACGCAACATACTGTACCTTAATAATTATGCGCATATCTCATTCTGAGCGAGCCAATAGAGCTGGATGTCTGATTTTTGGTATATAGGGATAACTATAGGAGAGAAATTATTTGACCAAATGTCATGTGACCTCGATGACCTTTTACCTAAAATATATGTTTATGTCAATAAATAAGTAACCACAAGTGCTATGTCCTTTGTATTTAGTAGGATGGGAGACCTTATGACAACACACGCTTTACCTCATTAATTATGTACACATCTAATTCTGGGCAAGCGAATAGAGCTAGAGATCTGATTTTTTGGCATATAGGGATTAATTAGCAATATAATTTTTTTTTCAAAATGTCATGTGACCTCGATGACCTTTGACCTTGATTATACATATATATGCATATTTCAGTAACCACAAGTTCTATACCCTCCAATTTTGATAGGATATTAGACCTTAAGATGTCACATCTTGTACCTCATTTATAATGCACATATGTATTTCTTGGCTGGCCAATACTGCTAGAGGTCTGATCTTTTTTCCCGATTTAGAACCATAACTTAGACATGCCTCATGTGTTTCAAATTGGGAACAACGACATGACCTATGTGCCCATAGATCTCAACATATACACTCCAGTGATACTTCTTAATGACCATATTTTCCTGCCCCATCAAGACTAACACTCCTATTACAAGTGGGGACTATGTCATTGTAAATGACTTGTTGAGTTAATGGTTGTATCACAGTATTCGATATATCTCATTCTGTATTTTTTCCATTTTATATTCTGAGTAATTACATTAAACATATTTCACTGTCTCCAGTACATTTCATTTACGTATTTTCACTTCATGCACTTTATCCCTTTCACACATGTTCAAATATCTGACCAGAGACAAACACTAAATAGTCCAGGATGGAGCTACAGTGTCATTGACGCTATTTTTACTCCTTGTACTGTTAATCGTGAGGCGGGCTGGCATGCAAACCATGTGATTCAGTATTAATTATGGTCTACTTTCACATACTGAGGATGTCATTTTAATAAAAAATATGAAAAAAATTGTTAAAAGTTACAAATACTGGGGCTTTGAGTCCAAAAGGAAAAATTCGGAGTTTCTCTAAATATTAAAGGAAACACGTAGTGGTTTTAAAGAAGTATGAATGTAAACAGATGACCAAAGCTGGACGTTGCAACACTTCTTCCTAGATAATCTCCGCATCGCTATGAATTACTCAGTCAGTTGGACTCATGGTTGCTTTGACATTGGTTCTCAATCATCAAATTAAGAAACGAATTGAATATTATGTTTAAGAGGGATTGCAAGTAGGTAGGACATTGACTTATACATACCAGAGAGCAAAATGTGCAGTGACACAACTATGTTTCAGGGTTACAAAAATGATAAAAGTACAGAGACAACACATAATTAAGTGCAATACCCTGCCTGACAATGTTGCTGAACAAACTTACCGCTTCTTCCAAGGATAAAGACTAAAAGTTTATATTTTTTTGTCAGCAGTCGATGCAAACGGATTTTCTCACAGAGACATCACCAGTTGTTACGGGCAACGTTGTATTATATGTATTCAGTTAAATTGTGTTATTCGAAGTGACTTGACAATTTTAGACAAGCTGTTTGTGATCTTCTTGGACATGAACCGAACAGTGATGAGTATGGTGCCGTCATGAATATAGAAGATGGTCTCAGGGCAAGTGTCTTCAAATACTTCGAAGACAGATTTGTTGAGGCACAATTAGAGAAGTTGGGGCAAAACGACCGGTCTGAGTTCAATGTGTCATCCAGTGGGTTGGGTAAATTACATTATCTTGGTGGTAGATGTATTGGAAAGGCTAAATTTTCTGAAATTAACAAAATCAAAAGAAACATTTATCGTGATCGTGCGAAATATGAGCATAGCAAATCAATATTGGATATGCTGAGCTTGCTAGAGGCTTCCGAAGATGAGCTACTGGAACTCTCCTCTGACAAGTTAAGTTTGGGAGAGACAGTAAAATAAGACGGCAAAATTTACAACGGTCCCTCCAGCACATGAACGATTCTGCCTTCGATTTTTTGTGATCCCATGACTTGCTGGCCCAGCACAAGACGTTGAGTTGCTCCAGGATTCCATCAATTCTTTTGTTTACATCTTGTGAAACCTCTCCCCCCCCCCCCCTTCCTGGGTATTCTGGCATCCCAACCATTCCAGTTTTGAATCGGAAAAACGCAGAGTTCTTTTAGAAAGTGTTGAAGCCGTCAACATTTTTGGTGGCAACGTCGTCCAAAAGGTAGAAAATATGTTGCTCAACGATGAATGTTTACAACAAGTGTGGAAAAATCTATTTGGAGATGAGGGATCTGGGGAGATCGTTGTTGCGTTATACAACAACATAATTCAGAGGTATTTCGGAATCGAGAATAATGAGTTCAGGAAGACACTTCTCAATAAATTGGTAAAATCAAAATCAAGCTTGTGCATATAGAATTGAAATTCAGAAGGAAAACGGTGTAAATGTATGTGCGACACAATCACCTGCAGACACTCAATCAAAACGTACCGTACAAGATAGAAAGGGGACTGGCAAGGGAAAGGGGACAGGCAAAGGAAAGGGTAAAGGAAAGGCAATCAAGAACAAGAAGAGTGAAAGTACAGAGGATGTGTTGTATGGTGTGGTGATTTGTATGTGAGTGGCAAAGCATGGATACAGTGCGATGAATGCAATGAGTGGGTGCATCAAGAATGTTCGGGACTCTCAATCGCAGAGTACAGAAAACACGAACGTGAGAGTAATCTATCTATAATACAAATGTATGAAGTGTACGAGATGAACTTTGTTATTTTTGCTGACTTTATGCGGATTGTAGAGACCCTTTTATTTAATCACTGTAGTGGATATTTTCTTGATTTGAAATAAAAGTTCCTGTGTTTACGAAACCTTGAAGTCTTACCTTTTGGTGTACTTTTCTGGCTGATACGCCACTGATGTGGATGTATGTGTACTGACACAATCGGCAAGCGTGTCCATAGACAGTCATCGGCAAAAGAACACTGCAGCGAACATCTTTGATGATTTACTCGTACTTGCCAGTCTCATCAACTTTACTTTCGAACACTCTCTTGGGTCACTATGGGCAAAATGGCCTTCAAACTGTTCAGTGCAGCGCCCTCATTGATCGGTCGCCATTACTTTGTTCTGCATAGCAACAAAATGGCTGCGCCAGGAGAAATCTTTCAATGTCGTTGATTTGGCCCTAAAAAATGCTGAAGCAGAGGTGAGGTGGCAAAAACTGAAAGTTGATGAATGTGTTGCGATTATAGACACCTTCTCTGAACTCCAAACAATAGCTAAGTCGATGGTTCAGAAACATGTGGGCCCAAAGCGGGAGATGCATATTCTTGCCAATGTTCACACTATGTACGCTTGTGAAATGTTGAAGTGGAATCAGCTTGTGATCAACCGCAGTGTTTCAGCCAGCAGTGCGACATTTGACGCAATTTTTTTTGTTTTGTCCCGATAAAATAACCGTTGTGGGTCACCATGACGCAATCTGAGTAGGCCATATTTTAGTGGCTATTGAATTTTTAGACAGTGCCTCCTGGACAGAAAACTACGGCTAACAATAAAATGTTGTAAGATGTTGAAACAGTTTACCCTCCTTCCTACAAAGTTGCAATGTATTGAAACAGTTTACTCTCCTTTCTACAAAGTTACAAATTCCCTGGTACGTAAAACAAACATTGTTGCTGTTCGATACTACAATACATCACGGACGCAACGTCCATGAATACACTGAGGCTTGGTTTTGCCTGTGTGAGTCCCGCGTACCGGTCGTCCTTGAGTCAAAGTTTTACCTACATTGCTTGCATCGAAATTTGGTCTGCAGCTACTCACTTTGATAGTAAAAACCATAATTTCTACGGAAACTTTCACAAACAGAGTCATTTTACAATTGAAAAGGAGAAAAACTGAGGTTTTCTGGAAGGTCAAATCTGGGTCATCTCATGTGATGTCATGAATGAAGACCCCTTAAGTACACAATTATGGTTCAAAAGCAACCACCTAGGGAGGGCCAATAGGTACAATCTTATGTTAGAAGGAAATTTCTTGGTACCTTCCAATTTAAATGGCAATTAGCTTGACTGTCAGTTTTAAATTATACTTTATTAAGAGTCATGGCAAAGGAAATTGTCAACAGTACTTGCAGTAAGCATATTCATTTTCAAATCTTCACATTTGAGAGCTGCAATTTTGCATGGTAACTTAACATCAAAGCAACAATTCAAAAGTAGAGCTATTAAAATTGTCCAAACTGCTATAACTTATACAAGAAATGGTGTGATTCTGAATGATTTTAATATTTCTGCAGATTCCACCAGTTTAATGATATAATAGTAAACATCACTAGACATTTCTTGATGATATCAAAATATAAATGAAAATATTTCTGGGCTAAAAATTTTATCATAATCTTTGAAACAATGATTACTCTAAAACATTGGGAAATTAAATGAACAATATCAATATTGTGTATTGTTTTACAGGATTTGGGTTTGGCCAAACCATTTTTGTCTCAAGAAAAATACTTATGCTTAAAGTGTGAGTCCTGCCACATTTTGAGACTTTTCGTTTGACTTGGGGCATATACTATAGTTCTGGTTGTCAATGAAATTGGTATTAATAAAACAAACATTTACACACAAACTGAAGCTTATTTGAGCGGTTTTAGACGGTTGTATTATGAACACTGTCTTTTACCTTTTGGCAGTTTCTAATTTCTGCCAGCCTACACCATATACACAGTATTTCTAATGTACTGAATGCTGGATGATGCAGAGCAAGACACAGAAGAGTCAATGTATATATTTTGAGTATTAGTATTGTTTATTATCCACTATTCATGAAAATACATGTCTTTAAGTGCACTAGTCTAAAATTATGGAAGTCCATCAAACATGTGTTCACTGCATGACATATGCTGGACTTCCAGTCCCCCTATCCGGTAAGTTCAGTATTTCACTACGGCCCAAAGGCGCCCCATTTTGTACGGTATTAGCGTCCCGAATTTTCGCCACACATACGTGGAGTGCGCGTTCACAGAGTAAATTTCACCTCCCGCGTCATGTTGAAAATTTCGCCGTATTTCCTTGCTGCACAGCTAAATATTAATGAAAGAGTAACAGGTCCTATTTCCCGTATATGCTGCCCTTACAATTATAATATTTGGGAAGAATTTCACATGGGAATTCCAAAAATACGTAAGCTATAACAGCCATATGCAAAATTACGTAAAAACAAGTCAACAGCAAAACGATCTTCAACTCGTCATTTCATAAAAATAAGAGGGAAACTCAAAAAAATAAAACCATAGAGTTTTAGTTACCCTTCATGATATCTGTCATACCAAATATATAAAAAATAACAGCAAATGAAAAAGTTAAACCAACGGTTTTTTCAGATGTATTTTTCATTTTACGATGTGTCTAATCAGCTCGATTTCCCATAGAAAACAATGGCGTTTAATGTACTGAACAGACCGTACAACTCTCGCTCGTTCAAATTTCTCAATTCTGAACCAATGATAGTGAAAAGTGGCACAGTGTTTCTTTGATTTATATACAAAATTCCTGTCGTTTTAGTTTTTGAATTTCTGGACGAAACATGTTTTAGTTGCATTTTATTTTTTCGATCGCTGAATTTTTGCTCTTGCCCTCAATAAAATGGCGATCTCACGGCGTTTGCATATGCAGAATCAGGGTCTTATATTGACACATTTTAATCGGTTAGCGTCTCTTAAATTGTACAGACCAAATACCTGTCAGGTTGTTGTAATTTACACCAAATTTTGGCGAATACCAACTATGAAAATTCCAGTAAACTGCAAAAATAACACAGAACAGAGGCGAACCGGCACAGAGTCTCCACTGTAATCGTGCAGTGAGCGTTATCGATCGATATTCTTTTGTCTGAAATTGTTACATTGTTGTCTCACTCACTCGCCTGTAGTTCCCCGTTCACAATGGCGCCAAACTACGCCAAAGTGCGCCAAAATGTGCTGAAACGTACGTAAAACTATCACCAAAACTGAAAAAATGTCGTCGATATACTTTCAGTACAGGAAACCAACGGATACCTTGATGTTACAGTGTATAAGTCAATATACGGGTAATTGTGGAAATGTTTATGACGTGACCTCAACACACGAGCGCCCGGCACGAGCGGCACCCAAACAGATTTTCGATCGATAATCTTTTGAAAATAGATTGATACAATGTTCGTCGTTGTCAATAGCGACTGGCTGAAAACGCTGTTCCATAGAAATAACGCTTCGCGGAATACCGTACACTGAGGCATACTTTTGGGCCGCAGTGTTTTTAAGTTGTCAACATGTAATTCAAATTGCTGTATCAAATTGCTGTACAGCAATGCCTTATGCAAGCAGTACTGGAAGTACAACATTAGCAACATTTTGGAAGTCCAAAATCCAAACATAGAATATTCAATGGACATATGCATGTCTCCCGTATCAATGCTGGACTTCCAGCCAAGTTGGTTGTTCCAAGGCGACTGGAAATTCTGCGCAGTATTGATCAGTGCCATAATGTCGCTTAAAACAATGCCCTGTAAAAAAAATATTGGAAGTGCAATATCAAAGCATCATGGTGAAAGAACACCTTGAGTATCACCATTCACTGTCAAAATATTAGAAGTCCAATTTTCTTACAGGTACATGCACATTTCTAGGTGTATTCACAATAACTGGCAGTCCAATTGACAATTTTGTGTGTGAGTCTTACATGTTCCTGTAAGCTGCTGGATGTATTCACAAATACTGGAAGTTCAACATTCTAGTCATGTATTCACAAATACTGGAATTTCAACATTCTAGTCATGTATTCACAAATACTGGAAGTTCAACATTCTAGTCATGTATTCACAAATACTGGAAGCAAGCAATACTGGAAGTACAATATTAGCACATAAGGGCAAGAATGCTGTCAATACCACATTTACTGTATCAACATTTTGGAAGTCCAACATCCCAACATCATAGCCTGGACGCCCATCAAATATATGCATATTCATTCTATCAATGCTGGACTTCCAGCCACTTATCAGGCAAGTTGTTTGTTCTTCAAAGTCACTGGAAGTCCAGCACAGTAGTGTAATGCCATAATGATGCCTGTGAAAGAAATATTTAATACCACCATTCACTGTATCACAATTTTAGAAGTCCAGTATCCTAACGGATGCATGTGAGTTGCTGGGTGTATTCAAAATTACTGGAAGTCCAACATTCTGATGTTCAAGTCTTGAATGTTCCACTTAGAGTATACCTGCGCAACATAAATTGGAAGTCCAACATTCTATTGTGTAAGTCTTGAATGTTCCTGTAAGAGAATATATGCAGAATGAAATAAACCTAATCAAAACAGATGCACGGACTGTCTGAACGACAGTGTTTACAATGAATCCATCATTAGAACATATCGGTTGTAAGATGCCAACCTTTAAACAAGAAAAGAGGTTATCTGTGATTTTTCACTTTGTCATGTCATTGCAATGGTAAGTATCATGGTAAATTGTTTTCCTTGCTCTATCCTTTTAATCTTTCAAATATTGTAGCAGCATTGCCAGGTAGCCTGCTTTATAGAGTCAAGCTTCAGAATCTGTGTAACACACTGACTGTCTGTGTAGTAAAAAAAACATATACATCTCAATTTATTTGCTCATGTTATTGGTTGATAAACACTATTATCAACATTGTGATCCCATTTGTGCGAGACACAACTTTGCCTAATGCCTTGTCTTCTTCAAGTGCGAAATAAAAAATAGCCATGTTTCCAACTTGAATTGCAACTCTAACAGCACACCATCATCTTGCAGGAGTGGTCAACAAACAACAGTTTGGTTGTACTCGTCTTTGTTAATTGTTACCTCAAAGTATTCAAAGTGAACTGTAATTAAACATGCAGATGCTGAAATAGTGAACCTTTCTATGAAAATAAGTTTTTGAAAGGGTAACACATACAGGCCCCTGAAAAATGCAGTTTCCAATGGCTTTTTTAATTCATATGTTGCACATTATACCCTAACCTTTTGCATTCATACCTATCACGGGTAGCCGTAGGTAGGCTGGGGGTGATGTTCCTCATTGTTCCTAGTGAAGCCTAATCAAGTTATTCATTGTTGGATTTACTAATTACTGCAGCCTTGTAATACAGAGCATAAAATCACATGTATTACACACCTGCTGACCTCCCTTTTCCTTGTGAGAAGTCAGAGAATAGCTATCGTGTTGTTTCCTGGCTTACGTGCTGGCTTTCCGTGACTGTAAGAAGATAACTCACCAAGATACCAGTTGGTACTTTGCTTGCTTAGCTGAACTATCTCCATTTTGTCTGTACAAGAAAAGATGAGGAAACTCAGAACAACCTACACTCACCATAAAAAGGTAAGGAAGTAGTAAAGATTATGTAGCTATCATAACTTTACACAGTACAACAAGGTTGCCATTTATCATCATGGAGGTAGTAGAGAGTGCATGTATTTATATAGTGAATTAATACATGCTCTGAACACTGAATGTAGACTTGGTTCAAGTCTGTGATTTGTGAATGTTTGAGTGGGGTTAACACAATGATTCGTGGTCTGTTTTCATGTAAAACGTACTGTGAGTGGGGTGAACGCTATGCAGGGGAGTTTCTCCCGGAATCACAGACTTTGCTTTCTTGCACGATCTGCAGTGCTATAAATTATTGATGAGATGACGTTTGTATTGACTAATTTATTATTCATAAGGTGACATCATCGTATTTGGCATTTTGGGAGGAGCTAACTCAACATCAGCAGAAACTAACTCACTACTGCGCAGACTCAAAGGTAACAAGGAAAACCAGGCTTGAGGCCTGGGCTGCTCAATTCCAAATAGGTTTGTGTGAAATACGAGAGACACAAGTGAAACTATTACAAAAGTTTGTTTTTGAAATTCACAGACTTGAACCAAGTCTACACTGAATGCTAAGATTGACAACTAAGAAATAAAGTACAATGTTGCTGAAAAATTATACCCACCTGGTAGGGTATAATTTTTCAGCAACATTACCTGTCAACCCTCTACTGCAGTGGTGGAATGCCCATGGTGACTGACTGCATGTCTTATACCCCAGGAAATGTGTGATTTGCTATGGCAATATGTTTGCTCTGATATTACCAAACAGACTTTGCTCCAGGTTAACCTGTATCAATAAAGCAAGTTTTATGTTAGCCCACTTGAAAGGTCCTATAAATGACCAAGTATGACCTAATGCATTGGCAATATCTTTAAACTTTTCAGAGCTGTCAATGATGAAGTGTCTAGATTCTTAGCTGAGATATGAATAATTGGGAAAGATTGATGTATTACGTTGATTTACTTTTGTATTTGTCACGGTTTTGGTTGACCTCTACCTTTTTGTGTGGGAAAAACAATTTTCCTGTGCACAAGTACTTTTTTATCTCCACGACAAAACTATTTGGTGAAACATTAAAGAGTGTGCTGTATACTTCCAACCATGGATTTTTACATCCATGTTCTGACCAAACCGCCAAACCCTAACATTTGTCAAGAGATTTATCGGTTATGTAATACAATCTCCAGATCCACTGGTTGAGCAAATTAACCTTTGGACATACAAGATTGCTGCCACATATCCTAAGGTTCAGTACGACTACCATTCCAAAGATTTCAACAGGTTTTCAGAAATTAAATCTCACTCAAGATGATATTTGCTCAGGTACTCTTCAGTTCTCAGTCACGTGATACCCCATAAACAGATGTTTAGGGAGCGGTCGTTAGTTTCATCCTGGGGTTGGAGGAATCACCGTCCCTCCATCCACTCAGCATATATCAGTCATTGAACATTAAATTTATGATATTTTACGAATGGTGAGACACTTATTTTGATGTTTTTTCGTCCGAAACGATGATTTTTGGGATAGTGATTTTGTTTGTGTCTTTGTTTATCCGTTTTAAGACTTAGGGGTACAGTCGCGTACAGTTGTCTAGCGGCGATTCCTTGTTACATCCATGGCTCAATCTATTTTTGAGGCCAAAAGAGTACGCAACAGCTTTGAAAAGAAATCAATTTTTGTGTATAAAAATGTGAAAGAACCTTGAGGCCCCCACCTCAATATCGAAACGTTTGTGTTACAATATCGACAAGTTTATTCAGCAAAATCGCTGTAGTGAATAGCGCAGTGCATTCTGGTCATTTTGGTCAATTAGCATATTTTTCATGCAAATTCACGTACTTGTCACCTTTAAGGTGTCAGAAATTCACGGATTTTTTGTAATTGATATGTTTACCCGTAACGCGCATCGGAACAAAGAAACAGGAGCTGTTTCCAGACCGGTGGGTGGAGAGACGGTGGAGGAATGTATGGGGGTCATTCAAAAAGTTGAAGGCTACTGCGCTCGTGTCATGGTCCGACCGTTGTGTATTGCAGCAGTTCGGAACGGCAAATAACACTTCTACGCATTGTCAAAATTATGAATCACAGTATACACAATTTCCCGCGGTCTGCAATGTGTAGAGTTTACACCGGCAACAGAAGTATGTACTGTCTTATTTCCTGTCAACGACGCAAAATTGTAAGTGGCCGCTTCGACAAAGATTTCCTCGAACTTCGCACACTGCTCAAACGAAGAAAATTAGATAATATAATGCATTGTTGGAATGAGTTTCAAGAGAGGTCGGCACGTCGTATTTTGAAGTGAGAATTGCAAGCTTGCAATTCAAGTTTTATGGTTAATTAACAGATTAGATCCGCGGTACAGTCATCAAACAAGCACAAGGTGCAGTTACACTATCAAGTGAAGCCAACCTGCACACGATTTAACGGTATCAAGTGAAGTCGGCAGAGCAAATGACACTCCAATCGTGGGTAAACGGCAAACCACTTTACGGGACACGTAGAAACAGTGCGTTCCCTCTCCGCGTACGTCAGAAAGTATGTGGCATTTTACAACGGAGGAATATATTTCGAGATGTAATGGAAACAATTTTCCAGACCGATGTTCATCATGGGTTTTACGAGGCAATTCAGGACTTCCGAACGCATTTTCAAACTGAAATTGTGCAGATCTTAGTAGAGTACTCTGAATCAGTGAATACACCAACTTCAACCCCACTTGCCCGTCTGACGGGGAGAATATTGATTTCACTTGCCCGAACTACACAAAATTCGCCATACACTGGTCATGCCTTTCTTTTGAATTGCGTTTCTGCCTGAAAAGTGTACAAATGTAAATCGTCTCCAAATGTACATGTTGTAATGACTCTGGCATGCATTCGTAATAAAGTAAAATCACTGTCCCTTTAGAGGTAAAATTTAGTAAAGATGAGTTACAAACAGCCGGGGCAGGAACAGGAAGCTCGTTGACAAAACAATAGGATGGAGAATAGAACAGTCCTAAAAAAATCAAATATCGCACCACGGAAGTTGCGGGAGGGTGACCTCCTCGCATCTGGTGTCCTCTATGCACAACAGCTTATGCAATCACAAACCCTAGGATCTAATTCGATAAGTTCAAGTAGGTGACCGTTAATGCTAATAGGTGACGTATTGCTTACTCAAACCATTACGTAATATAACTTGTCATTTGCGCTAGTAATATTGCCTCGGTCGGAAGCGCAGCCACTGTGTGTGTGGACTAGCGGATATGTCGATGACCCTTTCTAACCCTACACCTCCGTGACTTTTAACTGTCAGTTTAGAGTTTACCAAAGTGCCCTTCTACTTCAAGTTCCCTCAGTAAGGCAGACTCGAGCACCGATCTGTTCAGGCAAAATTACACCTTTTAGAGGAAAGTCTTTTAGAAAAAACTGCAGACATCGACATAAACTCTGACGGTTTTTCAAAATGTAAATGAGGCTTGACATAATGATCATTTTTCTACACGACCGCTCTTTCCTTTTATATTTATTCATGACCTGTACACTGGCCCAAACCCGCATTCCTGACGACAACGGATCTATACCAAAATGCTCTAAGAGCTAACGCGTTCAAAATTAGTTTTAGTGCTCAGCGAAAGGGTAGACCCTCAATTTACAATAATTATTGATGATCAAAAGAAAATCACTTAGCATCGACATTAATTTTGAGGAACTCTCAAGTCTCACAGCAGCGAAGATTACTAAGCCGTCAACGTTGACTCTATAATCAATGAGGTGCAGATCGCGAAATATAATCAGCGCACGCACTTTGACCTTATGGTAAGGCTGTTCTCACGCCTCGGACACCCGCTGCGTGCTGTCTTTTATAAAAAAAAAGAAAACCAAAAACGGTTGCTCCGATCGCAGCGCGTCAGTTTCATTTTACATGTATATGGCGTTATCGTAGACTTTTACTTTTACGCACGTGTAAAACAATTCGTAACAACATCACGACATGTAAACGCACTTATTATCGTTATATGGATAAAGACACAGTTCATCTTCAACGACCAACAAGACAATCATGAGACAAACTGCTGTTTAAAATAACATGCTGTGTAATTGTAACTCAAATAGCTGTCTTGCAGATAATTTCATTCCCGTAGATTCGTGCTGTGAAACGATGCCATTTGGTGTCCCAGATTGCATTCCAGTTTGGTCAAGACTATACTGAAAAGTATCACGGCCTAAACCAAACGGTGATTTCTCCCGATCTTATGAATGTTCAAATGTCTATTACACGGCACAGAATACTCCGTCAAAAGTAGTCTCCGTATACTGGTATATCTAACGGGCGATTAATTTCTATCCTCATCGAAAGGAATTTCCCTTTTTATCTACAGTGCCTTGCTTCTGAATTCTACCATACTAAAATTTCGAATTTTCACTTAGTGGCAACAAAGATGTTTATAATGACTGGCGTTGACATCTTTTGAATGCCGAAAATTGAATTTAACGACTGCAATGTCACTTGACTTATATCAATACCAAACTTTTGGTAAAAACAGGGTACTCTAATCCCTCTTCGTTAACGTGGGAAACAAACTTAAAATGTTTATGACAGACGTGAAGATACTGATGAGTTGTGACAAATAATTCCAAATAGGCCTATGTGCCAGCAAATATTCCTCTGTTGACCTTTCTCTTCACCAAAATCGCTAGAAGAATTTGAAAGTTTGTACATGTCTATCAGTTTCGTATGTCTCGCTGGTCCCTGCGTAAGAACATGTAGTCTTTGCCGATATTCAAGGAGTATGCCCCTCGACAGCACCTCAACACAATCATTCTCACACTTACATGTTTCTGCCACGGCTGTATTAATCTTCGAAGTTAGAAGCTCTGGCGGAGTAACTTTCCTTCTTGGCATAGCTGTAATGTCGGAGCAACGACAACTCATGGTCTAATCCCTACTGTGTTTGTCTTCCTGAACACCGTTATTTGAGATAAAGCGCCAAATTAATGTACGTCGGTGATTGGATAATCCCCAAAATTACGTACGCTGCGGTTGGCGGTAGAGGGTGGCCATGGATAGATAAGAAATGAGCATGTGACCAAGTAACTGTACAAGTCATTCAAAATTTCCGAACGTTCTAAGACATCTAGACATGGTCTCTAGCAAAAGTTAGGCACCGTCACAGTGGATTTATAGACATCGAGAATGATTCAAAGGAAAACTTTGCTCAACAACTCGGAGTCACACAGTCAAGGCTATCAAGGGTATGCGAGTAACATGTGAGTTAGTGAAGACGAGATAGAATACCGCGGAACGCCGACAAACGTGAGTAGCAAGGAACAAAATCACAATTTACTTTTATGGACTTTTATCTAACTCATCTTCAACGTATGGAGTGTTATAACTGTTCGTGTTTCCGTAACAAATTTACTCTGTCCGATCCATGTTTTTAGCCAAAAGTATTTATTTAGGAATCCACCTACTTCAAGTTGGTCGCATGATGTGAACGGAAATTGGTTTAGGAGTACATAATACTAGCCCTGCGTACCGTGCTGTGTGTTTCGGGCGTTACACGGCCCCCACCACACACACAGCACGGTACGCAGGGCTATACATAATACTAGCTCTGGACAATTGAAGCTTCAAACGTATTTTATTAGGGCTGTACATGCGTGGAGGTCATTGTAAGTCCTTCAAGTC
This sequence comes from Ptychodera flava, assembly GCF_041260155.1. Taxonomy (NCBI): domain Eukaryota; kingdom Metazoa; phylum Hemichordata; class Enteropneusta; family Ptychoderidae; genus Ptychodera; species Ptychodera flava. Next base: position 5,252,836 of record NW_027248281.1, read on the forward strand.
TCAAAAGTTGTTTTTTGAAAACCCTTCAAAATCGGCCCGACATCGCAAAATGATAGTTCTTGCTGTTGTAAACAAAAAGGTCTGTAAAATAGAAATTTACGACATGCTCTCTGACGTACGCGTAGTGAACCCCCTGTTTTCTATGTGGTATGCTCTTTATAGTGGTTGCCTATTTCTTTGTACAAGTCTATGAAGATCGGCTTCACTCGATAGTGTAATTGCACCATGTGCTTGGTAAATGAATGCCAACTTATTCGGGGCCATGGTTCTCGGCAATACTTACTGTTAAACCCATTAATCAACCCCGATTGAAAAAGTACAGGCTTGCATCGTAGTCGGAATGGGCTCAGTGGACCAAGGAGGCTGCCTAGTGCACTCCAGTTAACGCATGTGGTTGGCGAGATGCAGACAGTTTCAAATTACGTGACCTTGGTTGTTAGGGATCGGCTGTCAAATACAAAAAACAACTGTCGAGGGGAAGTCTGCACTGAAGAGTATCGTAAACGAAACTTGAATCTGCTTTCTTCACAAATGCATGTATCAAAATAAAACTTTGAAAGACGGCTGTGCTCAGGGAGCAAACATGTTGTAAACAGGTATAGGTATGCGTGAGCAGTTTTTTTTTATCACAGACTCAGCTTATAATTAATAAAGAGCAGCAGCCAGCTATGCTCATTGCAAATTAAATACATTATTTAATGGAGAAAATTTCAAAGGCACACACTCTTATGTAAGGATTATAATTTCGATAAGGTTGTGGAAAAATTCCAAAATCAAAGATGTTTTGAAATGGCCAAAATCTATAGAAAAGACAAAAGTATTCTCACGTTCTGCTGCATTTCAGATTTATTTGTAGTCCAACAAGATGTAGTTCATGTTTGGATCTGTTTTTTCCCTCTTTGGCTTCACTTTAACATGCATGTAACTCCTGCTATCTATTACAAATTACTGGTACAATTATTTGAAATTGAGGGCAAGTAATTTTTCCTCTCGGGCAAGTAAAAATGAAGACTTCTCCCACGGCTAATAAGTTTGAGAAAAAAAAATTCGAAGCCTGACTTGACAGATGATGAAGTAAAACAATGCTCCGTTTTGGTTTTATCTATACATGATTTATTCTCTTTAGAACTAAGTGATTGCGTACAGAAAGATCGCATACTGAATTTTTGTCTTGAAACTCAACAAGTGATTTGAACATAGGAGTCTTCTAGCTTGTAATTATGAAAATTGTAAACAAGATAACAGTTTGCTATTTCCATTTTATCTTAGCGATCTCTCCCTTATTTTCAAGATATAAACTTACTAATATACCATAGTTTGTTCACAATCAGTATTTTACACGACATGTCGTCTCAGTCAATCACCTGTTTCAATACAGTCATCTCCAACCTGAATAAACTTCTGATATTCATATAATAATAGGCAGGGCCTTGAATGTTTCCAACCTCAAGTGTTGACGTTTTGAGAAATTACCGGCAGACGAGGTGCGGCAGACTGAACTCAAAATTGGTAGACTGTGATATCAAACAAGACTAAGTGGCAGTGCTATTAGCGCCTACTGATCAAATTGCCAGCGGTATTTAACGTCTTTCACATATTTTGCCTCCTCTGACCGGAAGTTGACCTTTTGGAAAAAAATCCGTTAAAGATGCATTTTAAATCAAAGGTTATTCCGGTGGCAGTGGGGGGATTTTTTATCCGACATGATGCAAGAAATGAGCGTATCAGCCATCAATTAAGTGGCGTGAGCCCCAGTAGTAAAAAGCTGTATCATCGCTGCAGTAAAGCTACACGTCATCTTCCGTTAAAATTGTTGAAAGTTATCTCAAATGTAGATCAGGATGATTACATAACATGACATTTTCAAACAAATCTTGTGTTTACAAACGTATTTCCTTTGGGATGTTTTAATTAAGTGTGACATAGTCTATCTGTGTGAACGATGGTCCATGAGTAGCCTATCAATGAATAAATTGCTGACAAAGTTTCCAGCGATTATCAGGGAAGCCTGGATTGATGGAAGGGACAACTGTTTGCCGAGAGTTCAAAGGGAAATGTATCAAAACTGCTGACTCAACCCGCCCATAGCTCATCACCTCACTTGTTTGCTTTTTCAGGGTTGACCTTGAATGGCAGTCACTTGGAAAAGATGAGATGTCTGGACGTGGTGAAATTAGTGTGGGAAAGGAATTCGTTCCTCTTGACAGATATATGAAAGGTAATTTGTCAAACAGAGCAACTGATCTCCCTTTTTTGCTTGTGAATATTTGAATAGCCTGTTTTTGCATGTGGGCTGGTGTACTTGTGTAAAATATAGTTTTATCTAATGCAGCCTGATATTGAATGGCGGTGCCATTTCAGACTACTGATCAACTAGCCACATCCAGTGCTTGTGCAATGGAGGGGAGTCGTTTATACCTTTATACATGTATGAGCTCTCTTGACAAAAACTAAAACGACTATCTTTGGTCTGACAGTATGGCCTTGGCCAAGAATCTTTTATTTATTGCATTGTAAGAGCACCCCACCTAAATGCTGGATATGCATGTCTCTGTCATTACGCTTATTGTTGAGTAGTTCATCTTTTTTAACTCAAAAGTAAGTATTGAAGCAATGAGCGATATAGAAAAGAAAGCTGAGAAATGCAAGGATGAGTTTTGTTCTTCATTTTAATACACTATGTAAAACACATGAAATAGGTGACTTAGTGAATTTCAGATTTTCATGTAATTTGAAAAAAAACAGTAACAGAATATATGTGAAAATGTTATTCAAATATCCAGTACCACTTAATATTAACTGCTAATTTTCTGCACTTTCTGCAGTGTCAAAAACACCTCAGGACCAACAAAATAAAACAGAAAAGGACACACATAAACAGTCAAAAAATCCACTAAAATCACCAGAATCATCAAGGACACCCACATCCATAGCAAGTCACTACATGATCATAAATGTTTCTTTGACAGAAATGGCATCAAAGTTCTATGTAATTTTTGGCAAGTACATACCCCTTAACCATGGAATACTTGTTCGTACAATTTTTAATATTTGTGTTCCTTCTAGTGGTTGCTGATAGAGTCATCATCTGAAAATGACCAAAAAAGAACAAGGTGATAATTTATGTTAATTATTCTCATGGTTACTGCAGACATAAGGCATTAAGGGGTATAAAATTGGGAGGTCTACCTAGTGTAAATTGAAACTCTGCCAATGTGCTTTGTAAGTTTCTAAGATGGCAACAGGTTGAAGAAAGATGGCCTTATTCTACACAAATAAGTTATTGACGTTGGCTGATAAATATTTTCATTTCCATCAAAAAGTGAAAAAATAAGAAATCTTGACTTTATGTGATTGAAACCACAATAATTAGGCTCCTTTTTACTTGCATTCAAGTATTGTCAGTAGAATCCTCAGATGACAGACTTTCAGTGTTAAACTTTTGAAGTTATAATATCTAGAAATTTTGGGGTTTTTTGGTAAAGGAAACAAAATCTTAAAATATTGTAGAAGGAATATATGTAATCTGTCTGAGTAAGGAAAATAATTGCTTGACTTAACATACCAAGATAGTTCGATGACAAGTTTGATGTCTGCTTATCACAGAAAGTGTTGAAGGGGACTCAGCATCTGTTAATGTCAGAAACAAAGAACAAGGTAATATAAGATATGGAACTTAAAATCACGCAATAACAACAAAAGGACTTTTACTGTTATCTTCTAAAGTAAGTCAGTCTCATAGGAAAGCAGACAAATAGACATGTAATTTTCACTGAAACTTTCCACTGAATAATTACTTTATGTATAGTTCACCCAAATGAGGGCAATATTTTGTGAACATGAACATGGACTCTACCATTCACCACCACAGAAATTAAGTATGTGAAAGGTCAAAGGACAAAGTCAAAAAAGTGAAATTATAGAAAATTTAATAATTAAAGGTTTAATATAAAATATGTTAACTGTTTTGATCCAAAATATCAGCTGTCACATTGATAACATGTTGTGTCCTACAGTTGGTCTCTTGTCATCTACATCTCAATTGTCACTATTTCTAGTCTGTACAAAAAGGCTTACCACGGTATTTCTTTTTGGATTTCAGATCGTTTTGAGTTTGAGGATGTTCTAACCCTTCCAACAGATGAAGTCTCCATGAGATTGAAAGAAGGCAAATTATTACTCTGCAAGTCATTTAAAAAATCAGACTTTAATCTTGAGGATTCCTTTATTTATAGTGGTTGGCAGTGTATCCGCAAAAAAATTTCCCTTGGGTTGTTAATGTATGGGGCATTGGGACATGCTTACAGAGATCGAGATGAAGTGTGGAAAGAGGTCAATGCTACATAGATATGCCAGTTAGAATGATACTGGCAACAATGTCATTGAATCAAGACTTGAAAATGCATGCAGATTTAGCTCATAAAATCAGAAAAATACGCTGAGATGCAGGCAGTGCATACAGTATTAAAATTCAGTAGTAGAGTGGCAGAAATTTTTACTTTCCAAAGCATGTTTTTTAATTACCCATTACAACCCAATACATTCGGCTTTTTTCTCTCACAAAATCACATCTGAGAATCTTACCTTCATACCTTCTCCCGCTGTCAGGGTTTTAAAAAAATGATGACACACTGGTCGCCGCTCACCCCTCCTCTTGATATACTTGAATAGGCTTCATGCACATAATGCATTTTGTTTATGCTCAAAGAATGATGTCAATCAATGTAGTTAAGACACACAAGATCTTCAAATACTTGAAAGGCATAATTATACACAGTGAGTACAAAACAAGCTACAGATTTTGAAGGTTCTTACCAACCGATAGTTGAAATAGATTTTTAAAAGTTTCAAAATATGTGTCTAATTCTATGTGATTTTATTGGTTTAAATTCAAATGCTGAACTTCCAAATTCTATCGCATTGATATTCTCTTACAGGAACATTCAAGATCTACACATTAGAATGTTGGACTTCCAAAATGTGTTGCACAGATACTCTCTTACAGGAACATTCAAGATCTACACATTAGAATGTTGGACTTCCAAAATGTGTTGCACAGATACTCTCTTACAGGAACATTCAAGATTTACACATTAGAATGTTGGACTTCCAAAATGTGTTGCACAGATACTCTCTTACAGGAACATTCAAGATTTACACATTAGAATGTTGGACTTCCAAAATTCGTTTCACAGATACTCTCTTACTTGAACATTTAAGATTTACACATTAGAATGTTGGACTTCCAAAATGCGTTGCACAGATACTCTCTTACAGGAACATTCAAGATTTACACATTAGAATGTTGGACTTCCAAAATGTGTTGCACAGATACTCTCTTACAGGAACATTCAAGATCTACACATTAGAATGTTGGACTTCCAAAATGCGTTGCACAGATACTCTCTTACAGGAACATTCAAGATCTACACATTGAATGTTGGACTTCCAAAATGTGTTGCACAGATACTCTCTTACAGGAACATTCAAGATTTACACATTAAAACGTTGGACTTCCAAATTTCATTGCACAGATCTGATATTCTCTTACATGAACATTGAAGATTGACACTGTCACATTAGAATGTTGGACTTCCAAATTCATTGCACAGATATTCTCTTACAGGAACATTCAAGCTTGAACATTAGAAAGTTGAACTTCCAGTAATTGTGAATACAGCCAGAAACTTGCATGTACCTGTTGGAAAATTTGACTTCTAGTATTGGGACACAGTAAATGGTGATACTTATGGTGTTCCTGCCACTTAATGCTCATGTTGCACTTCCAGTATCACTTGCGGAAGGCACGCATTGAACGCTACAATGCTGGAAGTCCAGTTACTTTGAAAAAAAACGAGATCTTACCTGCAACTAGTTGCTGGAAGTCAAGCATTGCTACAGTGTACACACATTTGTTTGATGGACTTCCATAGTTTTAGATTTAGTGCACTTTAAGACATGTATTTTCATGAATAGTGGATAATAAACAATACCAATGCTCAAAATATATACATTGACTCTTCTGTGTCTTGCTCTGCATCATCCAGCATTCAGTACATTAGAAATACTGTGTATATGGTGTAGGCTGGCAGAAATTAGAAACTGCCAAAAGGTAAAAGACAGTGTTTATGATTTATTTCGACGAAAACACAGGAAAAGTTGCACTTTTCTATTTCCATCACGGCGACATTTTCCGGAAATTGCCGAGCTCGCCCCGTTTTGGCGCAAGTAGCTGTGACGTCACTAATAGAATGGGTGATGGTGACTTCGTGCATTGACTATGGAGATAGTGATAATTTCATGAGTGAAAGCAGTGCAACTGAGAATATCATCGTCACAGAAGATATGACAAAGCTGTTCAGAATTTACAGGCCTGCAAATTTTAACAGTCGGAACCTTAACCTAAACGAGAACAAGAGCGGAGCTCTTGTTGACCGTCGCATCAGTGACAAGCCCACCGTGACCACAGTCAAACACACCAGTGCACTACTGTACACACAACCGCAAGCTAACAAAATATAAATATGTCTGGAGTTGCCATCCCACCTTATTATTACTTCTCAACACAAATTGCCTCTTGAAAATCTGTATATAAAAATTTGAATTACACCATGACGCTTGTAGATAAATGTAGTAGAGATCAAGTTAAAAATTGTCCACCGTTCATAACACACATCTTTCCTATCATCAACAGCGGGAAGTGGAACAGGCTGAGGGTCACGTATGTTAGCATAAACACCAAAGGTAGTATTCTCGCCGCAAAATCTTCAGTTTGGCGTTATAAAACCTCACATGAACATTGGCACTTTTAAAAATATGTGACCGTAAAGACATGTCTAGCCAAATTCTCGGGAAGAGATAAATTAAAATTGAAATGATGTAAATATCGGTCACACTGGCACTCGAGGCCGGGCGGCTCAGCCGCTAGCCGGCCATTTCTGTGACGGAAAGATCAGCTACGCTTCCGCAGTTTTTTTTCTTGATTAAGTGTCAGCGATATAAAGCACAGTGTTCATTGTTTCATGACTGCGAAATTCTCAAAGAAGCTAAAATATTTTAGGGGAGACTTAGTCGAGCAGAAGGGAACAGATGACGACAACGCGACTGCTTCGTCAACAGTATAAACTTCTTTGCTACACGTTGTGTCACTGTTACTGGCAGCGCCGTGCTGTATTATACACAACCTATCGTTCATCTCGCAAAGAGTCAGTCAATCACTACGTAAACTTTTTAGGAATATAAAATTAGATATCTCCTAACGTTACTAATTATAGAGTCACACATGCATGAGATCTAGTCCTTGTATTCATTTATTTATTTACAATCACTTTCGTAAAGCATCTGAATCGGCGATCAGTCTTGGGGGATGTAAACACGGCCATACTTCTCCGCGGCCCCCGCATCCTTGACATGTTTTGGGCAACCTGTCGCAGTCTTGCTGCTGTTCTCGCTCTTGTCCACAGTTGATGATGATACACGCGAAGCTTTCTGGTGACAATGGTCGTACTGGTACGGCATTGCGATTACATAATCGAATTAAAGTCTATCTTACCGTACATCTGGCATCTGTTTATTCTAAGTCACGGCACTCGAAAATGTGCACCGCAGAAAACGCTTGTCTGAATGCCTCTTTTCCGACCCTTTCTTGTAATTTTGTCAAATGCGGCTACTACATCATCCTAAAATGCAATAAACTGACAATGGCTGCAGTTACTTCAGCCACCAAAGGCGTAAGTTCTCACCATGTTGAAGCCACAGCGGTTAAGCATTCGCTATGGCCGAGGTGAACACACTCACTCGTACATTCTAATAGTTACGTCATTTCCGGTGGCAATGCCCGCGAATTCCGAAACGACCCGAATGGCAGCTAACTTCAAAGTCGCACAACACATTGCATTTAATAATATTTAACCGCGTCGTTTCATTGGAGTGATGCATTTATTTGATAAAGTCGGGTGGCAAAATCATATAGCATGGCTCATTTTAAGCAAAATTAACTTTGAATTTATGCGGGACATACACTTTAAGATGCTGTTGAGCCTGCTTGATCACAACTATGACACAACACCAGGGCCTTAAACACCACAATAATTGTATCTACATTGCCACTATGCTACCCAATGCTTTCTTCTGCATGGAAAATTTTTATCTGTGTGGCTCACAAAATTTTCATCATGACTTAAAACTGCATAAATTTGCCACATTAGGAGCTTGTAGCTTAAATGTATTAAGGTGAAGTACTACGAATAACGTCAAAATTAAGTTGTGGTGCCATTTTCTTGAAATTTTGCACAAATATTCTTGGAAGTTGTGCAAGTGCAAAAGTGAAATAAAAAATGGGGGTCACCATGCTCGTTTCCATGGAAACGGACGTTAAAATGGCGTCGTTAGAAATAAATAAAACTGATATAATTCACTTAAACTAAAGAAAGCAATTATAAAACGCTCAGCAAATGAGTTAATTTTGATAAATACCAAGACTTAAGATTCATATCTATCGTATTTATAGCTTTCATGATGTTTGTAAAGAAATTTTAACATAAGTATAGATTTCAAAATGACGATATCGAAATTATATCACTACATAATTTTCGAACTTTCTTCCTGTCGCTTTGAATGGTGTCATTTTGACCAAACTTGGCGAATAAAATCCTGATATAATACCATTTAGTTTACACTTTTAATAAAAGGGTGTCATCGCGCTACTTTTTACAATATCTCCAGGTGAATGGGTAAGTGCACCATGTAAATGGGAGAGAAATGTTAATTTTTCGCTCATATTGAATAAAAACCAGCTTCCTAGGGGGTCAAAATATGACAAGGTTATAGGTCACATGCATTTCTGAGAGACTGGGTCAAAAAATTAGGTAAAACGCAATTTCAACAATGACAGGGAATGTTAAATACATGCTCTACAAAGTAACCCATCTGCGGCAGGCTGGAGTTAAATCTGTGCAGAAACATTCTAAAGCGTGTGCGCGTCCGAATTCGTCGCCCTTTACCTTAAAGGGGAAGTTCACCAAGGATGATTTTTACATATGTGGTAGCTCTGTGGTCATTTACCCCAGAAAAGCTATTTTCACCATTTATAACTCGCCCGATTTTTACAAAAACCGATAGAAATAGTACAGGAAGTTGCCCATGTAATTTGAATCATGGGAAAAAAGCGCCAAGCTTGGAGCTTGCATCATGTGATATGGAAGGCACCATTTTCCCATGGGTATGGCATTGTCCACTCACCATGCTTAAACCAGGCTGTGCGTATTTACATAACTTTTGTTTATACTGAGTATCCTTGCATAAACGGTGAATTACTTATAATAAACTGTCCACTGTCAGATTTTGTGTTGCTGTTTACTACTGTATTACTGTATCGTGAGTGGACAATGTGGGGGCCATACCCATCCGAAGATGGTCCCTTCCAATATCACATGATGCAAGCTCCAAGCTTGGGGCTTTTTTCCCATGATTCAAATTACATGGGCATTTCCTGTACTATTTTTATCATTTCGTAGAAAATCGGGCGAGTTATAAATGGTGAAAATAGCTTTTCTGGGGTAAATGACCACAGAGCTCCACATATGTAAAAATCATCCTTGGTGAACTTCCCCTTTAAGTTGTGATTCTGTGAACACTGACAGAATGCTACAGAAATATTCTGTATCTTTGGTAATATACACTTCACATTGCTACCTGATTTTTAGAATTGCCACCTAATTTTATTTCTGGTGGTAAAAGTTTACCACCAGAAATGAAAAAATATTTCTATCACTTTAATGTCATAAAAACACAGATAATTAATGCATAAAAACTGAACAAATATTTCTTTAATGTAAAATACAAAACATTTTGATTTGAAAAATGAAGAATGCCTGAATACCAAGAAAGTTGTTGCCACACTTGAGATCATAAACTGCCTAAAATATGTCACAGTGGCTACAAGATTTTTGATTGGCTAATGAGTTGGCTAATCATCTTGGTGAGTTAGGGGAGCCCTACAGTTTATGTGCATACCACGTGGTAGCAGTAAAATTAATGATACTGCAAGTTTCATATTGGCACAATTTTGCACAACACCATTGGCCTACTGACCGTTAATGCACTCACCTGACATTCCTATTGAACACCAAACATAGTGCCAGGTCATAATGACACATAATGACACTGTACTGTGTTGTTTTATTGAAATACATTACATGTCCCCAAAAAATTTAATTTGTCCCCAATTCAGACCTACTATGGGTCACTGTGTCCCTATGCAATCAAAAGCTGGCTGAAACACTTCAAATGACTTTGAACCAATCCAAGCGTAAGGTCACCTTGGTTGTGTCACTTCTCTAGGAATGTTCCGATTGAGGTATTTGCTCTGGTAGACCCATACGAAAATTTTCTGTAGAAATTCTATTGAAATTGATAACAAAATTAATTTGAATTCTACAGAAATTCTACTGAACCTGTATGGAAATTAATGGAGTTTAATGGAGTTTTGGCCCCCTTTTTCTGTAGAAATTCAACAGAATTTCTGTATCATTTCTAGGGAATTTTACAGAATTTCTACGTAAATTCAACACACATTCTACAGAATTTCTGTAGAAGTTTATTGAATTTATACCACGTTCTACATAATTTTGTGTACAATTTCTATAGAACTAGATTTAATTTCTGCGCTCTTTTACAGAAGTTTGTTGGCCTTTTACAAGTTCAGTCTCTAAGAAAGTATGATAACAGTATGCTTTAAACTTTTGTTAAGTAAGGAAACCCCCTTATGATATTGCTATAGGTACCAATATAATGAATTACTGCAAAACTCAAAAAAGTAAGTCAACTTACAAAACAAGTAAATTATAAACATGTAGTTTATAAGTCCCCACGGACACCGTCCGGGGGGACTTATAGGTTTGGTCATGTCCGTGCGTCCGTCCGTGCGTCCGTCCGTTCACGCAGATATCTCAGAGATGCCAGGAGCGATTTCATTCAAACTTGGTACAAGGATTACTTCATATGTCATACAGATGCACGTCGATTTGTTTCGTGATACGATCCAATATGGCTGCCAGGCGGCCATTTTATTACGATTTTTTCATATTCAGAGCAATAACTCAGGCATGTTTCAACTGATTTTATTCAAAGTTGATACAAGGACATTGACCAATGTCATAGATATGCACTCTAATTTTTTTGGTGATACGATCAAATATGGCTGCCGTGTGGCCATTTTGTTACGATTTTTTCATGTACAGAGCCATAACTCAGGCATATCTCAACCGATTTTATTCAAACTTGGTACAAGGACATTGACCTATGTCATACATATGCACGTCAATTTGTTTTGTGATACGATCCAATATGGCCGCTGTGTGGCCATTTTATTATGTTTTTCATGTCCAGAACCATAACTCAGACATGTATCAAGCGATTTTATTGAAAGTAGGTACAAGGAGATTGACCAATGTCATACATATGCACGTAAATTCGTTTTTTGATACGATCCAATATGGCTGCTGTGCGGCCATTTTGTTATGATTTTTTCATGTACAAAGCCATAACTCAGGCATATCTCAACCGATTTTAATCAAAGTTGGTACAAGGACATTGACCTATGTCATACATATGCACATTGATTTGTTTTGTGATACGAACCAATATGGCCACCATGTGGCCATTTTATTACGATTTTTTCATGTCCTGAACTTTAACTCAGACATGTATCAAGCGAATTTATTCAAAAGTATTTTTATCACAGACCTAATGAAGAGGACTCTATCCTCTCTGAGGACCTGTAATCAAAGTACCCATTAACAAGTGGGGACTGTGTCATCAATGATCACTTGTTTCTAAATAAATTAAGATTAACAATTGATCAAAACAGAAACCAATGCAACATACAGGGACTACAAAATATAAAGCAACCTACACTTATGAATGCAAGGCCTACCTCTCCAGCAATTTTGAGTTGTTACCTCAGCCAAGTGCATAATTAAACTGTTGTGTATCTTAACTTACGTAATTTAGAGGTCAGTTCAGTTGATGCTGCAATGACGATCCTTACAGTTGTGACATATTAGTGAGCTCCCATCTCCATAACACTGTTATAGAATCTTGCTAATGGACCTTGGATCCTAATGTTCCATGCAATTTGGAGTTGAACTTTAGTACTATTCATAAGAGCCATGTACACTGTTGCCAGCCTCAAGTTCAAATGAATAATGCGTGGCTATACTATTATGTAAACAGCCCATTGTAAAGGCAGGACATTATTTACATAACAATGCAAAGGCACAGGTCTGCTCACTTGACCTTGGATCTAACAAAGAGAGTCTTGGTCAGTGTACAGTCATGACATGCACAAAAGCAATGGCAAAAAGAATGGTACAATTGAAACTGTATACATTTTCCTGGCATGTGTGTAAATGAAAATAGCTTTTGAGAATTAAAGGGTACACGAAAATGTGTCAATTCTCCATAGGTAAATGTCAGCTCAGCGACTTTCCATACATTATGCTGTTAAAATTTTCAGAGAATACAAAATTTGTTTACAATATTACCACTTTGCCAGCATAGTAAAAAATGAAGAATGAAAATATTTTTTTCAGTGTATTACTGTTAACATAGCCCTTACAATTTATATCAGTGTGGGGCAAACTTTGCTCAAGGTTCGTGTCCAATCTTGCAACCATGGTTGGCGATAAAAAAGGCTTTAAACTCAGTCAAAGCTTGTGGGAGCTTTGTCTGGCAAGCTTGCCAGCCAAGCTTAAAATAAAACTGTTAAAAGCTTGGTTGAAAGTTAAGTATTGCACACTTGTAACCCGGTTAAACAAAGTTGTGCACTTAAACTTTGTATGCTCCATATTAACTCCTCATTTTGAAGCCTCAAAGGTTGTGTCAAAGTTGTAGTTTTCCCATCATTCCTTGCTGGTTGTAGTTTTATGTTGCCATGGAGACTTCATTTTACCTACCTACCCTGATGGGTTCACTGCTCATACTTTTGTGCATTTTCTCCTGCCAAAATTCCTGTAAAAGTTGGCATAATTAACCCCAGAGCAGTAAGCTCTCGAATAAAACAGAGAAACAAAAGTCTGTTAATTTAGGATACGATTTATTTTACCGTATATGCCAATGTTTTTTCATGCGACGTAAATGTCTTCTTAAAGCTTTGACTTGAGAAGGTTCATGTGAAATTTACATTACTCTCAAAGGCAGTGATTTAGCTTGTTTTCTGAATTTCTGGTCCATTTACACTGCAGTACCAGCAACGAATTCTGAAAAATACAAATGGTTAAGGGAAAAGTGTCTTTACTGTGTTGACCGCAATTTGATGAATGAAATCAATAAAAACTAGAAAGCATTTGCAAGCAAAAGCAAAGTTCCAGAGACCAGAGAAGCGGAAGAAAAAAGAATGTGTGACGAAGATTGGTGCAGAATGAAAGAGTGCTTGGGATTTTAATATGCGAGCACGTACCTGTAGTGAGGGCTAATAGCGCTAGCGGTAACAACAGAGTACAACTTAAAGCAAGGCAGTCCAGGGGATTACAGTACACAGATTACAAATGCCTACATGTACGGTAAAATCGCAACAGATACATACGGGGGCGACAATGCACAGAAATGTATATCAGACATGGGGAGGTCATCGGACCTAGGCCGTTGAACTTGAAAACCGAGGCCACATGGCTACCCACTCATCTCCGGACAATCAGCAAATATACCATTACAGTTAGTAAAACTGCTCAGATCAAAGAAACTATTAAAAGATGTAAAACAATGAGACATCGAAGTTCCAGGAAAATACTGTTTTTTTCAGTACGTTTATCAGGGTTCTTTGACCCTGCTCACCCCCGTAACCAAAATAGAAGTGTCCCACTCTGATGTCATATCCACCATTGTCATTCACGCACGCAATCTGGGTTTTCATTCTGTTCACACGCATTTTCATTTGATTATTTTTTTTGAGACTTGTGAATTTTAATTGATCAAGATATACGATGTCAAAGTACAGTGAGAGGTAAAAATTCAACGTTATCTTGCCTGAAAACCGCCAACCTTATCCGCCGCTTCAACCACGCAATCCAACGCCTCGCTCGATAGCTCCATGTCTGCATAGGTAAAACATGCAATCCATGGTATCTCAGAAGTTACTCGAACATGTAGAGAGGTCATACCGTATATGGAAGGTAAACTTCCTAATATGGTAGATTTCAATTGAAATAAACAGTGATATCAACTTCGGGAGTTGCAGTGGCGCAAACAAAATCATCGGCTGGTCCCTGCCTCATTGACAAGCACATAGAGGCAGGTAACGGAAAACCTCCATGTATCAAATTACGAAATCTGATTGGTTGAACCGTGGGGTGCTGTCATTGGCTGTTCAATTTTACTTGGAAATAAAACTAAAATTATCACAGTTTAATGATGCGAACATGGCAAGAATTTAACCAAGGATTTAATAACCATACTTCCAAGTTTTGAAATATTGGCAGCTACCAGACTAGACTAAAAAGCATGCGACGAAAAAGGGTACACTGTGTGTTGACATGCGCAATTATATTACCGTGCCCTACCTGCCGCATTTTGATTTGTCGAGCTGAACCACGTGACTGACCACAAATACACAGTAATGGTCTGTTTATATGCCCGTGAATATGAGTAATAAGATTAACAACTGTAACAACTCAAAGTATCATAACTTTACAGCTCAAACGTAAATAATAATCAATCACAAAACAAAACGGAGCACTTGTGGGCCAAGTTGAGATACTTATTTCTGAAAATATCTCCAGATTTGCCAATATTTTACAGCGTTCGTGACAGTGCATCGCGTATTAATTGCTAAGTTCTGTTGGCCAGTTGTAGTTCGATCCGAAAATTTTCGCAAATTTTGACGGTTTTCTCCGGTTCGTTGATAATATAATGGAATCACAGATTACTCTCTGACCAGTAACGTTTATTTATGGGCGCGGGCAGAAGGAAAGCCAAATTAACCGGCTCGGCAAGCCTCACCCATTAATTTTTGGCTTTGCTCTTGCCCTTGCCCATAAATAAACGTTAATGGTCAGCGCGTTGCCCGTTATTTCTATATTATCAACTTCCAGAAGACTAGCACATTTAAAAATGGCGGTTTGCCTGTATCTGCGTCTTACTACGTGCTGCTTGTCTGGTCACGTGAGACGAAGTGATCAGCGAAATAAAATGAAAGATGGCGTCCGAAATAAACCCGGAAGTAAATTGTTTGTTACGCGTTTCATTCCTCCAACCATTATTCTCCGTAAGACCTATTATTAAGGCCGTGATTTATGTTTGTGTGATGTGAAACTTCAGTTTTTGTCCTTATAGATAGATAAAAGAGTGAAATTTATTGACAAAATTATGAAATGAATAAATAGTAGTACAATGATGACATAAGAGCATAATTATAGTACTGTCTAGTGTTTATTTTCCATGTACTCATGTATTGAAATTTATCAAAAGTAATAAATAAATAGTCTAAAGAGGAAAGGTCAAAATAAGTCCTTGTCTTTTCGAATTCATTTATGCAATGCAAAATTTTGTTTAAAAGTATTTTTTTATTCCTTTACTCACAGTATATACTCCTTACTTCTAGTTTCATGCCGGTATGTTTGAGAATTAACCTTTTTATGCAGACTATGCAAGCCGCAATGGTAAATCCTGCATATTGAGCAAAGGGGTCAAGGTATTAATGTCTCTAATGGCCCATACACAGCAACTTGGAATAACTCTGAGACTCCTATTCCCTGCCCTTAAAACGCCATGCTGCCACTTGAAATTGTCGATAGGAAGCATGCCGATTTGACTTCTTGATGTCATCACCGTCATCTACTGCCAACACATCTCTTCTATAGGCCCGTGCAAGAGCCAGCACCGTTAAGGACCAATACTTTGAAATCCTGTAGAAAGATGACTAAAATTAATTTCTAGCACAAATACCTCAAAAGTAAGATACAAACATGGTTGATGCGCCATTTATAAATCAACACATTAAAAAAAATATTTTGTGAAGCGACTTTGCTTCTGACAATTAGAAGGCAAGAACTGATTTTGATACACAGAAGACTTAATATCTGTTAGGAAAGTCATTCATACAGTAATGTGAACCATCACGAAATCTTGTTTTCTTTGGGCAAAATAATACTGTCATGCAGCTGAATTGAAAGTCTTTACACAGAAAGCTAGATCAACGTTTCCTTGTGTTTGATAACATTTGTATTTTAAAAGGTTTTATATTGGTAAGACAAAGGGGTACAAATCCTCATCACACATAATGTCTAGTAAGCTTAGTAACCTCAGACGGGTCCTTCATATCTAAATTTGCCATTTGTTGCTTGTTCGTGATTTACCACTATATCAGAATGATGGGCGATAAAATGTTATTCTAGACTGCTGAATATAAATTTGAAAGTCCTGTGTTGTGTTTAACTAATTGCAGAAGACATGGCATTGTAACTCAACTTACAGGTAGTTGGGAAATTATGCACATATTGGGTTGTCTCTCGCAGCACAACTTTTCTGGATCTGTGGGCATCTCCCTACATCTTGTACAAATACACCATTTTGGTACATCAGCGGTATGTGTAGGGTGGTAACCACCAGGCTGTGATGATGCTGGCTGAACAATATTAAATACAAGACAACCATTGGGTTGTGGTCGACAATCTTTTGAAGGAGTTCGTTTTTTTCCTCAGGCATGGCAGAAATAATGGTCTGCAATAGAAAACCGGAAATTGTCACACAATAACTGTATATTCTGTTATAACTTTATAAAGCTGCCAGTGTAGTGAGTGCAATATCCCTTACCAAATTTTGTGTCCGGAAAGTGCCCAGTAATTGCCCGGAAAGTGCCTGGTTCAGTGTCCGGAAAGCGCCCGGTGCAATCTATCATGATGTGTAACTCAATAGTCGGGAAAGCGCCCGTTTATGGCACAAACCGGGCGCCCGGTTTCTGCCTGGTTTCTAGAAGTGTCCGGAAAGCGCCTGTTTTTATAATACAAACCGGGCAAAATCCGGACGCCCAGTTTCTGCCCGGTTTGCGTCCGGAAAGTACCCGTTTATGGCACAAACCGGGCACCCGGTTTCTGCCCGGTTTCTAGAAGTGTCCAGAAAGCACCCGTTGATGGTACACAAACTGGGCAAAAAACGGGCACCCGGTTTCTAGCAGTGTCCGGAAAGTGCCCGTTGATGGTACACAAACGAGGCAAAAAATGGGCGCCCGGTTTCTGCCCCCGGTTTCTAGAAGTGTCCGGAAAGCGCCCATTGATGGTACACAAACCAGGTAAAAAACAGGCGCCCGGTTTCTGCCCAGTTTACAGAGTGCTCTCCAGAAAGTGTTTGTTTATGGCACAAACTGACCAGTGCCAGTCTCCTGCCGTTTTGGCGTAATTTTCAAAACTCATGTCTTTAGCACATAAACTTGGCAATTGCTGCAGACTCTTTGCAGCAAATTTGCAGCACACTCCTCGCAGCAAACTTGCGGCAAATTAATTTAAATGTTACTGAAAATTTGCCGCAACTCCATGCAGCAAATTATTTGCATGTTACTGAACATTTGCTGCAAATTACACATGCAGAATTTCCTTCAAAAGTTGGTATAATTTCACAACAGTCAGCTCTGGAATAAACTTTTACCAATTTCAGTAACAGTAAGAAAACTACATACATTACAATAGACAAGAGATACTGAAAACCAAAGAAGCAACACAATTAAGTGACAGCGAAATTTTTGTATTCAAGTTTCAAACTTTTTATCTTCTCAAAAAATATAATAAGTTCAGTTCAGATATGTACACAGAAGTTGTAAAATCACTTGTGTAGACATGGCCAATGTCAGTGACATGGTTGAGAAAGAAAACCTGACAACGTAAGGCAGACAGCAGACTGTGGACAGCACAAGATGTGTTTTATCCAACTAAGCAGTGAAATACCAGTTTCACAAGAAACAATGGTCAGCGCAAATAAAGTTATTATTTAATAAAAAGACAACTGAGAAAAAAAGGTTAAATTCAAATTGTAGTACAATTTATTTTATATGCCATGTTCATTTCATGCCACATAAGTGTCTTCCAGAGATTTTCTTTTAGCTCGAGAAGTTTCATGTAACATTTACATTACTGTCAAAGGCTGCGATTTGGCTTTCTGGTCTCTGAATTTCTTGTCCCTTTAGTGTACCAGCAATGGATTCTGAAAAATATAAATCGTTCAGGGAAGAGTGTAAGTCTTTACCCAGCGTTTCCGTTACAATTTCAAAACTTGCGTACGATTTTACGCAACTGGGTTTTTATTTGCGTAAAATGTATCGAAAATGCGTACGGTAGGAATTGGTATCTGAAGTGAGTTGGGCAGTCTTTTCTGTAGATCTTGGAGGGATTACCTTTAATGCGCATGCTCTATTAACAAAAAACAATAGCCTGGGGGGCTTCAAGTATATGCAGCTGAACGCTTGCAATGCCGCGATGTGTCCCGTATATGATCGTTGAGCAGCCTAATGACTTCATGTTCAAAGAAAATACTTTCTGACTACGAAATTAGTGTTTTCAAAGGGCCAACAAAAAGCAGATACTGATCAAAGTCCAGCGGGACCTCTCAAGAATGCAACCCAACAGAGTCTAAATCGTCACCCGTAAACACTTTCCAAGTATGCGACAAAATAACCATTAACTGTATTGTGTTACCAACAACGAAGACTCAATCGATTCTCGAATTTTTTGCATCTGTAGTGTCATTGTCTGTACAGAACTGATCGACATGATGCTTTGTGATGATGAAATACAATGTTGTATAAAGATTTGCGGTCCGCTAAAGTCTAAAATGTTGCAATATCATGATAAATGTCACTTGCAAGCAGGTGCATATGTTCTACTGTTGTCCTGCATTGAACCACGTTCAGACAATGTAGTGTGGGCAAAGTACGCGTCGTGTCATAATGGGGCATTTCTCAATGCGTATTAGTTTACGCAGTCATGATTTTTTTTGCGTATTTAAGAACAATTTTGCGTAAAATACGCAGGATTTTGCGTTAACGGAAACACTGAATTACCGTGTGACCAAACATTGTAAATTTCATGAAAGAGATCAATAATTATTTAAAAACGAGACAAAAATCAAGTTGAAAAATTGAAGCAAACAAATGCATAAATATTTATGATCGAATTAGTCATAATTAAAATGTCCGACAGCGGACAACTTGAACTCGCCGTATGTTGTTTACATACAGGGCGGCGACAATCTGCAAAAATCTCAGCACTTACTATTGTGAAACGAAAGCGAATTCAGTAGAATCAGTACTCAAAGAAAATTTAACTGTAGGTAAAAATAGCAATACAACGATTACAGAACATAATAGCGATGTACAGACGAACGGTACATTGAATACATTTGTGAACGGCTCGCAGACAGACGCTGGACGATTCCCGGTTGCTGGTCTCTCCGTGCTGTGTGCACAAACTTAGAAAATATAGTCAGCATCTTCACTGCTTTTCGCGTTCACAAATTTAGAACTGCATCTGTCCCTGGTACTGTATACACGTTTTTGCAACTATGAGATATCATTTGAATGGTGATTCCATAGAAAGATCACAAAATTGTCCACCAGATAACTCCCTGATCAGAAGTACGCAGCCGGCCGATGGTACCAAAATCTAACTTCGCGCCGATCAAGCCGATAACAGAAGTGCGATCTATAAATCATTACGCGATTGATAATGTAGTCCCGTTTTTAAACGCTTGAATTGACTCTACATCTGCACCAATCCGTTATATTTCATACTAACATAGCATTTAATTTATTAGTTTAATGAAAACGGTTATTGTTATCATAAAAGACTAAAAAGAGAGTAAAAATTCTTTCAGCACGAAGAATTAATATCAATGCGCGAACTGAACTGCTCAATGCAGGACGCGTTAGACGCTGGCGAAGTAGCGTATTGGATTTTCGTACAGCTGCTTGGGACGGAAGGTAATCCTAAACCTCAAATTGTGCTCGGCAATATAATTCTAACGCTGAAAACATGGACAAAAGCCTTTACCACAATTCATGTCATCAAAAGGCGAGATTTTGTTAGCGATATCGATTGGACCATGGACACAGACTGTATTACAGTATACAGTGGCTTACAGTGCATTGTACGCACCGTGTTTAATACTATGATGGGATACATAGCTTGGAGCACCTGTACCACTACTCTGCTTGGAGGTAGTATATACTAGCGGGTCCTTGCTTATACCAAACATTGAATGCATTGACATTTACTTGTCTGTTTCTACAATGAAAAGTTCTCTCATCAGTCGATATTTTAAGGAACAGATTTGCAGTAAACAAAAGTCTACGACTTGTCCTTACAGACCATCAGACGCACATTTCGTTCGAAACTGCTTGCATCGTGGTATCATTCGTAGAAAATACAGGGTTTAACTTGGAAGACAGAGAGGTCTCTGTTTTAAAAATTTGTTTTCCAAAAAATTCAGTTGTCGATCCAACCATAATTTACCAAGGTGATTTACCCATGGATGTAACTTACATCCATGATTTACCCAACCACATGGAAAGGGTAGTCTTATTACATAATAATGTCACTACGGTATACTATGGATGCACTCAATAGATGCAATGTTGCTGAGTTATGTCACTTTCACCAGCTTAACTGAAGCTGTCCATTATCTACCAGTTATTATAATTTTAAAAAGTCGATTGTCTGTTATAAAAATAAATGAATATAAAATATACATGAAAGATCAATTTTGTGTTGCTTATATATGACCGGTCACAAAGTGCAATGGTACACAGTGTGTACTCCCTGGTAATGAAATAGTGGGCAATATGTCAATCATGTTGCTGCATATTTGCAGCAATAACCTTGTTTGCCGCAAATTTGCAGCAACTGAGTCGTTTACCGCAAATTTGCTGCAAACTGATTTAACGGTTTGCAGGAGGGTCACAGCTAGCTGCAAACTTCTGCAACTCCTTCCTGCAAGGTATATGCTTGCTGCATAATTTTGCAGCAAACTTATGGCAAATTTGCAGTAGAAATTTCTTCGGTAAGGGTTGTGTAAGCATCTATTTAAATTGGCAAAAATGATAGTTTCTCAATTCATGTAATTATACAGAAAGGTATAGCTTCCAAATGAAAAAAAAATGCAATATCACAATTTGAAAATACCTCTAGTAGAAAGAAATGACATGAAAAATATTATGTGCCAAGGTTAACGTAGTTTTGAGTCAAAGGACTGTTCATGCGATAGTTTGTGTGCAAAGGAAAGAAATGCCAGTTGGTTGTGGTAAAAATCATTTCAGACATTTTCCTTAGTCTTTTATGCTTCATTGATTTCTGCCAGAGTGAAGTGTTTGAGAAATTCTGATTTTTTGTTACACAAAAACGACTTGAAATAAAGTAGTGTGAATTGATTTTCCCATGATGCTTTACTCATCACTCATCTGGTACACAGACCAGAAAATAAAGTTGATTTTTACATATGTACAGAGTGTGCACACGTACCACAGGTATTTATATAGTAGTGTAAAGTACCAAGAACATTATTCCATACCTGTATGCAAATGAGTTGTTCAATTAGTGTCGCACAAGTTATTTGTGTTTTAGTTCTTTTGTTTTCTAGACAAAATAAACAGGACGAAACACATGTAATAATAACGGGACCAAATTGCGAGCGAGCAAGCTCACTGTACCAGGGGTACTGTTTGCTTTGTATCCTGTTGTCCTTTCACTCACTGCCACTCCTTAAAGCACGTCCCCCAGATTCCGCAAACACTCGTGCAAATACCCCTGGTAAGGCGCACTTGCACTCTCGCCATGGGGTTCAAGCTGTCATATTCCTCCACTGTCTCTCACTGTGCACGACATTATACGAATGTAGGTACATATGATAAAGTATTATTCACTGGGTGCACTTACCAGACACCCTAAATAGAGTAAAGTCCCATATTCACCAGGCGCTTTCGAACACTTGAATGCAGTTGAGTTAAAGTCCCATATTCACTGGGTGCTTTCCGGACACTTTGAATACAGTCAGATTTAAAGTCCTGTATACACCGGGCGCTTTCCGGACACTTTGAATGCAGCAGAATTAAAGTCCCATATTCACCGGGCGCTTTTCGGACACTTTGAATGCAGCAGAATTAAAGTCCCATATTCACCGGGCACTTTCCGGACATTTGAATGCAGTCTGATGTAAAGTCCTATATTCACCGGGCGCTTTCCGGACACTTTGAATGTAACCGAGTTAAAGTCCCATATTCACTAGGCGCTTTCCGGACACTTTGAATGCAGTCACAGTTAAGTCCCATATTAAACGGGCGCTTTCCGGACACTTTAAATGTGGTATTATTAAAGTCTTTTATTCAACGGGCACTTTCCGGACATCCTGTTAGAGCAGAAATTAAGTCAAATCTAAAAACGGGTGCTTTCCGGACACCCAAAATTATAATTATATATAATCCCATGGTATTTTTCTCTGTTTGACGTCATCGTATACGAGTGTTTTTCGCGGAGCCGTACAACTTCGAGCCGAAGGCGAGAAGTTGTGCGGCTCCGCGAAAAACACGAGTATACGATGACGTCAAACAGAGAAAAATACCATGGGATTATATATTTATCACATGAACAGTCTTCTTATTTTTCTTTTGACATAGATGGATCAAAATTATCGTAACAAATTGCATGAATTTCGTCGCGATTTGTGTTTTACTTACGCGGATTACTTTCATTTAAAGAGTAAAGCGGCCCGTCACCCAGGAGATACTTTCATTCATAAATCCCATCAAGCTGAAATTTGCTACATTACAGGGTATCTCCACCAACCAGACGTACGGATTCGGTCACGTGAACGTGTCAATCATTGTCTCGCGCTGTATCGATGCCAAGGCAAGTTGGCCATCGGCGGACATAGCTTTCACCGTGCTAGCGACGGATAACCATAGTATTCAGAGTTACTTAGAATATTTACAATTATATTTATGAAGTAAATGAGACGACACGATCGAAACAGTAATTCTCATTCCCAGAGATGCCGTGGCTTTCAAAATATCACACAAGTTTACGACCTTTGCGAGCGTGAAAGATTCCGTTCGATGACACACTCATTGCATGTAGGTGCCCACAACGTTGCCGTCATCACCGGTCTCTGCCGTGCCGGTGTCAACTCGTCAATCCCGATCTCGGTCATCAATGTTTTCGTCTTACTAACTTTGATGTTTGCATTGACACATATCTCGTCCATGGATACATCCTAATTTGTTGACGGAAACTGAGTCTGTTTTGAGTGTTGTCTGAGTCAACTTTCGAAGTACATGGGATTCCACAGCGCTGCACACAGCTCGACAGCTTTCTTCGCTACAGCATTATGCAACGCCGCGCTGCAAGTTTGATTCCGAGCGAGACTTTACGGAGTTTTTGTGTGATTAATTAAGGAAATTGATCGTAGTTAGTCGATTGACTTTAGGCTTGTGCCTCCTATGTCGCTTTCCCGAAGATTATACTATACTCAATATTCAGTTTGAGGTGTAGGTTTCGGTTTTATCGCCAACCGGGATCGCAAGGTACGACGTCCACACGACTCGACTGGAGCCGAGACGTTATAATTAAAATAACGATCGTCGGTACCTCCATTCGATTCTCGGAAAAAGCTATTGTTTTAGCGACTTGAAATTTCGTTGGGCAAATATGCCTTCTATGTTTCCATGTCTGGATTTATCGGGTCACCTTTTTGTAAAAATAACGTGCGAGCTAGAACGGCATCGATCACAACAAATTAATCTGTTCGTGTCGCGACGCCAGCATGTATGAACGGTACCATGAAAGAAAAAAGTTCCGGTTGATGACGTACAACAGGGGTAATTCGGATTTCTTATCCGTCCTGTTCTACGTCACACAGGTGGGAATTCGGGCCAGTTCATGTGATAAAGAGACTAAGTCAGCTTCTACCGGTGTGAGAAATTCTATTTCATGAGCAAACCGGGCAAAAACCGGACAGTTAATCGTAGTGAAAAAAACTAAGTCAGTAAAACACGGCACTTTCCGGACGAAAACGGGCAGTTACTGGATGCATGTATTCACAGAAAAATCTAAGTCAACATCAATCGGGCAGTTTCCGGACAGTGAAAATAGCAACCGGGCGCTTTCGGGGCGCTTTCCGGGCACTTTCCGGACACAAAATTTGGTAAGGGATGGTATTAAATATATGAATTGTGCAGAATGTGGATATTATTAGTCCCCACGGACCACCGTATTGTAGGAGGGAACAAAGGTTACTATCCCAGTTTCTTATCTGGGCTGGGTCTGGCAAGTTATTGGACGATTTAGAGCGTCGACCACAGTGCGTCTTCTTTTACTGGAAATCTCACGATCGTCCAGCTTGATCGGTCGAATGTCCAACTGGATCGCCAACTCCACTAACTGTACAAGCTTGTCTTTCCTTGCATTGTTACATGTAATCCCTCTCAATGCCAAAAAGTCTCGCAGTTCAGGAACTCGCATTGTTCCTATATTGTCCATTGTGCTTGCCATTGCCCGCAATGCAGTGGATGGGCCCACCCCATAACCGGAAGTGCGTTTATCCAAATGCATACGCCCTCGCGCGGCAAAATTGCTTACCCTTTCGTTACATGTTGGAATCTCAGGAAGGGTGTATTGTCACTCCGTTAGTAATAATAGTTGAGCAGGTGGCTGACGGCAAATGCATTCCAATCAACCAACAGCTTGGTCTGATGGTGATGGGAAACCTGTTGCACACGTGTGTGTAAACATGTGGGGCGAGAGTGTTAGACAGTCAAGTTCAAAGTCAAATATCATGATATTTAATATCAAAGGCGTCTTGGCATAATATAAGTCGATGTAGATCTGGCCTCCCAATCAGTTGTAGCCACAGTTCATGAGTGAACACATCATACACTCCCCAAGGTAGAGAGAGTTTTGATCGGTCGACTATCTTCAAGAGACAGTCAGCGGCTCATTCAGTCAAAAGCCCATGGCAAAACATGGCCTAAAAGCATGCTTCGCTTGCTGAATGGGTTTTCAATTGGGATCGGTGTTCCACGAGATTTCCTGTTTTTTAGCTCCA
This sequence comes from Ptychodera flava, assembly GCF_041260155.1. NCBI lineage: Eukaryota > Metazoa > Hemichordata > Enteropneusta > Ptychoderidae > Ptychodera > Ptychodera flava. Next base: position 5,277,913 of record NW_027248281.1, read on the forward strand.
TAGCCATATGTATATATGGCAATGGAAGCTATTCTTATAGGCTAGGGAAATGTCTGTATGTATGTATGTCTGTATGTCTGTATGTCTGTACGTCTGTATGTCTGTATGTCTGTATGTCTGTCCGTCAACATCAAAAACTCCAAAACCGCTGCACATTTCATCCTGATATTTGGTGTGTACATGGATGATGGCTGTAGATGAGATTTTGTTCAAATGAAGTTGTCATTGCCAAAAATATGCAAATTAAGTGAAAAAATGTAAAAACAGTCAAAATTGAAAATCTCAATACCACTGAGCAGATTACATGAAAAATTAGCATGTAAGTACTTTGGGCTGACCTGAAATAATTGTGCTTATTTGATTTTTGATATTGTTGAAAATATACAAATTAGTGCCAAAAAGGCGTTTTTGGTAAAAAATCTCCTTCTTCATAACCGCTGGTTCAGACAGCTTTGATATTGTTATACAGGTCCCTATGGGTAACCCAACTTGGATTTGTCAAATTGTGATGAAATATGCAAATCTGTATTTTTAAGGAATTTTTTTGTCATTTTTGGTCAAAAATTTATTTCATCAAAACCGCTCGTCTGACAGCTTTGATATTTGGTATACAGGTCCCTAGGGATAACCCAATTTGGATTTGTTCAAATTGTGATGAAATATGCAAATCTGTATTTTTAAGGAATTTTTTTGTCATTTTTGGTCAAAAATTTATTTCATCAAAATCGCTCGTCTGACAGCTTTGATATTTGGTATACAGGTTCCTACAGATAAACTAAATATGATATATAGAATATATGATGAAATCTGCAATTTTGTATTTTTTGTGCAATTTTTGACATTTTTGGTCAAAAAATGTGTTTCTCAAAAACTACTTGTCTGATGCCTTTGATATTTGGTATACAGGTTCCTGGGGGTTCTCCAAGTGTGATGTTGTGAAATTTGATGAAATCTTCAATTTTTGTATTTTTGGGTCAATTTTTGCCGTTTTTTGTCTAAATATTGTTTCTCAAAAGTTACTCATGTGATAGCTTTGATATTTGGTATACATTTTTATACATAATTATGATGAAATCATCAATTTTGTATTTTTGCTGCTAATTTTGCCATTTTAGGTCAGGCCATCCTGAAATGAGCTATCAAAGATCTCAACCATCTTTATCAATACATATGTCACAAAAAGTTGCTCTCTACATAACACAGCAGAGCTCTGTCGACTATTGGGTCGCTTGTTTTTTTTCAAAACCGCTGGTCAGACAGCTTTAATATTTTGTTAACAGGTCCCTAGGATGACCTTAGTGAGATGATTTCATAGAGTCAGGAAATACTTAATTTTGTATCCATGTCTATAGTAGCTTCAGGGACATTGGCCCTATGTTTAAGATAATGTTGTGATTCAGTAAGCATTTGAAATGGTAAACTGTATTTGGTGTTGAAATGCGGTAAAAAATAATGAGAAAACATAGCTGAGGTGATTTCAGCAGGTTTGGTTTCCAACAAATATATTCAAAGTTTTTTTCAATGTTAAAGAGTGATGGAGGGGGGGGGGGGTCCTGGCAGATTTTGAAAAAAATCCAAACAAATGTCAATAAAAAAATCAGCCACAGAAGGTTTGTCAAAAAGAAAGGTGAGATAGTGGGAAAAAAAGAATGTACAGTGTATCGGATAAAAAAGATGTTCCTCATCAATCTTCCAGACAACCCCTTTTATCAAATGGTACACCCCTGATGTATTTTTGTGTGCCATTAAACATGCAGTGTATTTTAGTTTAAGATGTCAATCAAGTTAGGTAAGGATTTGAAAGGAATAGTCAAGTTCACCACAGTTTAACTTTATCTCTTGTGTCATCATCCTTGTGTAATTGGTTAAGTTTGTAAGTTTGCTCCAGATGTGGATGTACCAGCTGTTCTGGAAGAAAACAATGTTTACTTTTCCCTATAGGGTTTCTGAGTTAATGATTGCATGTTGAAATCTCTCCATGTATCTGGTGCATGGGCAAAATGTAAATATTGGTTGCATGTTATGTATTTCAGTCTATGTCAAATATTGTAAATGAAAAATCAAGAACAGTTGCTGTGTGCTTGTAAAAGATAACATGTATGTCAATACATATTAAAACTGCCTTGCAGTTTGATTGTCTTAAAAATTATCACAGAATTAGAAAACGAAAAGAAACTAATCAAATTGCTGTAACATATTCACCCTCAGTGTCTGTAGGCCTATACTTAACTATTTTATCATTACATTCAGCTTTTTGTTATATCTTTGTCACTCTCCATGGGCCTTAGGCACACTTGGGGTCAATGTCATCACTCTGTGCCAGTCTGTGAATGTCAGTCTGTCTGTATTTTTAGGCCATGTTTCATACAATTGGTGGTTTGTTTGATAACTTTATTTGGTATATAGGGATAACCTAGCAATACAATTTTTTTGACAAAATGTGACATGACTTCGGTGACCTTTGACCTCAAATATACATATTTGTCCATAACTCAGTAACCACAAGTGCTACACCCTTCATGTATGGTATGATGGGACACCTTATGATGCCACATATTGTACCTCATTAATTATGTGCATATCTAATTTTGAGCAAGCCAATAGAGCCAGAGGTCTGATTTTTGATATATAGGGATAACTATAGGAGAGAATTTTTTTGACAAAATGTAATGTGACCTTGGTGACCTTTGACCTCAAATATACATATTTGTCCATAACTCAGTAACCACACTGCTACACCCTTCATATCTGGTATGATTGGACACCTTATGACGCCACATATTGTAGCTCATTAATTATGCACATATCTCATTCTGAGCAAGCCAATAGAGCTGGATGTCTGATTTTTGGTATAAAGGGATAACTATAGGAGAGAATTTTTTTGACTAAATGTCATGTGACCTTGATGACCTTTTACCTAAAATATATGTTTATGTCAATAAACAAGTAATCACAAGTGCTATGTCCTTTGTATTTAGTAGGATGGGAGACCTTATGACAACACACGCTTTACCTCATTAATTTTGCACACATCTAATTCTGGGCAAGTGAATAGAGCTAGAGGTCTGATTTTTTGGCATATAGGGATTAATTAGCAATATAATTTTTTTTTCAAAATGTCATGTAACCTCAATGACCTTTGACCTTGATTATACATATATATGCATATCTCAATAACCACAAGTTCTATATATTAGACCTTAAGATGTCACATCTTGTACCTCATTTATTATGCGCATATGTATTTCTTGGCTGTCCAATACTGCTAGAGGTCTGATCTTTTTTGCCGATTTAGAACCATAACTTAGACATGCCTCATGTGTTTCAAATTGGGAACAACGACATAGACCTATTTGCCCATAGATCTCAACATATACACTCCAGTGATACTTCTTAATGACCACATTTCCCTGCCCCATCAAGACTAATACTCCTATTACAAGTGGGGACTGTCATTGTCAATGACTTGTTTAGTTAATGGTTGTATCACAGTATTCGATATTTCTAATTCTGTATTTTTTCATTTTATGTTCTGAATAAATACATTAAACATATTTCACTGTCTCCAGTACACTACATTTAAGTATTTTCACTTCATGCACTTTATCCCTTTCACACATGTTCAAATATCTGACCAGAGAACAAACACTAAATAGTCCAGGATGGGAGCTACAGTGTCATTGACGCTATTTTTCCACTTATCACAACAACTGCAGCAATGATGAATATACAGACACTCACATCCGATTAACGCCACTATGGAGTTAGCCAGCCATTATCTGGAACACAGTGGCAGCCTGAATGGGCGAAAAGAAGTCGGTGGCTATGAGATTGATCATCGATGTAGTTTGATCTATAGAAAATGCCATCAGTGAAACTCAAGAAGAGCAATCGGCAGAAGGCAGTGAAGAGAATGACTGTGATGAAGTGAACGACGAAGGTAAACCTGTCATTCATATGACAAAAATAGTCAGTTTACCTTCACGAAGCTGCATGACCAGATGAAAAATAATAATGGGGAGTGTCTCCTTGTTACAAGACGAGATAGCCGCTCTGTATGACCAGCTTGAACACCAATCCAGCAGTTCACAGGAGGATATAGTTGGAATCGTTCGAGTAAAGCGAGTGGCAGTTCCACCATGGACAGAACTCATTTAAATTACACAGGTAACTATGAATTATTTTTCAAGATTATTGTTTCCCTCAAAATGAAGATGTTCTATTTTTATTAGGAATTATTGCAAATATGAAAGCAAGTACAGAAAAAATGTATTATTTTATCGTCTGGTCCCAAAAAGGGTTTATCTAATGGAGCATAGCAAAGATAGACAAAGGAGAATATAGCAAACACTGCCGATATTTTTCCTGTTATATTGTCTACTTTTATAGTTTTACAGGCTTCCTCCAGCCAACCATAGCAATCGCCATGTTGAACGTTGATGACTTTGACGGATTCAATGACAGACACCTGGCAATCATATCCGCTAAGCGTGAGAAGACTTACTTCGAGGAGCTCAAAGAAACCTGCTGAAACTGGAGGAAATATTTGTGAAGATACGCCGTGATCATGAGCAGCCAATTGGTCTACAGACCAGTGTGCGAAATTGAGAGAAAATAGCTTCAGGTCATAAGGGCCTGCACCAAGCCAAAGCTTCAGGTCCTTACAGAAAACTGTCGGTCCTCAATAAATGAAGTTGTTAACGACCATTAAAGTCAACACTCTCTCCACTAATACTATGCTTTCGAATTTGGAAATATTTAATTATTCACGTCCTTTTATCAATAGAGTCAGTAAGTATTCACTCCAAAAGACTATTGTTTAAAAAGATTGCAGAATAGTGTAAGTGAATGAATCATTCATCTACATGATCTGGAATCTGAAAAAGATCACCACAGCCCTCATCTTTCTCACTGTCATGCGCACACATTTATCAATATTTACCACCATTGGAGGGATATGGGACTGACAGAAGAATTTGACTTTTTTTTTCAAGCTATGTCAAATCCCCCACTCACGGACCATAAAATGATGTCAAACACCCACGGGCCGGCGAATACAGGCTCATGCACTGACTACATGTGGATGATGAAAGCGAGACAGTTTTTCTCTCATGACTTTCTATGAAGGGTGATGTTCTCTACTTGACTGTATACAATTGTACACTACACCAGGGCATGTGATATTGTGATTTGAAAATGGTTGGCGAGCTGAAAATCACTTCTGAAATTTAATAGCCAACGCGAGTGGTAGAAGAGTTGAGTGAATTGCTTAGTACGCTGAAAACAGTCATGAGTAAGGGTAGTGTATGAATAATTTTTTATGTAAACACTGATCACTACGTCTTTTTTATTGTAATGTAAAACAGAAGGGAGAAAATACTTGGTATGTATTTTGATATGACGTATGGATTACTTTCAAAATTTTTCAAAAACTAAATATGTTTAAATGTGGCCGCTGTTGCATTCATGAAAAAACAGATTAAGTTATACTTTTAATTAAAAGGACAAGTATTTTAACTTTTTTCTCGATTATAGAAATTGGAGACAACATGAATGGCACACGTCGCCACTCGCGGAAATAAATACATATTTTCTGATCGAAACGTTTTGCCTGAGCGATTGCTGGGTCTCATCGCCCTTTGAAAGCTTAAAGTTCTTAAAATGACTTTGAAAAGTTTGACAGACATGCTATATTGCTGAAAACCATCGCGGCACGATCAGTTAATGATGGCAGTGAGTTTTGCAAGCCTGTCGTAAAACGGTATACATCGAAACAATTTGAAGCCCTACTCTCGGCCTCTGAGAGTATACACGACGGATCGTGCAACTCGACAAAACTGTTACAAAACTGTTATGATAAGGCCGCTCTGTTTTATAAAATGTACACTTGTTATTAAGTCGATATATCGTGGTGACAGTCGGCCTTGTGAACTTTGGTTGAAGACCAACAAGCAAGCAAGATGTTCTAGCGGTCCACAAACAAACGTAGCGAAACGTGAACTTGACTGTCGACTGCAGGTAGCACAATTGGGCTGTCGTGTAACATCTAGTCCTTGTATCGGGCGTAGTTCAAAACCATGGAGGTAAAAAAAATTAATACCTCCATGTTCAAAACCAAATATGTTTATCAACAGCACCGTACTCGTAGTAGGTTTTGGCTTAAACTCTTCTATGAACCGTTTATGTTTTGAACGCTTCAATGGAAAATCAAAGCAAAGAAACGGCGTCAGTTTGATAAAATGAAGGGCTGTATTATGTACATTTGTGTACATGTAAATTACGAACTAGTGAAATGATTCTGGGTGTTGTTGCCATATGATAAGGTATGCTAACATTACCAGGGTTACACTCACTAGACGAGTATTATTATAATATTGTATCGCATTGTTGCACCAAAATCAATCCATCCATTGCTAGTATCTGCATGCACGGCCGTAATTCATACTGATCTGAATGTAATCAGCTGCACCGTGCTATGCGCGTCGACCGGAGGGATTGGACCCTTCGTAAATGTAAAACGTCACAAGACAAAAATTACTATGTTGCGACATTATCAACCCCCCCCCCCCCGGGTCTGGCGTACCATAGATAGAATTCCCCACTACCAGGACACGAAGTGCGATCAATATCCCCTGTTGCCCCGCACTCCCACGGTGGAAAACATTGATAGGTGCATGACATTCAAGTCTGAATCACATGATTCAAAGTCAGTCATCATCTGCATCTGTTACAGGTCTTGACGGAGAAATTTTCATCATCTATTCCAAATTCCAGTCGGTCATAAGGACCGACATGTTGCTAAAAACTTTCGGCCCGACGAGAAATCTGTCGGTCTCGGACCGTCGGACCGACGTTAATTTCGCACACTGCTACAGACTAAACAAAGATGCGAAGAAATTGTTTATAGCATTCTATGATAGTATCGAAGACAGGATGGATGAGGTAAAGTAGAACGTTTTTGCATGTAATATAAGATAATGTGAAGAGAATGATTAAAGTCATTTTGGGAGGGGAATAAGAATAAAGAGATAGGTTCACAGTGGAGCAGATCATTTGTTTCAATTAAATGCAATCCACCCACCGGTCTGTTTACGCGACACATGCGCTATTGTTTAAATGAAGGTGATAATAACTCTATACCTACGTACGAAGTGCGTTTCAGATGTGAACGCTTGCTTTAGGACGCCATCAGTAGCGTTTGGCGACATCTTTCGGTGCGGAGTATTTTATTTGTTGTTATATTCTTCCTCCTCCTAAAGTTTGTTGCCATAGCCATGATTTCTGATACAACTAAGTAACTCTGTTTTTTTCTATGATTTTCCGTATATGCGCGTCTAATTTTATCCACTAAATTTGATAAAGTTATGTAGTAAGACGCACCTTGTGGTACGAAACATCCTCTACAAATCAAATTTGTTTGCCATACTGCAGGGCCAGGGCTTGTCGAACAATTTCACAGCTAATTTCAATGAATGCGGATGTGTATCAATGCGCAACAATAGACTTAGTATCACGGCATTTTTTACAGGGAGTGGCAATGGCCCTTGGCACTACCATAGTACTTCTTTTGTCTTTAATACACAATTGTTTAATTCACAGGCCCTCCACCAACCGGTCTGGAAGCAGCTTCTGTTTCTTTGTTCCGAGACGCGTTGCGAGAAAATATACGAATTACAAACAATCCCACAATCCCTGACATTTCAAAGATGGCAGATACATGAGATAAATGATTGTGCATGACATATATGCTGATTTTAACAAAAAGGACCAGAGTGCACTGCCATAGTCACTACAGCCACTGCGCAGAACAAACTTGTCGACACCAAAACAAACCATCAACACACGTATGACTTTGTTAGTATAACAACTAGAAATCCTCAAGGACGATACTATATAACTTGTCTTGGACAAAAGTTATAATAATTGAATCGTTTATTTTTTATAGGTTTCGATTGATGAAGATCACCGTGGTGTATTGTCGAAATAGCAAGGTCAAGTTGCCAGGCTGGCGATGGTAATTCACTGTCTGTACCAGTCAGTGGAGGCGCTGACAGATGGTTCGACAAGCCCGATTGACAGCGTCGTAAGCGGCAGAAGCATGGAATACGCTATAGCAATTATAGAATTGTGTATAAGTCGTAAATTTGCTTTAATGCCACCACAAGTACATGCAAAAGTAAACACTGATACTGTACATGACATAGATACACCTGACGATAAGTATCCGATGTCACTTTATGAGCATGTCATAGTTTATTACCCAGGCCGAGTTAAGAGTATGTTAGAATGTGGCATCGACGAGGTAGAGGGCTCATATGTCGCTCAGCGTAAATTGATGCCACCCTTAAGAAATGCTGAGAGCCCAATTCCCAGTAAGCCTGCAAACAAGTACCCGGTAATATGTTGGTATGCCAATTAAAAAACATCAGTATCGAAAGTCATTAAAACCCTTACGAAAAAGTCCTATTGGACTCCAATAGGAATCAGTCCAATAGGATCGTCCGATGCCAACAATCAAATACATTGTTTTGAAAGTAATCAAGATGTTGCGTCTGATATATTATTGATGCAAAGTATAGGCATTTAATAGTAAACTGTCCACCACTTATTGCAACCTATTTTATAGATATGAGGCCTAGTTGATGTAGTCTCTGCACAAATTTGGATGTAAATGGATTGCCAAGCATTATAAAGTAACGTGTAGATATATAAATGATCTAAATGGATCCAATGTTTGCAAGGAGTCCAAAAAATTTCGCTCAGAATATTAGGTCCTGGAAAATTGATGTCGTCAGTGACCTTTAAAGGCTCGAACAGAACGTATAATATGCTTGTACCAGTGCCAGGACTTCCATTTATCATGTCCTGGATGAACAGTAGGTTGGTATATTACATACATGTTGAATAAGCTTCGATAATTCCAAAATACGCCATGGTGAAAGTATTTGAGGGACAGTAGCTGTAACTTTGGGATATTTTCACTTTTTTTGTCACACATCGCGACCGATTCATTTAAATAATCATATTGAATCATGGTGAATCATCAAGTTCAACCTGTGTTCATTCCTGATAAAGAATATGGTCAAAATGAATTTCTGAACGGTCAGAAACTCAACGATGTTGACAAATGAAATACATCGTAATAGACAGTGCGTATGGGAAGAATTCAATCGGTCATTACTAACCGACATTTAGCGTGAGTTCAACAGATTCTGGCATGGTTCCGTCATGAGGTCGCGCGAAAAGGTCAAAGGTTACAGCTAACGCGTGTGATGAGTGTCACTGTTCTTCATGAAGTCTGGCTGATTTTCATGGATGCCAGCAGCATAATTCTGGACCAATTCTACTCCAGCTGATATCTTACATAGACTTATTATCAGAAGTCTTGGGTGACCTTTAAATAAGAATTTCCTTGTTTCAGAATTTGGCAAAGTAGAGTGGTTCAAAATAGCACCTGGGTTTTGTCGCCGACATAGTAAACTACCATCTGCCCTACGATTGCCATCAAAATATATAATGCGTCCGCCGTGTCTGAATGTGTACAGGGTCGGTTCTCTACCTTGTTCCTTGTAAACATATTCTCTCTTTTCAAATTCCTCTTTGGAGACGACTTCGCCGAAATATTCTGTCACAATTTCGCCAGGCAAAATTGTTTTATTGGCAAACGCTCCATATCCAACTTTCTCGTTGATAAAGAGTGTGTCGAAAGGGATATTTCGATTTCTAGGATTTGTGCTAAGTAAGACTCCACTTCATCTCTTGTTACTGTTACATTACACTCTTTTTCGTCGCATTGGCCTTGATGGAGCCGTACAGGATACCTCTATCCTAGTCTTTTATGCGAACATGGTTTCCAGTCTTTCTTGGTTGCAATTGCCCGCTAATTCGTGGCGAAGAGTCGGAATTTTCTGGATAAATTTGAAATTTGTTGTTCGGCTGTCTGTGTATTCAGCCACCACATGTATCGTGAGTGAAGATCTTGAGTTGCTATCACACACAAGTCATCCCCACACAAAAATTGGTCCACAAATTCTTCAAGGAATGGACAGAAAGAGGCTGCAGCTATGTGTCTCTTGGATGAGCAACCGTTTTTCTTAACTTTGAGTTTCGTGGCATGTTTGTTTCTGTGCTGTAAAACCAGCGAGAATGGTCCGAACTGTGGAATTATTAGTAACCATGCAATGTTAAACAATGTACTATGCGATAGCATCTACCTTCCATGGAAACAACAAGAGACTGTTCGATTTCAACCAAGGGTGGGGTGGACGTCCAACGACAGAAGATAAACTTATGACTTTATCTAATGCTGTTGAGAAATATCTTGCCATAGAGCCGAGCGAGAGATAAATGCCATTTGACATTATATTTTTAGCTCCCATAGCCATATGTATATATGGCAATGGAAGCTATTCTTATAGGCTAGGGAAATGTCTGTATGTCTGTATGTCTGTATGTCTGTATGTCTGTCCGTCAACATAAAAACTCCAAAACCGCTGCACATTTCATCTTGATATTTGGTGTGTACATGGATGATGGGCTGTAGATGAGATTTGTTCAAATGAAGTTGTCATTGCCAAAAATTTGCAAATTAAGTGAAAAAATGTAAAAACAGTCAAAATTGAAAATCTCAATAACCACTGAGCAGATTACATGAAAATTAGCATGTAAGTACTTTGGGCTGACTAAAATGATTGTGCTTATTTGATTTTTTTATATTGTTGAAAATATGCAAATTAGTACCAAAAAGGCGTTTTTGGTAAAAATCTTCTTCTTCATAACCGCTGGTCAGACAGCTTTGATATTTGGTATACAGGTCCCTAGGGATAACCCAACTTGGATTTGTTCAAATTGTGATGAAATATGCAAATCTGTATTTTTAAGGAATTTTTTTTGTCATTTTTGGTCAAAAATTTATTTCATCAAAACCGCTTGTCTGACAGCTTTGATATTTGGTATACAGGTCCCTAGGGATAACCCAATTTGGATTTGTTCAAATTGTGATGAAATAAGCAAATCTGTATTTTTAAGGAATTTTTTTGTCATTTTTGGTCAAAAATTTATTTCATCAAAACCACTTGTCTGACAGCTTTGATATTTGGTATACAGGTCCCTAGGGATAACCCAACTTGGATTTGTTCAAATTGTGATGAAATAAGCAAATCTGTATTTTAAAGGAATTTTTTTGTCATTTTTGGTCAAAAATTTATTTCATCAAAACCACTCGTCTGACAGCTTTGATATTTGGTATACAGGTTCCTACAGATAAACTAAATATGATATACAGAATATATGATGAAATCTGCAATTTTGTATTTTTGGTGCAATTTTTGCCATTTTTGGTCAAAAAATGTGTTTCTCAAAAACTACTTGTCTGATGCCTTTGATATTTGGTATACAGGTTCCTAGGGGTTCTCTTAGTGTGATATAGTGAAATTTGATGAAATCTTCAATTTTTGTATTTTTGGGTCAGTTTTTGCCGTTTTTGGTCAAAATATTTGTTTCTCAAAAGTTACTCATGTGATAGCTTTGATATTTGGTATACATTTTATACATAATTATGATGAAATCATCAATTTTGTATTTTTGCAGCTAATGTTGCCATTTTAGGTCAGGCCATCCTGAAATGAGCTATCAAAGATCTCAACCTTCTTCATCAATACATATGTCACAAAATGTTGCTCTCTACATAACACAGCAGAGCTCTGTCGACCATTGGGTCGCTTGTTAGCTCCCATAGCCATATGTATATATGTTTACAAGTTTACATTTTATTGAAAATCTCAATAGCCACTGAGCAGATTAGATGAAAAATTAGCATGTAAGTACTTTGGGCTGACCTGAAATGATTGTGCACATCTTGGGTCAGTATCTCGGACTTGCTATTTTTCATGAATTTTTTTGTAATTTCTCACTTTTTGGTCAAAAAATCTTCTTCTCTGAACCACAAGTCTGATTGATTTGAAACTTGGTATGGAAGTGCATAGGAGTGACCTTTCCAAATCTGGGCAAATCGTGGTGAAATTTGCAAATTTGCATTTTTGGGCTATTTTTTCATTTTTGATCAAATTTTTTTTTCTCTGAAACCACACGTCCGATTTAGTTGAAACTTAGTGTAGAGGTTTTTACGGGTGACGTCAGTAAGATTTGATGAAATTCTGGTGAAATTTGCATAATTTTATTTTATTGGGGGAATAGATTCTATTTGTGATAACAAAATCTTTTAGCTTGATTTTAGCTTGTTTTGATAACTATATAGGAGCGACCAGTGACATTGTCACTATTTTAATAGTAAAGTTGGCGTTGGTGCCTTTGTGAACAGAAACGTAGAGCAGGGGGAATCATAACGTAATATTTTTGTCAGGTAGTAAAAAATGAGGCAACCTACGCACAATAGAAGAAAAAAAGTTTTTTTTTATGGTAATCTATGAAAATGGAAGTATCGTCGTAGGAGACGTTATTCTGACGCCATTCTTAATCACAGTATCTCATCAATTTGTGAAAGTGCGTAAGTTTATCGTGGCAAAATCCGATAAGGCTTTTGATATCCAGTTTATGTCGTATGACAAAGGGGACATTGCTAGTTTACAGCTACGCAGCAGGAGCTCATGAAAGTTCTTCTTTTATGAAGAATACGAACTGACTTTCGTCAAAGTATTTTGCGCCTCAAAATTTGACTTTTTTCATTTTTGTTAATTTTTCCTTTCTCTTTCACATCAAGAATAAAAAAGAAGGCTTCTGATGTTCAGTTTATGTCGTCTGTCAAGGGGACAGAGCTAGTTTACAGCACCAAAGAAACAAACTATCAAATACTTACCAATGTTTGAAATTCGTAATTCCTGATATACCTGGTATGTAAAATCTACGAGAAGATTTAACTACAATTGTCACATAAAGAAGACTAGGAAAGCTCAATACATTTCACAAGCTCCAGTATTCCTAGTGATGAATTTCATATATTAATATTTTAATTGTCTTTAACTTACTAAAGTAATACAATCCCAATAGATATTCCTATTTTTGTAATTATGTGTAGTTTCACTTTCCAGGGGTTCCATCACTGTCACGTTTACACTTGATACATTTTCGATAGATATCATCTGTCCATCGTGGCAGAGTAAAATAGGTGCTACTGCCGATGAAGGCAGTAGCTTCTGCAATACATCGCTTGATAAATGTATCTTTATACATGGAACAGTCGCATGAACAATCACAATAGTTGTTACTTTGGTTGACAGTGAGCTTATGTCATGTGTGTTCCACTCTATGAAAGACCCTAATTCGTATAACTTTCCAATTTGCATACCATGCAGTCTCATAAATTGTAACCGCTTGAGAAGTATATCACTGTCACGTAACCTTGAAGGTCCATACTCAATCAAGCTTTATTAAGTCCCCGCAAGCGGGGACTTAATGGGTTAGGTCATGTCCGTCCCGGCGTCCTTCCGTCCGTGCACCTGTCATCAACGATTTCTGTGGCATCTGTGAAGCGATCGTTTTGTAACTGGGCATAAAGTAGTACCATATGGTCTCTTGATGCACAGTCCTTATTATCTCAAAATAATTCAATTTTAGTCACCAAAATTACTCTTGATGTCTTTTATTCAGCTTTTTTTCAGACTTTTTTCTCTGAATCCGAATCTGAAGCCAATGTTTGGATCATGTAAATACACTGATGACGTAAATCACCGGACTGTACGATTATTTATGGGGGAGACGCTAGCAAAGGTTGTAGTCGATTCCAAAAGGTATTTCGCAGGACTGGTGACGGTTTCGGTTGGTCAGTTTTAGGAGTTTTAGACGTCAAGCGTTGTCTGTCGTGATGAACGAGAGCCACAGAAAGCTTTAGTAATTTGCAAAAAATGTCATCTCGTCAGTTTTAAACGTCATCGTTGACAAGCACTACGGTTGTTTATGCGGGCTCCCGTAAAATAATGGTATGGTCAGACGATTTGAATCGCTGGTGTGATCACATGCAGTGAACACGTGCTCTGAAATGTGGCTGTTTGACAAAGTTATCTATCTGTTTGGGATCAGACGGTCCGTCATGACGGGACGAAAAAATGAAGGCGGCGTTCGACGTCGACTGCATTGGCCACGAATGATGCCGTCCGCAAAGTAATGCAGTACCGAAAAACCGTCATTAATATTCAACTTTTTTCGCTACTCGGAAGTTGAAAGAACGGCTAGTACGGGATCGAAATAATAAAATACTCGAGAAAGAACGTCGACTTTCAAAGTCTGAAGGAGCCATGCTCTGCCCGATGGCTATCCCTTGGTGGAGCGTAACGGTGCGAAGGCCCGCACTGTTTTTGGAGTTTGGTGATGAATGCCGCAAATAACAACGTTGCAGACGGCTTGTTGAAGCAAACAATATTCGTTCGTATAGCCATGACATGCATGTTGATGATGCCGATCATTGACCAATGTAATTTTGTCTTTCATAGTCAGGATGCAAACCTTTCGATAATACAACCATGATACAGTCGACCATCGCAGAATTACGGACAGTGTTAGATGTAAAGGAATCATGAATGCAACCTTTCGATAGTACAACCAATGATACAGTCGACCATCGCAGAATTACGGACAGTGTTAGATGTAAAGGAATCATGAACGCGAGTTCAGAGAAGAAATCGAAGCCAACCACACGACCTGATATATGCTAATGAGAGCTGCGTCATCCGCTTTGCCTGTGCAAACTCGCGTCGACGCTTCATCGCGCCGAACATTTGATACAGCGAACGGAGGAGCGATTTCCTGCCAACTGTACTACATGTACTAATATCCTATCAGTGATCGAAATAATCGGTGGCAATGGTGGCATTTGCCACCAAAAACTGTCAATCTGCCACCAAAATTTTTTTCTGGTGGTATTTTTCTGCCACTAAATTTTGGGTCATCATGTCATCGATCCTACAGCTTGAATGAAGGAACACTAGTCTGAAGGAACACGCGTTGTCTGACGGCGGAAAAACTCATTAGCCAAAAAAAAAAACCCCAACTAATTGCGACATTTTGGCATGAATGAAAACACAGCATGAATCCAAACTTGTGATTGGCTAATCTCCATATCGATGACAGCAGCTTTTGTACACTGGACATTGTTGCCCTCTGTGATAGCCGCATATGCAGTCATACGACACAAGATAAAAGCATGTTGTGACATTTTGAAAACAAAGCCAAACTGCAGCCTGCACGAATTAAATAACAATAAATACTTGCAATTCATTAGCCAGTACAGGGCTCAAAATTCCTATCGCCCAACGCCCGTGGCTAGTGAATTTTGCGTTCGGGAAGTAAAATCAGTATGCTTCCCGTCCGATGGGCAAGTGCACCAGCGGTTGAATTAACTAATTACAAAGCTCTGGACAATTCAAGCTTGAAAACGTATTTCATTAGGTCTGTACACGCCTACAATCATTGTAAGTCCTTCAACTCTCAAAAGTTTTTTCTGAAAACCCTTGAAAATCCGCCAGACATCGTAAAATAATCGTTCTTGCTGTTGTAAACACACAAAAAGTCGTAAAAATACATTTTGCGACATGTTCTCTCCGACGACACGGAGTGAACTCACTGTTTTGTATGTGTGCCGTAAAGTGGTATGCTCTTGACAGTGGTTGCTATTCTCTTTGTGCAAGTGCAGCATGAGTCGTATGACAGTCGATCGGCTTCACCGATTACACTATGTGACCTGTTAAGGTCACATAGTGTAATTGCACCTGTGCTTGGTAAATGGATGTAAACTTTAATAATCGAAGCCATGGATCTCGGCAATGCTTACTGTTCAACATAAATCAACACCCAGATGAAAAAGTACAAGTTTACATTGTAGTCGAAACGGGCTCAGTCGACCAAGGATTCAAGGAGGCCACATATTGCAGCTACGTAGTGCGTGAGATGCAGACAGTTTCAAATTACGTGACCTTGGTTGTTAGGGATCGGCTCTCACTTACAGAAAACAAATCTGCACTGAAGAGTAACGAAAACGAAACTTGAATCTGCTCTCTTGACGAACACATTTATCAAATTAAAACTTAGAAAGACGGCTGTGCTCAGTGAGTAAACATGTAAACAAAAGGGTTGCGATGTACATGTGCGTATGCATTGGCAGATAAACACTAGCAGAGCAGTTGTTTCAAGTTTGTGATCTCAGCTTGATAATAAAGTGCAGCAGCTAGCTATGCACATTGTAAATCACACAATCTTATTACTCTTATGCAAAGATTTTATTTGGATTAGGTTGTGGAAAAAATCCAAATTCAAAGATGTTTTCTAGATGGCCAAATCTACAGAAAAAAACTAAAGTATTCTCACATTTCTTCTGCGACATTTCAGATTTGGTAATAGTCCTTCATTTAACAAGAATGTAGTTCATGTTTGAATCTGTTTTTTCCCTCTTTGAATTCACTTCATATGGCCAAACTCTTGCTTTCTGTTCAAATTACTAGACTAAGTACAGTTATTAGAAATTTAGGGCAAGTAATTTTTCCTGTCGGGCAAGTAAAAATAAAATTCACGTGTCCAACGGTTGGTAAGTTTGAAAATTTTTTTCGAGGCTGCAGTATGGGTTGATTTTTTGTGACGTGTACTCACCATATTTTCAAGAATTTATAATTAGAATGAGTATGTGGCAATGACAAAATGTTGCATTATACCGATCACAAACTGCCACCAGATTTTTCATAATTGCCACCTGATTTTAAATCCGGTGGCAAAGTTTTGCCACAAGAAAATAAAAAAATATTTCTATCCCTGCCTATTGTGTCTTGACAAAGTCATAAATGCAAGTAAATACCCAGAGATTGACAATGAACTCCGTGACTACGGTATCGAGGCACTTGAAACTTCATCGATCATCTTGGATCAGACTACGTAAACCGTGAGCACTCACGGCAACGCGTTTAGAAACGACTTCAGACAAGCGAAGTTTACGCTGAGAACTCGGAGTCATGTCGTTTGCTAATTCAAGAATATGCGGAAAGGTTTCCTGCAGTTCGACAATTGACATGTATTATTATTATTATTATTAATCTTTATTTCAGGCCATGAATGCCCATAAAATTAAATAATAGAAGCAAAAAAAATATATAGAAGTTAAAAAGAGCAAAACACTTAATAAAGAACCTTTCTACAATGTTCCAAAAAGCTGAATGAAAATACGAATCAGACTCTACACAGGTACGGATAACTGGGTTTTCACTCACGGACAGACGTATTGCAGTAGTAATTCCTGTATCCTTGGTTGCATGCGAAAAGGGCTTCAGCTGCTAAAACAGGAGCCCGTAGTAGATTTTCCGACGGCAATGTAGATAATTTGATGTTGCTCTCAATGGAAGGGCGTGTGTTGCCGATTTCCCGTACGGCAGAGCAAGGGAGATATTTGCCTCGAGGGCTCGCAGAAACCCTAGGAATTCTTAGATGTTGAATGTTATTGACATGATACTCAGAATTCAACATTAACACAATTATCAGTAGTTTACAGCCACTAAACATTCCAAACAATGTAAACAGCGGGGACTGTGTCATCTTTCGATGACTTGTTGTATTCATTGTACAGACGGCTTTAAAAATCTTGACTGTAAAATGTGTAAAAATGTACAGATATGGCCTTTAGCACCAGACAACAGGAATTGTGAAATGAAATTTGTATACCGCCATTTCCGTCATAGTTGAATCCAGGCAGAGCCGATGCTGACCCGATAAAAGCGTAGGGTCTTTATGACTCGTAAGCATATTTATGTTGTTTTCTCAAAACACGATTTCAAATTGATATTACGAAACAAAAACGAAGAGTATCAAGTCATTTCCTAATGAAATCATAGGGCAACGTCCCAGTTAACGTATGACGTGAAAAAGACTGACCACTGCCGCCTTTGAGCGGCAAGCTACCCAACTAAACACATTACACTATTATGTTCTATAAGGCGTAAATGTGCACATTCTTGCAGTAACGAAAGCCCTGGAAGGTGGAACACCACTACACAGAGTAACCCTGCTTTTTGTTCCATTCAAGAAGTATATATGGCAGATAGGAGCTAAAATCTGCATGGATAAATAAGGTATTTACACTAAACCAATCATAATTTTCGGCAACCGTATGTGTGAATCGTAAATATAAACTTACATATATCTTCTGAAATTCTTTTGATACATTTTAAGTACACTGAGTGGCAGTTGGTTGTAATACATGCACTCCTGTAGGGTCTGACACTTCTCTGCAATGCAGTCATGCTCAAATATATCAACTACACACCATATGCTCACCAAATAGTTTGATGGAAGATACTTTAAAATGTTGATCCGAAATGGGGTTATCTTTGAGAACAGTTTCATAAACATTAAGAAAGCTGATCAAATTGTTATTACATAATGGCATACTTGCAGTGGCAAGATAAATGAAACATTGCATAGCAGAGCTACTATCTGATTAAAGGTGACCATACATTGTAATGCCATGTGTTAAAATAATTTTCACGTCACTTTAACGCCATACCTAATCTTTGATTTCCCTGTCACATTTTAGGGAAAATGCAATATTAAATTTTATTCCACATAATCATCATCATTGTCACCATCATCATCAGAACCACCCATTATCGTTTCATTTTTTGTTCATCAGGGATTTGTATAACATTTTCCTCATCAAGAGTGTACTCTACTTCTGTTTCTAATATTATTTCTGTTTCCTCATGATCAGATAAATCACCGTCCATCTCACCAACCACTAAATCATTGTCATCATCATCAAAGATTCGTCCGGATTACAACATGACATCATTGTATTTAGTCAGTTTTTACAGTGACACCCAGGTCCACATGGAACAGATCTTTTAAAGCATTTGCATCATTTTGTCTGGCAGCCTGTTTTGCAGTTTCATCCCTTAGTGTGTCATTCAACAGTCTCCTGGACACAGGCAATATTCTCATCACTGTCCCAAAGTATTTCTAGTTTACCATCTGCAAATTTAAAACCATACTCTGTATAGTATGGAAGATAAATTTCTGATTTGTCACCTTGATTCCAAATTTTTGACACAATATTGATCTGAGCCAGTGATACTCTAATGATGTAACATTTGGAATACACTCATCCTCATGTCTGATTCTTGCAAAAATTTTATTTCGCATGTGTGTAATACAGTGCATGTGTTTGTCTCTTTCAGTGAATTAACAGAGCGTAACTTTCCCTTATAGTATTTAAATAAATCTTCTGGTCCGGTAAAATCCTTTGCAAATACACAGTTATGGCGCTTGTAATATACAGTACCGATAAGGCGTAAAAATGCCAAAAAACTTTCTTCAGATACTGTGGAGGCCAAGCTGCCACAGGCTGAGCTTTTACCACACACAAAAGTAGCATGTTGGAAGAAAGCGTGCAGAAATGCAGCTTTTCCAAAACCGACAAAGGAGGAGATATAATCACACCCTGATACAATGTATGTCTGGAGACATTTAACCCTTTCTTTTTCTTGAATGTCAGCTAGGTCAGGGTCACGTTCAATAGCATTGCATAACCTATCTAAATTCAAATATGATTGCTCAGCAAACTTTGCATTTAGCTGGACATATATTTGCTTTGTACTAATTCCTTTACTTTCCACCATGTCAAAATCATTTGATGACAGAAATGGCAGTCCAATACGGTAGACATCAGTACCTGGAGAATAAACCAGAATCTAGCTTGAGTCACTGTTAGAAACATGTAACCAATCCTGGTGTCAGTTTCTTCATGATTTCCATTGTACACAGTGTTCTCCCACAATACAGCTGTCTCCAGATACAGAATATGCTTTGCCTTTCTTTTCATCGTCAACACCACCACAGTCAGAAATTCCCGGATGCGCTATTTTGCGGGTTGCGGGCTGCGGGCTGCGGGTTGCGGGCATGAAAAAAATGTGTGTTTTTTTGGTATCATTTTCGCTAGTAGTTAGAATAAATGCTAAAATAGTATCTAGATGTATTTGTTTATGGAATTAAAGCCGTGAACTTCTGAATAATGCCGTTATTTTAGCTTACATCTGGTAAAGCGCCACCAACGTCAGAATAGTCCATTTCCCATCCAACATTCGCCGTTGCACAGCGCACTGCCGATCGAAGCTTTCGAAATGATATGACTGAACACGGATGAGTAATAATATGAACACAAGACAGATTTCACAACAACTCGCTATATTAACTTTTTATGTTATGATTAGGATGGATAGTTTAAAAGTAAGTTTCGGATCGTTGACAGCACAGATGAACTGGGAGATGAATTCAGTTCGTTGAACTCGACACGCGAATAATTTGTTACTTTTTCATAGAATGCCATGCATGCCCTTCTCACACTTCAGATTAGTTCAACCGCCGATAAAAGCACAATTTTCAAAATCGTTTTCAATGCCGTTTAAAATAATTTTATTGTGGTGAACACGATTATAGTCCTAGGAAACTTTTCAAAGTCACGCTGGATCAAATGCATGGAGGGGGCATGGAGCGACTATCATACTGCAGGTGCAAGTCATAGAATACGTTCATGATATTAGGAGATACATTATTGAGAGCTGCAGAACACAAACTCATCCAAAAATATTCCTATTAGATCGATTCCTGAAAATAAGTCAACGCACCGGCGTGTTTTTCCCACTGAAATTCTCGCGTAAAATGTTAGCAGAATGTCGTTCTCTGAGGTCGCGACCTCGCTTGAACCGAAACGGCAAAGTAAACTAAGTCCTTTGTTGTACGTCTTTTTCTTTTTAAAGATTTCATGAAAAATACACGGCATTTAAATACACATCACTTCTACGCTTTTTTAAGTCAAATCTTTCCTTACGCATTGCATTTAAGTAGGCATTGTTTAATTTTCTGTATGTGTTGCCCTGGAACCGAATTGTGAATGGATGCATTACAAAGAATTTACTTCCTATGGCCTGATACTAGAAATGTAACAATTTTCATTCCGCGATAAGTGGCGACATTTCCGAGGCGCGAATTTTTTTGTCAGTCTGGTATTACGTATATTTCTCACTCACATCCATGGCAAGAAAGAAAAGTGATTTCAGATCCCTAATTATTTGTAATGGCCAGGCAGCTCGGAATAAATAAATTGGTCCTCGGAATCGCCGCTTTTAGTTTAGCAGATTTTGATTTTTTTCAGAAACATGACGTATTTTCACCCATTTGGTTTGGTCTGTTATAGCATCTTTAGTCCAAAAAATCAAGTTTACAGCATTGATGTTTTCAACAGCCTTCAAATATACAGTATTACGTTAAAATACACCATATAGTAGTGTTTCATTAATTTTAACCATCTTGACCTGATGGTGAAATATGGACTTCGCAGGAAAAGGGATACTGTACGATAGACCTGATCATGATTATTGATAATAGACACCTTCTAAAGGTTTTATTTCTTATATACTAAATGCCATATTACATATATTAGAAATCTAGCCATAATTCTAAAAACCCGCAGCCCGCAACCCACAGCCCGCACTTTAGCAGATACCAGAAATTCCTTACCAGGGCCAATGAATTCTCTGACTAGCTTTGGCAATCCCTCACTCATCAAATTATTAACAGCCTTTTGTTTTTCCGGTTGCCTATAAAGTCCATCCATTTCTCCTTTGCGAAAGAGATGTGGCAGACAGACCTTCATATGTCTTACACTTCTGATTTCTATCTCTTTCTCGGCAATTTCTTTCAATTTCTTTTGGACTTGGTTGTGCACCTGACAGCGAGGAAGGATGACCAAAGATCAAGTGTACTGACTTTGCATTGCACCTGTAGTGAGGCACGATCCAACGTCTCACTAAATACAGTAAGTAATTTTGAAAAGTTTTATGGTGACTTCGTATTGGTGCACTGTTGATAATAAACATGCCTTCCAAAATTACCAGGGTCGGTTCCAAGCTCGATGGTAATGTATCTACAATGACATTTTCTTTTCCATAAATTGGTAGCATTGGATTTTGTTGACTGGGAATAATTGAACCATCAGCATTAAAAATAGCTCTTGGTAAAGGGATAAACTGCTGTAAAGACTGGATAGCAGTACCATACCAGTTGTTATTGAATGGGCCTTATCTCTTTTAAACATATATCAACTAGCTTTTTGTCTGGCTCATTTGTCCGTATTTTTTTCCTAGTAATTTTCACACTGGCAATTAAATGTCTTAAGTTTTTTCTCCTGACTGGCGCAGCAGTACTGGGGTATTCAGAAGTCTTGATGAGAATAATTGTCAAAAGCATTTTGACCAACTATATGAAAAGTTGACAGATCCTCTGAGAGGGATCCTGTGGCTGTCTCTCCAGAAAAAGTTTAACTAGACCCCTATCAGTGTCAACAGTTTGAAAAACCTGACTGTCACACACTTTCTTCAGGTATCTCAGACATATTTGCTCATGCAACTGCCTATTTGATTTTTGATCATCCCTGGCCTTGTTAGTCTTGTTCATACTTTTGTTCTCAGAGGGTGACAGTGTTTGCATTGGGATATTTGACTGACAGGCAGCCCTGTAAGGAAGATATATCGCCAAGTTATCAAGTAAATCAGGTGATGGCTTATGAATGGCATTTTTGACATTCAAATTTATCATAGACTCATGAACTTCATCAAGTGCCAGTTCTCTCCAGCTCAATCCAGACACTGATGCTGTAAAGCCACCACTTTTTTAAATGATTCAGAATTGAATCTGGCATGGAAAGTACATCTTGTAGATGCATGGGGTAAGTCTCAACTAATTTTGCCTATCAAAAGCATGAAAGAGTGGAGCTAATTTTTTAATAGCTGCAACATGAAGGTTCCAATGAACTGCGAAATCCCAGGTAGAGAGAAATGTATGCAAAGCAATCTCTGTGGATAAAGTTGGCCCAGAACTGAAAGTGTCATCTTGTACTGAGTTGTATTCAACGAAGGAATGAAATTCATTCTCAATTCTGGGTAATTTTTGCTTAATGTCATCCATTATCTTAATTATCTGGTCTCAACTATCCTCATTGGAAAGTGTATCCATTTCTATACTTGCATCTAGTATTCTTCTAAGAATAGCTTGACTGTCAATATTACATTTCCAACTCTCTTTCACAGTGTCTCGATATTTGAAAAATTCTGCCAACTGACATTGAAAAGTGCTTCCCAAGTTAGAATATAAACAGGTGACATCATTTGAAATTCTGACACTGTAACAAAGAAGTCTCAGTAACCCTTCCTCTTTGAATGTAACTTTTGCTATCTCCTCTAAACCTGCCTCCATGTAGATTTTTAACGGAACAAGCTGAGTTTTTTGTAGAATATGCCAATCTCCTGGGAAGCAAATCAACCACTGCAGTTCATCTGCATATTCACTTTTCAATTTCACCAAAAGGTCAAAGGTTTTACCATCACCTACAACTACTAAATATTTTAATCTTTTACCAACATTGAACACAGAATGCTATCTCTCAACCACATATTTAACTGTCTCCAACCTATCACAAGGCTCATTTAAAACACCCAAGTAAACTACTTTAGCCTCTTCAGTGGTTGATTTGACTTGTGAAAGCATATTTCTCAGATTTGGCAGTAAATAGTCTCTGTTTAGTTCATGATTAGAGTGTTTTTGCAAGCAGTACAGAAACACATCACTACTAAGTTTCTGTAGCATGGAATGTTCATTATCAGAGAGTTAAAATCATCAAGTGTCATGTTAGTGCGAGAAGCAGTAGATCCTGCACTTGTTTCTGGAAGAAAATGCTGATTTTCATCCAGAGAAATTTTGAATGACTGCAGACTAGTTCCAGTTTTCATTCTCTTGGTTTTGGTGGCAAATCATCACCATTATCAGGTACATTGCCCTGTTCACTGCAAAAAACCTTATCAACAAATATTTCAGTCATAGACTTTTATAAAATATTTGGATCAATAAGTCTAATATTTATCACATACCAAGGTTTGAGAAAAACCGTTCACTTTCATCATAAAAGTCCAGACTGTCAGACATCCTATCAGTTGACAGCAATAAATTGAAAAATCCATATGAATTGCGTACAACATACAGTGGTTCTACTCCTGAAAATAGAGTGCCAAATTTACACTGTAATTCTCCACTTACTGAGCAGACTTGCACTGGACATTTCACTAAAAATGAAAAACAAAGCAATTCTGTGTAGTCACCAGGTATAGTAGGATTCGAAAGCTGCACAGTCCTTGATCAAAAATCAGGAAAATTTTGTGTGAGAAGAAATGTCTGTTCATTTAATGCGATAGTTTTTTAAAAAAACTTGTAAGTCTGATCATCATCTAACACTGAGGACAAAATAGTTCTTATTTTACATGACAGTGTCCATTCCAAATCACATAATGACTTATCAGTGGGCAAACCATTACCTGCTCTACTACACTTCACTCTACACTTTTCTAAGTTTACTAGAACAACAGCTACTAATGCTTCGCAAAAGGAACTTGCATCCTGACAAACAGAAACCATTTTCAATTCTGAAAATGTACCGTGAACTCCCACGAATGAAATTATCTCCTGCATTTTTGACTGTCAGTGGCTTAGGCTCAACAGCTTGATATGAAGTTGCATGGATGCCTCTTTTGCTAAAGTTTGGAGTGACAGCTGAATATGGTTGACACTATGTCAATGTTATCAGGAGATGCTACACAAAAGGCATCTTCAGTAAAACTACTTGAAAACTGTTCTTGCAATATATCAACTCTGTTCATGTGCTGCCTTGTTGTTGTCTTTGAACAAGTGATTCCAAGAGAATTCAACAGAGTAGATAATTTTGTAGACCCAGAGTGATTAATCTACGGTACACTATTTGCCAATATCAAATGTAATGGATATGTACACTCATTGTTCTTCGTGTACAATAGATGACATAAATTATAAAAAATTGCAGAAATCGTCTATGATTATTGACTGAGCCATGTTTAAGGAAACCAAGGTAGTGTTTGCTCAAAAAAAATTATTGCGGAACATCTGTGACCTCTCTTTCTTACTTTGAGTAATACGAAAGAGAAAATTCCAAAGTATTGGGTCAATTTCTTTCATTAGTACGTTTAACTCCACACTTGCCAAATTGGGTGATAGATTAGATTTCTCGATGAACTTTGTTGCCTGCTTGAAAAGACAATCTGAGAGAGCGCCAGCAGCAGTATACAGAACAGAAGTATTACTTTGACCATTGTGTCCCTTGCATAATCTTTTTTTAGGCGTTCAAAATTTTCCTCCAGTTTTCTGATATTGTTCTTCGAATTGTAATATTGGCGATATATCTCTAACATTTGCCCCATACCTCAATATCAGAGTACCAAAGTTGCGCTGAACAAATCCACCAGTTTTCACTGTGGAAAATGAAATATGATGCCCAAACAGTTTTCCCAGTTCTAGTTTGAGGGACGCAGTAGATTTACTAGTGAAAAATGGTAATGTTTGGTCATTGTGTCCTTCCTTGGTGTACAAATCTGAAATGGTGTCATCATAATGTGTTTTCACTTCACTAAGTAGAACTGGATCATGGTCAATCAACTTTTTGCCTACAAACAGACCAGTTTTTGTGAGAACTATCTCCTCACTGTTCCCTGAGCATTTTGGAGTGGTACCAATAACAACATATAAAAAGTTTCCTCGAATCTACCTTGGGGAAATATGTCTAATTTGCATAATCAAATATGGCTGCCAGCCGTTCTACAAAATAACATGATTGGCCATATATCACATGTTAAACATGCTATTTCAGTGATTTCAAAGTCTGACACTACTTATTTGGCACGGGAATCATTTTGGAGATATAATGTTGCATATAGCAGTTTGTTTATTTGCATAATTCCAATATGGCGGCTATCATTCCTAAAACATACATTTTCTGTCATATGCCATGTATTAAACAAGCTATTTCAGTGATTTTAGGGTTAAAAATATTTCTTTGGCACAGACAAATAATTTTGGCGATACAATGGTTTGAGTAGGCATGCACTTTGTTAATTTGCATAATCAAATATGCTGGCTAACATACCTACAAAAGAAATTTGTGGTCATATACCACGTATAAAAATAAGCTATGTCAGTGATTTTAAAGTTTAAATATATTTCATGGGCAAGAAGGAACATTTCTGGTGGTTCAATGCTTTTAAAAGATGCTTTTTTAATTTGCATGTATTAAATATGGCTGCCAAATTAATGTTCCATTTTTTAAAAAGTACGATAAATTTGGCGAAGTCGTGCGATCGCGAACCAGGAAGTTGACATCGCACAAAACCATGTATACCTCGAGGTTTAGGGACAGACAATTAGATCTTGGGAGAGGGTGGTCACGATCGGATTGTGAAAAAAAAATTGTACAACTGAAAATTTCAAATTTTAATTTTTTTTCAAATGAGAATAGATGTGCAAATTATTTTTCTTAGTCTTGCAGATTTATTTTGTGTTTTGTTGTAAATATTTTGTTCATTTTGCAATGTAGTGTGAAGACTTACCCCCACCCCCCAAACTTTCTGTTCTGAATTTTTTTTCCGTTTCTGACCACCCCCTATCAATATCTGAAGATTCGCCCTTAGATTTCTTGTACCAAGATAAAATGTTTTGTGTAAGTGTGCAAGCGTACACATATTTTGGCAGGAGTATGCGATAAAACGGCAGCCAAACAAATAAACTAAGCGAAAATGGTATCATCGCTAATCAGTGCCTTTTCTACCCTTTTTTGACTGACACGGGTAGAAAAATGTGACCAATTGGAGAATGCTATTCAGTGTTTTTAGTCCCCGCGGACGAAGTCCGGCGGGGACTTATAGATTGGGTCCCGTCTGTGCGTCCGTCCGTCCGTCCGTCCGTCCGTCATCAACAGTTTCTCAGACACTGCTGAACCAATTTCGTTCAAACTTGGCACAAAGGCATAGCACTATGACCTACAGATGCACGTCGATTTTATTTTGTGATACGATCAAATTTGGCCGCGAGGCGGCCATTTTGTTGCGATTTTTCATGTCTGTGGACCATAACTCAGACATCCTTGAGCAGATTCTGTTTTAACTTGGCACAAAGGCATAACACTATGGCTTTCATATCCATGTCAAATAATTTAGCGATATGATCCAAGATGGGCGCGAGGCGGCCATTTTGTTGCGATTTTTCATGTCTTTGGACCATAACTCAGACATCTGGGAACAGATTCTGTTCAAACTTGGCACAAAGGCATAGCACTATGGCCTACATGTGCATGTCAAATTAGTTTG
The DNA here is from genome assembly GCF_041260155.1 of Ptychodera flava. NCBI lineage: Eukaryota > Metazoa > Hemichordata > Enteropneusta > Ptychoderidae > Ptychodera > Ptychodera flava. Next base: position 5,305,113 of record NW_027248281.1, read on the forward strand.
CGATATGATCCAATATGGCCGCGAGGCGGCCATTTTGTTTGCGATTTTTTGTGTCTTTGAACCATAACTCAAACATCCTTGAACCGATTCTGTTCAAACTTGGCACAAAGGCATAACACTATGGCCTACAGATGCATGTCAAATTATATTGCGATACGATCCAATATGGGCGTGAGGCGGCCATTTTGTTGTGATTTTGCATGTCTTTGGACCATAACTCAGACATTCTTGAACCGATTCTGTTCAAATTTGGCACAAAAGCAAAACAGTATCCCCTTTATATGAACACCAATTTATTTTGTGAAATGATCCAATATGGCTGACAGGCGGCCATTTTTTTGCGATTTTTTCATGTCTTTGAGAACCGTACCTCAAACATCCTTGAACCGATTTTGTTCAAACTTGGCACAAAGGCAAAGCACGTACTATGGCATGCATATGCATGTATCAATTAACCTTGCGATAGGATCCAATATGGCTGCAGAACTGCCATTTTGTTGGAATTTTGCATGTCTTTGAATCGTAATTCAAAGGTCATTACACCCATTTTGCCCAAACTTGGCACAAAGATCAAGCACTATGGCATACATGTCAATTTACTTCGTGACATGTTCCAATATGGCTGCCAGATTGTCATTTTTTTCCAATATCGCTGCCCGATGGTCATTTTTGGATTTTTTCATGTCTTTGAGGCTTAATCATATGCAAATATTCCTTAACCAATGTTGTTGAGACTTGGTACAAAGATAAAGTACTATGGCATACATATGCATGTCTACTAATTTTGTGCTATGATCCATATGGTCAATAGACAGCCATTTGATTTCAATTGTGGTGTGATTTTTTTATGTCTTTGAAACATAAACATAGGTCACTGTCCCTCGATGGACTGATTTTGTTCAAACATGATACGAAGATAAAATACTATGGCTGCATTCTTGTGCACATTAATTTGTTTCATTATATGAGTCGAAATGGCTGATGACTGATTACAACAACATACCCGATCCCATAGCATTTCCAAAATTCCACCAAACCATGTTCCTTCAGTGGTCATTACCGGCAGAGATGAGTCATTTATTGAACGTTCCTCAGATTACTTTATTATGCAAGTCACAGGCCTGATGCACCCGTTGCATCAATGTCATTCCACAGCGACCTAGACCACAGCTACCTAGACACCAAAGATTATAACAAAATGGACAAGCGGGGACTGTGTCATCAATGATGACTTGTTCATTTCATTTTTAGCTCATATTTGGTATGTATATAAATACCAAAAAGAGCTTATATGGTGAGTCGGTGGCATCTGTATATCTGTATGTATGTATGTATGTATGTATGTCCGTCACACGCAAAAGCTCCCAAACTGCCACACCCACCATCTTAATATTTGGTGTACAGGTAGACCCAGGGTTGAGATGTGACATTGTTCAAATGAACATATCATGAGGTGTGAAAAATAGTTGACAAGACCCATCTGACTATACAATAGATGTTTATTCTTCCTAACGTTTCGGACGTACACGGACGACCTTCATCAGAGGAAGTTTGTGGAACACGTCAGTTTGGTTTGAGCTGTGCCAGGTTCACTGTCAGAGCTCAAACCGAACAGACTAGAAATTCTTGAAGATACAAAAGTCTAGGGTCAGTGGGTTTTTCTAGGGTAGGTCGGGTTACAGGAAATATGCAATATTTTTTATTCAATACTAAAGAATGGTGTTCCAATGCTGATTGTGTTTGCCTGTAATTGGTAGACTAGAGATAGCAATACCTCAGGGTTATAGTGCTTAATATGACCTAAAAATGCATTTCTGGCTATAATATCATACAACTTGTCACGTGCCATATAGCTGTTGTATAATTTCTTTTTATTTTTAGCTCACATTTGGTATACCAATGTGAGCTGAATCAGTTCATTTGCATCTGATTTGCATGTCTATATGTATGTATGTATGTATGTATGTATGTATGTATGTATGTATGTATGTACCGTATGTATGTATGTATGTATGTCCATTCACGTCAAAAACACCTAAACCGCAGCAGCTACTGTCTTAGTATTTGGTGTACAGGTGCACCTAGGGGTGGAGATGTGAACTTGTCAGTGTCAAAATATGCAAATGACTGGGAAAAAGGAAAAACCCTGCAAATTGCTAAAACTCTGTAACCATTAGTCAGATAGGGTTGAAACTTGGTGTGCAGGTTGCTTTAGGTATTCTAAATTAGGTGTTTAAAATTTGGGATGAAATTTGCATGTTTCTATTTTTTGGGGTATTTTTTCAATTTTTAGCAAAAAATTTTTTCACTGTAACCACTCATCTGATTGCTTTGAAAGTTGGTATACCGGTACATGTTCCTCAGGATGACCTCAGTCAAGTTTATATAAATTGAATTGAAATTTTCATATTTGTAATTTTGGGGCATTTTCCAAATTTTTGGTCAAACTTTTTTAAATTCAAAAACTACTAATATGATAGCTTTGATATTTTGGTACACAGTTTCCTAAGGTTGATCAAAATCAGTTTTTATGGATATCGTGAAGATATCTCGAATTTTGTATTTTTGCTGATTTTTTTTGGTTATTTTTCTCATTTTAACTAAAATTACCTCTTCTTTGAAACCGCTAGCCCAATTGCTCTCAAATTTGGATTGCATGTTTGCAATGGTGTTACCCTTCTTATTGTTGAAATTACGACAAAATTGGAAATATTACTATTTTGGGCAATATTTATCATTTTTGGTCAAAAAATCTTTAAAAAAAATTTTTTTAAGCCCCTGCAGGACAGACAGCTTTTATATTTGGTGTACAGATGTCCAGGGATGACAATAATTAGATATGTAGAAAAACTCCTGAAATATTCAAATTTGTATTTCTAAGACAATTTTGTCATTTTTTAATCAAAAAAACTTGTTCTCAAAATTACTTGTCTGATAGATTTGTAATTTGGTACAAAAATCCTAAGGGATGTTATTAGATAAATTTTCTGCCAAAAGTGTTGGGAAACCCCCAAATTTATATATTTTAGGTAATTTTCTCAGTTTGTGACCTTAAATGACCTACACCAAACCAGGATATGTTGTGAGAGAGTTTCAAAGGCCGTGAACAAAATTTTGTCATATTTAATATCAATTTGTAGTAAAATTTGATCCAGAAAACAAAGCTGAGGTAATTTTTTTCATTGCAAACCAATTTTTGCAACTTTTGCATGTAAGACACACAAGTGGGAGGCATTTCACTATCTGCAACTGATTCAAGTGTTGTTTACATTCGAATGATAGCACTCATAGCATTACTTAAAACATCCCAAAGGTTGTAATACATTTCCTGCCAGCTGGTCTCATGTAAACAGGGTCAACCAAGGGGTGGAACATTTGATATTCAGGAGGGAGTAGGGGCTAGAAGATTGATGAGGTAGCATTACTTTTTACCAGATCCCTTTCCCACTCTTTATTTTTTCCCCACTCTCCCACCTTTTCTTTTTGTCAAGCTTCTCTGGCTAATTTTTTGTTGACATCTGCTTATGTATGTAGGATCTGCTTGTCCCATTGCTATAGAAGTTGATATGCATGTTCCTAAAGATGACCTCCAGTACCTAAGTTGCAGACCTCATTTCTTTTGTCATTCTCAATTTTCTGGTTTAAATATTTCTTGAACTTACCAATTCAAACCGAATGTGAACACACTAGCCTTGACGGTATTTTTTTGGTTTTACAATATTTTTGCTCCTATGTTATTTGCTTTTTCTTTGTGTTTATTAACGTTTTACTTCTGCCCCAGTAGACCCATTGCAAAAAACATATTGTAGAAAATTTATACAAAGAAACAATAATTAGGCCGAATAATGATGAAAATAACTTTAATGCATAACGAGGTAATGTATATGTATGATCAGTTAATACATGTCTACAAAAAGTATTTTGTTCCCTTTGAGTCCTAGTTCCCTGTGGTATGAGTGACACCCACATCAATGACAACCCTGGGAATGACTAGACAGTCTAGGTGCATAACATATGCATACATAACAAGAAGTTTCATTGCATTTTAAAGAAAAGTAACTAACGCTAATCTCCATAAAACACTTAACTTTTACCACATGTCAACAGTATATGATTCAAGAAAACCAGTTTCAATATAAGATTGACACTTCCTTAAACAGCCCTATGCACCATACTAAGTGACACGCTGGTCAAATATTCTGAAGCCAGTTTGACCTTGTGGCTGTACAGGTTACACGAAGCTGCTCATGGTGAATATATCTAAAAATAGTCAATGTTGAGGACAGGTACTAATTAAATCAACATAAAATGAAATAACAATACAGAACTCATGGAAGCCAACAAGTGAACATTCTTCACAGATCTCAATGGAAGTGTCTGATTTTACAGGACATCTATGGTAAACTGTTCCTTTATCCTCTTTATATGGCCAGCTTTAAGCTGGGACTTAACATTTTGTGGTATTTCTAAAAATGCCTTTCCAGAAGTATGGATGTCTTTGTTTCAGGCATTTGACATCCAGATCGTAATATACAGCCCTTTCTTGTTTTGATGAATACACCCATGTCCCTTCGGTATTTGGGTAAATATACCGCTCTTTATGTAAAACCACCACATCAAACAGGATTATTGCGTGGGAAATCCATCCCACATGATTTGCATGATTTTGCATTAGGCGCATCTTCTAAAAACACTGTCACAAATGGGTTATTGTTGTGATATGGTTTTGTGTATCTATATATTACAGGTTCATCAATGCTGTTTGTAACAGTAGTTAGTATGGGCTCAGAACTCACCCCATTTCTCCCCTTTCTTGCCCCAGGCTTTTTGCCAACTCCACGTGGAACTGTTTCTTTCAACACTGACGATATTGTTGGTTTTGTTTTACTTTTATAATGGCATATATATGGTTCTAAATTACTGGTGATATCTGCAACAACTAAACAGTGTTCACATAACCCATTTGTATGCTTGAAATTCACACATTTTGCCTCGCAGGTAACTTTCTGACCAGTTTTTAGCTCCCATAGCCATATGTATATATGGCAATGGAAGCTATTCTTATAGGCTAGGGAAATGTCTGTATGTATGTATGTCTGTATGTCTGTATGTCTGTATGTCTGTGTGTCTGTATGTCTGTATGTCTGTATGTCTGTCCGTCAACATCAAAAACTCCAAAACGCTGTACATTTCATCTTGATATTTGGTGTGTACATGGATGATGGGCTGTAGATGAGATTTTGTTCAAATGAAGTTGTCATTGCCAAAAATATGCAAATTAAGTGAAAAAATGTAAAAACAGTCAAAATTGAAAAACTCAATAACCACTGAGCAGATTACATGAAAAATTAGCATGTAAGTACTTGGGCTGACATGAAATGATTGTGCATATCTTGGGTCAGTATCTTGGACTTGCTATTTTTCATGAATTTTTTTGTAATTTTCTCCCATTTTTGGTCAAAAAATCTCCTGCTCTGAAACCACAAGTCCGATTGATTTGAAACTTGGTATGGAAGTGCATAGGAGTGACCTTTCCCAAATTTGGGCAAATCGTGGTGAAATTTGCATATTTTTAGTTTACACGTCCATAGACTCCCATGTATAAGGCAGATCTCCATAGACTCCCATGTATAAGGCCACGAAAAATAAAAATTTAGTTTCTCATCGTATTCATATTGCAAAAGGATGCAGTGACACAATTTTTAGTCCCCATGGATGAAGTCCAGTGAGCTTATAGATTGGGTCATGTCCGACTGTTCGTCCATCCGTGAGTCCATCCGTTCACGCATATATCTCGGATTTGTACCTCATTAATTATGCATATATCTAATTTTGAGCGAGCCAATAGAGCTAGAGGTCTGATTTTTGGTATATAGGGGTAACTTAGCAATACAATTTTTTTGACAAAATGTCACGTGACCTCGGTGACCTTTGACCTCAAATATACATATTTGTCCATAACTCAGTAACCACAAGTGCTACAGCCTTCATGTATGGTATGATGGGACACCTTATGACGCCACATATTGTACCTCAATAATTATGCGCATATCTAATTTTGAGTGAGCCAATAGAGCTAGAGGTCTGATTTTTGGTATATAGGGATAACTTAGCAATACAATTTTTTTGACAAAATGTCACGTGACCTCGGTGACCTTTGACCTCAAATATACATATTTGTCCATAACTCAGTAACCACAAGTGCTACAGCCTTCATGTATGCATAGACCTTAAAAACGGAAGGACAGGCAACTGCCAGAAAAGACAAAGAAACTTGCGTGTTTACCCGTACGATCTGGTTATAATCCTCTGCGCAGTTATGTAAACGCAAAACACGTCACGTGATGACACAGTGACGTCCTGGCAGCACTGGAGCTACACAGAAGACGCTATACCTGTGCTGTCGAGTCAAGTCGCGTTCTGTTCCGGGGTCTAGTTCACGTTGTTTTCAAGCATTGTATTACCCGTTGATTTTTACAGACAATTTTGCTACCATTTTCGACAGATGAGTCACTATTAGGTATATTTATTGTTGTTGTTTTTTGTAATTCCCGTCAATTCATGATCGAGTCGGCAAAGTTAATTTTGCAATCTAATCATTGTACACCCCTGATAACTCTTCCGTTTATTTCTGATTCATGTGTAATGCTGTAAACTTTCTTTTACTTCATTATGTACTTCTTGCACTTCGGCACTGTAGTATTTTTAAAAACTCGTGCGTCTTCAGCCCGATCGGCCATTGTTGTTTACGAAGCGACTTCATGTTTCAACTGAAAATTTCATACCCTGTCATATTTCTCTGCTGTAATGATAATGCATGTCAATGATAGTAAACGTTTCAACGTTAGGTATTTCGTCAACTGACTAGTATTTTGCGGGGCAAATCATGTTTACATTGTAAAACTTGTACCAAATTCACCAAATTTGTACCAAATTCACGTGCAGGCATCTCCAGCTCGATCGGCCATCATGATTGCTGTTGATGGACGATCTTTTTGTGCGTTTCAACTAAGTAATTTTTTTACCCTCTTAATAATGCATGACAGTGCTAATGTACGTTTCTACGTGTCTTAAGCCTATTTCGTGGATTGAACTAGTATTTTTAGGAGGAAGTCATGCGTACATTTGTAAAACTAGGACTATTCACGCGTCTCCGACTCAGTCGGCCATTGTTGTTTACAACACGACATTTTGTGCGTTTCCTCTGAGTAATTTTTCGTACCGTCTCATGTTTCTCTGTTGTAATAATAATGCATGACAGTGCTAACGTACGTTTTCTACGTGTCTTATTTCGTGGACTGAACTAGTATTTTTTAGGAGGAAGTCATGCGTACATTTGTAAAACTAGGACTAAATTCACGCGTCACCGACTCAATCGGCCATAGTTGTTTACAACACGACATTTTGTGCGTTTCCTCTGAGTATTTTTTCTTGCCGTCTCATCTTTCTCTGTTGTAATAATAATGCATGACAGTGCTAATGTACGTTTCTACGTGTCTTATTTCGTGTTTGAACTAGTATTTTTGGGAGGAAGTCATACGTACATTGTAAAACTAGGACTAAATTCACGCGTCTCCGACTCAATCGGCCATTGTTGTTTACAACACGACATTTTGAAATTAGACGCGAAAGCTTGAGCATGCGCTGATCGCAATGTTGTAGTGATTAACATAATCTCGCGTCTGACAAGTCTCTCAAATCACGGAATTTCCGTGAGCTTGCATACGAGAGATAAACAGTTACGTTTGTTTATGTTAATGAGTGTTCAAGTTTTTCACGGATTATAACCAGGATTACATGAAGAAAATAGCTAGTTGCCTGTCCTTCCGTTTTTAAGGTCTATGATGTATGGTATGATGGGACACCTTATGACGCCACATATTGTACCTCATTAATTATGTGCATACCTAATTTTGAGCGAGCCAATAGAGCTAGAGGTCTGATTTTTGGTATATAGGGATAACTTAGCAATACAATTTTTTTGACAAAATGTCACGTGACCTCGGTGACCTTTGACCTCAAATATACATATTTGTCCATAACTCAGTAACCACAAGTGCTACAGCCTTCATGTATGGTATGATGGGACACCTTATGACGCCACATATTGTACCTCATTAATTATGCGCATATCTAATTTTGAGCGAGCCAATAGAGCTAGAGGTCTGATTTTTGGTATATAGGGATAACTTAGCAAACAATTTTTTTGACAAAATGTCACATGACCTCGGTGACCTTTGACCTCAATATACATATTTTTCCATAACTCTGTAACCACAAGTGCTACACCCTTCATGTTTGGTATGATTGGACACCTTATGACACACATACTGTACCTCAATAATTATGCGCATATCTCATTCTGAGAGAGCCAATAGAGCTGGATGTCTGATTTTTGGTATATAGGGATAACTATAGGAGAGAATTTTTTGACCAAATGTCATGTGACCTCGATGACCTTTTACCTAAAATATATGTTTATGTCAATAAATAAGTAACCACAAGTGCTATGTCCTTTGTATTTAGTAGGATGGGAGACCTTATGACAACACACACTTTACCTCATTAATTATGTACACATCTAATTCTGGGCAAGCGAACAGAGCTAGAGATCTGATTTTTTGGCATATAGGGATTAATTAGCAATATAATTTTTTTTTTCAAAATGTCATGTGACCTCGATGACCTTTGACCTTGATTATACATATATATGCATATTTCAGTAACCACAAGTTCTATACCCTCCAATTTTGATAGGATATTAGACCTTAAGATGTCACATCTTGTACCTCATTTATAATGCGCATATGTATTTCTTGGCTGGCCAATCTTCTAGAGGTCTGATCTTTTTCCCGATTTAGAACCATAACTTAGACATGCCTCATGTGTTTCAAATTGGGAACAATGACATAGACGTATGTGCCCATAGATCCCAACATATACACTCCAGTGATACTTCTTAATGACCACATTTTCCTGCCCCATCAAGACTAATACTCCTATTACAAGTGGGGACTATGTCATTGTAAATGACTTGTTGAGTTAATGGTTGTATCACAGTATTCGATATATCTAATTCTGTATTTTTTTCCATTTTATATTCTGAATAATTACATTAAACATATTTCACTGTCTCCAGTACATTTCATTTAAGTATTTTCACTTCATGCACTTTATCCCTTTCACACATGTTCAAATATCTGACCAGAGAACAAACACTAAATAGTCCAGGATGGGAGCTACAGTGTCATTGACGCTATTTTTGCTTTTTCCGTCTTAACACAATACGACTCATCTGTATCCATGACACAAAATTTGTGATCAGAGTTTGGGATTTGACTCACTTCCAAATTAGACAGTAGTATTTCAGATTTTTCCCATATCTGTGCCACTTGCCAGGTAGGTAGACTTGTGATAGTTTTGCTCCCCACACCTAACTTTTTTGTTACTGGCAATATGAACTCATTGGCTGTTGGTACCACATTGTCAGTCTCAAATACTAATTTTAGGTGTGCTTTCCGTTGCTGTGTTGTCATTTGCATCCAACGGGTTGGTTCAATAGCTAAATATGCAAATCTCTCTGTCAATCTGTATTCGCCTAAATTGAAAATCGCCTGAGTACCAACATCATTCAAAACATTGAATTAAACTAATCATGTAGCTTGTACTCAACGCATTCGCAAGTACAAGCTACAAGATTGTTTGAATTCAATTTTAAGCTCCCATAGCCATATGTATATATGGCAATGGAAGCTATTCTTATAGGCTAGGGAAATGTCTGTATGTCTGTATGTCTGTATGTCTGTCCGTCAACATCAAAAACTCCAAAACCGCTGCACATTTCATCTTGATATTTGGTGTGTACATGGATGATGGGCTGTAGATGAGATTTTGTTCAAATGAAGTTGTTATTGCCAAAAATATGCAAATTAAGTGAAAAAATGTAAAAACAGTCAAAATTGAAAATCTCAATAACCACTGAGCAGATTACATGAAAAATTAGCATGTAAGTACTTTGGGCTGACCTGATATAATTGTGCTTTTTTGATTTTTTGATATTGTTGAAAATATACAAATTAGTGCCAAAAAAGGCGTTTTTGGTAAAAAATCTTCTTCTTCATGAACCGCTGGTCAGACAGCTTTGATATTTGGTATACAGGTCCCTAGGGATAACCCAAATTGGATTTGTTCAAATTTTGATGAAATATGCAATCTGTATTTTTAAGGAATTTTTTTGTCATTTTTGGTCAAAAATTTATTTCATCAAAACCGCTCGTCTGACAGTTTTGATATTTGGTATACAGGTTCCTACAGATAAACTAAATATGATATATAGAATATATGATGAAATCTGCAATTTTGTATTTTTGGTGCAATTTTTGACATTTTTGGTCAAAAAATGTGTTTCTCAAAAACTACTTGTCTGATGCCTTTGATATTTGGTATACAGGTTCCTGGGGGTTCTCCCAGTGTGATATAGTGAAATTTGATGAAATCTTCAATTTTTGTATTTTTGGGTCAATTTTTGCCATTTTTGGTCAAAATATTTGTTTCTCAAAAGTTACTCATGTGATAGCTTTGATATTTTGTATACATTTTTATACATAATTATGATGAAATCATCAATTTTGTATTTTTGCAGCTAATGTTGCCATTTTAGGTCAGGCCATCCTGAAATGAGCTATCAAAGATCTCAACCATCTTCATCAATACATATTTCACAAAAAACTGCTCTCTACATAACATAGCAGAGCTCTGTCGACTATTGGGTCGCTTGTTTTTTTTCACAACCGCTGGTCAGACAGCTTTAATATTTGGTTAACAGGTCCCTAGGATGACCTTAGTGAGATGATTTCATACAGTCAGGAAATACTTAATTTTGTATCCATGTCTATAGTAGCTTCAGGGACATTGGCCCTATGTTTAAGATAATGTTGTGATTCAGTAAGCATTTGAAATGGTAAACTGTATTTGGTGTTGAAATGCGGTAAAAAATAATGAGAAAACATAGCTGAGGTGATTTCAGCAGGTTTGGTTTCCATTAAATATATTCAAAGTTTTTTTCAATGTTAAAGAGTGATGGAGGGGGGGCAGATTTTGAAAACAATCCAAACAAATGTCAATAAAAAATCAGCCACAGAAGGTTTGTCAAAAAGAAAAGGTGGGATAGTGGGAAAAAAAGAATGTACAGTGTATCGGATAAAAAAGATGTTCCTCATCAATCTTCCAGACAACCCCCTTTTATCAAATGGTACACCCCTGATGTATTTTTGTGTGCCATTAAACATGCAGTGTTTTTGAGTTTAAGATGTCAATCAAGTTAGGTAAGGATTTGAAAGGAATAGTCAAGTTCACCACAGTTTAACTTTATCTCTTGTGTCATCATCCTTGTGTAATTGGTTAAGTTTGTAAGTTGCTCCAGATGTGGATATACCAGCTGTTCTGGAAGAAAACAATGTTTACTTTTCCCTATAGGGTTTCTGAGTTAATGATTGCATGTTGAAATCTCTCCATGTATCTGGTGCATGGGCAAAATGTAAATATTGGTTGCATGTTATGTTTTTCAGTCTATGTCAAATATTGTAAATGAAAAATCAAGAACAGTTTGCTGTGTGCTTGTAAAAGATAACATGTATGTCAATTAAATATATATAAAATAATTAAATATTAAATATTAAATTAAATTATGTCAATTAAATATTAAAACTGCCTTGCAGTTTGATTGTCTTAAAAATTATCACAGAAGTAGAAAATGAAAAGAAACTAATCAAATTGCTGTAACATATTCACCCTCAGTGTCTGTAGGCCAATACTTAACTATTTTATCATTACATTCAGCTTTTTGTTATATCTTTATCACTCTCCATGGGCCAAGGCACACTTGGGTCAATGTCATCACTCTGTGCCAGTCTGTGAATGTCAGTCTGTCTATATGTATTTAGGCCCATGTTTCATACAATTGGTGGTTTGTTTTGATAACTATATTTGGTATATAGGGATAACCTAGCAATACAATTTTTTTGACAAAATGTGACATGACTTTGGTGACCTTTGACCTCAATATACATATTTATCAATAACTCAGTAACCACAAGTGCTACACCCTTCATGTATAGTATGATGGGACACCTTATGATGCCACATATTGTACCTCATTAATTATGTGCATATCTAATTTTGAGCAAGCCAATAGAGCCAGAGGTCTGATTTTTGATATATAGGGATAACTATAGGAGAGAATTTTTTTTGACAAATGTAATGTGACCTCGGTGACCTTGACCTCAAATATACATATTTGTCCATAACTCAGTAACCACAAGTGCTACACCCTTCATATCTGGTATGATCGGACACCTTATGATGCCACATATTGTAGCTCATTAATTATGCACATATCTCATTCTGAGCAAGCTAATGGAGCTGGATGTCTGATTTTTGGTATATAGGGATAACTATAGGAGAGAAATTTTTGACCAAATGTCATGTGACCTTGATGACCTTTTACCTAAAATATATGTTTATGTCAATAAATAAGTAACTACAAGTGCTATGTCCTTTGTATTTAGTAGGATGGGAGACCTTATGACAACACATGCTTTACCTCATTAATTTTGCACACATCTAATTCTGGGCAAGTGAATAGAGCTAGAGGTCTGATTTTTTGGCATATAGGGATTAATTAGCAATATAATTTTTTTTCAAAATGTCATGTAACCTCAATGACCTTTGACCTTGATTATACATATATATGCATATCTCAGTAACCACAAGTTCTATACCCTCCAATTTTGATAGGATATTAGACCTTAAGATGTCACATCTTGTACCTCATTTATTATGCGCATATGTATTTCTTGGCTGGCCAATACTGCTAGAGGTCTGATCTTTTTTCCCGATTTGAACCATAACTTAGACATGCCTCATGTGTTTCAAATTGGGAACAACGACATAGACCTATTTGCCCATAGATCTCAACATATACACTCCAGTGATACTTCTTAATGACCACATTTCCCTGCCCCATCAAGACTAATACTCCTATTACAAGTGGGGACTGTCATTGTCAATGACTTGTTTAGTTAATGGTTGTATCACAGTATACGATATTTCTAATTCTGTATTTTTTCCATTTTATATTCTGAATAAATACATTAAACATATTCACTGTCTCCAGTACATTACATTTAAGTATTTTCACTTCATGCACTTTATCCCTTTCACACATGTTCAAATATCTGACCAGAGAACAAACACTAAATAGTCCAGGATGGGAGCTACAGTGTCATTGACGCTATTTTTGAATGATGTTGGTACTCAGGTGAGGTACGTGCCATGAGCATTTAACCACAGGCAATGGCATAATACATCGTCAAAAGTACTGATTTCTGGTTTAGGCAAAGTATGGAGCAGAATTCTGTATTATGACAAATGACAGCTTGCCTCAGGGCAAAATTGTGCTATTGAGATTTTGATTTGGTGATTTTTTTGGCGAGTAAAGTTGACTTTTATGGATCAGAGCAAGGACCAAGTTGCATCCCTTGAGTGTATCTAGGGAGGAGTACTTCACCAGGGTTGGCGAACCATATTATGAATTGAACATTGACAACATTAATTGTTTTATAGCTGGTTCTGCATGACAGTGATACTTTTATTAGCAGTAACAACAAAAATAACAACATCAAAGATAATAAAAGTGAACAAAAACACAACAACAACAATAACAGTAATAATAATTTTCAGGGTTTATAAATTGGAACTAGGCTCCTGTTCTCCCTGTGGTATTATTTCTCGCCAAATATGCAAATTTTCCCCAGAGGTCTTATATCCCCAACCAGATACCCTCAATTGCCGTTTAGAACATCTGAGTATCACTCCGATATGCACACATGTGTATGCCAAATGGGAGTTTAAACTGATGCATCACAATAAAACGTACACCAAGTTTGCAATATACATAAACAAGCCGAGAATGTCTCTATGATGGCCAAGTAATTATATAACAATATCAACATTATACCAGATCATACTGTTATTCGTTTTCAAAACAATCACAGGGTGTCAGCCAGTTTTCTCTATCTGATACCATTGCTCTTTGGATTAACATTCTGTAACATGATCTGCTCCATTATTGATGATGATACTTTTAGTGTTAGATAATTACTTGGTCATATAGAGACATTCCCAGCTGGTTTCTTATGTATATTACAAACTGGGAGTATAATTTAGTTGTATTGCCATCATTATAATAAGTTGTCAAGCTGAAAACTGCCACAAAAAATAGACAAAGCGCATATTAACTAAATATTCACAATACGGCAGGTTCCTGACTGCAAGTCCATACATATTCGCTTGGGATGCTGGGTCCAAATGTTTAGAAGGAATTCGGGAAACAATAATATGCACAACAGAGTACTTGAATACTCTCCATTATTATACACCTAATGCCGTAACCTATGGGAGTTAGACTGTCCAATAACTTTCCGTATTTTGTATAGTACGCGGACGCACCTGTTGACCTTTGACCTAGCGATTATCGGATGTAACACAACTATTTTACGGTGAGTTATAGACATAATACCAACTTCCACCAAAATGTATTCGTAGATATAAGGTTTAAAACACGCTAAACACAAAACTGAGTCTAAATGCAATTGATTTTTATTATAAAAAACTAATTAAATTGAAAGTAAATTGTAAGTTTTGATAGTACTTAGTTTGAGATCTGCGAGGGCACTAGTTCTATGCCCTTTACTGCTTTAGATTTGCTGTTTCATTTTGTGCTTTATTCTATACTTTGTCGGTGTTTCCGTTCTTCTTTTTGCAATAAACCCTCCTCTCTTTCCCTCAACTTATATTAGCGGTGGTGTATTCACAAAGTGGAATCTGTGTTTTATCACAGATGTGTTTTGTGATTACACCTAGCTATCTGCCTTCCTTACATCTTCATCGTCGTTCCCTTAGCCAATCAGCTCTTCTACCCATGACTGTTATCAATCAGCCACGTCTGCACACGACACTAATTCATCAAGCCTTTGTCTCATCGCTCCCATTCATTCCTTCATTCATTCAGCCACTGGGTTCATGTCATACTAGCTCGGTCAATCCCACCACCATCGCCAACATCCACCATCCCTTTCTCCTCCTCTCTTTTTCCCTTTCTCTCAAGTGTCCAGGCTTTGGATTCCATCCTGACCCCCATTTCTCGGGAATTCCACTCCTTTCCCACATTTCGGCCTCTCAGGATGGATTCATCATCAAGGTCATTGAGACCTTGACCCCTAGGTCACCAATGACCTTTGCTCGGCTGCTTGACTGAAGGGGCCATCTCCCATATGTTTTGCTCATATTTTATGGTAGGTTATTTTGCTACTTCTATTTTGACAGCTTTTATTGTAAGTTTTGATAGTACTTAGTTTGAGATCTGCGAGGGCACTAGTTCTTAGCCCTTTACTGCTTTAGATTTGCTGTTTCATTTTGTGCTTTAGTCTATAATTTGTTGGTGTTTCCGTTCTTCTTTTTGCAATAAACCCTCCTCTCGAGTGGGGTGCGGGATTGCTGGATAGCTGAATAGCCCCCTAAATAGCTAGGTAGCTAATAGCTACGTTAGTCATAAGAATAGCTTATATTTAGCTGTTTGTGGCTATTGAAGCTATTATTAATTTCCACAGGACACTTTTAGCTGCTAATAACATAGTAGGTAGCTATTCAGCTAAAAACAAGTGATTATTGTAGGGCTGTTACAGAACTATTCAATCGATTAGCCGTTTTTAGCCGCTAATAGCCACTCTTAGCTTACTATTAGCTGGCTACCAGCTACAAACTCCTGATGCCGAAATGGGCTGGCTATTGAGCCGTTTTTAGCCGCTATTAGCTGTTATTAGCCAGCTATTAGCTTGCTATCAGCTAAAAACTCCCGCAGTGGGAATGGGCTGGCTATTGAGCTATTCAAGCTATAAGCTTGTTTTAACCGCTAATAGCCACTCTTAGCTAGCTATTAGCTGGCTACCAGCTAATAATTCCCGAGGTCGGAATGGGCTGGCTATTGAGCTATTCAAGCTATTAGCCATTTTTAGCCGCTAATAGCCACTCTTAGCAAGCTATTAGCTGGCTACCAGCTAACAACTCCTGAGGTCGGAATGGGCTGGCTCCTGAGGTCGGAATGGGCTGGCTATTGAGCTATTCAAGCTATTAGCCGTTTTTAGCCGCTAATAGCCACTCTAGCTAGCTATTAGCTGGCTACCAGCTAACAACTCCCGCGGCCTAAATGGGCTGGCTATTGAGCTATTCAAGCTATTAGCCGTTTTTAGCCGCTATTAGCTGTTATTAGCCAGCTATTAGCTGGCTACAAGCTAAGCAGTGGACATGTCTGAAAAAGCCTGACAACTACTTATTACCAAGGAAGTTACGAGCGTGACTTTCACTTAGGTGTACAAAGAATTAGACATCTCATAAATATACTGAATAAATATTGTAGAACCAAGAACGTAGTATTGAGTTCTTTATGGAAGATATTTTTTATCATGCAAGTGTAAGTTTCTACTAACCACCGCACATGGCATTTTTTCTGCATTGAGAGCTGAAGAAATCACAAATTGTACGTATTGAGGATTTCATTCACTGGCATGAAAAATTTTGTTGTAAAATGAAGTGATCGGGGAATCTTGCGATTTGTAGAACCAAGAAAAATATTAAGTCACATGGCTGGTTGAGCGGTAGAGTAGTTATGGTCAGTTAGTCTCTGTTTGAAAAGGTTTCATGTGATTGCTTGTGTCTGGAAAAGTTTCATGTGATTAATTGTACCAGAGGCTAATCAAATACCAGTGACGGGTTTTGCATTGTCTTTTGTTCAAAGACTTATTAAATATGCATGTCAGTTTGCAGCTGAACACAAAAATTGTTTGTAGAAGACTTCCCCACAACTGACAAGTACTTAGGAGATACACAAGCGTTTGGACAATAAGCTGTTGTTTTGGCTTGGCCTCTGTATTAAATGAAAGATGTGCGAGAATATGGGTAGAACCAAGAAAGTAATATCAAATGTTCGGTTACTTCAGAAATACCTAATTGCATTGTGCATTTCTTGTCGAGCGGGGCTCTACGAAGGAAATGGTGAACGTGATAATTTTGTTCATTGTCTTTAAGTTATAAGCGAAGGGTAGAATCACGCCAAAAGATCACGCTGTACATGAGAATTGGTAATGTTTATGCCCACTTTACAGGTTTTAACAGATACTAATCCCGGCGACAAACATGAATGACTGATTACACAGGTTCTAAATCAGATAAAGAACTGCGACCAGTAAGTTGATGTGGAAAAGCGGAAGCGCAGTTGCGAGATCACTAAGATCGGCAGTGGGAATAATTGGTGTAAATAAGAAAGATATCGACAAACAGGTGCTGCATTGCAAGAGTAATCGCACCGTAAGACATTGGAAGACTTCTCGAGTTTAAAGCAAATGTTGAAATGTAATAAAAAAGTCAGAAAATACACGTACGAATTGTATGTCACCTCATTCGGCGTGTTAATGATGAGAGTATCAGTTTCCAGGCAAGGCAATAATTAATACGGGAAAACATGACAGTGATTTTGCATGAATATGATTGATAAGAAATAGCTGATAGCCAGCTAATAGCCAGCTAACATTGGCTAATAGCGGCTAAAAACGGCTATTAGCTTGAATAGCTGAATAGCCAAGGATTTTGGTATCATAGCAGAATAGCTGAATAGCTGCTCAACAACCCCGAAGCAGCTACTAGGCCTAAGTTTCCGTCATTAGGTCCCAAACATAATAGCTGAATAGCCGCTAATTATCCCTTGAGTCATTGCTGTAAACCCTCTTAGCTGAATAGCTGCTAAATATGTCAAAGCTGGCTATTTTGGCTATCCAGCAATCCCGCACCTTTATGCTTCTCTCTTTCCCTCAACTTATCGGTGGTGTATTCACAAACAGTAGTTGTACGCTTCACAAGTGCTATTTGGTATCAACTCTTCATTTTGGACAGCTCTCGATAGTGCCACTTTCAGTACCCCACCCTCCCCATCACATGGTCCCTTTCCATGGCGAGAGCCCGGGGGGTAACTCCCATAGATGGCTATACGGGGAGGGTCCGCGCGAAAGGGGTCGTTTTTTTGCACAGTTTGGTATCAGAAAGGGTATACTTTCATGAGGTGTTGGTATGAGAAAGGGTCCGGTTTTAAACATAAACTGACATTTGTTAAAAAATCATGCTGTCAACACTGGAAACCCATGTATCTACATCCCAGATCTACCATCAATATTTCCGATCTGTCGGTTTGACTGTTGGTACCCCGGTACGCAAGGCGAGTAAGTCGTATCTGTATACGTATGGTATTGCATGGTATCAGATAGCTGTGGAAATGCAGCTATCTGTTGGCGGGGTAGCGTGAGTTGCTATGCGGGTCAAGGTCAACCCCGCCACTCACATAGCAATTCACGCTACCCCGCCAAGAGATAGCTGCGTTTCGACAACTAGGTATCAGAAAGGGTAGGTTTTTTTGCTCAAAACTGGTATCACAACAGTTTGGGTTTCCATGTTCGTGCGGAGCCCCCCCCCCCCCCCCCCCCCCCCCCCCCCCCCCCCCCCCCCCCCCCCGTACTATTAGCCATGGAGTTACCCCCCGGGAGCGAGAGCTGAAGTAGTTCCTCTCTACAGAACATCTAAAATCTTCTCATGCGAAACATCAGCGAATGGTATTCGGGATTTGTATTGTTAAGAGCAGCCATCTGAAAATATTATCATTTTCTTCACATCAAGGTTTCTCTTCTTTCTCAGGTGTTCATCAACAGTTTCTGTTAATGCATGCACCACATGGCTGTCATGATTTAAGTCATCTGAGATGATGTCCTAGCCTCACATATTACTTTGCTCTTATCCCTGTAGTAGGCAATGACTGGATGAGTCTGTCTTTGAGTCCAATGAGCTGATTGTAGTTCATTTTGCATTTGGCAAGTGTAGTTCTGCAAAATCCATGCATAGTACTGCAGCATTGGATGGTGGGTTGTATGAGATTTTTGTAAATTGCAAATACTGCCAGTATGCAGTAAACAGATGACTAGAAAATGGCACCATTTCATGGAATAGCTCACTCACCATGTCCATGACTTGCCCACTTTTGCATACAAGAGCTTCAATATTTATGTTTGCTGACAAAGCTTATCAGCAGCTTCTATAGTTATACCATGCTTTGTTGCAACAAGGACAGCTATTGCTTCCTTAAGTTAAACGTCCTGTGTGATATCAAATCTATCTGAATCAACAAGAATGTGTAAAGTCATTATCACATGCACAAGCCAAATTTGTAGAATCAAACTGACCTCTAAGTGGTCACTTTACACTATGACAACCTGCGTTTATTTCATCAATTTGGTGTGTCAAAATTTTTTTGCATTGATCTTAGATATGTTCATCAATGTATTAAACAAATAATATGGCAGCCCATACAGTATATCTCCCCAATCCCAATTTGTCTGACAGTAACATTGGTGAAATTAGTCATAATTGTTACAATCTGACCAAATAATCCATAATCAACTATCTCTTTTGTTGTTCTGTTGCATCATCAGTATAGGCCCCACTGCTGCCTGAACTTATAAGGCACAGAGTACATTCATGTTAGACATTGTTAGACATAAAGTTTACACTGCAACAAGGCAAGTCAAGTGCTCATGCAAGCTGCATAATGAGTTTTGAAAAAGTAGTGTTATGATATACCGGTATATATTTCAATAGACAACAATAATCCTAACTACTAAAACACAAGAGTGTAACACTTGTAATATATCGATAATAAATTATGTGAATAATTTATGGAAACAACGAACTTGAAGCTGGTTGCATTACTATGGGTTCTGTATGCACTTCAACAAGATCGGGTAGGGTGATGTTACACAGTATGTTTGTGCTGTTAAGATTAAGTCGATTTTTGTCCTCAAAAAATAATGCAACTTAGCCTAATTTAAATTTCTAGGCTTATGCTATCTTTGAAATCGTGTGTAACTTCATCATGGAAGGCACCTAATGTGTAAGGTTATCTGGCCCCTCCGTATACCTGTCGCGATTCGCTAGAATATGTCATGTGACGATCGAGAAAATAGATACGTCTAGTCCCCATCGGATCGACAAAAGTGACGTCAGAGGGTATTTTTTGAAAAGCTATTTCCCTAGGGAAATAGTCCTGACCAAATTTGGAAAAGTGTCTGGTCACGTGACCGTAGTGTCGTCTGCAGCTTTGCAACAATGGCGGGTAGTGGAACATGATGTGCCTCCGGGATAGGTGACGACACATTCTCTTAAACAGATTTACCAACATTTTCCAACATTCCAACAGCGAAGGAACTTGAACAGCTCATTGACGGAAAAGATTAAATTGCAACTGAGGATGTTGCTAGGTATGCTTAGAATATTTTTGAAAGAAAGTGGTACTACCACGTACAACTGAAAACCGCTGTGGAAACATCGCCCAGTAAACTTGTTACAATGGATTGTTGTGGTGCAAAATATCAAAACACATTAAAAACTATATGACAATACAACATGAGCATGTGGTGTGTTATAAAACACCTATCGCCTGGTCTTTATTCGGGCTATAGCGCTCGTCTATTACCCTCGTGGTCGTGTGTTACCAGAAACACATCGCTATACCCCTCGGCCTACGGCCTCGGGGTAACACACAGCCCCTCGGGGTAATAGACAGGCGCTATAGCCCTCATGACCAGGCAATAGGTGTTTTGTGGTGACTACCATATTAACCCTTTCACCCCCAGTTCCCTGTGTAATGGTCCAATTTTACCATAGAAAACAATGGATTTGGGACAAACCATGGTGATGAAAGGGTTAAATTAAGTTCAGGGCTCGAAATTAGCAGTAGTCAGAGGCCTACTTACTACCAACTTCTTTGTTCTTACTACCAGATGCAGAAAATGGTAGTCAGGTTGACTACCATGTAAATTTAATGGCAATTCACATAAATTTAACAAAACTTGTCTGTTTCGCAAATACTTGCCATTTGTATAAACAGATGACTGCATGAGTAGTTTCGTTTCAACGTTGATTTCTAAAGATAAACATTCTGACTACCAAGTTTTATCTGTAAACTACAAAGTTTAGAAAATGGAAGTCAACCTGACTTCCAACCAAAAAAGTAATTTTCGAGCCCTGAAGTTTACAAGTTGATTACAAATTTGACAGACTAGCAGTTTACTTTTGCTAACACAAAACAATGGAAAGCACATATAGATGTAACTCTCATAACAAAATAAAATGAAATGAACTTATTGTGCTACATCAATTAGAGAACTAGATATGTAGTTACCTCATCAACCAAATGTGGGTAATGGGCAAGGCCGTAAACCCCTGAACACAAACGTAAAAGATGGGTAAATTCTTCAGTTCCACACAGCAGACGACTGACACTATTGTACAAGCAATTGCCATCTCCAGTTGCAAAACCAGGGTAGTGAGTTGGCAGAGGACTTATATAACTAGATAGCAAAACATAATTACAACACTGAAGAATAAGTGAGAAATAATTTTATATAAAAATAACAACAAAGTGACTTCAAAATATATTCAAAATAACTTTATATTGTAATTTCAAAATGTACATAATGATCCCGAAGAACACAAAGATGGGCAAATCCTTCTCAGATCCACTAATCTCTACCAGGCAAGTAGCCAAAAAGGTAAGTAGCCAAACCTTAAATTTTTATCAGTCAGCCAGTCAATATTTTCACTACAACCTGAATAATTCACTAGTCTGGCAGCTAGAACAGGCAAAGAAAGTCTACAAAAACAATCTACAGTTGAAGACACTTAATAGTTACTCAAAAGTCCAGTTCTACAATTGAAAAGTTCAAAGGATAAAGTAAAGCCAATTGTAAAATTAAAATTTGCAACTTTACTGTAAGTTTTTGCTATGGCTCATTATAACATCAAAGTTTTATAGTGACAAAACTGGCAATATGAGAACAGCTCACTGGTCAACTTACAGATATACACAAAAGGACAAATACTGTTCAATATTTACCTTAGTTTTTGCTGTAAATTTGACAGATTGTATAGCTAGGTTTTGTAATTCTTTCGCAAGGGACATGGACTTGACTCGTTTATGGATGAACATTTTCACGACCCTCACCAGTGAAGTCCTTTTTTTCTTTAGCTTGCTTAGTATATTTCTAGTATGTATTTAAAGTGCAAAGGCATGTAAAAATGTACCTTTTGTCACTGGGACCTCTACTTATGGTGTTGCTGGTTTCATTGATCTTAAAATGTAAATGGTCTTGCAATAGTTCAAAATGATTTCGTGCAAAATCAAGTGCCTCTTCAAAAGGCACACTAAACAACATTCTACACAATTCCCTATATGGTGGTCTCTGTTCCTATAAAAGTAAGTTAAAAAATTAAATGTAAAACAATTGCATAGTAAAATAATGTGAGAGTTTTGGTAAATGCTTGATTCCAACCTATATGTTTTGATTTGAGAACTTATCAGTATCTTTTGAAAAATACTGGGTGTCTTAAACATGAGAAGATACTTGAAATACTTTGAAACAGATTTAAAACATAAATGCTTTCAACTTCAGAGCTTCCATGACTGGATATTCCTGTTTAAAGACATCTTGTAGTTGGGGTTTCAAGACGAAGCTCACCATGCTGATTTTCTTATCTGTATCTCCTTGAGGTAAGGTTAGTAAGGGAAAGTCATTTTCATCGAATGTAACATAAAACAGAGGTAAATACTTGATTGGTGCACATTTTCAGGGCTCCAAATCTAATTCTGGCACTCTTAAATATATATATGTGGGTTCAACCATTTATGCATGAAGACAAACCTGTGAACTTTTAACCAGTTGACAGTGATTATGAATTACAATATTTATACCACAGTAATTAAGAGAGGTTTACACTAGTTGGTACATGTACGGTATGTGCAAATATTAACAATGCAAACACCAGCTGTACCAGACTTGAATTTTAAAGCCATGAAAATGCATACCTGTCAAGTTTTTCTACCTCTGAGACACACATAGCAAAATCAGCTTTGGTGACCTTCCCTTTAAGGATGTGAGCTACAAAATTGACCCTTTTAGAATCGGAATTTTCTGCCAAGAATAAATGTTTTTACACCTTAAAAAGTGTATTTATTTATTTATTTATTTATTTATTTATTTATTTACACTTTTATTGAGCGGCCGAGTTACTTGTACAGTAATTTTCATCGGGGCTCAAGCAAAATTACAATAATTACATCTACAAAGGAACATTCATTTTCACATAATCTTTCAAGTCAGATTTAAAGGTGTACAGAACAGTAGTTTGTTTGATTTCAATTGGTAAAGCATTCCACAGTTTGGCAGCACGGTATTGAAAGCTACGTTGACCATATTTAGAGAAGCATCTAGGTACATAAGAATCCTGGCGAGAAGTAGACCGTGTATGATGACTATGTACATCACTCTGAGCGGTAAAAAAATCAGATAATACTGTGGACCATACCCTTTCAAACATTTAAATGTTTCAATTGCGGTGAAGTAAAATATTCGTTGTCTGACAGACATGACATTAAGTAATGAAAATAAATCCACTGAAGGGAAATCAAACGGAAGTTCAAAAAGCGTACGTAGAGCTCTTTTCTGAAGTATAAACACTTTATCAATATTCCTAACTGTTCTGTTCCCCCAAACTACACAGCAATAATCAAGAATACTCTGGAATAGACCATAGTACAGTACAAACCACTGATCAAAAGGAATGTAAGTACGAACTTTACGTAAAAATCCAATGCGCATACTAAATTTCTTGCATAAAGTATCAATATGAACATCCCAGGATAAGGTTTCATCTAAAGTATATTTTCTAAAAGCCCTGATAAAGGGGAACTCATTTGTGTACAGTACACAAACATTTTGTGAACACACCACCGCTAAGTTGAGGGAAAGACAGGAGGGTTTATTGCAAAAAGGAGAACGTAAACGCCAACAAAGTATAGAATAAAGCACAAAATGAAACGGCAAATATAAATCAGTAAAGGGCATAGAACTTGTGCCCTTGCAGATCTCAAACTAAGTACTATCAAAACTTACAATACAAAACAGTCAAAATAGAAGTAGCAAACTAAACTACAATAAAATATAAGCAAAATATATGGGAGAGGGCCCCTTCAGTCAAGCAACCGAGCAACGGTCATTGGTGACCTTGGGGTCAAGGTCTGAATGACCTTGATGATGAATCCATTCTGAGAGGCCGCAATATGGGAAAGGAGTGGAATTCCCGAGAAATAGGGGTCAGGATGGAATCCAAAGCCCAAACAAAGGAAGTATGACTAAAGTGACCCCCAAAAGGAGGGAAGAAATTGAGAATGATGTTAGTAAAGGGGTTCTCGCACACAGGGGAACACCGCGGTGGTGATTCGGCCTGGGGGGAGGGGGTCCCGGGGGACAGGTAAACTGTGCGAGCCCGGGTGGAAACATGGAACGAAGACAAGGTTCTCGCGCCCAGGGATCACCGTGGTGATGATACGGCTTGGGGGGAGGGGAAACTGTGCGAGCCCAGGTGGAAACATCGTACATGTAGGAAATTTAGGAGACAGAACACAGACGTGAAACACGAAGAGACATGTAACGTGTGAGCCATAATGCAATAAAATGAGGCTGACTTGCAATGACAATAGGCAGCCGTTAAAAAATGTTTGAGTGTTTGCAGAGTGAGTCCAGAATTAAACCGGGTGGCGCCATGAGAATTAGGAGGCTAGCCGTTGAAAAGCATGACGCAAGGAAGTTTCTGATGTTCTTATGTAAAGTCCATAGCAGTTGCTGGACCATCTGCCCAATGTCTGGATCAGGTGGTCTGGAATTTGTGATGCTGCGGCTCAAGTGGCTGCTCCAATGCGGAAGGAATGGCCAGCGAAGAAATCCGGTCGAAGGCCGATACGTGATAAAACAGTCCACAGAAATGCTGTGAATGTGTTGCGGTCTAATGGTGTTCTTTCTGGCAGGAGGAAAAGGGTTCGGATGCACTTGGACACATAGCTTGACAGACAGACATGAAACAGAGTAGTGCAGAAACAGGACAGATCGCGGTACCCGTGGGGAAGAGGCGCAGGTTGAAGCCGCGGCGAAATTGGTCAGTTTTTGATGACTTCAGTCGTACTGACAGACAGGAGACTCGTCCGTCGGATGCAGTGGTGGTAACATCCCAGAAGCAGAGGTTACGCTGAGGGTCAAACTTATGGGTGGTGGATGTGAACTCGCTACTGCGTAGAAACCCGAAGAAGGCAAGGAGGAATGCCGATTGCAACAGAAGGTCTACATATGGGCCGAATACTCCTTCGTTGAGGATGTTGCACATGCGCCGGAGAATGTCGGCTGTAATGCGGAGGCGTGGTCTTGTGCTTGAGCCTTGTACATGATGGATCCCCTTGAGAACATTCTTGAGGCGTAGGTAAGGATGGCTGTATCCTGACACGAGGGATTGCGATGGCCATTCATGATGTAATAGGAGCGTATTCCCGCCAGGTACAGTTTGATAGTAGACAATTTCAGATTGGCTGAGCTGGTATGGCATGAACCCAGCAGCTGAATGAATGAATGAATGAATGGGAGCGATGAGACAAAGGCTTGATTACCGTATGTAGTGTCGTGTGCAAACATGGCTGATTGGCTGGGAAGGAGGATTGATAACAGTCATGGGTAGAAGAGCCGATTGGCTAAGCGGACAACAGTGAAGATGTAAGGAAGGCAGATAGCTAGGTGTGATCACAAAACACATCTGTGATAAAACACAGAGGCCAATATATGCACAGTGGTCATGTGACTACATTTTAATGAACCTTTACAAAATAGATTTTTACCCCTTTTTGCAAAATTCGCGAACATTTCAGGTTGATATTTATGCATTGAAAAGCCATGGTATAAACCTACAAATCTGTGTATGGGATTTTCCTCTGGTCATGCATTCTTTTTTAGCTCATATTTGGTTTTGTATATTAATACCAAAAAGAGCTTATATGATGAGTCTGAGTGGCGTCTGTATGTCTGTATATTTGTGGGTATGTGCGGATGTATGTCCGTCACACACAAAGGCTCCCATACCGCCAAAGCTACCATCTCAGTATTTGGTATACAGGTAGATGCAGGGGTTGAGATGTGAATTTGTTCAAATGAACATGTCAGTGTCAAAAATGTGCATATGAGGTAAGAAAAAGCGAAATCCTACAAATGTGCAGGAGTCTGAAACAGGCTTGAGTCATTTCCTGTCATTGTTTATGAACTGTTACATATTAACAGACCAGATCAAACCATAGACAGTAGAGGGGGGGAAGACTGTCTATGGTCCAACTAAGAGGGACTAACTGTTTCTGCTATGCATGTTGCTAAAGTTGAACTCCAGTACCTAAAGTTTCAGACCTTCTTTACTTTTTTCATTCTTTTTTTGCTGGTTTACATTTCTGGTTGTACTGTGCAGAAATCATTGTCATAACATCAGCGTAGAATTTTCCTGCACTGAACAGATCGAAACAATATTGTTATGTAGGTCATTTACCCCACACTCATCATGACCTGAGTTCAATTAGTCTAGAACATTCTCAAGGTCACTGCCCTTGATGACCTAACAACCTTGAATTCAATTAGTCATGTTTGGAATGTTCTGGAAAGTTGATTAGTTGTGTAAGGGAGATAATTTTAGAACAGTAATTAGCATGTCAATAAAAGTTCTAGATTGTTCTTATATGCCTTTATAAAAGGGACGTGCTCAGCTTCCAGTCAGACTTTTGGGATCGTGTCTCTTGTGTGTTACTAAACTCCAGCAGTAGTCATTCTCAAGACCTTTCAAGACCTTCACTGCCAACGCTGGATTTATACTGTGGACTTTGTGCAGTTTCAAGCCTGCAAGCCAAAGGACTGTTCATTCATCCGACTGACTGTTACAACTCTGAGACTGGAGCTTTGCCGTCCCAGCTGAGATAAGTAGTCTGTACACTTTTAAAGCTTGTACTCTATCCCTGACTTAGCAATTAGTTTTATTTTCGTAATAAATTTTGTTTAAACGTTACTACTGAGTTCACCCTTTTGTTCGTTTTCTCTGCACGTAACAAATTGGGGGCTTGTCCGGGATACGAATATTTGAGCCGTTTGACAACATTTTGACAGCCTTTTCAAAACTACTGTATACTGTGAACTCAGCAAAATTCAATCATGGCGGAATTTAAACCAGAGGAAATGGATGACCTTGATCAGGACACATTTGATTCCCTCAGAAAAGACGACCTCATAACACTGGCCAATTTCCTTAAGGTAGAAGTTAAACGATCTATGCGCAAGCGAGAAATACAGTTCAAGATTGCAAAACATTTAGTTAATTCTGGCCATTTTGAAGAGTCTGCCTTAAAAGATTATGAGCCTGAGTCTTCCTTCGAACTCAAAAAATTAGAATTAGAAATACAGGCAGATTTGGAGCTTAAGAAATTGGAATTAGAAAAGGAAAAATTACAAATGAAAGACAAAGAATTACAAATGGAAGAAAGACAGAGAGAAAAGGAGAGAGAATTGGAAGAACATCGACTACAGTTAGAAATGAGACGTTTAGAGCTTGGACAGTCAGGAAAATTCTTCCTTCAGACAAGTTTGACATCACTAAGCATTTCAGGTTAGTTCCCCCTTTCCAAGAAAGGATGTTGATAAATATTTCCTCCATTTTGAGAAAATTGCTCAGAGTCTGAATTGGCCTAAGGAGTCCTGGTCTATGCTTTTGCAGAGTGCTTTGGTGGGTAAAGCCAGAGAAATTTACATTCAGTTGTCAGTAGAGCAGGCTTCAGATTATGATCTGTAGATTATGATTCTGTGAAGGAATTAATTCTCAAGGGCTATGAGTTGGTGCCTGAAGCTTACCGTCAGAAATTTAGGGATTGTGAGAAGGTGAAGGATCAAACTTATGTTGAATTTGCTCGAACAAAAGAACAACTGTTTGATCGTTGGTGTTCTTCTGAAAAGGTCAGTCAGAATTATGACAAATTACGACAGCTTGTTTTGATTGAGGAATTTAAAAGGTGCATCCGGAGTGACATCAAGACATTTATCAATGAACAAAAGGCAGATACATTGGAGGTTGCTGCACGTTTGGCCGATGATTATTCATTGACCCACAAATCTTCATTTCTCAGCAAACCATCCCAGTCCTTTTCATACAGAAACAATGCAGGTAAATTTAACTCCTCCTTTTCATCCAAGAATTTCTCAAAGGACAGTAGAAAATCAAATGACAACAGTTCACAAAATTCAAGTAACACTCCCACATCATCAGATCCCAAGTCTCAATCTCCTTCTGACAAACAGTTCGGTACACTTTCTTGTAATTATTGTAAGAAAGACGGCCATTTAATGTCAGATTGTTTCAAATTGAAAAGAAAACGTGAAGGTCAAAGTAGTCAAAGTGGATCTAAGCCCACCGGCTTTATTTCTTCATCAACTCGATTAGAGTCTAATAATGTGTGCAACACATTTTCTGAGGTTAAACCCCTCTCATCCCCAATTAATGAGGTCAAGGTCAATTCTTCTCAAGATAGCATTATGGGTATTTTCGAACCATTTATTCACGATGGTTTTATATCACTTTCTAGTGATTTTTCTTCCGCTACCCCTGTCAAATTTTAAGAGATACCGGGGCTTCCCAGTCTCTTTTGTTGGCAGATACCCTGCCGTTTTCTGAAAAGTCATTTTCAGGTTCTAAAGTTCTTATTAAGGGGGTAGATTGCAATGACTACATTCCTGTTCCTCTCCATAATGTCTATTTGTCTTCGGACTTTGTTTCTGGACCTGTGGCTTTAGGTATTAGGCCTTTTTTGCCTTCGAAGGGATTCACCTTCTTCTTGGAAACGACCTTGCTGGGGACAAGGTCATCACTAATCCACTTGTGACTGATAATCCTAGTTTAGATCAGGATCCAGAGCCAATTGAACAAGAGATACCCGATTTATTTCCTTCATGTGCTATTACTCGAGCATGTCAAAGAAAACTTCCGAGAATCAAAATACTCTCAAAAATAATGTCACAGATGTTGACTTAAATGACACCTTTCTCAGTCAGGTGTTTGACACGGATCATTCCGTTATCCCTCGTGGATTTGAAACTTCCAGTAAAACTTCTGCTGATCAAAGTCAGACATTTTCTAGATCAAATCTCATTACAGAACAACACAAAGACCCAGATATTTTGTCTTTGTTTGACAGGGTAGATGATGAAGGTAAAACTTCAGATAGCTCTGTTTCCTATTATACAAAATCTGGTATTCTCATGCGTAAATGGAGACCTCCAGATGTTTTGGTTGATGACGATTGGGCTATAAAACATCAAATTGTGGTTCCAAAGCCCTATCGTGCTGAAATATTGCGCCTGGCCCATGAACCCGACTGGGCTGGTCACTTAGGAGTCAGGAAAACTTATCATAAAATTCTCAGTCACTTCTATTGGCCTAATCACAGGCAGGATGTAGCACATTTCTGTAAAACTTGTCACACATGTCAAATGGTAGGAAAGCCAAATCAGACCATTCCAAAGGCCCCTTTACACCAATTCCTGCATTTCAAGAACCATTTAGTAGGATACTAATAGACTGTGTTGGGCCCCTACCAAAAACAAGATCAGGAAATGAGTACATGTTGACAATTATGTGTACATCAATTCGGTTCCCCGAAGCCATACCACTGAGAAATATAAAGACAAAGACTATAGTGAGAGCTTTAGTCAAATTTTTCACTTTATTCGGCCTCCCTAAATGTGTCCAGTCCGATCAAGGCTCCAACTTTATGTCTGGAATTTTTCAACAAGTAATGGATCAGCTAGGCATTAACAGTATAGGTCATCCGCCTATCATCCAGAAAGTCAGGGTGCTCTTGAGCGATTTCATCAAACTTTGAAAAACATGATTAGGACCTACTGTTTTGACACAGAGAAGCAGTGGGATGAAGGAATTCATTTTTTGCTCTTTGCTGTTAGAGAGTCAATTCAAGAGTCTCTTGGTTTTAGCCCATTTGAGCTTGTATTTGGACATACAGTCCGTGGCCCACTTAAGCTCGTTAAGAGAAATTCCTATCAGACGATGATGATTGTCTGAATATTTTGCAATATGTGTCAGATTTTCGTACAAAACTCTCTAAAGCATGTGAATTAGCCAGAGAAAATCTTGAGTCATCTCAGCAGTCAATGAAAATCAAATATGATAAAAGCACCTCAAAACGGAAGTTTGAACCAGGCCAAAAGGTTCTTGTTCTACTTCCAATTCCTGGCAAACCACTCCATGCTCGTTACTTTGGGCCATATCTAATTGATAGAAATTGAGTGATTTAAATTACATCATAATAACACCTGACAGGCGAAAACAAAAACAGCTATGTCACATAAATATGCTTAAGCCATATTTGGATAGGGATAATCCTACTAAAACAAAGCCTGTCAGTACAGTCCGTTCTGGCCATTATGAAGATAGTGATACTGAAACTGACTTGAGTGAAAATACTCTAAACTCAAAGCTGGGCTCGGTCAAGCTTCAGAACTCAGAAATCCTGGAGAAGCTGGAGTCTACAAAGTTGGCACACCTCCAGCCAGAACAACAACAACAGGTGAAAGAACTGCTCCATGAATATAAACACCTGTTTCAAGATGTTCCAACGAGGACAAACGACATCTATCACGACGTTGATGTTGGGGACAGTAAGCCTGTAAAACAACATCCATACAGACTGAATCCAACAAAAGCGAAATATCTCCAGGAAGAAGTCAAATACCTGCTGGACAATGACTTTATTGAACCCAGTAAAAGTAACTGGAGTTCGCCGTGCATACTTGTTCCCAAATCAGACCACAGTTATCGTATGTGCACGGACTTTAGGAAGGTCAACACTTTAACAAAGACAGACACTTTCCCAATCCCGAGGATTGATGACTGCATCGACCGAGTGGGAAAAGCCAAGTATGTGACGAAATTTGACCTACTGAAGGGATTTTGGCTAGTCCCTCTGACGGATCGTGCTCGTGAAATATCCGCCTTTGTTACACCAGACGGATTGTTCCAGTACAAGGTGATGCCATTCAGAATGAAGAACTCTCCGGCAACGTTCCAACGGATGATCAACGACGTCATATCCGGGCTAGACGGATGTGCAGCTTACGTTGACGACGTCGTCCTGTATAGTGACACCTGGGAGGAACACATCAAGCTCATGCGGAAGTTCTTTGAGAGACTGAGCAAAGCAATGTTGACTGTCAACCTTGCCAAATCTGAGTTTGGCTGGGCGAGGATGACTTATCTCGGACATACTGTAGGACAGGGTGAGGTAAAACCTGTTGATGCCAAAATCAGTGCCATTTCAAGTTTTCCCATACCAAACTGCAAACGACAACTGATGCGCTTTCTCGATATGGCTGGTTACTACAGAAAATTCTGTCCAAATTTCTCCACAATTACTGAGCCTTTGACTAACTTACTTAAAAAGAAAGTAAAGTTTGTTTGGTCAGAGCAATGCCAACAGGCATTTGATACACTTAAAGCCATACTGCAAAGTGCTCCAGTGTTGTCTGCACCAGATTTCACTTTGTCATTCAAATTAGCTGTGGATGCTAGTGATACGGCTGCTGGTGCTGTTTTATTGCAAGAGGATAGTCATGGTGTAGATCATCCTGTTTGCTATTTTTCACGCAAATTTAACAAATCCCAGAGAAACTACTCTACAATTGAAAAAGAGTGTTTATCTTTGATATTAGCTTTACAGCATTTTGAAGTTTATGTTACTTCTTCAAATCAGCCAATAGTGGTTTATATTGATCACAACCCTCTTGTTTTTCTGCAGAAATTTAAAGGCAAAAATCAGAGATTGCTAAGATGGAGTTTAATGTTACAGGAGTTTAATCTTGATATTAGACATATCAAAGGCAGAGACAATTTAATTGCAGACTGTCTCTCTCGTATTTAGAGTTTATTGTTGTTCACTTTCAAGAAATTTTACTTTAGAGTAAAAAAATTTTGAGTACTTAAATCTTTTTCAAGATTACATTTGTAAAAGAAAGATTTTTCTTTGAAAAATTTTCTTTTTTTGAAGAGGGGTGTGTTATGTAGGTCATTTACCCCACACTCATCATGACCTGAGTTCAATTAGTCTAGAACATTCTCAAGGTCACTGCCCTTGATGACCTCACAACCTTGAATTCAATTAGTCATGTTTGGAATGTTCTGGAAAGTTGATTAGTTGTGTAAGGGAGATAATTTTAGAACAGTAATTAGCATGTCAATAAAAGTTCTAGATTGTTCTTATATGCCTTTATAAAAGGGACGTGCTCAGCTTCCAGTCAGACTTTTGGGATCGTGTCTCTTGTGTGTTACTAAACTCCAGCAGTAGTCATTCTCAAGACCTTTCAAGACCTTCACTGCCAACGCTGGATTTATACTGTGGACTTTGCGCAGTTTCAAGCCTGCAAGCCAAAGGACTGTTCATTCATCCGACTGACTGTTACAACTCTGAGACTGGAGCTTTGCCGTCCCAGCTGAGATAAGTAGTCTGTACACTTTTAAAGCTTGTACTCTATCCCTGACTTAGCAATTAGTTTTATTTTCGTTATAAATTTTGTTTAAACGTTAACTACTGAGTTCACCCTTTTGTTCATTTACTCTGCACGTAACAATTTCATGTATTGTTGATCTTTGGTACACTTACTGGTATATACCAATTCTGATTAAATTTGAGTGACACCGAATAATTGCAGTATATTTGAAGACATGATGTTTGTTTTTCCCCTTATTAAATACCCCCTTTATTCCTTCAACAGAGTATAAAAGAAAAACAAAAGCTCATAGAAAAAATCCCCGACATAGTTTTTTTGTTACAAAAGCTTGCCTGTGCACAAATTTCAACAGGAAATCTTGTCCCGTTTTCGCTAAATCGAGTAAAAACTGATTTTTCAAAGGTTCAACAAGGTGCCAAGACAAGTAATTGATCCTTTAATCTAAATATTCTCTGTTGCTTAATAAGCTCAGAATCCCACCAAACTATATATTTTCTGAAAGCATAAATAAGGGGAACATTTAGGTTACTACAGCGTCACCATTGTTTACAAAACTGTCACGTGATAAGTAATTTGCATAACCTTTCAAAAATCGGTTTTCCAATCGTTTGCTTCGATGCTTCAAGGTGTCTCTCTCAAATTTGCAAGCAAGCAAGCTGTCATAATGCTCTTTCAAATAGTGTCTCCGATTATTTATATCTTGCTTATTTTTTTGTTAAACAATCTTAAAGGAAATACCCTAGGGC
The DNA here is from genome assembly GCF_041260155.1 of Ptychodera flava. Taxonomy (NCBI): domain Eukaryota; kingdom Metazoa; phylum Hemichordata; class Enteropneusta; family Ptychoderidae; genus Ptychodera; species Ptychodera flava. Next base: position 5,338,429 of record NW_027248281.1, read on the forward strand.
TTCCCTGGAGTTTTTAATCATAAAAATTGTTTTAGGGTTTTTTTAAAAAAATCAGAGACACACTTTAGACAAGCGTTATGACAGCTTGTAATCACACAAATGTCAGGCACATATCTCAAAGGATTTAAACAAAAGATAGGGAAAACGTGTTTTTGCAATGTTATGCAAATTACCTGTCACGTGACAGTTATGTAAACAATGGTTACTCTGTGAGACCTAAAACACTCCCCTATATCTAGGCTTTCAGAAATATATAATTTGATGGGTTTCTGAGCTTATCAACTTCCAGATAATTGATAGAATAAAAAAGTCAAAAAGTGTCGATTATTTGTCCCGCACCGTTAAAAAATGTGTCACATGACTACTATGCAAATAATGACCGTGTACTGTACTTGATCGGGTTCTCCTTTATCAGGGCTTTTAGAAAATATATACTTTGTGCTATCTTTATGATATTAACTACTTCATTGTAGACAGAATATTGCTTTAATGAAAAAGTTTATTTTGTAGGTCGCATCCTTAAAGAAGCAAATGTAAAATGAAATTTAAAAGTATGATCAACGATTGTTAAAGGTTTTAGGATATAAATATGAAGTATATTTTATCTTTAAATAGAAAATACATACCTGAAGTAAATTTCCAACTTCTTGAAGACTTACATGGACTTCCCTTTTTTCTGGCTTCTGGTGCACTTGGGTAGCAGCTTCGCATTCCTTGATAATGTTGGTACTGCACTCAGAAACAGCAGTTACCAACTTTATCAATATTCCCCTTTTTGGTCTTCCACCTTTACAGAGACACAAATAAAAGTTCATGAATTGAGCGCCATTGCCTATAATCTTCCTTTTATAACCAAGGGGCGTCTTTAAAGGGGCATATTTTTTGACGTGGGTACTTCTATAGATATAAACAATAGACGTTTGTCTATCAACAGAACTGTTTATTGGGAAAAAAAGGGAAACAAAAGGGCTCCTGTGCATTACATGTACCCCTTTAAAATGCCCATTGGTTATAAAAAGCGGATTAAAGCGAATGTCAGTCATTGTGCAGACAGACACAGGAGATTTAACATCATCAGAAAACTCCAGTATAGTTGCATTTTGTGTTGTTTGTTTTGAAAAACTAAAGATGAGTATATTAAATATAGCAGCATACATATCATGTCAGAGTGTGTATTGAGTTGCCATACTTCAAACGGACAAGTTTTTTAGGCAGTTTCGGTGTGCAATTCAACCTGACAACACAGAATGTCACACCAGGGGATGCTTTCAATATCACACTGTCAACCAAACCTTGGACAAACGAAAGCGCTTATAGCAATTAACGTCTGACGCAAAACAATATAAATGATATTATGTTGACAAGGTGGAGCACCCACTAATCAAAGAACCTGGATTGAGAATGGTGGCTTTAAACATGTTTACATTAACATACGACAAATGCACCAAAATGAAGTAATGCACATTATCAATAAGTCTGAAGTACATAATAATAATGGTATACTAGATGTCCATTTCTATATAAAATCATCAAAAAGCATCAACAAATACTTTGTTCTTGTTTGGGGACAAAAACGGCAAGTCAATGGGCCACCATGGAGGTCTGTAATTATCATTTTCATAGAAACATTTCTCTAGTCCAAATGTCTCCTTAACTGGAAATAATATAGGAAGATAATTCCCTGTTAACACTGACATCTTACATGGGTAAAGTTGGTGCAACAGCAATGTGCACAATGCAAGGAATTGTGTCTATGTTGGTACTCGATATAGTACTCTATAAAAATAATAACTTTAATAGTTCACTTGCTCTATCCACACAATCACCTCTTATTTTCTTGAAAACTATTTAATTACAACGTCTATTAATTTACCACTACTTATGTATTTTGCTCATCTGACCAGTAACGTGACAAAGGGGCAATCAAAATTTTGTTACGTAATTGTTCATATTCCATTAGCTCATCCTCTTGATATCATTTTTCAATGATAAACATATTAGAATGATTGATGTCGTCAATTATCAACACAAAACAGACATATTTCCTTCATTCAATGTGCAAATAAAGAAATTATGAAATTGAAATTTTTGCTGTAACTTTTGTCTATTTTTTAGCTCACGTGTGTAAACACGTGAGCTAATGTCATAGCGATGTCTGTCTGTCTGTCCGTGTGTGTGTGTGTGTGTGTGTGTGTGTGTGTTAGTGTGTGTGTGTCTGTCTGTCTGTTTACACGATAACTCAAAAACGCCTGAACGGATTCAAGTCAGATTTGGTACACAGGTACCATATGCTGCTTGCAAGAACTGATTAGATTTTGGTTAGTGTGGCTTGCATATTAATGAAGTTATGCAATATTGTTTTTTTCCGTACAATGGTTTCCCTATGGAGACGGTAATGGCAGTGTAGACATATATCAAGAAATACTGCACAAAATTTCATGAAACTTTTCACAGATGACAATCTAAGAACATTATGATGATACTGTGAGTGTCATGTCAATTATCTTCTCATTTGCATATTTAATGAACTTTTGTTATTAGTGAGATAACTCTGAAATTCCTACACCAAACTTGATGATACTTGCAACAAATATTGATCTGATATATCTAATTATACTTAGAAGCATGAGGCAGTGTCAAGTTCATAAATTATGATGAAATCTGCTGCAGATACTGATCCGACTGATATCTAACTGTAGTGTAAAGCATTTAGTAGTGTGAAATTAATTAAGGGTTCATTTGCATATTTAATGAACTTTGTAATTAGGTATATAACTCTGAAATAACGGCACCCAAGTCAGTGAAATTGGGTACAGATATTGTTTTGATAAAGATCCAATTGTACTGAGAAGCATTTAACAGTGTCAAGTTAACAAATAGCTCATTTGCATATTTTATGAAGTTTTGTAATTTGTGATATAACTCCAAAATAACTGCACCAAATGTGATGAAATCTGCTGCAGATACTGATCCGACAAATATCTAATTGTGGTGTAGAGCATTTAGTTGTGTGAAGTTAATTAATGGTTCATTTGCATATTTAATGAACTTTGTAATTAGTGATATTACTCCGATATAACTTCACCAAATGTGATGAAATCTGCTGCAGATACTGATCTGACAGATATCTAATTGTTGTGTAGAGCATTTAGTTGTGTGAAGTTAATTAAGGGTTCATTTGCATATTTAATGAACTTTATAATTAGTGATATTACTCCAAAATTACAGCGTTAAATTTGATGAAACTTGCTACAGATGTTGACCTGATAAATATCCAATTGTACTGAGAAGCATTGAGCAGTGTCAAGTTAATAATTAGCTCATTTGCATATTTCATGATATCTTATAATTAGTCATATAACTCGGAAATAACTGCATCAAATGTGATGAAAACTGCTGCACATACTGATACGACAGATATCTAACTGTGTTGTAAAGCATTTAGTAGTGTAAAGTTAATTAAGGGTTCATTTGCATATTTAATAAACTTTTTAATTAGGTATATAACTCTGAAATTTCGGCACCAAAATTTTGTGAAACGTGCTACAGATATTGATTTGATAAATATTTTATTGTGCTATGAATCATTGAACAGTGTCAAGTTAATTTAGGGATTATTTGCATATTTAATTAACTTTGTAATTAGTGACAACACTCTAAAATTACAGCACTAAATGAAATAAAACGTGCTACAAATGTTGATCTGGTGGATATAAAGCATTGAGCAGTGTCAAGTTAATTAAGAGCTCATTTGCATATTAAATAAAATTTTGTAATTAGTGACTAAACTCTGAGAGTACTGTGCGAAGTTGAAAAAAAAACCCTGCTACATATAGTGATAACATATATCTCATTGTTCTGTGAAGGTACTTCTATTGATGAACCTGTTATAAAACACATGAGCATATTCAGTTCATATCTGGTTTTAGTATTATTCTGTGTATCAACGTCAGTCCTTTGTCCCACTTCCTATAGCTTGCTAAACTGCCCAGTAATCTGCTAGTCAACAAAGCCTGCATAAGTGTAATGTGTGCAACCCACTGTTATTGTTGATTTCATCAATTAATAACAATGGTGACTTTACACATGTGGGATGTGTTGGCAAACTTAATGCTGGGTATTTCATCATGTTTCAACCAAATTTTGATCAAATCAGACATAAAAGTTTGAAATATTCGATTGAAAGTCATTAATACTTTCATTGAATAATGTATATATTATTCTCCCTCAGTGGTTAATGCTCTGATAATTATTTTTTTTTGAAAGGGATCAACACAGTGTCCAGTATGTATGTTACATGTCATCACATCATCGGCAAATATGTCAGTGTGACACATGGAAACTGAGAGTCCTTCATTTTTCAAACATTCAAAATGATTGCTACACTGTGTCATTCATGATCAGAAGAATTACTGGCAGTAAACTCAGAGAAACAATCACAAAAATGTTCTCTTGTTAATCAAAGACATCTGACCATACTTATGCACTACGTAAAGTTTGTAGTCAGCTCACACTTTGCTGTAGAACTACTAAATTTCAACTCACGGCAATACATCTCTGCGTACAGTACAACGCATACGTACGTGCACGGCTTTCACTTGCGAGTGATGCGATGTCCGTTCGATCAACTAAGTAGGATGGTTTTAGAGTTTACAAAATAGTCCGATCCACATATAGTTCGATCTCTATCAATACATCAGTATTCATGTATATATATATATCGCCTTGAGAAAAACTCCAAACTGTAGACACTAGAAGTTTCCGCTCTCGCTGATATGTAGACATCGTACTTCTCAGAAAATATAGTCGGCATCCACTATCTTTTACACTGCTTTTCGCGTTCACAAATTTTGAACTCTGTCTTCTCCTGGTACTGTGTACACATTTTTGCGACACCATGATGTCATTTAGCAAGCGATTCCACAGAAAGACTATAAAACTATCTGCAAAGAAACTCCTTTGGTCATAAATACCCAGCTGGCAGCCGACGATACAGAAATCGTGAACGTACTTCGCGCCGTTCAAGCCTTATGACGCCATGGAAGGGCGATCTACAATCATTACGCGATTGATAACAAAGTCCTGTTTTTCAACGTTGGAATTGTCGATTGTTTATCTGCTTCACACCGTTAGTTTTCATACTAGACATAGAATTCAATTTATTAGTTCAATAAAACTTGTTACATTTCTTATATTAAGACTCACAAGAGAATAAATTCTTTGAGCATGAAGAATTGATATCAATGCGCGAAGTGAACTTACTTTTATAGCGTGACCCGAGAGTAAGATACCTGGCCCAAAATGAACCAATGATTTAGGTGCCCATGCTACACGACCGGTCGTGTAGAACTTATAGGCGAAGCATAAGACGCAGAACGATCCCAAAACAGTAACCAGGGAACAACAATGAAAATGCCACCAACAGAATACCTGTTAGCCATGCTAACACTTATTCTCAAAAACAACACATTCGAATTCGATAACGAATTATATAAACAGATCCTGGGAGTATCCATGGGTTCTCCGTCGTCACCGAATGTGGCTGATATCACATTTCATCAAACGGAAATGAAATAATACGTGAATACAAATCGAAAATATTACTCTGGCTTAGATTCAGAGACGATGTTTTCATGATCTTCATAGGAACAGACCACGAACTGAACGAATTCACATCAGGCATCAACAAAATGCACCCTACTTTCAAATTTTCGTTTGAAAGCTCGACACATGAGATAACATAAGCTTACCTCGATCTTGTGGTATACAAAGGTCAACGACATAACAGTGAGAAAATACTGGACATAAGAACGCACACGAAAACCACAGATACGTTTCAATTCCTACATAGAACATCATGCCATCCAAAATCTACCTTTAAAGGCCTGATCAAAGGCGAAACACTAAGGTACATCAGAACTTGCAACAATGAGAATGACTTTAGTGCTAAAGTCAATTCATTCAATGCAAGATTAGTTGAACGTGGCTACAAACAGGATGAAATCTCTAGAATTACATCACAAACAAAGTTCGCCACCAGAAATTACGCAATTACAACACCAGCGAACAAAAAACAGAACGAAAACACACTTGTGTTCACAACAAGATATAGCCCATACATAAAGACACAAGCTATCAAACTAGCTGTGTGTGAAAACTGGGATCACATAGAAAAGGACGAAACATTAAGGAATTTATTTCCTAAAAAACCGATCATCGCTTACAAAAGAAGTACGAACATCAGCGACACACTGATTAAGGCTAAAGTCCATTGAATTAGAAACAAGTCAATGAACGAACGAACACATTACGATCCAAACATAAGCATTCTGGCTTCACTGCTAGAAGAACAGGAGATCGACAATATCGACATGACATAAAGAAAAAAGATATACACATATCTTAGGCGACTGAGGAAGAGACCGCTCTGGTTTCGAAACGTGGGGATAAAAAAAGAGTCACCGCTGTCAAGGACACATCTGACTACGCCCACGTCTCGCCATGGCTTATTTGAAAATTAACGACTCGCTTGTTAATTTCCACACTAACAGCCAAAACACAACTCAGACACTAAACACACCAAAGCACATACAAGACGAGATGGCTGATGTGTGAAGCCACTTTCCCTTTATTACATAGCTGTAACGTTTGGTTGTTTTATCCGTATTCTGGTTCTGCATATTGTCTACAGATTCTTGTTCTACCTTCTATAGCATGGTAAAATCCCCAGTGATCTGGTTGTCAACACAACCAGTGCACGTGCATGTGCAATGACAATTGTTATTGTTGACAAATACAATACAATCTTTTGACAATAACAATATTGATTATACTCTCACAGGTTGTGTTGATAAGCTAAATACTGGATTTTTAATCATGGTTCAGGAAATCAAAACAGAAACTGTAGTTTGATACACTCAACAAAAATAATGACAAATAATGCAAAAAGTTACAGCTAATGGAGCTTTAATCAGTCTAAAAGCAAAGTGAATGGTTTGCTATACGATGTGTCAGTTGGTTGTAAAAAATGTTTTATCAGATATTTGTGTGCACAAAAAGAGCTTGTTAAGACCTTCCATTGCTGATGAGTTTTGAAGAGCTTTTATGCCATTTAAGTAAACTTACCACATTTGAAAGGACAAAAATTTTCTCATCTGGTTGATAACCGATACTTTTTGTACTTTTCAACGTACTCACCATCCCTATAAAAGGAGGATACCTTTTCCTGGATATAAAAAAAAGTTACTCTTTTTTAAGGAGCAAATTACGCCGAGTTTTGTTTGGTTGTTAATGCTTTTGATGAGCCTTTCTGTGTTTCCAATATCGTCCATTGTTAGTATGCACTCACTGAAATGTAATGACAGTGAATAAAAATTAATAATAAAATCTACAAGTACATGTACGATGAAAAATATTGGCAACTTATTCGTTTTTATGGGGAGGGGGTTGATTTTTTACAAAGCAGTTTTTAGGGGGGTCAAATTTTATGAATCAATGTTGGAAGGAGGATCAGTTTTTACAGCAGATATGTATGGAATTATAGCAAAACACAGAATCTGAATGCTATGAACACATCTTCATTCTTTGTGATCAAGTGGTAACAAAATCTGAGGCTTAGGAACCAGGGGGCCACTTCCCCCTGCTGAAGTTGGGGGCAAATACATTCTTTTCTCCCTCCCCATCTTTAAAGACTTGTCTCCTCCCCTCCCCCATGCTAACTTTGAGGGGGCAAATATATACTTTGTCCTCCCTGACTACATAAATTAATTTGCTTTTGAGTTCATAAAAGTGCACCTTTGAGCTCTGTATTTCTATATTTTACAAAATTTTCTAACGTGGGAGGGGACATCTCCCTTAATTCTTCTTCACCCTTCATCCATAGTTGGTTTATTCACGGTTACTAAAAAAGACGGTAGTAACCGTGACTGGCGTGACAGGCCCGTGAACTCCGTCAATCAAAATCACATCTCTTCAATGCTTTTCTCTCACAAATTCAGCGAAGTTGAAATACTTCATGCACAAACTAAATTTACTGTTTGAATCAAGTATACCTATTGATCGAGCTTTCTTCGGAAAAAAATATTCCATCGGCATGGTGCCAGTGGCCGACGCCACGTCTTTTTGACGCGCGCGCCATTGTTAAAGATGACCTAAGATGACCTTCACACTAATCAAACCATCACAATGCTCGTAACAAAGGCAACGCCACGTGCGTTCATCAGCCAATTACACGATCGGCCCCAAAAAGCCACAAAGGTATTTATAAACTGTTTCATGTTTGTGCAGTTTCAAGTGGGGAAGGGGTCGCGAAACTTAATCGTACGGTAGGCTATTCGTGCCTTCTAATAGCTGGCAGTAGCGATCCCAAATTGAAAGGTCCATAAATAAATTATTACGTTAAAAGTAGCCGGGGAAAATGCAAAACAGGCGGGTTATTTACCCGGTACCCGGCTTTTAATAGCAACACTGCTGGTATGACCAATCTCCAATGAGAACTTGCAGTATTGACAAATGTTAATTGTCATAATTTTGGTTGCCATGGAAACTGTAGATTAGTAAAATGCTAAAAAATCTTTTTGAGAATTTTCCTCAAAGAGAAATCTACGGTATAGAGCACAGTAGAAAGAGTTTATCTCATGATTAAAAGCACATTCTGGTTGATTATTTCAAACAATAAACAATAAAAAGATTACGCAATTGTTTGTTTGTTTGTTTGTTTATGTTGCCATGGTAACATGATATTTTGTCCAGAATGTTTTGATTGGAAAGAATTTGTCTGACCAATCCCTATACTGGTCCAAATTTCAAGACAATCGGTTCATCAATACTAAAGATATGACTTAATTAGTTGAACAAAGGCTACTTATAAAAGTGTAAATTGGGGTCAATATCAGATTATGGAAAACAATGTAATCCTATCGCCCACATTCTTAAAAAAGTGACCCGATTTGTCAACTTTGTTTAGCTGTTTACTTGAAAAAATTATCCGATTTTGGAAATGTAAAAAGTATTTTGCTCCTATAGGTGCAATATTTCTTATGAAATTACTTTCATACTCCTATTATCAATACTTCTGATATGGATGAAATCCCTAACGACATGTGTGTCAAGCAACTTTTAGATGTCTGGAGGTCTTTACATGTTTTATCTCATGACAGTTTGATTATATCTCACTAATACCATCCCTAAGAGCCTGCACACCAAACTTGAAAGAAATCTGACTTTCAATTGCATTGCGCAATACCTAAGCGGATGCTCATTTTAGTCTACGTCCAGCATGACAAATTGTTCTGAAGAGTCGTTGCTCCTGTTCAAACCGATTTTTCTGCATTTACTCCATTATTTTGTTGTCCATATTTGAAAGTACCGGTAAGCGACAGATCTGAATCATATTTCATTTGCGTTTGTGGATAAGAAACATAGGTTATCCCTCCCAATTTAGCGGAGTTAACAAGTTAAAATTGATTAAGATATATGCAGCCGGATCGCAAGGTTGCTGCAGTTCCGTAACCCGCAACTTTTCTCGCCGCAGAACCAACCCGGGTAAACCGCATATCGGAATTGGCGCTCGCGCTCGCGCTACATTTCATGTAGCGCGATTTTAACGGCGATTTTATCGACTTTGGCCCAAATATTCTAGAAATTTTCTTGCCAGAATGGGTTCGGAACTCATTCCGCACCACCTTTCCGAACACACATACGATATGACACACACAACTCGTCGAGGAAAGCTGCGGGCTACACCGGGGGGCTACAGAACTGCAGCAATGAGATCGCAGGGTAGATACGCGTGGGATGACATGATATATACAGTTCCGGGTATACGGTATGACGCTTACCCACGGCCACATACAAAGACGCGTTCATAACTTAGCTGGAATACCCAAGTGTGGGATATAAAGTGTGGCGTGTTCCAAACAAATTCTTTTAATTTTCGACATATAAAGGTGGATCGATTGTTTAACAACAGAAAAATCATTACATAGTTTGTCCGAGACTATTCTGACGCCCGATATCCCCACATCAGTATTGGCAAGAATAACGATGCAATAAAATTCAAATGTACCAGTACCGAGCAAAAAATATCAAATTACAATATCATTAACAAAAAAACATACTATCCCTAAATCGATTCAGCACTTGATATGTCTAAATGCTATAAAAATTAAAAGACATTGATTCAGAAGTGCAAAATGATATCAAAAACATGTGACGTCGAGAACAAGTAACACTTATAGTGACAATGCTCAGCTGTTACCACTCGTTGCTTTTCACTTGGCGGACAAATCAGGGCAAAGGCTCTGAACTTGTCAAACCAACAAAAAAACAAAGTACAGTGTCCGTTGCATTAATTGTCCAAACCTATGTGGTAACGTTGACAATACAGTGACTCGTTAGCATTCCATCGCAGGTACACGTTCCTGGAGAAAACGAGCGTAGCTTCGCCTGCCAAGAGTCACTTCAAGCGTAGTTCAAAAGTTCATAAACAAACGCGAGAACCAACGTCGGCTTTCACCGATGAGGGCGTCGTCCCGCAAACAGCTCTCAGTAGCGTGTAAATGGGCATAAGAGTCAGCAACGCACGTCTCAGCTATAACCCATGAACGTTGCGTGAATTTGTTGAGTATGAGTTCCACTTGGACCTTCGTTTTTCGACAATGCTCCGAGTTCCTTCAGACGTGAAGTTAAACTCAACAACAAAGCACTGATCAGTTCTGCGAATGAATAATCACTTATATGGTCGATTAATCATCGCTTGTAAGATGATCCGTCGACAGTTTATCTGTTGGCATTGAGTTATGCGGGTCGTTGCATTCATGCCCAGTACAGAGAACTTCAAATGGCCGTAACGTTATCAAATTGAGTCCGATTTTCATGCGACTTGTATCGATCGAATCGTACTTACATCAGCTTCTAAGACGTGAAGCATCAGCGTTGAGAAACCTGTGCAAGCATCCTTAATCGTCGGATCTCTGCAATCAATGTCTCCAAAGAAGTGTTCGATTTCGGTGAGCACCCACGCTTCGTTCAAGTACAGCGGACTTGACATTCAATTGGGTCGAAGAAATACCACTTCACACGCCGGGATCTCACGAAGACAAGCTCAAATAATGTCAGTTAACATCCAGCTTCCCTCGCGTCCCCTTCGAATGCGATTTCATCACACGATTCCGCCGATGGTTCGGATTTTGTAGAGACTTCCACTCACGTCAACCTTATCAGACACCAGCCATATTCGAAGTTCTTCATGATCAAGTTTCCTTTGCCGTATTACACCCGCCAAACTTTGGGTGAAATACACGCACGTCTTCTTTGATTGAACTGATTTAACCCTTCTACCAGCAAAAAGGTCAACAGTTAAAATAAAAGAGCTTTCGTACAGAAAGCATGAAATCTAAGGTCTAAATACTACATCAAAATACAATCAAAACCCTTGGATTACTTTAATAGCGTAATCACCCCAAAAGCAAAAGTCAGTAGTTAAAATCGTCTATCATCACCTATTCGTGGGTCATCCCACTATGACTTGAGGGGGTCATTGCCTATGGTATCACACTCCCGCAAGTCAGCATAGGGACGACCTACTATGCTTACTTTAAGATTTTTTTTATAAGCAAATGATCAAACATTGAAAACCAAAGCAAATTCACTAAAATATCGACTTGCCAAAGATACGTAATTACTGAACACAAACATAAGCATAAACATTACATCAACAAGACTCTTAACATCGAAATGCTCTCATTGGCAAAGTCATGGCGCATGAAAAACGAGTGACTCAAATCATCCTCAGATGCACCTTCGATGAAACATTGCCACTTTCCTGTCATAGCAGTAGGAGTAGAGTCTCTATAATCCTGAAAGAGTAATCAGAAAAGGTAAGTGCGCAGAAGCGCTGGGCAACGCAAGACACACAGGACCCAAGGGACATGGCTAAATCCACTTGCAAGCCTGCAAAGGTGCACAATGCATTAGTCGACACGCACCACCACTTACCTCACGTCAATCACCGTCGGCCCTCCAGACCAACTTACCTGTAACATCATCGATGGCATGGTATACGCAGATGAGTCACAGTTAAAGTGTAGCTATGGTAACCTACTGTATACACACGCATCCCTCTACCTTCATTCTCACTTACATGTACATTCCATTGGCCATGATTTCAAGTATTTTCATGGTTATGTCATGGTTCCTGTTGTTCGGTGAAGCCAGTCTTCCTTGAAAAACTTCATCTTCATGCTTGATCCCCATTGAATCAAAAGACGACCTCTTTCCAACGCCAGGATTCTTTGAAATGCCTCTATCATTTTTGCCTTGTTTGATCAAACGCGAACACCAACCATAGTACTTGGGCGGTCTTCGAGTTCTAGTTGATCGACGCGGAGGGAGAACCATGGTCTCCCTCTCCTCGGAAATCGATGATTCCTCATCAGCATCTGAGCAATCACCTTGGGAATCAGCTGGGTCACTACAAGTGATCTCTGGTTGCTTCTCCCCCATTTCTCATTTCCGCTTTTTAAAGTTCCTCTATCAGTGGACGCATCTGTGACATTCCCAACTAAATCACTTGACAGAATGGTCTGTGGTGCCACATCAGCCTCCTCAGCAATTCCATCAGACATCTCATTGGATATTACTTCTCTACTATCTTCATGCATGCTCGTTGCAATGGTATCTGAGCCTCTTACATGGTCAGAAGAATCACTCACAACAAGACTGATTGGTTCCGGAAGATCTTGCTCAATAACGACACGATCATTTGAGTCATTTCTGTCCATAGATTCAACACTGAGCCCACTTCTACCTTCTAAGCGTACAGGTCTAACACTCCTAGGCTTAAAGGGTGACGCTTCCGGGTTCAGCACATAGTCTTGTTCACTTTGTGTAGTTGAACTCCCTTCAACTCCAGTAGTCCCCTGGATACCCTTATCCTGGAGGCATTCACTCATGTCATCTTCTGTATAACTTGACAATGGTCGATCACAGCAAGGCTTCAACAGATTTCTGTGAACCGTCTGTGTTTTCGAAGTCTTCGTTGAGCGTATAACATATACTGGCAGATCAGGGCTGAGTCTTCTCTCAACAACATACGGAGTCTCCTCCCACCGATCAGCGATTTTATGTTGACCTCGTACGTTAACGTTTCTACGTAAAACTCGATCACCCTCTTTAAGCATCACCTCTCGGACTCTCAGGTCATATCGTTCCTTACTTGCTTGAGCTGACTTCTCTGCAGCCCTTTTTGCCATCTGAAATACCTTGTCCATTCTGGATCTCAAGTCGGCAATATATTTCGTTGGCGTTGTAGGATCCCGTTTTCAGGTGATATTCCAAATCGTACGTCCAAGGCTATTTTCGCTTGCCTTCCAAACAACAGGTGGTAAGGCGCGAAACCTGTTGTGTCATGAACCGTGCAGTTGTACGCATGTACCAACGGCTTGACATAATCCTTCCAGTTGGCCTTCTGTTCGTTCTCAAGCGTACCCATCATATTAAGGAGCGTACGGATAAATCTCTCAGTCTGTGCATTCCCTTGGGGATGATAGGGCGTGGTACGTGATTTCTTGATGTTCAGCAACTGGCACAATTCCCGTATTACTCGTGACTCAAAGTTCCTACCTTGATCAGAGTGAAGTCGTTCCGGGCATCCATATGGTAGCATAAAGTCTTCCCATAGGTGCTTGGCTGTCGTTTTAGCTGTCTGGTTGCGTGTCGGTATCGCTACAGCAAACTTCGAGAAATGATCAGTGATCACAGCAAGTCCTTGATCCCGCCTTTACATTCTTCAAGGCTCAAGAAGTCCATGCAGACGAGTTCTAGCGGTTGCGAAGTTTCAATACTCAACATCGGAGCACGGGTCTTCAGTCCCGCTTCGTCCTTCCTTCGAGTACATCTCTTACACGTACGAATGTACTTCTTCATATCAGCCGACATCAGGGGCCAATAAAACCGAGCTCTCAATAAGTCAATTGCTCGATCCTGTCCCAGGTGTCCACAATCATCATGGACCCCTTTCATGGCTTCCTGGCAAAATTCATGCGGCAGCACCAATTGGTAGTAGACTTCTCCACTGGATGACGTCCTGGCTCTATACAAAACATCATCGCGGAAAGAGAACTTACTCCAATCCCTCAGCGCTATTCTCACTTCTTGTGATTCATTCGCTTGCTGCTTCCTAGTCATCTTATCCTTCCCATCGGTCCTCGTGTGGACCAAGGTTCGTATGCGTTGTATGGTAGGGTCTCTGTCCTGTAATTTTGCCCACTGACTTAACGTAATCATAGGCAATGTCGCTTCACCTGGCATTCCGGGTGGTTCAGCCATTTCCTTGGGTATTGCTCGCACTGAGGCAGCTAGGGCTTCCACCCATGGTGTATCTTCATCGCCATCAGTCAGAAGTGGCTCCCCCACTGCCTGCACTTGGTCAGGAGTCATCGCTACGGTTTCCTGGAACCGCTTTTCTGACTCATCAAATCCTTGAGCTGTGGTATCGGGTCGTCGTGACAACCCGTCGGCGTCACCATTCCTTAAACCAGGTCGGTAGTGAATCTTCAGTTTGTACTGAGACAAAGCATTCCACCACCGTTGCCCTGTTGCATCCAGCTTTGCAGTACTCGCTATGTACGTTAGTGGATTATTATCAGTCAATACCGTGACATCATTGCCGAAGCAGTAGTCATGAAACTTTTCTGTAACGGCCCATTTCAATGCGAGAAATTCCAGTTTGTGAGCTGGGTAATTCTTCTCGCTGGCAGTCAAACTCCTACTCGCATATGCCACTGGTCACAATTGTTTCTGTTCATCTGCACCTTCGACAGTTTGGTATAGAGCAGCTCCTAGTCCCATCAAGCTTGCGTCTGTGTGCAACTCAAAGGGTTGTGTATAGTCTGCGTAGGCCAAAACCGGAGCAGAAGTAAGTTTGTCTACAATCAGCTCAAAGGCATCTTGGCACTCCTCTGTCCATTCATATGGGGGTGGTCGTTTTCTCTCTCCCCCATTCTTCCTTTTGTCGGCTGCCCTGCTGTCAAAGCATGCAACAGCCGGGCAATCGCCGAATATCCCTGTACAAACCTACGGTAATACCCCGCAAATCCCAGGAATGTCCTCAGTTCTTTTACATTGGTCGGGACGGGCCATGTCCTCAAAGCCTCAGTCTTGTCGGGGTCGGTCTCAACACCATTGGAAGATACAACATGTCCCAAGTACTTTATCTTCTCGCGAAAAAGCTGACACTTGGTATGCTTAATCTTCAGGTCACATTCTCTGAGTCGTTTAAGAACCTTATCGACTCGATCGAGATGTTCCTCAAAGGTCTCTGAAAAGATGACCACATCATCCATATAAACCATGCAAATCCTCATGTTATAATCCCCTAAACACTGTTCAACAACACGCTGACATGTAGCACCAGCGTTCATGAGTCCAAAAGGCATGACAACAAATTCGTAGAAACCGAATGGGGTTGCAAATGCTGTCTTTGGGATGTCCTTCTCGGACATCGCTATTTGCCAAAATCCACTCTTCAAGTCAATCGACGTGAACCATTTCGCACCTCGCAACACATCCAGTCCCTCCTCGATACGAGGCAGAGCGTATGCATCTGGAGTCGTCTGCGCATTTAAACGTCTATAATCAACACATATACGAGTAGATCCGTCCTTTTTTGCTACAAGGACGAGAGGAGACGACCAGGGACTTTTAGACTGCCTAATCACTCCACTGTCCAACATTCCCCGTATCTGTGCTCGGATCTCCTCATACAATGCTGTTGGTATCCGGCGATATGGTTGTTTGACCGGACGTTCATCTTTCAAGTTGATCTCATGTTTGTGGATCGTACATCTCCCCAGGTCATTGTCACTGGTCGAAAATGATGCAATGTTACGTTCAATCACCTCCTGTACTTTCTTCATCTCGTCTTTGTCAACCGGCGAATCAGTCATGTCAAAGGATAATCCCCCGACCTTAACTTCACTCACTTCCGATGACTCATCTTGCGCTTCATCGTTTAACTTCAGACGTGAAGTTAAACTCAACAACAAAGCACTGATCAGTTCTGCGAATGAATAATCACTTATATGGTCGATTAATCATCGCGTGTAAGATGATCCGTCGACAGTTTATCCGTTGGCATTGAGTTATGCGGGTCGTTGCATTCCTCACGCCCAGTTCAGAGAACTTCAAATGGCCGTAACGTTATCAAATTGAGTCCGATTTTCATGCGACTTGTATCGATCGAATTGTACTTACATCAGCTTCTAAGACGTGAAGCATCAGCATTGAGAAACCTGTGCAAGCATCCTTAATCCTCGGATCTCTGCAATCAATGTCTCCAAAGAAGTGTTCGATTTCGGCGAGCACCCACGCTTCGTTCAAGTACAGCAGACTTGACATTCAATTGGGTCGAAGAAATACCACTTCACACGCCGGGATCTCATGAAGACAAGCTCAAATAATGTCAGTTAACATCCAGCTTCCCTCGCGTCCCTTCGAATGCGATTTCATCACACACGATTCCTCCGATGGTTCGGATTTTGTAGAGACTTCCACTCACACCAACTTTATCGGACACCGGCCATATTCGAAGTTCTTCATGATCAAGTTTCCTTTGCCGTATTACCCTTACATGGGTGAAATACACGCACGTCTCCTTTGATTGAACTGATTTAACCCTTCTATCAGCAAAAAGGTCAATAGTTAAAATAAAAGAGCTTTCGTACAGAAATCATGAAATCTAAGGTCTAAATACTACATCAAAATACAATCAAAACCCTTGGATTACTTTAATAGCGTAATCATCCCAAAAGCAAAAGTCAGTAATTAAAATCGTCTATCATCACCTATTCGTGGGTCATCCCACTATGACTCGAGGGGGTCATTGCCTATGGTATCACTGACAAGATGAGTCTTTGTAGTTTTTACGCGGTAAACTGGTGAACCCCCGGGGCGAAAAAGGCGCAGCGGATATCCGATTGCGCGCGATTTCGAGATAGTGACAATTCCTTCGTTGTCTTAACATTACATCATTATATTTAAGATTTTTTGGTCAAATTTTCTACAATTTTAAGGTTTCAATATCATACAGTTTGCTGAGGTATATATTTCTGCCACTACCAGAATTCTTATGCAATTCCGCAACAATACATACGATATGCTGACAAGCCAGGCATTTTTATTCATAAAATTCATAAACGAAAAACGGCAATGAAATACATCGATATGCAACATACACAATAATGTGACCATTGATAAAAATGATGCAATTGTGACATCATACATGACAAGTGGACGTGAATTTGGCGCGTAAATTCATTAGTGAAAAATCAAACATTTGAAAGTTTAGATTAAAACAAATCAGCAAATCACTGCAGTCTGCGATTATAGAAATCATAGATTCGGAGGGAACTAAAATCACTTGATGAAAAATATCTCTAGCGTTAGAGCCGATACCAGTACCTTAAAATCACTTTCGTTCAGAAAAAATGCGTTTCTCAACAAGATCAGGATGCAGACTTATGTGATATGACTTATGTGGAAACATCTGTGACAATGCCATGTTCTATATTACCTTAAAATCACTTTCGGTCAGAAAAAATGCACTTCTCAACAAGATCATGATGCATTATGTGGAAACATCTGTGACAATGCCGTGTTCTATATTGTAAAATGTTTGATTAATGCTATGGAAGTTGAGTTGGCGGTTTAAATTGGCGCGTTATGTTCGAACACATTCAATAAAATATACGTACCTCTCCGCAAAAAGTGGCGGTCTTGAAGAAAGGACTAACTTTAACTTTATAACCTTGAAGATAGCCTTCTACCTTACAAAGGACCCGGAGGTGAAAATCTGCTCTCGAGATAAATTTCTTTTTCCTGCAGAGCCCAATCTCTGGCCCATGATTCGGAAAGTCTTCCGGAACCTCTTCAACAATCATCGTTATGATCGTGATCCAATCGTCGAATGACGATAAAAAGCGCGAAAGTTCATTTATAGGCCTTCCACAGCTATTACGCACATATCATTACGCAATATTGGCGCGATTATAGGGCGCCATCACAGCGCGCTTGACCTTCAACAGGAAGGTTAATTTGGCACCTAAAATGGTCGTTGCAGTGTTACAACTAGATTCTTTTGTACGTTGCCGCATCCTGGCGACAGATCGTGGAGAAAAACTTACATTATTAATACCGGTCGCAGAGAAAAAATATCTTGTATCAAAAATAAAAACTGCGACCCACGACCGGTCGTGGAGGTGAAATGTAGGGAAAATGTCAAACACTTCTAGCCACGACCCGCGACCGTTCATGGAGGACTCGTCGGGAAAAATTTCAATCCCTTCTAGCCACGACCCGCGACGGGTCGTGGAGGGGAAATGTGAGAAAAAATCAAGAAACTTTAGGCCTATAGCCACGACCCTCGACTGATTACAGTGTAGAAATGTCGAGTGATGATGATGATGATGATGATGAAACATTATTTTTAATTATTGTGGTGATTGTGCAATCTGGTTATTTTTTTGTGGTTAAACATGATAAGCACCCCTCCCCTCCCCGACCATCGTCGTAAACCGGAAGCCTCGTACGATTTATGAGCGCGGCGCATGCGCATTTAAGGCGAATTTAAACAACTGTATACGGTGTTTGGCAGGTTGTAGTACGTGAATAGAGACTTTGATTTCGCGACTAGAAAGCGGTCATACGACCGGTCGTGTAGCATGGCACCTAAATCGTTGGTTCATTTGGGCCACATGTGGAGAGTAAACGTGTTGGTTGCAAACAGCTGGGCCTGAGCCGCGATGGCAAAGTAGCCGTACTCGATTTTCGTACGGCAGCTCAGGATGAAGTGTAATTCTAACCCTCTCATCTATGCTCGGCAATATAGCTGTCATGCTGAAAACATGTAGTACAAAAACCTTCACCTCAATGGGCTAGTGATACAGCTGACTTATATATCCACCACGGGCATTCGACTCAATGCATGCAAACAGTCGCGACTGATGCAACCAGTAAGTACAAAGTACTGTAAGTAATGGTTGCATCAGTGACATTTTGCTAGCATTGAGTCGAATGCCTGTGATATCTATAGCCCTGCGTTACGATGCTGTGTCCGTACAACGCCGGGATCACGCAGGGCTATAGGATCTACATCTTATACAGTAGCAGTGACTGTGGGTGTAAAACACGACCGGCATGCAGTAGTCTATACTTATCTCCATCACCGGGGGGGGGGGGCTTATTTGTACTAGACATTTATGCATTGACAGCAATTTCTGTTTCTACAAAGAAATAATCTCTTCTGTCGATATTTTAAAGGTAGAAATTTGCAGTAACAAAAGTCTATGACCCCTTGTAGCTTGTTTTAATGAGGATATAAGGGGAAGACGTACGTTGCTTTCAAAACTACATAAGCTTCCACTTTCACAGACAAGACTGACAAGTTCACCAGATATTCATGAATTGTTGTTTCATGCACTGCATTATTCATTGACATTCATTAGAAATTCATCATTATACTTCATGAGTTATTTATGAATTTTCATGAATACATCGAATTCATCAAAATTTCATAAAAATGTTGCTTCATGCACTTGATAGTTCATTGAAATTCATTATAAGGTTCATATTTATGTGTGATGGATTTTTTATGAACACATCTAGTCCGTGATTTATTCATGAAATCTCATTGTGATATTTTCTTGAACTTATTAAATTCATCAAAGGTCTCGAAATGTTCATCAACAATGACATCAATGGTCAACAAATTGCAAGACTGACAGGTTCACCAGATATCTATGATATTTTGTTTCATGCACTTCGTTATTCATAAACATTCCTGAGAAATTCATCATTATACTTCATGAGCTATTTATGAATTTTCAAGAATAAATCAAATTCATCAAAATTTCGTAAAACTTTTGCTTCATGCACTTGATAGTTCATTAAAATTCATCATAAGTTCATCTTTATGTGTGATGATTTTTTTATGAACACATCTAGTTCATGATTTATTCATTAAATTTCACTCTTGACCTTTGATGAGTTTAATAAGTTCATGAAAAATTCACAATGAAATTTCATGAATAAACCATGAACTTATTAAATTCATCAAAGGTCTGGAAATATTCATCAATAATGAGATGAATGTTTCATGAATTTTTAATGTACTGAAGAGCAATTCACAAAATGTGCATCAAAGGTTCATGCACATTTTTCCTTATTCATCAATGTTCATCAAATGTTCATGCACAGGAGTTTTGTGGTACAGGCCAAAATAATACATGAACTGACAGGTGAATTTTTTATGAATTACGATGAATAGTTCATGAATGTTCATGAATGTTCATAAAGTCATGAATTTTTCTTCGCCGGGGCGTAGGAGGAAAATACTACTTGATCATTTTGGTTGTATCAGTGATATTGCTGGTACAAAATCTGCAAAGCATTTTTGTTGTGACATTTGTCATTCTCAGTGTGGATGTGGTGATTGCCCAACATATCCAGGTTTGATTCCTCAAAGACTAACAGATGATGATCTTGTTGCAGCTGCTTGCAAATTGACTATACAATGCAGGATTCGGGGCACAATTTTTTTTTCGCCGAGGTCTCCGCTACGTATCGATCGGTATCGGGGGTAGCGGAAACCAAATAATCTTGAAATAAATAGATTTCTAGCCGTAATGATGTATTAGTACGCTGGTACAAGTTTTAACGATTGTTTACATAATAGAAAAGCCGGACTTTTTTCTCTATCTTTCACTTGACATTATTGACAGCCGGAACTTTTTTATAAATAAGCACTTCTTTCAAAGTGTCTATAAAACCTGTAAAATGAAATTTGCAGCGTTTGTAATCAAATAAATTCGTGTCGGTTACGACGAAGAAATTAAAGGGATGCTTTTGGTTGACCGGAGATTCAAATTAGTACAAGTAAGAAATCTTAAATCGTTTTTTTTTTATTTTCCTAAACGATCGCAACTTTGCCCAAAATTTGTAAAATAATATAATTACATTTTCAGATTTATTGAGCATAATGAGGTAGCGGACATTTTTCCCATCCAGAATATGCTCAAAATCGGTAGCCCATAGAACACAAGGTAGCGGAGGGTAGCGACGGGTAGCGGACAAGTTTCAGACTTTATTGTTACTAAAAGATTGTTTGGAGGAGTCAAAATCGGTAGCCCATAGGAGACAAGGTAGCGGAGGGTAGCGGACATTTTTTCCCATCCAGAATATGCTCAAAATCGGTAGCCCATAGGAGACAAGGTAGCGGAGGGTAGCGGACATTTTTCCCCATCCAGAATATGCTCAAAATCGGTAGCCCATAGAACACAAGGTAGCGGAGGGTAGCGACGGGTAGCGGACAAGTTTGAGACTTTATTTTCTCTAAAAGATTGTTTGGAGGAGTCAAAATCGGTAGCCCATAGGAGACAAGGTAGCGGAGGGTAGCGGACATTTTTTCCCATCCAGAATATGCTCAAAATCGGTAGCCCATAGAACACAAGGTAGCGGAGGGTAGCGACGGGTAGCGGACAAGTTTCAGACTTTATTTTCTCTAAAAGATTGTTTGGAGGAGTCAAAATCGGTAGCCCATAGGAGACAAGGTAGCGGAGGGTAGCGGACATTTTTTCCATCCAGAATATGCTCAAAATCGGTAGCCCATAGAACACAAGGTAGCGGAGGGTAGCGGACATTTTTTTCCATCCAGAATATGCTCAAAATCGGTAGCCCATAGAACACAAGGTAGCGGAGGGTAGCGACGGGTAGCGGACAAGTTTCAGACTTTATTTTCACTAAAAGATTGTTTGGAGGAGTCAAATCGGTAGCCCATAGGAGACAAGGTAGCGGAGGGTAGCGGACATTTTTTCTCATCCAGAATATGCTCAAAATCGGTAGCCATAGCAACACAAGGTAGCGGAGGGTAGCGGACATTTTTCCCCATCCAGAATATGCTCAAAATCGGTAGCCCATAGAACACAAGGTAGCGGAGGGTAGCGACGGGTAGCGGACAAGTTTCAGACTTTATTTTCTAAAAGATTGTTTGGAGGAGTCAAAATCGGTAGCCCATTGGAGACAGAGCGGGTAGCGGACATTTTTTCCCATCCAGAATATGCTCAAAATCGGTAGCCCATAGGAGACAAGGTAGCGGAGGGTAGCGGACATTTTTCCCCATCCAGAATATGCTCAAAATCGGTAGCCCATAGAACACAAGGTAGCGGAGGGTAGCGACGGGTAGCGGACAAGTTTCAGACTTTATTTTCTCTAAAAGATTGTTTGGAGGAGTCAAAATCGGTAGCCCATAGGAGACAAGGTAGCGGAGGGTAGCGGACATTTTTTCCCATCCAGAATATGCTCAAAATCGGTAGCCCATAGAACACAAGGTAGCGGAGGGTAGCGGACATTTTTTCCCATCCAGAATATGCTCAAAATCGGTAGCCCATAGAACACAAGGTAGCGGAGGGTAGCGACGGGTAGCGGACATGTTTCAGACTTTATTTTCTCTAAAAGATTGTTTGGAGGAGTCAAAATCGGTAGCCCATAGGAGACAAGGTAGCGGAGGGTAGCGGACATTTTTTCCATCCAGAATATGCTCAAAATCGGTAGCCCATAGAACACAAGGTAGCGGAGGGTAGCGGACATTTTTTCCCATTCAGAATATGCTCAAAATCGGTAGCCCATAGAACACAAGGTAGCGGAGGGTAGCGGATATTTTTCCCCATCCAGAATATGCTCAAAATCGGTAGCCCATAGAACACAAGGTAGCGGAGGGTAGCGACGGGTAGCCGACAAGTTTCAGACTTTATTTATCTAAAAGATTGTTTGGAGGAGTCAAAATCGGTAGCCATAGGAGACAAGGTAGCGGAGGGTAGCGGACATTTTTTCCCATCCAGAATATGCTCAAAATCGATAGCCCACAAGACACAAGGTAGTGGAGGGTAGCCGACGTGTAGCCGACATTTTGTCCGTGCAAATTTTGTGTGAAACAGTAGCCCTAAGAATCCAAGGTAGTCTAGGATAGAGTAAGGGTAGAGCGCATTTGGCCAACATATTTTCCATCATGAATGTGACTATAAGCGGTATCCTTTACAACACATGGTGCGGGCGGGGAGCCGACATTAGTTCCTACATAGCTTAAGACTTATCACAAATGGTAACCCATAATAGACACAACACTTTACATTCCGTTCATTGCGACGGCATGCCGACTCCTATAGAATTTATTACGCATGTATTACATTTCAGAGCTGTTTTAAATAAAAGTGTGACACCAGTTTGAATTGTCCTTCCTGCGGCAACGTAAACTTACAGAATTTTTCTTTACAGTGTCCACTTTGTGGCTAAAGATTGATAAGATAAGCTAAATGTGAATGGGTGGTTTGTATTGTCATTTATTAATTTTTTTAAAAACAATATAGCAGATCGTCTATTTATCTAAGCAATAATGTACCCCTCCCAGCTTATAATGGACGAAAGCAAAATTTGCACAACAAGGCGGAGCCGAGTACATGATGGAGCGCAAAGTTTGCTTGATGAGTCATTGTGGGAGGACGGGGATATATTAATGCTGTTTTTTATAGTTTTTGAGATGTCACTGACTTTGAAGATGTACAAAACATCTTTGATAGCGATGATGGATGATTGAATACATTATCAGTATATATCTGAGGGTATGAGGTCACAAAATTCACAAAGCTATAATAATATTACACCTCAACTACAGTACTGATCTCGTGATTGGATGCAACTCCGCAATGTGACATTCCAAAAAACTGTGATATAACGTGATTTGAATTGCTATTGCCCTCTTGCCGGCAAGCCGTCCGAACGCCATTGGTAGCGCACATACGCACAGTACAAATACTGTATTTTGTGATGATTTCAAATTTTCGCACATGCCCTCAGGCTGGTGCTCTTGACCAAAATATTGATTATACTCTTTGTAGTAACAACAGTGATCCGGAGCGATCCATGCAAGAGATCTACGCCTATTCCCGGTCATCCCATAGACCATTTCCTTGGTCGTGTCAAACTCTGTAGGAGTATGTACAGTGAACAACCAAATTATGAGATTTTATGTTGTACAACGTATTGGCGTACAAGACTGGCATATATCAATGAAACTCAAAATGAATGTTGTATTTTATAATTCGGCCACGAAAATATCTGTCAGGGTGAAACCTTTAATTGAGTTTATTATAATTATGAACGTTCACTGTGCGCAATGCACCACGGAACCTTATAAGAATTTTCAGGCCGATCTGGGACTAGTATACCTAAGGGAGCCGTCATTATTTACGGCCTGGGGATCGTAAGCATGTGAGGGAGTAACTCAAAAATTGAAAACTTCAAGGGGGTTGCTCAAAATGTGGAGAGGAAGAAGGGGGTTACTCAATTTTTTAAGCAAAATAAATTGAAACACCTCTCAAATTGCACCATGGTTGCACCCATCAATTTCTCAAAATTTTCGATGCGAGAGGGGGACACCCCTCCCGTACTCTCCCCTTAGGGCGTTCTAACAGTTTTACTAGTTAAAAACAATTAAAAAACACCTTTGAGGCTTTCAGATTGCACCAGGCTGCACCATTGAACAAATCAATTTCTCAAAATTTTCCACGCAAGATCGTGAATATCCCCTCTGACACTTCCCCCTCAGCCTCGCACATGTTATTCCCCTTTTACTTTCAAACTCTGCCCAGTCATATATCGTAGTGAAAACCCAGTCATGATACCCATCCAAATTAAACAGTACTATGTGGTTAGATACTGGTTATAGCGTGAGCTTTAATATCTATATTTTGTTGTCACTTTGAATTTCATTTAGTTTGTTTCACCTTTTCAAGTTGAACCGTCATTAGATAACCGATAATAATAAAGCAGGGTACATCAGGATTAGAAAGGTCTTTACTATCGCTGTATTTTTGTAAATTTTACAAGTACGTGTATTGGTATTTAGCTCTTCTAAGAGGGGGGGGGGTCAGTCAAAATTTCTGGGTTAGAGAGGGGGGTTACTCAAATTCATCATGGTTTGCAAGGGGTACTCGAAATTTCGGAGTTTCCGATGAAATTACTCCAACCCACCCCACCCCACCCCCGCCAGACCGTAAATAATGACGGCTACCTAACAGTCGCATGGTCGAGTTACACGAGGCACCTCGGTAGGCAACGCGACGAGCAACGCGGTAGGCAATTCGAGTTGCCCGTGGAGTTGCCTCGTTTGTATGATATCGTCGCGTCGTCCGATGAGGTCAGGCGACGCCGCGTGGAAAACCGACACGTTGGTTTTTCAGGCGACAATTCCAAGTCAATTATCATCATCATCATCATCCTCATCATCATCATCATCATCGTCATCATCTTCATCATTATTTTATTGCATTATTTAATATTCAAGAAATATAATACAATTCAAATTCCGCAGAATACATTGACAATAAGAAGCTACGAATATAGTCTTGTGCTAGTCGAGCCTAGCCTGTTAACTTATATGTACATTGTATTGAAACATGTATTGATGTATATACATGTAATTTTGTGAAGAGAAGATGGTAACTGTGACAGTAAAAACCCCACAAAGTTAGATGATTACAGCTAGAATTCGTTTTACTTCCGTACTTAAGCACATTAACATAGAACAAGACATTCTCATAAAAGATGGCTTTTGTGAACTTTCACCTAGAAGTTTGATTTTTAACAAAATTCAACAATATGTTCTATATTTTTGCACCTGTGTAAGATATTGAAGATTGACCTGCAGATGTATACATGTGCGGCATACGCATTTAATAGTGTGCTAAAATTGCGTAATGGCTGTATGCATGCGTAATTTCACTTCCGCACTCGATGGATGGAAAAAACTGACTACAAAATACGATGAGCCGTTCAATAAATCTACACTACCAATTCGGATTGTACGATGTACATGTAACATTATTTTAATGTAAACAAGTTCAACGAACAACTTGAACAACTGGGCTGTGTTTCAAACATGCTGAAACGTAACAGCGAAGGGTATACATGCGGCCGTCAAAACACATCGGGCAACCCAAGGTTAGAGGTATTGCAGCTAATCCAGGCACTAGCAGTGTTCGAAATTTAAACATTTATATTTATACATCAAAACGTAACTATGGATATTCAGTCTTGCACTGCTCTTGGTAGCCTGGGTGTGGTTGTGGATGGAATTTTTTTGGTAACCGTTGCATTATCATCACGGCTCACGGCTTCACTTTGGCGCTGATCCCCTGTTTGTTGTATCGGCGACAAGAGGACAATACGTCGTGGATTCCGACATGGGTTCAATTTCACTGCGCTTCTCCGTGTTCTTCATGTTTGGTTGCCCAGAAGTGTCTTTCGATTGATCCTCTGAATCATTTTTTCACGGACTCTTTGATCAAATTTGGGGACAGCGAGATGCGATCATCATGAACGGTTGGCATTTAATTTGTTGCAACATTTCTGTCAGTCACTCACTTTGCGTCATAAGTTTCAGAAACTATCGCTCGCCTGAAAATTATCAGCGTATACGTAGTTCATAGACACAGTAACTGTTGATATGAGAACGTGCCTTTTAACTACGATGCCAATGTTTCAGACAATGCCCAGAGAATCCGAAATTTTCCACACAAATGAGTGATTGACAGAAACGTTGCAACAAAGTTAATGACAAGCGGGCACTAATATCCTCGGTTCTCACAAGAGCTCAGTCACGGGGAGTGCTTTCGGAAACATTTTACTGTTTTCCTATGCGAATAGAAAACGCATAACAATGAAAGAAATGCGTAAGAGAGAGAGTCAATTCCAATGCGTGAATACGCATTTTTTGTGCATGTAAACGCGAACACTCTTGATAATATGAAAATAATATGATAAGTAGTAAGGAACATTTTGATGGAGCAAATCAAACATAAAAGTTTTAGCAACTTACAGAGCTTATGAACATCCTGAATACGTAGATTTTAGAACAAAGGTGAAGATTGCTCTCTAAATTCAGAGAATATTATACTGCGCATACACATTTTCTATGCGATATGAATTGGATTTAGATACGATGAAAATGTAATTCCCCTTACTTCTAAGCCATATGTTACATGGGTTGAATAATGATATATAGTGCAAAATGAGTATACTTTGTGGTACAGCGTGTCTTAATTTAAATTACATTCCGGCCTTCTTTCTTATCATCGCAGGGGGACAGCTGCCCCGCCCCCTCTTGAATTTCGGTAAACAGGCAAATTTTTCGAATACACAGAGATGCTTATAAAACACTTATATTTTCCGGGGCGATTCCCAGCACGCGTGCTTTGGATTGATGAATTTATACTAATCTCCAGTGTCGCTGTACCTACACTGACTCGTCGCTGCAATTTCTATTGTTTCTATGGTTTATTGTACGCTTGGTTAACTGAGTAAAGTGTTTCACCTAAATAAAGTATGTTGTCATTTACACGTTAGTCACTTCGGGTCACGTGTTCATAACAACTTTGGCAAACCCAAAATGTCCAAGTTACTTTGTAATTATTTAAAAAATCACTCTGTGCATGTTACTATGTCATTATTTGTGATTTACTTGACTGATAGGCATAGGCCAGGACGGGATTTATAAATGAGGTACAAGATGTGACATCTTAAGGTCTAATATCCTATCAAAATTGGAGGGTATAGAACTTGTGGTTACTGAGATATGCATATATATGTATAATCAAGGTCAAAGGTCATCGAGGTCACATGACATTTTGAAAAAAAAAATTATATTGCTAATTAATCCCTATATGCCAAAAAATCAGATCTCTAGCTCTATTCGCTTGCCCAGAATTAGATGTGTACATAATTAATGAGGTAAAGCGCGTATTGTCATAAGGTCTCCCATCCTACTAAATACAAAGGACATAGCACTTGTGGTTACTTATTTATTGACATAAACAAAGGTCATCGAGGTCACATGACATTTGGTCAAAAAAATTTCTCTCCTATAGTTATCCCTATATACCAAAAATCAGACATCCAGCTCTATTGGCTTGCTCAGAATGAGATATGTGCATAATTATTGAGGTACAGTATGAGGTGTCATAAGGTCTCCCATCATACCAAATATGAAGGGTGTAGCACTTGTGGTTTCTGAGTTATTGACAAATATGTATATTTGAGGTCAAAGGTCACCGAGGTCACATGACATTTTGTCAAAAAAATTGTATTGCTAAGTTATCCCTATATACCAAAAATCAGACCTCTAGCTCTATTGGCTCACTCAAAATTAGATATGTGCATAATTAATGAGGTATAATATGTGGCGTCATAAGGTCCCATCATACCATATATGAAGGGTGTACCACTTGTGGTTACTGAGTAATGGACAAATATGTATATTTCAGGTCAAAGGTTACCAAGGTCACGTGACATTTTGTCAAAATATCCGAGATATCTGCATGAACGGATGGACTCACGGATGGACGAACAGACGGACATGACCCAATCTATAAGCCCACTGGACTTCATCCGTGGGGACTAAAAATTGTGTCACTGCATCCTTTTTGCAATATGAATACGATGAGAAACTAAATTTTTATTTTTCTTGGCCTTATACATGGGAGTCTATGGAGATCTGCCTTATACATGGGAGTCTATGGACGTGTAAACTAAAAATATGCAAATTTCACCACGATTTGCCCAAATTTGGGAAAGGTCACTCCTATGTATTTCCATACCAAGTTTCAAATCAATCGGACTGTGGTTTCAGAGAAGAAGATTTTTTGACCAAAAATGGGAGAAAATTACAAAAAAATTCATGAAAAATAGCAAGTCCAGGATACTGACCCAAGATGTGCACAATCATTTCATGTCAGCCCAAAGTACATACATGCTAATTTTTCATGTAATCTGCTCAGTGGTTATTGAGTTTTTTTCAATTTTGACTGCTTTTACATTTTTTCACTTAATTTGCATATTTTGGCAATGACAACTTCATTTGAACAAAATCTCATCTACAGCCCATCATCCATGTACACACCAAATATCAAGATGAAATGTACAGCGGTTTTGGAGTTTTTGATGTTGACGGACAGACATACAGACATTTCCCTAGCCTATAAGAATAGCTTCCATTGCCATATATACATGTGGCTATGGGAGCTAAAAATTGCTTTAAAAATGCAAATTTGCATATTTCTGCAGAATTTGAACAAATCTGAAATAGATCATCTCAAGGGACATATGTACCAAATATCAAAGCTATCTGACTGGTAGTTTTGTAGAAGGAGATTTTTAAAGATTTTTTTTACCAAAAATGACAAATATTGCCTTAAAAATACAAATATGCATATTTCACCAGGATTTGAAGAAATCTGACTGAAGTCACCCTAAGTAAACTGTATATCAAATTTCAAAGCAATCGGACAGGTGGTTTCAGAGAAGATTTTTTTACCAAAAACACCAAAAAATGCCCCAAAAATACAAATATGCAAATTTCACCACGATTTGAAGAAACTTAAGTGAGGTCACCCAAAATAAACTGCATATAAAATTTCAAAGCAATAGGACTCCTGGTTTCAGAGGAGGAGGCAATGTTGACGGACGACGGCGGACAATGACGGAAAATCAACCTATTTGACAAGCTCAGCGTGACTGACAGCGGAGCTAAAAAGTTGATTAAATATGCAATTAGGAATTGCCATGAAGTAAAAATGCTTGATAACTTTCAATAATGTTATATAGTATCTTCTATATACATTGCAAGTTTTGTTAACTTTTGTAGAGTCAATCCATATAACTATATATACCTAATTAGGACAATTCATTAAATATGCAAATTGGCTATAATCTTTCATGTAACCCCTTACTATCTTTCACAGCTGATATATCCTTGTGTGATCAACATTTGTAGCAAATCTAATCAAATTGTGTACTGTCATTCTCAATGTATATCAGTTATTTTAATCATTAATTATGCAAATTAGCAAAAAGTATGTAAGCCAAACCCACCAAAAACTAATCAGTCTTGCCATTTTCTAACTAAATCTATGTACCAGATTTGATTCTAATCTAATGAGCCGTTTTTGAGATATACGGCCAACAGATGGATAAATAGACACACAGACATCGCTGCGACATAAGCTCATGTATTAACACATGAGCTAAAATGATGCATTTAAATTTGACTATCCTTAGGCTGGGTTCACATATAACGGTTAGTGGGGGCTGGAGGAATCGCGATTGAAATTTTATTTTTTCTGATCCCCCCCCCCAAAAAAAAAAAAATTTTCGTAGAGCCACATATTTATTAGGTATGCACTCAAAGAAAAAAAAAAACATGTATTTGGCAGTTCTGCTCAAAGATGTACAACACTGCTTGTTATTAGCAATTTGTAGAGCCATATTCCTAAGGCAAGTTCTCTAATATTTAACCACATCAGTGGACTTTTTTGATTTATCAGTCCAAGTCAACTTTAGCTAAATCCAACTCTGGCAATGCCAATGGCACCTGCTGAAGAACATACAAAATGACAATCATGAGAGCATGCAAATTGTGAATTTCTGCATACATTATATGCTTAAACGTTTTACGAAATTGACAATACTGTAGGTAAAAATATTCTATCAAATAAACATTTAAATCTCTGAAACATTTGGTGTAACAATGGTAAATTTGGTAAAATCAAACCAATTAGTCACATTTTTCATTTAAATTAGTCTTTACTGAACAAAGTTTTACTTTAATTTGTGTTTATTATTTTACTATGAGAATGTGAAAATTTAGAAAATTTAGCATGGTAACCCCCATCTTTTTTCTTTAATATTTGATTATTCTCATATGCCAGAACTCAAAACTCCCTGATAACTTTCAAGTCTCCTGCTCTTCCATGTGCTGCTTTCTGGCCTGATCTTATGTACAAGTATGTTTCACTGCCATGAGCGTCACATGACCCAAACTCTCCTTCAGCTATTTCATAGTCAGAGCTATCTCTGTCACTGCTGGTATGCAGTGACAGTAACACTGTCCATAGGCAGCAGCAGCAGGGCAGGAGCAGTATTAACTTTGATAATTCTGACAATAATTTTGTTCAGCTTATACAACTGCATTCTTGCTCTTTTTCCTACAGCATATTGCAATTCGAACTGTCCAGTATTCAGCTTGCGAACACAGTCTGTGAATATGTATCCTGCATTTGTATCACAGACAAATGACTTTACTCTGGAGTCTATAATTCAATTACCACCAAATATTCACATATGCAGGTTTTGATGACAAACTGAATATTGTGTGTTTCAGCATGCTGTAGGGAGACAGCAAGAACTGTATTTGATATATTGCATAGAAATATTGAAAAAAATTATCAACAGGTGCTAACAGGTGCAGCAGTGCTCCGATACTAATTGGCCTACTTGGTTTTTTTTTTATGAAAATACATACATGTACAGTGTAAATCTTTTCAAGACAAAAATGTGAAATGCTACAAAATGCTTCCAGATCTTGTTTAATTATTGCTAACATTAGAACATTGGATGACATTAAAATGTTATTCAATTTTCATTGAATTACCCAACCAAACCTTGGAATTGTAAAAAAGGGAAGCAAAATATTTTCATATCCCCCTTCAGGCAGAGCAAAATTTTCAAGTCCCCCCTCTACTACCCTAAAAATATTCGACTCCCCCTCATTTTTGTGAACGCAGCCATACACTGCAATGGAAAATGTGCAAATACCATCTTTCTATGCAACTGATTTACTTGTAATAACGACAGGAGTCTAGATGTTTGTCAGTGATGTCAACATAGTTTGCTTAACTCACATAGATAACTAAGCTGTATATATGGTGTATTTGTAGACATCTGTCTCTCATTAGCAAACAATCAAGCAAATTATTTTTAAACAACAAAAAATAAAAACCTTAATTTGCACCTACAGGGTATAATTTCAATGAAAAGTATTTCATTATTGAAATAAGAATGTGACGGACATAAGAAGATTTACAGGAAGATTAGTAGAGGTATAATTGCTCACTCATGATAATTTTGATATTTATAGTGTGGTGAGAGTCAACTGCACCTGCTTGCCACTAATTATGCTGAAGTGCTTTCAGCTTTCTAAACAGTCTGGATAGCCTGAACTGAAATTCACTTTTTCACAGTAACAATGTTGACAATATACATACAGGCTGTGTTTAATAGATGAATACAGACATTTTGACATACTTTAGCCAACAGAGTAGGTGATAAACAGAACAAAATTTCCACAAAAATGAAATCTTGGAGCTGCATACTCTCGAATATCATTTGGCTTGAAACAGGTTTCTAATATTTTGTCACTCAAAAATCCCTTTGGCTCAAAGTTGGTAGTCAGCGAAGATATTTTGACCAAAAACAGGAAAAACTGACCCAAAATAAAAATATGCAAAATCACTGCAATTTGACAAACCTGACATGTCACCCCTAGCAACCTGCACATCAAATTTCAAACTTGTGCAACAAACTCTTTTAGAGATTTTTGACCAAAAATGGGAATTGTCCCAGACTTACAAATTCCACAATTGTTCGAACAAACTTGTTACCTCTAGCAAACCACATACCAAATTTCAGACCAATAGGACAAACGATTTCAGAGTCGAAGATTTTTTGACAAAAAACCAACAAAATTGCTGGAAAATACAAATATCCAAAATTTGAACTTCAGTTATCCTTAAGAACCTGCAACTGAACTAGCAGTTCCTGAAAAGAAGATGAATGTTGATGGAACACAGAGGATGGAGGACTGAGGACAATCCACTTATCTGAATAAAGCTCTGTGTCATTGACAGCAGGCTAAAATCTCACTTATGAAGCAGTCTGTAAGATGTGTTGTGCTGTAGGAGCAAAATTAGTGTGAAAGGAAGATATTGTATAGCACTGATTCTCGGTTCTCACTACATGAAAGATGAAACACACACATGCAAAGAAAATATCTGTAAAGGCATTTTTCCATCAAAAGTCACAATACTCAACATCGTCAAACTCTAAGGTGATGTTGAACTTGTTCACCCATAATGCAACTAACATTATGACACCCCTGAAAAAGAACTCAAGAAAGATGATACAGTTCAAATTGGTAAATAGGTGCTTTAATTGAAATATATAGAGACCTCTTGCATGTGATAAAAAGAAATATGTTTGAATGAAATCTTATTTGAAATTCACAATGTTTGTGCTTGCAATTCAGTGAGAAGACACAAAATCACTAACGAAGTATTGCTGTTTTTCTGTATTTCCCTTTGCATGATAATAAATTAAACAGATAGCAGGCCATCACATTGACATTACAGATCTTATCACATTTGAAGAAAATTACTGGACATATGTGGGTCATGGTGCACTTTCCTCAGTTCACACCTGCCAAAGTAATATTTCCAGACATAAAAATAATAATGGCTAGCAAATTTTGATAATATCAGAAAGAAAGTAACATTGCATATGCTCAAATACATTGTCCTTGTGTCTAGGGATTAAAAAGCTATTTAAGTTTGTCAGAATTACATCATCCTATCAATTTTACTCCTTTGTACATGTATGTATCATTTACATGAAGATGCAATCCACATGGGGGTTGGATAATCATACCAGTGTGATAATTAATATGATCCTGCATTTGCATTGCCTAGGAGTAGTCTATGTGAAATTGTAGTCTCCTGTAAATGTTTGCTTTCCTAATGCTATGGCTCAGCTTTTAACATGCCATTTCAGTTATTTCCAGTCCCTGTTGTACAAAACTTTTCCCTGCACTAGGTATTTTTCAGCTTCAGACTTTGTTACTGTGACAAAAAGTGCCTGTCTATGGCTTCTTCCTCAGCCTCAGTCAGTGGTACTTTTCATCCATGAATGTAGCATGCTTCCTTCCTATGGAAAGGTAAGAAATGAGAAATTGAACAATTTAAAAATTAGAGACATGAGGACACTGAACTTTGATCATTGTTTTAAACTCTTTATTACATGCTCAGAATGTCAGTTTGTTTAATCCTCTTTCTCCCAGGTGGTATTTATTTCTATGGTTTGTCTATGGAGCCTGGTAGAAAGATGATTATATGGATTCAAGATACTGCAATGCATCAAAATTAGTGTTGTTCAATGATAGCCTACACTTGAGTATTAGCCCCTCACATTGTCTAATATTCTATCTACCCCATGATAATTCCTTCCTAAGCCCTCCCAAGTAAAATCCATGGCATGACTCTTACAAAGGAACCAGTTTTAAAGATCCCATTCAAAGCAAACAATCACACAGATATACCTTGTTAAAGCGAAGCAGTCTGCGGTACTGTCTCAGATTTTGAAGCAATGGGGTTGAATGGAGGGAGATCACTTGCTTAACTGACATAGTTTCTATGGAATTTAACTTGAATAATGCAATACAGTATAGATAAAAACTACATTTAGCATCCACTACATCCTAACTGAAAGGCCACTTTGAGACTGGTTTGATTAGCTGTAATACATAAACTACACATTTGTATAGACATCACAAAAACACACATCATCAGACAGTCTAATTTAGGTTTAAAACAGTACAGTCACCTGTTACTTTTCTGATTTAAAAAAATATTTGTTTTTGTACCAACTTAACTATCTTTTCTTCTCCCTTGAAATGTCAAGTTTTCACCTAATCAAAGTGCACTGTGAATTTTGGTGTGGACTAAAATTAATTTGCTAACAATCACAATTTAATATATGATATATGCTGTCTTCACAAGTTGAACACTGGACATGCAACGTGCTTTTTGCAACAGAAGAAGACAGTGCAGTTGGTACAATTGAGAATAAAATTAATAATAAAATCATCAAAACTTACAGCTACTGTTCTGAGGGAACATCAAACACAGTGTCTGAGAGTTGTTCTGAATAGATAGGTTGCAGTCAACTAGGATTGTATAGTTTGTTTTGAAAAATGGTCAATATAAAAATGGTTTAACTGAATTTCCCTGGATACCACAGAATCTGGTTTTATGATATGAATATATGCAACCTACATGTATTTATACACATATCTAATGGAACTCGGATGTGACAGGATCAGACTCAGAGATGGTGGAGATCTTTTCACAAAAGCAGTTTATACCTCACTTAAAAGGGAAGAAAGGACAGGATAAAGGTCAAGAAGAGGTATTACTGCAGAAAACTTGGGAAGGAGAATAAAATTCCAAGTTTAATATCATCATTACTTCAACGTCAGTGCCACATCCAAGCTGCCATGAGTGAGAGGAACAAAGAAACCCTATCGATGATCATTCATCCCTCACGTACAGTACTGTAGATTTCCCATAATTTATTGCGATTTGTATCCTCGGAAATACTTGAGTGAAGTCTACTATATCTCCCATGTGTAGACAAATTCACAGACTATCTATCAAAATTTTGAAAACGTACTTTTATGCACACCATTCTTCTCAATTCTCATTTTAAATATTTGGAAAATTATGCATAATTGAGAGAGGAGATAGCATTTTTGTGAAATTTGCCAGAGATTGTCCTCAGCCATACAGAATAATGTGATGGAAAGTAGGGAGACTAGTTGCACCTGTTTTATGAAACAAAAGGATATTGATTTTTTGCAATGGAAATGACAAAAGAAGTTTGCATGCTAAGATTTCTGAGAGAATGACTCCTTCAGTTTGTCATAACTTGCTGCCTAAAAAGTATGGCATTTGTAGTACCCGCAGAATGTGACTTTTATGGTTGTTTAGTGGTTATTTTCAAAATTCACTGAAATATCTAAACGTACTTTTACTAGATATAATTTAAAAATTATTCTGATGCTGCACACTAGTGCTTACATGCAGAACTGAAAAAGTTTTTAGAAAAGTTACCTTCAAGGATACAAATCAAAGAGTATTGTGGGTAATTTATTGTACTGTGTCCCTCTAGTGTGCATAAATGAGGTCTATATCTAGAAACATACTGACTGGCTGTAGGCCCTAATGACTGCAAGTTGCCAAAATAATTTCCCCTTAACTTAAGAATTAAAGGAAATTATTTAATTTCAGGTAACTCACAACTTAACAGGCAAACACATGTACATGTACTGTACGTGTTGTCCTTTCAACCACTCAGTACACTGGCAAGGCGTCAGTATATCATTAACAATTCACTGACCAGTTTTGGCTTCTCTTCTCATTTTCAGAAGAACATGGCGCTTTCTTTTCCTTTGCATCTTTTCCCTTGAAGCTAAGCAAAAACAAAGCATACATCATGTATAAATCATTTAGCAAAACTAAATATTTTCACCTGCGGTCATGTAACTGAATATTCATCTTAGAAATGCAGAATGTCTGTATTTGACACTGCAGAAGAAAAGATAACTTATGAGCACTACTCAATCATGATTTGGGAACACCTGCCAGACAGTATCACTTTCCCACCTGCAGAGTCAGTAAAAAGCAGTATTGAGCCATAACTATATGTATTTTCAACCACTTGGCTTTATATGTTGTAACAGCTTTAGTCTGAAAATCATGTTTACAGTATCTCTGTCTTCAGGGACCTTCAAATCTTCAAGTCTATGTTAAAATGCAATGTATGGGACATGTTTTGCTTCACAAGTTTTACTACCTTTTAGGTAAAAAAACAATTAACAAGGAGAATATTCCCAAATCATGATAGTGGAGAAAGAAGGCTAAAAATGAGAAGCTTTTAAAAACAAAGTAACTTTCATTCTCATATTTTCAAATGACTGAACGGGAGACTTGATCTACTTACAATGCCAAATATCCTTCAGTTAAAACACTCTAGACTTTAATGAAGCCTGATCTTCCAGTCTATCAATTTCATGTTCTGTGAGCACCATGCCCCAAGAAATTTGCAAGATGCAAGAACAAGAGCATTCTGAGACAGTTGATGAATCCCAAGGCACCGGGAAAAAGTTTATTTACCAAACATGCACACGCTATCATGTTTGCAATTTTTCTTGGCAATTGATAGTTTCAGGTACATGTATATGGCACGTACAGCCCCTGATATTTTAGGAGGGAGGTTGATGCAGTTGGTCTATATTAATAAGTTTGATGATGAGAAACCAACTTCATATTGGCCTAAAAGATTGAAAAGCAAACAAAGTGATACTTTGGAATGAAATTTATGTATAGTATACATGTAGTTCATCATGTGAGTGTTTGATTTTGATGACATCTTGTTTATCTTTTTTTGAAGTGATCGGATTGGTTGATATGCAAATGAGCCATTGGTTATTTGAGTCCACAACTGCAGAAGTGCCTTTGCTCAACTACGACAAAACAAGGAAGTAACAACAACAAATGCATAAAATGGTCATATTTATTCCTATATGTACACACATACTGTTGCCCAGTATTTGTACCATGATAACATGACTTCTAGGTGCATGATACCATCTAAGTCTATCTGGCATATATTTATACTGCATCAGGAAAATTATTCAGAACTTACAATTATCACTTTTATGATCAACATCCTTGGGACAGAAATTCATGACAGCGACCTCAGGACTGGGATCCATGGTAGTGTCCTAGGACATGTATCCATGACAACATCTTCACCCAACTCCTATAGCCTTAAAAGGACAAATCACATACACACCGAAGTGAGTTCAAAATGAAAGCTTGTGACTCTGAGTCTTTGATCACCACTTCTACAACCTTGGCACTTTTTCCCCCATGATTCAAAATAAATCAAGTTGATGAAGCCCTAAACTGCAACTTCTGTCACTAATTTAGCTACTGGACCCCATTAAAAGAGTATAAAATTGTATTTTATAATCACAGTTCTCCACAGGCCATTAATGTGGCAGAGTGCTGGAATTACCCACTTGACAAACATGTAACAAAATACTGTATAAGACATGTAAGGCCACTTTGGGATGTGACTCTTCTTTCAACTCTGTATTTTTGTGGTAGTTTTTGAAGGATTAAACCTTTCAGTATTTATCATTGTCAATACTCTTACGAAGTGTTTCAACTTCAAAGGACATTTTTTTCTAGAAAACTGACCGGCTTTATGCTACATGTAACTTCACTTGATACACAGTGAAGTTCCATGTAGTTACAAAGTTGTTATTCTCGATTGCTTTTTGAGAGTGTATTTATCATGTGATCATCATGTCTACTGTGTAGAGTGACATATTGAGGAAAGTTGTGACAGGTACTTAAATTTTATGCAAATAGTATGCTAATATTGTTATGCTAAAATATGGAAATGAGGCAGCACAATTTTTCAATCCAATCGTGGAGACCATTGATGTTGCAATTTGCAAGATTTATTATATTACTATGTAAACAGAATTGCTATTCCCCAATATGTCAGAGAATTTGCCATCTTGATGTTAAGAAGTGGACGGTTTCATTTGATTTGTGAATACAAGCTTTGGGGAGGGTAGAATTTGAGAAAAAAAAGGATCGGAGTGTCTCCTTGAATCTCATGCATACCAATCAACCCCCGACCCATTGCTCATAATTACTGAAGTCTCCCTTAGTTTAGTTTGGTACAAGAAACATAGCTTTTGATTGTTATTGGGAATTGAAACATGCCATGAGCGTTAACACACTGAAATCTTGAAAATGTTTTGATAGTACAGCATGCCAGGAAATAAAGATTGTTTATCATTCCATGTTGATTTATTCTCAGCAAAGTCAGACACGCATCTGAATTAAATTCTGAGTGAATTGCAAATTCTGAGTGAATTGCAAACCATAAGAAATGGGAACTTGGTACATGATTATGGAATGTGAAACGTAAATTAGGCTTACCCCTTCAGCATTGGCTGACTTTCTGATTAATTTTTTTCCCAAAGGATATGCTCGTGAACTTTATATTTATAAGCCAAGATTTAGTTTCAAACTCCCAAGAATACTATAATATTAACACATAATCTAAGTATTCTTACTTCACTTGATGATATAATATAATAAAATCTCTTTCACCCACGCCCATAGAAAAACTTCAAATATATGTAGACAAAGAGGAAATATATAGGGGAAAGAGCATTCCTTAAGATACAACAATTATTGAATGTTTGGACTGGCCTAGGTATTCTAAGCTGGATTTGAATGCACAGTCAAAGGCAATGTGACGCCAATGGTAAAGGCTTACATTCACTGGGAAAGGGCTGAACGAAGGGTCATAGCGAAGGACCAAGGGACAACTGAACAAAAGAAGAGTGAGCTCTGTCTCAAAATATCTCCAGATTTCCTTTGGAAGCACATGTTTGACATGGCCCAGACGCGCACGGTTTGCGCTAGACTCTCCACAGTCGCTGTGCCTTGTTTTGTGCGCGTCGCGATGGGCCTGCATTCGAAGGCTGTGCAGCTGTGAGCACGCGCTGCCAGACACAGCGACTGTCGGTTCTTGCAAGTATATGAATATTCATAAGGGTAGTGACGTCAAAAGAAAAACCTATCTAACTGGGCGGAGAGAATATATACTAGTAGCTGGTAGACCTATATACGCGGTATGTTTTCATTTTTCATTTTTAATTTTATTTGGCTATGCTACCTGTCATTTTTTTTGATTAACGGATGTGTGGAGTTCTATAAAGTACCCGGATCAGGCAGAAATCCGACCGGTCGCTTGCAAGAACGTCCAGACCCTGGGATTCGCGTCGCGTCTCTGAAGGGCGCGCGCGTGTTCCAACAGGGAAGAACGCGAATCGCAGGGTCTCTGCCAGACTAGGTTTGCGCTTCCACTGAAAGATTAGAGATTTTTGGAGACAGAGCTCATAATGTTAGCTGCAGTAGGACTGTGTCCCGGGCTCGGAGTAAGTCACCTCGACACCTAGCCGTTTCGACCCCAACACTCTCTTGTCGCTAATTGTGCTCACCTCTACCTTGTCATATCTTTCTTGTTTCATGACGTTTTACTGAATATATCGTGCATCTTTCCTGGGAAAATTGGCTTCTGAACAAACAATTTAGCTGTTTCGATACACAAATGCAGAGCTCAGACACTTTACGACCAAGCGCAGCGCGCAGACAGCTGTTCGTAGTTTTTGGTGACTTTGATAGACCCGGCCCTAGCCCTGTGTACAATGCTGTGTGTCCCCAGACTTATACGGACCGGGGAGGCCGTATAAGGCCGGGAACAAACGGCGTCGTACGCTGGGCTAGGACTGCGACCGGCCGTCTGCCAGTTGCGAGCTCGGCCAGTGCCCGCGCCGACCAACTCGGCCAGTGGGAGAGGTCGGCCACTTATATGATTGCGTACATTTTCTCTTCACATTCAACAGTGATGTTTAATGATGTTATTTTGTTGAACATTCAGTAAACAATGAAAAGACGTTCCACTCTGAAAAACACATTGGTGGCCCTCAGCCTTTCAGCAGATCGCGGGTAGGGCGTACGATCGAAAGGTACAAATTGGCAGTATTAAACATTGCTGCGAATCCGTAGCCTTTGCCACTCGGGTAGCTTGGTCATTCCCAAAAGAACATGCCAAGGACTGGCAGGGCTCGTTTTCGCAGCAAGCAGTAACAATGACTTAATCGTTGATCGTTGGATGAATAACGTTTTATGCTATGGTTTTTATGGTAGTAAATCGTAGGTTTTAAGTTTTTTTAATGGAAAGCAAAACACGATGTACCACATACACTGCGCAGCCGATTTCATCGTGTAGTTAGCGTTGAAGCGAGATAACCTCCAATCCATGGGGAAGTTTGCAAACATCGCGCTCATGAATGACATGACATCGCTTTCACATTATAATTTTAGCGAGACCTAGAAAATAGAAGAACAATGTAGTCTCATCATATAACCATACTCCTACTGGCCGAACTCGCAACTGGCCGACCTCTTTTTTATTTGGCCCGGCCTGGCCCTGCATCAGAATTACATAGCGGCCGCCGTGGTATGCACAACGGCGGCCGCTGTGTTAACCACACACTGTGCCCTGAATAACGTGCTGTGTGTTCCCGGCGTAATACGGCGTCCCACCGCATACAATGTATCTGTCGAGCCCATTCAGGTGCGTTCCAGACGTTACAAGATTCAACTAAAGTCTTTCAAAGTGCTATTAGCATCGAAAACTCTGAGGACATAATTTCGAGATGATA
Source organism: Ptychodera flava (assembly GCF_041260155.1). Taxonomy (NCBI): domain Eukaryota; kingdom Metazoa; phylum Hemichordata; class Enteropneusta; family Ptychoderidae; genus Ptychodera; species Ptychodera flava. Next base: position 5,379,461 of record NW_027248281.1, read on the forward strand.
ATGATACAAGTTTCATTCATACCGAAGTCACCGTTCCGAAGTGATCGAGACGGTCAGGGGCCTAGGGTCGAGTGATTTGTAGAAGCCGCTGCAGCTCACAATCGAGACGGTCAGGGGCCTAGGGTCGAGTGACTTGTAGAAACCGCTGCAGCTCACAAGTTACCGCGACAAAAATGGGGAAAGGTTATAGCTTCATAACAGCCGCATAGTGTCATATAGGAATACAAAGCAGTGGGCACTTACCACTATATCCTTCTCTAACTTGAACGAAAACCAGGAACGTAGTTAGTGTTCGGTAGATGTACCACGTCTCTCCGGGACCGTGGCTGTACAGTCGATCCCGCTGGCTGAAGTTGTTTGCACTAGTTACTCACACATGGCAGACATAACCATCCGAGCTCAGAATATAGTGCGTGCCGTGTTGCGCTTGATTGACACGTTAAAGGTTGCTAGTTTGGTGTAATTGTTTGACATTTAGCAAGTACTATACTTTTAAACAATTGCTAAGTAGATAAAAATAGATGAAACTTTGAAATTATGGTCCGCTACCTCCGCTACCCTTCGCTACCCAAAATCTCATTTGCATAAATGAATCGTGCCTCATATCATGCAATAATTGAAATTGACAGGCAAACACATGACATTAATGATGAACAAAGGAGTGCAATTGAAAAGGACATTATCTCCTTCAGAGAGTCACAAGGACAAAAGGGATTCATTTCACCTACCCTAATTACAGGTTTGACAGATGCCATAATTACTGACATTGTGCAAAATGTCCATTATATTCATTGTCAGGAAGATCTTTTAACAGAATATGTTTATGACTGTGGTGTTGCAGCAGAGATTTGGAGAATAATCAGCAATTACATTGATTAGTCTTACAGTGCATTCATTTTTAGAATATATATATACACACAACTTTCAGTGCAACTCTCGTGAAAAATCTGTCGTAAATATTTTTTTCAGAATCATATGTACATGTATATTTATTTTTGGACTTTAATACAAAATCTGCTGTTTGTGCAACACACTGTATTAGTTTTTGTCTTGTGCGATATGTGAGTGTTGAAGTCTATGTTTTGTGATTCCAGAGTGCTATGGCAATCAACAGCTGTTTGATATGTTCCAACAATCAGATCAAACTAGAAAATTCTCTTGAAGACTTTGGCCTACTCAATTGGTTTTCCAAATTTTTCCACTCATGTCGACACCTCACTGAAATCATGTTAGAGTTTTACATAGCAAATAATACAAATTACTGTTGATTTTTTCTTATGACAGCAAAGGAACTTAATATTTTCAGCATTTTTGTTGAATATTCCAACTACAGTGTGTTGGTATACTCTTTAAAAAATGTTGACATACACAATATTTGGTTTATCAACACCAGCCAATGTGTGTGAAGTGCGTTTTCATTGTTGTCAAATTAATTTTAGTCTGAACGTGGATTCTTTTTTCAACAAATACCAGTGTACGTCTTGTACAACAGCACATACTGTATTGACAAGCAAATATATTTATTGCCGATGTAAAGCAAAAGAGAATATAATTCCTTTAGTCTGAAAATGAAGATTAGTGCCAAAGTAAGCTGTATGATGTGCCATGTTGAAAGAGCTGTGTATGTTTGTGTAGTAGTCACTGAAACAAACACATAAACTGCATCTTACCTGGCTTACTTTTATTCATAATGTTATGAAACATGAAAAAAATCCCCAAAACATCCCCAAAGCTTCCAAACATATATAAAACAATGACTGTTAATCCTTTATTACTTCCAATAATAATATCACAGAGTTGACATGCTGATTGGTGTCAATTTTGAAATCAACTTGAAATACAAATTTGAATTTTGCGTTATTGAAAAATTAACATAATTGTAACTCCAGACAGCGTCCCTTTAAAAAGCCCATTTACCACCTGAATATTCAATTTTCTTGCCATTAATCCATTTATGAAGTAGGTGAGCATCTATGTCAGAAAATATATCATTACTGGAGTTATCAATTTAAGTGTCCATGGCTTCGACCTGGAATGAAGTTAAGTACCTTTGACCTATTCTTTAATTCATCAAACATTTTTCCAAGATCAGTAGACACACTCTGTTTAGTATGAACACGGGATTCAGGTGCCAAATTCAGTTCTCGAAGCATGTGCTTCTCAATATCATTCGTACACATTAAAGTTTTCCCTATCATCATTACAGCCTGTGCTGTGTGATTTGGTCCAAGTGTCTTGATACGTTTTTTGGCAAGTCTATTCAAGAGTTCCATTACGTAATCACCATCCAGGTTATTTCCCTCACCTCCAGACAGATTGATAAATCTGTTCCACATGACCTGCTTACTGAGCCTTGGAGAAAGAAGGGATTTTGTGGCAGCTTGTAGTAGGAAGCTTTCCAGTCTGTATTTTGTCTTGTGAGTGGTATGAAACACCAACATAGAGTAACGCCAATTTCGCATACACCTTTCGCCATCACCGGCAGCTGTGGTCATGATGGCAACTCGTCTGAGCAGTCCATATTTCATCAATCCAGTTGCATAATTGTATACATAGTCTTGTTCTGTATCTTTCTGTTGGCTTCATCATTCTCAATGGATTGCAGACTTTGGCTCATTCTGTTGTACACAAATCTGTCAACTATCTGGCCAATCACATGCTTGAGGTAGACATATTTTTCCTCTTCTTGTTTAAGGTGCATTCGTTTTGGAAATTTCACCTTTGCGTCCAGACTGTCCATGCCAAGATGTTCAGCGATAGCCACAAGAACATGGACATCTGTAGCAAGGTCAAAGAAATCAGCCACAGCATGGTAATCCTTTCTTACATCAGCAACCACATTTCTCCTGTTGATCAGGTTTCTCAACTGGCTTAAGGTTCCCCCTTCTCTGGCACTGCTCATAGTGTACATTTTGTCCATAATAGCTTAGTAGATGAAGAAACATAAAAATTAAATAAATGAATGGATAATATATCTCATGTAAAAGCCAGTCATACATGTCTCTTGTATACTTGATAAAACTGGAAAAGTTACTTTTAGCAACTCAGTGTACAGTGAATTATCTAAACTGTGTTAAAAATGTATCCTGGAAATAATGTTATCTTAAGTAGATGAAGTGTTGTTGTCAATCACATCAAATGTGAAAATACAATGAGGACTAAAAAAATTCAGGACAAATATTAGAATATGACAAGATTGCAGGTTGGTTTGAAACAGGTTGAGATACATAAAGAGAAGGAATAATATATTAACCACAAACCTGTAAGAAATTCATTTTTTCATGAAAATCTTCAATCATTGAAAATGTTCCCTCCAAGCGTTCCTCAGGTGTATCACCATCAAGTCTGGCCATATGAGCACCCCGTATCCGTTCACATGTCAGCTGATCACCACCCAGTGGCACTGCTCTCATTGATGATGCCACGACTTCCCTGTAATGTTATGGCAAAGAAAATTGTATCAAACTAAACTGAGTGACTCAGACTCTGTCTAGGTCCACTATCTGTACATAAGGACTTTTATACAGTGCAAGACATTTCACCTCTCATTGATACTGTGAATAAAACATTTCAGTTCAAGGCATCACACATTTATTGGCAAGTGGGATCTGTATTGCTTCTCTTTATGCGGGGTGGATTGTATTCAAATCGGAATGAAGCCCTACAATTACAAACACAGACATCTTATCAAATCATAAGGCGCATTATAACAATATGAACCAAGGCGTTTCCCAACCGGTGTGTGAAGGGACTGTGATTAGAATAATCAGTTCATTTCAGTGTAGGTGTGCTCACAAATCCGTAAAAACATCAAACAAGACATACCTTGCTTCTACGCTCTCTAATTCATCTTCGGTTCGCACTCCAGGCACATACTTTTGTAGATGGAGCATGATTTCAATAATGTCATTTGTCTTACATTCGTTCTTATCAAAGATACCCAGTGGCAGCTGAAAATTGCAATAAACATACAGCTTGGTCACACTTATGCCTACTAAGCATGTAATGGCTTCTTAGCATGCATCAAAGAAGTGCTTTGAACAATTACATGGTAATAATCATAATGATAGTAATAAGCATTATAATAATTATTATTATTCATTTATAATAGTAATTAAAGCAATAGTATTTCAAGCAAACTGAAGTAATAACAACAATATACATAATCAGTGTTCCCTCAGGTTCAAAAAATACGGCTAGTTTTCAATCGGGTTCGAACCGACAACATACGGCATCAGTCGCCTAGCGGAGAGGCCACAGAGAGAACCGCTCAGCTAAATCTCCACTCCCAAAAAAGAGTGGTTCAATAGCCGGCTAAGTTGTTACATTTTTCTGACTGAGACCGCTCCACACGTTGAACCACCTGTTGACAACAACTTTAGGAAAGAGGGCAGAATAAAATAAAGTAGGGCAAGTGAGAAAGTGGGGCGGTATTAAAAAAGCAGGGTTTAACTGCCATGGTAAAACCCCCTGGAGAGAACACTGATATGATTTACAGCAATCTTAGATTGCCAAATATTACATGCATATGTATGCTATGGCTTTTTGTCCTTGGACCAACAGTGTATGAGTTCTGTAGGGAAAAGTCTGGAAAGCAGTTACTTCATCAGCCACCGACTAAGGCATTAAAAACAAACTAGTATTAAAACATGTGTTTCCTATAACATAATTTTTAGAATACAGTGTACATGTAGGTGGGTGGAATATTTACAGACATGATCACAGAAAAAAATTGCAAGACTTGACAGAGTCAAGCATGATTTTTGATAAGCTTATATTTTTCCTCAATTTTTAAAAATTTTCTGACCCTAAAGATTTATGATTTATTAAGACAAGGATGTCAGGTTACTGGAAACACACCTTTTTTCTTTGTCTGATAACAATTAATACAATATTTCAAAAACTCACTATAAATGAATAATTTGAAACATATCAAAACATACATGCAATTATAATAAACAATCTAACACTAATGTCAATATGATATGCATGTCAACTTCCATTATTGTACTTTATGAACGTATAACATAGTAATAAACATCAGTTTTGAACTTGCTGGTCTCTCACCACTATAAACTTTCTTTTCATTTCTTCACTGTATCTATGAGAGAAAGTCTTAGGGACAACACCTTTAAATACTTGAAATGCTGGCATGTATTTGATAGCAATTAAAGCAGTGGCGTGTATTCCTCAAACTGTGATTATCTTCAAGTGATGGCAGGAAATCACTGACAGCCATATCCATTAATATACCCATGTTGCAGTCATTGGGCAAACCCTCGCAGTTTATCCTATCTCTAACAGCCATAGTAGTCCGTGGGCTAGAGGGGGTCTACGTGCACCCCCCCCCCCCACAGGATAACAAACCTGTATTTTTCAGAAGCCTTGGGATCCCTAGAATACGAAATGGAATTTTAACAGAAAAATATAGGGATGGCTGTTATGGTCATGTTTTGAAGGGTACCGCAAAATCACGATTCTCCAAGCCAAATGCATTTTCGTCAAATCTGTCTTCTTGTAAGTCATGTGCTGAGCTCATTTCTTAACATAACCTCACTTGTTTGGTATCATTAGAAAGGCAATTTATTCCTCTTTAAGATGACATATTGTACTATGCAATATATTCTACAGTTTTTGTCAAATATAACCAAAACTTACCCCTTACCCCAAAATTTAACATTGCAAATTACAGTAAATCTCAAATTCTACCAATTTTTTAGCTAGGCATAATCAAAAATGCAATGCTTTGTCTGAAATCTGTTTTATTTCATACAGGGACATGTCAGAAATATGAAATAGACTTTTAACAGAAAAAATATTGGGAATCTACAGCTGTAACAGTCATATTTTGAAGGGTACCGCAAAATAACAGTGTTGCAGATTTGCATGCATTTTTGTTAAATTGTTCTTCTTATAAGTTATCTGCTGAGCTTGTTTTTCAATATAACCTGGCTTGTTAGGTATCATTAGAAAGATAATTCACTAATCTTCAGAATGATATATTGTAACATGCAATATCTTGCATAGTTTTCATGATATGTAACCAAAACTTACCCCTTACCCCAAAGTTTACAATGAAAATTTCTGTCATAGCTAAAACCAAATTTTACAATTTCTTTAGCTTGACACAAAAAATCTGGCCCTTTTTGCTATTAAATCTGTTTTATTTGGTACAGGGACATGTCAGAATTATCAAATAGACTTTTAACAGAAAAAATATTGGGAATCTACAGCTGTAACAGTCATATTTTCAAGGGTCTCGCAAAATCACAGTATTGAAAACTCGCTTGCTTTTTTGTTAAATCTGTCTTCCTATAAGTCATCTGCTGAGCTTGTTTTTCAATATAACCTGGCTTGTTAGGTATCATTAGAAAGATAATTTACTAATCTTCAGAATGATATATTGTAACATGCAATATCTTCTATAGTTTTCATGATATTTAACCACAACTTACCCCTTACCCCAAAGTTTACAATGAAAATTTCTGTCATAGCTAAAACCAAATTTTACAATTGTTTTAGCTTGACACAAAAAATCTGGTCTTTTTTGCTATTAAATCTGTTTTATTTGGTACAGGGACATGTCAGAATTATCAAATAGACTTTTAACAGAAAAAATATTGGGAATCTACAGCTGTAACAGTCATATTTTGAAGGGTACCGCAAAATCACGGTGTTGCAGATTTGCATGCATTTTTGTTAAATTGTTCTTCTTATAAGTTATCTGCTGAGCTTGTTTTTGAATATAACCTGGCTTGTTAGGTATCATTAGAAAGATAATTTACTAATCTTCAGAATGACATATTGTAACATGCAATATCTTGCATAGTTTTCATGATATATAACCAAAACTTACCCCTTACCCCAAAGTTTACATTGAAAATTTCTGTCATAGCTAAAACCAAATTCTACAATTCTTTTAGCTTACACACAAAAAATGGCCCTTTCTGCTATTAAATCTGTTTTATTTGGTACAGGGACATGTCAGAAATATGAAATAGACTTGTAACAGAAAAAATATTGGGAATCTACAGCTGTAACAGTCATATTTTCAAGGGTCTCGCAAATCACAGTATTGAAAACTCGCTTGCTTTTTTGTTAAATCTGTCTTCCTATAAGTCATCTGCTGAGCTTGATTTTTGACATAACCTGGCTTCTTAGGTATTAAAAGAAAGGTAATTTACTGGTCTTTAAAATGACATATTGTAATATGCAATGTCTTGTTTAGGTTTCATGAAATAGGACCAAAGCTTACCCCATACCCCAAGGTTTACACAGCAAATTACTGCAAATCTGAAACTCTACTTTTTTTACAATTTATTAACTTTATATACAAAAGGCAATGCTTGTATGCAATCTACGAAATCTGTGTTTTTGTTAGAAAAGTATGTTACAAATATGAAATTAACTTTTAACAAGAACATAATATGATTTTGTAGCCTTTTGGATCATATTTGGAAGGGTACCCAGGTATCAGGGCAAATTTGCCGAAACACATACATTTGCAATATTTGGGTTCCCCTCCAAAAATGATCCAAGTGGCTACTAAATTGTATCATCTTCCGTTAAAAGGTAATTTGATACTTGTAACATACTTTTGTAACAAATAAATCAGATTTTAAATAAGAATTGCCTTTTGTATTATGTGCAGCAAAAAATGGTAGAATTTGTGATAAGCTGTAATTTGCGATTTGAACTTTTTGGGTATGGGGTAAAGTTTGACCATATTCCAGGAAAACTATGGATGACATTGTATATTACAATATGTCATCTTAAAGAAGAATAAATTTCCCTACTAATGATACCTCACAAGCCAGGTTGTGTCACAAAATAAGTTCAGCAGATGACTTACAAGAAGAAGAATTTAACAAAAAGGTGCCAGTTTGCGGTACTGCGATTTGCATTTCTCTTCAAAATATGGCTGATACAACTAAGGGACTGGTCAGTTTCTTCGGCCTGGGGGGGGCCGGTGGATTCATGGGGGGGTCACCCTGTTTTTGACTTTGGTGATAGGGGGGGTCACCATGTTTCTGAAATGCCCAATAGGGGGGGTCAGTGTGTTTTTGAATTTCAACACAGGCTCATCATTGCCTAAAATGCATCGTGTCAGCCACAAATTTCATCCAGTTGCATTTTTCGGCGCGCCCTTTGGGCGCGTAACTTTAATAATCAGACATATTTTTCAGCACGCCCAACTTTAACATATCAGGCATACATATATCAGAGATATCTGTATGTTCAATATTTTTCAGCGTGCTCTTCAAGCGCATTACTTTAATATATCAGACATTTTTCAGCACACCCTTCCTGTGCATTACTTTAATATACAAGACATATATATCAGAGATATCAGGATGTTCATATTTTCTCCGCGCCCTTCGGGCGCCATACTTTAATAAATCAGAGATATATGCCAGAGATATCTTGATGTTTACTAAGTGAAAGTGTACTATTATGAAATCTGCATTTCATATGAAAAGCATGACAAATTCCTGATACTTTTCTGTTTTCTCTATGAGAATTCAGTATGAGAAAGCAACATGCACAAATATCAATGTTACAAGAAAAGGTCATCTCAGACTCTGCACACATCAGATTTGGTAAAATGTATGTAAAATATAACATATGTATATATATATATATATATATATATATATATATATATATATATATATATATATATATATATATATATATATATATATATATATATATATATATACTGAGAATCTAGGAACTTGTAGTTGTCACTCTACAGGCTGTTTCATGCGCTAAGCAATCATCAGGAGATGATTGCTTAGCGCATGAAACAGCCTGTAGAGTGACAACTACAAGTTCCTAGATTCTCAGTATTACCGCCCTGCAGAAATGCATTGAGCACTATACTTTGCCTGTATTGACAAGCAAACCATTTTCGTATATATATAATATATATATATATATATATATATATATATATATATATATATATATATATATATATATATATATATATATATATATATATATATATATATTACAGTATTATATTATTACATATTACAGTTGTCGCGTGCGGGGGGGGGGGGTCACCCTGTTTTCAAAATTTGGAATAGGGGGGGTCACCCTGTTTTCAAAATTTGGAATAGGGGGGGTCAGCCACTTTTTGACGTCGGCAAAAAATAATCCCCCGCCCCCCCCCCCCCAGGCCGAAGATACTGACAGTCCCTAAACAGTCCAAATATATTTTCTGTTAAAAGTCTATTTCACATTTCTGACATGACCCAGTACCATATACAACAGATTTAATACCGAAACAGAACTATTTTTATCATGTCTAGCTAAAAATTCACGGAAATTGATCACGTTATCTATGACAGTACTTCCAATATAAACCTTGGGGTATGGGGTACGTTTTGGTCATATTCCATGAAAACTATACAAGATATTGCCTGTTACAATATTTCATTGTAAATACCAGTTAATTACCTTTCCAATGATACTAAACAAATCCGGCTATAATCAATAACAAGCTCAGTAGACTACTTATAAGATGACAGATTTAACAAAAACGCATACGAATCAGGAATACTGAGATTTTGCTGTACCCTTAAAAATACAGCTCTTACAGCTATAGAATCCCAATACTTTTTCTGTTAAAAGTTCATTTCATATTTCTGATATGGCCAAGTACAAAATTAAACAGATTTCATACAAAAAATTGCCTAATTTTTTATATCTGCGTAAAAAAATTGCTTGAATTTGATATTAGCTATGACAGTAGTTTTCGATGTAAATTTTGAGGTATGGGGTAAGTTTTGGTCATATTTCATAAAAATCTGTACAAGATATTGCATGTTACAATATGTCTTTTTAAAAACTAGTAAATAATCTTACTAATGATACCTAACAACTTACATTATATTCTATAAGAAGCTCAGCAGATGACTTACAAGACGATAGATTCAACAAAAATGCACGCAAGTCAGGAATACTGAGATTTTGCTGTACCCTTCAAAATCTGACTGTTACAACTACAGAATTCCAATCTTTTTTCTGTTAAAAGTCTATTTCATATTTCTGACATGTCCCTGTACCAAATAAAACAGATTTAATAGCAAAAACGGCCAGAGATTTTGTTTCTAGCTAAAAAATTTGTAGAATTTGGTTTTAGCTATGACTGAAATTTTCAATGTAAACTTTGGGGTAAGGGGTAGGTTTTGGTTATATATCATGAAAACTATAGAAGATATTGCATGTTACAATATGTCATTCTGAAGATTAGTAAATTATCTTTCTAATGATACCTAACAAGCCAGGTTATATTGAAAAACAAGCTCAGCAGATAACTTATAAGAAGAAAAATTTAACAAAAATGCATGCAAATCTGCAATACTGTGATTTTGCAGTAACCTTCAAAATATGACTGTTACAGCTGTAGATTCCCAATATTTTTTCTGTTAAAAGTCTATTTGATAATTCTGACATGTCCCAGTACCAAATAAAACAGATTTAATAGCAAAAACGGCCAGATTTTTTGTGTCAAACTAAAAAAATTGTAGAATTTGGTTTTAGCTATGACAGAAATTTTCAATGTAAACTTTGGGTAAGTGGTAAGTTTGGTTACATATCATGAAAACTATAGAAGATATTGCATGTTACAATATATCATTCTGAAGATTAGTGAATTATCTTTCTAATGATACCTAACAAGCCAGGTTATATTGAAAAACAAGCCCAGCAGATAACTTATAGGAAGACAGTTTTAACAAAAATGCATGCAAATCTGCAACACTGTTATTTTGCGGTACCCTTCAAAATATGACTGTTACAGCTGTAGATTCCTAATAGTTTTTCTGTTAAAAGTCTATTTCATATTTCTGACATGTCCCTGTACCAAATAAAACAGATTTAATAGCAAAAAGGGCCAGATTTTTTGTGTCAAGCTAAAGAAATTGTAAAATTTGGTTTTAGCTATGACAGAAATTTTCATTGTAAACTTTGGGGTAAGGGGTAAGTTGTGGTTAAATATCATGAAAACTATAGAAGATATTGCATGTTACAATATGTCATTCTGAAGATTAGTAAATTATCTTTCTAATGATACCTAACAAGCCAGGTTATATTGAAAAACAAGCCCAGCAGATAACTTATAAGAAGAAAGTTTAACAAAAATGCATGCAAATCTGCAACACTGTTATTTTGCGGTACCGTTCAAAATATGACTGTTACAGCTGTAGATTCCCAATATTTTTTCTGTTAAAAGTCTATTTCATATTTCTGACATGTCCCTATATGAAATAAAACAGATTTCAGACAAAGCATTGCATTTTTTATTATGCCTAGCTAAAAAATTGGTAGAATTTGAGATTTACTGTAATTTGCAATGTTAAATTTTGGGGTAAGGGTAAGTTTTGGTTATATTTGACAAAAACTGTAGAAGATATTGCATAGTACAATATGTCATCTTAAAGAGGAATAAATTCCCTTTCTAATGATACCAAACAAGTGAGGTTATGTTAAAAAATGAGCTCAGCACATGACTTACAAGAAGACAGATTTGACGAAAATGCATTTGGCTTGGAAAATCGTGATTTTGCGGTACCCTTCAAAACATGACCATAACAGCAATTCCATCCCTATATTTTTTCTGTTAAAATTCCATTTCGTATTCTAGGGAACCCAAGGCTTCTGAAAAATACAGGTTTGTTATCCTGTGGGGGGTGCACGTAGACCCCCTCTAGCCCACGGCCTATAGCCTTACAAGCAATGTATACAAACAGCAGAAAAACGCAGTTGAGTACAATGTTATAAATAATAATTATTATTGAGTGTTTTCATACAGACAATGTTTGTTGAAAAGAATCCAACGATGACTTGTTGTACTTGGGCCTCAGCCCAAGTACATTTGTTTTCATTCCGTGGGAAAAACTCTGTAAGGTATAACCATTTCTGGCTGAGACCAGGGAGGGCAAAATGTCTTGGCTTTCATCTTCTTGGCATAATAAATGGCGTAATGATGTTAACTGAAGGGAATTGCTGCTCTCAGCCAGTCTTGAATAAGTGAGATGTGAATATTAATGCTTCTCTATCTGAGTTTTTGCCACAAAATCTTCTGAATATAATCAAAATGTGCATCGAAATGGAACAATTAATGCACCCTCCGTTTCCTAGGCGATGGCACGACCCTTGCTACACCCACTGGACGAGCCAAAGTGGGAGGGGTAATTTCAGTTTGGTCGAACAAGAGGGCTCGAGACCAGAATTTAACATTTAAACTTGAACACATGTTTAATCGCTGACAAGATGTGGACTAGTGTTAATCAAAGCAAAAGTGTAAAAAGGAAAGGTTTTATATCCCGGTCACAATAAAAAACATTACGACTGGAAACTGCACCCCCAGTTGAGAATAGTAATGCCCACAGCGATGGAGAACACTATCCTTGAGCTGAGAAAACCAGACCATCATTTCGAAATAGAGCTGCAGATTCGAGAAGCTCGTTCAAAATAGCTAGGTACACCCCTTAAAGGGGTGGTTTCGAGTTTTGAGGGCAAATTTCGCCTCCTTCATATAGAAATCGTACGTTTGTTTTTCCAGGAGAACACACCATTTGACACAAAATGTGCATGTAAAGGGGTCGCCAGTAAGCACGTGGTCAAATCTGGCATAAGAAACAATATGAAATGTTGGGTAAAGCCAGTCCAAAATAAACTGATTTGAACTTTTGTGTTTTGTAATTTATACCACTGCAGTAACATTACCTTTTTTGGACAACATCAAACAATGTAATACGTTTTGAAACTGAATACTCCGACGTATTCTGTGTCTCCTTTGCTAAAAAATACGGTATGCCGATTACCATGTAAGGAGATGTGACGTCAAGACATGATGACGACAGATTTGTAGTGCGTTTGGTCCTGGATGGTGCACGAAGTTTTGTCAAGGTAGCTTGTGTATTTATTTCCTAAATGGGAGAGATTAGGGTCGATCTAAACGAAGGCCGAAGAATGTTATGATACTCTAAGCGAGCTGAACTCTAACGCGAATGGTTGGCTAATTTGGAGGATGTCCAGAATGATCTCGTCTCATTAAGATTATTCGGCGGTCAGTATTGAATTTCAACTGCGTCACAAGTTTGCGAAATGAATATTCCGTCGAACGGTCAACGAACGATATTTTAGAAATCTGGAGACATGGCATATCGCATTTTTATTTTAGTATTTTATATTTTACAAAAGATTTAAGAAGCAATGATTTTGTCGAAAATTCTGAAAAAAATATAGGAAGATTTGATCGCGAACACATTTTCACTTGGGGTCAACTAGCCCTGCGTACGATGCTGTGTGTTCCGCTACAGCTAATCGCCCCGCTCACCACAGCCCTGCAAAGACCCGTACGTAGGGTCGGTGACTTCAAATCCATTTTGGGACTTGACGTAAAAAGCCAAATTACTGTGGAAATTCAGCGTTCTTGGGCCCAAGTCGTATCCCAGCCTACCTCAGCTACTCGATCACTTCCAAAAATGACAGTCTTTTATTCACTTCTCGTAAATAACCGTCGATGTCGGCAACTGTCTCGCTAGCCCTGCGTACGATGCTGTGTGTTAGCTGTAGCACATAGCATCGTACGCAGGGCTAGGGTCAACATGGGGTCGCAGCCATGTTGCCTCAAAACTTATTTCTGTCTGCACTCTAAACTCAAAAATGTCGGATATGAACCTGAAAAATCTATGCAATTTTGTCAAACTTCGGAGAAATTTCAACCTATAGACAAAATTTCATCTAGGTAAGGTAAATTTACTGAAATTTGATCGACAAATAATCCTGAGCTTGAATGTGACAGCTCGCCTTCTCCGGGAAGTAAAGCATCCAGCTGCCCATACACAGTTGCCAGGTTTATGAGATTGTTTTCAAGCGACGGCGGCAGACCGTACGGGGCTCTGGATATGAACCTACCGCCGGTGTAGCTGTAATAACTGTTGCGTTGTTTTTAGTGCCCACGGACGAAGTCCTGGGGGAGTTATAGGTTTGGTCATGTCAGTCCGTCCGTCCGTCCGTTCACGCAGATATCTCAAACAGCCCTGGTCAATTTCTTTCAAACTTTGCACAAGAATAGTACCCGACCCCATACAGATGCACGTCGATTTGTTTCACAATGCGATCGAATTTGGCCGGTTAGAGGACTTTTTAGTTTACACCTCCATAGACTCCCATGTATAAGGCAGTTCTCCATAGACTCCCATGTATAAGGCCAAGAAAAATAAAAATTTAGTTTCTCATCGTATGCCTATTAAAAGGATGCAGTGACACAGTTTTTTGTCCCCACGGATAAAGTCCAGGGGGCTTATAGATTGGGTCATATCCGTCCGTGAGTCCATCAGTGAGTCCATCGGTTCACGCAGATATCTCAGACCTCTTTGACAAAATATCATGTGACCTTGGTGACCTTTGACCTCAAATATACATTATTGTCCATAACTCAGTAACCACAAGTGCTAAACCTTTCATATTTGGTGTGATGGGACACCTTATGACGCCACTAGAGCTAGAGGTCTGATTTTTGGTATATAGGGATAAGTTAAGGGGTAGACCCACCTTCCTTGAGTGATTTGGTCATTTTTTGTTTTATGGTAAATTTTGAATCTGTCTAATATGGCCTTTGAGTGGACGATAAGTTTGAAACCATAACATACTTGGAAATGAGTTAAATTTTACAAAAATGAACATTGTAGGCCAGTTTGCGTGCCGTGTTTTTCTTGTGTCTTAACGGTTTCCAGATTAGTCAATGCTATCTCAAGAGCGTAAGTAGATTACGCTAATTCCGTCCGGAGGAGTGCGCATGCGTCAGTCTTCTTCCCAGCTGCCGGCAGGAAGTATGTCGTGGCTACTATGCTGAAGGTAGCCGTCGATTGCAAAAGCATGGTCCACAAAAGCGAAATATCAAGCATATGGCCGGGAATGAGAGAACAGTTAAAATTGTCAGAGTTAGTCAGGCTTAAAACTCCAGTTTCCGATGCGTTGAAAAGGTGTAAACTGGAAATGGTCGCAAGCGAGGAATGTAACGCAGAACGCTTACTCATTCAACACTAAACTGAGCTTCGAATAAAAACTGGTGATACATCTTGCGCACAACAGAGAGGCTGCTCATTGTAGTTTACGTAATTTTTACCTCGTTTTCCTATAATACGTATTTAATAGAACTGTTCCCGTACAAAACAAATAACGGCCGAAAATCCAAATAGTAGGTCTTTGTCTTTACATGTTTGCTAAATAAAGTCCAGCATTCAAAATTAATCGCCGCCGAAAACCAAAACGTACATTTGTGTCCGCTAACAAATGATGTGAAAAGTATAGTCTGACATTCAAAACTGACCCCGCCCAATCAAACTAGGCTACTCCGAAAATCCAAAAATTACGTCTTTTTCTGATAACAGTTTACATGTTTGTCTGCACCTTATGACGGCCGACATTCAAAATTAATCCCGCTCCGAACTAATTGCGACTGATGATAAAAATGTCAGATGATTTTTTAACATCTGCAAATGCCCAGTGAAGTCCGGCAACCAAAATTGTTACCGCTACGTTACGGCACCGTCCCTCCGGTGGTTACGGTTTACACGTAAAGTATGCAATGAAGATTACGTTCCTGTACGTCACCACAAGTTTTCTATCTTTTTGTGAAAATGGTTGCGACGTCTTTTTGTTTCGACAGTTGGGCGAGCAACATTCCTCTCAGTAGAATTAGAAATATGCCAATAGTTCGAATTTTATAACGAGGAAAATCGCGCCGGTGTCTGCTCTGCCCGGTTTGGAAACGTGAGCTTTTTGTTTTGTAAATTCTATGCGGACACAGAGGGAACGTGATGCGAGTAATGCACGTACAGTTTAGAATGATGCCGTGATTTACAATGTAAACACAATGCTGACCCAGCATTTGTTTTTCAATTTGTACCGGAGCTAATCATAGAGCATATATAATTTGTCTCGATCAACTGAACTTTTATTGGCGGACTTGCTCATGAAGTGAGTCGAAGTCCAGGGTCGAAATCAATCTCGATTGAAAAGTATGCGATATTTCACAGCACAAATTCATGCCGGTATAGCTTTAAAATCATTGCGATTGCATTGTTATTAGGTAATTATAAACTTATGCAATAAATTTAAAGAAGCCAAAATTAAAAATGAGAGAATAATTTCCATGAACTTGAAAAAAATTAAACAACCATGAACGTGCTTTTTTCGAATCAGCAACTACTTTTTCCTGTGGATAAACTCAATCACGCTGAAAAACAGCGTGCTGCTGGCCTGTCTATCGTCACTATTATAGTCAACGGACAGTTGCCACCGGGAGAACGACGAATGCTCGTTTCCACACATCAGCCAACGCGATATTCAACTGTTTGATTGAAGTTCACGCATTTCATTACTTGTACAAAATTCGACCGTCGCGATTTTAGAATGACGCATTCAGTTTAATATCAGCGTGGTCACAGATTCACATCTGTTTGAGGTACTCGCCTCCATGGCACTCGCGAAGCCAAAACAAGTTGCTTTTAGAATTGTTCAAGTTTCGTGTCAGAATCGATTTATTTCAGTTTTTCGCCAACTTTTTATCTTTCTATTAGGAAATCGTTTTAGATACCAGATATTGTCAGGTGTTATATTTAGTTTAGCCTAACGATGGGTTCTAACATGGCACAACACAAAGTTAGCCCGGCACTGGTGCTTCTGAGGTCGGAAACCGCGTTCATGTAGCTGTCCGTTTTTAGCTCCATGCCATGTTCAAGGCGGACTGTGGTCGTACTTCAATATGCAGTACGGAACGTAAAAGCTAACGTACGTAACACGGCGTCTGAATGAATTCGTCTTTGTCGGTATGTACCACATTGTAAATTCATTGTCACGTGTCTCTCTCCAGGCAGGAAGCTGAAAACGCGGTGACGATTGCGCAACCAAAAGAGAGGAAAACTCGATGTCAACGGACTTGGCATGCAAAATCACATAATTTACGAAGTATATATGCAGCCAGCCATTTCTTCGCTTGATAATCAAATTTTAACTGGTACACTACAGTGCACAGTTAATACGCTAGTTTGTATTTAGCAAGAAGATTATCCCCAGATTTAGCTCGGAATGACAGTTGTGTAAATAAAGCCTAACGCTTACGCCGCGAACTGGCCGTTTCAGTGTTCATTTACTTCCAATTTTCACGTCATGTATAATTTCATTCATAGCACAAATTCAGACAATTGTGTAAAAAGTCCTGTACTTCATTATGGGCTGGGAATTTCCACCGAAAATGTGAGCGAACCGGAATTTTAGCTGACTTTGTGCGACTCCAAGGGTCGCATACACATTCTGCGATTTACTCCGTTCCGCTTTTTGCAATGTATCGCAACTTCTGGAGAGTGTAACTTGGCGCCGCGTTGACGGATTAGCCTTATCTTTGCACAGGTTGTAGTTAGTGACTGTTTCTACAAAACCGTGTCTCAGAATTCCGATAATGTTCCGAAAACAAAAGATATCGTGACAAACGTGGACAAAAGCCGTTAATTTATTCAGAATCCACCACTTCTCACTTTCAAGGCTAATTGTGCAAAAACAAAGCGGAGTATCAAAAATCCAAGACACGGTTTTTTACACACCTTACCCTGCTATCGATTGCAGTAAAACAGCTCACCAATTGCCATCACCCTCTCGTACTTACACTTTTTTAAGTGAAAAAACTCAAAAACACACATTTTTGAGCAAAACAAACACATGCAAACAGGTTTTGAAATATTCTTACAATTTTTATAATCTTCAACTGTCGACCTACCCAAACATATACTACATGTTGGGTTAAAGATTCATTTTAATGGTAAAAATCAGGTTAAAGAAAAGTGTCTGCGAATGTGGGTCTCCCCCCTTAACAATATGATTTGTTTGACAAAACGTCACGTGACCTCGGTGACCTTTGACCTCAAATATACATATTTGTCCACAACTCAGTAACCACAAGTGCTACACCCTTCATATTTGGTATGATAGGACACCTTATGACACCATATATTGTACCTCATTAATTATGCGCATATCTTATTTTGAGCGAGCCAATAGAGCTAGAGGTCTGATTTTTGGTATATAGGAATAACTTAGCAATACAATTATTATGACAAAATGTGACGTGACCTCTATGACCTTTGACCTCAAATATATATATATATATTTGTCCACAACTCAGTAACCACAAGTGCTACATCCTTCATATTTGGTATGATAAGACACCTTATGACACCACATATTGTACCTCATTAATTATGCGCATATCTAATTTTGAGCGAGCCAATAGAGCTAGAGGTCTGATTTTCGGTATATAGGAATAACTTAGCAATACAATTATTTTGACAAAATGTCACGTGACCTCAATGACCTTTGACCTCAAATATATATATTTGTCCACAACTCAGTAACCACAAGTGCTACACCCTTCATATTTGGTATGATGGGGACACCTTATGACACCACATATTGTACCTCATTAATTATGCGCATGTCTAATTCTGAGCAAGCCAATAGAGCTGGATGTCCGATTTTTGGTACATAGGGATAACTATAGGGTAGAAATCTAAATATGCCCATCTAAATATTAGACATCTACCATCGAGAACAAAAAAAATTTGCTGTAATTTGAATATATAAGGAGTTTAAGCAATTTCCACTATAAATAAAGAACCCCTGCCTCAAACTCCACAAAAGTTGCTAGACATATTTTGCTGTTGTCATGCCATTGCTTCGTTTAATAACCAGTTAATCAAATGCCTAATTGACAGGAGGAAATTCAAGACCATATTTGAATAGTAGTATATATTGTCCTCAAAATTACTCTATCACGGCCCAAGTACTCATTGCCTTCAGCAATACTGCCTTGTTTTTCTATGTATTTACTTTTATTCCTTGATCAGCTTCCAAAAGCATGTTGAATCACCCAGTGTTCACCTTACAAATGTAAAGTATGTTAGTGCGGCGCATTGTTAAAATAAAATGGCGGATACAAGCAATAGTTACACTGATCTGCAAGAGGGCAAACAATTTATTTTCTTCCTGGCCTTATTGAAATATACTTAATCACCAGTAATAGTTCAATTATCACCCTGTGTATGATTACAACTTGTGAATTTGTCTATAAAACAATTTTTGGTACATACCAAAAATTAAATGATGGAAGCAATCATGCATTCTGCCCATGTACAGGGTATGAGCAGAACAATAAAAATAATATTTCACAAGAATATTAATAATCGAAATCGTGTCACAAATGAGCGACTGTGTCCCTTTAAAGCGTTGCTGTTAACAAAGTCCAATAGGTTATTAGTTTTATACATCTGTAAGTAACGGCGCAAGTCAATATTTTTAGCTTGCAGACATTCCTTCTATGCATTGATAATAAAACTTGGACCAGGTTGCATCCAAATTGCAATTGATCAATTAATAGTAAAAACAAAAAACAGGTCAAGGCATTGATAAATTTGAATCATACAGGTATCCAGTCCAATGATCTGTCACAAGAATACCCCCGGTATTCTTGTAAACAAATGCAGCAGATGTACATTTTACGAACTAGTTATATGCATACAGAAAATGATTTCTTACCATATGTTGGCTTACTCTTTATCACACGAACAGTATGACCACCCTTCTTAAACTTGGGAAACCGGATATCATAATGGTACTCTCCATCTTTGCCTATGGCCTGCAATCTATCACTGTTTTCATTGTAGTGTAGTCCAGCTAGATACAGCCTGAAATACCAGTCACAATGATAATTTATGATTTTATGACACAAGTTTCATAATTGTTGTCAGTGTATACTTAAGCATTATCCATTATTATTGTGTGACATTGATTTTTAGTCCCACGGACACCGTCCGGGGGGACTTATAGGTTTGGTCATGTCCGTGCGTGTGTGCGTGCGTGCGTGCGTGCGTGCGTGCGTGCGTGCGTGCGTCCGTGCGTCCGTCCGTTCACGCAGATATCTCAGAGATGCCTGAAGCGATTTCATTCAAACTAGGTACAAGGATTACTTCATATGTCATACAGATGCACGTCGATTTGTTTTGTGATACGATCCAATATGGCTGCCAGGCGGCCATTTTATTACGATTTTTTCATGTACAGAGCCATAATTCAGGCATGTTTCAACTGATTTTATTCAAAGTTGGTACAAGGACATTTACTAATGTAATAGATATGCACGTCAATTCTTTTTGTGATACGATCCAATATGGCCACCGTGCGGCCATTTTGTTGCAATTTTTTCATGTACAGAGCCATAACTCAGGCATATCTCAACCGATTTTATTCAAAATTGGTACAAGGACATTGACCTATGTCATACATATGCACGTCAATTTGTTTTGTGATACGATCCAATATGGCCACCAGGCGGCCATTTTATTACGATTTTTTTCATGTACAGAGCCATTTCTCAGGCATGTTTCTACAGGTTTTATTCAAAGTTGGTACAAGGACATTGACCAATGTCATAGCTATGCACATCAATTTGTTTGTGATACGATCCAATATGGCCGCCGTGTGGCCAGTTTATTACGTTTTTTCATGTCCAGAACCATAACTCAGACATGTATCAAGCAAATTTATTCAAAGTTGGTACAAGGAGATTGACCAATGTCATATATATGTATATTAATTTGTTTTGTGATACGATCCAATATGGCTGCTGTGCGGCCATTTTGTTATGATTTTTCATGTACAAAGCCATAACTCAGGTATATTTCAACCGATTTTAATCAAAGTTGGTACAAGGACATTGACCTGTGTCATACATATGCACATTGATTTGTTTTGTGATTCAATCCAATATGGCCACCATGTGGCCATTTTATTACGATTTTTTTCATGTCCTTAACTACAACTCAGACATGTATCAAGCGAATTTATTCAAAAGTATTTTTATCACAGACCTAATGAAGAGGACTCCATCCTCTCTGAGGACCTGTAATCAAAGCACCCATTATCAAGTGGGGACTGTGTCATCAACGATGACTTATTACCCATATCATGAGGAGTTTCCAATTGATATTAATAGAATCTCACAGTCCAGGAACTAAGAATAAGATCCCCCAAATCCTGTGAAAAATCTTGTCCCAGGTCCTTGGTTTGTGAGATTGGTTTTCATATGACCATGTTAAATCATGTTAGAAGTATTGTCTGACTAAAACATCGAATACACAGCACTGTCATCTGATACTTCAAAGCAGTAGTCCATATAGAGTTTGAACACTAGATGCTCTTATTCAGGTTAGGTATTTAACATGCATCATCCAATAAGTGTCTCTGTGATACCATAAACCGGGAGAAAAACACAGTTTATGAGCAATGCACATACCTATATTAAAGGGAGGGTGGGCAAGCGTGATTTATTATCCATGTCTCTTTAGAGGGCGGTTATAATATACAAGTCATTTTGACCGACCGCAAGATACATGTTTTTACAAAAATCCCGAAAAAAATACTTCCTTTTAAGGCTTCATAGTGTGTGGAGAAAGCTCCAAAGCTGAGTGGAGCTTGAGAGCAAACCATTGTTGCTAATGGTTCATCCAGCTCTGTTGACCCTATAACACTTAAACTGTTGACTGCATATATATTGTTTACATGAATACCTGTAACAATCACGTGATACAAAGCTCCACTTAGCTTTGCAGCTCCCCCCCCCCCCCCCCCCCACACACACACACTATGAAGCCCTAAGGAAGTAGTTTTTTCTCATGGATTTTTGTGAAAACATGTTACTTGTGTTTGGCCAAAATTACATGTATTTTATAACCGCCCTCTAAGGAGACATGGATGTTAAAATCACACTTGCCCACCCACCCCTTTTAAAGACCAGTTTGGGTAACTTTTACGTTAAGACCCCATTTCATTGATTTTGCAGCACCTTGAAAAGCATTTCACACACTCTTATCATACTAGGCTTGAGTAATGCAAAAGAAAGTATTAACGTTCTTTCAAGTACCTGCACATCATCCCAATATAGGAAAATCCAGTATGCTTTCGGGTAAACATCAGGACAAGGCTTTGAAATGCCTCCAAGCCTGAAGTTTGAAATTATGGAGACAACTTTGCAATGTCCTTTAGTAAGTTCTTATCCATCACAATTGCTTCTCGCGTCACTGATGCCTTTGAATCTGGAAATGCATTAAAACCTACAATTTTCAACATATCAATGCTGACAGTATGTATATGGGCAGTCTGTACACATGCTGACAGTATCTATATGGGCAGTCTGTACATATACTGACAGTATGTATATGGGCAGTCTGTACATATACTGACAGAATGTATATGGGCAGTCTGTACACATGCTGACAGTATGTATATGGGCAGTCTGTATATATAGTGATAGTATGTACCGGTATATGGGTAGTTTGTACACATGCTGACAGTATGTATATGGGCAGTCTGTATATATAGTGACAGTATGTACCGGAATATGGGCAGTCTGTACACATGCTGACAGTATGTATATGGGCAGTCTGTTCATATGCTGACAAAGCACAAAGTTTACTGTCTATTAAAGTGGAAGGTAACCCAACAGGTCAGCGTTTATCAATGCACAATTTATGACAAACTGGTGCAAAATCTGTTGTTAATGACTTTGACTTAGAGATAGTGCAATGGTACCTTTTTTAAACACCTGTGGTTATAGGTGGAAGTGATGTAAGAACCAATACCTAAAGAAGTTTGTAATGCGCACTGCACTTACGCTTATAGGGCTTTCCTAACAGCAAACTATCGTAGCTCTACATCAATTTTGCTGAAAATTAAAGGTTTAAAAGAGGTAATGTGCTATCTCCAAGTGAAAGTTAAAAACAAACTTTGACTTCATAAGTTTTCCACAAGTGTCAATTTTAGTGCAACATTTTACTAATTTTGTGAATGTTTCTGTAAATTATTTCCATTTTTTGACAGAATGGACATCACATTTCATTTGCTGCATTTTTTACCAAATGTTGGCAAAATTTTAAAAAATCGACCTGAAAAATCTTATAATATTTTAAAGGGCACAAAATTTGAGTTTGGTGTTCAAAGGGTTAATATTATAGCCTATCGACCTTTTGACTTTCTTGGTGTCAACCACAGTTTTTTCTTTGTTATTCATCTAGAGGGCCATGAAAATATCGTGTAAACAGTGGGTTAGGTAGTTCTGTATGATGGTTCTGCAGATGATACAGGACGGACTGCACTTTGCCACTATAAGTGCACCATCTGCATCAGGTGTGCTGGCAGCTGACAAGTACAAGTGGTTTATGATGGATGCTTTCCACAAAGAAATGTCCTCACAGTCCTTGAGCTGTGCAAGATTATTAATCTTTTTGCCAATGGCGACAAACAACAAAAATAAGTTTATATATTGCATTTTAGAATCAAATTGAATATGTTATTATAGAATAACGGACGACGCACTGACCATTAACAATTATTTATGGGCAAGGGCGAGAGGAAAGCCAAAAATTAATGGGCAAGGCTTGCCGAGCCCATTAATTTGGCTTTCCTCTTGCCCGCGGCACCTGACCTCCTGCTAGGCCAGACCTATATATATAGAAATATATTTTATACAAAGCATTGCCTTTTGTAATGTGTCCAGGAAAATAATCGGTAGAATTTGAGATTATTTTTGACTGTAATTTTCGACATAAAACTTTGGGGTAAGGGGTAAACGTTGGTCTTATTTCATGAAAACTATAGAAGATATTGCAATATGTCATTTTAAAGAAGAGTAAATTAACTTACTAATGATACGGCATTTGCCTCGTTATGCTCAAAATAAGCTCAGCAGTAGACTTACAAGAAGACAGGTTTAACAAAAATGTGATTCAGTATTACTGTGATTTTGCGGTACCCTTCAAAATATGACTGTTCTAGCTAGAGGATCCAATTTTTTTTCTGTCAGAAGTTTATTTCAGGTTTCTAACAGGTACCAGGCTGTAACAAATAACACAAAGTTAATACACAGCATTGCCCTTTTTGTTATGTCTAGGTAAGTAATTGGTAGAATTTAGATTATTTTGACAGAAATTTGCGACATAAACTTTGAGGTATGGGGTAAATTATGGCCCTATTTCATGAAAACTATAGAAGATATTGCATATTTCTATATACTATTTTCAAGAAGAATTAATCACCTTGCTAATGATACCCCATTATTTAGGTCATGTTAAACAGTAAGCTCAGCAGATGACGTACAAGAAGACAGGTTTGACAAAAATCCATGTGGGTCACAAAATCGTGATTTTGCGGTACCCTTCAAAACGTGACCGTAACAGCTATTGAGTCCCTTTATTTTTGTCTGTTAAAATTCTGTCTTATTCAAGGGATCCCAAGGCTTCTGAAAAATACAGGTTTGTTATCCTGTGGGGGTGGGGGGAAGGTGCTTATAGACGCCCTCTAGCCCATGGCATAATAGATTGTTAGTAATGCTTGCTATATAAAAAGACACGGAGGCATAGACAATTTTCCAAATATGTCTTATCAAAATCATTTTATAGAAAAATATTTAAGAAGTAAATTATAGAAATAGACAGTCATTAACAATCTATTAACTTAAGGAGAAAATGGCAATATGACTATGTGTGCACGTTTTGAAGTCTTCTTTTAAGGCTATGCATTTGTTCATTGCGTAACAATAAAATGCCCATTCACGATATACCAATGTAGCAAAACATAGTGACTAGAGACAATAATGCATTGTAAATACCCAATTTGACATTTATTTTCTTCTTCAGCACATTGCAATGAGTAAATGACATAGATAAACCTGTTTGATTTGCTTTATTGGGAGGAAACAATAGTTATCGTATTTTCTTCCGTTAAAAATACTGAATACCAGAAACAATCGATTTAAAGTCATCCAATTCTATGACGTCATATTTTTTTACTAAAAAACTTATGCATTATAGAAGGATCAGTATCTAAGCTTACTAAAACTATAAGCATTTCAAGGCCGTTTACTTCATCAAGGAAAGAATGTTGTACCCCTACCCCTAGCTTTTGCACACCCCATACAGATACACGCAATTCAAAATTGACTCCAGAGAAGTAGTGTACAGTTAAATATATAACGTTAACACTTTTTTCTTGCTTAATATGTCGGAATAAATAATTTAAACACAAAAAGCTGTCAAAATTTTGCTTAATAAAATGTAAATCACAATTGTTACATGGTATTTTGGGTAAGAAAATTTCAAAATTGTCAATTGTCAAATTCATTTAAAGTCGTCCCCATTCTATGTACACAAATTAATTTTGCTAAAGTTGGTGTTTCTCAGAAAAAGCAGTATCTGAGCTTTCCAAAAATGTAAGATTTGTGCTATTTCATGCTAGTTTTACTTAATTTAGGGGAGGATACACTCAGTGTTACAGTTTTCGGACAGGGTAGTGAATTTCGCCCAAAGTCGTTTCGTAAATGACCAGCAATACGAAATCTTATTACCATACCTTTCGAAACTTTATTGCGGTTATCCTCAAACTCAGTTGACACGACGGGAGTGGTATTTCGGGGTCAAAGTTGCCAAAGTTTTGACCCCATGTTGAGGGCGTAGTAATCGGACTGCAATCCCAGAAATCGGACGTCGTGTTTGGAATGTGATTAGGAGCTAAGTATTGATAATTTGAAACTTCAAACCACCGATTTTTAATTTCGATGTGTTTAGAAAACTGTATATAAGAATATTTCATGATAATTAGTTATGTTTAATCCATGGACGACTCAACTATATTTCGACGTGTATAGCGCTTAGATATCGGACACGGGCTGTCTCTGTGTGTTGCTTTCGGCACCTTGTATCGTACGGTGTGGCAAACTTCGCTAAGTTTGTTCAGTGAGTATTACTTATAATTGTTTCCATTGCATATTTTGTTTGTATTAGAATCGCACAGGCATTATTAATAAAAATAGCGAGTATATTTCATCGTATGGAATTATTTACCTGTCAAGTTTTTACGCGGTAAGTCACTTACTACGTTTACACATGCTAAATATTGTCTGTCCGAAAACTTGTACAATTCTTACGTTCATTAAAATGTACTTTTTTCTCGAAAAAACTGCGCAGTTTTCGTTAAAACTACATGCAATCGTAGCGAACAATGGAAATAATATTTTCAAAATCATTATTCTCCCCAACATTCAAAATTCAATGCTAAATCAGGACTTTAGTCAAACTTTCAGTTACTTTGACCTGACGGCAGTATGTTGACGGTGTCACTGACGCGGTATCAGACGACAATTTGTGATCACCGCTCGTAGCGAACTCAATAGCTTCTACCAAAAACACTATCGAAAACGGGACAACAGTGTCACTTGACTTAATATGAGGTCACATGACCTGTAAAACGCTATCGATACGGAGAAAGCATCTTTGTGATAATCGTGAATTATTTTCCACAGTGTGGCCATGCTATCACGTGGGTACATCTGTTGTAGCACCAACGGTTTAATGATGCCCCGTTCACGCACAGTTTCTGCACTATCTATCATGGCGGTACAAGTACCGTCATCGGACATTCGATCGCCGCCGAAGTGGTTTACTGTCGATTTCAGCATTGCCGTACGCACTGAGCTCTGCTTTGGATAAAAATGATATTGGCTAACACTGCGAACGAAGTGATGACATTACTGGTGTCCGTCGGGAATCTTTCACTTAAGTTATCTAAAATGTTTGTCGTGAACTCTTTTGAAATTCGATCAAAATTTTTCACGCATTCCGGAGTTGCATTGATAGAATGCTGCTTGTAAACAAATTGCCGTCTGTTGTCACGTAGAGAGTTTAATGTTTTCACGAACGTTCCACCTTCGGTGGCAACTTCCTGGATCTGCGAAATCGCGCTATTCACGGAAACCTGGACGACTGCAATATCGACATCGGCTTTTTGAAAAATCAGACTCAACTTGGTCATAATGGGAATGATGTCCATTAGCAAATGCATCGTAGCAACAAACTCAAAGGCTGTCATTTTCTTCATTAATCCCTTCGCGATCGGAGTTTTCTCCGAGACTGATTCGAAGTAAGTTACAAGAGCGCCATATGTCCGATTAATTTTTTCTAGAGCTATGTAAAAAGAAAACCACCTCACTTCATGCACCTCTTTATATTTCAACTGCGGATCCTGTAAAACTTTCTGGACTTCCTTCACGTCTTCAACGCGAACAGCTGAACGTTTGAAAAAGTAATAGTTAGGGACTGGTCAGTTTCTTCGGCCGGGGGGGCTGTGGATTCATGGGGGAGGGTTCACCCTGTTTTTGACTTTGGTCACCATGTTTTTGAAATGCCCAATAGGGGGGGTCAGTGTGTTTTTGAATTTTGACACAGGCTCATCATTGCCTAAAATGCTAGTGTCAGCCACAAAATTCATCATTCAGTTGTATTTTTCGGCGCGCCCTTCGGGCGCGTAACTTTAATAATCAGTCATATTTTTCAGCACGCCCAACTTTAACATATCAAGCATACATACATCAGAGATATCTGTATGTTCAATATTTTTCAGCGTGCTCTTCAAGCTCATTACTTTAATATATCAGACATTTTTCAGCATGCCCTTCAGGTGCATGACTTTAATATACAAGGCATATATATCAGAGATATCAGGATGTTTCATATTTTTCGGCGCGCCCTTCGGACGCCATACTTTAATAAATCAGAGATATCTTGATGTTTGCTAAGTGAAAGTGTACCATTACGAAATCTGCATTTCATATGAAAAGGATGACAAATTCCTGATACTTTTCTGTTCTCTCTGTGAGAATCAGTATGAGAAA
Organism: Ptychodera flava; assembly: GCF_041260155.1. Classification (NCBI taxonomy): domain Eukaryota; kingdom Metazoa; phylum Hemichordata; class Enteropneusta; family Ptychoderidae; genus Ptychodera; species Ptychodera flava. The sequence continues at coordinate 5,407,254 of NW_027248281.1, forward strand.
GCAACATGCACAAATATTTCACAATATATATTTGATACAGTGACTTATTTTAGAGATAGAAAAATGACAAGATATCTTTCCTTCTCATTGATGCAATTATTTTCCTTTGTTTCACAGGTTTTCTGTAGAAAGATGCTTTTTTATGAACAAAATAACAGTTAAAAAAGGCAGTTTTTGTCATTATTAGCTGTGCTTTTATGGTTTCAATGTTACACAAGAAAAGGTCCTCTCAGACACTGTACACATCAGATTTGGCTAAAAAAGCTCTCTATGGCTCCTCAGGAGATTTAATTGGATGGTTGGCAAGTCTTAACACCCATCAAAGTTTTTGATTCACTGCTTTTTCCTCTTTGATATTAATGATTGACATCCATTTCTGTACAACAGTTCAGGACATCTGGTTAAACATAGAAAGTGTGAAATACATTCACAGCTCATTCAAAATACAGCTCATTCAAAATGTACTGTATTTAAACTTTAAGATTGACACTTTGAAATTCCTATCTTACAACTGACATGTCAACAATTTCATTAAAACATAGAATGACTATTTAAAATATAAATATATGTAAAATATAATATATATATATATATATATATATATATATATATATATAATTTATGTCCATCTTTTGTTTTACCTATGTCGCGCCGGGGGGGGGGTCACCCTGTTTTCAAAATTTGGAATAGGGGGGGTCACCCTGTTTTCAGAATTTGGAATAGGGGGGGTCAGCCACTTTTTGACGTCGGCAAAAATATCCCCCTTCACGCCGCCCCCAACCCCCCCCCCCCCCCCCCCCCCCCCCCCCCCCCAGGCCGAAGAAACTGACCAGTCCCATATGTCCGTTAAGACTTGTTGCTGGTACTTCTTCAGATAATCCACCGAGTTAGCTGCCTGACTAGTGCAGAGCGCGAGTCGATGCGCAACACAGTGCACGCTCAATAAATACGGATTTCACGTCGCAATCGGGCTGCAACCCCATTCAGTCGACCTCGCATCACACTCGCTCCGTCACTGCCGAAACCAACAAGCTGTTTCGCTTCTATTTGCCTCTCCTCAAATAACATCTTTTTCAGCGTGTCCGTTATAACCAATGCAGTCCCGTCCTTGATAGAAACATTTCCTAAATAACGTGTTCTTAGTAGGAAATCACAATCCATCAATCTAACGTAGACAACTAACTTCTTGCTGACTGAAATATCCGTACTCTCATCAGTCAACACGCTCACAAATTCACTATCACGTAACTGTTTGTCAATGTCCCTAAGAATTACGGTTGCCATGGCATGCATCCTGCATCTCATCGGCGGCTTTTTGTGATGTGTATGTGGCATATTCACAAGATTTCAGACACTCCAATGAATTAATGCGTTGTAGTTGTAACAAATGAAGTAACGATGAATGTTTCCGTGTTGAAATGTCCTCCTTGGCAAGCCAATAAACACTCCGCATTCAGAAATAATAGCCTCTTCCTTCGCTGTCAGTGTACGCGATGTTGCTTGAATGAACTCCCGTCGTAGTGCAATTTCCTGCACGGCGTTCCTGTGATCGGCCCCAGACAATGACGGTTGAGCGTCGATGTGCGAAAATTCAAACACCCGCCAGGACTTGTGAATGGATTTGTTTTTCCTGTGTCTCTACAGTGCTTGCAAACCATTCCTTTACCATCCCGAGTCAACCACTCAGAATATTGTGATTTTTCCAACCATCCGTCATTGAATTTTTGGATTTGGGTTTCTTTGCGGGTGGCTCACAGGTGGACTGTCTTGCCGTTCACAGGCAGAGATATCCCGTGGCTGTGGCAGTTCAGGGTCATTGTCACTTGTTATCGGCTCATCGGCTGTTTGATCCGATATTTCTACAGCAACAGACGTGGTTGGTTTAACGAAAAACCGAGTGATTTGTAATTGACTTGCCATGGAGCTCACTGAATGTGTGAGATGCAACGTCCGACAACGGAATGAATAGCAATGCCACGCGGTATGAAATTGTCGTTCACGGCGTGGGAACATTTTGCAACAAGATGTCAATACACATTGTCTGGCCAACCAAATTTAAATCATTTGCGGTATAAAAAATACGTGCCTGGGAATATTTTGTAACAGTTTTGTTTATAGTGTGTTCTGGCCAATCAAATTTACGTCATGTACTACAAAAGGTAACAGATTGAACGGTTTTCCTCGCGGCACATGGCACTCACTGAGCGTTGACTCCGGATCGCGATCATGAAATTTGTCAGGTGTTCGTTCTCTAATTGCCTACGCGTGATGAAAGACTCGACAAGTGACACGAGCGGCAGCGTGACACGTCAGACTAAATGGGGCAAATGTTTTATTGTTAGTGCGTCCCCGTGACCCATGTCCCTAATTTTAGGGGGTCATTGCTCAATTTTTTTGCGTCAAAAGACGCAAGAACGCACTCTGGGCAAAACACTGCCTGTTGCATCATCTGTAGATGGATCATATGCCTCTGTAAACGCGTTCATTTTGTAAGCCTGTCGGCAGTTTCATAGCTTTTTTCCTCATTTAATTTTGCAAAATATCGGCGAATACCTCAATATTTCAAGGTAATCCTTTCTTCCTAATCATGTCCTGGAGTCTCAGAGTCATATATCATATAAACGAAAATGAGTGAAAATTTGAGTCAGGGACTGGACACAAATTACAGGGGGGGGGTGGGCCGGTGTTTTTGGGGGTGGGGTCGCCATTTTTCGCGCAAGCATTTTTGAAGGGTCATAAAATTTTGTGCAAGCCTATGGGGGAGGGTCACCTTTTTTCATGCATCAAAGCTGAAATTGCATGTGCACGTTATGGAATACTGAAAAAAGAAAAAATACCTCCTGGCACTTTCATTTTCTGCCATTACCATTTTCGGCGCGCCCTTCGGGCGCAAATTTCAGGTATAATAAACAATGTATTGATGATCCAAGCAGCCACATTGATTTAAGTTGTCATGATTTCTACTTATTCACACTATTGTGCATTACTGTCCCCTATAATGACTCTTTCAATAACAATTTGGGAGATTACTTATTTGACATCATTCTCCCATTGACAATACATTGGGTATAGGTCTGTGTCAAACATTCATGTCGCTGTATGTACATTTTTTAATATTTTGAGGACATTGACAGAATACAAACTGTTCAGAATAGTGCATAGTGTCATCAATAACAACTGGAAGCTTCAGGTCGAACAACTTTTGAATAACAATTTAGGATCAGATAACCTATGAGTTATTTGTCGTTTCCTCATAGCCTACAATGTATAGTGAATAAACATTTTGGTGAAATTTCAAAATCAAATTTCTTGCACAACCATTGACTTGAAACCACTCTAGTCTAATCATGAATATTAATACTAATAATTAGGTGTACATAAATGCACAGGTTTACCAAGTTTTGTATTGGAAAAAAATTATTCATAGTTTCAACATAGACTGCCATGTATAGTGAATGGACATTTCAGTGAAATTCCAAAATCAAATTTCTTGCACACCCATTGACTTGAAACTACTCTAGTCTAATCATGAACATTAATACCAATAATCAAGTGTACATAAATGCACAGATTTTCCTATTTTTGTATTGGAAAAAAATTATTCATAGTTTCACCATAGACTGCCATGTATAGTGAATGGACATTTCAGTGAAATTCCAAAATCAAATTTCTTGCACACCCATTGTCTTGAACTACTCTAGTCTAATCATGAACATAATACCAATAATCAAGTGTACATAAATGCACAGATTTTCCTATTTTTGTATTGGAAAAAATTATTCAGTTTCATCATAGACTGCCATGTATAGTAAATCGACACTTAAGTGATATGCCAAAATCAAATTTCTTGCACAACCATTGACTTGAAACCACTCTAGTCTAATCATGAACATTAGTACCAATAATTGAGTGTACATAGATGCACAGATTTACCTATTTTTGTATTGGAAAAAAATTATTCATAGGGTTTCACCATAGACTGCCATGTATAGTGAATCAACATTTCGGTGAAATTCCAAAATCAAATTTCTTGCACACACATGGACTTGTAACCACTCTAGTCTAATCAAGAACATAAATATCAATAATCAAGCATACATAAATACACAGATATGCCAAGTTTTGTATTTAAAAAAAAATATTCATAGTTTCTTCATAGACTACAATGTATAATGGATCCACATTTCACTGAGCGAAATTCCAAAAACAAAGTTATTGTACACAGATGCATGTGTTACCACCCTCGTCTAATCAAGCAAATTATGTCAATTATTCAGGGTCATATATACACAAATAGTGCATATTTTTAATTCTGAAAGTTTTTTTACAGTTTTGTCATAGACTCCCATGTATAGTGGATCAACATTTTATGCGAAATTCCAAAAACAAAGTTATTGTACACAGATGCACATTTTACCACACTCTTCTAATCAAGCACAATTATGTCAATTATTCAGGGTCCATATATGCACAAATAGTGCAAATTTTTAATTCTGAAAATCTTTGACAGTTTTGTCATAGACTCCCATGTATAGTTTTGTCATAGACTCCCATGTATAGTGAATCAACATTTTGACAGAAATTCCAAAATCAAATATCTTGTTCACATGTGCACTTGTAAACAACCCATGCTAATCAAGTATATCTATATCAGTTATTAAACATCTGTATATGAACAGATATAGCTAGTTTTATACTGGAAAATACACGTTCGTAGTTTTCTTATAGTTGACTACATGTATAGTGAATCAACATTATCGATAAAATCTAAAAATTACATTTTTTGTACAGGCATGCACTTTTTACCTGCCACTTCAAGCAAAGTACATTTACATGAATAACACACATATGATTTGATATTTTTTGGACAACGCGTTATATCGGCCACATTTTGCCTTCCTTTCGGGAGGGCGACTTAAAAAGTATAGCAAGTCAGAAGGGGGTCTTTAACACATTGCAGGTTTTTTTGGGGGGGTATTGAGTAACAGGGGAGGGTCACTTATTTTCATGCACGGATAAGGGGGAGGGTCACTAATTTTTGTGCATGAACTTTTGAAGGGTCACTATTTTTTACGCAGCGGTTTTTCGAAAAACACCGGCCCACCCCCCCCCTGTAATTTATGTCCAGTCCCTCAGGAAAATTGAACATCGGCGTCTACGGCGGCCATGTTTAATGCAAGCATATGCGGAGGAAACAACAAACAAACACCGTTACTGATGCCCGCCCTCTAGAGGCAGACCTTTCTTTATGAAGTACCTGTCACATTTTCTACCTGAGGAAAGCTTGACCGACACAAAGAAGCCTTTTACTTTTAGGAAATGGCAAATTGGATAAGAAGATATTCTGAAAATGTCAAATGCTGAGGAAAAATGCACAATATTCACAGTAAACAGTTTTACTGACTGGTAAGTCATAATGAGGGTAAAAACAATGAAAATATTTATCATCAAAAGTTTTGAGATTCGCACATTTTAACAAATACAGAAATTATTAACATTATAAATATAAGACTAAACTATTTTTTCAGGGATTGGACAGGCTGGAAATGATGGGCGAGAGACACAGGCATTCTTATTGCTGCATGTGGATGCAGCCACATAATTCCATTTACAGCATATTTATTCACAATGTTATGTTCAAGCTCCATATTGTACTAACTGCCATACAAGGATAACATAAGCAAATAAAATCAAATAAGAAAAGCATCAATGCTCTTGTGTGCATTTTGCTGAACATGGCTGATTTTAATATTTCGCCCTATATATTTGGTATCCAGCAAAGGCATATTTGAAATGAAGTCACAATAAAAACTACATAGCTTACAATATTTATCTTTTCTGCATGAACTTTTCTTTTTTTAAATTATAGTAAAGTAGTACTTCAAACAGATTAACCGTTATTTTATGTCAACCCATAATTTTATATCACAAAGACTGTAATTCTGCCAAAATTTGTATTTTTCAGTCATTTTATAAACTTTGCACTGTGCAACATTCAACAAACTGCAATGTTTGAATATGTTAAACTCAATAAAATTCCTTTGGTCACAGATTACATTACTTTTCAACAATTCCAGCATATATTCTTTACAGGGTCATGTATTTCAAGGAAAACATTCTTATTAAAAATAATTTCATCCCTTTTAATATTTTTCATACTATGAAAATTATCGACAGTGAGGTTTTACAAACACAAAGCTCAGATAAGCATTTTTCATCATTTTCAAAGGACTCTTTGGAAATTGCTTCATTATTTCTGAATTATTTAACTTCTTCCACATTGACCTATCTTTAGGCACTTTATACTGTAGCTTAGATTTTCTAATTTATATATTTAATCGTCTTTTGGTTTTTTGGGTCAATATCCACCTTATGCTGCTACATCATCAACTATTTGCCAACAACTCCATGCCCACAAACAATTACCTGACCTGGCCACACATTGGAGAAGCTACAGCTTCATTGATGGTATTTTTTTCAATTGCCTAAAGAAGGTCGTCTTTTGGGACTATAGCCTACAAGAAACTGTTATACCATTGGTTTCGACACGTTTTTAAAAAGTCTTTTCAAGCAATGCAATGATCAGTTGCATCTTTGAGGTAATAAAGGATATGATTAATGATGATCAGCAGTGTTATGCTATATTGAAAAGGAAAAATAAACATTACAGCGATTTGATCATTTGACCAAAATATTTTCCTTACATTATACCGCTTTCTAAACACATTTTCACAAACATAGCTTGCCGCGTGGTTTGTTCAACCTTACATTATGCATGTTTGAGAGAGTAAAACTAGTCAATCAAGGCTGGGCACAGTGAACGTGCCATCGATAGAACGGGTATCATGTAGTGTACTACGATATCTGCAAAGTGCTAAGATGAAGGCCAACACTAAGGATAGAAGTCCTACTAAGCCGCCTATTAGAGCGTACTGTCCTGGTTTGCCAAACGAGTTTTTTTCTCCGTCTGTCAAAAAGAACACAATGAAAAGAATAATTATTAATGGGAAGAATATTTAATATTTCATACTCTTCAGTAATGCGAGATTATGACCGGGAAGTATATCAAATCAATAGCCTGGCAAAAAGGGAGGGTGTACACAAGAATCATTGAACGAAGATAAATTATAATAAACTCATACTTGGCCTTAAAACCAGACCAAATAACGTGATGAGTCATATAAATACGCTACAGAAACTAGAGCACCCATCTCTATACCCACACATTACAGACCCCACACATTACAGTCCTACTACATACTAATTATGAATTTATAAATATACCAAATATTGAGCTTAACATGACCGTACTTACCAAATTGCATCTCGACATTTGTCGATAGTTGTTGGTCTTCATCTCTCTCTCTCTCTCTCTCTCTCTCTCTCTCTCTCTCTCTCTCTCTCTCTCTCTCTCTCCCCCGCAAGGTATGTTTGAACTACTTCTGAAAGTACAATCGAGGTCACTGTGCTAAATAGGCATCATTATGTCTTGTGAAAATTGACCGGTCGAGCTAGCATATTTAAAATGATACGAAATTTCGGTAAATTTTGAAGGGTGACTTCCCGGCAACCTTTATAATCACTTATACCATATGGTGAAACCTTCTGTGCGATGCGGAATTAAGGTTCCAAGACAAGAAATTGATCTTTTTAATCTAACAATTCTCTGGTGATTGATAAGCTCAGAACCCCCCGTAAATTGTACATTTTCTGAAAGCCTATATTTATATGGAAATATTTTAGTAACAACGGTGTCACCATTGTTTACATAACTATCACGTGACGGGTAATTTGCATAACCTTTCTTTCAAAAATGGTTTTCCCTATGTTTTGTTTCAATTCTTCAAAATATCTGACTCAAACTCTGGAATGCAAGCTGTCACAATGCCCTTCCAAAGAGTGTCACAGATTTTTTATATCTTGCTTAGTTTTTTTGGAACACAATTTTTGAAGAAATCAACTAGGATTAAATTCACCACTCCGATGTTTCTCTGGCATAACATTTTTAGAAGGTTTGGAATATCCTCAGAACAACTTGCGCTCAGACAAATTCCAGCCTTATATCTCAAAGCATTGAAACAAAACACAGGGAAAACCGATTTTTGAAAGGTTATGCAAATTTCCTGTCACGTGATAGTTGTGTAAATAATGGTGACACTATGGTAAACAAAATGTTCCCCTATATCTAGGCTTTCCGTAAATATATATTTTACGGGGCTTCTAGAGAATTGTTAGCTTAAACGGTCAATTTCTTGTCTTTGAACCTTCAGGAAATTTTGATGGATTTTCAGTGTCAAATGTACTTTCTGCAGTCTTCTTCGTCTTCATCGTTGAGGTACGCTCAAGTACCCCTGTTCTAATGGTGTCGTCCGAATTAACTGTCGCGGTGTTGTCGTCCAAATTAATTGTTGTAGTGGTGTCGTCTGATTTAACCATCTCAATGCTATTCTTTTTGGCCTGTGATGTCTTTTCTTCAGGTTTTGTTTTCTCTGTTGAAGAGCGTGTCATATCGACATCTCTTCGACACCCTCGACATCAGCATGCAATAAGTCGTGGACAACTGAACTCATTGAAGGCACTTTAGGTTCATACGATGAGTCTGAAATAGGCAATTTGTGATTATTACGATGTACTTCATAATTTCATAAACCAACTACTAAACATATGCATGACCGGTCTTACCATTTGCCATCGAGTGCTTTTATAGCGATATAACTATGTCAGCTCTAGGGGTGGTAGATTCAACATAAATTTCAAGACAATGCTTTTCATGACTTAGTGAGTCAGAACCAGCTAATTTTGAAGTTAAACACTTACTGAACTGACATATGAAAAATGCTTGGTATCCAAGTAGACGTCAATGAATTCATATGGCTCAGTCCTAACAGACAGAAATCAATATTATATAATATTAATACGCTGTAGATTCTTGAGGGCCCTATTCGGTGATAAGGCAACGCGAGCACTATGCAAAACTGAGATGCTATTTGATAAGTAATGTTGTTGATTAAAGGGTCTCGTCACAATCTGTATTCGGTTATCTTTATATCATGTGAGACATTATCTAATACTTTATTATAATCAAGCACCAGGTCTACTTATACCATGCGTATACATATAACCTGAAAGTATGCTTATGATATGCGTTTTGGTATTTAGTATAGAAATAACGGGCGACGCGATGACCATTAACGTTTATTTATGGGCAAGGGCAAGAGGAAGGCCAAAGATTAACAGCCGAGCCCGTTAATTTTGGCTTTCCTCTCGCCCGCGCCCATAAATAAACGTTAATGGTCAGCGCGGAGTCTGTTATTTCCATTATATTATCAACGAACCCAGAAAACCGTCAAAATTTACGAAAATTTCCCACGTGAAAGACAACGGGGCCCCAGAGCTTGTCAGTGAGTAGTGCGCGCGCTGTAAAAATTTTGCAAATCCGGAGATTTTTTTCAAAAAAAGTGTCTAAACTTGGCCCACAAGTGTTCCATTTTATTTTGTGTTTGATCATGATCTTTGTACTAATTACAATTTACGTTTTAGCTGAAAAGTTACGATGTTTGCGATATTATTCATATTCACGGGCACATAAACGAACCATTATTGTATATTTGTGGTCGGTCACATGGTTCAGGTCGACCAATTAAAATGCAACTGACAGGGCATGGTAATATAATATAAATTACATCCTCAGAGCACTTATCTTAAATTTATATCTACAAGCAGGCAGGGACAGATAGAGATCTGATGACTGAAAATTTAGCATGTTTCAGTGAGCAGACCAAAAGAATATTTGCTCACATGAAACAAATCCGAACAAAAAGGTTTGTCGAGAGATACTCACTTTCAAATTGTAATTATTGTATAATTTTGTCCAGTTACAAAGTGAATGACAGTTTAAAAATGACCAGACATATCATTCTTCCATGGGTATTCAATATGAGGAATTTGACGGACATCGGAAGTGGAAAGTGATCAAGCAATTTCAAAACGAGGGTTGATTGACAACTCACCAGCTGGTCCTTATGCATCGTGCGCCTTTCACACCATGCTTTGGATGTCCTCTTGCCCATTGCTTGTATCTCAGTAGTGTTCCATCATAGTGAATCCAAGAAGTATACCAGTACAGACGAACCCCCATCGATCCATGTCATTGAAAGGCGTCTGAGATCGTCTGGATTAATATTAGCTCAAGATCGAATAGAACAATTCATGGTAATTATTAGTATACATGAACAAGACAATTGATATAACATTAGGGCTGAGCAGTTGCACAGAGAAGGATTGGAACTGTAATTTTAATTGAAATTGCAGGTCACTGTTTATACTAGATGAATGTTTCGTTAAAAATACGTTAAAAGATATTCAGTCTTTATCTCCGCATGTGTTTATGCCCTTACTAGCTATGCCTACGCCAGCTCATAAACCAGCTCACAGGTGCCTGGCATTGTCAGTGAGACATACTGGCATTTCAAGGCACCTGTACGGCAGCTAGCTGAGAGCAGGTAGTATACTTTCAGCTATGTCAGTGATCCCTGACATAAGTCTTTACAGCTGCTCTCAAACGATTATCGCTTGCATATTTTTTATTTGCACTTGGCCGTGACATGCGATGTCCACTTGCTCATGGTAAGTATCTTAGTGGTGTTCTATCATAGTGAGCTCAAGAACTATCCAAGTGCGGGTGAACTCCATCGATCTATATCATTGAAAGGAACATGGTCGTCTTGGTTTTGTCAGGGCTCGAAATTAACTTTTTTCCCTGGTAGTCCACATGGGCTACCATTTTCTGAAGTTGGTAGCCCAGTAACAATGGCTGGTAGCCCATGCATATTTTAGTTAAGGGAATTTTTAGAAAAAGCTTTTTTTCAACTTGAAGATTGTGCCCATAAAGTGAAATTGTTAGTCATCTGATATGAATACTTGCTCACCTTTATTACCCAAAGAAAACTGGTATGATTGACAACAGCGACACAAAAAAGTTTGGTGACCTATCATTGTATTGACAACCCGTTTCATTCTCAGAGCTGCTTGTCAATTTTGATAGTCGTGGTGTAATAAAGGGAAAGTGGCTTCACACATCAGCCATCTCGTCTTGTATATGCTTTGGTGTGTTTAGTGTCTGAGTTGTGTTTTGGCTGTTAGTGTGGAAATTAACAAGCGAGTCGAGTGTAGTTTTTACATTGCACCTCAATGAGGCTGTTCAGTCAACGACATACACAGTTTTCCACAAGCAAGCAAAGATTCTTCTCGTCACCATCTCAACTAGGCAACATGAGCAACACAGAGCAGCAATTGCAAAAAGAACTGTCTAATGTCTGTAATGACAAACTTCACCAAGAAGTTAGAGTGAAGGTTACCAAAGCTTAAAATTTAGTCACACCATTTGGTGAAGATTCACCCTTAGGTTTTAAAATGAATTGTGTAACACTTTGTTCCCCAAAGATTCCATTCACTCAATCAGGTACAAAATTTTCCCCAAGCAAGCAAAGATTCTCCTATGCCATCTCAAAAAACATGTACAATATAGAACAACTATTAAATGTCGATGGCATGTAATACCACCACTGTCATTACAAAAGTTGGCAACACAATCTGTTTGTGTGTTTTATGAGGATCAAGTCTGTGTTTCTGGCACCAAGCAGTATAGTGTTAAAGTTACACATAAAAGTCACAGTGAGAGCTAGGTCATACCACTTAGTGCAGAATATTGTGTTAAGTTTGAAAATTATTTTTTTTTCTGACTTTTAAACTATTTATTTACAACCTACTTGATTTGAAACTTTACATTTTATTTTCTTTTTAGTGATCGATAACTTGCTGATTACCGTTTGGTGAAGAGATACGAAGTTTCATTTCTGTCATTGTCAACTATATTTTTCATTAAATACTATATTCTCAAATTTTCCCTATTTCTTATGTGTGTACAATGCATGTATATATGTCTGTCCATGTCAAAAACTTGACCAACTTCCACACACTTCACCTCACCAACCATCCAGCTACTGACTAATTGCTGGGTCATCCATTCATTTTTGCCAAAATGTTTAGTCCCAACCTAACCCATACACCACACCACCTATCATACACAACACCACAATCCCTAATGGTTGACCTAGATGAGGATATGTGCATAGTCCGTCTGCTGGTTTTGGACCAGATTTTCCCATCATCATCACCATAAAGTCAAATAATAATCATTTCCAATTGTAGACAATTTTTTGGCATTCCATCAATGAACTACAAGCTACATAAATTCTGGGAGGAACTCCAACTCTCAATGTACATTACCCTATCACCTAACACAAACATCCCAGTCAAACCACTCTGATGAAGCTCACTTTTAAGTAGTGGTTCACCAAGCGTCCTATAGTATAGTATAGTTAGTTGCTACAGTTTTTCTGACTCAGATCCGCTGCATGGTGTAGAACTCATGAGGCACCCACACACAAACCAAGCATTGCTCACAAATTTCTCACTCCCTCGACACTCTTGATACCATCCATATGGGAGCGACAGTGTCATTGACGCTATTTTTCTCGTAGGGATGGCCCAGTTTCGATGTGTGTAAGTTGTTCAGATTTTACCTAATAAATTGAAGTTTACTTCATGATTTTCAGTGCAAAATTCATGCTCTTTAAAGTCTGATCTGACAGCTTTGGAAGTTGGCATGTACATCTCTTGGGATAAGCAAGTTCAGATGTCTTCAGCAAGTAGGATCATCCTGAACCACTGATAGTTCGTGGTGGTACCAGGTGTCCGGAATGGGTAAGCGTACCCTGCCAGCATGCTACACCCGTCAGGATTGGTCCCAAAATTGTCTAAATATTGTATGAAAAGATACAGGATATGAATCACTGTAATAAGTCAAAGCCGGGAATGCTGTCGTTAATCATTTGAGTGACCGAGGTGTCATATTTGGCCACAATGTCGTCATATCGACCGTATAACTTTTTGAAAGTCCTAACGAGTCTTTTTGTTGTGTATCCTTGTCTCAGTAATTTTGATGCCAATGAGCTGTGTCTCAGTTGAAAATCAGTGTAGGAATCACAAGCCCTACAATACCTGAGATACTGAGACACGTACATACCATAAGCAGGAGCAGATGAAATATTACTTGACAAGTGGGGATAATTTATGATTTCAAAATCGAAATAATCCCTTTTGTCATGCAGCTTAGTGTGTAGCCCATTAGTACCCACTTGTAGGAACAGATCAAGATATGAAGCAGAGTTCCTACCCTCTGTTGTTTCTTTGATTTCCAACTCATCACGGTAAATATGATGTAGGTAATTTGATTTGTCTGGATTGTCTAGACTAATCAGATCATCGATATATCTGTGCGTGTTGTTAAAACGCCTTGCAAGTTTTTTAGACCCTGCTTTGTAGAGAGATTGTAGGAACTCTGCTTCATTTGAATACAGAAACAGGTCTGCAAGAAGGGGTGCACAATTTGTACCCATTGGTATGCCGATAGATTGTTGAAATGTCATACCGCCAAACTTAACAAATATGTTGTCGATTAAGAAATTAAGCATTTTAATAATTTCTTAATCTGTGTATTTGTGCTGGGCATCTGACCTATGTTTGATGGTAATGTATTGGTACCTTCTACTGCCATTTTTATGCAGGAAAGCTTGTTTAACAAGAGGTGACAGCCTTGTTTTAAGTTTATCGTGGGGAAATTTGTGTATAATGTGGAAAAGTCAAATGTTCCGATTGAGCTGAACTTGTTTTTCTTAATTTGTTTAGTATCCACATTTGATTCAACCCACTTGTTTCATACACTTTGTCACAAAATCGAAAAAGACCATTTTGATGGTTGTTAAAATTATAGTCAATAATTGTGACAGATGTTATGTAGTGCAATTGCTTGATCCTCCAATAAAACGTTGTTTGTAAGGGTTCTTGTGCAGTTAAGGTATCCAATACAACATTTTTTTTGTCCTTCTCTTTCAAAGGAATGCCAAATTCATTGAGCACTTGATTTGAAAAAATGATTTGAAAAAATGTCTTCATCAGTGAGGGAGGAAAGAGTGTAGGTTGTATTACTCTTATCTGAATGAAGGTTTAATTCATCTATTATACACTGTATATAATAATTCCTACAGACAAAGCTAATGTTGTTTGAAGCTTAACTGCAGGAACTACAACATATTCGTTGTGTAAAGCATCGAGGCATGCTTTGACCGATGGGTCATCCAATACTGAGTAAGTATTTACATCTTTACTGTGAGAACGAAAATGTGAAATACGTGATTTAATTAGTCCCTGCGGACGAAGTCCGGCGGGGACATATAGATTGGGTCCCGTCCGTCCGTCCTTCCGTCCGTCCGTCCTCAGCCGTTTCTCAGACACTGCTGAACCGATTCTGTTCAAACTTGGCACAAAGGCATAGCACTATGACCTACAGATGCACATCGATTTATTTTGCGATACGATTCAATATGGCCGCAAGGTGGCCATATTTTTGCGATTTTTATGTTTTTGAACCATAACTCAAACATCCTTGAACCGATTCTGTTCAAACTTGGCACAAAGGCATAACACTATGGCCTACATATGCATGTAGAATTATATTGCGATACAATCCAATATGGGCGTGAGGCGGCCATTTTGTTTGCGATTTTTCGTGTCTTTGAACCATAACTCAAACATCCTTGAACCGATTCTGTTCAAACTTGGCACAAAGGCATAACACTATGACCTACATATGCATGTCGAATTATATTGCGATACGATCCAATATGGGCGTGAGGCGGCCATTTTTTTTGCGATTTTTTCATGTCTTTGAACCATAACTCAAACATCCTTGTTCCGATTTAGTTCAAACTTGGCACAAAGGCAAAGCACTATGGCATACATATGCATGTATCAATTAACCTTGCAATAGGAGCCAATATGGCTGCAGAACTGCCATTTTGTTGGAATTTTGCATGTCTTTGAAGCTTAATTCAAAGGTCATTACACCGATTTTGTCCAAACTTTGCACAAAGATCATGCACTATGGCATACATATACATGTCAATGTACTTCGTGACATGTTCCAATATGGTTGCCAGATTGTCATTTTTCCCCAATATCGCTGCCAGATGGTCATTTTTGGATTTCTTCATGTCTTTGAGGCTTAATCATATGCAAATATTCCTTATCCAATGTTGTTGAGACTTGGTACAAAGATAAAGTACTATGGCATACATATACATGTCTACTAATTTTGTGCTATGATCCATATGGTCAATAGACAGGCCTTTGATTTCAATTTTGGTGTGATTTTTTAGCTGAAATTTGGTATACCAATGTGAGGTTATCGTATAAGCTGAATCAGTATATTTGCATCCAATTTGCATCCATTTGCATGTCTGTATGTATGTATGTATGTATGTATGTATGTATGTATGTATGTATGTATGTATGTATGTATGTATGTATGTATGTATGTATGTATGTATGTATGTATGTATATATATATGTATGTCCGTTCACGTCAAAAACACCTAAACCGCAGCACCTACTGTCTTAGTATTTGGTATACAGGTGCACTTAGGGGTGGAGATGTGAATTTTTTCAAATTAACTGGTCAATGTCGAAAATATGCAAATGAGGGGGAAAAGGAAAAACCCTGCAAATTGCTAAAACTGTAACTGTTGGTCAGATAGGTTTGAAACTTTGTTTGCAGGTTTCTTTAGGTATTCTAAATTAGTTGTTTAAAATTTGGGATGAAATTTGCATGTTTCTATTTTGGGGTAATTTTTTCAGTTTTTAGTCAAAAAATGTTTTTCTCTGAAACCACTCATCTGATTGCTTTGAAAGTTGGTATACATGTTCCTCAGGATGACCTCAGTCAAGTTTATACAAATTGAATTGAAATTTTCATATTTGTAATTTTGGGGCAATTTTCCGAATTTTTGGTCAAAATTTTTTTTTATTCAAAAACTACTAATCTGATAGCTTTGATATTTGGTATACAGGTTTCTAAGGTTGATCAAAATCAGTTTTATGAATATCGTGAAGATATCTCGAATTTTGTATTTTTGCTGAATTTTTCGGTTATTTTTTCATTTTAAGTAAAATTTCCTCTTCTCTGAAACTGATGGCCCAATTGC
Source organism: Ptychodera flava (assembly GCF_041260155.1). Lineage (NCBI taxonomy): Eukaryota > Metazoa > Hemichordata > Enteropneusta > Ptychoderidae > Ptychodera > Ptychodera flava. The sequence continues at coordinate 5,423,357 of NW_027248281.1, forward strand.
TCTCAAATTTGGATTGGATGTTTGCAAGGGTGTTACCCTTCTTTTTGTTGAAATTACGACAAAATTGGAAATATTACTGTTTTGGGCAATTTTTGTCATTTTTGGTCAAAAACACTTTCTTTATAAAGCCCCTGGACAGACAGCTTTTATATTTGGTGTACAGGATGTCCAGGGATGACAATACTTAGATATGTGAAAATTGTCCTGAAATATACAAATTTGTATTTTTAAGACAATTTTGTCATTTTTGGTCAAGAAAACTTGTTCTCAAATTACTTGTCTGATAGCTTTGTAATTTGGTACAAAAGTCCTGAGGGATGTTATTAGATAAATTTTCTCCCACCTTTTCTTTTTGTCAAGCTTCTCTGGCTAATTTTTTTTGTTGACATTTGCTTATGTATGTAGGATCTGCTGTCCCATTGCTATAGAAGTTGATATGCATGTTCCTAAAGATGACCTCCAGTACCTAAGTTGCTGACCTTATTTGCTTTTGTCATTCTTGTTTTTTCTGGTTTAAATATTTCTTGAATTTACCAATTCAAACTGAATGTGAGCACACTGTCCTTGACGGTATTTTTATGTCTTTGAAACATATAACATAGGTCACTGTCCTTCGATGGACTGATTTTTTTTAAACGTGATATAGCTGCATTCTTGTGCACATTAATTTGTTTCATTATATGATCCGAAATGGCTGATTACAACAACATACCCGATCCCATACCATTTCTAAAATTCCACCAAACCATGTGTATAGTATGTGCCATCATGACACTAGAGGCAGTGAGGGCATCGTTATGTGTGATGTAATCAAAAGTTCCTTCAATGGTCATTACCGGCAGACATGGGTCAATTTTATTGAACGTTCCTCAGATTACTTTATTATGCAAGTCACAGGCCTGATGCACCCGTTGCATCAATGTCATTCCACAGCTACCTAGACCACAGCTACCTAGACACCAAAGATTATAACAAAATGGACAAGCGGGGACTGTGTCATCAACGATGACTTGTTGAAATACATATCTCTGACTTTGCTCAGCCAGTCAGAGAGGCATTCCACATCAACTTTCTCAACTGCAGCCCACTGTCTTGCATATTTTTTCGCGGCGGCATCCATGATAATTCTGAAGTTAAATTTCCGATTAATATTTTGTGGCTCTCGAAATTTTGGGCCATATTGAAAGAGTTGCCGAAGTTTACTGTTGGTGGTGATGGTCAGGTCACCAGTTATTATGTGACCAAATGGTTATAGCAAAAGGGGGATGACAAGCAATTGCAAGTTCTGCTGTTGTTTAATCGAAAGTTGAAATTTTTCAAGACATTGTTAGTTTGTGTATGAGTAGGAAACTATAGGTGGTTCTTGAAATTTAAAATTTAAAATCTAAAATTTAAATTTAAATCTTGTGTTTAAATTTAAAATGGCCTTTATTTCTCTGTTATCCCCATTGGGAAAATAGAATTTCGATTTTGCAAAAGCTAATACGATGAATTTTTTTCTTTCTCCTTGAGCTTAAATGAGCTCCCGCAAGTTGTAGATTAGAAGAGAATTTTAAAATATTGAGAGTCAGTATATCTCTCCGTGGCACCTTCTATCTCAAATATGCGACGAAATTAGCAATGGTACAATAAAATTATCCCTACACCAGGTACAAATAAAAAAAATCACTACGAAGTCCTGGAAGGCAACTATGAATTTTCCTTTAGCACTGGATATAATAGAGAAATCCTTTGTTGGTGTTTTCTTAGTATATTTGTTCATAGAAATGACGTCGATTTAAGTAAATGGCAAATAAAACTTGGGACATTCTCTTTTTATCGTTTCATGCACACGAGTACTCACCAACAGTCATATCATCATGATATAGTAAATAGGTCTCCAGGAGGTTTGATACATATCTTGCTGTCTCTTTATCGGGTATTCTCAATAAGACTCCTCCATAACTCGAACAATAATCATAAGCATAGTTTGAAGTTGAAACAAATCTGGACAAATGCAAGTTACCACCAAGGTCAACCATGTCATCTGTTTTCCAAAATATTAACAGGAATTCGACATAAATCCGGTTGAAACCGCACAGACTTATTCATATTCACAATTAGAGTATCGACAATTTGATCACAGCCGGACTGTGGGGATGGACAACACAACATGGTTATTAAGGCTGGTTTAATGGTATTGTTAGTAGTTAAATGTAAGTTATAGTCTACTGAAAGGCGGTGGTTTCAGGGCATTTTGCAGATGTCTTTCAAAAATATTTTGAAGCATCAAAGGCAACCGAAATTACTTTAAAACTAACCATCGCAACTGGCCTGTTAATTGCAGTCTCTTTGGAAGATCAAGCACATGCATTCGATGGCCTATACTAAAGCATACGCTTAGGCTATGTATGTATGGATTTATCAGTCCAATTTTATTTGTCAGATTTCGTTCGCAATTGTACCAAGTCGTGTTGCCGTAAGAGAGCATTTGTCATTAAACAATTTTGCGCCTTCAAACTAGTTCAGCAAAATCCTACAATCCTTGATGTGTGTTTTTGTCGTGTGAGGCCATTTGATATTTGATTCAATTCGAATGTCATTGTTCCCAAGAGTGGTCGATTTTCCGAAATCCATCCCCTAAATTCAAAATAGAAATAATTAACGTCAGGAAAACAATTTTGAAATATTTACTTTTAAATACGCCAGAATCAATTTCTTCGTATTGGCAGAAGAAAGGATATTGGTTTTCACAGCGTTCGTCGTTCCATGTCAGTGAGGTCCTGTACAAATCGTATGGAAAATGAATGTAATGGATCCGAATCTTTTGCAAAATTTACTATACCATTTGACTTGTGTTGCCGATTCATCAACACGGGTTAAATTTCTTAATTGATTTTAAATTGTATCTGAGACTATTATATCTATAAATTCCTGTCTGAATATGAATTTACTTAATTGTTGGTCAATAGAATTCATCGTAATAATAAATATGTTATGGAGTTATAAAAGTTAGTGCAGCCTATTGTCCGACGCCAAGCAGAGGATGATGCTCAGCTCTGACATGCCTTACAGTCGTGTTAGCATTATAATGTTTTTACATCTTACATTCTTGTGCGGGGTATAAAACGGGCAGAGTAGTGACTATTTTCATAAGACGTGTGTAACAATACGTTGGTTATCAATGTAAAATGGCAGCATCGAGCGTGACTGAGACCGTGCGTCTGACTGCATAGCGCAACAATAGTTATAGAATGCGAGACTGATCCAGGCGTTCGTCCAAATGGTCCAATAAAACTGTCCAAAAACTAGAGATTCTCGGCAAAGGGCCTCTGCTTGAAGGTTTTGACAGAGATCTAAGTAACGGAACGGGCTACTTCAACTTCATACTTGTTCAATACAAGCAAAGTTACGAATAAAATACCCTTAATTGGTCGCCCATAATTAGCTAAGAACCCGGGTAACTATTAAGCCTAACGATATGAAGATCCTTTTTATCGTAACATAATAGGAATTATTTCTCCTATTATGTCATTCGGAATAGGAAAGAGTATTTTTATCTGTTGCAGATTTTGCATCTAGGGCGACGATAACATTGATGTTTTAATCTACCTTTTAAGCCGCTATATTTTCTGATTAACATTATTTGATGAATCCAACTGAGCCAGTTTTACACTTACGCAACGATAACTTCAATGTTTCTTACAGTGAAATGTAATTATTGTTTGTGATGCCAAGGTGGAAACGCCTAACCCTTTCAATGCCATTACGTGCAAACTAACAGAAAAGTGGATATGCTACGTACAGTTTTCATATGTTAGTTTAAAATCGAAAGCTGCAGCACTGAAAAATTCAAACGCTGACTCCATTATCAGTTCGTTGCCACTCTTAATTTGGAGGTTCGTTCGCGCAATCGCAGATTGTACGACCTCGTGAACTTTGATACGCGCATGCCTATTCAATCCCGATTACGTCACACAGATTACAGCGGGAATCAACTGTTGAACTGTACTCACTCGGAAATGGACGGTGACCGGCCACAGTGCAGCCGGGCAAGTGGTAATAATGCCGGGACCGATCACTTAGCGAAGATAAATAGGTTGTTTACACACCAATTTCAAGCCGATTTAGACCTCAAGTTTAGCTTTGCCGTACATTTTCCTCTGTGTTCATAACTGAGCGCCCATTCATTGGTGAATTCCCGGGGATAATTCATTGGTATTATCACTGTATGTACTAAATGATGAAGTTTCGGAATGCGAATTAAGTTGAACTTGAAGGCGACGTGCAAAGTAACTGATTTTACTCCATGCCCAATGTGTCTAGGTCATACACGTGTTTGACTAGTTACAGCAGTGTATCTGTATTAAAACATGTATCTCGAGCATGCTGAAGCTTCAACATATTATTACGATGTGGTTTAACTACGGAACTCTTTTTCATGCCCTGGGATACAGGCGGGGTGAGTGTATAGGGACAGTGGAAAGTATGAAGTCAATGTCAGCCCCTACCCACGTACTACCCTAGTGTTGGGTATTTGGAAATAATCTTATGAAGTTTGTCAAATGCATCAAGCCCGGGAACATTCAGTAGACAACTTTGAAACATTCAGTCGATAAACATAGCTCTTTATCAAAAATCTGCACTTCCAAAGTCTTTGAACCATCCACAGTTCGGCGTTCATCAATTTCGCTGGCTTGACCAGGCTAAACGAATACAATTTGGAAGGGTAACCGATTTTCAAAATGTCCCCAACGTCCCCCGCCAACGTAGCTTAATGAAATTGTCATCCTTTGTTCATCTATATTTATCGATTGAATAACTCGAATGACATTGCTCACAAACACATAAGTACGCGAAAATGGGACTTTTTTGAACTGTAGGTGCTTGACCTGTCACTGCCGATACCGAAAACATTGAGGTGACGATCGCACTACGTCAAACAGAAAGCTCGAAAAGTTGGCAAATTACTATTTACCATGCTCTCTTGCTGCCATGGTGTCGTAGTGAGGTTAGTCACGAGGTTAACCATGACCGATTTTTTCCTAACTTGGCCTTGCATAGCGTTAAAACAAAGGCCGAAATTAGCCGATGTCCCAAAGCAAACACGAAGCGAAGACTTTGAAGTCTGTGACGTAATCGAGTTGAGATCTGGGCAAGCGCAGTCGTTCGAAAACGACCCTCCAAATTAAGAGTGGCAACGAACTGATTATGAGACTTTGTCGAAGACGGTATCTTATAGACAGACAGGCATCGGAATCGAATAAAGGGGTCATGAAGCGTGAGTAGGCTGGCCGCCTTCAACGATGGAATAGTCAAAAAAACTTATGGGCTTGCAAGAGTAGCAATTTACCGTATTACTGCACAGTCTTCGCCGTTCATGTCGTTTGGTTCATCAATGTCCCACAGTTGTATGCACATTTCAGAACCATCGGAATGTTTAAAGTGACCTTCAGTTTCTCTGTCGTTGGCATCAATCCGCACGTAGTCTGAGGTATCGTTTTCAAAAATAAACGGTAGAAAAACATGTACATGAACTAAATGCCAATCGAGACATCTTGATATTGGAACTGAGCTGTTCAATGTTCACACTCTATCCTTCCTTATAGTAAATATGGCATATTTTCGTTGCCAAGCTTATTTTTGTGAAAAACTAATCAGTGCAATCTCGCAGCGACACTCCGTAACTAAAATAACTGCAAGATAACATTGAATGGATTGGAGAACCCTTTTAAAGGTATAAAATGTAGCACATTATTATAGTATGCACCTCGCAATAGAAAGACGTAAATTTTTGCTTAAACTTCCATTTCGATATGAAGAATGTTATTTCAGGTTCACTGCTCAAAATGTGGTACCATAGAAACAAATTACGCACTATTTACAGAATCTTGATATTCAAAATGGCCATCGTCCCTGTTAACTCAAATAAATTGACGATTTCCACAAAACTAAACCAGTAAAACGTTCGTCACCCAATGAGCTTCGAAATGAGCCCAGCAAGTAGTTGAATAGACTGTCGAAAGCCCCATGTGCCATTGAGGCCTGCGGTTAGGACGTTTCGCTTGGGTGCGCCTTCGAAAATATCCTTTGGCGTTCAGCACTTGGTTGTATGGCAAAGCATAATAATTGTACGGCACTTGCCAATGTGGATACGTCGGTGTGTAAAAGACTGGGGGCACGAGGGGCTGTCGACAGTTTAGGTTTGAGAGACCGAATATCTCTCCTCGAGGCACTTTCTACCGTGATCTATTTTAGGCATCGAGATTCGAAATTGCAAGCCATATGGGCAGGCTGTGTACTGCAGCAGCTGCTGTGCTGAACTGGACTGATATGCAGACAAGCTGGTCTGCAAGCGTAGTAAACATTGAATGTTAACATTTTAGTAAACTGTACGGATATAGCTGGCTTCACGCTCTAAAATTATTTTTCATATCATCTAGAAGTAATTATTCTCCCGTCTTGCTTGAAACTTGAATATTTTCACCGCGACATGAGCCCCGTCCCTTGTTGATTTTCTTGGCTGCAGTTGCAGGCAGGCAACGCCCAACACGTTTACCCACGATAAAATGAGGCAGTCTGCTGAAGTTTATTCTATCAATTTATTGTGCCTTAATATTTATATGCCCACAGACTTGGAGCAAGTCTAACAACGGTGTTATTCCTATGTTTTGTGTTATTGATACTTCTACGCTTGCTTGATAAACTGCCCCACATAACACGGTGTCTCATTACAATTGAAGAGATCTGGTAATATCATAACAAATTCTTCTCTACCTTCAGTTTTTATATTCTTCCAATTACCACCTGATTTAGCCAGAAACCCCTTCACTGAGAATATTTAGCAGGTGGTCAAAGGTAAACAAAATTAAGTCGATATTTCACAGAAAGATGTAATCACACAATTTATTGATCATATGAGATGCATTAACTTGGGGTTTGGGGTTGAACAGCATATTTCAATGTGATTGTGACAAAACGACCACTTCTTTGGAGTTCGGTTGATTAAACTACACTTCAGATTTCTGTGGTCAATTCTTTTTATTGCGGCCATGTTACAAATCCAAGGAAGATTGGAAGAAAATTTCTCCAGTATATCTGTTGATCGTAGACCATATTTATAACTTTTTTTTTTAACTTTGGTCGAGCTGTCGTCGGAAGTATGAATAGTAAAAGTGATAATTGTCACTGATATCACGGATACTGAATCTGTTTGAACACATTCATTCTACGCATTCACGGCGGGAAATAATCCCACAAAAGTGGAATGTTAGGAAAGTACAAAGTAAAACTTGGATTGCCAATTGTTTATACGTCGTGTGGCCAAACATCTCAATTACATGGCAATAATGTACAGATAATTTGATGGATAAGAAATTTCAGTAAAATTACTGATTTGTACCTGGATGATAAAAGTAGAATGCTAATGACGAAATGCTCCTTAGGGATTCCTGGTCACGAAACCTTGGCAAATGAGCATTATCACTCTCACAGACTTCTTTCGCTCGAGTCCAAGTAGTTCTGTAGTAGAATAATTTGTACGTTCCCTTAACACTCTCATTAGCAATTAATCTACCTGCAAACAAACAAAGTTGCCCAGTACCAATTTAGCGCATTATGACACTCAGATAACTACCTTCAAATGTAATATATTCAGAGCTTTTACGAGCAAAGTATATATGTCACAGACAAATGTTTCAGATTTAAATACTTTTCCATATCCTCCTTGAAACATTTACATGGGTAGCCAATTACGTTTTGCATTTTTTCATACAGCAATATGCATTATACGGACCTTACTACATTTACAATGAAAACTTCCATGGAAACTGGGTTGTCCCAGGTGAGTGTTTTGCATTATCATCGAGCAAGTGGCCATCCAAAACTTACTATTTTTAGATTTTACAGTTTTCGGAGAAATTGTTCCAGTGCCAAAAATACCCGTCTCTTCTTTCATAAAAAAACTACTATCTCGAAGCCTACTATTTCATTTTTTCAACTTATCTAAAAACGTTTCATTTATCTAGGCCTATATTCAAACCACGGTCCCATCATGACACTAGCAGTATAAGTTGACCAGTCTATGCTGGAGGTAACATATATTATCATCACAGAGCCAGGTATTTTATGTGAAGGAGGTATTATCTCAGTAGGCAAGACAGCTGCATGGTTGGAGGAGAAAGTTTCATTGGTCTACATAATAATATACTAATAACCATTTGACAACAAAACATGTATGTACATAGCGTCCATAATCTGCTGTCAACGCTTGGCAAGCAGCTTCTATACAAAGTTACATGTAGTATGTCTTGCACATGCCACGGTATTTTGATGAATGAAAGTACGTAGTTCAGGGATTTGTTGAGTGATTTGTAAATGCATAATTTCAAAGCAAAACTTGCTTGCTTGCAGATATCAAATGTAATATATTGAGGTTTTACGAGGAAAAGGTACATGTCACAAATGTTTCTGATATAATTTTTTTCCATATTTTCCTTAAAACATTTGCATGGGTAACCTTTTACGTTTTGCAATTTTTGGAAATTTATAAATGTACACGTAACATTCGAAAACATTTCCGTATTTAATTCAAAATATATAGAAGCACCACTCCCCCGAGTGTCACCAAGCAAGTGTCAGAATTATTCATCATCGCTAAAACTACCAATTATTTTGTAACATCCGTGACTTCGGACGTATAAATCTAACAATCAATAATGTATTGAATTTCCCTTTTAAATCTCACATGGTTCTGGGCCTACTCACCTCTATAGTCTATGCAAGTAGGACAGTCACAATGTTCACCGCTGCTGCCGCACATACCATATGGTGAACAGCAGGGATACGCACTATTTGGGTTACATTGTGATGAGCTACCATCAGAAAGGGGGAAATGTGTTCCGCAGTGCAGGTCGTTCCGCCATATCTGTTTACCTGCAACTGATAAAACCTGAAGCTTTGAACCTGTCCTTGTGACGAATGAAGTATGGCCATCTCTATTCAAGACCACACCCATTTGATTTTCCATCTGAAAGCACATTTTCAGTCAAAATTTTTCCCTGTTCTATATTTAATTGCTTTTTTATCTCTATAAAATTGATTTGGCTTTCTTTTAGAGTGAAAAGAGTAACAGCGTTTTTGTTCAATTCCGTGAATTATATTCATAGTGAATAAAACAGGTTTACGAGAAAGCCGTTAACTCTTTACCTTGGTAGAAGTAAGGTAGAATAACACACTGTTAAATGAATATGCGAACTTCACACAGGCTATAGTGATTGCTTTCCGAGAATTGTCCTCAGAAAAAAATGCAGTATATTTACAGAATATTTGTTTGCTACGCTTTGTTAATTTTCATAATTTCATATCAAATGTCACAAAGAAGGTGATAAGTTTGTAGCTAACTGATAGTATTAAGTATTGTGAACTTTTGAAACGTACGCATGCATTCATTTTCATATAACGGTTTTGTAAATGCAACAAAATGGTAAAGCAGCATAGCCATAAGGGGATAAATATGTGCCATTGAAGTGCTATCACAGCTGAAAGTGAATCGAATAGGATTTTCATTGTTGATGAAATTGCCGATGATGTGGCTGAAAGATCAAAACATGATACACGCAGGTTTTTCATCAGATAAGCTAGACATCGGACATGCATCGGGCACACTAACACACACGCGTTGGTGAGCCCCAATTTGTCGCTGCTACGAATTAAATGGCATCATTAAACTGGGGACTAACAAAGTACAAAATGTACAGCGATAACCCTAGTGTGTACATTGAAAGATAAACATGGCCAAGAATTGTAAAGAAAAACAGATATGTAAGGTGTAGATGACCATTTTACCTTCAATGAATTGTGATATAATCACAATGATTGCAACCACTTGTAAGTAGCGGCGAAACCGTTGTTGATTCCAGCTTGTCTTCATTTTCTGCTCTGTTTCACATCATGATGACGACAGGAAAAATATCTACCCATCTATGGATACCACCCTGCCTTTAAGCTGTAAGGCTAACTGGCGCCATATCATATAATGCACCTCGGTATGACAGTACAAGACATGCGCATGATGTACACGTTAAACATCCAAGAACTAATTATAAAGTTATTATTGATATATAGCATATATCAATGGAAAAGGGTTTTGTTCCTTTTAATCTCCATTGTAAATTTTGGACGTTGAAGGATAGGTACGTGTTCTTGTTATTCAAATGTGTTTGCAAGGATGATGATGATCGTGGTAATGTTTATTATTTTTGTCGTCGCCATATCGGTGTCTTATTCATGGATCTGTGAAAGTATCGGCCTGTATTACACCTCAGATTTTATACGATAATCGTCATGTGCTGACATTTAGTCACGTGACACAGCGATTTTTCCCCGACGAGGAACCTTGTGTGCAAAACAATTTGTCGTGGAGTGGTTGCCTAGGCGCGCTAAATGAATATTACCTTCATGAACACCATCTCTAGGTCATACTAGAAATCATCAGCCTACCCTTGTTATTATGTATTATTATCTTCCATATAATATAAATGACACGTGACCAATCTCCTCTGCATTTTGGAAAAACAACAAATTTATTTGTGCCGATTTTGGTAATGTTTGCAGTTATTCACACTGAAGTGTAATGATCGGTCTTGAATTTGATTTAGTACATGCACCTCGCAACTGAAATACTCCAACTTTTACTGATTTTTTATAGTAAAGTTTCAACCTTTTTCATACCAATTCAGGATTAGAACCAGGGTCATCTTTCATTATTTTGGAACAAGAGAAACAAATTACACAATTTACCTTCCTTATATTCAAAGTGTCCGCCGATCCTGTATTAACTCTATGTTGGAAAATAAATTTTCATTTTTCACACAACTTATACCGCGAAAACGTTCTCAAATAGCTTCCAAATGATCCCCGAAAAATAGAAATCTACTGAGGAAAAGTGAGAGTTTGAATGTCTGTCTCCTAGGCGCATTCTACCATAAATGAAATAGCAGACATTAACCTGTAATCGTTCAATTGTAAATAAAGAAGGAATGAAGCTATTGACAGTTCAATGTAGAAGAGGATCTCGTCAGAATTACTATGATGAAAATTACTTCCGATAATTGTAAAATGTCAGTGAAGCGAGGTCAAGAAATTAAGTAATTCATTAATAACGACTCTCACTTTGAATAGATTTTGCCATTTTAATCATTATTATAATAATGTATAGAGGTATAATTAATTGAATCGCCAGTATTAGCTCTTCTGTGAAACAGTCGGATGATAAATGGAACGTATATCTATCATAGCCGGGGCAGCATGAGAATTAGAAGGATATTAAATACACATTTTTTTCAATATTCAGGAAAAAGATCTACAAGAAGCTCCTCTCTCTCTCTCTCTCTCTCTCTCTCTCTCTCTCTCTCTCTCTCTCTCTCTCTCTCTCTCTCTCTCTCTCTCTCTCCCCAAGTGCAGTATGTATTTATCTATTATCTATATGAATGTAAATAATATGCATGTATGAATATCAATCAGTCTGAGTGTCTGTATATATGTCATGTCTGTGTGTTTAGCTATGTGTAATATGTACTGAAATGTATGTATTTTAATTAAATGAATGCATGTACATATATTACAAGTACACATGTAATGACATATGTGTGTATCTCCCTCCTTTGAATTGATGGGCTCGTCCGTTTTGTTATCATCCTTCTCTTGTCGAAGTGGGTAGCGGTTCTATTATAAAATCCAGAATAAAAATATAATATAAAATTGTGGGTAATCCATAAATTCTGTTGCCGTTACTACCATCAATAAATGTGACGTCACCCTACGTCACCACGTGATTCGTCCATATGTTCTGCCCCATCTGTCAACACATCACTTAGCCATTACGTATAATCAGTTGGCCACCAGCCGTTTGCCTACCAGGGGGCATGGATCTTGAATGTAATTGCCAAAGGAAATCAGTCTCCTCATGAATTAGTAAGTCTAATAGGACATAACGATCCATTTTTATTTCCTGTACACAATTTCCCTGACATACGTTTACTTTTTAGTGTCTGAAATGTTATATTACTGGTATTTATTTCCTTCGCCAGACGACAGCGATTGTGACGATGGACCTGCTGCGGAAGACTTCTATGTCAATCTTGCTCTTGGCAGTCATCTGTGGTAAGTACATTGTACTGGTTTGTGGCTTGTCATTGATAGTGTGTGTACTCAACGACAAATCAGAGAAGCCACGAAGCTGATGTGAGGTAATGTTTTAGGTGTAGCATACGTCAGGTAGATACGTCAGGTGGCAACATCTTATACACTGAACACTGCGTAAGCTGTGTTAACGATCGCCTTTACTGTGCTTAACATTTTCAATGTATCGTGAGGATAAGTAGTATTTGTTAAAATATAAATAGCAATGAGATATTTATTAAAAATGCGTCACTTTGTGCTATCTTCCTGGAACAACAGGACACGACATTTTGCTATCGATGCTAATTTGAAATGATAACAGAAAAGGACCTCATAGGTGCGTGGTTTTAGGTAGACTGAGCAAAAGCGAATGGTGTTACAGGTTTATAATAAAGAATAACCATACATAATGTTGTGCAGAACCGCTGATTACACCACGGCACTCGCTTGGGGAACATCAAATGCTGTGTGTGTGTGGGACGACCACAATCATTGCTGTCACAAATATGGCGGTTGCTGCTGTCACACGACAGCTGTGTGAGTAGCCGTACTGTTTCTATTTTCATATCAGTTTCTGCTGCTTTCTGCTGAACGCACTGTCCTTTGCCTTTCAGCACGAGGATTTAGCCTAGACTGCTATAGCTGTGACTCGAAGTCATCGTCGAACGAGAACTGTGCGAACCTAAGGGAGGACATTGATGTTATATCATGTGCTGGGAAATGCAAGGTACGATTTCTCGAACATTAGTTTTTTTAGATGGTTGTCTCGGTCGCTATATCAAGGCTTACTGGGGCCCAGACATATGCACGTATTTTGTTTAAAAATATATCAGCGTAGGCGGTTGCATACAGTATTTACATAAAATGTTCTCTATCGAAACTCATCCATGTTGCTGTTACAAGATAGACTATGATAACATATATGCAAATAGGAAGAAAACATTTCTGTGCATGTATCCTTGTATGCACCATACACGTTAATGCACGATAAAGGTACTTCGCGCCTCGAAAATGAAAGACTTAAATTTTTGCTCAAACTTTCTTCAATTAAGCTTTCAACCATTCTATTTCAAAATCAAGAATACAAATCGGGGGTCACCGTGCAAATTTGATACCACAAACACAATTACCGAATATTTACCGTTATTTGAAATTCAAAATGGCCGCCATCCCTGTGTTATCGCTACAAGGAAAAACACATTTTCCAATGTTCAAAAAACAAACCAAAACAAAGACGGTGAAAGTGTCCAGAGGCTTTAAAATGAGCACCTGCAAATTGTAGGCCAAGCGAATTTTGTAAAATTTAAAGGAGATTCCGGAAAACTGTCACCGGCATTCACACTTGTTGTGCGTGCTTTGGAGATACTTATTTCAAGTTTGTAGATGGCACAAATTCGTTGAACTCACCCGAACACGGCGAATGTTCATTGTAACATAACGAATGACAATAATGACAAAAGTCACGAATGACAAAAGTGACGTGTATACCGTACATACATTGACGCGATTGTGCTCGGTGTGATAATGGAAATTGTATTTCTGAGTATATTCATTTCCTTTTATAAAATGACGAATGGTTGTATCGTAAATGTTTGTCGTTGTTGCTTTGTTTCGATTTATATTCTGAATATTCATTGTCTTCTCTTTTATCATAGACATTAGAAGCGAGATATATCGCTTCTACTGTCTATAGTTTTTTTCTGGCCGGCCGTGCAGTATTAGTGCCTTTCACAAGGTATCCCATTGTATCACAAGAAATAATATATTGTACATGATAGATACAAAGTTAACATACACTTACGCCCAATATAAAAATGACATTAAGATAGAATAATATCTACAGCCTTAGTTTAAGATTCGATTCCACTGCCGTGCAGAAAACACAATTTTTATTACCGTCGTTGGGAATATTTCAGCTTGTCCGACCTCTCATGCCACATAACGCGTTCCGATTACACACGGTGAAACCCTTACCAACCACGAATTATGTGTAAACGTTATATCATCAAAATCTGATATTTTAATATACCTTGGGAAGTCGTGTATTTTATCATTATTTTCAAAATATCGCTTCTACAAAACCGACAACAGTATGTTCGAATAGTATCGTAGATTATAATAGGTCACAGTGTCCAATGGCTATACCTATATGAACATCAGATTACTACAAGTATAAAGTACTGATTTTTGTAACGCAAGTTTCATGCATACCCATAATCGCAAGACACTTAACCCAACTGTATACGTTCATCTTAATATGAACGGCCAGGTCGCACCAGTTACTTGGGCATGGATAGACAAGAAGTCTGACAGTCAAATATTGTTTGTTTTGATGGGACCATTTCGGACAAACTCATAACTTTGATCGAATAATTTCGATTTATCACAATTAATTCCCAGTAGTTGTTCAGATGAAGAAACATTATATCACTCCCTAGGTTTGTCAGAGTTCTCTAAAGCGGTGCGATTATGGTAGCGTAAACGTTTTTATAAGCACAGTCTTCTCAGCGATGGTGCTATAGATAACGTGTTTCAGGCATCTCAATAAAGTCAATGGTAATCATAATTGGTTCAGGCAAAATACGAGACTCGCAGCCATACAGTTATTCTTGACAGATTTCGTAATATCTCCAAATTTTGTAGGTATTTGTAAATATAACGTGTTTGCTTCAAACAAAACCCTGGGGAGTGAACATTCATGTTAATGATTTAATTGATCAAACAGGAAAAATCAACACAAATAACGCCTACTTCGCCTGTGCATTATTATGTGATTTTGTAAGGTTGAAGATCTTTGAGTACACCATATCTCAATTTCACTGATTCCATGAAATAAAAACACCCGGCTGCATTTGCAAGATATTGGCAACATATATTAAGGTAGTATGGGCCTAAAAGTGAAAGACTTAAACGTTTGCTCAATCTTTCCTTAAGGAATCATTCAACTGTTCTCATTCAAAATCGAGAATAAAAATCAGTGGTCATCGTGAAAATATCTGTACTACATAAACAAATTACCCAAGATTTACCGATATTTGAAATTCAAAATGGCAGCCATCCCTGTGTCAACTCTGTGGAGGACAAATCAAATTTTCGAGGTTCGAAAAACTAAGTTGGCAAAAGTTTTTCTCTCTCCATGAGCTTCAAAATGAGCCCCTACAAGTGGTAGATCAGAAAAGAATTGTAAAAGTTAGAGTCTGAATATCTGTACCCGAGGCGCGATCTACCTTAATGCCTTCTTTCTCTAAGGTTGTCATCTTCTGGACTTTATTTAAGATGTACTTTTAATCAATAGAATACTTAACCCTACTAATTTTTAGACCTCAAACATTTA
Source organism: Ptychodera flava (assembly GCF_041260155.1). Classification (NCBI taxonomy): domain Eukaryota; kingdom Metazoa; phylum Hemichordata; class Enteropneusta; family Ptychoderidae; genus Ptychodera; species Ptychodera flava. Next base: position 5,438,850 of record NW_027248281.1, read on the forward strand.
TGACAGACTGTTGCTGAATACGTTGCAAATCACCTGACGGCCGTCACTCGTGGCTGTGGAAACCCATGCAGAGAGACAGGGAAAGGTTTTGTATTGGGATCAGGTAAGTGTCGGGAACTTGACGATTAGAGAATTACTTTACATGGGGAAGAAGAGCAAACAGATGAAGATTAATTTCAAAATTGCTTGAGTTTCCTAAAAAGTTGTTCTTAACAACAAGACTTCCCTTGCAAAATGCACGGAAAAGGCAGCAACACTACGAAACGTGTTCTCAATCCGCTTGATTTACTGTCGTCAATAGCTCCAAAGTTAGATTCCCAGAAAAGCGTATATTTGTTGTTGAATATTGTAAATGTCACAAAAATAAATGAATGTTTTTCTTCTTCATATGATGATATAAAAATAACTTTGATTTTTAAACAAACACATAAGATTAAACAGCCAATTCAGTATGACTTCAGGGCAGGTCCTATATCAATATGTGCCATATGGAGGCCTATTTTATCAGAAACGTCTGCTATAAATCAAATTGCATGACACAATACACCTCTTGCTGCATGACACCAGTACCTGTTCGACAAACATTTAACTATACTGTTTTTGGAACGACCCAATTCACAGTAAATATTTGCTTAAGGCTACAAGCAAACATTTATAACCTAATTCTCTCATTTTAGAGTACCGGTAGACGTTCCGTTGGTATGCTATCACATGGTTTGTACCAAATCGCTAGACATTTTACAAAATACAGACTTTCAGATCCGAATCACATCCATGCAATTGTAGATATTTGAATACTACATTACAGAATTTTGACATGAATTTTGTTTCATAATGTACATTTGCCTATCTTAACATTGATTTTGTTTCATACTTTGGTGTTTAGTTAAGTGCGGGAGTCACCGTTAGATTTTCACGATGTAAGCTTATTTTTCATCATCAGGGACGGAGACAAGCTGTTGTAATGAAAATCTCTGCAATAATCAGGATGCTTCGGTGTTGAGTAGGTATCTGCGACACAGTAAATTTATTTCAATGTGTGGTATTTGAGAAAGATCAAAAAGAAAGACTGCAGTATCACGTACTTCAAATAGCCAATGTGTGATTTCAAAATACATTCTGGACAACGACAGAGACTGCACCAATCCATCTTGACAACGCTTTGGAATTTCATTAACAGGAAAGCAAGATTACTTGCATTGTCACATCATGATGAATTTTAAAGACTTAATCATACTGACCTTTAAACGCCCAATACCTTTATCTTTGAGAATTCTATTTTTTCACAGAAATGCAATCAAGTTTTTTCTCGCTTTCCAAATGGACTCGCCGAAATAGAAGTTGAACTAACTTGATGTTTCAAACACGGCCCCTCCTCTTTGTGAAGGGCCATGTTTTAAACTTTCACTTAATACGTTTTCAAACAGATGCAATAGATTTTCTACTGTGCCTTTTTCTCCTTCGCAAAGCTGAATACGCGGCCTTTCCTGTCGTCTCTGTGTTTCAGGTTTACACAATTCTGATCAAGCCAATCGATGCTATGTGTGTACATATCCACACGATAACAGCTGTCTTGAGCCAAACAGCGCCACTTTTGTTGAATCTGTGCAATCAATCTGTAGTAAATGTTCTGTAAGTTGACAGACTTTTCGAAATTTATGTATGTGTGTGAAATTTGTGCATGTGTATATGTGGGAGACTCCGTATGTATGTATGTATGTATGTATGTATGTATGTATGTATTTATGTATGTATGTATGTATGTATGTATGTTCATGTTTGTATTTACGTATACGTACTTTCATTATTTTTGCATTAATAGAAAGGCACGCTCATGGCGGGCAAACTACAGAGTACAATAGTGAGTGTTCATGTTAATCTTCTTAAAATTTCCTATACCTGTAGACAAAGGTGAGTTATGTGGATGAACATGTCACTGAGGTCATCAGGGAATGTAATCCTGTGTGTACAGCGTATGATGAAACCTTCGATGGTACAGGTATGTCTATTTGTATATCATAATGGTCAACATTACTGACGTATCATAGCTGACAAACAAGAAAAGCCGTTTTGTTGCTGAGCTAATTCAGACGTTCACATTATCGTCTTGGTAGTTTTTCAGACCCGATAATTATTATGTATGTCGTAATTCCTTAAATTCTTTCACTATATTAGTGAAGTTCTGAATGTACAAAGATGTCGCAAGCATTTACTAGTAATTCTCTTTTTTCCCTTTCTCTCCGTAGGCACAGTGACATCGTGTTGCGATTCAATACTTTGCAATGCAGACAAGTATCAAGGCAGCGCTGGTCATGTGATTGCTTCTGTCATCGTCATGGCAACTTCTGCGGTATCTTCCATCCTAATGACAAATCCATAAACGTGTAGTGTCTAGTGTACGGAAAAAGTGCGACATTGTTGTCGACCTATGACGCGCGCGAAACTGAGACAAGACTTACAAGAGGATTTCTGCTATGGGAGACTTCGCCTGTTTCAAATCAGCAAGTCTTCAAAATAATATAATAGTTAACAACTAAATTGATATATATTGTACACTTTAAAAGTCTTCCCACTCGATGGGAGAGCAAAGACCAGAACTGTGTTAACCCACTGGAATGATAGAATAGGGTGTTTGAGGACAGCCTGTTAGATCTACCATGACACTGGAATCCCTCTGATAAGGTTACGTGTACCAGCAGTTATGTACTGTGTACACATCATTTTCAAGACAAAGAGCGAAATCGGGTCTTCTTCTAGAAAGATATAACGCTTCCTGCAACGCAATAATATATTTTCAGTTCCTAACTTCTTATGATAACATTGTCACTGCATTTGAGGAACTGTGACGATGTTTGGGGACCGATTGAGATGGAAAATTCTATGGTTTCAGATCTTCCAAGTAAGACAAGCTTATTGACGCTATAACCACGCCTTTTTTAAATGTACAGTACAAGCAGTCATGATGGTTCCAGGCGACAGTACATGCATGCTCATTATCATAGTATACCTCAGACAACCATGGCCTTGGTCTTGCAAAAATTCAATTCTGGTCACTTCGATTTCTTCGAAAGTTAACAAAGATCGTCACAAAACCATCACCCAACACGTGGCAGTATGGGATCTCAGTAGATAATTCATGTTGCAATGCCGATACTCCTGTTTACTTCAGATTATATGCTAATACACGCAAAAAGAATTTCATGCTTTCAGATGATTTGGTTGCTACGTCTTGTCGTCAAGGAAATCTCTTTACCATGATATGTGCCTCAAGCTGCATTCAGTTTTAGGAGAATACATACGCCAATATTTGATATTGATCTCTCTGTCAGTAGAATGTATGATAATGACAATTACTGTAACTTTTGATAACATCTACACACATTTTATTTTAACACGATTGGAACTAAATTGGAATAATTGGATTGGCACTTTTCTTAAGAATTTTAGAAATTTGTCTTATATTACACCATATTTGCTTATCGGTTTTAAAATTTTTATCAAAATTTACGATGCTGTTGAAATTTTATGAGTAAGAATCAGTGCATGACAGTATCTAATGCAATATTGTTCAAAACATACGAACATTATTCATATTTGAACGAAAATATGAGACTTTGTAGTTTCTTCATTACTGAAACACTAGTAATTATCTCAGTTTGTCACTTTTCCCCGACCAAAATGAAGCTTTCGATTGATTTACAGAAAAGTGAGTCAGGGTCTTTTAAAATGTGCCCTGACTCAATTTAATGTTTATGAAGCTTTGAATTCACGAAGAAGTCAGGGGCATTTCAAACGTGCCCTGACTCAAAAGTTGTCAATTAGAGAAATTTTAAGCATTTTGTCTCGTTTCTCAGTACATTTACACAAAAATGAATTTTTTTCATGGAAATGAATCCGATGAAAGGGGTATACAATAATCGTTGTGTTTCGTTGTTTTGTTCGATGAGAACAATATTTCAAATTTTACACTTTTCTATCATTTTGTAAAATTTCAGCTGTAAAAATTTCGATTTCGTTATATTTTCCTGATAATTATTCTCATCCAATTATCCCAAATTAGTTCCAATCGTGTTTTTTGTGAAACATCTCGTTTATCTTCCTTAAGTTAATAAAAATCATGTAATTAGCCTTCCGTCATACAATAGATATCAAATCAGGTCCAATAATCGTATATCATTCAAGGTAACTAAGAAATTAACCAGGTCCAAGGAACATATTGAAAATGACAAAGGCAATGGTGTCATCTTGAACCACAAAATAGTGGTGGTACCAGGTGTCCGGAATGGGTAAGCGTACCCTGCCAGCTAGCCGCACCGTCAAGATTGACTCAAAGCGACAAATCCATTGTTATTTGGTGAATTCACCAAATTACTTTTGTGAGTCAAAATTTGGTATGCTGTCACTCATCATTTGAGTAACAGACAGGTCATATTTTCATACAATATGCAGGATACAATATGGAATTATATCGTTGGCAAGGGAATTCTAATTCGGACTAAAATTCGATTCGGTTTTTAAAAATATCATTTGACATCACACGTATAGTATTGGCAATTTCAAGAAGGCCAACGAAACTGAATTCTTTGTATTGCGGGCTGCGGCTACCCAAAATTGTGAAGGATAAACGGTTCAAAAACACATAGAAAATTTCGCAAATGAAACTTTTATTTTTACTGGATTGTCTTCTTGTAATATGATTACCCATTCAATAAGCTTAATCAAAGCAGAAACTTCTTTTCAGTGCCTTCATTTACACTACAACGTGGCATTTTCATGGAAACTTCCAAAAACTACTTGTCTTCACACACATCACCTTGGCTTCGATTCAGCTCTCCAGTCCCCGAACTGAATTTGTATACGTTCGAAAAGTCTAGAGTTCTTTGATCCAAATCGGATAGGTTACGCTGCAAATGCAAGGAGCCAATGGATGCCAACTACTCAAGGCACATCTTTAGTGTAAAATCGGACATTTTTTTGATTCGTCATAACTTGCTGCCTAAAAAGTATGGCATTTGTAGTACCTACAGAACATGACTTCCATGGTTGTTTAATGGTTATTTTGAAACTTTTGCTGAAATTTCTAAACGTACTTTTACTGGATATTATTTAACAATTATTCTGATGCTGAACATTAGTGCTTACATGCAGAACTGAAAAAGTTTTTAGAAAAGTAACCTTCATGGATACAAATCAAAGAGAATTGTAGGTAATTTATTGTACTGTGGGGTATGCAAGCTTGTTGTCGGTCACAGTGCGAAGGTGTTCAGCAAAGCGATCGCCTAGGCGACGCTTTGTTTCGCCAATATATAACATGCTGCAGCGTTTGCATTTGATGCAGTAAATGATATTAGCCGACGTGCATGTGAACACGCCGGAAACATTGACTCTACCACGCGGGCCCTGAATGAAATTGGTAGTAAAAGTATGCGGGCAGGTGTTACACACTCGACGGCCACATGATGATGTGCAAAACTCACGCAAAATCTCACCTGGCCAAGCGGGCCAGCAACGTTAAAGAGTAACTGGCCCTGAAGGAAATTAACTGGTCCGATCATCAGGTCAAATCCAAATATAGTGGAGATTTTTTACCCCGCGCTCAGTATTGGGGCCAAGAATATGCGATTGTAAAAATAAAAAAGACGCCTCTTCAAAATCCTAACATCAAACTGTTTTTGTGCCTTTTAATTCTTTCATTCTTTTTTAATTCCTTCAAATGAGATGACTATCAAAACCAAAAGTAGGGGCAACTGATCCCAGTGTTAAAAATACCGTCCAGGACAGTGTGCTAACATTCGGTTTGAATTGGTCCCTCGAGAAATATTTAAACCAGGAAACCAAGAATGACAAATAAGGTCTCCAACTTAGGTACTGGAGGTCATCTTTAGGAACATGCATATCAATTTCTACAGCAATGGGACAAGCAGATCCTAAATACATAAGCAAATGTCAACAACAAAAACAGACAGAGGTTTGATAAGAAGAAAAGGTGGGAGTGGGTAAAAAAATGTACAAGGGATCTGGTAAAAAAGTCATGCTACCTCATCAATCTTCTAGACCCTACCCCCTCCTGAATATCAAATGTTCCATCCCTTGGTATTACAAAACGCCAAAATGACAGGAAATATATTTACAACCTTGAGGATTTTTTAATTAACTGAAAATGAATAATATCATCAAAAAATTCATTAAAAATACAAAATTAGGGATATCTTCACAATATCCATCAAAGTGTATAGGTTTACTTAAGGTACTTGCACACAAATTTTCAAAGCAATCAAAACAGCGGTTCTTGAGATATTAATTCTTGACCATTTTCACATTTTGTAAGCCCATTTGCATAATTTTTGCAATGCAGACTTCATTTGAACAAAATCCCATCAATAGCCAAGGATGCATCCACTCACAAAATACCAACTTAAGCTGAAATGTGCAGCGGTTTGGGCTTGAAATATGTCGTCCAAACACTGAAATGCTAAGCATCCGGAACTCCGAACAGGGATGGGTAGGTTTTGGCAGCACAAAAACCAGATCACACATAAATGGAGTTAATGCAACACTTGACTCTTCCAAAAACAACTCTGGCTTCTCCTCTGTGAGGGACCCACCAAATTCAAGAATTGGAATACAAAAATTAGGGCAACTGATGAAGAGAAATAATACCGAAGTGTCGAAACCTCCGTTAAAAGATGATTCACGAATTTAAAATGTAACGTAATCTTTACAGGTGACCAAGGCAAATGACCATCAAAGTCAAAATACAATACTGACGGTACTTTGCACAATGTTTAACAATCGTAACATTCTAGTATCGAAGTTTGACGTCCAACATATTTCCGTCATACATTATAATCTATATATTGGGTCTAATATCGATACTAGATGATACAAGAATGACTTGCCTTCTGTCGTGGCACACCGTGTTTGAGAAATTGCTGATATTTTACCTCAGGCTGATATATATATCGGCGATTTGGAGACTATTTATGGTATAAAACGATACCTGGCAATTCTGGAGTGACTTACCTTACGTCTCGACACGCCGGATCTGTGAAATCACAGATATTTACTCAATATTTATCGGCGATTGGGACCCTAATATCGTTACTAGAATGACTCGCCTCGTGTCTCGGGCACGTCTGGTCTATGTAAATCACGGATGTTTATCGGCGATTTCGAGATAAATGTCCGATCTTTATGTCGGAGATTTGCAAACTCACAGATCTTGCCATGCCCGACTTCATCATTTCGGCTCTGACTTCGATACTAGACGATACTATACTTGTCAAATTACGAGCAAATAATCGATGTATATCTGGGAATCCGAGTCTAATTTAAATTATACGATACTAGACTTGTCTAAAACGATGGGTAAATATCCAATATCGGAGATTTCACCACCCCACATGACCATAGTTTTTTTCGAGGGTCTACGATATGACCAAACAATTCTAATTTCGATATTGTGTTGTCCAGTAGCTGTAAATATCCGATATCATATAAAAGTCCAATGTTGAAGTGTCCTGGAAATCCAGTTTACCTCGGCACATGCAATACGGTCGGTACGCTAAACAATTACTCTTTTATGACCACGACGAGATCCCTAACCTAACACATGAATACCACCACTATACTCTCGCGAGAAAACGTGGGGTAAGGTCTAAGGTTCGCTTTGATGCAGTACCGATTAGTCTGTTCACTTTTTATTTGCGATTATTGCAAATCTCTTGAAAGAATAAATTTCGTATCTTTGAATAGTTTTGTCAGGTATTCAGCTTAGCAAAACATTCTGGTAAACTTTTGTATAAATAGAGAAAGTTACTGGCCAGCGTCTTTAGGAACAGCAGGACATCTTTCAAGAGTTACTGGTCCGGCATGAAAACTGCTGGTCTCGGGCCATCGGGTTAGCGTGATTTTCGCACGCTGTCGACGCGATTAGGTAAACTGGAACGCATCAGCCGGTCTTTGATATTCATGTCACGTCGACATGCCATAATGGGAGGTGCGGAAAAAATATGCTGTGTAATGGGGGAGTTGGTTGAGATGGAAAACTCCTCAAGGATGATTTCGCGGATTCTATGGTTAAAAGGATGGTGATGTTAACACAAGAGGAATGCGATCGCATTGAGAACGGGTGGTTGACGTTAACGCATCCTCCTGTGTTAGTGGTTCAATGCGCTCTTGGCTTTGTCCACTGCAGAGCGGTGATAACCCCGAGCAGAGAAGCAAGTGCTAGTAGTGTCTAGCTGCTGCTCAACATCCTTTTAGTTGGAGCAAATGCGCCGAGCGCGTATAGAAACTGTGAAAATGGAATGGATTCCTTGCACCGACGGGGAGAGATGAGCTGAATAGAACGTATGCATGAGAGTCTGTGGATTTATAATCTATGGAAGTAGACAGCGAGTCCCCATTGATATAAACTGATATGTCAAGAAATGCAACCGATGTGTCTGAAACAGTGGCAGTAAATTCCACTGTGGGGTTAAAGTGTGAAATGAAATCAATAAAATTATCCAATTCTGTGCATGAACAAGATGCTGCACCAAAGCAGTCATCAATATACCGTTTAAAGAGCTCGGGAATGTGACCGGTATATGTTTGTATTATCTGTTTTCGATGTAACCAACAAATAAACAAGCGTAAGAAGGTCCCATGCGTGTACCATGGCAACACCGCGAACTTGTGTGTAGAATTCACTATTAAAGGAGAAGCAATTTAAAGTTAACACTAATTCAGCTAACCGAATTAAAACGTTTGTGGGTGGATCCATAACGTCGCGTTGGTCAAGAAAATATGCGAGTGCCTGGAGACCATCCTTGTGACGGATGGAAATATAGAGGGCCTTAACATTAAGTGTAAATATATATCTATGGGTACCCGTAAACTGAAAGCTGTTGAAGATCTTGATGGCATGAGATGTGTCTTTGACAAAAGTGGGGAGTTTATTAACGATGCCGGCGAAAATATTGTCGAGAAATGTTGAGATGAGTTCGACAGGGCAGGAACAAGCAGAGACAATAAGGGCGGCCAGGATTACGGTTTTATGGATTTGGGGTAATAATTAAGTAAAAGCGAGACGTGCGTGGATGTGAGATGATCAATGATTTTGCATTGTCGGGCAGAAGAAACTAGGTCACTGATAGTACGTTTGACGATATTACTGTGTTTATTGGTGATGTCGGTGTCGAGATGTTTATAGAAGGATGTGTTAGAAAGCTGCCTTTGTGCCTCAGCAAAGTACAAATCTTTATGCCATACTACCACAGCCCCTTCCTTATCAACAGGCTTAATAACTATGTTATCGTTACGAGATAAATCGCGCAGAGCCTTGCATTCAGCTTTATATATATTGTGTGTTTTTGATTTACTGGTGTTTTGGATCAAGCGATTAATTTTGTGTTGACAATTGTTAATGCAGAGATCGAGTGTGGGGTTACGTCCTGAAGGGGAGTCCAAAAAGACTCGCGTTTGATGTTGGTAGAGTATGGGTTGGGTCCATTATCGGAACCATTAACTGTTGAATCATTAGTAGTATCTTGTTGACGTTCATGAAAAAAATTCCTTCAAGCGTAAACGGCGAAAGAAAGAATGCACATCGTGACGTGAAGTGAATTCGTCGGTTGAGTTACGGAGAGGAATGAATTTCAAACCTTTAGAAAGAACAGAACGTTCAGGATCAGAAAGGGGCAGGTCGGGTGGAATGGTAACAACAGGTGTGATTTGCGATGAATTCGGCATGGTGTTTTGTCGAGTAACTGTCGGAAATTTGTCAACCAAGTTTTGCATCTTTTTTAACTTTTGAAATGTTAAAAACTTGTAAAGGGACTCATTTTCCTTACGTATGTATTACATGATATTCCTGTAAGTGGTGGGTGCTACAAGAGAGGAAAGAGTGCGTTTCGTTTGACAAATAGAAGTTGTGAAAAATGAAAAACGTTGACACATGTGATTGAGAGTAACTCTAAAATACTGCAAAGAAAATTCTTTTGACTGGAATTGGATACGTTGTCGATAGTGAGAATCACCTGATGTAAAAATAGACGTATGCACGTGGATATTGAAACCAATGAGCAAGGGACGGTTACGATGACAGGTAGAAAGAAAGAAGACATGACTAGAGAAACGGGTTTAGCAAATGTGTATATGGCCAATCTGAAGCCACGGGAAGTGACATCAGGATGCAAGGAGGACAATGCTTATTTTAACGCGTTTGACGGTTCTCTTGTTTGATTGGCTTTTTTTCTTTCTTGTATTTTCACGTTTCTCTAGCGAGTTTTAGTACTGGCGAAGGGTTGCACCCGAAACGTCTGCGCATTTTAGTCTCTGCTTGCAAGTATTTTATTTCCCGCTGGTCGGTTAGTATTTTACTGTATTTGTTTTAACTTTGCAGTTTTTATCTTAACGAGTATTGTATTTCCCTCTAGTCGGCCAATTGTTACTGTATCTTGAACGATGATCGTATCAATGGCCTGAAAATTAGCTGTACCGATAATTTGAATAAATTTGCTCCCATGAATAGTTTGCTGAAAATATTTTTCTTACATACATTCCTGCTGATTGTCCAAATGGCTCTTCAGCTTAATAATCAAGTTGCATCCCGGGTTACGTCAATCATCCAGTTCTTAAATTCATAATCAAAACGTCACCGATCCTTAAGACGTTGTAGATCTTTCTTTGCAGATTTCTTCAGGCAACTATATGAACATTTGGAAGACCACGCCTTTTCTCATGAATTCAAAATAATTGTTAACAATTACTATTGTAGTTCATTACCCCTGAACACATTTTGTCAACCAATATTCCAAATGAAATTTTCTCCGCTGTACTCAAATTAAAGCGTGGAAAAGCCTGCGGTCCAGGATTAATTTCGTACGAACATGTTACCTTTTGTGAACCAGCGCTGCATAATGTCTTGCACGCCTATGCAGTGCAATTGTAGATGTTCAATTATGCCCCGTGAAGCTTTAAATGTGTTTATCTCACAAAAGTCTTTAAAGGCGATAATAAAAAAAATCTGAATGTACCTAATTCTGAGGCATCTCACTAATGCCGACTTTACAGAAATTCATCGAACTATGCACATTTCAACGCTTGTAATCTTCGCTTTAAAGAACAGATTTTCCATTCCTCAAAACAGCTGACTGGGCAATATTACAACAGCATTGTGTACTGAAGAACCATTTATCATTATTTTGTTCGCCTTGGCAAGATTTTATGTGCAGTTAGGACATCCACAAACATTTACTATTTAGTGGAATGGGCTATTCACAAACTTTACATGACGTGGGAATTAACTCCAAATTTTGGAAGTTTCTACGTGTTATTCTCCTTGGCCAGCACTTTCCAAAAATGGCTGCAGAAGGAGGTATTTCAGAAGACATTCCCATATTCCGAAGAATTCGTCCAGAAAGCGTTCTTGATTTACATATATAATGATTTTTATTGACCTTGAATCTGGTAAATGTGGCTTCTCCATTGTCCCATCCTTTGTAGCTACACCTGACAATATATCGACTCTAACATCCAGTTGTTCTAGTTGTCAAAGCAAATAAACATTGTCAGTCAATATTGCTATCTTTGTGACTAAAATGATCTGTTTGAAAGAACGATCGTATTGTCTTTAGAGAAAAGAAATCTGAACATAAAAGTAGAACCAAGCACTGCATTTTTTCTGAAATAATGATATCATATCTGAAACTGACTTCATTACAACCATATACATAAGCATAAAATTTAACAATTTACTGTCTACTCTGGATTATGTTTGTCAAAGAATACCTCTGGTTATAAAGTTTGTCATTTGTCCACCTTCCAAAGTAATGTAAACGCTTGTCGTAAACACTCCATATCTCAATTTATCCCAGATGCTATGCCTATGAGTAATCGCTTGACAATTTTTTTTCAATTCATTTTTTTAATTCAAACAGTACTTGGCATGACCATGTCCGGCCTGTCACTTTGGGACAGTTAAATGCAGTCAAACCCAGCGAGACACAGAAACGCTAGATTATGACTTATGTTATGCAAATAACGAAGACCACCGTGCAGTGGAACTTTGCAACAAGGTTTCTATATCTGAACTGCCGTACTTGAATGACAGGCACAGGAAATGATAGCCAATGAAAATGTATTTTTGTCGCCTTTTCATCATAATGTATCAATCACAAAATTTCATAGAAATTTTGCCTGGTCCCTACTGAAAGCCCATGGTCTATTTTAGCCCTGCTATTATAGTATTTCTCAGTGCTGAGCGGGTCTTGTCGTTCTCATGACGAATATTAAAATTTGCATAACGTCCATTATACCTGTTTCCTAAGGTATTAAATGTGTGCAATATTCACATCAAATGTCTAGAAAATTCACTTCATGGGTAGAATCTTGAAAAATAGCTTTTACTTGTCTGGTTAACGAAAAAAGATATACCTGAACTAAGAATGCATGGGCTACCAGCCATTATCACTGGGTTACCAACTTAGGAAAATGGTAGCCAAAGTGGACTACCAGGGAAAAGGTTAATTTCGAGCCCTGCGTAAGTACTATTTCTTCGTCTTACTTAAATCATTGACCACATTCTGGATTTATTCAGCTTAAACTGGTTTAATAGGCGTGCATGGGATATGGATTGTCGTATTTTTAAAAAGCATACGTTATCACAAATAGAGTGAGCATACAAACCAAAACATGAATATAAATGAGAATTATCTTGGGACTTTGTTTTGATCATTGTATTTGACATTTATATATTCATAGACAGTGGAGCTGAGGGCTTTCTATGATATCATATGATATTGTAACAGGACGAGCAAGAAAAAGTATATGCTTTACTGTAACTATTTTAAACGAGTACATATATTTTAGCGGTATCACAATACAGGAGTCAGAATACCCGAAGTTTTGCTTAAAGTTTGACTTTATGGCAATTCAGTACAGCGTTCAATGAATGTGTAAGAATCAGACGACAATAAACGGAAAATGGAACAAAAACTCATATAAAACAAGTGCATGAGGTTTACTGGGGACAATGCAGAAACGGACAACAGATAAAGAGCGCATCCTTTCACTTGAAGTGCCAACACATGCATCGTTTTGCATAAAAGAATGAAAGTGACATATCTTAGCTATACATAGACAATACCTGATGATGATGATGACGATAATCACAATCATGATACCTAGATCGATATGACTGGCCACAACATAATTAAGAATATTTGTAATCTTCTAATACATTACACAGCATATATAGCAGACAAAGTGCAGGGTTTTCGAAAAAACGCCTTCTCATCGTGTACCCAGAACATTCCACGAATTGCGTACCTTTATATGTGTGTTATTATTCTTTCGTTTATATTGTTTGTTGACTTATGCAACTGCGTCCATTCGTCTACAAGCTAGAATGTATTTACTTTTCCTCTCCGCTTTATAGCGTATATCTTTACATCATTTTATTTATAACATGATTGGAACTAAATTGGGATTATTGGATTGGAACAATTTCTCAAGAATTTTAGGAATTTGTCTAAATCACAGCATATTTGCTTACCATATTAATTTTTATTCAAATTTACGATGCTGTTGGAATGTTATGGGTAAGAATCAGTGTATAATGTTATCTGATGGAATATGTCCAAAACATATGAACAATATTTATATTTCAATAAAAATGTGTTAGCTTGTCTGTTGTCACTCCAGTACTGAAACACTATTTATAATCTCAGTTTGTCACCAAAATAAAGTTTTTCGATTGATTTACAATTAAATCAGTCAGGGTCATTAGAAATGTGCTCTGATTCAATTTAGTGTTTATGAAGCCCTAAATTCACAAAAAAGTCAGGGACACTTCGAAAGTGCCCTGACTCAAAAGTCATCAATTAGGGAAATTTTATAAATTTTATCTCGTTTCTTCATAACATTTACACAAAATAAAGGTTTTTTTTCATAAAAATGAATCCGATGAAAGAGGTATGAAATAATTGTTGTGTTTTTTTTATTTGTTCAATGAGAACAATATTTCATTATTTACACTTTTCAATCAGTTTGTATAATTTCAGCTGTAAAAAATTCGAATCCGCAACACTTTCCTAATAATTAGTGTCATTCAATTTTCCAAAATTAGTTCCAATCGTGTTATATATAAATGACACTTCAATATTTAGTATATTCTCATCTTTTTTAGCTCTTGTGTTCACACACGTGAGCTAATGTCATAGCGATGTCTGTCTGTCTGTCCGTGTGTGTGTCTGTTAACACGATAACTCAAAAACTTCTTAACGTATTAAAGTCCGATTAAGTAGACAGGTACCATACTCTAATTGCAAGAATTGATTAGATTTCGCTCAGTGTGGCTGTCATATTAATGAAGTTATGAAATATCATTTTTCCTTATAATGGTTTCCTATTGAGACAGTAATGACAGTTTCGACATATATCAAGAAATACTGCACAAAATATGATGAAACTTTTCACAGATGCCAATCACAAAACATTATGATGATGCTGTTATTGCTATGTCAAATACATGCTTATTTACATGTTGAATGGACTTTTGTAATTAGTGATATAACTCTGAAATTGCTACACCAAATTTGATGATTCCCGCAACAAATATTGATCTGATATATATTTAATTTACTGAGAAGCATTGGGCAGTGTCAAGATAATAAATAGCCCATTTTCGCATTTTATTTAGTTTTGTAATTAGTCATATAACTCCGAAATAACTGCACCAACTTTGATGATATCTGCTGCAGATACTGATCCGACAAATATCTGACTGTATTGTAAAGCATTTAGTATAGTGTGTTGTTAATTAAGGGTTCATTTGCTTTTCTAATGAACGTTGTAATTAGGTATATAACTCTGAAATTACGCCGCACAAAAGTTAATGAAACCTGCTTTAGATATGATCTGATAAATTTCATATTGTCCTATGAAACATTGAGTAGTGTCAAGTTAACTAAATGTTAATTTGCACATTGAATGAACTTTGCAATTAGTGACATTACACCAAAATTACAGCATTAAATTTGATGGAACGTGCTGTAGAAGTTTAT
The DNA here is from genome assembly GCF_041260155.1 of Ptychodera flava. Lineage (NCBI taxonomy): Eukaryota > Metazoa > Hemichordata > Enteropneusta > Ptychoderidae > Ptychodera > Ptychodera flava. The sequence continues at coordinate 5,453,900 of NW_027248281.1, forward strand.
CTGATATCTAATTGTCCCAAAAAGCATTAAGCAGTGTCAAGTTAATGAACAGCTCATTTGAATAATAAAGTTTTGTAATAGTGATTTAACTTTGAGAGTACTGTGCGAAAGTTGATAAAACCTGCTACATAAAATGATTTGACAGATATCTGATTGTTCTGTGAAGCGTACTATCATGTAATGAACCTGTTGTAAACTGCAGGAGCTCATTCAGTTCACATCTGGTTCTTTGTGCATGTACAACCGAAGGTTTATTCATTTTAGTGCATCATTATTTCATAGACGATAACATGAATTTCGAACAAATGGAAATCTGACTATTTATGGAAATGAGCAATACACATGACAAACCTATTCTACACATACTGTTCCATTGCTTAATAGAGTTGACGATATTTGTATCCAATGTCTTGTAATTAGTGACAATTACACCAATTAACTATTGTTCGTTCAAGTAGAATTTAAACAAGGCTTGCGATTCTGCAATACATAAACGAAACTCTGAAGCTGCCTAGCAAGCTGTGTCATAAATGAGGACTTACTTTAAACGTGCTATAAACTATACTCAAAAACTACAATTAAATTAAATGATTTTTAAACTACCTTGAGAAGGTTGACGTTTAGGATTAGTGTAGGCGAAACTGTTATACCATTGTTCCGATACGATTTTAGGAAGCTTTCTAACACAACGATCAGTTGCATCTATGAGACAGTCAAGGTGTGATTTATGACGACATATTCTAATCAACAGTGCTATGCTATATCGTACAGAAAAATACATTGCAGCGATTCAATCATTTGACCAAAATTTTTCCTTACATTATACCGCTTTCTAAACACATTTTCACAAACATAGCTTGCCGCTTGGTATGTTCGACCCTACATTATGCATGTATTGCGTAAACAAAACTAGTCAATCAAGACTAGGCACAGTGAACGTGCCATCGATGGAACGGGTATCATGCTGTGTACTACGATTTCTGCAAGATGCCAAGATAAAGGCCAACACTAAAGATAGAACTCCTACTAAGCCACCTATCAGAGCGTACTGTCCTGGTTTACCAAACGAGTTGTTTTCTCCATCTGTCAAAAAAGAACACAATGAAGAGAATAATTATTTATTATTATTGATCATTATGGAGAAGTACATCAACATTTTAAAGTGTTGTTGGTTTGTTTTATTTGTAGCGAAATTGTTATATCTAAATCACAAATAAAGAAATGAGTCCAATGAAAAGCAATTTTGAATCTGGTACGGCCGACTAACAGCATCCGCAAAGATTGACATCAGTTGACTTGATTATTAAGATAGTATATATATATATATATATATATATATATATATATATATATATGTTCACATTCATATTTGTACATAAAGTAAAGATACCATGTCAATATATACATTTATCATACATGCTATGCCTGTATTGCCATTCTTCTATTGTTCAGACGGTACTGATATGAGCCCATATTTTAACTAGTGAAAATACGAATTATATTTTCACTGTAACCGAACTACTTACAGCGACGCGGACGCGTGACCTTCGCTGTATATGCATGACCTTCGTTGGTATATGTACACGTATATAAAACAGCTGAGCGAATAAGACAAATGACAATCCGAAACGTCATTATGATTATGGTCAAAATTCTGTTGTTTGCAGTCAGTTCATGGGCATTGCCCTTAGGCACAAGTACAGTTGTACCAAAAACATACAAACAAACGTATTGAAAATTTGTATAATTTCGTCCCGTGGCGGTGCACGGTGCAGTGTTTTCGTGTCGTCTGCGCTGCTGAATATTTACACCATTGAAAAAGATATCGGTTGACAGAGCATCATGATAGAATCGGTTTACGACAAGTTTCCTGTTGATCAGGGCGGTGAATTACATCGTTTACAGTAGTAAATGAGCCACGAAAATCCAACCGCACTGAAAATACTCGCGACAGACAAGGTTGAAGGTGCACATGATATTTCCGATTTGTACCTGTCAGTTCACAGGTCATGATCGTGTCTGGTGGCACCGATGCGGTGCGGGTTTCAGATACAATGTGCCATCTAGGGAAAGTCAAACTTTCGCTTCGGTTGTTAAAGGAAGTTTAGTTCTATTTAGGCAAGCCAGGAAGGAAAATATACGAGCAGACGACGGAAATACCTTTGAAATGTACTTTTATTCGTACAGCAACAAAATCACGAACGAGTTACGTACGACACTACAGCTTACAGTGTACTCACTTCATGTTTTCACTAATCCGCTTACTGAGATGGTAAATTCGGCATGTTTGACGTATGGGAACATGTATAATTCTTCGAGATAAACTGACTGGTACGGGTATTATATCCACTGTATGTGCATTCATAGATGACGCAGAGCTGCTTGCTCTGTGCTCTCAGCTGTTCATACTCGATTAGAGTTTGAGCGTGGCGCGAGTATTTTGACCCGATTTTGGCGGCCTCATAACTTTCACGCAGGGATTATATTTAAGGATTATATTATGTATTAAAACACGAAAACACACCCATTTTGTGGACTCCCGCCTATGTTTTACATCCATCGTCATTTTAAACTAATAAATCTTCTTCAAATTGTGAAAACCTGTGTCGACGTCGTAATATTTAAATTGTTTGCTGTAAAAGTGCTCCATAAACCCTCCTTTGCAGTGGAATGGCCCAATAGCGGAATAATATCAAGGAGTGATACGGTTGTCATCACTCCTTAGCAACCAACTTTTTATAAGTACAGCCTGGAGGAAGCAAGGTCGATTTCATGTTGATTTCGTTGCTAATTTCGGAGCGTCTGTAGGAAAACAGTCATAACCAAAGCATGCATGTATGATAAAGGGGTTATTACACGAAGTTAGGGCGATACCGCGTCGTATTCTCGTGATGTGTCCGTATTTTGACTCGTTGCTGCGCAACTCGTCAAAATCACTCGAATACGACGCGGTATCACCCAAACTTCGTGTAATAACCCCTAATTATTTTACATTCATTCATGTTCAATAAAATAATATCTAGATATCAGCCACAAATATCGTATTTCAATGAGGATATATTCATTATTTCCGAATGAGGGCCGAATTTAAAGGTCAGTAAAAGATTAAAGTCAGGTAAGTCACTAGCCTGGCAAATGGAAGGTATACACAAGGATCATTGAAATATGGTAGATTATATCCAGTTAAAGCTCGTTATTGGCCTTAAAATCCGACTAAATTACAAGATGAGTCATAGCCATAGGCTGCAGAGACTACGGCACCCATCACTATCACACATTACATTCCGACTACATACGCATTTTAAAATATAGCCAATTAAGCTTAATATATCGGTAAATTTACCAATTGAGGCGCTAACTAGGCATGATAATGTCTGGTCAAGATTGACTGGTGGTAGAGCTACCAAATTGAAAACGATACTGATTTAGGATACATTTCGTGGGATGACTCGGAACTTTTTTAATGGACATAAGCTGTAACTTGCGGCAAGTTTTTCAGTATTTTGCTTCTGTATATCAACTACCGTGTCTGGCTCTAATATAATCCGTTTGTTATGAAAAAATTTCGAGTATTCCTTTTTGTCAACACAGCTTGTATGTGTGCAGTGATCATATTTTATTGTTTACAAATGAATTCTAGTCCTGACTTGAATACTATTTTCAACAATAACATTGTAGATTACACTCATATAGGTTGTGTTGATATGCTAAATACTTGGCATTAAATTACAATTTATGGAATCGATATAGAAGGTGTAAGGAAACCACAAGACAAACGTTCTGTAAAAATAGCCAAACATGATCACTTATATCAAATGGTAAAACGTTCGGTGCGATTTTGAATTAAGTGTACTGGACAAACCTCCGTCCTTTGATAGAGAAAATTTCGATAGAATTTCGGCGTCGAATGTACTTTCTGCATTCTCCTTTGTTTTCTCCGTTGACGTAAGCTCAAGTACCCTTGTTCTAGTGGTGACGTCCGAATTAAGTGTTGTAGTGGTGTCATCCGAATTAACTGTTGCAGTGGTGTCGTCCGAATTAACTGTTGTAGTGCTGTCATCTGATTTAACCATCTCAATACTGTTCCTTTGGGCCAGTGATGTCTTTCCTTCAGGTTCCGTCTTTTCTGTTGAAGAGTGTGTCATATTGACATCTCTTTGGCATCCCTGGGTATCACCATGCACCAAGTCGTGTACAACTGAACTCACTGAAGGCAATTGAGGTTCATACGATGAGTCTGAAAATAGACGATTTTTGGTTGTTACGATGTACTTCTTAATTTCTTAAGACTACCACTAAAATACACATATCCACTCTTTCCATTTGTCATCAATTGCTTTATAGCGAAATAAACATGTAAGCTCTTGTGTGTTAGAAGCAACCAAAACATCAAATAATGCTTGTGAGTCAGAAACAGCTAACTTTGAAGTTGATCACTTACTGAACTGACATATAAAGAATGCTTGGTGTCCGCAGTAGACATCATGGAACTCATATGGCGTAAGCCTGCCAGACAGAAATCAGTATAGTATTAATAGGCTATAAATCCTCGACGGGTCATATTTCTGGCAATGCCCTGATAAGCCGACATGAGTAATATGCAAAACTGAGAGACTATTCGATAAGTTATATTGTTGACTACAGGGTCAAGTTGCGATCTGTATTTCGGTTACCTTTATTTCATGTTAGACATATCATACGTTGTTATGATCACTGAAACATGATTATCAACCACCAGGGGTCCACTCACACCTTGCGTTTACAAATTACCTGAAAGTATGCGTATGATATATTACATTACCATGCCCTGCCCGCCGCATTTTGATTGGTCTAGCTGAACCATGTGACTGACCACAAATACACAGTAATGGTTTGTTTACATACCCGTGAATATGAATAATAAAATCAAAAACTCAAAGTTTCGTAACTTTACAGCTTAAACGTAAATCAAAATCAATCACAAAATAAAATGGAGCAATTGTGGGCCAAGTTGAAATACTTTTTTTATCTGAAAACATCTCCGGATTTGCCAAATTTTTACAGCGCGCGTGACAGTGCGTCGCGTATTGTTCAGTTCTTGGGCCCACTTGTCGTTCACTTTGGAAATTTTCTCAAATTTGACGGTTTTCTTTGGTTCGTTGATAATATAATGGTAATAACAGACTGCGCCCACACCATTAACGTTAATTTATGGGCGCGGGCTCTGGGGGAGCCAAACAGTTCTGGGGCCCACTTGTCGTTCACTTTGGAAATTTTCTCAAATTTTGACGGTTTTCTTTGGTTCGTTGATAATATAATGGAAATAACAGACTGCGCCCTGACATTAACGTTAATTTATGGGCGCGGGCTCTGAGGGAGCCAAAGTTAACGGGCTCGGCAAGCCTCGCCCGTTGATTTTTTGCTTTGCTCTTGCCCTTGCCCATACATAAACCTTAATGGTCTGCCCGTTATTTGTTATTTTTAATTGCATCATCAAAGCGTATGATTTCATATCGAAAAGTAGGGAGGGAGTAGAAACCTGTTGAGGAAAATTGGCATGTTTCAGCGAGCGAATCAACAGAATAGTAGCTCACACAAAAGAAATCTAACCAAAATGATGTCAAGAGATACTCACTTTCTCATTGTAATTATTGTATAATGTTACCCCATAACACAGTGAATGTCAGTTTACAAATGACAGAACATTCCATTCTTCTATGGGTATTCAATAGAAGAAATGGGAAAGACATTTGATGTGGAAAGTGATCTAGCGATTGTTAAAACGAGGGTTGATGCTCACATGCTGGTCCTTATGCATCGTGCACCTCTCGCACTGTGCGTTGGATGTCCACTAGCCCATGGTAGGTATCTTAGTGGTGTTTCATCATAGTGAGTCCAAGAACTCTCCGAGTACGGGCGAACTCCATCCATCCATGTCATGATATACAATCTTAAATCCTCTTGATTGATGTTAGCACAAAATAGAATAGAACATATCATGGTAATTATTAGTATACATGAAGACAATTGATATAACATTAGGGCTGAGCAGCTGGACAGAGAAGGATCGGAAAAGTAATTTCAATTGAAAGTTGCATGTCACTGTTTATACTAGATGAGTGTTTCTTTAAAGTACGTTAAAAGATATTCAGTTTTTATGTCCGCATGCGTTTATGGCCTTACTAGCTATGCGTACGCCAGCTCACAGGTGCCTGGAATTGTCAGTGTTGCATACTGGCATTTCCAGGCACCTGTATGCCACCTAACTTTCCGCTATGTCGGTGATCCCTGACGCGAGTTATGACGGCTGCTCTCAAACGATTGGCTTTATCGCTTGCCAATCTTTTTATCGAAGTAAACAAAATTGCGCTTGGCCATGGCATGCGATGACGCTCATACGAGTACTATGCTATGGGATTGCAATGACAGTGACTATGCGGTCGAAGAATTCCATGTCGTCGTACTGCAATGTCGTGTATCATCTTTGTACTTTGGAAACGGCGACAGTGGCTGTCTCATCATGACCCCAGGTTATTTCACAAAGACGCGTAGGCACTAACTATATCAGTTTTTTTCTTTTGGACTTGACGCTCATATGAGGAGGCATGGATTGGCCACAGATATTTACGCCCATATTTTGTGAGGATCCCATGAAGTATGATAGTGTTGGATTACTTAGACGCTTGCCTATGTGCGTCCATGACACTCGGTGCAGATGAGAAGGACACCTCGTACCTCTTTTTTGGTAAAAAATATACTTGGACAGTCATAACCTATCCGAAAGAAAGACATCCGCAGTTACCAAATACCATGCTTAAACCTTTTAATTCTAAAGCTTTTACTTTTATAAACAGAAAACCTGAGCGATCCTATGAGTGTGGGGTCTGCATTATTCTGTTAGTGCACAAATGTCTGAAGATACTGGGTGATGCGCTATCTTTTTAGCTCCCATATACCATGTGTAATTATGCCAATGGAAGCTATTCTTACAGGCTAGAAACATGTATGTCATCTCTCTGTGTGCCTTTATATCTGCCTTTATGTCTGTCTGTCTGTCTGTCTGTCTGTATGAATGTATGTATGTGTGTGTGTGCGTGCGTGCATGCATGCATGCATGCATGCATGTATGTATGTATGTATGTATGTATGTATGTATGTATGCATGCATGCATGCATGCATGCATGCATGCATGTATGTATGTATGTATGTATGTATGTATGTATGTATGTATGTATGTATGTATGTATGTATGTATGTATGTATGTATGTATGTATGTATGTATGTATGTATGTATGTATGTATGTATGTCCGTCTGTCCGCACTACCGTCAACATCAAAAACGTTGAGAACTGCACCATCTTAGCACTTGGTGTGTAGGTAGACCATAAGGTGGAGCATTGTGTGATTTTCTTCACATTAACATGTTCACATCGAAAGTATTTAAGGGGGCGCTGCACCCAACACAGCATATTTTGCTCAAAAATCACGTTTTTGCAAATATTCATTCAATTTTAATTGATATGTTAAGGTGGCTCGAAAGGCTATTTTCGCACCAATCCTTTTCTCAGAGTTAATGTCAAGTTTCAAGTGTTAGAATCAAGATATTTAGTTCAAATTTTCAGGATAACTCTCTTAGTTAATACTTTCTCCAAAGAATATAAAAATTGTATATTTGCAGCCATGTTTTTGAAATATGACACGAGTAAATATTAAAAATTTAATTTCATATTTTTTTACATATTTGAATTTAATAATTATTGGATAGTATTAATATTACCAAATTAGTTATAAATATGTTGACACTATTAATTGTAAGATTTGTATGGCAGGATTTGTAAATAAAATTTGTTTTTATGATTTTACATGGGTTTACATATCAAAAAATTATTAAAAATTCTTTCAAATTTCAAAATATGATTTTTCAAAAAGTACTTCAAATACAGGAACATTGTGCCATACATATCTTATCTGTAACCTTGAATAGGCTGTAAAAATTCCATGTCCATATCTCATTTCAAAGGTTGGATTAAATTGGTATATAATTATGTAGGAAACTGTTATTCTGTCAAAAATGTTGAAAACAAGCCATATTTGCACCTTCTTTTGAAGTCAACGAGCAGTCTTTTGGTAAATCTCACTTTTGACACCTCTTTGACACTCAAAGAATCTAAAAATGCATTTACAATAGCAGTTACTCACTCTGAATGCAAGCACCGCCTTGTCAAACTTTCCTGAAAAACAGCAAATAATGACTTTCCCTTTTAAACATTTTATAAAAGCTAGGGGACCTCTACCATAGTTAATACACTAAGGACTCCCCAACTTCTTATTTGGTCAGTTTTTTCAGAAGTTTCAACAGGCTGTAACTCTGCAATGCCTTTGTGCCCAAATGTCAAGTTTTTTTATTCCACAGAAAATGTTGACTACTTTTATTTAATAGTTTTTTTGAAGTTTATAACTGACGCTCTAGCCTTTCCAACCACCTTAACCAGGGATTAAAATGTTGGTGGAGTTCACCTTTAGCTTGTCAAGCAGTCGTCAGTTTCGTGATAAAGAAGTCTTAATTTATGCAAATGAATGCAAATCACCCGATTTCCTGGCTTCTTTTTCCTCCCAATTTCAAAATTTCCAAAGAATTTAACTCCACTCTGGCTGGGTCAAATTTTCTGAAATTTTTTACAGTGTGTTCTTTAAATGTTCTTTAAAAAAACGACTATTTTGTTTGGCAATAGAGTTCTTACATTTTAAATAAGAGGCATTTGAATTTTACTAATCATGGTTTTAATCACTTTTTCTGAGTGTCAGTTTTTCAACCCTTGCCATTTTTGAATGAGGATAGATAATGCAAAATAAAACAGTCGTTTTTTTTTATACATATACTTTTCTTTCAAGTTGAATATTACATTTCTGGAAATAGTGTCCAGTTTTTGACCTAAAATTGAAGTTTGTTACCCTAAATATACACCCACTTCATCTTTCGAGTAAAATACTGCTACCATATTTAACTTTAGAGTCTCTGCTATTTGAAAATATATAGTATAAGGGGGTTTTCTTGTCATCTTTGATGAGAAATATTGCTTTGAAAAAAACTGTGTTGGCAGCATGCAACTCCACCTTAAATGGGGTAAAAAAGGCAAACAATAAAAATTCAGAAACTCTTGTTCATAGGTACCATTGCACAAAGTCTTTGAAAATACAATAATTTCATAGGGATATGTGCCAATTTGTATTTTAATAACGTTTTCGTCATTTTGCTCTAAAAATCTTCTTCTTCAGAAATCCTTGTCCAAGAACCTTGGATTTCGGTACGGATGTCACTTGCAATGACTTGAAGGAATGTGCAAATTTTAATGAAGTCTACATTCTCGCATTCACGGCTATTTTCGTGATATTTGCTCAAAAAATCAAATTTTAAAAAAACTCCTCATTCGACAGCCTTGAAACTTGGCATACTAGTTCCTACGGTTAACCTGGACGAGATTTGAGCAAATTGTGTTAAAATCTATGAGGTGTTTTTAGGTTACGTTTGTGACGTTTTTGTTTAAAAAAGTATTTTTCAAAATAACTTATACGACAACTTTGAATTTTGTTATGTTAATGTTTTTAAACAACCTTATCATTCAAAATTACTTATCAGAAGTCTTAAAATAGTTTAAACAAGCTCCCAGAGATGACATAGTTTCGAGATGTGTCAATTTTGATGAAATCTGTAATGTGTGTGAGACTTGTACAGGACCAGAAACTTTGGGAATTTTAGAGCTGTAATCATTTACACGCCTTTTAAACTTGCGTTGTAAAGTATTTGTGAGCGACACTGTCATTGACGCGATATTATAAATGCTCGTTCAGCTTATTCAGTCATTCAGTTTATTCAGTACTTCGGCCTCCTCCGGCCTATACATACAGCGAGTAACAGTAGTATATATTACAGATCGCTAGTCAATGCAATAATTGCATCCACAAAAAAGGGAAACACAACTCCATGCTTAACTTACGCATCCGATGGTAAGTTCTCTCCCTCGTTTTTTGCTAGAAAAATTATTTTACTCAGATTCTCCGTGTAGCGGTATATGAAAGAAGTATCTTGAATGTGTATATTACAGGACGGTTAAAAAAGTAGGAAGAAATGTAAGTAACTCTCAGGTCATTATACGTTGGACATGTGAGTAGAAAATGGTGCTCATCCTCAATGAGTACAAAGCTCACATAGTCTATCTTTTCTTTGAATATTCCATCCTCAGAGTGTGTGTGGGTTTTCTAAAGCAACAAAGACCATGTTTGAAAACAGGGTTATGTATACAAGTCATGTATAGTGCTAATGCCTGGTCTGTTTTAACGGCAGAATGAAGATAAAGTTTGTTGCTATTGTTAATATCATTCAGCCAGCGTTGTGCATAGATATCACTATACCTTTGTTTGAAAAGACGTTAAAGCACAGTTTCATGATCAACCCCTTGTTCCCGGACTTCACCAAATCCATATCACTGCAACAAGCCTTTTATTCTGATGGCCCATGAGTCTTACCGAAACATCAATCTTGCTTTTTTTGAAATCATGACATTGGTAACCGATTCATTTCTATCCTTTTTCAGAATTCTTAACCAATATTTAATGATACAATAAAAATATTAGATGGATATGCTGTCAATGTTGGACTATCCAACTCCCCTCACATAGCAGAAATTGATGTGTTGCTTTATAGTTGAAGTACGTGGCGCAACATTTTGTTGTGAATTTTTTCGATGTGTTATCATAATTAATCTTAGTAATTAATATGACCTTTTGTCTTTATAAGTCATTCTGACACTTGAGGCAAGGAGTAACGTAATCCACAGTATCCAGGCTCCGCGTTTATTTTAAATCTAGCCGCTGACAGAATAAGTACCTACATATGGCACTGTAAATGTTTATAGCAAAATAGTTCATCTCATATAGTCAGATGTAATATCTAAGGCCTCCCCGATCTTTTATTGCACCTTACGTTTCTACCAGTCTTATAAACTTAAAGAAATCGGCAGTCATACTATATTATTCTTTTCAAAGTATCTTTAAGTTAACAGAATGTCTACAAGATGAAAGCAAAAGACAGAACGTGTAGTCAACAAAAAACGTAGCACACAAAAGGCAAAAATACATCGTCAAATTATTCGGGAGAGCAAGAAACAATTTAAGCAATGACATTTTGAAGAGAATGATGGGAGCAAATCCTTTTCAACACCTTCAACTCCTATGACCCTATCTATAATCAGAGTAGCATTGGGGAAATTTGTGTGTACAATCTAACGATAACATTTAAGATCGTTTGCCTAATATCCTTGTCAAATATACTTAGCAGCCTACGATACCTATCGTAAAATTGCTTCCATACGAAACCAAGTCTGTTAAAGGTGTAACAGCAATGTTAAAATTTTCACAAGAAATATTATGTCCCTAAAAAATGTTGAACACTGCTTGGACGGTGAATAATATACCACAGGATCGCGAAAATGGAATGTTTCTTTAAGGTAGTACGCGTCTCGAAAATGAAAGATTTAAACATTTGCTTAAACTTTTTCCTCTTAAACAAATCAAGAATTAAAAAATCAGGGGTCACCGTGCAAACTGTGGTACCACAAAAACAAATTACTGGACATCTACTGTGATAAAAATTCAAAATTGCCATTATTCCTGTGTTAGCTCCTTCGCCGGGAAAATATTATTTTCGATTTTCGAAAAGCTAAAACGGTGAATTTTTACTTACTTTCATGAGCTTTAAATGAGCCCCGTTAAGATGTAGATTAGAAAAGAATTGTAAAAGTATGAGAGTCGGGATATCTCTCCCCGAGGCGCGTTACAGAATATGCGGCAAAATTAGCAATGTTACAATAAAATCATCCCATTTGTGATGCTCCAGGAACAGAGGTTATAATATCAAGACGAAACTAGGGAAGGCAACTATGTAATTTCTTTAATCACTTGCTACGATAGATAAATCCTTTGATGGTATTACCTTTGTCAAGTGATTCATATGTGCAATGACATTATCGATGTAACTAAATGCCAAATAAAAGTTGGAACATTCTCCTCTATCATTTATAAGTACTGTACTCACCAATGATAACATCCTTAGATAGAAAATGGGTTTCCACGAGGTTTGAAATATATGTTGTCGTCTCATAATCGGGTATTCTCAATAAGACCCCTCCATTCCTCGAACAATAATCATAAGCATAGTTTGAAGTTGAAACCATTTCGGACAAATGCAAGTTACCACCAAGGTCAAACAGGTCATCTGTTTTGCAAAATATTAATAGGAATCATGCCGTGTATCTAATTAGCTCTTTTGTTACATTCTGTTAATCCGTTTTAAACCTGATTTACATTCACAAATCGACTATCAACAATTTGACCACAGCTTGAACACTATGGGAGTGAAGACACAACATGGGCATAAGGACCTAAAAGTTAAAAGTATGCGACGGTCTACTGGACGACGGTGGTTGCGGGGCATTTTGCAAAAGTCTTTTAGCAAAATGTTCCGAAGCACAAAAGGCAATTTCATCTAAACTATACTTGCAGTATATTTGGAAGGTCAAGCACATTCATTCGTTGACCTATACTGAACTATACATTTTAGGCTATGTTAGTGTGGATTTATCTATCCAGTTTTATTTGTGATCAGATTTCGAGCGATAATTACCAAGTCTTCGTGCCATAACAGGGCATTCGTCATTAACAATATCCAGCCTATTAACGGCTTCGGCGATAATTCATACAACCTTGATGCGTTTCTGTCCCTGAGGCCATTTGATATATTTGATTCAATTAGAATATCATTGTTCCAAAGACCAATTGATTTTCCGAAATCTGTCCCCTAAAATAAAAAGATTGAACATCAGGAAAACAATTTTTGAAATAGTTACATACATTCAAGTACGCCAGAATAACCATCTTCGTATTGGCAGAAGAAAGGATATTCATTTTCACATTTTACGTCTTTCCATGCCAGTGTACTCCTGTATAAAAGGAACGGAAAGTGAACGTGATAAATCCTAATTACCACGAATTTTGCAAAATCCATAATGTCATCTAGGTACTGTTTATCACATGTGACCTACAGGGTAACTCATCACAAGTATGATGCACTGAGATTTATCAACGCCGGTTAAATTTCTTGAATGATTTTAAATTCGAGAAAATTGTAACTATCATTTCCTGCCTGAATATGAATCCAGTTATTGCTCATTAATATTCATTAAGATAAATAACATGTTTATCTAGATAATGTAGTGTGTTATGAAGTTAGCGCAGTCTACATATTGTTCGACGTGAAGTAGAGGACGATGCGCCGCTCTAACATTTGAGTGCATGCCCTATTATCATGATAGCATTTTAACTTTTATACATCTCACGTTCTTGACTGGCTATAAAACTGGCTGAGTGATGGTATTTGCATACAATATGATTAACAGTACATTGGCTATCAATGTCAAATGACAGTATCGAACGTCATTGAGACCGCGCGTCTGACAGCATTGCGCAACTACAGGCAAAGAACGCGAGACTAATCCAAGCGTACGCCCAAATGGTCCAATAAAACCGTCCATAAAGACAACAAGTCGAGGTTATCGTCAAAGTCCTGCTCGAGGTTCTTCGCAAAATCAACGTCATGGAACGGTGTTCTTCATAGAATTTTCAATACACGCAAAGTTACGTGTAAAACACCCCTACTGAATCACCCCTTAAAAGTGAAGAACCCCGGCCTAACATTATCGTTTAAGGAACTATATGAAAGAACATGTAGCAGAGGTGAAATGGTGACTTTAAACATGTTAAGTAAATATACCTGCTCCTATCCAATTTTAGTCCTTGTTAATACAAACGGATATTCCACCAAGTTAACGAAAGACGAAAGCAACTAAAATGGAAGTATATCTGGACAAACAACGGAAAAATCTATACAAGAAAGAATGAAGACACCAGGCAATCGTCATCTCATCAGAAAACTCCATAAACCGCATCGCGTGAACGCTTTACTTTAACACTGACTCTTGGTTTTGTATTGCAACTCCGTTCTCATGAACCACCAACCATCAAGTACAACTGTAACTCATATTCTATTGAAGAGTTCAATACAGGTAAATCATCCTTGATAAGCTCATATTTTCCGCTTTACATGTGAATATCAGATCTATTAGTAAGCATTTCGAAGATCTCATTTCCCTGCTTCAAGTTCTGCAGCATACATTTCCATTTATAGCTGTTACAGAAACTTGGCTGAAAAATAGTTCAAATCAACAGCTCTTTCATTTACCATTGTATAGACTTGTCACCTGCAACCGTCAAAATTCCAGAGGTGGTGGCGTGGCATTATATATTCACTCCTCTTTGTCTTTCTCACACATTGATAACTATCAGCTTGACAGCTGCGAATCTATTTTTGTCGAAACGGTCTTTGCAAACAAAAAGGTGGTAATTGGAGTTGTTTACGGGCGTCCAACACGGCTATACATGAGTTTCTTGATAGCCTAGAAGGAGTCGTAATGGACATTTCAACAAAAAAGAAAGATTGCATTATACTTGGTGATTTTAACATCGACACAAGCTGTAACGACTCAACTTCTACCCAGTACACAACAATCTGAGTTGTTACAATTTCCATCAGATTATTACCTCTCCAACCAGAACTCACATGAACACATCTACAACTATCGACCATATTTTAACAAATATCACAGATCAGTTCTTTGACTGTGGCTCACTGCAGACCGATATAAGCGATCATTTCTCAACTTTTGCGATTTCACATGAACTACATCATTTTTTCAAGTCTAAGCCTTGTTCTCACACTTTTAATTTCAAACATTATAGTAAAGAAGCTTTTAACGAAGATTTATGTAATATTTCATGGGAATCAGTTTATCAGTCATCAGATGTAAATATTGCGTATGATAGATTTTATCGAATGTATTGCAGTGTTGCTTCCAAACATGCACCTGTTACTAATTATAACAAACGTCATTATTCACACAGCACATTGAACAAACCCGGATATCACGTGGTCTCCGTAAATCAATCAGAACCAAGCACTTACTATTCTCACGTACGAAACGTCAGCCACGTAACACCACAGAGTAACATACACAGAGTGGCAACACCTATTGTTTAAGGCGTGAAGCGGTTACGTAAGCAATCCATGTTTGCCTCGCCTCACGAAGCTCTTGGCTCTCTTTTCCGAAGAGTGCCGACCATGCACCCTTCGGTAATTTTCGGATTTTCACCAATTGTTAAGCGAAAGTATGTTCGACAAAGTTTGTGTTGTTGTTGTTGTGTGGTGCTGATCGGAATTGATGTGCTGGCAAAAACGGGAGTGTTTTGAGCTTCAGGAAAGTGTGTTTTACCGTTTTTAAAAATTCCTCTCATATTTTTATGAATATATAATACGTGTGTTTGAACAAAATTTGAAAGTCTTTTATCGATACTGTCTGGTTTTACTCAATGGTTTACGGTCAGTCATACCGTCTTTTACACGTGCGTTACGAAAGGACATGTTTATGAAACTGCTGGCGTGTTATGTTTTGATTGGCGTGAAGCAGTGTTTCTGGACTGAGAGCTCACAAAGTAACTATGGTTGCTACGCGACTGGCAGTACGATGCCATCTCGTCGTATGTTTCGCATAATCTCGTGTAATTATCAACCACAAACAAAGCCTCCAAAAAGTTTAACACCTTTGAAGCTCATTTTAATATGAAAAGCCAATAGTCTACCGAGACGACCATGGAACAAAAGGCATGCAAGTGTTGCCACTCTGTTTATGTTACTCTGTGGTAACACTGAGCGCATACGTCACTATCACACCTACAGGAATCTGCTCACCAAGCTCTTGAGACTTGCTAAGCGTAATTATTATACCGACAAGTTTAACTCAGTTGCCGGCAATACTAACAAAACATGGCAAGTCATAAACAACTTGATAAACAAAAATGAGTGCAAAGGCAACGTTCCCACCAAAATTAGAGTTAACGCCCAGAACGATAACTACACAACAGACCCCGCCAATATTGCTGACATTTTCTGTGATTTCTTCACTAACATCGGACCAGATCTTGCTTCTAATATTCACACTGACACTCATCCAACTAACTATCTCAATAATAGCAACATGAATTCCATTTTTTTCAACCCCATTACTGTAGATGATATCACCAAGGAAATTATGGCCCTTGATTGTAGTAAATCTGCAGGGTACGATTTTATTCACCCTCTTTTAGTTAAAGATGCTGTTAATTACATTTCTCACCCTCTTGCATATATTGCTAACCTCTCTCTCACTAATGGCCAATTCCCCAACGCTTTGAAGTTTGCCCGTATAACGCCAATTTTTAAAAAGGGGTCCCCTTTCGAGGTTGGAAATTATAGACCAATCTCAATTCTTCCGACATTTAGCAAAATCTTTGAATCCCTGGTCAACAAGCATTTGATTTCGTTCTTAGACAAATACAATATCTTCTTAGATACTCAATATGGCTTTAGGAAAAATCGTAGTACCAAACTTGCCCTAGTGGATTTGATTTCTGAGATCACAGATCACATTGACAAAGGTTATGTTACCCTAGGGATCTTCATTGATTTAAAAAAGGCCTTTGATACCATAAACCATGATATTCTCCTACAGAAACTTCATCATTATGGAATAAGAGGTTCTGCACTTGATTGGTTTACAAGTTATCTAGATAATCGCCATCAGTCAGTTTACATAGACGGCATATCCTCCAGGTCTCACCAGGTGCAGTGTGGTGTCCCCCAGGGTTCTATTCTAGGTCCAACTCTCTTTCTTATCTATATTAACGATATTAACAAATCAACTAATTTTTTTGACTTCAAGCTGTTTGCAGATGATACTAACATTTTTCATTACACAAAAAATCAAAACATCAATCTTGATATTATTAACAATGAACTAACTAAAGTCACTAATTGGTGTAGGGCAAACAAACTCACCGTCAACGTTGACAAAACGAACTACATGTTTATTAAAACCTACCAGAAACTGATTAACATCATGGTCACCTTTCCATTAATAATATTCCAGTAATTGCTACAGAGTCTTCAACCTACCTTGGAATTTCGATTGATTCACATTTAACTTGGCACTCTCACATTAATACCATAACTAATAAAATCATCTCTAAAATCGGAATTCTATCACATATTCGTCATTTTGTCCCCAGATCTATATTAATTCTTCTCTACAACACACTTATTCTTCCCCATCTCAATTACTGCATTGAGATTTGGGGAAACACTTATTCATCTCATATTAATCAGCTTTTTCGCCTGCAAAAGAAACTGGTCCGTCTCATCACATTTTCACATTTTACAGCCCATACTAAACCACTTTTCCTTCAGCTTGGCATCTTGAATATTTTTAAACTTAGCAAGTATGCTTGTTGCATGTTCATCCATGATTTAAAATTCAACCGTTACCCCCGTGATGTTCAACAATATCTTCACATACCTTCACACTCGTATCCCGCCCGATTATCTAGCAAAGGAGATCACCTTATTCCACATCATAGCCTCACATTTCAACAAAACCAATTGAGATACTCGGCAGCTACACATTGGAACTCCCTTCCCTCATCACTCAAACAGATCACCACAAGGCATGTATTCAAAACAAAACCTCAAACACTACCTTTTACATAGTGACGATTAAGTTTCACATAACTTTACCAGTAATTTATTGTATCCGAGTGTTTCAAATGTTGTGTATTTCTGCAGTTGCATTATTTAACTCCAAGTTTTTTCGATCACATCTGTAAATGTCTTCTCGTTTTATCACCAGCTGTACGGACTGTCACCAGATCTTATTGTACTAGATAATATGTTCCCGGGGCCATGAACTTGTACTAGTTCTACCGAACTATCTTCATGGCCCTCACCACTCAACTTCAGATATTTCAGACACATTATTGTAACAAATATTTATACATTTTATTTATTTGCACTGAATTGTATATTTTTACAAAATGTTCATTTTTTCGTCAGTGGTGAAATAAACAAACAAAACAAAAACAAACAAAACAAACACGGATATTCTCTGAACAGGAGTAACACACAATGTTGTGCCTAGAGTGGTAAGTGATATGTCACATCACCACTCATTGCAGATTGCGATTGGATTGATCGTGAACGGCGCCCCAAGCGGTAAAGTATTTAGCTTATTTCAGAACAAAAGCACCATTACAACTTTTTCTCACACAGAAACTGGCCTACTTTGGATCATAACACATGCACTAATACTAATGTTCTCGATGTTTATCTACAAATGTTAGGTCAGCCAAATGTTTTGAAACCATTCATGAAGCGTGTGATTTGATAAAGTGGCTGTTCGTAACATTAAATAATTACCCCTATGCCTATGTACTGGTCAGGCATCCTATTGCCTATAGTAGTTTTAAACTACAAAAAGCTGTTACACTACTACAAAGTTTCGTTTAAGACGAAATGCCGAGTTTCTTCTCAGTGGTTCTAACATAGAGATGGATGTAGATCAGACGCTGCAAGACAGCAAACCAGACAGATATTGTGTAACATACACCAGAACTGAACATTCATCTACATTGAATCGTTGAATATATTGCATATTATCACATTGGCTGGCCCGAATCTTCACC
This sequence comes from Ptychodera flava, assembly GCF_041260155.1. NCBI lineage: Eukaryota > Metazoa > Hemichordata > Enteropneusta > Ptychoderidae > Ptychodera > Ptychodera flava. The sequence goes on from NW_027248281.1 coordinate 5,472,541, forward strand.
TGTGTGACGTAGAACAGGACGGATAAGAAAACCGAATTACCCCTGTTGTACGTCATCAACCAGAACTTTTAAGCTCATATTTGGTTTTGTACATAAATACCAAAAAGAGCTTATATGATGAGTCGGTGGCGTCTGTATCTCTGTATGTATGTATGTATGTATGTATGTATGTATGTGGGTATGTATGTGCGGATGTACGTCCGTCACACACAAAGACTCCCATACCGCAAAAGCTACAATCTCAGTATTTGGTGTAGAGGTAGATGCAGGGGTTGAGATGTGAATTTGTTCAAATGAACATGTCAGTGTCAAAAATGGCAAATGAGGTAAGAAAAAAAGGGAAATCCTGCAATTGTGCAGGAGTCATGGCATGCCAGTGACTGAAACAGGCTTGAGTCATTTCCTGTCATTGTTTATGAACTGTTACATATTAACAGACCTGCTCAAACCATAGACAGTAGAGGGGGGAAGACTCTCTATGCTCAAACTAAGAGGGGCCAGCTGTAGTGCTGTGCATGTTGCTAAAGTTGACATCCAGTACGTAAAGTTTCAGAACTTATTTACTTTTGTCATTCTTTTTTCCTGGTTTAAATATTTCTTGTTGTTTTTCTGGTTGTACTGTGCAGAAATCATTGTCATAACATTAACGTAGAATTTTCCTGAACGGAACAGTAGAAACAATATTTATTGTTGATCTTTGGTAACCATACTGGTGTATACCAATTCTGATCAAATTTGAGCGACACCGTATAATTGCGGTATTTTTTCGTGCATGGTACTGCTCATACATACAGGCGTCGCGACACAGACAGATTTTTTGTGATCGATGCCGGTGCTAGCTCTCACGTTATTTTTACAAAAAGTTGACCCGATAAATCCATACATAGAAACATATAAGGCATATTTGTCCAACGAAATTTCAAGTCGCTAAACTATAGCTTTTCCCGAGAATCGAATGGAGATACCGTCGATCGTTTTATTTTAATGGCTCAGTAACGTCGCGGCTCGAGTCGAGTCGTGTAGGCTCAATGTGGACGTCGTAGCTGGCGATCCCAGTTGGCGATAAAACCTAAACCTACACCTCAACGTAAGTTCAACTGAATAAATGAGTACAGTATAATCTTCGGGAAAGCGACATAGGAGGCACAAGCATAAAGTCATTCGACTAACAACGATAAATTTCCTTCATCACACAACACGATTGGAACTAAATTGGGATAATTGGATTGGCACAATTTCTCAAAAATTTAAGGAATTGTTAAATATTACACCATATTTACTAACCATCTTTAAAATTTTACTCAAAATTTGCGATATTGTGCTCATGTTATGAGTAAGAATCATTGCATGACTCCATCTAATGCAATATTGTTCAATACTTATGAACAATATTTATATTTGAATGAAAATATGTGAACTTGTCTATACTTTCTTTGGTACTGAAATACTAGTTTTAATCTCGATTTGTTACTTTTCCCCAACCAAAATGAAGTTTTTCGATCGATTTAAGGTTTAGTTAGTCAGGGTCATTTCAAAAGTGCCCTGACTACATTTAGTGTTTATTAAGCCCCAAATTGACGAAAAAGTAAGGGACATTTTAAAAGTGCCTCGACTCAAAGTCATTAATTAGACACATTTTATGCATTTTGTGTCCTTTTTTATGACATTTACACAAAAATACCACCTTTTCATAGAAATGAATACGATTTAAGGGATATACAATAATTGACGTGTTTTTGTTGTTTTGTTCGATGAAAACAATATTTTAATTTTTACAGTATTCTATCATTTTGTAAAATTTAAGCTGTAAAAATTTCGATTTCATTCAACTTTCGTTATATTACTTTCATCCAATTATGCCAATTTAGTTCCAATCGTGTTACACGAAAATTCCGTTAATTCATGCTCGGAATCAAACTGGCAGCGCGGCGTAAGGCTGTAGCGAAGACATAAGTTGTTGAGCTGTGGAATCCGATATTCTTCGAAAGTTGACTCAGACAACTCAACACAGAGTTTCCGTCAAGGAACAAAATTTGGATGTATCCGTGGTCGAGATATGTGTCACAAACATCAAAGTCCGTAAGACGAAAACATTGATGACCGAGATCGGGATTGAGAGTTGACACGGCAGAATCGGCAGCGTTGTGGGGCACAAACATGCAATGAGTGTGTCCGATCGAACGGAATCTTTCGCGCTCGCCAAGGTCGTAAACTTGCGTGATATTTTGAATGCCACGGCATCTCTGAGAATAAGAATGTAATACTGTTTCGATCGTGTCGTTGCATTCACTTCATAAATCTATTTATAACTAGAAAGCATTTGCAAGCAAAAGCGAAGTTCCAGAGACCAGAGCAGCGGAAGAAAAGAGATGTGTGACGAAGATTGGTGCAGAATGAAAGAGTGCTTGGGATTTTAATATGCAAGCACGTACCTATAGTGAGGGCTGATACAACAACAGAATACAACTAAAAGCAAGGCAGTCCAGGGAATTACAGTACACAGATTACAAATGCCTACATGTACGGTAAAAACGCAACAGATACATACGGGGGCGACAACGCACGGAAATGTATATCAGACGAGAGGAGACATCGGACCTAGGCCGTTGAACTTGAAAACCGAGGCCACATGTATTTTCATTTGATTAAAAGCAATTAACGCTTCATCTGTTAAGAGTTTTTACCACTGACTAAAACAATTTTCATTACTGACCGTTTGATCTTGGAAAGTGAGTTGCTTTTACGTGCAGCCAACGCATGCCGGTGCGGTGACAGACAGTTCACTATGAATGCCTAGCTCTGCATGGCAGGGCTGTGTGTTACCGGCGTTAAACGGCCTCCCACCACAGCCCTGCAGACTGATATAGAAAAAACCGCTGGTGGCTCCTCAGAAATACGGCGGGCAGTTTCTCCGCCGAAACAGCCGATTTTGAATCCAAATTTTGCATTGATCTTCGTTTTCGAGCACACCCACCTCGCCTAGGTACATGATGTGCCCAGCCGCGCTTGTAAACTTACGCAAAGCCTACTTTTCTCTCTCTATGCGAGGGAAGCGTTCGTATCCGCCGCCATTGTTAATCTCATTCAACCCATGAGCACTCGGGCGAAAACCAGCGTGAGTCTAAACCATAGGAAGGCGTATAACGTAACAGTATAGCCACATACGGCGATTATTAAAAAAAAAATAAAAATCAAAAAGCAATAAAAAACAAAGCGAAAGAAAGCTAGAATTATTAATAGCTGAACGCATTTGATATTTGTGCAATGCAAAATAAAAAATAAATGAATAAACAAACAAGAAATGCCCGTAAAACCCGTCCGAGCTGAAGGATGACGTCATAGCGTTTCGCAATGCATTCTGGGTAATGAGGGTAAAATTTGTATATAGCATGTTCCATGGTAGTAGTACGAGAGAAAGAAAGAAAGAAAGAAAGATAGAAGGAAAGTGAGCAAAAACTAACAGTCCCAGAGCTGGTCTCTGGAACGAAATATTCTAATGACTCAGAATACTATGGCTATCCGTCGCGCGCTAGCACGGTGAAAGTTAGGGAACGAGCACAATTAACGGCAGGGGGGGGGGGGCTGGAAGAGAAAATGTGTGGTGCATATATTTTTTACAGGCCCCCTAACACCAGCAAAAACTTGAGTGCCCCCCCATTTTTGTGGCCCCCTCCCCCCAAAAAGATTACATGGGTACAAAGTTGTACACATATATATAATCCTTATAACTTTTAATATATGCTTTAGTGAAAACAACATTCTTGCATTCTTGAAATAAATAATAAACAAATAAATATATAAATAATAAACAAACAAAATAACATATGTTCAAGCTTTACTACTTGTAACACCTACAGCTACTTTTCAGTATTATGTTGTGCTATTTAATCTCAAAGAATGCTGAATTACCAAATACCTTATAAACAATCTACAAGTTCATTCAGTGCTGTTATAACCAGTTTCAATAATAACCAGTTTCAACCTAGCCTCTGTATCATTACCAACCATTATTATTTTTGACAAATGAAGTCAATTTTCAATAATAATATTGCTCATTTTACACATAACAACTGCATTGTGAGGTTTAAGACTTGGTATTTCATCATGCTACAAGAAGTTTAACAAGGAACTCCAGCTTCAACAAGGAACAAAAATGCTGAAAAATATTCTCTATCTGTCATGGTGTAAAAACTTTTGGTGGCTTACCCTTACCTTCCCTGGAATTTTCATGGCCCACCCCAAGAACACTCATTTTTTTCGTGCCCCCCCCCATTTTCTCTTTCGCCCCCCTGCCGTTAATTGTGCTCGGTCACTTACGTCCGTCGATGGCGGACTTGCCTTGGCATGGCATCGGTATAGCGCGAGACAATGATTGACATGCTCACGTGACCGAATCCGTACGCCTGGTTGGTGGAGATACCATTCGCTGGATCAAATTCAGCTTGATGGGATTTTTGAATGAAAGTATCTCCTGGGTGACGGGCCGCTTTACTCTTTAAATGAAAGTAATCCGCGTAAGTAAAACACAAATCGCGACAAAATTCATGCGATTTGTTTGATTTTGATCCATTTACGTCAAAGAAAAATAAGAAGACTGTTCATGTGATAAATATATGGTATTTTTCTCTGTTTGACGTCATCGTATACGAGTGTTTTTCGCGGAGAAGTTGTGCGGTTCCGCGAAAAACACTAGAAAAATACAAAGGGATTATATATAAGTATAGCAGTCGAAAAATCTGAACTTCAGTCGTATGTTTTCACCGTGATGTGACGCAACGAATTACTCAATCGCCACGCTAAACCCGGATGTTACGTGACGAGAATATAGAGAAGCCGCCGGGGATGTTTGGGGGAGCGCTAGAACTGCAACAAATCGCTATCAAATTGTTCAAGTTAGTGGTGGTTATATCAGCTCACTAAAGATAAAAATACATTTAATTTCAAATTTGCAACATACGTGGTCGGTCCGAAAAAAAGAAAACTATATTCCACCATGTCCCACCAATCCACACAGTGGATTCATTGAGTAAAAAGCTATGATGTCCCCTATATTCAAAGCCTCATTACTGAGCGAAATACATCCGCGATATCTCATTAATATTCATGAAGTATATAAAAGCTAAGTGAAGACAAGATACAGTGTCATTCCTTGGCTAGGCACCGACAAGCGAGCATGGAAGCTGCAACTACAACCACTAGCACTACAAGAACTACAAGTACCGTGAGCGATGCAGGTGCTTCTTTCGTACAGGCGCATAGTCAGCCCGTTCCAGTACAAGCCGTACCCAGGGTCCGCAAAAGACAAGTCGTACAAGTACTCTTACCATGCAACCTGCAGGACCAGCAGTAGCTGCAGCTGCCTCAGCGAATGTTACAGTGACAGAGGATAAAGAAAAGCAGGTATGCATAGTTGTACATTTTCCGTTTTGTACAGGGTAATATTTGCCATAGAATGCAGGTGTCATGTGTGTTTCATCACAGCCACAATGACCGTTTTACATGATTGTGTTCGAATTGGTTCGTGGCAGGGTGTGGTCCCATTTTCCTAGACAGGATAGTTTTATAGGTGATTTTGATATGTTAGGCCGGTTGGAAGTTCGTGTTTTTTGGACATTTATTTCTTATCCCTTCTTTTTAGTACACTGTTGTATTGGTTTTGAGGGAGGGGGTCGCAGTTCAACGTTCTTTTCTTGCTTGAATAGTCGGGTGAATAGCTTTTGTACGGCTTACCATGTGTGAATTTTGTGGGCCCTAGTGAGTAACTTTTTATGCCAAAATTTTTGTAGCGCCGTTTAAAAAAAAATGAAAGTGCCAATTTTTTGTGGGTGCACAGTTGATGGAAATGCCAATTTTTTGTGGACAAAGTTGATGAAAGTGCCAATTTTTGTGGGCACAGTGGATGAGAAGTAAGTGCCAATTTTTGTAGGCACAGTGGATGAAAAGTGAGTGCCAATTTTTGTGGGCACAGTGGATGAAAGTAAGTGCCAATTTTTGTGAGCATAGTGTATGAAAAGTAAGTGCCAATTTTTGTGGGCACAGTGGATTAAAAATGTACGTGCCAATTTTTGTGGGCACAGTGGATGAAAAGTAAGTGCCAATTTTTGTGGGCACAGTGGATGAAAAGTAAGTGCCAATTTTTGGGGGCACAGTGGATGAAAAGTAAGTGCCAATTTTTGTGGGCATAGTGTATGAAAAGTAAGTGCCAATTTTTGTGGGCACAGTGGATGAAAAGTAAGTGCCAATTTTTGTGGGCATAGTGTATGAAAAGTAAGTGCCAACTTTTTGCGGGCACAGTACATGAAAAGTAAGTGCCAAATTTTGTGGAAAAAAGGAAAAACATAATATATATATATATATATTATATAATATATATATAATATATAATATATATATATATATATCGTTCTGTAACTGCGGTGGCTGGTGATTGCAGGATAGTCGTAAATATTTGGACTTGCAATTGATGAACTATGGCGTATTTGTATTTTTTCAGATGCAATCAAAATTTAATGACTTAGTGACGAAAGTGGAAGAAATGGAGAAAGCTGTTGGCGGGGCTAACGTGGATGATGCTCTTCAAAAGTTGATGGAGATAGCCCATACACCATCCTTTTATACGTCACGGCTACAAATAACGAATGCACTTCGTACACTGGTGGATAGAGCTACTAGAGTAGCCCACCCTAAATTAGCACGGTTTAGGGCCGTGTTAGCGCAGTTTGAAGCAAATGATTTTGGATCCGATGCTGGCCGTTTAATAGTGTTATTACTTGGGAATAAAGAGGAGGAAGAAATTGCTGCCAAGGTTGCCAAGTTCGCCAATAGTAATGCTAGTAATTCCTTCGGTGCTCGTAGCTACTATCGTTTTCAACCATATAACCAGAGGGCAGGTTCTACTTTTAGACGTCCCAAAAGAGAGCTTAAATGTTATACATGTGGCAAGCCTGGCCACTTTGCTCGTGAGTGTAGAGAAAAACAAAATGAACATTGAGTTTCACAAGAGAACGTGTCATTGTGTATTGTGAGAATTTCCCTTGGCAGTTGCCATTGTAAATAAAATTTAAAAAAAAAATGTCAACTGTATACGCTTAGTGTGTTAGTGTCTCATTTAGACTTCCTTGACAGGGGGGCCTCACTTAGGCCCTTTGCTTTTTGCAACCTGCCATTCGCATGGTCCTGTCTTGGGGGGCCTTCTGTGGGATACGTGTTCTGCATAAGTATAATTTAGTCGTGCGTGTTTGTTGTTTCAGTTTGATGTACCAGAATGGGAGTTACAATATCCGGTTGATCCGACAGTGGTAAAACGTAATCACTATAATTGGGTGACCATAGAGGGCGCCCCTCGACGGGACAATGATGGTTGTAGTTTGCCGAGTGTACAGTCTGTTGCCTGTGGAGAGACCTTTGCTACCCCTGACGACCTGGCGTTCAGAAACCCTCAGAATTTGTAGCTGGTGAGGTCCATAACATATTGACAAGTAGAATGAACTTGTTCAAACAATTGAGGATAAGGAACAGATTATAGACTGGATTCGGCATCAGATCCGTATTTCTGAATATTTCGTTCACTTTAAAGGACAATTTAAAGGGGAAAAGTATGACCACTCATTGCCGCCGCAGAGAGTTTTTCGTAATAACGAGAATTGTAAAGAATATGGTGCTTTCATAGCAAAAACTATTAGTGATAGAATAATGTCAGGAGCAGTGTCAGTATGGGGTATTGTAGGTCAGGATCCACCTCCCTTTTAGTCATGCCCATTAGTGTAGAGCCTACCAAGCCAAGAATGTGCATAGACATGCGGTATCTCAACTTATGGATAGGGATATACCTTTCAAATTGGATACTTTGATTGAAGTTTCTCGATATTTAGAACGTAACGACTATCATTTTAAATGTGACGACAAGAGTGGGTACGACCATAGTTTAGTTAATCAATGTGACAGAATGTATGTAGGATTTCAATGGGCGGGAGTATGGTATATAAATAATACATTGCCTTTGGTTGGAAACTGTCTGCGTATGTATACCATACATTGGGATATTGTGTTACCAATTTTGCGAGATTACTTGGGGTCCCCTGTATTCAATATATTGATGATAGGCATGGTGGGGGTTAATACCACGGCAAGATCACATGGTTGCAATTGATGCATGGAACCCACTTAAAAGAGCCCAAGCTGCGGCTTATATACTTTGCAAATTAGCAATAGAGTCGGGATATTTCTTAGCACTAGAGAAGAGTGTGTTGTATCCTACCACATCTCTCATAATGTTAGGCTTGACCACAGGCTACCCAGACAGTATTAATAAGCTCATTATTGAGTTTTTCTCACTGTTTTCTCTATCAGTTCCTCTCCTTTTCTTCATCACAGTCCCCTATGGATATAGGGACTCTGTCTTCATGCTCTGACTGATCGGAGTAAATAAAATAAACGGTTATATAATCTAACCTAGCCTCTTAACCCTTTATTCATTTTACACCCATTACAAGGACGTTTATGTCTCATATACACATCTTGTAATTAATTAGTCAACACAACTAATTATGCTAATCCGTGGACTTATCAAGAGTGGTCAACATTGCAAAGATAGAGATGTAAATGAAAAAGGAGAAGGTATGAAGATCTTGGGAAACGTGTCCCGAGGACGTCCGTAAACCTAGTGGACGCTTATATATTCATGATATGCTCAAACAAACACTGCTCATTATTCAAAAATAAACGGGAAGTTGGATCGAAAGGAACGCTGCAAGTAAACATGTCGGAAAAAGCTGGAAAAACGGCGATAGTTTGGTAATTTTTGGTAATTTTTGAGCGGATTTCTGGTCGTGGCAGGCCCCTAATAACCAAGCTGTTGATGCGTGTTGGCAATTGCAATTTGGGTGGAAACGTTTCAAAATATCGACGAACAAAGTTGCGACAAGCGTGCTGTCGGGCAGAACATGGACGTTCCCATGGCTGTGGTGCAAAAACGTAAAAGTCAAAACAAGCCGTAAAAGGCAGAAATCCCGTCCGAAAATCGACAGCTAGCCTAACAGTACAAAAGAAGTTTTATAGCCCGTCCGCCGCTTTTTTCGGGAAGTGTACACGAACAGCATAAGGCGCCATTGAAAATCGATGAATTCCTTAGACTAGTAGCGACCATAGAGCTGGGAACTAGCTCCATGTAGCGACCAACCTCTTTATTAGGCGAAAAAAGTAACCGTGTGTGGGCCCGCCTTGCTAAAATTGATCAACCTACGTGAGGAATTTACTTTTTTTTGCATCAGGGATAGAAAGGGATTGAGACTCCGAATCCACCGTCAAGCCACAGGCTACCCAGACAGAATAAAATAAGCTTGTCATTGAGTTTTTCTCACTGTTTTCTCTATCAGTTCTTCTCCTTTCTTCATCACAGTCCCTCTATGGATATAGGGACTGTGTCTTCATGCTCTGAATGATCGGAGTAAATAAAATAAACGGTTATATAATCTAACCTAGCCTCTTATAACCCTTTATTCATTTTACACCAATTACAAGGACGTTTATCTCTCATATACACATCTTGTAATTAATTAGTCAACACAACTAATTATGCTAATCCGTGGACTTATCAAGAGTTGGTCAACATTGCAAAGATAGAGATGTAAATGAAAAAGGAGTTTTAGTAACCATTCCTATCTTTCGCGATGTTGACCAACCCGTAAAATCCCTGATAAGTCCACGGATTAGCATAATTAGTTGTGTTGACTAATTAATTACAAGTGTGTATGAGAGATAAACGTCCTTGTAATGTATGTAAAATGAATAAAGGGTTAAGAGGCTAGGTTAGATTATATAACCGTTTATTTTATTTACTCCGATCAGTCAGAGCATGAAGACACAGTCCCTATATCCATAGGGGGACTGTGATGAAGAAAAGGAGAGGAACTGATAGAGAAAACAGTGAGAAAAACTCAATAATGAGCTTATTAATACTGTCTGGGTAGCCTGTGGCGGGCCGTTCCCTTACTCTCTATTCAAAAACTTATGGGAAAATGTATTTCTTTTGCCCTAGCTATACCATGCGCCCGACTATACATTCGGCAGATGGCTATAGCGTCTAGTAAGTTTTCACAACACGCAAAGAATCTTGTACCTGTCAGAGGCCTACTTAAGGAAGAAATTGAGCAATGGAAGGAGATTATTGAGAAGTCGGGAAAATTCACTTGGGCTACGGAAAAACATGTGGGTGTAACAATCTTTACTGATTCAAGTAGCTTTCGGTGGGGTGCTGTAACATATTTAGGTAATCAGAAAATAGAGGTGGGTGATATGTGGGAGGAGGAATGGAGGGGTATGCCTATAGTTAGGAAAGAATCAGAGGCGATTTTCAGGGCATTAACTGCGATTAAACATTATATTCGTGACACGAGAGTAGATGCGTACGTGGATGCCTTGCCAGTCGTACAAGCGTGGCATAATGGTGTTCCAGGGGCCCGTGTACTTGGTCTTAATGAGATCTTAAAGAAGATATTTAATCTGTGCTTTGAGTGTAACGTGCGACTCACTATGACGCATGTTTCATCTCAGAACAATGAGGCTGATGCTCAATCGAGAGATACGTCGCTTACCAATGCGATGTTGTCAGATGACATGTGGAACAGGCTCGACAGAACCTTTGGTCCACATCACGTAGATGGTATGGCGAGCTACTCAAATAGGCGGTTGCTCCGCTATGTATCCCGGTTTTATCAGATGGGTTGTGAAGGAGTAACTTCTTCCATCATAGTTTTAAGCCTAAAGAAAGGATATATGTATACCCGCCATTTATACTTGTGCCAGCGGTAATTAAGCACATTATTGAAAGTAAACTCAATGCTACAGTCTTAGTGCCTAGGTTTCGTTTTTTGAAATCATACTGGCCATTGATTAGACATGAAACCAGAAAAGTAACAAAATTCGCTAATAAAGGGGAAAGGAATGTTATTAAAGCGCCCTCACGGCGAGGATATGTTGACCACCCACTCCCATGTGATCTCTATGTAATCTCATTTGAGTATTCATAATACTGTACTACGATTTGTCGAACCTTCATATAAGGGATTATAGTGAACAGATTGAAACTTTACTTATAGCTGTCTGTATTGTGATAATCTTTGGTTGTGTAAATTTTATACTAGTACTGCAGGGATAATGTCACTGCATGTACTGGCAACTACTTCTGAGATGATATGTAATAAATGCTGAAAATGTTATAAAACATTCTTTCTTAATCTTTTGTGTGTTATTTTTTGTGAAAAGATGTGCTGGATTTGTGGTGCTTTGAATTTACCTAACCTCAAGTTATGTGGCGTATGTCAATCAGCTATTCCGACACCAGTGCCTAAGGTTGATAATGATTCCATAAAGCTAGATGAGATTGATCAACGTATCTCTGATTTATTGGGCCAAAAATCTGCGTATGAAGGTCAGAAGGATCGCTTAATCCAGCAATTCGAACTGTTTTGGCAAACTTACCAACATCGACGTCAGTACTATTAGCGGGTCCGCAAGATGTAGTTCGTTTTCTTGTTTTCAAAGACAAAGACGCGAGAACACAGTCCATCGATTTGACTGCGAATACTTAGGTCGTTTTGGTCATATGCCATGTGACTGCCCAAGGCACTTGAGAGTGGGTACAATTCGGAATATGGTTTCAAAGTTGTCAGCTTATTATGAAGCTATACGACAGTATCAATGTAAACACACAAAATCCAGCAAATTCCATAATGGTACAACGTTATATAAAAAAGGTATCAGAGGAGCAAGCTAAGGCGAATATTACGCCCAAACAACCCAAACCATTATTTTGGCCAAAATTAGATAAGGTTTTTAACCACATCTTAGATAAGATGGTAACAGCGCCATCAACGATACTCCTGTATATGTATGCGAGGGATCTTGCTTTTTTCAAGATTTTATTCTTCTCAGGTGACAGGGCGGGTGATCTTGGACAAGTTAAAACTCAGGAAGTGCTCCGTTTCCCAGATAATTCGGGCATGATCTTTAATCATACGTTTGGCAAGACTTTACGTGGAGCCGGAACGAATATGTTTGCAATTAAAAGATGTCAAAATATAAGGCTGTGTCCAATTAATACACTCGAGCAATATGTTCAGCTAGCGGAGACCCTTGGTTACTCATTGCGTACCGGTTTCCTTTTAGACCAACAACCCCTGATGGCTATGTGGAAAATAAATCACTGTCTTCGCAGGTTGTCTATCAACGACTAAAGTTATACCTACAAGAACTAAACATTGATGAAGGGGAGACACCACATAGTATTAGAAGTGCCTGTGCCATCACCATGTCTCTAGCTGGGGCTAGTATTCAGCAAGTGATGGACCATGTTGGATGGCGAACAGAGAATATGGCTAACCATTACACTAAATTGCTGTCTGTGTCATCACCGGGAGCTACGGCAGAAAAGATTAGAGAAGTAACAGACTGCATCGTCGAAACTGATAATTACGAGGACATGGACCAGCTATCTGGGTTTACGGTCGCGTTTTAGCATTGCATAGAACACATTTAGGATAAAAACACTACACATCATTACACTCAGTTTCAAATGGAAGGATATATAAAATATAGAATACTGACAGAGGAGAATATAACCTATTTGAGTGTCACATGTATGGACAAGTTGTTTGGTGTGGAAAATAATTTAGTATTAGCCCTAGTGGTATAGGTTATGTAAGGAAGTAAAATATAGTTTTTGATGAATTAACTGCACTCAAGTTGTATGTATGATAATATATTTGGTATGTTTTGGGTGTGAGTATGGGGTGCGCTGGGAAGTGTGGTATAAAGTATAGGGTGGGGATGAGTTGTGGGAGAGTGAAGGGAAAAGTTTTTTAAGATTTGGAGGATTGGGTGGAATGTAAGTTAGTATTGGAATGTTATAACCGTGGCAAAGATGAAAACAATGAACATCCCGATCCCAATACTTAAACAATAGGATAATCCTTGAGCGGAGTGATGAGGCTTTAAATATTATATTATTCAAAGCCTCATTACTGAGCGAAATACATCCGCGATATCTCATTAATATTCATGAAGTATATAAAAGCTAAGTGAAGACAAGATACAGTGTCATTCCTTGGCTAGGCACCGAGGAAGAGGGCAAGAACTGCGAACAATTTAGGGGTATTGCTGATCAGGTGGAATGTATGTTCATGGCATAGGTGGGTCAAAATTTCCCACCCACCCACCCTCGCCTTGAACGCCTTGAATGTCTTAACCACTTCGCTTCTGGATTTCCACAATGAACATCCCGATCCCAATACTTAAACAATAGTATAATCCTTGAGTGGAGTGATGAGGCTTTAAATATTATATCATCACGGACAAGGTCTGTGCGTACAAAGTACATATATTGTTAATGCTAGAGGAAAAGCTTAAGGGTCAGTTTGTGTTCTCTAAAAAGTTGCTAATTGTATGCATTTAATCCCTCTCTATAGAGAAAAAACTTAGGTATCATGATTTTCTGCAGTGGTGCACCATAGGTACGATGCTGTGTGGACCTCGGTGTACATGTTCCGTTCACTATGTTACCCTGCACCACAATAGAGGTAAACACTGTGGACGAACACAAATGGGACCAAAGACCATGTGTACAACAAAAGAAGGGCCTCGGCTACTTCTTTGGCGTCTACACACCCGCGACTCCGCTCTGCGTAGCAGGACTATAATACGGCTACGGTGTAGTCATAGTCGAGTACTCTTGAATCATACCGGCCGTGGGGCTAAGAGCTGACCATCGCGCATCGGTTGATACCGTGGCAGAAAATTATATAATGAAATTAAAATTACAGAAAATTTAAATAAAGCCACCTCCGTGGCTTTTTTAGGTCACGCGTACGTCAGTCCAAAGAGGTAGAAGTTCCCTGTTACCTCCATGGTAAGTTATGGAGCCAGGACTGGAGCTAGTACCTCCATGTTGGAGGGCAAGGATTGTTGAATATCTTAGTCATTGCATGCTCACTGCGTCTCGAATGTCATTAGAAACGGCTTTCCTGGGTTTGCATAGTTTTCCCTGTATGATGAACGTTAGTGTTGTAATTAATTGTAGGGAAATTAGTGAAACCAAGAAATTTGTCTTGCTTTATTCAGAAATGCAACCGTCTTATAAACAGCATGGAGCTAGCTCCACACAAAAAGTAATCTGAATTCACTGCCCACATATGGGGGCTGTTACCTGATTTAATAGCCATTCCCTAGATTTCAAATGGATAAACTGTTTGCGTAAACACGAAAAGTAAACTCATGAAGTTTAGTAGACGTAGTTGGTATGGCCGATTTAGCCCAAATAGGCCATGCCCACCAAATCTAAATCTGTGTGCGAAAAAGCTGCCATGACACAAACAGACACGCCGAAGCTGAATATTGACCACGGAAAAAAGATTGTAAATTTACATTGAATCACCGTCATCCTACACATCATTGCTTTTGTTTCACACAATAAGAATTTCTGCTCACTGCTATATAAATGATAATTTATAATATAAGTACGTAGAAATAATATGTGATTACGTACATATTTGATGGCTTCAATGCCATAATTTTTAAGAGCTCGTATTACAGACCCTTATTATCATAACATTATAGGAGCTACCTCATTTAACGTAATTTGGAAAGATTACTCGATCGGTCGTGAATCTTTGCTTCTTTGGCGACGAAAATATTGATGTATTCATTAAAAACGTTTAAGCCGATATAATTTCGGATTCATATCATTTGATAAATCCAACTATGCCTGTTTCTTACTACTGATGCAACGATAAGCTTTTAGCTTTAATATTTCCAACAGTGAAATATAGTTATTGTTTGTGTTACCAAATTTGAAATGTCTAATGCTACGTACAAACGAAGAGAAAAGCGATTTTCTACGTACACTTCTCATGTGTATGTTTAAAATCGAAAGATGCAGAACTAAAAATTCAAATGCCGACTTTTATGAAGAGACTTTGTCGGAGACGGTATCCTTTTAGAGTGACGGGCAATATTTTGTAAAACCATGAGTAGTCACTGTTCATAGAGGGACGGTGGTAGGCCTACAGCGTCCAGGCAAAATACAAAATGCCGCTTTTTAGGAACCGTCACCAGAACTATATCCAAGATGTATTTCGTTGAGCAAAATATATGGAAACTGAAGTTAAATATAGGCGTAATGTGGCGACGTAGGCTGGTCGCCTTCAAGAATAAAATTGTTCAAAACAACCCAGTTTACAGGCTGGCAAGAGTATTAATTTACCATATTACTGCACAGTCTTCGCCGTTGTAGTCGTTTGGTTCTCCAATGTCCCACAGTTGTACGCACATTTCAGAATCATCGGAATGTTTGAAGTGACCTTCAGATTCTCTGTCGTTGGCATCAATCCACACAGAGTCTAGGGTATCGTTTTCGAAAATAAAATGGTAGAAAAACATGTACATGAACTACATGCAAAACTAGACATCTTAATTCTCGATCTGAGCTTTCAAAGATCACACCATATCCTTCCTAATTGTAAATGTGCGTCGTTTTTAATACTTAATGTAAACCTACATATTTTTAGTGAAACAAGTAAGCGCATCATTGCAATCTCTTGGTGACACTCCAAAACCAATATAACTGCGGCTTTTGGGGTTAGCACATTATACGGCCCTTGCTACAGCGGATGCCTTAGTGTTTTAAACACTTAAGGCACGAGGGACTGTTGACAGTCTAAGTTTGAGAGACCGAATATTTGTCCTCGAGGTTTATTCTACCGTTATTAGGCTTCGAGACTCGAAATTGCAAGCCATATGGGAAGCTGTGTACTGCAGCAGCTGCTGTGCTTAACAGAGCTGTGATGCAGACAGGATTCAAGCGTAGTAAATTTTGGATTGTTAACATGTTAAAATTTATAGCTGTGTTTCACACTCTAGAAGTCTTCTTCACTTCATCTCAAAGTATTAGCCCTCCCGTCTTGCTTGAAACGAGTATTTGCACTACGACATAGACCGAGCCCTCCCCCCGTTGCTTGGCTTTGGTAGCCGCTTGAGTTGCAGGCAGGTCATGAACAACCAACCCATCCACGAACTATGCAACAACCCACCACAAACGCGACAGTCTCCAAGGTTTATTACTACTAATTACAGGGATCAGGTAATGTGATGACTAAAACCTTTCTGCCTTCAGGGTTTTTTTTACAATCTTTCCATTGTCACTTGCTTTACCCAGAAACCCCTACACTGAGAATGTTAGCACATTGTAATTGGAAGACAATATTAACTCGATGTTTCACAGGAAGATATAATCTCACAATTTGTTGATCATATGAACTGCATTTACTTTGGGATTTGTTGAACCGATTGTGATGAATTTTATAATGCGATTGCGACAAAACGACAACTTGTTTCGAGTTTGTTTAGGTAAACTGCAAGATTTATGTGGTCAAATCTGTTTATCGTGACCATGTTACAAATCCAAGGAGGACGAGAAGAAAATTACTCCAATATCTCTGTTGATCATTGACCATATTTATTAATCATTTTTAACTTTGGCCATGCAGTCGTCGGAAGTACGAGTAGTAAAGATGGCAATTGTCTCTGACATCACAGAGTGACAAGGAATCTGTTGAACACATTCACAGTACGCATTCACGGCGGGAAATAATGCCACAAACTTATAACGTTAGACAATTATAAAGTACAGCTTGGATCGCCTATTGTTTATAAGTGTGGCCAAACATCTCAAGTTCATGGCAATAATGTAAAGGTAATTTCATGGATAAGAAATTTAGTGAAATTTCAGATTTTTACCTGGACTGTAAAAGTAGAATGCTAATGACGAAACACTCCTTAAGACTTCCTGGTCATAAAACCTTGGTAAATGAGCATTATGGCTTTCACAGACTTCTTTCGCATGAGTCCAAGTAGTTTTGTAGGAGAAAAGTCTGTACGTTCCCCTTTCATTCGGAAGTGGAATTAATCTACCTAAAAACAAACAAAGGATTACATTAAATATGTACCCATATACAAAGATAGTGCATTATTCCACACAGATAAAGTCACTGGTACAGCAATATGCATTACACGGACCTTACTTCAAACACAATGAAAGCTGCCATGAGAGACCGGGTAGACCAAAATGAATGGAATGTAAATTCAGCAAGTGATAATCATGCCAGCGAGAGGCCATCAAAAACTTACTATTTTCAGTAAATTAACAGTTATTTTTTTTTCAAAAAAATCACTTCCTCTTCAACTGAAAACTACTCTCTTATAGCATTCTATTTCGGTTTTTCTTTCAACCTTTCGAAAGATGTTTCTTTAGTCTGGGCAAATATTCAAACCACGGTCCCATCACACACGTGATTCATGCAAAGATGAGAAATACTGGCAGTAGAATAAGAACAGTTTATGCTGGAGATGAGAGGGGTGCATGGGGGTGCGTACGGGGTTTGCCAAAACGAGGCAGGGAGTATGCCAAAACGAGGCAGGGAGTATGCCCAAACGTGGCAGGGAGTATGCCAAAACGAGAAGTCCAAACTACTGACGTTTCATTTATATAGGCAAATATTCAAACCAGGGTCCCATCACATACATGATTCAAGCAAAGATGAGAAATACTGGCATTATAATCTGACCAGTCTATGCCGGGATTAACGGACATTAACACCACAATGCAGGGTATTTGTGGATAGTGACCCTTTGATAAGAAACGTGCATGTATATATAACTGCTATAACCTACTCTCGATGCTTGGCAAACAACTTCAGAATCTGTAGAAAGTTACTTCATAGCACAATATCGTGTAGTGCACATGCCACAGTGATTTTGATATGTAAAAGTACATAATTCAGGGATTTGTTGAGTGACTTATAAATGCACAATGTCAAAGCAAAATTTTTTTGAGAGTTTTTGCAAGTCACGTCTCAAATGTTTGAGATTTAATTTTTTTTCCATATCTTCATTACAGGAATTGTATGGGCAGTCCTTAAATTATTTCGGAAATGAATTATATAATAATAATGTTAAAGTACAATTTGAATATTTTTTAAAAGAGAGGCACCCCTCCCTGAGTGTTGCCTAGCAAGTATCTTGATCTTGTAGGATTATTTATCATCTCTAGAATTACCCGCAATTAATTACTCACAATAAACAATCTATTGAATTGCCTTTTTAAATATTGCACGCTTCTTGGCCTACTTACCTCTATAGTCGACGCAATCCTTACATCTACAATGAGCTTCGCTGTCGCCGCACCAACCGAATGGTGAGCAGCAGGGAGACACGCCCTTGGGATTACACAGTGATGTGGTACCATCAGATAGGGGGAAAAGTATTCCGCAACGTTCGTCGTTCCGCCATCTTTGTTTACCTGCAATTGATGAAATCTGAAGCTTTAAAGCTGTCCATGTAACGCATAAAGAAGTGTGTCAACACCCACAACTTTCATTTACCATCTCCAATTGTTTTTATTTAATTGTCTTTCAATTATCTATTAGTTTTTGATAATTTATTTTTATAAATTTCTTTACAGTAAACAGAGTTACGGCATTTTAGTTCAAATTCTCAGTAGTTATCTTCATAGAGAAGAAAACAGCTGTACGAAAAAGCCGTTAGTTCTTTGCTAAAGCAAAAGGCTAAAAATAGAACAACACTCCGAGTTATACGTATATGCTAAATACACAGACTATAATTTATGCTTGTCGAGAATTGTTCCCAGAACTTCAATAGAATATTTATGTGCTACACGCTATAAAGTTCCACTATTTTATTTCACAAGTTACAAAGGACTACTAGAACTATGAACGTCAGAAACGTATGTATGCATTTTGAGTTTTCCAGGAATAAAATGATTAGCTAGGATTCATTTCCATATAACGGGCCTGAAAGCTGCAGAGTGGTGTAGCATTTCAGCCAATACGATATGAAGGTGTGCCATGGAAGTGCTATGACAACTGAAAGCGAGTCGAATAGGATGTTCATTGTTGATTAAACTGCAAATGATGTAGATAAAAGATCAACTCATCCTTATTTTGCTTTCAACGTGACAGACGTAGGTTTTCCATAAGAAAGGTAGACTTGAGACAAACAACAGGCACACAGACACATACGAGTTGGTTGGCCCAAATTTGTTGTTGCAACAAATAAAATGGCGTCATGAAAAGGAGAACCAACAACATACAAAATGTACAGCGATAACTCCCGTGCGCACCTTTGGAGATGAGCATGTCCAAGAAATGTAAAGAAAAATAGACGTGAGGTTTAGGTGAACATTTTACCTTCAATAAATTCTGATATAATCACAATGATTCCAACGAGTTGCAAGTAGCGGCAAAACCGTTGTTCATTCCAGCCTGTCTTCATTTTATAGTGTGATTCTCATCATGATGACGACATGAAAGATATCTACTCATCTATATGGATGCAACCCTGCGATTCAGATTATAATGATAACATGAAATATTATAATCATCTATAGATGCCACCCAGCCTTCCAGCCTTACAACTAAGTGGCGCCATACATATGACGCCCTTATCGGTATGATAAGGGAAGACACACTAACAATGTACAATGATGTACACTGTAAATGCTCCATGGTACAAAGAAAAGGTGTACATAATACATGCATAAAAGCTAATTATAAAATTCTCTTCATTATCATATCTTGATGTAACATATATTAATGGACAAAATCTTTTGCTCTTTGTATTCTCCGTTGTAATTTTGAATGTTGAAGAGTAAGTACGTGTTCCTCTTATTCAAATGTGTTAGCAAGGATGATGATGATGATGAAGTGATGATGATTACACCTCATATCTTACACGGTAATCGTCATGTGCTGACACTTATTCACGTTACACAGCGATGGTTCCCACTGACGGACGGATGGAGTGACGGGAGGACGCTCCCAAACCGCAGCGCCTACCATCTTAGTATTTGGTGTACAGGTGTACCCAGGGGTGGATATGTGAATTTTGGAGAAATGAGCATGTCAGTGCCAAAATATACAAATGAGGGGGAAAAGGTAAAATCCTGCAAATTTCTAAACCTCTGCAACTGTAAGTCACATTTGGTTTAAACTCGGTATATTGTTATTATTAGACTTTATTTAAACTCGATAGACTGTTGAGCCGAAGGCTCTTCTCACACAGTGTCGAGATGCAAGAAATAAACACTATGTACATTAAAGAATGAAAAACAGAACAGAGAAAAAAAAACACATTAAGACAGCAAGAAACAGACGACAAAATATAAAAAACGCCAAAAATGGCTTAAAAATTACATTTTGCCCAAACATTTCGTTTTAAAAGAGTGAAGAGTAGAGCAAAATTTGACATCTGCTGGTAAACTATTCCATATTTTGACACCGCTATACGTAAAAACATGTATATAAAGGTTCCTCTATGTGTACTAGCTTAGGTACTAGGTGTGTACAAAATGAAATAGGGTGAAATTTGCATTATCAGGGCTCGCATAGAGAGCTAAGCCGAGCATATGAAACACCCTACATAAGCAAAATAAACACTCGCTTGAGCACGGAAATACCCTACATGAGCAAGCAAAACACTTGCTTGAGCCAAAAAACGCCCTACCTGAGGAAAGTACGCGTTGCATCGTGGATATTTTCAAGATGGCAGCCACCATGACAGCCTGCACTGAAAACTCTGGTGAGTACATACTTTGGACGATTCTACCGTTGAGAGGCATTATTCGGGAAAAATAAAAAGACATCAGAATATGCATCTGTGTTTCAAGTGTCCATGCACATAGTTCAACACATAGCATATACTCAAACAATAAAGATTACTTCAACACAAAATCGCCCGGATGTTGATTTACTGCTACAACTTTATTTACGAGCGTGCCATAACTGTGTAGGAGAGACAGAAGCTATGCATGTGTATGTTTACGAGTATTTAGATGGGGTCATAAACAGATTGTGTCCTCCATATGGTAAATTACCTTGCCTAGCATGTAAGATACATATCTTGAAATGCAGAAATGCTGGATAACCCATCTGGGACATTATGCGAATGCCTTACCCTTGAAGCCAACCAGAAAATATTTTCCTTTCTTGGTTTGATTTAGGATTATATAATGCAAACAGGGGCTACCAATAACTTATGTTTATCAATACACCTCACTGATTAAATCATTACTGGTATGTACAATGAGTAGAAACGCATTTACTGTTGTTGACTTCCTTGGCAAGTCCTGTTGCATTCTCCTCAGCACGCTTGCACCGGCATTAGGTTGTGAACTATAATGCGAAATAATAGAATCTGTGTTTGACAACATGAAAAAACTGAGAACATACTTGCTTAATGTTTTACACACTGTCCACAATTATGATTTTATTCTAAAGTTTTTATATTTTACAAGTTTTACTATTTTTTGATCAATGCCTCAAACTACCTGTGCCGATAAACCAGGGTTTTCAACTACTAAAATATAGCATACATGAAATTAGTAGAAAACAAAAACAACACTGATTCATCAATTATTACAAAATTATGAAAGCACTTTATCTTCTTACATGTAAAATGCATGTGCTGAAAGTTAGCAACACTGGGCCATACTACATGTAGCTGTTCTGATGGTGAATCTATCCTCTGACCTTAAATTTTTTTAACGTTTACCAAGTCTAATCAACAAATTAAACTTTCCATTTAGTTTGTGGTGATGCAAAACACACTGTGTCCAAACTTTCAACCAAACCTTTGTGCATTCTAGACTATAATATAGTGTCTATGGCAAATTTACTACACGATGTAACTTTCGCCATAGACTGAACACGGGTAATGTCGTCACTTGTTATTTTTGCATAGCTTATGGACTAGATAAGGGTTTCCAGAGGGTTGTTTACGTGGGCAGATTACGATGTGTAAAATATGATTTTATTAATCATAATCACTATTTATTAATAGTCATAATTATAACAAATTGGGTTTTTCCAAAAGGTATTTACACATAATAGATCACTTTATTTGTAAAAAAACAGTTGATAATTCTGTAACATTCATATTAATAATTTATAAACATTCATAATTAATTTTTGAGCATAACAGGAATAATCAACTGAAGTAATGCCTACTCGACCTGTGAATTATTATGTAACTGTATTATGTATTATGTTGGTGGTTTTTGAGTACTCCATATTTCAATTTCACTGATTCCGTGAAATAAAACCACCTGCAGCATTTGCTAGACATTGGCAACATATATTAACACTTTCCTTCTCTCTGGTTGCCATTTCCTTGACTTCATCTAAGATGTACTTTTAATCAATAGAATACTTTACCCTACTAATTTTCAGACCTTACATTTTATGACAAACTGTTGCTGAATACGTTGGAAATCACCTGACGGCCGTCACTCGTGGCTGTGGAAACCAATGCAGAGAGACGGGGAAAGGTTTAGTATTGGGATCAGGTAAGTATCGGGGAATATAGACTTCTAGAAAGTTATCCAAATTAAATTAAATGGGGAAGAAGAGGATACAGATGAAGATTTATATCAAGATTGCTTGAGTTTCCAAAAATGTTGTTCTTGACGAGATATATCTTGCATAACGCACGTAAAAGGCAGCAACACTACGGAACGTGTTTTCAATCCGCTTGATTTGGTGTCATCAATAGTTTAAAAATTTTGATTCTTAGACAGGTGTCTATTTGTTGTTGAATATTGAAAATGTCACAAAAACATGAAATGATCTGTCTTCTTCATACGACGATGTAAAAATAACTTAGAATGTTGACAGGCAAATCAGTATGACTTCAGGGCAGGTCCTAAATCAATATGCGCCATATGGAGGCCTATTTCATCAGAAACATCTGCTAAGAATCAAATTGCATGACACAATACACCTCTTGTTGCATGACGCCTGTACCTGTTTGACAAACATTTAAATATACTGTTTTTTCTTTTGAACGACGCAATTCACTGAAAAGATTTCAGCCTACAAGGTGTAATCTATCATCTGATTCTCTAATTTGTGTAGTACCGGTAGCTGTTCCTTTGTAAAAGCAATGGGTATACCATCACAATCATTATAGACATTTTACAAATAGACGACTTTCAGATCCAAAGTACATCCATATAATAATTGATATTTGAATACAATATAATAGAGTTTTGACATGAATTTTGTTTCATAATAAATCTGCATATATAAAAATAATTTCTGTTTCTTTCTTTGGTGTTTAGTTACTTGCGAGAGTCACCTTTAGATTGTCACAATGAGGTATATTTTCATCGTCAGGCATGGAGACAAGCTGCTGCAATGAAGATCTTTGCAATAATCAGAATGCTTCAGCGTTGAGTAGATATTTGCGACACACTAAATTTGTTGCAATGTGTGGTATTTTAGAAAGATCAAAAGCGAAAGACTGGAACATCACGATCTTCTAATAGCCTAATGTTTGATTTAAAAATACATTCTGGACAACGACAAAGACCGCACCAATCCATCGACAACCCGTCATTTCATTAGTAGGAAAGCATGATTACGTGCATTGCCACACAATGATCAATTTTAAAGACGTAATCATACTGACCTTTTAAAGGTCAAATACCTTTGTCTTTTCAATCTTTCACGAAATGCAATCATATATTTTCTCATTAATTCATAATTGACTCCCTGAAATTAAAGTTTAACAAACGTGTTGTTCTAAACTTTCATTTAATACATTTTAAACACTTTCCGTACATTTTCTATTCGGGCAGGGACCGTTTTCTCGTTGGTTAGGGAGACTTCACTACGCTGAACTAACCAGGCTGTTTATGTATACAAGGTTTACGGTACAGGCTATCATGTTAACAGGATTCACCCAGGTGAATTTGTTTCTATGTGATCAATGGAATTTCACAAATACAAGAAATGTTGCTGTTTTTTGGAGAGTCAAGATTGGATCAAAAAAGGAGTGTTTCTTGAGTGCACTTCAAGCGGTCTATTGGTCATCTATTAAAATTAAATCTGGCTATAGAGTGTATATTTACATAATTGATTCCTGTGTTTAAATGCATGTACTTGTTGAAATGTCATTAAGATGATTTTGGTATATATACGTACAGGTTATTGACATGTCATAAATAGCAGTAGGTCCCAAACAGTGTCTCTTTTTGAAATCTGTTGTGATAAATGAATAAATGTGCAAACATCTGCTTTTGGAGCTACATGAGTGTGACCGTCGGACATCATAATGCTGTTAAAGCAGCTTGTCTCCAATTTTTACTTTCACCGTTCGGTGAAGTTTTTGAAATTAGTTATAGAAGAGACGTAACAAAAAACACTTACGACAACATTTGAAGTACATCAATGCTGAAAGTTGCGAACGTGATGTGGAATATATGTGCATGCGTGCCTTCCAAGCTAAGTTGCACCATTGAATGATGTTTTCATTATCTGTAGAGGTGGCATTACGTTCTCGTTGGGCGGTACATTCAGACTTGCACAGAATGAGTATGGCAAACCTATCGGGAAACTTGTTGTAATAATTTACTATCGTCTCGCTATTTCATTGCTGAAATCTTATTAATGTAGGACAAGAGTAAAACGAAAATTTAATTGATAGAGACACATATACAATATATTTTATTCTATATATTTATATATTGTTGCAATTTTACATTGACATTTTATCGAAAATGTTGACCAAATAAGAACAACAGATGACCCATGACACCATAAAGAAGTTAATGCTCTATAGAAAGTATGTCTAACTGATATTGCTATCATTATGAGCGGAATATTTATATCCTGGTTCAACGTACAGCGCCAGGAGGTATTGTCCCCGACGCAACGCGCCTCGGACAATACCGAAGTGTACGATTTATGGAGACATAAATCCCAGTATTTTTTAAATAACAATATAATTATACATCTTTTTAATCCAGACATGAATCAAAGCGCTCGCGAGTAGACTCGAAACGATTTCAGCTCTAAGTTGTCCGTTGTATGCACTATGCAGGCAGTAAAAAACCGACTGAAATCGATGAACTATAGTAACTGGCCCTTCGCACGGTAGGTATGCTCATATTTGAATTACATGGTGCCACCGAAATCCCGAATAAATGCATGTCTATGAACGGCATTTCCCTATAATCATTAAGCTATTTCGTACGCATGTATCCCTGTTTATATCATTTTGAAATATGTAGAAACACATAGGCTACGTACAAAAGTGTATGCCTAAGTATTATTTGTTCGTTCTACTTAAGTCATTGACCACATTCTGGATTTATTTAGCTTAATCTGGTAAAACAGGCGTAAATGATGTATGGATTATCGTATTTTCAAAAAGCATACGCTATCACAGATATTGGTGAGCAAACAAACGGAAACATGAATATAAATGAGACTTATCTTTGACTTTGTTTTACTCATTGAATTGACATTTATATATTCATAGACAGTGGAAGTGAGGGCTATCTATGATATGATATTGTAACAGGACAAGCAAGAAAAAGTATATATTTTTACTCCAACATTTTAAACAAGTATATTTTAGTGGTATCACAATACATCAGTCAGAATACCAGAAGTTTTGCTAAAAGATTAACTCGATGGCAATTCTGTACAGAGTTCAATGAATGTGTAGGAATCTGGCGACTATAAACGGAACGTGGAACAAAAACTCAAATAAAAGAAGTACAAGACGTTTATTGAGGACAATGCAGAAAAGAAAAACAGATGAAGAGCGCATCCTTTCACTAGAAGTGCCCACATAATGCATTGTTTTGCATACAAGAATTAAAGTGACACATCTTAGCTATAGATAGACAAAGCCAGGTGATAATGATAATTAAAGCTGCAAGCAGCATTGCCGGGCCCAAGCGGTTTCCATGATTGAAGTACTTGCACTGATGATACCATGTGGAAAATTTGAGATTTTAATGGTCTTTTGCTTTATGTAAAGAAGAATTTTGAATATCACCTTGTTGTTATTGTAGGTTTTTGTGAATATCAATGTGGCCCCCATATCTTGAAACTTGAAATACCTATATCAGGGATGATATTAGAGACATTTCAGTTCATATTGTGACGTCTCAAAATTTGACGACCTATTAACACATACGCAGAGCTTATATGCTAATTTGATGTTTGCCATGACAATGACTTTTCACCCAGCAAGTGTAAACATAACATGGCTAAAAATAGATTGGCTATGGATTTCAGGATGACAACTTGATACAGTAATTTTCCAATTACTTTCGTGGCAATTTCATGGCTATATGTCTCCACCATAGTACACGATCAAGGGATGATCTCGTACACTTCAGAAAGCGTAATTTATGGTTGGCGCGACAGCCTTTTTTTTGCAGTTTGTATAACTTTGTGTTTAATTGTGATTGATACATTGTGCTTTAATAACTATGAAAAGGAATTTTTATTGGCCATCATTTCCCGAGTCTGTCATCCAAGTACATCAGTTCAGATATTTTATTGAAAGTTTGTCCCAACGAATTCGACTGCACTGTCGCCTTTTAATTTGCATAACAAAATCATAGTCTGGCCTTTCTGTGTCCAGCTGGGTTGACTGTATGAGCGTCGGTTATCTCACAGCGTTAAAGATCATGTAACAAAATTGCATGTCCCTGGCTTTGGTAGTCCATGTGGGCAACCATTTCATGGAATTTGGTAGCCCCAGGGAAAAGTTGGTAGTCTGTGGACACTGTGATGGACCAACGCTAATTTTGAGCCCTGGCAGCCTATAATGGATTAAAAGTCAGCCTGCTGCTCTTCTTACCAGTGGAAGGCGTGTTTCCCACTTATTGCATAGAGATGAGCCGCCAGCAGGTCAGCAAAGTTCTTGATAAAGCTACGCTGGTAGTTTGCTAACCCTAGGAAACTCTCCACGTCCCGGGTCTTAGCGGGTTACCGCCAATCTTGAATTGCCTGTATTGATTCCTCTTCTATAGGCAACACATTTGTGTGTGATCTTCCTACCGAGGAAAGTGACTCTAGTCTGGAATAGCTCGCACTTGCGGGGTTCAGCTTGCGGGGTTCAGCTGGTATTGTCTCATGCGCGGGAATACAATCTCCCAAGTTCTGTAAGTGGTGCTCGAAGGATGCACCTAGGACCATGATGTTATCCAGATAGGCAAGCACAACCTCCCACGTCAAACCCCTTAACACTAGGTACATCACACGCAAGCATGTGGCTGGCGTGTTACAAAGTCTAAAGGGCATCCTCATGAGTTCAAAGAGCCAATACTTGGTGATGAAAGCCGTTTTCTTCCAGTCTTCGGGGTTTACTCTGACTTACCAGTATGCTGAGTTCCAGGTGTCTAATTTCGAAAACCATTTGTTTCCTGCAAGGTACCATGAAGTCTTCTACCAGGGGAAGGGAAATACGTCGTTGTTAATGGTGAGATTGTTGACTGCACGATAGTCCACACACCAACGAACGGGCCTATCTCATTTTCTCACTAGCACGGGGCAAAGGTCCACTCTGACACTGACGGCTGAATGACCTTGGCATCATACATCTTCTTCAGATGTGCTTGCATGCTCTTCAGCCACAAAGCATCACGGAGTTTGCCTCATCTTCTGTTTAGCTGGATTGGCATTCCCTGTTTTTATCGCGTGGTTCAGAGTGGTGAAGTTGCCAAGTTCAAATTCATATGCTGCAAACACATCTTGGTACTCTATCAGGAGGTCTTTCAGCTGGCTTGCTCTGTCAGGCTTAAGTTAATGCACGACTCATTAAACAAGTCCTCCATATGTTCTGGCAAGCTTGCACTTGTTAGTAGCCATGTAAGGCCATTTTTAATAAGCAGTGTTTGCTTATTGTTACTTAGTTGGATAGATAATGGTGAAAGAAGAAAAAACAAAACTTAAATGAGCAAAATTGGTTGAAAAAGTTTGAAGAAATGGGTTTTTAAAGTATTAAATTTTCGGATTTAGTTCTCCCGCATTTTTTTAATTATGAAAAATGGATTTTTATTGACATTATAAAGATCATTTTGAAGAGGAAGAAAGCACTTGCATTATGTGTTTTCTCTTTTCCTTGTACACTTATTATATAAGCATATTTTTTCTAAATCAATTTTTGTTTATTCTATACACTGCATGAAAACCCAATAATTCAGATAAATTCACATTAATGAGTTGCCTGTATTATAGTATAATACACGTGAATTCACATGAATCCACATGAATACAGGCTTGCTGAATACAAAAAATGGATTCTTGACTGTATTCATCTGTATATGCACTCTTCAGCTTAAATACAGGCAATAATCCATGTTAATACAGTAAGTATTATAGGGTTTTTATGCAGTTATAGATTTCGAATTTTAGATTGAATGGTTTCAAGGGGTGCTGAATCTCATAGTACCATAGAAAAAAATGTCAGAGGGGTGTAAAATCAAAATCCCGAAATTATTTAAATTAGCATTATTTAATATGAAAATATAAACATAGTTTGACAGCATCATCATCATGCCGTCACTAATATAACTAATGTAGTCCAATGAATTAAGTTCAAATAAAACCCCTAAATGAACCAAAGACATGTCATCACGTGCACTTTGGAGATGTTGGTACTGACTGGGTTTATACTTGAGTGTATCTTGTTACCAGCTATGATATATCATCCTCTGACATTAATTGAGGCTGTTCTGATGTCGTAATCACCCCCACAGTGGAAGGCATTTCACTATCTGTAACTGACTTGAGTGCTGTTTACATTTGAATTTTACCACTCATAGCATTAATTTAAAATATCCCCAAGGTTGTAAATACATTTCCTGCCATCTGGCCATTGTAAACATGGTCAATACCAAGGGGTGGAACAGTTGATATTCAGGAAGGGGTAGGGTATAAAAGATTGATGGGGCAGCATTTCTTTTTTCCGGATCCTTTGTACATTTTTTTCTCACTCTTTATTTTTTCCCCACTCTCCCACCTTTTCTTTTTGTCAAACCTTCTCTGGCTGATTTTTTTGTTGACATTTGCTTATATATTTGGATCTGTTGTCCCATTGCT
The DNA here is from genome assembly GCF_041260155.1 of Ptychodera flava. NCBI lineage: Eukaryota > Metazoa > Hemichordata > Enteropneusta > Ptychoderidae > Ptychodera > Ptychodera flava. Next base: position 5,501,511 of record NW_027248281.1, read on the forward strand.
ATAGAAGTTAATGTATGTTCTGAAAGATGACCACCAGTACCTAAGTTGCAGATCTTATTTGCTTTTGTCATTCTTGTTTTTCTGGTTTAAATATTTTTGAATGGACTAATTCAAACAAAATGTGAGCACATAGTGTCCTTGATGGTATTTTTAAAATTATATTGTTGGATTTTTGTATATGTTACCTTTCCATGAATTTCTACACTAAAAATGTCAATTAGAGGCACATGTATTAAACACTAGTGAACAACTGAATGTTCCTCTGAATAAATCCCAGTGTTCTCCCCAGAGGATTTTAGCGTATCGGGGCCGATACGCTTTAATTTTGGCCGACACGCTTTCACACCGGCCGATACACTATTCGATACCCTATTTGAACCAACCGCCGTGTACTTGTAAATGACCTGCTAATGGGTAGCTGATTACCGTGCACAAGCAAGTTTATTGTCAGTGACGGACAAAAAGTGTACTTCACAAGTTTATTTTTAAATAATTCACACAAAAAAAGTGTCAAACGTGATTTGATGTTGCATATGGGACAAAGAGATCGACATTTGGTAACAGACAGACGGTCGTCCGTAACTTTATCAAGAATGTTGACAGCTACGTCCGGGCAGCTAGGTTTGAATTACGGTAAACACAAACCATCTGGCAGACATGCTAAAATAAACTCTAGGGCCTACAGTCACTATTAATTTGTAACTGAAGAAGTAAATCAAGGTTGTAGGGCCTTGGAAATTCAGTGGTAAAGCATAACGACATCTCTGAAGTGTCAGTGTCTCTTGTCTGTCAATTACTACACGCGTACATACGCTGTAGGCCTACTCTCAATATGAGCGATACGTGCACACCGTCTTTCCGTCAATGATAATATACAAACCAGCCATTTACAAACCTTTTTGTTCAAAGAATTCATCGTTTTTTTGTCCAAAACAACATAAATTTGATAAATGTGGCATTTTAAGTCTCAAAGTTTGACAAGAAATATCGACGGCATCCAAACAACCACGCTGCAGCATTTTGCTGCGTCACAAAGGTAGACGCCCTAAGATACCGGTTTGTGATTAGACTCCCCAAGTCCTTCGGAATACGTACAGTTCAACATGAACACAGAGGAAATGACACTATACAATATATCATCTTCAGGTTTAAATTTTTTTCATAAATTTTAACGAAAATAATTAAAAGAAATATTCATGACTTAATGTTATGTAAATTTTTGCTAATTAGCCGATATTCTATGATTTTTTTCTGGGGAGAACACTGAATCCTAAAATATAACAGTGGATTTTAATGAGCAGGACACGGGAGATGCTGTTGCATCGATTAGGGAGAACGGTCACCGCGTTGACCGTAGACAGTAGTTCTCTACCGTCTATGTGTTTGCGTACACGGATATAAGAGAATCTGGCCCCACAATGTACCCCTGAGTGTTGGGCAGGTCTGAATCCTCGTTCAAATGAGATAACCCCACAAAAGGGACGATTCAGAATTTACTTCCAGGGGGAGGGTGGAGGATTTTCTATTTTCTCGGTGATTTTTTTCCATGGCCCCCCCTAGTAAATTATAGAAAAAATCTATGGCCCCCCCTCATCTTTCCTGTTTTTTTCCATGCCCCCCCCCCCTTAATATATACATGCATGCTTATACATTATAGACATATCCAGTCTAACAAGTTGCAGGAACTGTAGTGGACATTTAATCGATGATATAACAAATCATTTCAGGGTTATATGACTATAAAAAGAATGATTTGCAGGGACTGCAAGTGGCACACTTTTGGAAAGGGTAGCAATAAACATATCTGGTTGTAAATTTCTGAAGAAAAGTTAATTACTAAATATGAATACTTTTTTCGTTATGTCTCACTGATACATATGATGCACACAAAGACAAGCAAAGATGTCAGTTAGAAATGGTGAACAGAAAATCAGAGGAGCAGATAATTGGCAAAGTGATATATATCTTGAAGTTTAATGGTACATCTCATTTGCAGATATCCAGATATTTCTGGAAAGTGAGATGTACATGTACATGCACACGTTCAGCATACATTTTCATTTGATGATGCTGAATATTTGCAGACTCACGGTGAAAGTTTTAAACATTAGGAATTAAAATTGGTGAAAGCCAACTTGTTTTTAATTTTCTCTTTTTTTCTAATTTGGTTGTCATAAAACCAAGTTGCTGCCACTGAAAGCAACAATGCTGAGGAATATTTTAGAACATTTCTTGAACAAAACACCTTATCCAAAACATGAATTCACATGTTATTCTGTTCATTCACAATCCAATGTTCATATTAAAATGCAGATAACCCTGTGTAAGTCAAAATTCACATTTTGTCAGCAGTATTTTTCAAAATTGACAGAGCATTCATATTTCAAATTTTTTTTAACAAACTTTAATTTTAAAATAGTCATGATGCGCATGTTTTCAGATGACACGAAACAATACATGTTAATTTGTTTTTTTGCCTTTTCTGCCAGCCGCCACTGTGAAATCTTTGATTATACATATCAGAATGAATGGGACACAAAAGTATTAGCATTAATACACAATGTGTAAGCCTATCCACATTTTTCCTAGCCTCATACACACTGAGATCACTTCTTGGACTACAGCAAATTTCTTGTGTACACAATATTTCAACAATCCGACACCATAGCATTGGTGCAGTGCCACATGATCTTCTGGATGCACATACAGGATTATTGGAAAATCAACCCTTTTGTAAATTTTTCACCATATATTTTTGACAGTAATACATAATATTTTTATTTTCAACATTAAAACCTATTCGTTGAAAAGCACCTTGAAGATGAGATGGCCATAAATTTATTTTCAAAAAGTTTATAGTAGATGTAAGCACTGTAAAAAGTTATGTAGAACATTTAAAAATTTAGAAAGGGTAAAATTGATGAGAATGAAACACAGAAAAAAGGAGCAGAAAAGAAGAGTAGCAGTAGCAGTAGTTTACTCAAAGGATGAAGTGGGTGTATATTTGGGGTAAAAAACATCAATATTTGTATTAATGATAAAAATTAATTTAAGTCGAAAACTGGACAGTATTTTCTGAAATGTAATATTTCACTTGAAAGGATAGTATTCATGTAGAAAAAAACAACTATTTTACTTGGCATTATCCATCTTCATTTTAAAATTGTAGGGGTTTAAAGACTGACACTTTAATAATTGATTAAAATCATGATCAGCAAAATTCAAATGCCCTTATTCAAAATGCCTCTTATTAAAAATGTAAGAGCTTTATTGCCAAACAAAACCAATTGATAGTTGTATAGCATTTAAAAAACATAATGTGAAATTTCAGAAAATTTGACCCAGCCGGAGTGGAGTTAAATTCGTTGGAAATTTTGAAATTGGGAGGCAAAAGAAGCCAAGAAATCAGGTGATTTGCATACATTTGCATAAATTAACACTTCTTTATCATGCAACTTTCAACTGCTTTACAAGCTACAAGGTAAACCCAACCTTAAAAAGACATTTGCTGTAATTTTTAGCATTTGTTCAATGTTCATCTCTGTGTATCAGCATTTGTTTGTTATTCTATCACTACATAGAACACCCAATGCTGTATTTAGCAACATACCAGTGTGAACATAAATGACCATTGTTATTGTTGATAAATGAATTCTAGTCTGGACTTGATCTGAGATCTCTTTTCAACAAAAATACCCTGACTGTTCACTGTATGGTTTGTATTGACACGCTAAATACTGGACATTTCATAACGCTTCAGGAGGAGAACAAGATACTGCAGTAGATGCATAAAACAAACCACTGTGAATATTACCGAATTTGGCAGCTAAAGAGTTTAACTAACATGTTGAGTTTATGTGTCACCCAGGTAGCGTCTACGGTGCTCTTTTGTAGAGATCAGAAATTCTGGGCAAATATTGAATTGATGTTTTTTTTTCCTTGGCCCCCCCTAAAAGATTGTGGTATTTTTGTCTGCCCCCCCCTAAATTTTCTTGGGAAAAATGGGTGGCCCCCCCTGAAAATCCTCCACCCCCCCCCCTGGAAGTAAATTCTGAATCGTCCCTAACCCCACAAAAAGACCTACGAAAGGTCCTTCGCTTGACTTGATACCTGTACTCAGAATTATCGGTTGCAGCACACCACAGGGACAAATTTCATAGTGGAGTCAGATTCTCCACAGCCGAACGGGGAGCGCCATATACCCGGCTATCTTGACACCGAAATTCACGCAGACTATGGGACAGATTCTCTGCACTCAGCTGCTGCAGCCGGCATTGCTCTGCGAGCTTAGTAGATTTCTGTCACTTGTGTTATTTTTTACTGGACTCCTGTTGGGCCTCTGGAAATAAAGCTCTCGTCTTTGCCAGTAATGCCGTGGACTAGAGCCCAGTCGTTTGATAGTGTGTTGGCGTATTACTGTAATACGCGTACGGGTTAGTGTTCTCAAGATGTTCAAGCGATAACAGAAGCCAAGCCCAATTCAAGAAAATGATGATCCAATGTGATCTCAATACAATGTGTAATTCCTGTTCAATACTCAGCAGATATTTAACTCAGATTAATTGACCTGTTATTGTGTTAGCTTTGGTAAGTGGGAATGCTTGGGACAGACCGGCTGAGTGGCAATATCGCAACCATTGTAATCAACCTGTTAGTGTGGCGGCCTTGGATATGTTTACACCAGGGGGACACCCCTCACGAACTTGCGCACCGCAACGACCACTGCCCTTTAACAGTAAATATTCTCGTTCACTTTGTTGAAAAGCGTTACATTCCCAGCAAAATTGGCGATGAATTTTGAGTAAAAGTGATGAAAACACAGCGTTAGAATCTTGTTTATAATTCACAGATTTTGCATCTTTCAACTTGGTGTGAGATTTTCCCAGATACGCTTTTGTCGCATCCCTCGTTTTATAGGCTGTCGCTTCGGCCTCGGTCACCAGTTTCAGCAGTTTGAACAGTGGATGGGACAGGTAGCTGCCACTTTTAAAGTTCTGATAAGCGTGATGCATACTAGGAACTATTACCTTATCAACAACACCACCCTGCTGATTTGCAGCGTCTTGGTCGAAGCTGATATCCAATTGGGTGGCTTAATCTTAGTGTTATAATTAAGTAATACAAAAAGACTCCCTAAGTTGCTGTGAATGATGACCATCGACCAATCAGATATAACCTTTCGAGGACACTGCACATCAGCAGGGGCTTATGTGCAGCCAACACCATGCTATGGGACCCATATCACACAGCCGCAAAAGTGACAACCACTATACATCCCTTTAAGTGTATGACTGGCAATGCACCAAAATATCTGTGTAAGTTTTTTGCATTCCAGAGTGAGTTCATCCTTATCAAACATGTTCTGTTTCTCGACAAGATTGTTGTATTCCAAAGTCAGTCTCAAATACTGGTCAACAATGTTTTCATTATCATGCTACAAAACTCTGCCGAACGACATAAGAAATGCTCCTAATATTACAGGGCTTGACAATTCCTATCGCCCGACGCCCGGGACAAGTAAAATTTACGTTCGGGCAAGTCAAAAATAAAATCTGGTCGCCCACTGGACAAGTTGTTTATACTACGTCTGGTGCAATCAACGCGAACCTAAGTTGCGGTTTGTGCACGTGTCGCCCGATTTGCGTTGTCGTTCACACAAAATAAATGTCAATCACTGACTTTTTTTTATACAATTGTGACGTTCTTCTGCGATTCACTTGCCGACTCACACAATGTTGCAATTTTTTGATGATCGACATGAAATTGTTTCATCGTCCAATTAAAAAAGTCGCTTAAAATTTGGCGTAAACATCATTTTCTCCGTTGTATGCTGACTGCTTCGCCCAAACAAATTAGGTAAAAATTGCAAACCCAATCATATTGCTTATCGGCGATCGACCGTGCAGTACTTTAAAATCATTTATGCGGCCTCGCAAGGTAGACAAACACCGTTGGCAGATAGTTTGTGGAGTAATCGCTGTAAATATGTGTATTTTACGGTAAAACAAGGCATTGTGTATTTTCGCTCTGCAGACCTACGTAAAAATCAAGCACAGCTGTTGCCGTAAAGAGGCGCGTAGTTTACAACGATGGGCATTGTGTAACTCTGAGAAACGACGTTGTGATGATTTACGGCGGCGCCACGAGGGCCAGCCTGAGTGGGATCGTCTGAGAATCGACGACTCAATGTGACGATTAGAATGATGTTTCTGACAAACGATCTAAACATAAGCGTTATGATGAGGAAAAACGCCATAGATGTTATCTCCCGAAATGGAAAGCACAGTGTCCTTGGTTGAAATATGACGGTTCCAAAATGTTCCGTATGTCGTGTCTCAAATACCCCACCATTGCCAAACCATGGAGGTAGGAAGAGACTACTTCCCTGGCCAAACCAAGCGAAATGCTTTTCTTGACGAATGTGACCTGTTTCGCGTTGAATTGATAAGGTCTCATGAGTTTATTTAACTGCATTTGGACTGTTTGGCACATCACAGATGAGATCGTGATGGGGACAATGATTGTGGAAATTTTGTGGGTCCCGCTAAGCCCGATAGGGTTTCACTTGCCAACACCCCGATCGCATGCACTCACAATGCGTGACCCGAATGACGACGACCAGCGACAGAAACTGACCAATCTTTTTACGACGGCATTCATTCTTGCCAAACACGGGAAGCCGATGTATGATATGTACCTTCAAATTTAATGTTAGCCATGCGTACAGGTCTGTGTGTTCCCGCGGCGTTATACAGCCTCAATAGCTGTATAACGCCGAGAACACACTGACCGTACGCAGGCCTACTTCAATGTAAACTTTTGAGAAAAATCGTCGTCAACATCGGCGAAAATTACCAAAATAAGAAAGCCCTGAAAGCCGCTACGGAATTCGTCGCAAGTATTTTGGTCTTGATTATTACAAATGGAGGACAAGTAAAATTTTTGAGAGGTCAAGTAAAATTGAAAATCCACTTTTGTCCAACGGACAAGTGAACTGGAAAAATAATTGTCAAGCCCTGTATTATACAGTTTGAGGTGAAGCTAAGCTAGTTTATCAAACTGAATTTTCCAATGTGAACAACTTTGGTTTTTACATGTACTTTCTAGCATTGTTGTATGTATTGAGCCCCAATGAAAATTAGTCATTGAGCAACTTGGACACTCATTAACAGTGTAAATAAAATAAATAAATAAATAAATGAAACTATTGTTTCCATTCTCAGAAATATTGACAAGGTACCTGGTTTACCAATTACATTCATTTTCCTGATTTCTGATACCAACATCCCAAGATGCCTGGGTGTTAAAGAGAAGCTGGGAAGTTGTTTATCTGGATGACAAAAAAGTCCACAAAATGAAAATGTTAACACTGCCTTCACTCAACTTATGCAGTGCTTTATTTCAGAAAGAGCAAAGTGTCCATTAAAATAAACCTAACCAACTGGATTTCAGATTAAAATATACATAACTTGAATGATGATACACTTACAAAGTATCAAGCAGTTGATTACACTGAGCATGCTACCTCAGGGAATCTTATTCAATAAAGTTACTAAATTACGGATAACAATGAAAGTACAGAGTACACTGCAAAGGTTTCTATAAAATCTTAGTCTAAGTCAATATAAAGTCCTGGAATACTAGTACATGTACACATCAGTGAATAAAACTATCTCATGATTTGAGTCCAAAAATTCATCAAAAACAGCTTAAAACTTTGCTACAAGTCAACTGCAGTCAGTACATTGCAAAATATTCAAAAGTGAAATAATTTGAAGAGTCAATCAGGAATCAAACAATGGAGACTGAAGATAATTGTAGCATGGGGTCCACACTTTAACATGATCCATTTCTGCTAGCAATTATTGTGGATAAAATTGGTATCACTATAAGAAATTTAAAATGTCAATTCTCAGAAAATCTACAGAAAGTTTGAAAGCTGTGTGTAGTTAATTTACAGCAGATACTGTGTTGGCTTGCTGGGGGTGTGGATTGGAAAGATTACATGTACGTAAAATTGCCCACAACTATCAGTGACTTAATGCTCGTCCAAGACTTGTATCTGCCATTCAAGCCATTGCTTCACAGCAGGAATCATATCATACATTCAGAGCATCAGAACAAGTACCCACCTTTTACAGGTACATGAAGATATATAGATTCATTGTGTTACTGAAATTTTTGACAATTTTTTTAGTAATCATGTTCCATGTGACAACTACACTTTCCTTGTCTAAAGCCCAATGCCTGTATCATTTTAAAATACCCAGTATTTTGTTTGTCAGTGCAGCATGTCAGTAGGTGATTTGTATTGTCATTGTCAGATTGTTGACAACATGAATTCAAATGAGTTCCATTAACAACACTTACAATGCAGGACACAGATACACAGTCAATGTTGACAAGCTGAGTACTGGGTATTTCAACATGCTGAGGAACAGAGGCCTAGCAACTGTTGCTGACAAATACAAAAAATCTGAAAAAGTGTAATAAGTTAAATTTACGGGACCTTTACGGCACAAAATTGAAGTCATCACACTGCAGTGGCCTATCTGTAAGTATGGTATGGACGTGCCACAGTGTTTGCGCTAAATACACAATCTGATCTTCAAGTTTATGATTCAAGTAAATATCAGTCTTTCTGTGGATGACTATCTGTCCATGTGAACGCCAGTCTTGGTCTGGAGAAAATCTATGATAATTGTGACATTTTCATGTCAACTTTCAGACTACAAAACCTAGTTTGACAGTAAGCTGCAGCTGTGGTAATTCCTCTACTGTATATGTGCTATACTGTCCATGTACATATATATCCTATCACTGAATACAAAGAAATGTTCACCCTATAATTCTAAAACAACTCTTGAAATGAAAGGTTAAAATACAAACAACATGACAAAACTCACACACTGGGTGAAAACTTTGACTACTTTGTAGTGCAATAATTCAACACAATGACTATTAGGCGGTACAGTATAAAATACAAAGTTCTGTCAATAAATCTTAAAAAATACCGCAATTATACGGTTCGCTCACATTTGATCAAAATTGGTACATACCAGTATGGGTACCAAAGATCAACAATAAATGTTGTTTCTATCTGTTCAGTGCAGGAAAATACTACGTTGATGTTATGACAATAATTTCTGTACAGCACAACCAAAAAAACAACAAGAATGACAGAAGTTTGACATACTGCTACAGAGAATTGATGTTTTGATCAAAAAAGGGCAAATATTGTCCTAAAACACAAATATTGAAATTTCACCACATTTTTTGCAACAGCTTCTCAGCTTGTCAAAAGATGATCTGCAACATTTCGCGAAATCTATCAGCAATATAAATCACTGGGCCATAAGTAGTTACAGCACGCAATCTTATTTGCGCTAGTGATATGGATGTACATTGTATCTCAGACAGCGTCTAACTAAAAAAAATTATAAATCTGAAAATTTACTTAGTAAAAAATATTAGCACAGCTTTTCTCATTTGGAAAAATTTTTTTTTAGAAATTTACAGTTGTAAAAAAAAATGTTCACAATTTCATTGTGACCACCCCCTCCCAAGATCTAATGGTCCGTCCCTTAGTTTGAGCAGGTCTGTTAATATGTAACAGTTCATAAACAATGACAGGAAATGACTACAGGTCAGTGGAGTATCCTGTTTCAGCCATTGGTATGCGACCACTCATGAACATTTGCAGAATTTCCCTTTTTCTTACCTCATTTGCACATTTTTGACACTGATGTGTTCATTTGAACAAATTCACATCTCAACCCCTACATCTACCTGTACACCAAATACTGAGACGGTAGCTTTGGGGGTATGGGAGCCTTTGTGTGTGACGGACATACATCCGCACATACCCACAAATATACAGACATGCAAATCAATTCAGCTTATACGATAACCTCACATTGGTATACCAAATGTGAGTAAAAACACTTGAAAAATTGCTTGAATTCTATGCAGTTTACTCTCTAGTATAATGACAATTTGAACCCCCTAGCCAGCTTGCTACTCAATAACAATCTGAACCCCTAGCTAGATTGCTACTTGATGTTTTCTGATATTGATTCTAGTTGTGTTGAATTTTATTTTCCTGCGATCTTTCTCCCCATCCTTCTATGAAGTGAAGTAACTCCTCAATCTTGGCATAAAAAACACAATAATTTGAGCAAGAATTATGGATAATAACATTTCCTATACATCATATTTTGATTTGAAAATTGGCAAGAAATGTGTAACATTGGAATTGGCAATATCAAATAATATAAATTTCACTGATGCTGGTGTTAACAAAAAACACATACAGTGCACAAAAATGCCCAGTTTGTCAATTTTCTTACAAAACAGATCACAGTACCATAGCATGAGAAATTACATTAAAACAAGTTCTTTGCTTATATCAGATATATCATATATCAGATGCTTATATTAAAATTGCACTTTCAAAATTCAAAATTGCAAAGAGATTGTGTGGCATGCATTTAAATCAACAGAAATCTTCAGGGATAAAATGTATGATACTAATGCTTGAAACTTCCAAATGATCCTAAATCTGTACAAAGATGCTCTTGTAAAGACTGATAAACTAATATACTTAAAGACTCTTTAAGACTCAGTAAAATGTGTTCAGACTGGTATGTCTGAAGACATGTGAATCACTGTGTGGTATGAATATGGCTCTCTGAATAATACAATTCACAAATGTTAGTGAATAAAAATCTACAGATTCACTATGTACTTGATCAAAAACCTGTTATAAGTACATGTACTTGTTGACTCAGTTAACTCCAAACATCCTTCAATTTTCACTATCAATACAGGATGATTCTCTGTATGATATATTGTACAAGTTTAAAGAATTATTTAGAACACCTAAAATACCTCTCCCTGTTTGGAACATTGTGTAAAATCTAAAAAAGTATCAAAATAAAATTTCTTAGCTGGTGTTAAAGAAGTTGACATGATTAAGTTCACAAGAGGAGACCTTGCTCATCACTTGTAAAGTGATTGAAAGGTCATTGACCAGCATTTTACAAGACCACGTACAAACAGGACATACTGTAGTAATTATCACAATTCACCTCTGGATCCCGGGATGTTTTGAAACTGACTCTAAATTGCTGAAAATTCATTTGAAACTGCAACAGTTATCGGTGACTTCCAACTTGTCTGAGACTAGACGCTTTCATATGTACACTTCTTCAAAGCAGGCCTTGCACAAATTGTACATCAGCTGTACAATATCCCGTTAACACATCAGAATGAAGGTATCAGATCAAGCCCATGGTTAACATGTACTTTAAGGCAGAATGTGCATCAGGGACAGATATTTGTACTTTCAAACTTCTACAATTCTTTTCTTACCTTTTCTGATGGGGTCATTTTAAAGCTCTTGGTGAAAGCAAACTTACTTGCTTTGTTTTTCGAAATGCAAAAATTTTATTTTTCTCTATAGAGATAACCCAGAAATGGCGCCATTTTGAATATCAAATATCAGTAAATCTTGAATTACTATTCCTCTAGTTCCAAAATTTGCACAGTGACCCCCAATATTTATTCTTGATTTTGAAAGAGAATGGTTGAAAGATTCCTTGAGCCATAGTTAAGTCGTTCACTTTTGAGGCACATACTACCTTAACACACAAACCACTATGATTGATGTAGACTTTGCAGGATGTTTCCATGGCAGCTCCCAGTCTTGGTTTCGATGGAAGTCATCAATTACTGTTGCAAAATTCAAGTAAACTTTCAACAATTTAGTAAATTTTTAATGTTCTTCTACCGGTAAACGGTGAATATTATGCAATATAATCTGTGGGTTATTTACAAAATGCCATTACTGGAAATATGGTCCTTTCATAAACTATTTCAGATAATCTACATGGGTGTTCTGACAGAATTGCACATTGGTTTGAGATGAAAACAATATGTTTTCATTGCTGAAATAACCTTCAGGCATTTACTTCGTAGCCACAAGTAGACATGGCATTCAGGTACAGTCAGCTGTGTTCATATGTACAACAGCTTAATACATTCTTGCTGTGTTACAACAAGTTCATGTGGGTTTTCTTTGCTTAGCGTTACAAATCGAGGTCTGCTCAGCTGACCTTGACCTACATTCTCGACAAATTCACCGTGAACGGTGAAGTGTACCAAGACGTCCCTACTCCAGTCACAGACATAGATGCCATTATGTTTAGCATTGAGGCATAGTCCCATCGGACTCTGTAACTGATCCTGACCGAAGGCAAACAGGCTATGGAGCATGTCATCTAAGACATGTACTTGCTTCCTGTCGTACTCAGAAACCATTACTTGATTGCTGTTGTTGACGATCAGCGACCTTGGCTGGCTTATCTGACTGGCTTCAGTTGCAGCGAGGTGTTCACCATCTGCACTGTACTTCCGGACGTAACCGCTGTAGTCTGCTATGTAAACAGATCCGTCAATGCCCAGACATATTGCATATGGAATGATTCTTTCCCCGTGGCCAAAGATCCTCAATACCTGACTTTTATCATTGGACACAATGGCCTGCTTATTTTCCTTGTCAGTGATGTAGTACTTACCATCCTGACCAATGACAACATCAGAGGGAGTGAACGACTTTGGCAATGCAAGGAACTTGACGATGGTACGGCACTGGTTTTTCTTGTCAAGTACCTGCAATCGGTTGTTTTTCATATCTGTCACCACCACTTCACCATTCTCCTTGACAAAAATGCCATTTGCCCAGTCAACTTCTCCCGGCTGAGAACCTTGCCTGGTCAGGGTCCTTACGCTTCCATGTACTGGAACTTCTGTGAAGAGAAAATTTGATATTTGATAAACTCTGTGTCGCTGACAATGGAGCTTAATGTTTACGGCACATATGTAATGTATGGTACATATCAGGTAGATATACCAGTACATGTGGAGACTGACTCTGAGAACCTGACTTGAAGATTACTAGGCAAGGGTCCTTTATAGAGCACAGAGGTTACAGCAATTTAAGACTCTTTATTACATGCCTTGTATATCGAACGTCACACACTCCATAGGATTCAATGGTAACTTGTTGAAGAGGTCGGGGGCCGCATAGTCATCACTGAAAGACTGAAAGTGAACCAGAACTATTTTCAACTAGACAACTTTTGGATGTAAAAATACTGAAATTTCATGTTTTGCAAAGAAAATCTGATTTTTAGAAAATTTTGCACAAAAATAATGATAAACCGCACAACAGTAGATTAAATATATCAAGAATGTGCCATTCGATGATGGAAATCGTTCCATTTTTAACACATTTTCTTCTAAGATGGAAATAAAGCATTTGATTATCATTTGCCAATAAACTTAAATATTTTGAGTGAAAACTGTCTAAGAGAGGCATGCAATAAAAACACTATAGTCCAAACAAGGGACTATGTACCCTCGGGGCAGGAGACCATTTGCCCTCCTTACGTCGGGCAAATGGTCACCTACCCTTGGGCACATAGTCCCATGTTTGGGCTATAATATATATTACTGACAATATACATTATATACTTATGAAGTGCATGCATGTGAAAAAGGAGTATTAAAGCACCTCCATTTAAACAATGTTTGTGTTTGTGTTTGTATTGTGCATTTCAGCTTGACAAATTTTGCTTTGCCAAAACCAGATAACAGAAAATTTCCCTTTGACAAAAAAATAGGTAAAAATTTACTGTCATAATTGTCAAAAACTGCTTTCTGACTCATTGCCTCTGGCTAGCACTCCATGAGATGGAGGCTGTGTTTGCATTTTCACTATCAGTGTGCTGATAGTTATGCACTGTGTAGTGCACAATGAGGGGATACCCCGATGTACCGGTATAACCTTTGAACTGTAGTTGGAAGTCTGTTGACACAGGGAAGTCAGTTAAAAATTTTTTTGGAAGTAATGTGATGGAAATGGGAATGAATGACTTTATAGCTTTCTTGGTGCTGTTGTGATTTGGAATTAACTAAAAAACTGTGTGACTGTCAATTTCGAAACATGTTATGAATAGTGATAATACTAAAGGGGAAAGTTTCTGACAACCTTAACCCTTTCACCCCCAGTTCCCTGTGTACAGGTCCAACGTTACCATAGGAAACAATGGATTTGGGACAAACCATGGTGGTGAAAGGGTTAAGACACCTTGCGGGTTACATGGAACACTTGGAACACCTTGGAAAATATATCACTATCTTTGTTTTGAACTGTTCTCCTTCTAAACAAAGAATAATTAAAATTACTACATTTCCACAACACAATATAAAATATATCCTTATATACCGTTGGTAGTCCCCCGTAATGATTTGAACACATTCACATTTTGATAGGTACTTGCCTCGTTGTACTCTCTCAAGATCAGAATGTACATGCCTCATGTGATTCTTCATAGCTTCACTATGCTCACCTGCAGATGATGCTTCTATTGACACTTCTCTCATCTGCTCCCTCAGCTTGCTTACATCCTCCTCTCTGACTGTTTGCGGTGTCAGCTGTATTTGGTGGATCTGTTTCTTCAGCAGGACAAACTCTTGCAGACACTGGTCCTCCTCAGAGTGCTGCCAGCTGCTATCCGCTTGCAGCGTCAGCTCAAGGGCGCTCTTGTCTTTGATTCTTGCTTCTAGCAGTGAGTTGCTCATTGCCAGCTCATCGACTGAATCTGACATTGTGAGCTTCTCATCAACCAGCTTAAGAATGCCCTTGTCTATCTCTGAGAGAAGCGATTTTCTCGAAGGCACGCGGGAGGGAAATTTCTCATGATGTGAATGCAGCAAATTAAGACATTCTAAATTGTGAGTTAGCGGTACCGACGTCTTCTCTATGGCAGGTTTCAAGAGTTCATATGGCGTAGCGTTACTGTATCGACGAGATGGAGTCTTGAAGTCTCCTGAAGGAAAAATATGAAAAAAGAAGTTGAGAAAACATCTCACTATCTCTACCATAATTTCACATTCTGGGTCATATTAGTTAGCATATTGACCCATAATTAGCATATTAACCTCTTCAAAAAAGACACCACAATGCACAATTGATGTGAACAACATTCAACCACAGGATTAGAAAATTAATCTCTTGATGGGCCAATGATTGTCATTTGAAACAATTTTTATCAGTATTTCAGTTCTGATCAATAACAATTTCTTAATCTGCTTCCTACAGCTATCAGATACTGAGGACTTGGGATGTTGATAACCTACAGTTAAAGGTATTAAAGTTGAAGAACTGTATTGTTGTTATCGACACATGAATCATTCTCTCAACTTTTATAAAACTATCCGTAACAACAAAGCACCTCACCTTAAAAACACACACCACATAAACAAAACTATCTGTCTTTCTAGAAATAAAGAAATATCCAGACAAATGTATACATCAAATTCTAGAAATTTTATGCATTGGACAAAATGATACCTGCAATGATTTTAGTTACAGTAAAACATGCCTCGGGAAAGATATGCTGAATTTCAAATTTCTACAATTCTTTTTTGATCTACCTCTTGTAAGGGCTCATTTTAAAGCTCTTGAGAAAAAAAAACGTTCACCGTCTTAGTTTTTGTGAGAATCCAAATTTCAGTTTTCCCCCATACAGTTAACACAGGGATGGCGGACATTTTGAATTTGAAATATCACAAATATTTGGTAATTTGTTTCACTAATTCCAAACTTTACATGGTGGCCCCCGATTTCTATTGTTGATTCGGTACGAGAATGGTTGAAAGTTTCATTTAATAGGTAAGTTTGAGCAAAAGTTTAAGTCTTCCACTTTGACGCACATACTGCCGTAATGTATCCAGACTGAAATAAATGGATACTAGACTCCCTGGTGGATAATGCCACTATTTACAGACATGGTAGGTCTTTGGTAGCATCCATGTTCATTAACATCTCAAGATACAGTATACATGTTTCATAAGTAAAATGTTTCATTACCATGTAATATTCACCCAATATTACTACATCTTGTTATGACATTTTTTGCACGTTTTAATTAAAATGTTTCATTACCTTTTAACAAAGTTAGCTCCTGCTTACACACAATGTATTCCTGTACATCAATATAAATATCCACACACATGACGCTGGCTCTGTAATCCTTCAGCCTGTCGTAATCATTGACTTTACGGTCCACCTTCTTCTCAATCTCGCCTTTCACATACGTACTCCACAGCGTCTCCAGTGCGTCCATTGACTCACATCTCAGGATGTATCCTATTCCTGACCAATCGATATCAATCATATCAACGGTTTCCAACTTCAACTCTGGGTGGATGCCGCCAATAATCTTAGCTATCCCTTCCTTGTGTGAGTGCTTGCGTTCTTTCTCATAGAACAGGTGCTCAACTATAAGCATGGATCCGCCAAACTCAGGGACACCATCACATGATTTTGCATGCACTGTAATTTTGCCTGTAGAGATTCAACGTAAGAGTCATTATTATACATCTACCATCGAGAACAATAGAATTTAGCGTGCGCTAAAAAAGCCGTACGGAACTCGCGCCCGTTCCATACGGCATGGTTTCAAGGCGCCCATTCCCTGCGGCTGTATCTGCGCGTTCACTGTAGAACGGTTTCAAGGGACCCCTTGGACGAGTGCCAGAACAAGTCTCGCGAGCGCTCTGTACGTACGTATGTGTGTAGTGCTATAGTGCACACACTCCAAAACTTGCAGAAGCGCGTCCGAGGTAGCGTTCCACACTGGCGCGATAAAATCGGAAGAAAAATTGTTGACATTGCACGAAAACGGTCACTACTCCGACATTTTGATGCCCCGATCAGGAATGTAAGATGTATAATAATAAGGTTATTACGAAAATACCACAAAGGATGCACTCGGACATTGGCGCCGCGCATCGCCCTCCGCTTCGCGTCGGGCGATACGCTGCACCAATGTCCTTGTGCATCCTTTGCGGTATTTTCGTAATAACCTCATATTATCAAATTTATAAAATTTAGCAAAAAAATTATTTTGTTTTTTCTCATCCTAGGTAGTCCAACAATGCAGCAAAGGACAGTGGCCAATTGCAAGGCTCTGCATTCATAGTGTTGTGTACACTGGGGTGTTACAAGACCTGAAATGTCGTGATGTAACAATACCTGTATCAATAGGTCTGTCTGCAGTGCTGTGAGAATATTGCTATACACAGTGCTGATTACACAGGTACACAGCACCTGATATTTTTGCATGTAGCAGTACCTTTGTCAATAGGACTGTGTACAGTGCTGTACACAGGTGTGTCACAGGCCCTCTACTGTAACCGGTTATCTACTGTATATGTATCTTACAGGTTGTAAACAGTGCTTCTGACACATAAGGGTGCAAGAGTCTGTAATTTGTCCTACATAAAGTTATACTTGTATCAAATGATATGATATGATATATTATCATATACCCATACCTATATTGCCTCATCCTAGTGACGTTTATCGTAAATGTCAGCCGTGATATTTAACAGTAAACGTTGAGATATGCACGATAAACGTCATCGGTTTTGGAGTGTTCCGAACTACATTTGCAATTTGATGGTAAACAACGCAAATAAACAAAATGGCTGCCACTCTCCGCCTGCAAAGCGATATCCCAAACAAACAAAATTGAAGGGTTTTGGAGAACTCAGATATTTCGGGTTGCTCAATAGGGAAATAACATTGTTGGGTCTCATAATGTTTTCCAATGGTTTTTCTGTAAAGTTATATTTTTAGATGAACTCTACGAAACATTCTGCTGTTCACGTGGCATAGTCTATCTCCGAACAAGTATGAGCACATGGCATGACACCAATGTCGTGCACACGACATCTGTTGACACGGCACTCTGTGAAAACAAACAAAATGTCAGCCCCTCTCCATGCCACCGTATGATAATTGAGCGCAATCGAAATCAGGAGAGATTTAAAGCAGAGGACAGTTTTGATTGGTTACAATTGTAATAATATATTGCACCTTAAAAAGTTCCTCCTGTATGAGGATATTTGAAATCCGGTGTCATTCTTCTTGGGGTTCGAGATATGGAGGACTTGCAGTGATGTCTCGCGTGATGTTGACTTCTTCGTATAGTTTAAGAATGAAGCCTGTTCACAAAAATATTTCGATATTTATGTGCAAGGCATATTTATGTAAAGCCTCTAAATTTAAGGTTTTTCATACTATAGGGTAGGTAAAATTCTGGGCATGGGTACAGTCTATATGATAAATCGGTTATTACCCAATATTGCTGTTCCTTGCTTCATGTCATTTTTGCTGCATTAGACACTCAACTTTGTCTCGTGTCTGATGCAGCACAAATGACACTCTGCTGATACAACACAGGAACAAGCGATATTGGGTAATAACCTAATATGATATGATATCATATGTATGATATCGTATCACATCATATCATATCATGCCATATGATACAATATGATATCTATCATCAATTCTAGCATGTTTTTGAATACACAAACTCTGAAATCTTGCACATTTACAGAGTCTGTGTCAGTGCCTGTAATATCAATGCTGTTATCACAGCATACATGTAGGAACATCAGTGTGTCAGGTCTATATGTTCATAGCACTAAATGGGGTCAGATAATACACCAATGAACACATGCCTGTACTATCAGGCCTGTGAAATGTGTTACAAACCCTATTACAGGAGTGATTTCTCAGGCTCTGTAACATGTACTTATCAGACCATGTTACAGGCATGTCCTCAAATTTACATGTATGTGTAGTTGTAAGGTGTGTGGAACATTGGTTGTCTGAAGTTGTCAATATTGATGCAAAATAAAATTGACTTACAAGGTTCTCGGGTTTTCTTGGATGGTTCAAAGTTGTAGCCACGTAGAATGTCTTCAATATTAGGTTTTGGTGGCAGCTCCCTCTCTGGTGTGATCACAACTGTGTGCAATGCAAGCACAAATATTCAAAGTCATTAAAATTTTCACCAAATGCATTTTACTATAGATATGTGACATGCAACACAAGTGACACATTGTATTATCTTTAATGAAATCCCATTTTGCAGATGATTTGTTTTCCCTTTCCCTGTAATGGTTTTGCCCAAACCCATTGCTGTCAATGGTGATTGCGTATCTGTTCACAGTGAATTAGGAGTCAACAGATTGGCGTTTGTTCTCATTCTGTGATCACTCTTTGTGTATACAATGGAAATACACTTTTTCTTGCTCAACTTAACGCCTGTATCTTGCATAATATGCATCGCTCAGGACTGTTAGATAACTTCTATTGTCAGTCTGTGAACAAGATGTGACTTATCTACAGTGTATGTTAAACCTACAACAATGTATCTCTCAGTTTAAATATAAACAAAGTGATTTTCTTTCTCATAGTGTAAGACATCAGGTGGATTAGTATTTCATTTATGCTAATTAAATTGATGGGCATATTTTTGGTATTTCAATTTTATGCAAATGATTCTTTATCAATGTGGAATATTCATTTATCTTGCATTCACTGTATACTGACTTGACCTGTCAGGAATGACACTGTCAAAACAGTATTTGTCACAATGATGTACAGTAATACCTTAAAGGGACAAAGTCGCCCATTTTTTCATGAATTTTGTCTGATACGAGATACTAATCATATTGTCTCACATGTTGAAAGATACAGATTGAATGGGTGACCATGTATATATTCGACCCTGATTTTAGACAAATTAAATGAAACCATGGCGAAAACAAATTAATGGTCATGACCATTAATTCATTTAGCCATGGTTTCATGTATGCTGTGTAAAACCTGGGTCGAATATATGCATGGTCACCCATTCAATCTGTATCTTTCAACATGTGAGACAATATGATTAGTATCTCGTATCAGACAAAATTCATGAAAAAATGGGCGACTTTGTCCCTTTGATGCCCTGATTGTAATGATGATTTTCAAATATTTGAACTGGAAATCTTTAAATGTTTTGACTGTAGCTACATGTAATGTCCTGAGGCGAGTTCTTTAATTTATCGTCACAAAGTTTTGCAAACATATACTTGACTCTTAAAATGAGTTACAGAAGAACTTGTTGAACGGCTAATGTGATAGACATTTTCTGGCACAGAAAAGGATTTAAGGTTACTTAAAAATACTTGTACCAAGTTTTTTCATCAAAATTGTACAATTTTCTGTTGACTTTATGAGAAATCTACCATCAACAGCAGCCTACACACAGATATGTTGCTTGAAGTGTCATATTTCTGACGAGATTAGACAGAAAGCAAATTGTTTCAACAGATTTCAAATTTTAATGGAAGAAAAGACTTGCAAATTGTGAATTGTATTGGCACACACAGATTCGCAAACACAGATTTGTTTTCCTCTGAATTTTAAATGTGTTGAAACGACAGTATTTACTGTTTGTTAAATCTCATCAGAAATATGCCTTTTTAAGGGCACTCAATGATCTCTACAAAGGTGAGGGGCTTCAACCAACAACGCTTTTCTCCCTTTTTACCAATGTATCATGGTCTGGCCCAATTGTTTGAATGGATTGGGTCAAACCATAATGCTGGCAAACAGAGCAAAAAGTGTTGACAAGTAAAAATACCTACTTCTATGCATTGGACGATTGTCTACATATCCTGACGCCACTCTCTTCTGAACGTTTTCCTCGAGGGCTTCAGCCAGATGATTGGTCATTTCATCAGCTTTATCAGCAACCTCT
This sequence comes from Ptychodera flava, assembly GCF_041260155.1. Lineage (NCBI taxonomy): Eukaryota > Metazoa > Hemichordata > Enteropneusta > Ptychoderidae > Ptychodera > Ptychodera flava. The sequence continues at coordinate 5,522,183 of NW_027248281.1, forward strand.
GTCATTATGACTTCTTTCATCTTGCGTGCTAGCTCCAAGTATTTGCCATAGTTTGTGATGACGTCAATCAGCTTTTCCTGCAGAGACTTGGACTCAAGGTGCATTGTGACCACGACATCTTTCCCGAGTTCCGGCATGTACTCTCTTAGGTAATAGCTGCCGGATGACAGCTCTGGCACCAGGACTGGTCTGCCGCTGCCAATGGCAGTTATGGTGTAGTTCATACAATCCATTGACCTAGGGGGTATCAGTAAAAGATGAGCAGCCTTAAGTTCTTCTTCCAATTCCTGTCCGAAGTAGATACGTTTTGTTTTAATAGCAGGACTCTGTTTTAGGCCTAACCGCTCCCTGATATCAGCATCAAAACGTTTTGTCATGCAAATGATGTGCCATTTTGGAGGGCCATCAAAGCCTTCCCTGGAAAAGAAATCTTGCACGGTCTTGATGGCTTTTGGTACAATGTCATTTCCAGTGATATCTGCATTGACTGTCTTCTCAAGGAATGTTAGAATACGAAATTCACTGCTCTTTGGTATTTCTGTGTGCAATGGTAGATCAAAGCTACTATTTCTTGCCGATGGCATCACCTTTACATGCGTGTATGTGAAAGAGTCGTGCTTCTTTTCGATGTAGTCAAAAGTCTGCGGGCCGACAGACACGATAATCTCACCACACATCATTTCTTCATCCAAGAGTTTCTTTCGGTGTTTTAGGTTGTCCCTGGAGCAGTCCAGCATCTCGTGATTGATAGTGTCATGTTCCCACACGTTGACAGGAATCAAAGAAGCGTTGCGAAGTATACCATCGTTCATGTCCAAGGCCACATCTGACGTTACCATGCCGAATCCAAAAATCAACCTGACATCCTTCAGCTCTGGTAACTTGGGAAAGAATGACTCATGGGCTATTAGCCAATCAATGCCCGGGTAAATCCGGTCCATGTAGCGCGACTTCTTCCTTGGATATATTATTTTCACCCCGAGATCTTTGGCTTCCCTGTCTACGGCGGAATCACCTTTCAGTAAGACCACGTAGATGTTTAAACCTGCAATCTTTAAGGCATTGATTAGGATTCGTAGTGCGGCGGGGATACTCCCTAAAAATGGCGACCCCCACCTGTCAGTCACAATCAGCCCAGCAAAGGTTTTGCCTCTGTTTGACATCTGAAAAAAAGAGATCTTTTTGTTAGCAGTTAGCGAAATGATCAACACCAGACAAAAATATATTAATTCTAAAAAATTTAATCAGTGCTTTCTTCAGGTTTATCACATGGGGAGGAGGAATATCCTAACTGTCCTTGACACTTTGGGACACACACACAAACACACACATGCATATATATATATATATATATATATATATATATATATATATATATATATATATATATATATATATATATATATATATATATATATATATATATATATATATATATATACACACACACTTGGGACACACATAAACACACAAATGCATATATATATATATATATATATATATATATATATATATATATATATATATATATATATATATATATATATATACACTCACAACAACTTATTTTAAGTACAAAGGGACACACACACAAACACACACACGTGCATATAATATATATATATATATATATATATATATATATATATATATATATATATATATATATATATATATATATATATATATATACTGAGAATCTAGGAACTTGTAGTTGTCACTCTACAGGCTGTTTCATGCGCTAAGCAATCATCAGGAGTGAAGGTTTGGCGGCAATTGAACTGTTTATATTGTGTTGCAGGTGGGCATGCATATTCAAATAAGCGGTTGTGGCCAAAGTATTACCGCCCTGCAGAAATGCTTGAGCACTATACTTTGCCTGCATATATATATATATATATATATATATATATATATATATATATATATATATATATATATATATATATATATATATATATATATATATATATATATATGTACATACAAATTATTTTAAGAACAAAGTAATAACATCTGTTACTTATGTTTCATACACCCTGCAATCTTCAGACAGAAGTGAAAGGCTCCCTTAGCTCTATTCTGTGATACAATACAATAATCTACAGACTGTACACTGGGTTCAAAAAAGGTCATGCGGTCAATCGTTCAAACGCGGAAGAATAATCGCTCAAACTCAATCAGGGTCTCATTTGATTTAATTATTGTTCGAATAAATTCATCATTCTGGGATATTCAAAGGTTGTAATTATGTTTCGTGTACACGAGTCGCAGTTCAACACGCTGAATGGCATCTTTTACGAAACCACTGTAAAAGCACGATCATGGATTGATTGACCTGATCGTGACCTTTACCTTCTCCGTGGGCGACGCGCTGAAGTTTGTACGTGAATGATACAGGTACTATAATAGTATTATGGACCAGTGGATGTGAAAAAATGTCCCTTAATTTTCAGTTGCCCAAGAGTAAACTATGTAAACCCGAAATTGTGTCACACCATGCATTGTGCGGGCAAATGATATCCTTTGTACAAAGGTCACGGCACGTTCACACATGCACCACAGACACATACCTGCATCTTGCGTCGCTTCCTAGCTACACCATCTGAATCTTCACCGTTGTTGCTTCCCCGCTTGTTGGCCTCACTGCTGTTTGCTTCCATGCTCTACCACACTCCGACATCGCTGCCTGATCCCATGACACAAACTTACTATCAGCCTGTCCTGTCAGCACCGCTAAGCCTGGCCTAATTATCTAACATGAACTGGGGGACAAAAACGAGGAAGTATCACAAGCTTAGAAATGAAAACACATTTTACGTGGGTACTAAAAGGTATGGAGGTTTACAAAATGCCGAACGTGTCCTCTATACTATAACACTTACGACATATAGACACTAACGTGTTGTGACGATATACCATACGTCACTTATCAAAGTTAAAAGGTGGCCGCAAAACTTAAGTGGCATAGCTGGCTGTCCACCATTGTCGGTCACCTGATTTGACCCAGGCTTCGACAACAACAACAGCGCCGCCATCACCAGTCGCAAAAGTACACAGTATCATGGGAGATCGCCAACCGGAAGTAACGTAGGTATCCAGACGACGCGATGCTTCTGAGAACCACCGTTTTCGGTTATTTCGAGTTGAAAATAAGGGAACATACAGAAAAAACCTTGTTACATTTTGCAAAATCACCAAGCCCTCGTTGAACTTTTTTTCTTGATAATTATATCGAAAATTGACACGGATAAATCGATTTCAAATCAGGCCACCGATGCACAAAACTAAGCTTAGGCCTCTGGGCGCTTGGCTTTAGGAAATATCCCTAAAAGCTTACCAAAAGTATCGTTATCTTCTACGGGACACAACAAAAGTCAAGAAAGCTGGTGTAGAAATGGGATTATTCATAGTTCCTGGAATATTTTATGTTTTAGTATTCTAACTTGGAACGGATTTTCAAAATGGAAACTTGCCGAATGTTATCTTTTCAGTGCAAAAAATTACACAATGACTTATCATTTAGCCGACATGTCTGAAAGGTTTCCTTAAGGTCTCTCCAAAATGTTTTTCTTAGGTAGGATATACAATACTTTTCAAGTATGCTAAGCCTAAAACTAAACCTAATTCTTAACCCCTCCAGCCTCCAAAAGTTGTATTTGTGCAAGGGAAGTCCTCGATTAAAGTGATTTCCAGGTATGAGGGGGTCTAAACGAACTCTTGCCTGTATGTTTGTCTTTTCTTCAAAAAATTTCCATTATTCACACGAAACAGAGATAATACTTGGAATGTTATAGTTTTTTTATCAGTGAATTTGGCATTTCCGGAGACGTCCTGTATAAGCAAAATTGCTGAACTGAAACCCGTCCCTCTACCATTTTACATGTCATAAGCTTAAAGATGATTTTCTTTACTCAAAATATATTTCCAGCATTCTTTGAAATAAAGAAAGTGAAAGAAAGACGAACAATTGTTGCCGGCATTGTTGCACAGTTATAAATGAAGGCAAAAATGCAGTTGTTGTCGGATTTTTGGAAGAGGAGAAATCACTTAAAGGTCACTTAGGCGTATCACCTCTGACCCCTGTGTGCCCCCTAAGTCTTTCCCAATGACTCGGGTGATAATGTATATATATGCACAGTACTATGTTAACGTTTACTAAACTGGCTGAGTGCTATAGCCCACAGAAAACAAAAAACATAAAACTCCATTCGCCTAAAATAACAGGAGATAATGGTGATTGGTTTATTTACCATCGCCACATGCATGATCCTGACACAGTTTTGCCGTAGGGGCTCGATTTCCGATGATGATGATGATGATGATGGTGGTGGTGACGATGATGATGATGATGGTGATGATTAAGTATTTAAAAAATAAAAAAAATAATAATATATTTAGACTCAGTAAATTTGTTGTTGTTGTTATTGTTGTTGTTGATAGTCTTTGCAGAAAAGAACAAAGTATTCGCTGCAAAAATCAATACAGCCTAATTGTACACGTGCGCTGCAAAATTCAATACAGCCTAACTATACACATGCGCTGCAAAATTCAATACAGGCTATTAAACTACTTTAGGCTGTTGGCAGCGCATGTGTATTGTTAGGCTGTATTGAATTTTGCAGCACATACTTTGTTCTTTTGCAAATACTATCAACAACAACAACAACAACAACAACAACAACAAATTTACTAAGTCCAAATATATTTTATTTTTCTTCATTTTTTAAATATTTAGGCCTAATCATAATTATCATCACCACCACCATCATCATCATCATCATGGGAGATCAAGGCCCCTATGGTTTTGTTAGGCCTGCAGGTCGGTGGCGGTAAGCTACATTCTGTGCCTGCAGCAGGTCAATTCCACGTGATCGAACGGCTCTATTGATGAAGCATGGGTTGTGATGCAACTTTAAGTTTCTACCATGGCCACACATGAACATGGCACAAAAATGCCCTAGTACCGCAGACTTGGTAGTGAAACTTTCATTACTTTCGAGTAAGTTCAGGCCACGGTGACCGTGACTTGCTTTAGTCCATATCACGTGCAATGATCTTCATCATAATTTATATATGCCCTACTACCGCGGGTGCATGTGTCTTTATGCTGTCGCAGCGTCTCTCCAGATCTCTTCCTTTTCTTGTCCAAGTAAAAAATGGACGTAAATGTGATGCATGTTGCACAGGAAAGTGACTTGACTAGTTTTAATGATTTAAATTACAGCGCTAGCATTGACAAGGTGAAAACGGCAATTTGTCAAACACAGTAAAAATACTACTAAGTACAAGAAGTACATTTTACTTTGACAAGGTCGCGGCGTGCATTGAGACGATTTTGGACTTGCAAATGCAAGGTCAAGTAAGGTCATCTCTTTGTTTCAACTCCATGATCAGGATTAATAGGGTTATCAAGTCAATAAATGAAGTGTCACTCTACCCGATGCTATGAGATACTGCGCCGAGATACAGTTTTATTACAAATTCATATGTATGTATGTATGTATGTATGTATGTATGTATGTATGTATGTATGTATGTATGTATGTATGTATGTACGTACGTTTGTGTGTGTGTATATGTATGTATGTATGTATGTATGCATGTATGTATGTATATATATATGTATGTACGTACGTACGTGTGTGTGTGTATATGTATGTAGAATAGGATAGAATAGAATAGAATAGAATAGAATAAGAATAGAATAGATCTTTATTGAACCGTATGCCACTCTGGCATATTAGCACATACAATAAAGATATTCAACTTCAAGTTGAACAAGTCAGAAAGAAAGAGAGATGTATGTATGTATGTATGTATGTATGTATGTATGTATGTATGTATATGCAGTGTGTGTTTGTATGAGTGCGTGTGTGTTCCAATCGGAACTCCGGATGTCATTAAATTGTTCGAATACCGGACGTTAAACCTTCATTGCATTAACCTAAACCCTGAACTATTTGATCCGTTATTTTAGAAGGGCCTGCATGTAAAAATCGCATCATTAACTGTTTTCGTGTCACGGTAGTCACAGGTACAACTACATTCCGACCTCAGACTAACTACTGTATTCATCTGAAGCAGGTGTCAGGAGAATTCATTGCCTGGGATCATTTCCTTGGCAACAAACGTATTTTCAATATACCGCATAGAAAAGATTGAGTTCATGAAACAAAGTGTTTTGCGGTCTTGCTAGCTCTGAGTAACGTTGCAATGAGAGCCCTTTCTGGTAGATTTTGAATTGAAAATGATTTATTTCAAAACTCAAGTATCCCCTTTATATTAACACCATCAAGCAAATTGCTTTTCAAATTCTTGAAGCAAAATAAGGCTGCACCATATACCATAGTTTGTCTCAACATTTCATGCCTCGACCACTCGTCAATATACTATTGCAGATAGCATATGAAATACATGTAATTTCCAGGATGTCAAGTTGAGTGTTGAATACTATGATGTGCATTTTGCCCCCGCCTTCTAAAACGCCTTCTAAACTTTAACAGGTATTTTAACTTGAATTTCAAAGAAGATCATACGAAGTCATTTAGTAAAAGGAATAAATTCGTATGTTAAGTTCGTACAATTTTTGGTTTTGAAGTATTAGGATTTAACAGATCGGGCTGACAAAGATTTATAAAGTAATGCGCCAATCACAGAAAACATTCAAAGCACACTGCGATTCGGGGGATGGATTCAGACGAGCAGTTTTTCAGCTTGCATCAGAATATTTATGTCTTGGTTAAAATGTAGGTCACCTTGTATAATGAGTTTATAAGAACGTTAATTCACTTTTCATAGTCAAAAATCTCAGACGAGTTGTCCCGTGACTAACAAAATGTGATAGACTTAACGGGACATGATGTGTTTTGTTAGGTTTAATCGTCAGGTATTAAAACATTACCTCAGACTTTGAACTCATTAATTTACAGGGTCAGTCTAGTGCAGGGTCATACTTATTGCGACGTGTCGTGTCTTCCGGATCTGCATTGTAATTAATCATTGAATGCCTCGCTGTATGAGTAGAGTAAACTATCTGTACGTGAACATCGTGGCTTTCAAAATGGCTACCCCATGGCCAGCAAGCATGGAGAACAAATGCCAGCCCAGAGATACTGACTATAACGATAGGTCGGGTATGGCTAGCATTAGGCCTAAAAAAAAAATTGTGTGTTTCCGTAACCCGACCTACCCTAGTTCAAACCCCCCGACCCTAAACTTTTTTTGGACGTTGAAAACAAATCCCGCGAGATTGGCTGGGAAAAATTTTAAATCACGCGTGATTTCATGACGTCATTAAACAACAATAGCGACTGCTTGTGCAAGCGTGTTTTTCCGTTACATGTGAGAAATGCGATCACGTTCAAGAAAAAATGTAAAAGTGTGAGAGGCTCCCCACCTAACTATCCAAAATGTTTTTGTGTCGAGTTTGTGTTTAATTCGTTTCAAAAATGTGTTCCTATATTCTTATCAGATTTTTTGTGTTAATGAAAATGTTTGTTTCACCTCGGATATTTGTAGGGAAGTTTGGATTAGGTCCCTAGTGTGTACGGTAATGTTTTGTTTGTGTGGGGAAAGCTTATGGCGATTGTAAAAAAGTGTGAAAGAGGCTCCCCACCTAACTATCCAAAATGTTTTTGTGTCGAGTTTGTGTTTGATTCGTTTCAAAAATGTGTTCCTACATTTTTATCCGATTTTTTGTGTTAATGAAAATGTTTGTTTCGCCTCAGTCGCAATGTAGATTCTTTCGTTAGTTTGTGTTTGTTTTTAATGTATTTTAGTGGTCTTGCTCTTCGAATTGCGAGGCAAGAATATCAATGTTTGGGTCTCATTGTGAGTCCGTTTGGTGGTCTGGTTTGTTTGTTTTTGTTTCTTTACTTCTGTAAATTTTGTTTGACTAGTGTGTCTTTTAGGTTTTTGTTTCTCTTGTAAGCAATGATTGGTGATTCTGGGAATAGATTCCTTATAGTGTTGAGTCCTTCTCCAGTTCAGCCCAATGTTTCAAAAGACTTCCCTTAAGATCTTTTGTTTTTATGTAAGGGCTGTATGTTGTACTGAAGATGAGTTTGTTTGTTGCTTCTTTACGTGTACTTGTAAAGTTTGTTAGTGTATTACGAATACTGTGGTTTATTTCTTCTGTTATATTCGTGATTTCATTGTTTTTGTATTCTCTGTCGAGTAGTTTGTTTCTAAAGAAAGCGACTTTTTTAGTAAAGTCGTCATTGTTGTTTCAAGTGCGAGCGTATCTAAGGATTTCACCTTTGATAAAGCCATTAAATGTTGCTGTCGGGTGACACGATTCTCTATGTAGAAATTGGAATGTGTCTGTTGGTTTAATATGTGTTTTGATGTAGAGGATATTTCTTTGTGGTATCTTGCACCTTTGAAAACTACTACATCTAGGAATGTAATTTCTTGTGTTGAGTTTTCGTATGAAAACTTAAACGTTGGGTGCATTGTGTGGATTTTTTGAGTGAAGTTAGTGAGTTCGGTTTGTGTTCCAGAAAGATTGCAAAGACACCATCTCTGAATCTTTTCCAGAAGTGAATGTTGTTGTGGTTGTTTACGATTATTGTCTTTTCAAGTTCATGAAAAGCAATGTCTGCTATCTCTGGCGAGGCATTCGATCCCATGCTGCAGCCCCGGGTTTGGCGGAAATATTGCTTGTTAAATTCAAAACTGTTGTGTTTTAGAATTAGTGAAAGCATTTCTATTAAGTCTTCCGTGGGTGGTTTTTTGATGCCGTAATTTGTTTGAAGCGAGGTTTGTGAGTTTAATGTTTCACTGACTAGCCGAATCGCTTCGTCGTGAATTGTGTTTGTGTCCATCGACACCACGTCGAGTGTTACAAGAAATGCATGTTGGGGGAAATTTGTTTTTTCTATTTCTTGTATGAAGTTTGTTGTGTCTTTTATATTTGACGGTTGTTGCTGGACCAGTGGTTTTATGAAATAATCCAGGAATTCTGAAATTCTGTTAGTGGGACCGGAGCAGCCACTAAATATTGGTCTCCCTGCAAACGTTGAGTTTTCAGGCGGCGATTTGTGAATTTTAGGCAATAAGTACCAATGCGGGGTACGGATTTTTATGTTTTTTGGATCGAGATACTTATAAGTATCATGGTCGATGTGTTTGTTCTCGTACATTTTGTTTAATAGTTCGTGTACTTTGTTTACTGTTTGTTCTGTGTCGTCACTGTCTAGTTGTGTATAATACTGAGTGTTGCGTAATTGTCTTTTGCATTCGTGTATGTAATCTTTTGTGTTGACAATGACGATGCCTTGACCCTTGTCGAAGGGTATTAAAACTTTCACATTTTCTTTTTTGTAGAGAAAAAAAATTTACCAAAAAAAAATTTTTTTCCTACCTACCTACCCTATTTCTGAAGAGCATGTTACAGGAAACACACAATTTTTTTTTTTTTGGCCTTACGAATTAACATTCCAATAAGAACGCGCACGGTATCAAACTTCAAAAATTATTAAAACACATGCATGGCCATTTATTGAAGTATGGGAGAATGGCAAGATGAACGACTGTGACTCGGTGTTAGTACCAGGGGGTAGTAAAACAAACATTTTCAATGTCCTTACGTGACCTACGAACTGAGGTCCTTTATAATGGTTTCGTTGGAGGGGTCGCCACCATTGCTCAATAGCGGACTCTGAACGAGCTCGCATCTGCTGAGAGAGAACCAAATACCTTAATTGATGAAGATACTAACCTTACAAACCGTTCACCAAGGTAATCCCTGTAAACTAGTATTATCCCAATAAACTAGTATTACCTCCGCGGCGAAGCACAGATACTCCACTATATTGATTTAAAATATCCACATTCAATTTGAGAAAAGTCTCACTGCATGGAAGTTAGGACCTCCATTATACTCGACGAAAGGTCGGAGACCGAGTTTATAGGTAACATATTACAATTTACAGTGGAGTAAGCTTATATCAAGTCGGCAGCCGATAATGATGTTGACCGATAAAAACGTTTGACCTCGGATACAAATTTTTAATCTCGAGCTACTCACAATATAACCATAATGGTGTATTCAAATCACGCGAAAATACTGTATAGTCAAACATAGGAAACATCTTTCGTTATGGGGATACAATGTTATTAGAATTTAGGTATTATTTATGTGACTGTTATGGACGGAGGAGCCCGCCCTCACACGCTTGACAAACAATGTCAGCATACAACTACGAACGTTTTTGTCTCTGGGTCCGGGCCCTGGGTTTTGTCCCGTTCAGACATGCCAGTATGCAAATTCACTTCCAAATTGTTATTAGAAGTTGTTATTCAAAATTAAAGCTAGTATAATTCGTTCAATGGTACGTGACTTGCGGTCATTACATGTAAGTGTGGCCAGTTGATATCACGACCGATTACACTACTGCAGCGATATCACCCGTCCACATTTTACAACTACAAGTCACCTCAGAGAGGTCACTGGTAGTTTAGCCCTGGGCATTTATCGGCCGTGATCACACAGTCAGAACTCAGATCAAATACTATGGTGTAGCAGGCGTCCCATGTTTTCTTTTTGCTTACTTGTACTAAGCTTACAGTCCCTCCATTCTTGGTGCTTTTACTGCCCTTACGGAAAATTGAGATCTACATCTAGTCCACATTAGATCTACAGTAGACTTTATTTTAATTGGGCAGTAGATGAACTGCTTCATCTACTTTTGTGCATACTAATGAGGTCATAGTTCAGAGAGTAGATGAAATGTAGACAAAATGTGGATGAAAAATTAGACGAAATTTAGATCTCAGGTAGATGAAATGTAGACAAGATGTAGATCTCTTGCTTTGTCTACTTTTGTGCATATTAATCATCAGGTCATAGTTTAGAGAGTAGATAAAATGTAGATGAAAGGCAGACAAGATGTAGATGGAATAAATTACGTATAAGATGTAGCTTAGACAAAGAACAAGAAATTAGTGAGGCATGGAGATCTTGCAAAAGTGTTGAAAATGAAAATGTAAGTATGTTAACATGTCAATTAATTTTTAGACTTTAAAAATTGACCGATGGCCATGGTGTAGCACAGGCTAGGGCTGCAGTTCATGATGAGTATCACAATATTGCATATCACAACAACATCCTCTTGATGTAATTTGCTGGCAACTTCACTGAGCACCATGGTATCAATGGACCTTTGCATAACATGAGATATCTCACGCTGGACAAACCAATCATTCAATGACCGATCATGAGTGGTATTCAGGTCGAAATAGAGAGTAGAACATTGTGCATGCTTAGGCCTACTCAAATTTTTCAAAATCTTTCTCAAGTGTACATACATCATTACATGATTAACAGAATAAACTGCATACAATTACAAAGCATTTCAGTACATTCAACGACGCTTTATTAAAAAATGTAGAACTGAAATATTCTACATGTTACACAATCAAAATTCATATGGTCGTGGTATTAAAACAGGCGATCAACAAACCTTCCCTACCTCACGGGCCTACCTTACAAGTTGCATTTTACCGCAGTACCAGTACAGCTGTATACTGGCAGTGTAGAGGCACTGCTATCGTCAAGTTATCGATGCCAACCTATGTCTCAACCTGATGTAATTCTCGATCGGAACACTTTCTATGCATATCAGAATTGATGTCACATTGTTTCCAAGGTGTACAGATGACGAAAATGTGCTTGAAAAATAAGATTTGTTGAAGTACGAATGGTGAGCAGGCTGGCTTCTCTCTCCGATATGCATTGATATGCTGAACCGTTGAAAACATGGCGCCTTCTGATTGCGCATGCGCATAAGGTCAACTCTCACAGTTGACCCGGAAATCGAAGCCAGTTACAAGGTCATTTGCTCTAAAAGAGCAAGAGGTGGAGGCTGAAAGGTGCTGGGGAGATCAGTCCATGCGCGAACTCTCCATGAAAATGCAAGAAAATACGTCGCTCAGGTGAAGAAATTACTTAAAGCAGTACTGGTAATTTTTAAAGCTAACTCGTGTTATGCATTTGTACTGAAATGCCATTGCCAAAATAACACTGTAATGTAGTCTTATCTGTTACGTATGTGGCAATGATAACAATGTCAATACAATTATTTGTAAGTTGACTGAGAGATAGGGCCGTGGCTGCTGATTTTCACACGATTCAGAAGTGACTCAATGATACTCAGAAAGTTTTATACGAGGATAGTTTTGATTTTATTTTTTACAATTAAAAGCAGCTGGGATATCAAACAGGTTCGTTTGATTGTTTGTTGGATATGAAGCCGAGGAAATAAAGTTATTAGTTAACAAATAGCTCACTTGCATATTTATGAAGTTTTGTAATTAGTCACATAACTCCAAAAACAAAACTTACAAATTAGATCAGGGTCCAGCCCGTGGTTAGATGCTACTGTATTGACCCATCTGAAGAAAGTATCAATGAAAACATTGATTTTTATTAGATTCACTTTTTCAAAAATTAATTACTGGATAATCTTTAGGCCTACATTTTTAACTTTACCACAAAATTGTAGTTTGATCCCTGTGATATTTTGCATTTGTGTTCCTCGAGTTAAACAGGAGTGCCTTAGGATGAAAAGAAAATTAATTCACTAATTTCTTCTCTCTTGTTGTACAGTATATATTCAAATGTAAGGTAAAATGTCTTGTCTTTTACTGATGCCTTCTCGCATGGAGCCTGCAGTTTGCCAATCATAGAATTTGAAGGGATTGGATTGTTGGACATAGTATACAGCAAGAAACAGTACATTAGATTAAATGTAGACAAGATGGTGATTTTTGAAGTAGAAGTGGATGAGTCTTTGTTTGCCTAAGTGAATTTTGTAGATGAAACTCCCTTAGATTGGATGGTAGATCAGTGTAGATCAAGCGCAGACGAAGTTAGTGCGAATGTAGACATAGTCATGTCTGGTGTGGACAATATCTGTAGACAAAGCTTCATGTAGACAAACTGCTGAGGCTGTTCATCTACAAAACCCTGATGTAGATCTACATAAAGTCTACTGCAGACGGTCCGTAGATCTACTCTCATCTACTGTGGACATAGGTTTTCCGTAAGGGGTAGTAGTATGCCATATGCTGTGCTCTCGCTGTCGCTCGTAACTTTCGTAATTACGAACAAAAATCAAAATTTACGAAAAAAAATGAATGCCCGATCGGCCATTTACGAACGATTTTGTTATTTTTGAAGCCTGATTTTCGGTCAAGATTGTGAATTCCGGGGAAATACTGACATATCTCGTCTTTCAAAACCTACGCTGCCCCTATCATCGGCGCATAGACACATGGTGATAGCTAGCTTTGGACTTTGACCTGTGCTAACATGAGCGTGCACGAAAAGGTTTCAAGATCATCTATTCAGTGTGCCATGCATTACGGTAGTTTTTAGACACCAAAACAGTCACATGCTGTCAACTTTCCAAATTGACGGTTGACGCGGATCGAGGGAAGCGGGCAGTTACAAATACTTTGGATTGATAGTATCCAGTTGGGAAAGATAGTTGGGCATAAAAACGGCAACTGATATGAAAAAAATACGAAACAATGAAACCGCCGAGCTAGAAGAGATCAAGAACAGTCAGCCTGAAAGACGGTCGAACTACAGCAGAACTGCAGTCCGGACCGCGCATGGTTGAACATGTACTGTAAAGTGGTTTTTCTGTGCATGGAGGTGGAAGCGAGCCGGAAATCTTAGATGTCATAGATTTGTCATTTGACGATCTGCAAATTGAATTTTTCAGTCAGCTTGCCAATTTTAATAGGTTTCCTTCAAAATATTTTACAAGAAACTGTCTCAGCAAATGTTATGAATACTGATAGTTTTCTATGATCCAGAGAAAATGCTGTGCACAGTCCCATGACCAAAAAGTTTATCCAGACAAACAAATAAATGACGATCATCTGCGGCGTTTTAAAAGTATAACTGTCTCTAAGAAAAAATCAGCAGGATTACCAGTCTCAGTTTGCGTACTTAAATTTGATTGAGATGAGACAAAATTTGTGCGAAACTACAGACTGCCAAATGTTCTGATCAGTGGTTGTGTAAAAAGAATTTTAGAGATGAACATGGCATAATGACTGCAGCTATAGAGGCACCACCTTGTACCTATGGATGACATGCATACTTTCAAAGTAACAGAGCTTTCCAAATATGAAAAACAGGGGACAGATTTTCTAGCATCTAAAACTTGTGCAAACACTGATAATATTTGATAATATTAATGACCGCTTCATAACTTAATATATATAATCATCACCCACTGACTACACACACAAAGGGAGTTATGATTTGTGTCACAATATACTTTAACATGTTATGTTGTGTAATATAAGGATAGAGTAATTGAATAACATTCATTGGCCGTTGACCAAAATTACACACTTTATTGAAACAAGGAAGAAATTTCAATGTTACAAGCATTCATGACCCATGATGTACTGTGTCATTCAATAAATCTTTTGAAAATGCGTATCAAAATATGAGTGTTCATTGTAAAAAAACTAAAAAGGGATTTTTCATTTCTTTTGTCTATAATGAAATCATTCATCATTTCTATCCCTTCTATTGAGTACCAGAAGTGCTTGTTGAAAGTTGGTGGGTTCAGAATAACATAATTTGTGCTTACTAATATTTTTTGAACCAATTCGTAAATTTACTAACGATTTTGAAAGGACAGGGAGAGCACAGATATGGTTTAATAGGATCATGGAGGTAGAAAGAGCTACCTCCATGATAGGTTAATATGTTTTGGTGCTCGTTTTTTTCCTCCATTCGTGGACGGATTGTGTCGAGACTAATAAAGCGGTGCATATAAAGGTGTTTTTATGAGTTGTGTACGTGCCACAGTACACTATACTACTTTCGGGCGGCAGTCTAACTACATTCCCAGACACTTCGCACCAAAACCACTTCGCACCATACCATCTCGTCCCATACCATTTCGCACCAAAACCACTTCGCACCAAAACAACCTCGTACCAAAACCACTTCGCCCCAAAAGTCATGTCCCCCAAACCACTTTGCCCGAAACTTATCGCTAACTGGTAAAGCTGAAAATAACCACCTTCCTGTCATCCTGGGACTGAAATCTTGAAAATGTACGCATTTCGCGAAATTGACATCGTGCAATTCCGCGCACGGCACCTGAGTTGTAGCATTTGCGTGTTTCTTTTTTTCGTATTCTATCGTTTATGGTTTCATCACAGGGGCTCATAAGTGGCTATTTAAGTCAATATTACAGCGTTTTTCTTTCTTTTTCAATGTTACAAATAAACTGGCTGAGCCTGAAGAGCACAACACTTGTGTAGCTGTCTTTTGTGTAGCTTGTATTGGCATGTATAGTGCGCCCTCAATAGGGAGTGTGATCATATGTAAATGCGACCTTTAGTTCCGTGACCTCTAGCCATGCCTACTTCCCTCTCCATATGGCCGGCCATGCGTACAGACGTCGCTGTGTTTACTGACGTCGCTGTGTTTACTGTACAGTAGCATAGCGAGGACAGGAAGTAGGAATGGCTAGAGGTCACGGAACTAAAGGTCGCATCACACTCCCTATTGAGGGCGCACTATACATGCCAATACAAGCTACACAAAAGACAGCTACACAAGTGTTGTGCTCTTCAGGCTCAGCCAGTTTATTTGTAACATTGAAAAAGAAAGAAAAACGCTGTAATATTGACTTATATAGCCACTTATGAGCCCCTGTGGTTTCATGCAACAATAAATGGTTCGCGGTACCCAAAATGTCCAAATACATTAATGCTTCCAAGTTGTAGGTAAAAACAACCTTATGATACGTCGTAACATCGTTGTTTCAGGACGAGTTGACGGTACTATACTTTGGGCGAAGTGGTTTTAGTACGATGTGGTACTTGGGGCGAAGTGGGGTTGGGCGAAGTAGTACTTGGGACGAGGTGTTTTGGTACGAAATGGTTTTGGGACGAAGTTGTGTGGGGCGAACTGGTTTTGGTGCGAAGTGTCTGGACCCCCTTTTACCTCAATGGTATTTAATACACGTAACAGGTGCAGCCAACGGAGCTATTCATCGAAAAAGCTATTCCGGAAGCAATTTTTGAGGGCAGGGGAAATTTTGATTTTGCTAGGGCAGGGGACATATTTTTAGGTGGCAGGGGAGCAAATTTTAGGGTTTTTTTGTCGGGCAGGGTAGATATTGGTTGATTGGCCTGGGGACAGGGCTTGGCGAAAAACGAGGAGAGGGGAAGCTACGTTTAAAACGGGGACAGGGAAAGTTGAGCCATGGTGCTGCCGGGGATGGGGACACAAGGCAAGTACTTATACATTTTAAAGGTTACTCAGACTACTTAGCCTATCAATTGACCCCACATCTCACTCTAGATGTACTGCGAGATGGAAACCAAATAGAAGGCAACTGCAGTATATGTCTGCTTGGGAATGTTAATTTTCAGGGGAATTTTTTTTCTCAGGGCAGGGGAAAATCGACAGGGTTTTTTTCACAGGGTAGGGTACCTTCATGTCTGCAGGGGAAATGGAATGACAACATTTTGAGGGGAATTTTTTCCAGGGCAGGGGAAATCGGCAAGTTTTTGACGCCACAGGGCAGGAGAGCTTCAAACATTCACAGTGGGGAGGGGAAACAGGCAAAAATATGTGGGGAGCGGGTAAAAATGAAGTTTGAGTGCGGCAGGGTAAGTTGAAAAATTTTCAGTGGGAGGGCAAATTATGAACAGCTAAATTAAATTACCCTCTTGACTTAAAATTAGTCAGTTCACATTACTTGTCATGTACAATATATCTTATCATAGTAAGGACCCCTTTAAAAGTGCATTGTTCGTTAGCTGCACCTGACGTAATACCTCCCTATACGTCCACAGTCGGCTCTTTCAGTAGCCATAAGGTTTACCACATGTATATTCGCAGTATCTCCACCACAGAGACTGTGGTATATCATGGACGTACCACAGAAGGACCTCATGTCTATGAAAGCTCGTGAAATCACAGCCCACCCAGACAGTATTAATGAGGTTATTATTGAGTTTTTCTCACTGTTTTCTCTATCAGTTCTTCTCCTTTTCTTCATCACAGTCCCTCTATGGATATAGGGACTGTGTCTTCATGCTGTAACTGATGGAGTAAATAAATAAACGGTTATATAATCTAACCTAGCCTCTTAACTCACCCATTACAAGGACGTTTATCTCTCATATACACATCTTGTAATTAATTAGTCAATTATGCTAATCCGTGGACTTATCAAGAGTTGGTCAACATTGCAAAGATAGAGATGTAAATGAAAAAGGAGCAATTTTTAGTAACCTTTCCTATCTTTCGCGATGTTGACCAACCCGTAAAATCCCTGATAAGTCCACGGTGTGTGTATGAGAGATATACGTCCTTGTAATGGGGTGTAAAATAAATAAAGAGTCACAGAGGCTAGGTTAAGTTATATAACCATTTATTTTATTTACTCCGATCAGTCAGAGCATGAAGAAAATGAAAGAAAATGATAGAGAAAACTGTGAGAAAAACTCAGTAATAATTTTTGGGCCGCCTGTGGTGAAATGTCGTTTAATAGCACCATTTGTTTCCCCAAGGTCCCTCTAGGACCGTGGTTTCACCTTTTAGGGTCCTTTACAGCTTTGGCGGCGCTATAGACACACCCACTTTGTTGGGAAATTGAAATAATCGATGATTATCGATAACTTGAATCTACTTTCGCAATGTACGAGAAACACAGTACAAAAATTGTAAAATTCGCCTCGCAATTGAACAACTTATTGACAGACTGAATATAAAAAAGCATCCACGTTTAAATAACTCTCACAAAAAATAAATTGTGCTGTTCCGATAACATGGTTTTCAAAAATAGGGTAGGTATAGGTAGGTAGGAAGGGATTTTTTGTTCCAAAATATTTTTAGTTTTATATAAATGCATTTTTCAAAGGTTCAGGGAGTCAAACAGCTGGCCACAGTCCCTCTATCCATGGATGGAGGGACTGTGAGCTGGCTTATATAAATGCAGTTTTTAGGGGTTCAGGGAGTCAAACAGCTGGCCACAACATTTCCAGAAAAACGTCACGGTATCATACATATACAAGGAATAAAAACATAAAAGACGTCCTCGTTCAAGCAAATATCAAACGCCAGGTAATTACGAACACGTGATTTTACGGTGTCTTTCTTTCTTTTTTTTCTACTTCACTGTTTACGTGACTCTAAAAAGTTTCAGGGTCGGCAGGTAAAAAGTAGGTAGGTTGGGTTATCAAACAGTACATTTTTCGAGTCGGCCTTATACAGAACATGGTTCCTTGCTTTTTTATTTTTAGTCAGTGCAAAGCTGATGATCGATGTAAGCTTCAGAAAATGTTTGTTGTTTGGACCAAATTGCATGCGGGATTTTTTTTTATCGCGGATCAACAGTAACATTTTTCGCTACGTTTATCATCATCAGGTCCCCATAGGAATACACGTGAATCGTCGCCATTGTGTGTCGTGCATCGTGTACTCTTTCCCTTGGGTTCCTACGAAAACATTTGCGTTTGTTGTAAAGTCTTATATGTATACTTTAAGCTATGATACTTTTCAAAGCTTTACCTACATGCAGGAAAACAGGATTGTCGATTTTTCGCTAAAATAGCTAGCCTCGGCGAGCGAGTTTGAGGTTAGAGTTCAATATTCAGTGCGGTCAAAGGTCATGTGATATGCGTAGTACGGAACGTTGTTCACAACTAGAGGTTTTCGTTACGTCGATCATTCATGCCACGCAATTCAAGTCACCTTGACGTGTTGAGGAGTGTCACCGTAGTTGTACGTGTACAATTCTGAGGGATACACTATCGAACGGCAACTTTGAGCATCGCTCATCCAATCATTTCAATTCCTACACAAAAATGAGATTGAGATCTGCTTATACATCCAGGTTGAATTCAGATTGGTATAATTAGGCTATATACAAAGCATATTGAACTCTCACAGTGGGAGCGATATATGGTCTTGTGTTTGCAATATTAATTCCACAGTTAATAATGTATATGATAGTTTATGTGAAACTTATGAACAAACATGGCTGAAAAACATTCATAATGATACAAGGAAGTGTGGAATGCAGAGGAATAAGCTCCGAACTTACAGACTTTTTAAGACAAAATTTGAATTTGAAAGTTACTTGCTAGATATAAGATCTTTTACCTATAGGAGGTGGCTGACAAAACTAAGAATTTCGGATCACAACCTACAAATAGAACTGGGTAGAAGGTCAACTCCAAAAGTTCCTGCAAATGAAAGATTCTGCAAGTTTTGTAAGTCTTTAGTTGAGGATGAATTTCACTTTGTTATAGAATGTCCAAAATACAGAACGTATCGAGATGGTCCAATTTCATCCACAACTTTGTATAATCCAGGCTTTCTTGATTTGAATGACAGAGAAAAGTTCATGTATATCTTTACTCACAAAGATAAACTACCTCTTGCCAAATTTATTTCTTGTACTTTAGTTCCTCCCCCAGCAGCAGCTTCATCCAGTGTTTGCTGAGTTTTGTAATTTTTGCCTTACCGCACTCCTTGAGTGTGTTGTTGAGCAATAAAGTATTGTATTGTAGTATTGTAATACACGAACACAATCTTCCGTTGTCATTCATTTATTGTACTTGGGCCTCAGCCCAAGTACATTTGTTTTCATTCCGTGGGAAAAAACTGTAAGGTATAACCATTTCTGGCTGAGACCAGGGAGGGCAAAATGTCTTGGCTTCATCTTTCTTTGCATAATAAATGGCGTAATGATGTTAACTGAATGGAAGTGCTGCTCTCAGCCAGTCTTGAATAAGTGAGATGTGAATGTTAATGCTTCTCTATCTGAGTTTTTGCCACAAAATCTTCTGAATATAATCAAAATGTGCATCGAAATGCAACAATTAATTCATCCTCCGTTTCCTAGGCGAGGGCACGACCCTTGCTACACCCACTGGACGAGCAAAAGTGGGAGGGGTAATTTCAGTTTGGTCGAACAAGAGGGCTCGAGACCAGAATTTAACATTTAAACTTGAAACATGTTTAATCGCTGACAAGATGTGGACTAGTGTTAATCAAAGTAAAAGTGTAAAAAGGATACGTTTTATATCCCGGACACAATGAAAAACATTACGACTGGAAACTGCACCCCCAGTTGAGAATAGTAATGCCCACAGCGATGGAGAACACTTATCCTTGAGCTGAGAAAACCAGACCATCATTTCGAAATAGAGCTGCAGATTCGAGAAGCTCGTTCAAAATAGCTAGGTGCACCCCAAAAGGGGTGGTTTCGAATTTTGAGGGCAAATTTCGCCTCCTTCATATAGAAATCGTACGTTTGTTTTTCCAGGAGAACACACCATTTGACACAAAATTTGCATGTAAAGGGGTCGCCACTAAGCACGTGGTCAAATCTGGCATAAGAAACAATATGAATGTTGGGTAAAGCCAGTCCAAAATAAACTGATTTGAACTTTTGTGTTTTGTAATTTATACCACTGCAGTAACATTACCTTTTTTTGACAACATCACACAATGTAATACGTTTTGAAACTGAATACTCCGACGTATTCTGTGTCTCCTTTGCTAAAAAATACGGTATGCCGATTACCATGTAAGGAGATGATGACGTCAAGACAGATTTGTAGTGCGTTTGGTCCTGGATGGTGCATGAAGTTTTGTCAAGGTAGCTTGTGTATTTATTTCCTAAATGGGAGAGATTAGGGTCGATCTAAACGAAGGCCGAAGAATGTTATGATACTCTAAGCGAGCTGAACTCTAACGCGAATGGTTGGATAATTTGGAGGATGTCTAGAATGATCTCGTCTCATTAAGATTATTTGGCGGTCAGTATTGAATTTCAACTGCGTCACAAGTTTGCGAAATGAGTATTCCGTCGAACGGTCAACGAACGATATTTTAGAAATCTGGAGACATGGCACATCGCATTTTTATTTAGTATTTTATATTTTACAAAAGATTTAAGAAGCAATGATTTTGTCGAAAATTCTGAAAAAATATAGGAAGATTTGATCGCGAACACATTTTCACTGGGGTCAACTAGCCCTGCGTACGATGCTGTGTGTTCCGCTACAGCTAATCGCCCCGCACATCACAGCCCTGCAAAGACCCGTACGTATACTATATAGGGTCGGTGACTTCAATCCATTTTGGGACTTGACGTAAAAAGCCAAATTACTGCCGAAATTCAGCGTTCTTGGGCCC
Source organism: Ptychodera flava (assembly GCF_041260155.1). Lineage (NCBI taxonomy): Eukaryota > Metazoa > Hemichordata > Enteropneusta > Ptychoderidae > Ptychodera > Ptychodera flava. The sequence continues at coordinate 5,543,388 of NW_027248281.1, forward strand.
AAGTCGTATCCCAGCCTACCTCAGCTACTCGATCGCTTCCAAAAATGACAGTCTTTTTTTCACTTCTCGTAAATAACCGTCGATGTCGGCAACTCTCTCGCTAGCCCTGCGTACGATGCTGTAGCTGTAGCACATAGCATCGTACGCAGGGCTAGGGGTCAACATGGGGTCGCAGCCATGCTGCCTCAAAACTTATTTCTGTCTGCACTCAAAACTCAAAAATGTCGGATATGAACCTGAAAAATCGATGCAATTTTGTCAAACTTCGGCGAAATTTCAGCCTATAGACAAAATTTCATCTAGGTAAGGTAAATTTACTGAAATTTGATCGACAAATAATCCTGAGCTTGAACGTGATAGCTCGCCTTCTCCGGGAAGTCAGGTATCCAGCTGCCAATACACAGTTGTCCATATGGCCAGGTTAATGAGATTGTTTTCAAGCGACGGCGGTAGACCGTACGGGGCTCTGGATATGAACCTACCGCCGCTGTAGCTGTAATAACTGTTGCGTTGTTTTTAGTGCCCACGGCCGAAGTCCTGGGGGAGTTATAGATTTGGTCATGTCAGTCCGTCCGTCCGTCCGTTCACGCAGATATCTCAGACATGCCCTGGTCAATTTCTTTCAAACTTTGCACAAGAATAGTACCCAACCTCATACAGATGCACGTCGATTTGTTTCACAATGCGATCGAATTTTGCCGTGTTAGAAGACTTTTTAGTTTACACCTCCATAGACTCCCATGTATAAGGCAGTTCTCCATAGACTCTCCCATGTATAAGGCCAAGAAAAATAAAAATTTAGTTTCTCATCGTATTCATATTGCCTGAAGGATGCAGTGACACAGTTTATTTGTCCCCACGGATAAAGTCCAGGGGGCTTATAGATTGGGTCATATCCGTCCATGAGTCCATCAGTGAGTCCATCGGTTCACGCAGATATCTCAGACATTGTGACAAAATATCATGTGACCTTGGTGACCTTTGACCTCAAATATACATTATTGTCCATAACTCAGTAACCACAAGTGCTAAACCCTCCATAGTTAGTATGATGGGACACCTTATGACGCCACATATTGTACCTCATTAATTATGCGCATATCTTATTTTGAGCGATCCAATAGAGCTAGAGGTCTAATTTTTGGTATATAGGAATAACTTAGCAATACAATTATTATGACAAAATGTGACGTGACCTCAATGACCTTTGACCTCAAATATATATATTTGTCCACAACTCAGTAACCACAAGTGCTACATCCTTCATATTTGGTATGATAAGACACCTTATGACACCACATATTGTACCTCATTAATTATGCACATATCTAATTTTGAGCGAGCCAATAGAGCTAGAGGTGTGATTTTTGGTATATAGGAATAACTTAGCAATACAATTATTTTGACAAAATGTCACGTGACCTCAATGACCTTTGACTTCAAATATATATATTTGTCCACAACTGAGTAACCACAAGTACTACACCCTTCATATTTGGTATGATGGGACACCTTATGACACCACATATTGTACCTCATTAATTATGCGCATATCTAATTCTGAGCAAGCCAATAGAGCTGGATGTCCGATTTTTGGTATATAGGGATAACTATAGGGTAGAAATCTAAATATGCCCATCTAAATACTAGACATCTACCATCGAGAACAAAAGAAATTTGCTGTTATTTGAATATTTAAGGAGTTTAAGCAATTTCCACTATAAATAAAGAACCCCTGCCTCAAACTCCACAAAAGTTGCTGGACATATTTTGCCGTTGTCATGCCATTGCTTCGTTTAATAACCAGTTAATCAAATGCCTAATTGACAGGAGGAAATTCAAGACCATATTTGAATAGTAGTATATATTGTCCTCAAAATTACTCTATCACGGCCCAAGTACTCATTGCCTTCAGCAATACTGCCTTGTTACGATTAAATCAGAATGCACCAAAGGAACAGAAATAAGGAGCATCAAATCACATACTTGTCCCGGCTTGTGGGCAGTAGCTATTTTGAAGTTCTCAGAGTACACACAATTTAAACCGTCTGCAGTTGCGTTCTTGATGATTTTAAATGTAAGTTTCTCCTCAGAGTTAAAACAGGGATGGCGGTCGTTATGAATTTAATAAAGTGTTTCTCACGTACACAGCACGTTTGAACGGCGACCCAAAAAATGGTGTAATTTACCTTTCAGTAGTAAAAGCAAACGTCCATTTTTCAATTGAGGTGCATGATACCTTAATACGAGTAAATATTATCAACAATACAGAAATGTCAGGGGATGACGAGTTACACAGCGATGCAGTGACATCGAAAACGAGGGCGCGCCGTAGGCAATGTGGAAACCCAACAAAGGATTTTGTTTACACATTATTCCCCCGCTAAACAAAAGAAACGACAACACAAACACAAATAACATAGGGGCTTTCACCTGTAATTTGAACAAACAAGATCTTCCGCTGTGAATAGATAGAAATAGAAAACCCAAAAATAAACCGACGCAAAAATATTCCTCTCTATAGTATTTGACGAGTCTCATCAAGGAAAAAGCACCAGCCTTGAAGTATCTTAATATACTCTTACTTTGGCAGGTCATCATAGAGAACCCGATGCCAAGGTTACGGAGTATGACAGGTTTATCCACCCCAAGGAATTCTGGGAAAAGCATGTGACGAAGTTGGAACCCCTTGTGTTGAAGGGTGGAGCGCTGGGGTCATCGGCCAATCAGAAGTGGACCGATGCTTATCTGGATGATAAGTGGGTACCCTAAATTAGATTTCGTCAGAATTTGACGCAGTATAAACATCTAAATTTACGTGTCACTTTGCAGTAACATTAATGGACAGCCTGATATATACTGGTCTAATATTGCGGCTTTGAATTTATATTAGATTTTCAGTGTTTTGGTCAGTCGGCATGTCTTAGCAATTTTTCAGTAATCTATGACCATATAAGTTCAATCAGTGGCACGGATAGCCCAGGCTGTGCCCTGTACGTGTTGATTTGCAGCTATGTACATGCTATTGCCAGGTGTTTGAACTTGTTACCATTGAACAGAGGTTTCTTTCAACCGTCCAGTATCTGTCAATCTGCTCTCCGAGCTAAATAACGTGCAGTGATAACTTCAAAGGTCACGATATCGGCTAGTATTCCGATATTGCAACCAGTTTTACACATTTTGAACACTGCTTCACAGAAGAGCAACACTCGTCCTCGACGACAATGGTACATATGTGGGAAAAAAACAAAACCTCTGAGATACTGTAAAAAATTCATTGATCGTGAGAGAGGTGCAATATAATCACGCTGTGGTCGGGGACTGTGCCGAAAAGTGAAATGCGGCAATATTATGATAATATGATCTACACAATAAAATGACAGCCCATCGACAAAATTGACCCTTTTCTCTCCTTTATGACACGTGCAGATTTTCCCTTCTCTTCATAGATACCACGATGTTCACGTTATCATCGAAAGGAAGGTTGAACGTCGACCGCAGATTAAATTGCGAATGACCCTGAGGCATTTCTTACAACACTACGAAGAGAAGAATTGGTACATAGTGTCACTATTGCCAAACGAAATGAGACACGAAGTAGAGGTGATGTAACATTTTCTTTCCTATATAATCCGAAGCAATATACAATGATATATAGAGCTATATATAATCCGACGTGTCGTGACTCTATTCAGACTCAGCACTCTGCAATCTGTATTTTCATCGCGCAAAGCATTCGGCGCGGTTCTCCTTATATTGCATCCCACTTAGTATCCGGATACTGTAGTTTGCTCAAACTTCCGAGTATGTATAATTTCGTGTAGTCATCAGACACATGCAGGTATTTTCCTTCCTTGGGTCATAATACCATTTTAATGTAGTGCCTGTACTGCCATCACGCGTCCAGCTTGCCAGGACTGACCACAGGCGGCCCAAACGTACTGAGTTTTGCTCATTGTTTTATCTATCCGTTCCTCTCCGACATGCTCTGACCATGGAGGTACCTCCATGCTCTGACTGATCGGAGTAAATAAAATAAATGATTCTATAATCTAACGTAGCCTCTTGAATCTCATTTATTTTACACCACATTACAAGGACGTTTATCTCTCTTTATACACATCTTGTAATTAATTAGTCAACACATCTAATTACGCTAATCCATGGACTTATCAGGGATTTTATGGGTTGGTCAACATCTGTATCTTTCGCAATGTTGACCAACCCATAAAATCCCTGATAAGTCCGCTGTTTAGCATAATAAGTTGTGTTGACTGATTAATTACAAGAAGTGTATATGAGAGATAAACGTCCTTGTAATGGGGTGTACAATAAATAAAGAGTCAAGAAGCTAGGTTTGGCTATAGTACCATTTATTTTATTTACTCCGATCAGTCAGAGCATGAAGAAAAAGAGAGGAATTGATGGAGGAACAGTGAGAAAAACTCAATAAGTCCGGGCCGCCTGTGGACTGAGGGCACCCAGTCTTTCAAACCGAGTCAGCAAGATTCAGCCGTGTGCGGTGTGGAGCAAGGCGACCTCGTGCTGGAGCAACCGCACAGCTGAATCATTCAGTCCACGGGTCTATTTAACTTCATTTTAGTCTCTGGCTATTTCGAAGATCACTCTTTTCGAGAATTTCAATGGTTAAGTCACACATCAACTGTGTTGATGGTTTTAAGTTTGATTGATTCCGGGGAGTTGTCAAAACACGAACAAACTGATGTGGAGTACTGATATCGCAACCACAAATGACGTCAATGACATACATATAGACTTGGAAACAATTTTCGTTTTCGGGAAGCTCTCGATTTATTTGGGAGGGTGGATGGAGGAAATGGATATACCAGTATTTTTTTCCGTCACCGTGACATCAGCTTTTTTCTCTAATTGTCGGTCTGTTTTTCTCAAGTAATTGCAGTACATCATCTCCTTCACCTACCGACAATTCCATTTCCAAAACTCCACCATGAAAACAAATGGTTTCTCCTTTGTTGATGAACTATGACCCACAGCGTCTTGATAGAGTGTGTGCAAGTGTATCATGCAAGTGAAAAAAATGGCAAGTCCTGCCAATGAACACGAATTTGCGTATTTATTTCTAGTCAACAACATTCCCAGCCACAGATGATAGTTTCTGTTGGGACAAAGTTATCAATGCACACATCATTACACAGTTTTCTAATAACCCTTTAGTATTGTACCTGTGGCGGCGCTGTTACATGGAGGGAATGAAACTACACCCTAGTTTCTTTTTAAAGGTAATACCACTGTAGCTTAAATACAACTCTCTTTCTCATTTTAGGCACCAGCGTGTCTTTTCTGTGGAAATTTTCAACATAACATACAAGAACTAAATTTCTGGATGAGTAGCGGTGGTACAGCATCTATAATTCACTATGACGCGGACCATAATATTCACTGTCTTCTCGCTGGAAGGAAAGACTTCATGATGATTGATCCATATTACAACAGATACCTCGATTTATATAAGGTATGGTACTACGCAACAAATGTAAGGAGCGATTGTAACTCAGAAATGATAAAAAGATAAGTCTGGAATAGGCCATTTCGTACGTAGGGTTTTTATAGAGATGGCATTATATAGAGTGTATCTTAATTTACCAAGTACATCCTTTTTATAATAAAATAGAATGGAACTTCAAGATTGTTTTTTTCCCGTTTCGCGTCCTCTGACTATGAAATTCCTATCCTATAGCTAAGTACACCCACTTCAGCAGTGTGTTTGTATTGCATAAACAGCTATGTGTCTGCAGAGTCACACGGTTTAGCAACGAGGGGGAACGGTCTAGGGATGACCGTCACATGTGAATGGGTAGAGCGGGGTCAATGAAGGGAGGTCCGCGGACGGAGCTCAGAATGAAAATGCATGTGTGAATAGAACAAGAGGCTGTCCACCTTTATAGTGTTCTGCTTTCTGACCATGTTATTGTAGTGGCCGTAATACACTGACAGGACAAGGCACAGGAATTTAACTGCAGCGTTTGACAAAATATTAAATGAATATATTAAATACACTCACAGAATGACAAACCCAATACCGTGATTGGTTACGTTTTCGCCGTGTGTAAGGGTATCGGTGAAATCATTCTATCATACCTAGAAAGAAGTGATACTAGTTGACCACTCATACTTTGCCATGACTGTGTGAGGGTTTATCCTGAGTATTCACCAATGTGCCAATTAAATGATATCATCAACTGATATCACTGTTTACTTACCATTAACATAGTGTCTAACAGCCTTGGGTATACCTACTTCAATTTTCACAAACACCATTGCTTTTCTTTTATTCAATGCACTATGAAGCCCGCGGATGCCGGTTCCGGGTTCACATCTATAAACGTAGACAGCATAGACATGGTGACATTTCCTGAGCTCAGCAAGGTACAATGGATTTGGACCACGCTGCTACCCGGTGACTGCATATACATTCCCAGCAAGTACGTACACCAAGTCCGATCCTACGGACGCAGTATATCGGTGACAACGCTATTCACTACCCACGGCGTCTTCAACCAAACGGACTGTCACAACTTCACTTACAATTATTCATCTCTCGCTGACGTCGATGTCATGTGGACATACGAACAAGGGGACAAGGTAAGGACTCTAGCCAGGTATAAATAAGCGTGGAGATGCTATGGTTTCGTGGTTGTTAATTTCTTGGACGGCCGTCCCTGTTCAGTTGATGTACTTTGAGCAAAGGGTGTCATGATCAGGCATTGCCTCACGTATTTCTAACACATGCACCCCTGTGATAGTATACATCAGACGTCGGAAACAAAATTGTTTTGTACAATTCAACTCAACCACAAGGGCATCAATTTAAGGATATATAGAATTGTTTGTATGGAATATCTCAAGAGTTATAAAAGCGCCAAGTTAGCAATAAAATGGGCTTTTTGACGTTTTAATACAATACCACTGTTGTACGTGTTTACTCATCTTATTTTTCCATTGAAAGTGTGTTTTCCACTGACTTTCACATGCAACAGAAACTACAAACAAGAATGCTTTGCTGCAGTACAATTCAAAACTATCCTAGGGGTATCCAAGCAGTCATTAATAGTTAAAGAAAGGTGGGTCCAGTGTGTTTCAGGTGTGCCAGAAATCATGCATTATCATGTCTCTTTCTGTTCAAGGTAGACTGGCCGCAGTCATTTGGCGTCACTCGGCAGCAATATCGATATCATGGCTGGCCCTACGGTAATCGTGTAATCGTGTAATCGCCTGCCAGAGTATATTGCTTCGATTTTGCGATTACCTCATCCGTCAACGTGACAGTCTGTTCGGCTGAAGTTTTTCATTTTATTCATTCACTCTGTTTTGATATTAATGTGCCTTTAGACTTTGGGGCAAGTCTATTCAGGTGCAACTCATAGGACTATCAGGTGCCGCCAACAAACCTGTTCGTGCAAAAAGGTGTTCGTACGCACTTTTTCAAATTTAAAAACTAATGAGCGGGCGGGGAGAAAAGCCATCATATACAGTGGACGGGGAAGAAATTTCAGTTCTTTTACAAACTGACTCGAGTGGGCGGGAAACATTTCTCGTGTGGCCAGGACACTGGAAGATAGGTAGTGGGAGGGGAATGCCGAGAGTGATAGAACTTCAGGATATATTAAATTTTAACATAGAGGGCCCAAGCAATGTCCAAAGATTGAAATGATAAGTTTTGGCTTGAATAATTTGGCGTTGATCTTGGTTGCCCGACGCGCACGTCTGGGTGATAGATAAATAGTTGCGTACATGAAATGTACATGTAGGAATATGCACATCGAGGGGCCATGGGCCATTTCATTGGAGGGGAAAGGGCCCGGCAGAGGGGAGCTTGAACTGTTGGGATGAGCGGGCAGACCATAGATACTGGAGCCTAGGGCATTCATCTCAGTGGGCATCATGATTCAGTGGAAGAGTATATTTTCCGAACCTTCCAGTGGGAGTATAGTTACGAACAGCTCTTCTTTCCTCCTCCACTTTTAGGTCAAGGTCAAAAATATGTGTACTAAGTGTATTAGCCTTCGAAACATGTTTTGTGATGATTTTATAAAATACACGAAATTTACCAGTTGGCGGCACAAGTATCAGATGAAACATGACACATGTGTTAACTGGAGGCGCCGAGGGGTCAACAACGGAGCTGTGAGGAGTCACTGTATGTGACTCCCAGGGAACTTCGATTTTAGAATAAATAATTTACTAACATCCAGATATACTTTTCGTACTGCAAATTTTGTATTATTTATCGGTTTTGAAATTATTGCTTGTATGTGGCTTGCACGTATGGTTTGTAATAATTTGTATTCACTGGTACTGTGTGGGCAGAAAATGTTCTTTCAACTCCTCTGTCGGCCACCCTGATTCTACTGATTGGTAGCAGGACCAACCACCTGTTGATCTGTGTCACCCTGTGAATCTACGTTAATATTTATATTTCATTTCATTCGACATTAGACCATTGACATTGGTTATGGAGACGTACGTGTAATTAAAGATTTCCTCCTTGAAGAACTGGAAGATGGTAAGCTGACAAAAGACATATTTGCAGAGGCTTACCAAACAATAACAGCAGGCCGTGATGATGACGATGAAGTGCAATCTATTGATAAGGTAAGCAATAATATCACTAATATTATAGCAATAGATAGATGTGACTTTGATAATACATGTACTTTCTGTGATTTATTTAATTGACCAAATCCATCACCAAGGATTGAAAGAGTGACATTTTCAGAGACAATATGGCTGGTAATAATTGGAAGATTTATCCGGCGATTGGAAGTTATTTTTGTGGCACATAAACTGCAAAAAGTTTCAGCTAATAGGGCTTTAATCAAAGTGTTGGAGGATCCAAGAGGTTATAGGCTCCGTGTAATTAGCCTTTCATTTCAGTGCTGACCTGTACCATACTTTCAGTCTGAAGAGGATAAAACAGTTCATTTTGCATAGTTGAAGGTCTTTAACTGAATGATAAAGCAAAGTTTGGCGACAGGATCATGAAATAAACATATCACTGACGTCATAAATGCCATGAAACTGTTGACAGTGTTTTGAACTCTATTGCCCTTTATGATAACATTTTAACTTCTTTAAACTAAATCCACTGACCATTTCCGGTTTCTCTCTCTGTACAGGTGTGGTCGTTCCTTGATGAGCAAGGAAAAGGCTTTGTCACCAAAGAAGAAATTCTCGCCTTCGACAGGGAAAAACTCAAGAAATTCTCGCGAATGACGACGCCTCCCGCCGGACCCTTGGGCGAGTACATTGTCTCAGAAGACAAAATGGAGGAACTGCTTAAAATGGAAGAAGAACAGGACAGCCAGATACGAGCATTTGAAGGCAATGAGATGCTGAATCAGGGAGCTACAGGAGATGCTTTGCAGAGCAGAGGACAACACGAAGAACTCTGAGTATTGCTTGGTTTAGTATCAGACCTCAATAGTAAAGGTATACTGTCACCTGTTCCAATTTTGCGACAGTTACCATGGAAAGAGAAAATCTAACCAATTACAGCTTTTAAGCGGGTGGCCGCTTTTTAAAAACAGCGCCGTCTCATGGACATTTTGAATACCAACTCAAACTACCCTCTATAAATAAAGTCGTCGTCTACTACTACTACTACTACTACTACTACTACTACTACTACTACTACTACTACTACTACTAATAATAATAATAATAATAATAATAATAATAATACAATGTGACTGCGCAGGAGTTACTTGATATATACATACATCAGCGTGTTTAACGTATTTCCTGTGAGTGTGACCGCTGTGCCATTGTTGATGTCGCACACCGTGACCTTCAGTTCTGCATGCAGTGCGCTGCAATAAAATATTGTGTAAATTGAATGACGTCATTGTAAATATTCGCTACATGCAGTTACCTTTGATTTCAATCTCACATATCTCTCTCAGAACATTTCGTTTAATTCTTCATGTGGTCACTTTGCCAATTACAGTACTCTCAGTTATACGATTGCGTACAGTATTCCTCTTGGATTCGATGTATCAAACCCATCAACGTTGTTATCTATATATCACATAAGACTCCTTTAAGTGAGACTGCAAGAAACATGAAGAGACACAAAGCAGACTTCTCTAATATAAAACATCACTTCATTTTCAATACTAAACTTATGTGAACAATCTGTTTCAGAATAAAATAGATTGTCTTTTATTAATGACGCACGTTCATGTTCATACTTCACAGAGTTCTCATATTTCGACAATGTATTATCTGTAATTACTAAAAGCCACCAAATGCACTGTGCATGTCAATTTTACGGTAATTCAGACTTGTCTTAGGTGATGATAAGGTCATATTTGCGTATTCAATTTCTGACATGTTAGCTCTCGTGAAGTTGACCTTTCCTTACTGTTAATCGGCTATATCGTCCGCACTTCGTTCAAGGGTCGTACGGGTCAAAATGACCAAGAATATTGGTAAAATATTACACTGGAGAGGTGAGGGTCAAAAGTAACAACAAAGTGTATTCTGTGTTATGTGTTATGCAATGGAACTTCAGAATGTTGTACCCGTTTGTACACGTTCTGACCAAACAGCGTCGAAGAACTATACCCGGTACATTGTTCGTATACAGGAAAGTGAGACATGCGCAGACAAGACGACTGCTTGCCTTTAACTTTTATTTTGCCTGGTTGTCACACATGACAGTTCCTAGGCCATTCTTGAACGGGGCATAATCATTGCTGACTAGGAAAATCTTTCGTTCTTCCCGTTCAAGTGAATTCACATCACGTGAATTCCAAGAATTCACATTATGTGAGCCTTAGCTTGCGATTGCCTTTGAATCCGATGGAACAATTTGTTTTCAGAATTAATTACATCAGGAAGATACCTTTGTGACATTATTAAATGTTTATGAATTCAAATATTGTAGATATAATGATATCATCCTTTGATAATATTAATATCACTATACTATGATATTAATGCAATGTTATTTCTGGTCCTTACTTTCAGTTTGAACTCCGTTTGCTATTATGTATTTCCAGTATTTTTATTCCAGCTGCAAACACACTTTCCTGTCCCCAATCTAAAATCACATCGAAATGCTGAAGGTTCAGCTTTCAATTCAAAATGTTTGCAATGTCCATATTACAGCTGAGAGCTGAATAATAGTCCCAACTAGAAATCATTTGTCAGTGTAGCAGTGCATATTGCACACAATTTATTGATGTTTAGAATGTTATGCTTCTCAATTCCATGACGTTGAGGGTAGATTACCATCTTGTTACTTCCTTCCTGATATCTTTTTTAACACATGTTTGTAATTCTTTCTGACGTGATTGATCTGAAACCAATCAAAGTCAAATACACTTGTATTCTTTCCCGCCAAAACCGGCTACATCATAGCCGGAATTAATCTCAGATTACTTTAGTGTATGTATGCAACACGGTGTATGCTTATACTCAGAGCGCATCGCTCACCACTGGAACTGGTCATCGCTTATCCACTCACTGATACATTATGTAATTTTAACAGTAGTACAGCGTAGTTGTAGCCAAAGTTTGAAAAAACAAGCCTCGCATCTCTGTGTCACAAGTACCCGACTGCTTCACAGACAATTCCACACAATTGAGTCGGCAAGATAATACTGTGTATTTACGCATAACTTAGGGAGAATGTCAGGGCTCCAATAAACGGTTGCAGACAAACGTCAAAACAAAACCATCATGTATTATAACCAACACTTACAGTTCAGTAGACGGTTCTGGAGTATAAGACTGCCATTGTAATGGTAGTTTCAGTGGACAACCATTTCCAAGCCCTGAAACTAATTTTCAATCATATGATTACAATTTTTGACGATCTGACAAATCCCAAGGGACAAACATTTTCAGACATTAGTAGTCCCAAGATTGTCCTGGGACAAGGGACTAACGTTGATTTCGATCATTGTCATGTCCTGTGGAAGAAAGTAATGAGATATTGTCACAAGTATCAGCTATTTCAGACGCGTTAGGAGTTTAGTTTTTTGAAACTGTTTATTTGACTTTTTCTTCTTTCTCCAGTTACTGGTATTCCAACGTTGGCATTAGGTTATCATAATTGCTTCACACAATCCTATCTTGAATGAAAAACCCCATCCGGGTACAGTCGTGAAACGCTTGGTCGAATGTCAACTATGTCACTGAAAACACACAGAATGTTATAAACATATCACTGGGTTTATTTGCGAACAGAAAATGGCCATGTTCCCTCGATTAGACGGCCACGGCCAAGTCTGCAGTCCTGCTATTACAGTAAGGCACTCAAGGTCAAGAGGAACGTACGTTAGAAGGATACTGTGAACAACAAGAGGTACAAACAAAATGGTGACATAAACTTTAGACGATCGAGGTAAATTGGGAGAAAGCTTGTATGGCTGTACAGTCGGGAAATTTTGTGCCGTGCCAAAACCAGCCTTTCAACGTAAGCCATGAGATGTCCGAGCACGAGGAAGGTTTCTGAGCACTTAGTGTTTGTTATATCAGCTTGTGTAAGTGTTTTGGGACTTCAGGAACCTCGTTCAGGAAAAGCGTCTTCTTTCCTTCTGCTGCTCTCTCGCGAGCAACAAACTCCGACCAGTTTGTAGTCAGACTCGCGATAAAAATCACACCACCTGCAACATACAATAGTTGATCTTTCAGAATGGTTTAATTTTGCAAAAAATATATGTCCGTCTGTGTGACGCTTAGCATGTTTAAATATAAAATTGAAGCTCTTCTCACCAAACGTTTTAGAAGCGCAAGTACAGACATGTACAATCTCGATTTGCTCAAGTTATAGCCTTTTCAGATTTTGTGAAAGGCAAAGAGCATTTATTTTCTGAGTAGGCAAGCTTTGGTAGTAGCATATGACAGTGTACATCTGGTTTCGTTTGTGACCTTTTGAATCTTGTACTTTTGCAATATAAATTGCTGTATAGTCACAATTCTGCATTTTCAAATGATTGTGATCGATACGATTACATTACCGTACTTACGATACACAATTTCCTGCTCTACCAGTGACAGAAGATAGTTTTCATTCAAATTTGCTACCTCCGGAATGTCCAGCGCCAAGATATCCTCGGAAGTGTACACGTTTGGTATTTTAGCTTTCATTAGTTCAACGATTTCCTTTCAATCAAAAAAGAAATTAAGATCATGGTAAGATGCACCGTTTTGTACTTTCAAGATTGAACACGCTGACAACAGATCTAGAACGCACATATATCACACAATATCACAATGGATACTTATGGCAGCAACACATTGCTTTCTCTACCGCTGCGTTTTCACCTTTCTTCAATAAAAAATCATCGACACCGATAGGGTCAACCAGTTCTACATGCAGATACAATGTAAAACTCAAAGATTTGTGTAGGTCCATATCGTCTTAAACACGGTATATCGGGTGTCCGTAACAATTAAGTATGGGGTAATTTGCATTTGTGTGTTCGTGTTACTTCAATAATACATACATGTCCATAAATGCATGTATACATGCATACACAATACCTACATACATGCATATATACATGTCCATGCATGCATGCATGCATGCACACATAATACCTCCATCCATCCATCATCCATCCATCCATCCATCCATCCATCCATTAAGACATACATACATACAAACATACAAGCATGCATGCATGCATGCATGCATGCATGCATACATACATACATACATACATACATACATACATACATACATACATACATACATACATACATACATACATACATACATACATACATACATACATACATACATACATACATACATACATACATACATACATACATACATACATACATACATACATTCATACATACATTCATACATACATACATACATACATACATACATACATACATACATACATACATACATACATACATACATACATACATACATACATACATACATACATACATACATACATGTCTCATCTATCCATCAATCCATAAAATGACAGTTCTGTGATGTTGGAAGGCATTTTGATACAAAGATTAGATACAAACCCAAGAATATGAAGGATGTGCCACATAGACACAAGATAAATTATTTTCCTCCATAATCTGTTCCACTCCACGAACAACTTTCTTGGACGCCATGGATATGTAAGTAAGTAACCTATTACAGTCAAGTTTCCATGCATTTCGTAACTGCATCTGACACCTGCCACAAGAAAAGATGGACCAGTTTAATATTTAGGAATTAACGACAAAGGGTCCGAAAACAAATAAAATCACTAATTTGACTCATATTTCCTTTGAAGTGTCGTACTTTCCTTCAGTGTCTGAAGTATTGTCGGAGCTTTAGCTACCTGCATCCTATTACATCAATACATAAACATAATAGATTTATCTTTGTTCCTTTGAAAAATTATATCCATCTTAAAAATCATACTACTCTGCAATTTGTTTTGGAAACCGGCTAAATGGTTCAAAAATGTGAACTTTACAGTTACATGAAATAGTGAAGTATTATCGTACTCGTTGATAAAGTGAGGAGATTCTTTGCCTTTTGAAATGAAAGATCGAGTAACTTAAAACTGACTATAATCCTTTCCAGCTGTTACAAGAGTCGGAGGGCGATCAGCAAACTCTCTGCTTGCAACTGATACTGACATACAGTGATTAAATATACTGCTATTTCGATCGACTTTTACCATGATAGCGGACGGCAAGCGCAGCTTTTGGTCCAGAACGAAGTACAGCTCATCGAATCGTGCAATGTGGATACGACATATCATCCTGCTAACCTGACAGGATATTCCTGTTAAACTGACAGGATACAATCAGAAGATTCTTTAGTGTTGTAGTTCTGTACAATCTTCTGATGTCACAAAACCACTTGTACGCAGTTGGACTTTGAGCTAAGTTCAATCCAATTGATATTGGTGTTATACGAGTAGTGAATAGTTGCAGCCAGTCAAAATATTTGAAACCAATGTCAAAAGCCTGGTGCACTAATTACAGTCCACTTTTCTTATAGGGACGTGGCACGATTTAGATTTTTCCTGAAAGAAATGTTTAATTCATGCGACAACATACTCCAATGCAACAAAGGGATGCAACCTATGTCTGACAGAAAAACCATCAATCATCAATGCAAACAAGTCCAACCTTTTAAACAAACGATCATAACTCATCACCGAATGCCTGAATGAAAACAGATACTGCCTTCCGAACACCAGTAATGGAGCCACGCTCCTCATTAAGCACATTATGTGGTAACACGAGTAATGGAGATAAGAACGCGTAGAAATGCATAAGATCAGTTTAACCATTCGTCTGATGGTCGCTACAGAGGACAGCGTGAAACTCTGAGTAAGGGACCGTTCAGTTTTTACGGCCTGGGGGGGGGGGGGAGGGGCCGGCAAAATCTTGTCGCCGGTGTTCAAAAAAATATAGACCCCCTGCATTTTTCGTGGGAAAAAGATGACCCCCCCCCTTTGTCACACGAAAAAATGATGACCCCCTCCCCTCACGGCTGAAAAATAACCCAAACCCACATGTCAAATTTACCCGCACGGTTTGGATTTGAACTCAAGTACGCGGAGCACTTTATTCGTGTAGCAGAGATGCCAGTGCCCAAACTTTTCAGCAGGACAACTGTAAGGCAATTTGTAACTTCATTTCCATAGACAACTTATGTCCATGGACATTGTATAAAGTGAACTTTATCGGAGTGGTTTGCCAGAGGCAGCCCTCCGGTTAAGAATGTCATGGGCCATTACGTAAAGTGAACTTTATTCTAGCTTGTAAAGAGTGTCATGGGCCAGTACGTAAAGTAGACTTTATTGGAGTGGGCCGCCAAAGGTGGGCACCTGTTAAGAGGGTCATGGGCCAAAGTCAATTTAATGTAGTGGGCCGCCGAAGGCGGCCCGCCGGTAAAGAGGGTCCTTCATGGCCATTGCATGAAGTTAACCTAATTGGAGTGGGCCTGTTACAACCGAGAACGTAGTAACTAACTGATAACGTAGCAAACCGATAACGTTGTAAAAATTTACCGATACATAGTAAATCAACCGATAACGTAGTAACGAACCGATAACGTAGTAAATTTTTCTAACCGATAACGTAGTAAAAATTTACCGATAACGTTGTAATTTTACCTAACCGATAACGTATCAGCAAATTTACCGATAACGTATCAATGAACCAATAACGGATTAAATCAACTGATAACGTAGAAAAGTCAACCAATACCGCATCAAAACAACCAATAACATATCAATTAACTGATAATATCTGATTAAGCGATTCATTAGGAGCGATAGATCGATCGATTTATAGATAAATAAGTATTAGATAGATAGATAGATAGATAGATAGATAGATAGATAGATAGATAGATAGATAGATAGATAGATAGATAGATAGAGGAATAGGTCGAGCAATATATCGATAAATAAATCGATCACTCAATCGATAGATCGATGGATCTATCTATCGATGTTTGATAGATGGTCGATCGATCGATCAATCGATCGATAGATAAATTAATGGGCAGATCGATCGATAGAACAAAGGATTCATCAATTCGATAGCAAGATAGATGAATTAATCGATAGATCGATCGATCGGTTCGATAAATTGGTCAATAGATAGATAGATCGATTTGTTATCACATTGTCTCGTACGCAATTTTCTTTACTTCTATTTATTTTTCCGTTTAGCATTAATTGTCACAAATTTCTGCAGCAAATTGTGTTTCGACTGTTTTCATGGTAGTACGGACGACTAAGTTGATCTAAATGTTGTTAAACTACTGGAATAGGTTTGGGAAGTTATTTCTAGTCTTGCTATAGTAGCTATACAGTTTAGTTCTAGTTGGGTAAAATCCAAAGAGATAGTATAAGTACCGCAATCACCGACAGCCAACATCGCAAATTTCGCACACATATTGTATACGTCACCGATAGAAGTAACTGCATATTAGTGATTAACCAAAGAACATTAATTAGTCATTCGTACAATTGACGATTTTTCGTGTTATTGAAAAGCTCCATCGGGTGTATTTGAGAAAGGTAACCATATCAGTGATTAATATGCAGGAACATGCAATACAAATGTATGAGTGAACTCTGGTAAGGCCAAGAAAAATAACAAGCTCGTTTCTCATCTTACACATATTGCAAAAATGATGCGGTGACGCGGGTTTCTTTTCTCCTCAATTTTTTTATTCTTCAACCAACAAGAACGCGCAAAAACATGAAAACGACACAGGAATGCACGCAGAAATATATGCACAGCTGTGTTGCTTTAGTATTTTTGTATAGCAACAGTTCTGTTGACTTTTAGTGCAGCAGTGCACAGTTTTGTCAATTTAATATAAAAGTGACGTATGTGTACAGTTCTGAATGGAATGTTATAGTGTCAGTTATTTTGTTTACAGATCTGTTTTATACAGCACTGTGTTATGCACTGTGTATGCATCGCGTATTTTTTGCGGGTTTTTAAAATTTTATTTCCTCATGAGCAGAAAAAAGGTTGACGTGGGGGTCTGAATTGACGCGCGCGAGGATGAGAAACAAACTTTTTATTTTAATTGGCCTATGCGTTTTTTCTATCAGCTCTATAATATAATACTCAATAATTTTGCGATGTCCTCGTAATCCTAATTCAAATAAGATATGACGCGAATCACGACAGAAAGGATAAAAAGGAATGAAAAAGCAATATGTTGTCTACAAAATATGTTGACTTGGCTTGCTTACATGAGTAACTTGCATGATTCTGAAGAATTCCATTGAACAATGAGTCAAGATTTACCTGTAATTCAGTCCCAGAATGAGAGTGACATTGTAAGCTTATTGTCATTTTGATATACTGACGTTGTAAATAACGAAATTTCATAATGTTGAAAACTTTTTTCCAAGTCCTACCACCTTAGAAAGTGTGTCGATAAAGACACTCACATGTGTGTTGTATCTTGAATTCATCCTGCAGGAATATTTATTAATTATTTCGCATTTCCCCAATTGATGAAATTCGATTCGTGATGTCTGAGTAATATCACGATTGTAACTCTGAAGGTGTAACTAATTGACTATATATAAAAACGAAAGATACAACACTCATTAATATTCAATTAGTTTCCATTTATTAATACATTATCGGTCGATTGATAATTTATTTGTTGACTTGGTGCATTTTCAGTTTATTGGAATCTTTACTCTTTGACTTGGCTAGGTTATTGGTTGGCTTGATACATAATTGGTTGATTTAATACGTCATCGGTTACTTTGATATGTTATTGTTCTCTTGGGCACATTATTGGTTGATTTGATACACTATCAATCGATCGATCTATCTATCCATCGATATATATATATATATATATATATATATATATATATATATATATATATATATATATATATATATATATATATATATATATATATATATATATATATATATATATATATATACATATATACACACACACACCAATCGTTCTATTAGTCAAGCAATCGATCAATTCATTCAATCATTCAGTCGATAGAAAGATCGATCGATTGATATATCAGTACATCGATAGATCAATCGGTCGATCTATCGATTGATCAATGGATTGATCGATCGATCGAGGATACATCTATCCCTAAGAATATATTCCCATGATTCATTTGATCCAATACATTGTCAGTTGATTTGATACGTTATCGGTAAATTTGTTGATACGTTATCGGTTAGGAAAAATTACTACGTTATCGGTAAATTTTTACTACGTTATCGGTCAGAAAAATTACTACGTTATCGGTTCGTTCTACGTTATCGGTTGATTTACTACGTTATCGGTAAATTTTTACTACGTTATCGGGTTTGCTACGTTATCGGTTAGTTACTACGTTATCGGTTGTAACAGGGCCGCCAAAGGCATCTGCCTGTTAAGAGGGTTATGGGCCATTACATAAAGTCAATTTATTGTAGTGGGCCGCCGAAGGCGGCCCGCCGGTAAAGAGGGTCGATCATGGCCATGGCATAAATTGAACTTTATTGTAGGTATTATGTTTTTGAAAATGTGGTGACCCCCCCCCCTTTCCTACCAGTGAAAAAGCGATGACCCCCCTTCGCAAATTACAAAATTACAATGACCCCCCCTGGATTTGCCGCCCCCCCGGCCGTAAAAACTGAACGGTCCCTAACGTCCAAGTTCTGATTTCAACTTGTCATCGGTTTTTACCGTATCCAGCAAGTGTCCAACATCGGGCCGTATCGCACAAAATATTGATGTATTGATGTGAACATGTACCTAGAAGTTCATTGTCATTCTACAAAGTTTGAAAAAAGATCAGCTCATGTATGTTTGAATAATTACTCCAAACATACAGAAACTTGAAGACATAGCCGCCTGGCAGCCATATCGGATAGCATCACAAACAAAATGGACAAATTCATATATATTTATAGCGTCCTTCTGTCATTTTAACGACATGTAACTAAGAGACAAAGCTGATCAGTAGCCTCTGAAGTAAAAGCAGTTTTGGTGTCATATTGGATCGAATAAAGAAAGATGCAGTTGACTGGAATGTACCAAAGGCGACCCATGCACCATGTTCTTTCTATGAACAATACAAAATTCGAATCTGCTTCTTGTTCGCAAAATACACCTCTGTACCAGATTTCATTTCAGATATTGAACAAGCAAACGGACAAAACCGAAAGGGGACATCGTTATAGCAACAGCTAAACACTGAAGTCGACAAGGATGTCAGCAAGACAACGTCGCATTCGGATGTGTAAAATCACTCAACCACCTTTTGTTATTATATCGGATTAATAATCATGGTGATACAATTCGCCTTTCTTGGACCTGCCCTAGCTCTCTGAGGTAATTTGAACTTTATGTTACGATAAATACTCAGAGAACTGGCTATTGGACATGCAGGTAAAATGTGAGGACTACATGTCCATTATTTGTGTTTACAGTCTTTCTATAAAATTGAAACATTCTTTGATCATTTGCATTTAAGTCAGACTTACACCTCTCCGTTCTATTTCTCCAATGCATTGAAAGAAATGGCCGCCCTTGGCACAGGTGGTACAAGATGGCGTCAACTCTATGCCTCAATGAGGGCGTCCTCTTCAAGTTTTTATCGATAAGATCAATGATTTGACGTTTCCGGCGATGCGTTACTTCCATCTTCATTATCCTCCAAAAGTCAAGCGGTTTAAACATGCCAAGGCATTTCACTTTATTGATGTTAAGGTACCGCCTTTGGCTTTCCTCGGCTGACTCAGGCATGTCCTCAAAGGAAGGCATCGATATGTTCGTAACTTCCTTTAAATTTGACCGCGTTTTCTTGTATGCATGCTCGTAGACAGAGAAACTTTTTCTGTTTCTTTCCGTGTACGGATTCATCAACATAACTTCAACAGATCCATTGCAAAGTGTGTGGAACTGTTCTGGTGTAATGACTGGTAACGCCTGTGCCAGTTTGCCTCTCTCGAAGGTGTCATCAAACGACCAGAAAAATGACTCGTCCCGATGACCATAATGGTTTGCAAAAGCAGTGTTACTATAGCCCTGTTGCGTGTGATGGCGTAGAAAAGTCCTATCTTGAAGTTGTCGTAGTGGAAATTTGGTCCTCCCTGGTAGAAATTAATGGCCAACAGATACTTCATATCTCGTAATTGGTCTAAATCCTAAAAAGTGAAAAAATATTCTGTTTATAGGAAATGACCCATTTCAGCGTTATCTCGTCATCTGATATTCAGATGCGCACCCGCTTTGCGTTTTACGATTTCTTCTAAAAAAACAGGATAATTGATGGAGATCAGCTCTATCGTGTGTGAGGATACTACATGCAATTTATGACAAAGTCACATCATTTAAGTATACAGCTATTAATGATCAATGATAGTATTACTATTATAGCCCAAACATGGGACTATGTGCCCGAGGATAGGTGACCTTTTGCCCGACGTAGGGAAGTAAATTGTCTCCTGCCCCGAGGGTACATAGTCCCTTGTTTGCGCTATAATGTCTTATTGCATGCCTCTCTTACACAATATACACCTCCGGTTCCGGTTCACTTTCAGTCCAATGATGACCACGCGGCCCCCGACGTTCGATATGCGAGCCATCTAATAAAATATAATGTTGCCTCTGTTTACAATTTGCCGAAGCGTTTGCTACGGAATTACCAATATATATTCTATCAAATTTAATAGTTTTATTTACCGATTACGATTTTAAAAGAATTTAGCGCTCTTCATTTGTTGTGGTTTTTCTTTAAGATCTCAATGCCGACCTTTGTAATGAAAACGATAAAAGCCAGGTAAATTTCTCGACAAAGTTTATAATCATAATCATGATATGGCATGTAATTAGGACATGTAATTGTCATGATCTAAAATGTCATAAAAAGGATGTGTAAGAGGATGTGCCTACTGAGTTTATATCTAATATCAATAAAGTGCGTCATTTATGAATATCTGAACATTAAAAATCAGGAAACTCAAATTTGTAGAAAAGCTGTATACCTTATATAGTCGGCAAAATGTTCTGTCTTGTCAACCAGAGGTACTGTAACCTCACAGTTTTCGGTTGTTACGTATTACTGCTTCGATTAGGGGCTTACATTTTATCTACACCTGGAACTGAATTCTCATGCTGTGATAAATCTCGCCTGATTTCAAACAAGCTACGTAATGGAAAAATGGTTGCCCTGGGCAACGATTTCTGCCCATCGTACCGCAAAAGGCAGATGAATTGTATATTTTTCACACTTTTGTGTCTATATATGTGACATGACGAAACCGTGCATGGGTTAAAGGAAATATGAACATTATATTGTATTGTATTTGTTTTTCTCTCTTTCCAAAGTTTGTTGCAAGCAGTATGGTTGCGATTGAATGTTCATCGAAAATCAAGTGACTCTCATTCCAAAGTAAAAGTGCATTTTTGTCTGGTAGTGTAAATTGTGGCATAATTACTCTAGATAGCGTACAGGTGATTGAACGCTAGTTTTTCTTTTATTGCATTGTCAATAAAACCAGATGATGAACACCCGCACCGATCCTAGTGAGTTTCATATGGATTAGAGTTTAAGACAGTTCATTTTTACGAGCCAAAGGTTGCATATGTCAGCACAGGCGGCCCAAACACTATTAATAAGCTTATTATTGAGTTTTTCTCAGTTTTCTCTATCAGTTCTTCTCCTTTTCTTCATGCTCTGACTGATCGTAGTAAATAAAATAAATGACTATATAGCCTAACCTAGCCTCTTGACTCTTTATTTATTTTACACCCCATTACAAGGACGTTTATCTCTCATATACACATCTTGTAATTAATTAGTCAACACAACTAATTATGCTAATCCGTGGACTTATCAAGGGTTGGTCAACATTGCAAAGATAGAGATGTAAACCCGTTATAGTAACCTTTCCTATCTTTCGCGATGTTGACCAACCCATAAAATCCCTGATAAGTCCATGGATTAGCATAATTAGTTGTGTTGACTAATTAATTGCAAGATGTGTATATGAGAGATAAACGTCCTTGTAATGGGGTGTAAAATAAATAAGGAGTCGAGAGGCTAGGTTAGGCTATATAGTCATTTATTTTTATTTACTACGTATACGATCAGTCAGAGCATGAAGAAAAGGAGAAGAACTGATAGAGAAAACTGAGAAAAACTCAATAATAAGCTTATTAATAGTGTTTGGGCCGCCTGTGATGTCTGCGAGTGTGTCCTCCGCTTCAATGTATTGTGAGCATAAATACAGCGATGTCTGCGAGTGTGTCCTCCGCTTCAATGTATTGTGAGCATAAATACAGCGATATTCAAAGGTCCAAGCAAAATGGCGCTGTGTTCATGTCACTCTCAATGGTATGTATATACTCTCGTATGTATGTATGTATGTATGTATGTATGTATGTATGTATGTATGTATGTATGTATGTATGTATGTATGTATGTATGTATGTATGTATGTATGTATGTATGTATGTATGTATGTATGTATGTATGTATGTATGTATGTATGTATGTATGTATGCTGCATGCATGCATGCATGTATGTATGTATGTATGTATGTATGATCGTTCACTTAATTTAAATGTTTTCTTTGATAAAACAATGAATTAATTTTTGTCGATGAAGAAATCAAACAGTTTATATCGCTGTGTTATTTCACATGTCACATAGATGTAAAACGTATTGTCATAGAAACCAGTCTTATCCAAATAACCTGCAGCAGTAGACTAGACAACGGCAGTGGAGATTAGAACGTGAGCATGCGCAGAGAGTCTATTTCGCTTGAGTTCATACCTGTTTTGAGTCTGTATTCACATAGCGGAAGATTAGTAAGCCCAGATGGGCAATCCATGGAGAACACTGAAGGGCCAGCGTGTAGGGCTATTATTTATGTGTTGCATATTGAAAACAGCTGTTTTAGTATTAGTCAGCTCGATTCATGTGTTGTTGAGGGAGTGTGTTTCATCAGGATATTTCTGCATAACTGTTGAAAATGTGGAATCTAGGCACTGCTTTTTCATTAATTTTCAGTGGTGACTGAAAAAAATAGTTTGCCCGTTAAAACTGTCAATGAACAGTTTAAATACAAAAAATTATCTATCTCGTAAGTAAATCTTTCTGTGTTTTTTAAATATAAAGTTGTATTGTGGGTATAATTCAATACCTGAGTTGAAATTGCATGATCGCATATCCTTGACTTGACGCCAAACCTGACTCAAGTGGGTGACTGTGAAATGTTTAGAAACTCACTGGACTGAATTCAGCTTGTCCTGCCTATTTGAGGACTCTAGTTGGGGCCCCAGTTCCCTAGCAACATATTTGCCGATCTTCTGCAACCATTACGTGAATGGCAATAAGGTGTTATTGATAGGTAAGAAACTGTTACTGGTTGCTAGATGGAATGGACATGACGTCCGTCAGTTGGACATGAATGACGTGAGTACGTTGGGAGTTTAGGGATTGGGTTTACAATCAAATGACGTGCGAGCCCACGCATGTATACGGGACATAGAGGCGCAATATATGAGTGGGAGTCAAGGCGCCAGTGTTCCGAGGTGAACAGTATCATATGAGTATTCTCTATATTTATATCTGGGGCCTTATGAATTTCATTACACCCGTTAGAACTTATTTTATAATATATCTCAATGGTTTTTTATTACTTTTTGTTCAAATTTTCAAACGTTTTGAATTCGTATACCGGTGTTTTATTACTGCCTCTATCCAATGTCGCCCGACTCGAGTTAGTACATATACAGGGAAATTAATGCATAATACTTTGAAAACTCGCCTGCATGTGTGGAAGACAGCATCAAACGATTTCATTATTCAAACTATATAATAGAATGAGAATTAACATCTTTAGCAAACAATGTCCACTTTAAGGGCGAGGCAAATAAAAAAGCTTTCAACAGGTATAAAAAATAAAATGGTTACTCTTTCCGATGTGTTGACAGTTTACGCCTGAAAGGAACAATGATTTTGTGGAATATACGAATATGCCTCTTTTATCCTAGTATTTACAGAGCAGAAATGAATATCCGACTTCAATCCACAAACAGCACTAAGCTTACTGTCCGTTTTCTATGGTAAACCTCATGATGCACCAACAGTAAAGCCCACGTTCAGAAAGAACTAAGGACGAATCTCTATGGACATGCTAGCATTGAAAGTTATCGGTAAGGGTCGCTGCAAATAATGCACATGGATTCATTTTTGCGAAGTGCATGTCGAGGGTGACAGAGAGTTGATGTCGAACAAATTACAGGCTGACACTTCGTATCGGTATAGTTTTCGTCGCATAGCAACCACGTTGCTATGACGCCTGCAAGTCTTGCAAATCGAAATTAATGTTGGCGACGGTTGATATGTAGTCGTATTGAAAATGGTTGCTCTGATTTGGAACGATACGGGCATGCGCACTGTTAAAGATCGAAAAAATACCACAACTATTAATCAAATATCCAATTTTATCTAAGTGAAACGAACAGCCTGATTTAAAGTATATTTATATTCTGGGTGCAATTAAACCGATTTGTAAAACATTCGGACCGATTTACTGTATTTGTAAAATCTTCTTACAGGAACCACATGAGTTTTATTGTTCCAAATCAATTTATAGTGGTTTTTTTAAGTACGAACTTAAACGGCAATTCAAAACACCTCTTATGTGTGACCTACGGTAACTTCAAAATGACACTAAATAACTAAAATAAATAAATAAATAAATAAATAAAGGATAAATAAAGGATAAGTAAATAAATAAAACGCATAGACGAATTGAATTAGATGGATGGATATACCATTTAAGCTTGATGGTAAGTAAATGTATAGATAAGGGAGATAAAAGGAACGAATGAATGAATGAATGAATGAATGGATAAATAAATAAATAAATAAATGAATAAATAAAAAATATATAGATCAAATAAGATCTCCGCATTTAGGCCGGGATAGCATACCGTTATACTAAAGGTAGGGTTTTTCAACAATGTCAGTCATTGATTGGCAACTGTTGCCCGTTAATGCCACTGTAGGCGAAGCGATCTGCGTTTAGTTATAGTGTTATAGTGTACACATATTGACTGGCCATGGGGGCAACAGCATACTTCTGTACCCCGAGGGACTGAGTCATCCCTAAAAATCGACTATTTTGTGGGCTGACTGACAGGCCCGAGGGGTTACAGAAGTATGCTGTTGCCCTCATGGCCAGTCAATATGTGTTTATAACACACCGCAGGCAATAGAACATGCCATACACAAAACTTGTAAATATATTGGAGTAGTTCGGCAATAACAAATTTTTTCCCAGCACCGTCGCAATACTTCAATGCACCTTTGATTATCGTTACGTCTGTTTCGAGTCCTCGTGGAAAGCAGAGCATTCAGTCCTTCTTCAGAGAGTAGGATAAACAAAAAAATTCTCGACTATCGTTTGGCTCGGCCGCAGATGACATCTTTGTTTACATTTGCGTTCGCGCTTGCGCAAATGTCGTTTTTGAAGTCAGCAGGCATCAGTTGTCGAAACTGATGCCTGGAAACAGTTCCGACAACTGATGCCTGATGACGTCGATCGTTTACATGGATAAGCACAAAACGAACGCATCCACCGTGACTCTCATTTGACAAGTCAGAACACTGACTCAGTTCAGTCAGACACAGTTGAGGGGTGTTATAATTAAATAATAAGACACGCCAGCAAGGGCAAGATCACGGTCTGTTGCCTGCCTTCGGGCTAGTGCTCATGACGGTAGTAATGATGATACCCTCGCCGAATCTTGAACGTGCTAGTGTGTGTTATTTATTTTATTACACCGGACAAACACACTTTTGTTTTCGAAACTTTGCTTAGAATGCAGTCATGTGTCGATCGAGACTTGCCACAGTGAAGCGTTCTATTTGTTGCTCGATCAGCTCTAAAACCGAAGACAGTGTTGTTAAAGCTTTTCTCGTTTAATGTACTAAATGTCGACTACTTCAGATCGAGCTAATTTCTTGTACCTTTTCAAAAGCCACTGCATACAGAAAATACCATGCAAATGTACGCAACCATGTGGTAGGCGCAGAGAGGACGCGCGGTATTCCAAAACTTGTAGCGCGCTATATTAGTGCACGCGACAGGGCTATATCAGCGCAGGCGACAGGACTATATCACCTAAGCCATATTCTATCACTTTTTGTTCTATATCACGTGAGTGAGGTTCAGCCAATCACAGTACCTGGATAATACATGAGGTGTAATAATGTAATTTGTTTCATGCCATTCAAATTAAGGGTTCTATTCTCATAGCATAGCTAGAGACTCATATACCCCGCATAAATGACTGACCATGATAACGCGAATTGTATCTGGATAGTTACACTTTTTAATCAACTAAGAAACAAAAAGGCATGCATTTCAGACCTCAGTTGCGAATCAGCGAAAATTAAGCTTATTAATAGTGATTTTCATGGTGTAATGGTTCCTCTTCATAGCACATGTGACATCAAATCTACCGCTTCATATTATGTTTTGTGCGTTATACACGTTTCAACCTGGGAAGAGAAAATCCTCATAGTCTGGCACTGATAGCGTCACTCTAATTTCAATGGTCGCTAATCACTATAGGAAAAAAGTGCGAGACTAGA
Source organism: Ptychodera flava (assembly GCF_041260155.1). Lineage (NCBI taxonomy): Eukaryota > Metazoa > Hemichordata > Enteropneusta > Ptychoderidae > Ptychodera > Ptychodera flava. Next base: position 5,570,544 of record NW_027248281.1, read on the forward strand.
GCGAGAAAGTGACGATTTCTCGCAATTGGTGAGAATCTCTTGTCATTCTCTCAGCTACCGGTGAGAATTCAAAAATTCTCACCGGTGAGAAGTGAGAAATGCACTCCTTGGTGAGATAATAGAATCTCACCAAGGAGTTCATTTCTCATTGTTTACCGGTGAGAATTCAAAAAATCAAAAAAGAAAGCGTCACTTTTTCGCTCCAGTCTCGCAATTTCCTATAGTTAATGACTGGACCAGCTAGAAACTGTGAGGAACTCCTACATTGCGATGTACTTGTTGTCGTTTGTTTTAAACTTTCGTTCAGAGTGGAATTTTGGCGCGTGGAAACTGGATGGGAGTTCCATATAACTCGCAATAACATCAAATTTGAATTGCATATTTGCCTGTTGTATTTAAAAGCGAGCAAAACTTGTCATAACAAAAGGAGAATAAAAGTTCGTTGTATAAAAGAGAGGAATATGATGAGTCTTACCTGCGTTTCAGCAGTTACTTGTGTTTTGTCAGAAATTGCATTCATTTCGTAGTTCTGGAGCGTGGATTGGTCGTCCCTAGAAAGCGTTGGGTTATTTGTATGATATGTTTCCTTCGACGGTGTTGTTGTTTGAACGCCAAAGTAAGATAGATCAACTCTAGTTTCTTCACTCGAGGTTGTCATTCGTTCACTGAAATCTGCGCCTTCTTCCTGCCCTGTGTCCGGCGTCTGTATCTGCATTTCTCGTGGAGGTTGAGTTTCATCGTCCACCAGTGACGGGCTCATATCGCCTGGCGACGACAACTCCTGTTGCTGTTTGCTAAGCGACAGTACCTGTTCGGCTGTGATCTCGTCGGAAATGGATGGCGTCGTGTTGGCCTCCTCACTCAGAAGACTGCTGATGAGCAGCGATGTAGCAACTATCAGCACCACCACTTTTAGAGTTCGCACGTACATTTTTTTTGTCATTTTCCGGTGTCGGCTGATGGACGACTGTTTAAATCATCAAGTCGAGGGCGGGAGTACGGTTTGTTCACGTCAATGGGAAAAGTTACAAGTAGCCATGATTGGTCGGGCGAACTTGTGATTATCATAAATATTGCCAGGTCGGTCAAAAGAAATGCATCAATATTTCCTGGAATATTATTGTTTGGTCGCATTTGAGCACACCATTAAAATAAACATTATATAAAAAGAAACTTATGGTTATGTTTCTTATTATGTACACTGTAAAGACTCGTGCCATTAGGTAAATTGGTTTATCTTCCCGCAAAATATATACGCACACATTCAAATAGAATTTTATCGGTGACTTTAATTTCCACGCACATAGTATGCAATTTTCAAACCAAAAAAAATGAACATGGGATAAACATAAAGACCGTCAATAAAAATAATTCATGAACAACTTTAAAGATGAGAAAACAAACAGATAAGAGACTCCACGTTCTTTCAGATAACGGGAACGCTTTGAAATGGTCATGAAATTCACTGAATTGAGTAAAATTTGCACGATATTAATACACTGCATGTATCCTAGTTTATTAAAAACGTCAACTTTATCGTCTTTACATTCGTTTTCCTCCCTACAGATGCAACCAAACCTGTTGGAAAATGGACGCGGCCATCAATACTGTATTTGATTAAGGGTACGGTATAGCTGCGCCAGTTGGTCTTGAGGAAGGCTGGGTCAGAACGAACATATTCATTTAGTTGTCACTTTCTAAGATTTACCATATTTTTTCGGCGCAAGTGGGCAAATTAAACATGTCCAGAGAATAGATACAGTTATCCCGTGATATGAAAACGTTTCTTCACTAGCAGCATATAGATTTAAAAAAATGAATGAATTGTTATTTTAGAGCACTACCTAATAAATGATGTTGCTTCTCTGAGATGAGCCTGTCTCTATTTAAGTTGAGGACTGCTTTCCATGATTTTCCACAAGTTATTTTCAGAATTTTACATCAATGAACAAACATACAAACTCATATAAAAAATACATCCCTCCAAACTCAAATGCTGTAATATTCATCGTCATTAAAACCTTAATACAAGACAAGTTGTGTTGAACCACTATAAATTTAAATTTCACTGACGTTTTAAACTCTATCAGAGGCGTGTCATAGCAGAACAGAATGACATGTCTTTTGTGCAAAGGTCGTGCGGTTGTTAGAGCATTCCTTTCTTTCCTCCAATGGTTACTTTAAAGTGTAGATCGACAGGCTGTCGCTAGGTTTAACCCATCTCTCGCTTTGTTATCCTAAAGAAGCATCTGTTGGTTTGTATCCAGGGAACCCAATAATCCAAATCACACCAAATAAATTGAAAACAACAGACACGACATACGCGTTTTGGTTGCATTACAGTTAGTAATTTTATTTTAGGACCTGCTCGGAAGTAAGGGTGGGGTGCTTTTTCGAAAAAAAAATTATATGCATGAAAAATTGATCAGTGTGATAGCAACGTGACTGCACTGTCGAGATGTCTCCTTTTTGGACTGGGACAGAAAGGTCAGCTGTTTTGTTCCATAGAAGGAAAAATCATATTAAACAATGGAAGGTCTACTAAATTGGTTAGCCATAATCATGAGCTTTGATAAAGACAGTAAATTGCTAAATAAGTATACTGGTGTCAAAGAAACGATCATAAGTAACATTAAGCACGTTGTTATTCATTCCCAGGGATTCAGTATTCCAATATTTGTCTTGGCGTACATGTTTGTAACTTGACAAATAAAGTTCTACAACATTTTTGTCTGAGACGCCGAAAGAACTTTCACCCTCGTCGAGAATTTGTTACCCCCTACCACTCTTATGTCACAGACATAGGGTAGAACGCGCCTCGGGGATAGATAGGAGGACTCTCAAATTTCTACAATTGTTTTCTGATCTACAACTTGTGGTGGCTCATTTTAAAGCTCTTGGAGTAAAAAAATTTCATAGGTTTAGTTTTTCGATTCTCCAAAATTTAATTCCCCCTCCCCCCATAAAGTTAACACAGGAATGGCCGCTACTTTTGAATTTCAAATATCGCAAAATGTTGGGTAATTTGTTTCGCTAGTTCCAAACTTTGCACGGTCACCCCGCTTTTTATTGTTTTGATAAGAGAAAGAAAGGTTGAAAGATTCCTTAAGGGAAGTTTGAGCAAAAGTTGAAGTCTTTCACTTTCGAGGCGCTTACTACCTTAAAGCAATTTATGTATTTTGCTCTTCCTTGTCATTATGTTTTTGATCCTGGGCAAATTTTTGAGTCATTCTCAATTTTTATTGTGCATTATCTTTAGTTCACAGATATTTCTATTTTTGACCATTGTTATTGTTTTTATCGTGTTTTTACTTTTGAAATCGGACGTGACAGAAAGAAAAATATGTTGTTTTAAAACTGCCCACGGTAATGAACTGCACATATTATGAGGGAAGCGATTTGAAACTTGCAACTTTTACTTGTAGTGATCAGAATTGATTGATTTCGTCAAAGCTTGTTACAGACGCTGTCCTCCATGTCACAATAATCGTGTTCTGTAAAGTTAGATTAAGCTCTTCCGAATAAAGATGACCCGCTGATACGCTTTCCGTAAGAAATGAAAACAAAGTACGGCTTCAACAAAAACAAGACTGATACGATACGGAATGAAAATACGGATTTAAACGTAACAGCACGTCTGTACGAATATAAGTATTATGGTGCATTTGTTGGGATGTTTACTGCTGCGTACAAGGAATGGATTTCATTCGCAATGAGTTCACTTTTAAACGCAATATCTTGAGGAAATGTCGACGAGAATGTTAATGAATAGTACGTAGAAAGTGGTCCGATGGTGTCGGTCGCCTATGAAGGCCCTCATTTAAGCTAAGAGAGAGAGAGAGAGAGAGAGAGAGAGAGAGAGAGAGAGAGAGAGAGAGAGAGAGAGAGAGAGAGAGAGAGAGAGAGAGAGAGAGAGAGAGAGAGAGACAGACAGACAGATAGACAAACAGACAGACAGACAGAGAGGCAGACAGACAGACAGACAGACAGACAGAAGAAAGACAGACAGACAAAAAGAGACAAAGAGGCAGAGACAGAGAGACAGAGAGAGGGGGAAGGAGGGGCACAGGTGCTTACAGCGTTGCTTGGATAATCGATCGAAAGTCCGAATCGAAGTGTTGGACCGACGGCAGAACCTGGGTTGTAGTAAGCTTAAGGGAAATTTACTTATTACAACCAGGTCTCGGGCCTTCGGCCTCACACTTCGATCCCGGGCATTCCATATTATCCAAACAACGCAGAAAGCACCTGTGGGTAGAGGGAGATGCGAATGAAGCCATTCTTTGAGCTCACGTAACCATGTATTTATTAGACGGAACAGTTTGTATCTGTGAAAGTACCTTTGCAAGCGGCTACGGCACGATTCACTGCCTATCAGCTGCGTTTCTATCACCCAACAAGGTTTGCGGAAGTAATTTAAGGCACGAAATTCTCTCAATTGGATTAAAGACCTGGTCACAGTGCATTGGGCACATATCAGTCACCGTGTCCACCGTCACATATTGTGAGAATTGCGATATCAGACTGGTAGAAAATGCTCGGACATGCCGTGTACACAAAGCATTAGTTCGCGTACACAACCAGGTTTCACGAATGAATGTGTCTGAAAAAATTTCAATTGTCTTTGCCCATGATATGTGATACTTTTAATATTTGTCCATTCCAAAGCTTCGCCAACCTCCTTTTTCTCTGACATTTAAAATATCCGTGATGGAAAGGTGAGTTATTAGAATCTGATTTATGTCAGCAACGATAAATTGTACTCCATATGTGTAACGTAAGGCTGTACACATAATGTCTCTCATAAAATATGAACAATGGGGTGCCAATGACATAAATATTAAAGGTCGGATTAATTTCTGTATTTAATCATTTGAAACACCCATCTGTTTGCACATAGATGTAATAATGATACAATTTAGATCTGCCCTTAGGTAAAGTAGCCGTAAGACTAGGATCAAGGTCACAACTCTGTGAAAATGGGACAAGAGGGCTTTCAGTGATCAAATTTGAATATCTATCTCAACATTCCAATGTCCCACATCTAACTTCATCTTTCGGACTATCGGGATGCATTAGACTTGCCCCAAGTCTGTAGGCATATAAAGTTAAAATTAAAACAGAGTAGAGTGAAGGAATAGACTCCAGTGGTTGGCTGTTGAGTAGGTGGTGAGGTAGAACGCGATGGATTACTTGACCAGGCAATGACTGCTAAAATCGACTGGGCTAGTTTAAGGGTGAATGTCAAAGTTCACTTTCGAATAAATCCATTTTAGTTTTTCAGTACCTTAGTTAGTAGGTTACTGCTCTTTGTTACTCTTCAACCAATCAGAACACAGAGACATTGGAATTTTGTAAGCGCCAACTCGAAAAGACTGAGGCAGATTAACCAAGGTTATTCTCGGTCGCTTAAACTTCTTGTCGATACCGTATGAGATTCATAGACTTCCTTCATCGAGAAAAAAGACAAGGCTGTAAGCGTGTACAGATAAGGATAGCAAGATCCGCAAACACATAATTTACAGTACTCAGTGTAACATAAACGTCAGAGACCATGTAATAAATGGTCTATGAAAACCATTCACGACGTCCACTGAAATTGTCCAACGTAATTCGACACACTTCCACAAGACTTATTGTATAATACACGTAGATACGTAGGGTGTCACTGATTTTCTCGTAAATCGGTCGATAGATTATGCTGATATTGTCGGTATAT